>NC_042511.1:6676196-7910362 GCF_900963305.1 Echeneis naucrates
AACTAAATCTAAATCTAATCTATTTATTCTAGAAAATGTTTTGAAGTTATAATCTAACAGGACAAAGACTATCACGACTGGATATGTCAATAACAACTTGATGATTACATCAATGATTACAATTGTGTTCACCTATTTTGCTGGGCCACCAGGACAATTATTATTAGACTTTAAATTTCCATTGAGGTAGAGGCACCAGACCAGGACAACCAAACAATTTCCAACACCACTTGTCAAGAAAGCAAGACTGGACTGATTTACGTCATTTATAAAGACTGTGTCTGCCAGTGAAAGTGTCAATGTCACTTGTAAGTGGCCTAGAGACTGGTGAATGTCTCCTTTGGTGCACTCTGATATCCCATGTTCTCAAACAGACGGTGCTGCTGTTTGCTGCTTTTCCAATCAGATAAGCTCTGCAAGCACAGCAGTGTGGAGGCATGCTGAGCAATGCTGTGTTCATGTGCTGTTCTGTGTAACGTGGGCTTAAACAGGTGTCCCAACATGTCCCTTGCATTTATCCTTGAAAGTTGAAGCTTTGGTTTCTGCAGGACCTTTTTAACACTGCACAACACCAAAGAAAACTCTTAGTAGGGTAGAATTAATATCATATCAATCTTTTTCAGTACTTCACAGGAAGAATAATTCGTAATTATATACCCAGTTATATTAAGAAAGAAAGAGGCAGATACAAAACAATTGATAACCAAATTTAGGTAAATATCTTGTTAAAGCTGACCCCCAGGTTACTGTTGAACTTCCTATCTACTGCAGTTGCAGTATTCGTAGTGGCATTTGGCACAGGTCTGACATGCAAACTGGAAGAGAACTCATGCCAACACAGTGAGTTAATCAGAACACTTTGTTCACAGTTGTTCATCCAATGAGCTGCCGCTCAAAGACATTCTGCATTAAGGCAGGACTGCCTGCACAGAATGCAAACCGGTTTATGACTTCCTTTATGTCTGTTGGTCTAACCTCTTCCTTCTCCATTTCTTTCATTATAGCAGCCAAATCTTTTCCTTGAAGTTCCTCCTGCAGTAGCTGCAACTTCAGCTCGCACTGGGTCATCAGCTCTAACACAAACTCATCTGAGTCTGCAGACACATCTGCCGGTGTGTCAGCACTCTGGAGAGAAATGGAGGAAGAGTGAACAGACATATGTTTGAATGTCACCAGAAATTTTCAGTAGAAGGGTATTGAAACCAAAGTTATCAACAGGCATAAGAGTCATGGTAGCAAAGATAGGATTTACAAGTCTGATGTGTTGAAGTTTGTTTGCCAGGTGCTCCACTCCTGCTCGAATAGTACTGATAGTTTTAACAAGCCAATCCAGGCGCTCTTTAGCAACATCACACTTCTGCTGCTGAGCCTGCAGTCGCTGCTCGCTCTCCTCCAGCATCTGTTGGTCACTGTTGAAGCAACAAAACACAGAGAGCCAGTGAGCATCACACAGCTGCCGACATGTTAGCTTTGTTGTCTCTCTGACCCACCTGGAGAGTTTAGCCTCTCCAGAATATTTCACATCCTGGAACTGCTGGCTCAGGAGCTCCTTCTGCTCCTTCAGCTGCTGTATCATCTTCTCATTCTCTGCCTTCAGCTTCTCCAGATGTAGGTGTGTTTCTTTTTGGGAGATAAAGCGCTGCACTACGTCCTACATGCAGAATACAAAAAGCCCCAACATAACAAAACAGACAAACAACTAAAAAAACTATCGATATGCAAACAATGACAGTATTTACGAATATCAGCAAAAAGGCCTATGACACAAATATAATTAATCTTTCTCAATTCACATTCTTACTTGTACATCAGTGACTCCGGTGGCCTCTTTGATACGTTGGAAGGCCTCCTCAAAAGTGGAGATGGCCTTCTCCTCCTCGCCTGTCATCCTGGTGGTGCTGTGCTGGACCTCACTACTCAGCTCATCTTGCTGCATATTGGCTCTCTGGGTCTGCATGTAGCAATGTTTACAAGCAATCCAAAAGTAAATTACTCACGTTCGCGAAAAATAATGTCTCTTTTGGAGCATATTATATTTCTAGATTACAGAAAAAGAGGTGAATGTTCTGGGTCCTTCTGTGGTCATTCATATGTTTATAAATATCTGATATGAAATAAAGCAATAAAAGACAGCAAGGTATGTATAAGGGGCAGATTATAATAATAAAGGCATTAAGAATTTAAAATTCAAAAATTAAAGCTGCCTTATACAAGTCAGTCTCCAGGATTGTTTCAAACTGGGGCAGTGATTTAGCACGCCTGATCTCCTAAGGCAGGACAAATGTCAGCTATGGGCTTTAGCTGAAAGAGCAGAGTTTGGACAAACAGGTGGATTTAAGAAGTTGCCAGTTCAGACATAGCCTGAAAATGTATGCATTTTCAAGTGTTTTTAAATGTATTCTAAAAAGACACAAAATGGGTGAAAGGGATGTAATGAAATAACATTTGTTGGAATCTGTTACAAGCTGTGGCATTTTGGGGGAAACATGTTTACGGAGAGTTGCAGTAATCAAGATTTGCAGTTGCATTAACCTTCTCCAGATCACTAATTGGCTTAGCTGATTTGATGGCACAAATTCTGATCTTTTTTCCATCGTTGATAAAAACATGATTGGACAATAACGTGATGAGCAGGGGCACTGAGAATTAGCTCAATGCCAGTGAACCAAAGACATAACGGAGGAAACAGCAAAGAAATACACATATAACATATATACGTATTAATATGGAGCTGTCTGTACTGCACAGTATGTACAGTAACATCATGAGTGTCTCACCCTTCTATCGACCTTCTCTGCATGGGCTTTGCGCTCCTCCACTTTTTTCCTGTAGCTGGCTATAATACGCTCCCTCTCTTTGCGCTCCTTGTACAGTTGTTCCTCCTGTTTCTGTAACTCGGCCTAGCAGGAAGAAGAACAGGAAGAAGCGATGGATAGGAAGCGAGGGAAACGAGGGAAGAAGAGAAGGAAACAGGCACAGTAAATCAGAAGTGTGTTAGTGATGATTAAAATAATGCTGAGGCTGAAAGAGCCACCCAATGTCTTTTGCTGAGCACTTATTTTGAAACAAAATTAAACACAGAACAGAGAGCATCATAGTTTTGTTGTTTGAAAATTCTATAGTTATTGGGTTTTCTAATGTATATGAACATGACCGCACACAGGTGAATGACATTTGAAAAGCTCTTGTAGCTGCCTAACTTGTGACTTGCACTCATATCTGATTAGGGTTGTTAGTGAGTCATCCATCTGATTGCTTTAGTGGACCCCGGCATGTTGCACTTGCAGGGGAGATTTTAAGTCACCTTAGCTGCCTCTTTAGAGTGCTGGGCGTCATTGTTCATGACCTGCAGGTTGTGAAGCTCCTCCCTGCTCTTCAGGATTTCTGCTTCTAGACTGTCCAGCTGGCTCTGGAAGGTCAGACTCTCCTCCTGTAGGGGTGAAGTTTGGAGAAGTGATAGGTAAACAAAAAAAAAAAAAGAAGAAAGGAAATATGTACAAATAAGCAATGGTTTGTTTTTTTTTTTTTGTCCAAAATGTACAAAAATGTACAAAAAAAATCACTTTACCTGATTAATTAATATCACTACATGCTATGTGGATCTTGAATTTATTAAAATTTCACTTTTTTAATTAACTCATGAAAACAAACATTGGGCAAATTAACATAATTTCTAACTATGGTCTGTAAATCAGGCTCTGAAGTTTCTTCTGCAATAAAGTCAGACTTGATGGCGAAAAGCATCAGTATAGTTTGTATTAACAAAAGTATCTTAAGTGGGTCAAGTTAAGTGAAAAAAGAGGTAAACTCAGTTGGCACATGAGTTACTATTCCCCTGAATATCTCGCTAAACTCTGCAGGGTCAACAATATTCCAACAGCATTTCCAGCAGGTGAGGATGAGTGACGAACCTGCATGTGACTTTTGAGTTTCAGATAGTTAGTCATGATGTTCTCAGCCTCCTTACACTTAAACTGGGTTTTTTCCAGACTGTTCTCCAGTGCCCTCAGGTTCTAAAGACAAACAGCCAAAGAACAATTTACAGATATTTTGTATCTTTCTATGTGGACTCATCTGTCACCAGGAAAATGTGCATTGATAGTAGTTAGCCGTTCTCTAAAGGCTGAGGTAAATACCATGGCATCTTCCTCTTTTTTCCGAGTGCACGCATCAGTGGACTGTGCTCTACTGCAGCCCTCTGGTTTCATCCTCTGGTACTCCACCTTCAGCTCTTCAAGGCGCTGCTCGTAGGTCTGTGTGGTGTGTTTTAAGGCATTGAGACGCTTCATCTTGGACAGAGCCTTCTGATCCAATGTTGTTAGAGCCATCTGGGTGATAAGCAGATAAAAGCAGCCATAGAACAGAGAAAGAAACAGACTGAGCAGAACTAAGAACTAAAGACATATACAATTTTTAAATTTGTTTTTCCATGGTCATCACCAAAGGTTAAAATATAGGACACAAAAACAGTAATGCAGCATCTTTTATATTGACTCCTTCCTCTCACCTTCCCTGACATGTTGCGGTACACATCTTTCTCCAGCCCTCTGTTATGAAAGGCCGCTTTGATTATATGTTCATCGCCCTGGGAGACATTAAGCCAAAGCGAATCTTTATTTATTTTTCATTTTTGCACACACATAAGACTGTTAAAAAGCAGATGGTCAAAAAGAAAAACAAGAAATGTGACAGGAGAGGTCAAGAGGCCACAGGCTTATACATGGACCTCCCCTTACTATAGGAGAAAAGCAAATAACAAAAATAATTGCAGTGTGGCTGCCAGGTGAGTTATGATCCGTTTAGATCAAACTAAAGTGGAGTCTGTTAAATTGGTGAAGGTCAGACTGGTGCTCACAGCATTAGCCTGGGCCAGCTTCCTGTACAGCCTCTTGTTCTCCTGCCTCAGCTGCAGGATGGCCTCCCTGTTCTTCTTCATGGCGGCCTGGGAGCTCTCATGGTGCGCAGCCCTGTCTCCCTCTGCCGGACAGCACATTTAGCGACACATTACCGAGGAGGCGTCTCGTTGGCGACAATTTCACAGCAACACAACAGCGCTCAGTGTGCAGGATCTCCTAACCCGGTTTTAGCGGTCAGGCACACACGGCGGAATGAACCCAAACATGGCGGAAAACTCAGCGCCGTTTGTGACACAAACTCACCCAGAAGTTGGATTTTCCGCTGCATCTCCATGATCTGGTCGTGTAGCGGAGCTTTCACGGCGTTTCCACTGAGCGGCATTTCCTCTGTGACGGCAGTAAACTGAGAGTTTGAGCTCATACAGAGTTAGCTCGACCTGGACGAGGACTCCCGTAGGCTCCAATGTCGCCTAGCAACCGGTACACTTCAGTGTCTGACCTTTAACCTTTCAACACCCAATAGATGTGAATGCTTGTATTTACAAACATGTGTTCATATATGTGTATGTATTTATATTAATAGTGTGTGTGTTTGTGTGTATACAATACAAACAATGTACAAACTGAGACTATTAAGTCTATTTTATGACCAAATTATAGAGACTACGTTTTTTTGACATTTAATGTTTTAATATTGTTCTTTTACCAAAACAAAATAGGTGATATAGGCAAAACATATGTCAAGGTATTTCACATAAATAAACTAAAGTGATACTCTTTCTCAGTTTGAACACTGTTATGGCAAAACATTTATTTGTTTAAAACATTATCAGGCACAATGTAAAACCTTTACAGACTTAAAATGTGCATATTAACACTGGATATGTTTTATATTCAGTGGAAGCTCTGGACAGAAAATAATACATAGAATACACAAAAAAAAAAAAAAAAATGATAAATCTCTTGAGGCTTTAATGAACATACTTCATTGCCTGCAATTTAGCAAGGATGCTTTGGTGAGTTAAGGTGCAACATGTTCGGTACAACTCTACTGTTATTGGGTTACATCCATTGAAATCTGGAGATTTCAATAAAAGATAAAGGTACTGGACCACCCCCTCACCACCTGCAAGCATGACAAAACAACCCACAAACAGTGACAGACAACCAGAATGTGTGATGAAAAAGAAATTCGTGATTTTTCAAGGAAATAAGCTGCTTAAATTAACATTGTTACTTATTATTGCCCATAACTAGAGCTCATAAATTCCTTCTGCAATAAAATCACACTTGTTCGGCAGATACATGGAGACAATGAGTTTAAAAGTTTGGAACATAGCAAAAATCTATTTTACAGATCATAAATGAATCCCATTCAACAGTAAAACACAATAATTCTGCACCAACACAATGTAGCACAGGAAATGGTTACTCCTCACTCTGCTTCTCTCATATGTACACGTACACGCACACACATACATACACATATACACACACAAAGCTGCAGTTTAATCTACAGATTTGGGCTCCTCATTGGACTTCTTCAAGAGGGAGAGCAGGTTCTGCGACATGAAATACGGCCTCTCAGCTGATCCGTCGTTACGCTCTAGGTCCTCCACTGTGACATGGACAGAGGTAGTTGAGGGTCATGCATGAAAACACTGAACCATAGAATTTAACTAAGATGCTTGTATATTTATGCAGTGTCTGTGATCAGTTAGGACTTTCAGCGACTTAAGGAATGAAAGGGGCACTCCAGCAGTTTATGGTTTAAACATATCTGAGTAGCTTATCATTGAAAAGGCTCCTTTCCTGCGCTCTCTTTTCAAGCATTTTCAAGCTTTCTGGTTTTGCTTTGTGTGTTTTTTTGCACTTAACACACCCAACTGTCCAGGGTCCATCGCAGAATTTTAGACAATACACAGAGGTCAACAAAAATGAACAAAAAAGATTTTCATGTGGTGCTACATTAGTGTGCAACAGAAATCGCTCTATATTGCTGGTTACCTGAGGGCTGTTAACCCCTATAGCAGTGCAAAGATATATTTGAGGAAAGAAATTATAGTATTTTTCAAATGTTCTTTAAACTCTTTATGCTGTAGAAGTTCAGGTACACAGATTTTTGTCCCTAACATGGGTCAAGTTATAAAAAGCCAAAATACTAAACTTCAGTTACTGCATCTCTTTGTAAAGTCCCACAACTTCCAGACACCAAAGACCCAGTTTGTAAGTTCCATTAAAAGCTGTCAACCTGAGTCTTCAGAGTGCTTCCCCACAGAGCAGAGCATTTCTCATGTCATCCCTCTTGTCAAACTGTGGGAGTGCCCATTTAAGCCCCGATCAGTCCCGTTTATGATTTAATTGGGATATGAAAACTCACCTGCATTTGACCCCTGAACCGCCTCGACACACACATATTTACCCATAACACTATGATTAAATACAATCACCTTTAATCAAGATTAACAGCCGATAAATATGAAATGTAATCAGAAATTTCAGTGGAAAGTCAACTTACATTTTTCACAAGGTGGCAAGAAAAAAGGTACAAAAGCGTCCAGCAATTTTAGATGTTAGTTGCGAGCATTCATTAGGCCATGTAAACACCATGCAGCTCTTACAGAGAGAAAGAGAGCGAGTCAGAAAGAGGATAGGGACAGAACAAGGTAGCTGGGGTCAGTAAACAATGGCGGGATCCACAGAGTCTGAGAGGTCACAATGGCTGCATCATGGAGATGCCATCACCGCATTTACACCAGTCAGTCTCAAATACCAAGGCAAGTAGGTGGCAATACACGGGACATTGGATCCCATCTTGGCAAGGATCTCTATAAGCCTGAAGCCAAAAAATACATCATAGACGTACACCACTGTGTATATTCACAAAAAAGATCCAGTATTTATACAGTATATCAAACCTGTCTGTAATATTTTGGCGTCAGCTGGTATTATTGTAAACAGTGAAAGAGGTTCACCATCTATAGAAATGTGTTTGTATTGACTCAAGTGGTTCTGTAGTGCATTGGTCAACAGGATTAAGACAACAAATATTAGTGACAGTAATCAGGCACAAGTTCAGCACTCACAATGTTCTACAGATCTTCACGATAGAAAAACCGACACTGTTCTAAAACCAACACAAGAGCGTTTTTTTCAAGCTACAGAGATGCACTGGGCTTTTAACTTTCTTCAACCTTCTCCACCCTCTCCAGCCGGATGTCACGCTGTTCACACATCAAGTCTATCAGAAATGTTAACTTGTTGTATGCCATAACATTGAATCAGGTCCATATCACAAAGTTGCAGGGACAGTTCTTTCATTCTTTATGCTCAAGGAGGTTTACCACGCCTCACTTCTTCTTTGTCATGACATCTACTCCTGTGGTGCAGATGGAGGGTTTTCTTCCTTTTCACCTTCTGGCTCTGTCTCAGCCTCCGCAGCTGGAGGCGATGCTTCCTCAACCTTATCCTCTTGTTTCGTCTCCTGCTGTCCTGCTGCTTCTTTCACCTCTGAGTTTTCTTGTTTTTCGACCTCCTCTGCCTCCTCACTCTTCTCTTCTTTTGGCTCTCCACCATCTGTGTTGGACTGCAGTGGCTGCTCCTCTTCGTTGTCCTGCTTGAGCACCACCTGCTGTTTCAGTTGGATCTCCCCATCTTGGGGCTGCTGAAGAGGTGTTTCTTCCTCCAGTTTCACTTCATCTTGATTTGCGGCATTCGGCTGATCAACACCATTGCGGTCTTCCTCCTCTGGCCTTTTTGTTTTGGAGAGGATCTCATGTAGCTCGGGAGACATGAAGTAAGGCCTGTCGGATGAGCCGTCATTTCTTTCCAAGTCCTCACCTTTTGAATGTGTGTGTGTGAGATGCGTTTCAAGTGTGTTTGGGTTAATGGAAATAAGGAAGGGAAGTGAAAACATGAAATAAAGGGAATGTGTGAAAATAAAAGCAAAGTGAAATTAATGGGAGGAAGAAGACAAAGAGAAGACGAATCAGAAACATGGCAGGAAGAGGAAGAAACCCACAGCTCAGCTTTAGACAGTTGCATTTAACCAGGAACAGAGACGATCTGCAGGAGATCTTGCTGTCAAATTAAGTTACTCACAGAAGCAGAGGAAGAGTGTGTCCACACACATGGCGTACACACTGAAGAAACCATGGGCGATGAGATAGGACCCCACTACCACTGTCTAGATGAAGAAAATTACATAGGTTAAGACCTGTGCTGCTGCTGCTTCAAAACAAAGGATTAAATCTCACATATATATAACAGCTTCATAGATTAAACAGTGACTCATTTCTGTTATGCAATGCAACATTATATGTTATACTATAGTATATATAGTGGCTTGCAAAATTATTCATACCCCCCTTGAACTTTTCCACATTTTGTCCCTAAACATATAGCCAAGACTACAATGGGATGGTTTAAAACAAACCTTATTCATGTCTAATCTGACTGATCTTGAGCTCTTTTGCAAAGAATGGGCAAAAATCTCAGTCTCTGGATGTGTAAATAACCCCAAAAGACGGTTCCACGTAGTATTGACTCAGGTGGGCTGAATACTATTGCCCACCGCACGTTTCTCATTTGTAAAAACCTTTTTTAATAATGTGTAATTTTCTTTGTACTTCACAATTGTGTGCCATTTTGCGTTGGTCTTTCACATAAAATATATTTATTTTTGTGGTCATAATGTGAAAAAATTTGGAAATGTTCAAGGGGTATGAATACTTTTGCAAGCCACTGTATCCTGTTATTTGTCTCATTGTAACTAATAATGAATATTACTGTGTTATATTAATCGTTGTCAAGTGTAAAAAAAACAAGCGCTTTTGTTTGTTGTTGTAAATGTAGTTATTATATGCTACAGTATACTGTTTGTTGTGTAAACACAACAGGGGGTGTTTCATGATGTTGACATACAAATCAAAATATAACAGTTTCTTACTAGTATTGGCACCCAGTAGTAGTTCAAAGATGGAGCGGCATCCTCTACTGCTTTGATTCTTCCAGAGAAGAAGAAGAAAGAAAAAATCCCTGTAAAGAGAAAAGAATGAGCTTTAGTTGATTTGAACTAACGAATCAGTCAGATCTCTCTTCATTGGTTTGCAAAACAGATATCCTTGTTCTCAAAATAAAACAAATCTTTACCAACAATGCCAACAATGAGGAGCTTCCCAAGAAACAGCAGGAAGTCAGTCACTTTGTCTAAAACGGCCACCCTGAGTTAAATGAGCAAGAAATGTGTGTCAGAAGTAACTTGAAGTGTGACTAGGATGCTGATTGTATAATTGTTGACATTCATGTGATGAACTCGTACCTGATGATGTTCCGCATGAGAAGGAAAAAGGCATCTCTAGCTGATGTACAGAAACTTTTTCCATAGATGGCAATCTAGAAAAGGAGAAATTGACATTTTTGACTTCAACCACACACAACATCTATCGTGCCACTGCATCCACTGACAAGGACTCACCATGATGTAGGCATTTCTGTTCAGGAACTTGATACATTTCTCCAGACACCAGAAGCAGCACTTCATGCAGCTTAGCAGGAATTTCGTACATTTATTTTGAGCACCTGGAGGATAAGAGCCATGTTGTCACTGCATGTACAGTACAGGCCAAAAGTTTGGACACACCTTCTCATTCAAATGAATAGGAACGTGTGTCTTTACTACATCTTACTACCACAATTTTCAGATAGCTTGCATTACTCTGACTTAGACTTTCAAAACCAGAACAGAAACATCGTAAAATCACCTGACCAGAAGTACTGACAAATATAGGATAGTAATGAATATATGCTGTCAACATCAAAGTACGTTTAGTGAGTTTAGTGTTCAGATGTTCAGTCGTCTGACCTTTTAGCTTGTGATCCAGATACTCCAGAATGACCCTTATGACCTGAACCACAGACAGGATCAGAGAGCCGAAAGCCAGGGAGCCTGTGTGGTATCTATTCAAAATGATAAAACAGCCTAACTGTGAGCATCAAACAGTCTTTCCTAAAAAGCCTGACCAGCATTGCCTAAACCAAAGAAGATCAGACTGACATTGGAGTAGTGAATACTCAATGTCCAAAATTATCATGTATATAAACTGTAACATTTTACTTTTCCATTTAATTTATTGGAATAGAAAAGTACTGTATCCATATACAACTACATATTCTGTTCTCACAAAGAAACTGCAAAACCATCTTCTAACCTGAGGGCACGTCCCAGTGAGGAGAAGATGGGGTAGGCTGGAATATCATCGGGTTTCTTGAAAGCCCAATAATATGAAGCAAAGGCTCCTGACAGAGTGACTTGGCCCAGTGCCGTAACAAAGTTGGCACACCAGAAGAACAGGAAGACGTTATAAAACTGGAAGAGGATGAGGTATTTGTGGTAGAGGGTTTCACCACCGTAGAAGGCAAACAGACACTCTGCGTCTGGGCACTGCATTGAGGCGTTGGAGGTGTTAAAAGTCTGAATAAAAAGAGAAGGTAAAAAAAGGTGTAAGCTGCAAGACTATCCAGGCCACCTGCAGTAAGGTAATGGTTCGGACAGACTGTGTATTTGGCTTTTTGACAGACATACTTTTGGGTCACAGGTCTCTCGGGAGTACTGACACTCAGTGGTGTTAAACACTTTATACACCTGCTCATTAGAGGTGGACAAGAAACTGGTCAGAGCTGTCAGGGAAAAAACAAGGAAGGGACTCGTCCAAAAAGTCACCACCGTCTAATCACCGTCACTCACCGTCGAAACTAACCTACTGTCGATTCATTCACATAGTTTTAAATTCCTGGTTGATTTTACAACTGCACAAATATATAAAGAACAAAATAACTAAATTATGCCAATAATTAAATTAAACTATATTCAGAGGCTGTTTGAAGTAAGTGTGGGGTGATACAGAAAACTGAGTTATGATCATTTAGTTATCCAAATCTGGCAGTGAAAGCCTTCTTTATATGCTTGATCCTAATATCTTTAATTACATATGGGTCTGTAGTGAGAGGGTCACTGATCCGTGTAGCATTATGTAGAAAAGGTAGGTGTAATGCAGTGTAGCTTCAGAATTCACCTGCCAGCCTGTATTGATGTATTTTGTCTATCTCTACTTATTGTATGTTTACTATGTGTTTGAAATTGAAATTAAAAGTTGCACCTGCTATAGTGAAAAGGAAATCTGACATCTTTGATAATGATTTGAAAGGATACACAGCAGTGATGGCCCAGTAAGCAATCACCACAGACAGCAGGGCAAAGGTCAGCAGTGGATAGAACAGCGAGGACATCACATGGCCGACGGCTCTGAAATAGAAAATATTGCTGTTAATATAACAGTGATCTCCTGAGACAGAGAGCGACATTAGCATTTCCCAATGTATAGCATTGAGATGACTTCACTGTAATTTTTATTGAGAGCGAATAATATCTTTCACCTGTGGTTTCTTCATGTTCACTAAGAAGAATTATGGCACTGTACATAGAGTTCATAATGGTGACATGCCCAACCGGTCTTTAGTTATCGGTAAAAAAAAAAAATGCTTGTTTTTTTTTTCTTCTCTGAAAGATGGTCATATTTCATAAACATGGCAATACTATCACAGCATATAAATATTAATCAAAGCATTATTTGAAGTGTTGTTTTTTAGCACTTCATGGAGTCCAACATTTGCTCTCCTTTATCTTTGTTTTGGTCTCCATCATCTACAGAAGGAAACTTTAGGTTCTGATAAGTGCTGGACAGGTGAGGAAGAGAGGACAGCTGAAAAAAGCTGCCTGCTGAGGTAGGATGTGATGTGATGAGATGAGAGCTGCAAGACTGGACCACTGAAGTTGTGGTTCAGCTATAAAACAATAAGCTATAAAACAATAAAGCACTTTGTGCAGTGACACCAGTTACTTTGTTACTTTGTAAAGACAAATGAGCCATTCTTATGTTGATTGATGCGGCTTCACAAAAAGAGAGCAGGTTCAGTTCTCTTCATCTCAGAAAATGTTAAGAGAATTACGCTATAAAATTTAAATCCTGGAACAAAAACTGAATAAAAACCTAGACTGACCTGCTGGCCTCTTTGATGAGAGCGATTGCGATTAGGATTCTCTTCCTGAGAAAGATGAGCAGCAGGATGATGATGAATTCCACAATAGCCAGGATGATCACTGCAAAACAGTAAATGAAACTTTGAAGTGAAGTGATTTTAATTTCATATGAAAGTTTATTTTCAAATTAAATAAACGAAAGCAACAACAAAAAAATTCCATGCTCAAGTTATTCAAGCTCAAAAAGGAATGCGAAAAAGTTGAAACTTGACAAATCCCACCCCTTCTTCCTGCACCCATGATTTATATGTCTATCCTGCTTCCTTAAATATACTACTACTATTACTACTAATAATAACAACAACAATAATAATAAGCAAAGGACATGATTCATAAGAAATATACACCTATATATGCACCTACATTTATAGAAAAGGACAAAGACAAAAGGACTTAACAATAAAGCACCGTGTTAGTTGGACCGACTAGAGCTGTACTACTGCGGGAAAGCATGTGTGCCCTTACTGAAGGCCAGCCAAGTCTGTCGGATCTGCAGGTAGACAGAGAAGTCTGTCTGCAGGCCCAGATCACGGATGGTGACGTCAGCGCCAGGCTCTCCTTTCAGACTAGCAAATTCCATGTAACAGTGGAAAATACCTGCAAGCATCATAAAATATCTTGGAATTTTTCTTTTTAATTAATTTCAATAAAAGTAGTACAATACTCCAGAGAAGCTTTTCTACTTTCAAGAGCTGAAGACTTACCATATCCAATGACCAGAATAACCAAAACAATCATGACCCAGACCATGATCCCGGCCAAGAAACGCAGCAGGACGATGAAAATCAAGCTGACGACCATGGCTATCACCAGACCACTACAGAGTTCAAATATTTCAACACAGTTTACAGTTAGGAGTGTTACAGCATTCAGCTCGTGATCATGGATATTTTCCAGAAAAAAAATCTGATGAAATGTCATCTTTGATAAATGTTTGTGTTTAACTACATAGGTGACAAAAACAACAAATAACTATATATTCATTTTAAAAGGTCATTTAATGATTTGAAAAGTTATTTTACAATTTCTGTTACTCGAGCTTGTTCAGAGTGAGAGGACTTACAGTAATATCCAATGCCAAGACTGAGTGTAGTCTTCAAAGATTCTCATGGCCACCTGACGAGCTTCAACCACCACATTTGACTTTCTGTAAAAAGAGGAAATAGAAGCGCCAGAGTCCAAAATAAACATCATATAGTCACACATCTTGACAGTGATTAAATAATGTATAGTTTATCAGCCAAAAACAGGTCTTTAAAAGATGAATTAATAATATAATTTGTCGAATAATGAATATGGCAAGAAAAACAAATGCATGTGGAACATCAGTAGAACATGGAGGACTTCATGAGATACGTTGCTACCTTAACACACAAGCACCAGCCTTTCTTACTAACAATTTAAAATTTGATCAAAACACTGGCGTAAAACCCCCCCAGGGTGCACTCAAAGGGAGCAGAACCAAAATAAGTGCAGGCTGCAGCGAGTATACATTAGTGTAGAAACGAGATGAGACATTAAGGGCCCTTAAAGAGGTTGTCAAACCAGTGCAGTCACGGCGGTCATGTGACATGCTAGCTGTCAGCTGACACAATTTAGCATGATGCATGACAAGAATATCCAGCATCCATCTAAATAACATTTCCTCTAGAGCTGAAATCAGGGATTAATTAAAACCAAATGGAAAATAGAGAGATGAACTGATCATTCATATCTGTCACAGGTTTATGATCAGAAAATTTTCTATATGTTTGGGTTGGTTTGTAAAATTTTAAAATAGCATTAGCAAAGCATAGCAAAGTATTATTGCTACCCTATCAGTCCTGTGTAAATGTGTTTCATGTTTTCAAATTTAAATAATACCATTAATTCTTTATATCTAAATTTGCTCTTTTCCAGATTTCCTGCCTAATATTGTGCCAATTCTGATCACTCAAATGTCAAAAAGTGATCTGGGCCACAGATGGCTACATGCCTCCATATAGCATTAATAGAAATGCTTCCTGAGCAATGTTGAAGGACTTCTTATTCAACTGACATCGTCAGCATCGTCACAGTGTGGTTGCCCGCAGTTTGAAAATGAAATATACATAAATTTGCACATATATACATAGAAGTGTGAGTATGTTTATGTTTCCAGACTCACTTTGATGCCTCAAGAACATCTGTGGCATTTACGTTGCTGCCCTCTCCGGTATCAAACATGGTTTCGTTGCCCACGACCACCACGCCACCTTTCATTGTACCCAAGGCAGGAAGGCAGCGACGCGTAACTTTGGAGGGGAGGCAGAGGAGATGATAAGTGCTTATGTGGCTCTACTTGTTTTAACTTCACTGTGAGAAAGAAGTCAACAAACACAGCAGCTTGTGTGTGTGGGTGAAACTCAGCACGGTAATCAAAACAAGCTTCTCGCTTACAGGCTTTGCTGGGCATCAACATGGCTGGACACAGGCCATCTCTCAGGATCTCAGGAGGACTCTGAGTGAATCAAAACAGCCTTGGATTTATTTTTTTATTGTATATTTCACAGTATCATTTAAGCATATATAAATATAAAATCTTTATAATGATATTTTTTTACCGCGCTGGCAAGGTCCACTCCATCTTTGCAGAATTGTTTGTAGTATTCGCGGTCTTCTTTGCTGCCTAACTTAGCTTTCACCAAGGTAAGATGCCTGTCAGGGCATTTTTCCACACATAACTGGACAAAACATACATCACAATTACTTACACTCTTATATGGCTGTGTATTTGTTTGTGTGCTGTGTAAAAGATATAATCTCATAGACTAGCACTTCCTGTTGCTGACCTGTGTGGTGGGACACTGAAACTCCAGCAGCACCAGAGGACTGGCACATTTCAGGATGTTGAAATAGAACAGGAGAGGCTTCTTCCTGTTGTTTAAGACGGTTGAAGCAAAGCGCTTTAATTAGGCCGACATAACAAATAAATGGCTCTTAACTAATCTGGCATATTATACATATTCAGTGATCATCCTTTTCATGTCAACCACGTAATTCAGTAACTCACTCCAGAGGTGTTCCAACTTGTCCACAGAACTCGCCCCTGCTGTCTGTGGGATAGATCACTTTCCTGGGGTCACCCTGAGACCAGGCTGCATGGAAAGGCGTATAAATTGAAGAGGACAAATATGGACTTTAATTTAAATAACAATATTTAATATTTATGATTTCCTAAAGCAATTTTTTGTTGTATAGTTAGTTCTGATTGAGATTTATATTTCTCTTGGAAATTGAAATGTATCTGCTGAGTGTTAATATCACACCTTAAATGAATGTATTACACTAATGTGTGTGTCATAGTGATTTGTCAGAGAAGGACTCCTCTAAATTAATTCATGTAGGCAGTGAAGATGGATTAATACATATTGTGGTTGTAATGGAGGCTCAGTCTTACCAATAATACCCACAGCAAAGTAGCCAAGCAAAGCCACAATAAAGAGAATACAGCAGAGGATATCTGTGCAGCCCCTGATCAGAGAGGAGGGGAGATGCTGTCAATGCTGTCATGAATTACAGTGCCAAAATAAACTATTATCAACAAATGACGGAGGTCTCACCTGTTGTGGATCGGCCCTTTGAAGTTTGGATCAAACTTCCTTGACTCCCCTGGGTATAAAAAGGAACGACAGGATTATTATTGTTGCTTCCTAATTCAATCCAATTCTTAAGAAGCACATCTGATTTGATGAGTTAACCTAAAGTCAAACCGTTTGACAAAAGCCACTGGTTAAACGATTCAACTGATTCATTGGTGTGTGAGACAAACTCAGTGAATTCAGTAAGTTAACTTTGCAGAACAATAATTTTTGAATGCATCTTTTTCAAGTTTAATATAATGGGATAATTTTCTTTCTATTATGCTTTCATGAAACAAAAAGTTATTCATTCATTTAGTGAGATCTGATCTTCTTGTGAATTCTTAGTAAATGATGTGGCTTTTAGAAACTGAAAAAAAAAACAAGAAACAAGCAAACAAACAAAAAAAAAAGCACATATTGTGATACAATTCCTTTGGAAAATATTTTGACAATGATATTTAAAATCAGCTAATAAGGATTTGCTGATTTTAGTCTTCCATGATCATAAACTAAATATCTTTTAGCTAGCTATTTAACAAGAGCAAGCAATTTCATGATACCCCTCAAACAGATCATTCATTTGCAAGGGAAAATGTTTATTCATTTAAAAAAATAAAGTGATAAGTGGGTACATTTCCCATAGATTTCAATACAACCTGACTCCTATTTGCAACCAGTTGATTTGCCTGATGGTCAATAGATTGAATGGAAGTTTGAGGTTCAGTTTTTGGGGGATGTGTTCACTGCACTGCTGCTGTTGAACTATGTGGTAGTATGTTATTTTTAGAAGAAAAAAAGGGTTTTAGGCTGGGAGTTCAACCATTAGCCTCCTGTTTTGGCTTAACGTGTTTCTCTACACACCCACGTTGTCTAATAACATCATCCATCCCAATTAAGCCTTTAATGTTCTCACTAAGAAAAAAGCAATGGAAATGTATTTGTTTGCATTTTTTATTTTGCTGGGTCAATAATAATCACATTTTTTTTTTTATGTTTTTAAAATATAGGCCTCTACCAAACAGTTGAGATGACTCTTCATGGTAAAATGTATTGAAATACACAAAAACATTAAAATGTGCTCTACATAATGGTTGAGCAGGACATTAAAGGGTTAAACAAGTCATGGTTGGCTTAACAACTGCTCAACACAACTCTTTTTTTGAAGAAACTAAAAACTGCAGCCTAGCCTCCACAATGATGAACAGAACAGAATGAACAGTTATGTCAATACTGTTAATACAGTAAAGATTGCATGCTATCTTTATAGAGGGCCATTTATTATTAGTGTTAAATTAGACAGAAGCTATGTCTGTGCTGTCAGCATGCATTTGATGTGCCTCATGTGTCTTGTTATTGCATGAATGAAAATGAAAATTGGAAGTGGATTATTCATCAGTTTTTATATGATTATTCATTTGACTGACAGATAAGACACACTTTCAAACGAATCCTTAGCCCCACTCAGAGTATGTGTGTTGACATAGACAGGACAAAAGGATTGCCCTGCCCGACGGTCGTGCCCAGCAACATACAAAATGGCTCCCTAGCGATGGTGATCTCCCTGTGGACACTGCAAACTGTCATGGAAACACCTCAGACTCAGAGTAAACTCGTCAACCAAGCCTCCGCCTTTGGTGAGATCATCACGAGCAATTTCAGTGAGTCAACATGAACAGGAACATTGAGCACGGATGTTTTCATCTATAATTTTCAGGCTTCCACAATGCACCTTGCAGTATGCTCTCTATAGGAAATCAGTCTGGTGAGGGTCTGAAGTGCATGTAAACACAACCAACATCCATTTGTGAGATATGCCAAACGCCGAGCTCGCACACATCCTGTCACATAGCAGTGACAATTCATACGACCAAGCAGCATTGAGCTGCTCAACGAATTCTATGTTGTTATTCACACAAAAGTAGCTGCCAACACACACTCACACAGACGCAGGAGCCACACAAACCCTCTCCCCACACACTGCAGACACAAGTGAAAGTTCTTGCTTTGTGTTTGTGTTTGCCAGTCACTCACTTCAACAGGACATTCAACAACAAATGAAGCTCCAGCCTCGAATACATCCAGCTAGAATGGCTGTTACAGTACCTTGTCTTTTCCCTTCTGTCATTCTCTCTTTGTTTCTCTCAGAGTTTCTGTCATACGCGCTTTTTAGATCCTTCTCAGCGTACTGTTCTGTATGTTTTTTCTTTAGGTTTCCTTCCTGTAGTTCTACCACTTGCACTTCCTTCTTTCAGACAAGTCAGCACTGTCAGTGTGCTCCCTCTCTTGGCTCAGGACTTGTCAAGGGAATTGCAGTGAAAACAGCATTGATGGGGGAATTGAAAGAGGAGCTCAAACACAACAAAAATGTAACGCACCTGAAAATCTGCCTCAGCCAAAATTGTCTTTGTGTACAAACACCCACTCTTAAATGTGGGATGCAACGGTACAGTTTTCCCACAGTTCGGTATGCATCACGGTTTTTGGGCCACGGTAACGGTTACTTGTTACTTGCTCCTTATCAAAAATAGGCAATATCAAATACAAAGTGTAGTATAAACAAAAGTTTGATCCACTCGTAGAAACTTCTTAACTTCTACAAATACAATCAACAGTCAACAAATGTGAACAGGACATAAAGTGCAGCATCAATTCAAATAGTTCAACAACAAACCTTATTACAAACTACACACGTGAGGGCAGTATTTGCTTGTATTACTTACAGAGTATTCAAGAGCTGAAAGGCAATGCTTGCACAGTATACTTTGTTTGTTGACCATCATTTTTAATTGTTCATTATAGTCGATGCTAAATCCAAAATGGTCCCACACCGCGGTCTTGTAAGAGGACAGCGCCTCTCAAAATATCCTCTTTTTTGAGTCCCGTTCACTCGCCATGCTTGCCTTTGTGTATTCAACAGGGCGTACTGAACAGTTCAATAAAATATTGTTAAATATTGTTGCATCCCTACTCTTCACACATCTAACATCAGGATGTGATGTTTGCAGTGTGGGTGACATGTTCTGAAACCAAAGTCCAGCAACACAATAGTTATAATAGGCTTAAACCCGATCCACTGAATTGATGCTAAAATGTGTTGACCTTATTTCAGTGTGTAACTGCACACAGAGGAGCTGTACTCTCACCTCATTGTCTATAACTCCAACAGGGCACTTAAAAAACACTGCCACTGTTCAGTTTGCTCTTTAACCCTTAGGGGACAAACAGCCTCCTCTTGATGTTTCCTCAGCTCCTGTTTCTACTTTCAGCTGTATGCTCCAGATTGTTGGATCCCTTGAACCACACGCCCCTTCTAACAGTGGACAACCACTTGCTTCGTGCATCCAGATAACAATCAGATTGTGATGAATTGGGCTTGTTGTCACACACAAGACGACAAGCATATCTGTCCCCATCCTACATGCTCTCTGGTGGCATGACTGTGGCCTGGTCTACCCACTTCTGCTGCCCCGGGGTGAACTGGCAGGATTCATGAATTATAAACTATTAACCTGATAGGCCTATTGTTAAAGTGATATTTGCTTACTGAGCCTTTAGCTAAATTTAAAGCCATTACGTACTGAAATTTTTAACAACAGGTTCAGTCAATATTTGTGTTGTGATGGGCTGCAACATGCAAATCACTGTATTTCAAGTAATTGGGCATTGAGGGAAATGTAAATATTTGCTTTCTTGGTGAAATCAATGAGAAAATTAATTTGTGAGTTTTGTCAGGTGCTGGTTGATGTTGGATGGATGTTAGCCAGCTACCCACTTGCCTTTCCTTCTGTTTCCAGCCTTTATGCTGATCTGTCCAGCTAGCAGTAAATTCATACTTAGCATAGAGGCATAGCAGTGATATATGAACATAAAGATGTTCGTATCAATATAAACTCAGAATGAAAAAATATGATTTTGATGGTAAGCCTATTATGCTTTCTCTTAAATGTGATTATTAATAAATGGTTGTGTAGAGCTCAGAACCTTTACAAAGGACGATACAAATTGTAAAATGAGACAAAAACTATGGAATTTAAGTATTTTTGTGCTGCATATTTTGCTTCTTGTATAGAATACATAAACCATGAAATTACAAGGAGTTTTAAAACAGGCCAAAACATTTAATGTTTGGAATTTATGAAAAAGATCTAAAATCTTTCTTCGGTTTGCTTTTTCTGCTTACTCTCAGTTCTTCACCCTGCCAAAATGTGTATACATTTTCTCTTCCCTTAAACTGAAGATGATGAACAATAGCAGTGATTTTTCCATCAGCTTTTCGTTTTAGGGCCATCTGTGAATGTGAGGGACACAGCTCCATTAGTGCTGGAGCAACAGGCAACTCTTTGCCTTGTTTTGTGCCATGAAACAATCTGCAATTGTGCAGTGAAGCATCGCAGCAGATTTGTTACATATATGCTGCCAAGTGTCTTTAAATGACCGTGTTTGTGTTTGTAACTGAATAAATTAACAGGAAATCAGTCTGCTTCAGTGCATTTAAAAACTTTAAAAGAAAAAAGTTGCACATGTTGGAGGGGCTTTTTTTTTTTTTTTTTTTTTTTTTTTTTTTTACATTTTTTCCACAAGTTGAAACCATTGGCTCATTATGTGCTTCATACTATCTTGAGGGAGGTTGATTGTGAAAAACTGTGGGGTCCTATGGGTAAACTATGGGTCCTTCAGCGTATATGTATTGAAATTAACACATTTCAATCCGCACCCAAAATTATGTAGCTGTGTGTGAGATAAAAGAGAGAGAAGGTAATTGTGTGCTTGTGTGTGTTTGCATGTGTGTGTGTGTGTGTGTGTGTGTGTGCGCTCGCATGAAGGAAGTGATGATGTCATGACTGATGTGATTCACTAATGGGCCCAGAGGGGTTATTAGATGAGCCTCTCTCTTGCTGCCTTAATGGGTTAGTGGCCATTGTGGTTGTGTGTGTCTGTGTGTGTCTGTGTGTGAGCACAAAGTGACAGAGCATACATTTACTCTCATGCTGCTCTTATTACATTTCTATTCAAGACATTAAGGTAGAGATGATAAATATACTGTATTGATAATGTTTCATAAACCCAGCCTGTTCTCACCAGCAGATACCACTGCTTCACAAAAACCTTTCATCACGGTTATCAATGAGGCCACTAGCCAACATACTTTTAAAAGGCAAAGAAGAAAGACATTATAATACATAAAACCTGACAACCACTTGCTCAGATCACTCCCTCACGCTACTCTTCACAGCCACTGCTTGGATCACACTGCAACAGGCAAAGTCCAAATGACAACAGATCATTGTGAAATGTTTAGCAGTAGTTTCTTTGTGTGTGTCATGCAGCACGTGTGTGGTAAGGTGTCTGAGCATTGGCCAGCCTAATATTGACTGGAAGCCTCTTGACTGTCTGCTGAGTGGGTAGAGCAGGCAAGGCTGAACACAGTCCAGGCGATGCTGGCTGCAGCCTGTCTGGGCATGCACACGGGCCCAGACAGGGGAGAAATGCAGTAGAAACAGTAGGTCCCCAGAGACAGCTCACACTCTGCCTATGTAAACTACTCTAAGAGTGCCGATGAGCTGGAAGTAGTATTGTGTGTGGGCATCATATAAACCTTTCAGGTCCTCTTAAAAATGCAGTGGTTTTTGACCTTTGAGCTTTCGTGGGGGAGGGGAGTCAAGGAAAAAGATCTATTTATATGGTAACAGGAGCGCAACAAGGAAAGGCTCCACAGGGGGAGCTCTATGGACGAAGCGAAGAGAGCGTATACTAAATATTGTTGGTGTGGGCTGGTGAGAGCATCTTCCCTCTTGAGAGGGAGTAACTCAAAAGTCAGTCAGGATTAGTGTTGTCTTCCCAATGATATACCTAGTTTGTTTTTCAGCGGTCAACGGCGGTACCATCGCATAACAACAGGGAGATGGGGTATTAAAGCAAGAACTACAGCAGCTATGAAGACTTCATGACTAAGCAGTCCATATGAACCACAGCCCAGCCCAGACATGTGATGTACAGCAGACGGCTTTAGGCTGCTGAGTCGGTGCTGGTGGAGAAAACTGCATGTGTTACAAAACAAGGTTTTCAGCAATGACTCATGTGTCTGTCTGCTTTAGAGGATGACATTTCCATTATATTAGCATGCATAGAAGGAGCAGACTAAACAACGTTTTCTAGGTTTATGCAAGTATCTGTGTGCATCTGTGAATGAAAACACCATCTGTCAGTCCAAATGGTTGTTTTTTTTGTTTTGTTTTGTTTTTTTTTTTACCTCAGGGGGAAACACAATAAATCAAATATAGTCTTCATGCATCTGTTCTCTCCTCCTCCTCATCCTCTGTGGCTTGTTTTTTGGGTTTTTTTTTTTTTTTTTTGTGTGTGTTTCTCTGGAGAACAGAATAAGCTGTGTATGCAGCCAATTTCACACAACGCCCACCAGGAAAGCCCTGGTTTGTTTTTCTTTATCATCCTGAAACAGCTGCGGCATCGGCGTCATTCAGAGCCGCATTTGGCTCCTAACATATCACGTTCAAGTAGGACAAAGTGGCTCATTACGACCACCCACAAACAGCCCATTGCTCCCTGCCAGGTCTGTCATTACATTTCATTTAAAACACATTTCCCGAGATTAAGGATGACGGCTCCTCTGACTGCGGACGTGAAGGATGAGGATGCCTCCGGATCCGCAAAGCGACCCATGAGGTCCACACCCAATCTATCCCTGACAGTCATTGTTTCCCTTTCTTCGGCCGTGTGGGGAAGAATCAAAGCCCGAACAGAAAGCCGTCACATTAAGCTGCTCTTACCGTATTTAGGGTCCGGGTTCTTCTCCTCCAGCTCCATTCTCACACACTGCCGATCAGACCAGCGACTGGACAGTTACCATGGAAATTGGTGAGTTTGGGGGGGGGAGAAAAAAAACATCAATAAGAGAGAGCGAGACCGAGTGTGAGGGACCGTTGAGTCAAACCGAAGCACGGCGCATTCCGAGCTAACGGAGAGACATCCAATCAGAGGGCAGATCCCGGTGACTGACAGCTGCCCCGGCCAATCAGAGGGCGCTTTGGCGGGACGAAACCAATCGTAAAACGGCCACTTCGACGGAATGTGTGTGTGTGTGTGTGTGTGTGTTTGTTGAGGACTAACGTGTTAAGAATGGGAAATTCCATTAAAAAAAAGAAAAAAAAAGAAAAAAGAAAAAGTTTCCCCTCCAATAGCAAATGTCAAGGCAGAAGGACTTATTCATTTAGAATTTATCTAAAGATTTTAGAGAGGTTGCTTAGAGATTAAGCCGACAAGATGCCCGAGAGAACACACTACATCCCCACAACAGCCTGCAAAGAGCACAGCAGTGGTAGAAAATACAAGAAAAGTTCATTTACTCAAATCAGGCCTGTTCTTCCTTCACTTGAGTTGTCTCAGTTACGCCAGTTATAAAGACAATGTTATTTGTAGCTTTAGGTAAACACTATTGTGTTATAAAGTGGTCAAATCTGGGACCATTTTACCAAATAAACTATTATAATACTGCTCAAAGGTTCATGTCATGGTACTAACAATTAAATATAAATTAAAGCTGAAAACAGGAATGAGCAGCCAAAGCATGCCTGTGCAACTTGGAGCCCCCTGGATTTGCCCCGACCCAGTCATGCTAGAAAGATTTAACTCTTAACTCTTATTTAACTCAACACAATGTTATACCAATATTGATATAAACATTATGGGTCACAGAAAAACTGCCAAGAATGCCAATGAGAGATTTCTGTGCCTGTTAACTTCTGAAAAATTTGTTTGCCTTGAAACCTATAAAAATATAAAGTATCTTAAATATAAAAACAATGCAAGTGTGTCAATATTCACTTTTCGTTTACATTCAGCCCTTACATACAAACAAGACACATGACCACTATCCAGTTTACAAAACTTCAGCTTTGTCAATATTAATACATTAAAACCAACTTTAAACTACAAAATAGGTTGATTATCTTCTTCTTCTGTAAGTTGCCTTAGCAACGATCACGAATATGAAAAGTGCAAAACAGAAAAACAGTGAGCAACAATAAAAACACATTGGGTGGTTGTGTTGTTTTAAGCGACATCCTGGCTTAAACTCTCATGGTGCCTGATTGTCAGGCCGCTTCAGATGGTGGACAGATTTGATTTGGCAGCCCCTCTCTGGCCCACTTAGCAGCACTCTGAAAGCTGAAGTTTATCCGATCTTCAATAGCTGAAGCTCTTCCCCTCCACTGAATTAGTCTCTCCTCTCTTATCTGTTCTGTGCTTTATGACGACTCGTTCCCACAGCTTGTTCAGTCAGATTTCTGTGTGCTCAAATGTGGCATTTAGCTGCTACCACTTGGGACATACATCATGACACACTGATGTAGTATTCTGTGGTCTGCTTTTTGCTTGACTTCAATGAACTGACATTTTCTCACAGCAATGAAAGTCAGCCAGTGGCAGATGCTGAAAATAATGCACATTAAAACCATATCACTGTGATTAAAGCATTTTCTATTGGGATATATGCTGCTATTATTGTCCAGCCCTACTTTTAAGGTGTCACTATGGAGCTATTGAGTGCCAGCTTTTCTGCTGTGCATTATGTTCCATAGAACCTGCCGCATTGACCCAGTTTATTGAGTTTTGGGACACGTATAGGCTGGTAAAAAGGCTCTTAAAGCAGGAAAATTAAGATGGAATACAACATAATTAATAAGGCTCTTGCACTGTCGGAGTTCAGGCCCTAAAAATGCAGCTCACATGAAAGTCACAATAATGAACGGGTATGTATATCCATGATAACTTTCAAAATCTGAACAGACATCAGTGGTGGAACGGCTGGTCAAGTAGATTTTTAAGAAACTCTGCAGTGTATAGAAGCAAAGGTGGAAAGTCTTAAAAAATCTCCATCTTGTCATAAATGGACTGGCTGGAAATGTGAACTGTGACAGCTAACCTCTGACCATAACAGTGTCATATGCAGTGATGAATAATTTAATAACTGTGGAAAGTTAATCCTCTTTGTCTAGAAATTAATGACAATTTTAGGCACCAACATCTAAACAAGCCAAACAAGCATAGAGTATTTCAAATTAATAAATAATTTAAACTGGTTTCTAATTTATAGAGGGAAAAATGACAGTCACTTTCTCTGATCAGGAAAATGCTGAGTTATTTTATCTAACACGTTTAAAAATATCTTCTTTTTTTCCCTCCTTATTTAAATGTAAAAACACCAGACAGAATGACAGACAAACGGATAGATTTGTCGATCCTTCATAGGAAATTATTATTTGTTATTTGTTACCGCAGCAGAAAAAAAACCCAGCACTCCCAGCATCACACATACAGTGTAAAACCAAGTACACAAATACATAAAACGTTACTCGCAGTGCAACAATAAGACACTCTTTGTGTTTTGTTATTGTGGTTGTTGTGTGCAGGCGCTCGCACATTCAGTACATGACTCCTAAGTTTAGCAGCCAATGAGCCGGGAAGACGTGAGCCGACGCCCCGCACACACTGCAGGGCTGAGACGCCATCTTGAGAAGGGCACTTCTCGCGTACCTCACTCACTGCATCACGTTAAAAAAAACAAAAAACACAACAACACGCCGCACAGGACGCGTACACAAAGCTGCCGCGCCACCGACAGACAAACCATCCATGTGGACCAAAGACGTTCGCCTTCGTGCAGTCAAAGCGAGTTGGTGCCACGTTCACGTGTTGCACAACTTTGTGCTGCCTGCCACACCTGTCATGGCGGAAAAGGGGGCGCCCACATTTGGCGTTACGTATCCCCGTGACGTGTGACCGGGACAAAGATTACTTAAGCAGCATTACTTAAGCGCTTGGGCTGAAAAGTGGTCGGATCGTGAGAGAAGAGGCTCCGAGAGGAGAAGAAAGGTAAAGTGTGTTTTGGACGAAAGGTCACTTGTGTTTCTCATTGTTGCATGTGCAGTTAGAGCCAAACTTAGTGGCACGAAGAGCTTTACATAAATGAGAAATGATCTCTTCTTTCACAGCTTGGCTGCCCAAAAAACGTTTTCTAACCACCATATCCGAACCCAGCGGAGCCCCTAAAGTCCTAAAAATAGTTTTCGTTTTTAACTTGTGTGTATAAGATAATTATGTGGAGGGAACAAATTATTAACAAAAACAAACAAACAAACAAAAAAAACTGTAGGGGCTCCGTAAAAAACCCTGCTGTGCATGGAGTGATAACTATAAATGATAATCATTCTACAAAAAAGTGTGTTTATTAGCATAGATAATAAAATGGAGATTAACAATGCACTAACTTGGTTTGCATTCACTGTTTCCACAGTTTAAAGCAACCTGAATCAATGTGTTCTTCTCTATGTTCAGTAAACATATGGCTCTCAGAGGTGCTCTCCGCCTGCTCTCCGGCAGCCACAAATGTGCAGTCACAGTGTCCAGAGCTCAGGGCACATCTGCTGCAGCTCACAAAGGTACATCACTCTTCAGGATAACAGGTAGAAAGGATGGTAGGGGTCATGTTTGGGACACACTGCCGTTAGAAGGAACACGCAGTAGGTGAAGGTGAATGAAGTTAGAGTAGTGTAACAGGATATGTAATCCACCAGACTCAACACTTAATTTTTTCCCCCTCCTTTTAGATGCTGAAGATGTTAAGAAACCGGCAAAGGCAGGTAAGTGAAGTTTTAAAGGGCTGGACATGGTCTGCTTGGAGTCCTTCACATGTTGTGTTACCACATATAACTGTGACATAACCGCGGTGTGTCTGCGTTCATGTTTCAATCCTCAGCCAAGGTGGCATTCAGCTGGCGGGACGCTCTGAATCTGGAGGGTCAGCTGACAGAGGAAGAGATCATGATCCGGGACTCCTTCCGTGACTACTGTCAGGAAAAACTCATGCCCCGCATCCTCATGGCCAACAGACACGAACGTGAGTTAAACACATGATCAGAGTCTGTTTGTCTGTTTTCAATTATCGTATAAATATAAACGGACTTGATCTTTTAGGTGTTATTTTAATTTCATCTAGATAATGGAGAAAATGTTGTTGCAGCACAGATATTCATTTTCAGATTTAGCCAATTTCAGATTTGTAATATTTGACTGTCAATGTCTGTTTCCCAATTTGCACAGATTTCCACCGTGAGATTGTCTCAGAGATGGGAGAGTTGGGTGTCCTAGGTCCAACTATTAAAGGTCTACAAGAGCAAAACTACATAATCATTAGTTTAAGTTTTTAGTCTCATTCTTCATGGTGCAGTAATGTTAGATCGTTATACCTTAACATACCTTTACATTTGTTTGTATATATTTTGTTTTCTTTAGTCAAAATGCCATGTGATCCTTTACCTGGACATGATCATCTCCTTTGTGCTCATCACGCAGGGTATGGCTGTGCTGGCACTAGTTACGTGGCATATGGTCTCATTGCCAGAGAAGTGGAGCGAGTGGATAGTGGCTATCGGTCAGTCATGAGTGTGCAGTCGTCACTGGTCATGCACCCAATCAATGCTTATGGTACAGAGGCTCAGAAGGAGAAGTACCTGCCAAAGCTTGGTAAGAAGCATGTCTTTAATCCAATGGGCACGACTTTCAAAAGAGTAAAGAAAAACACAAGTTATTTTTGCTCTTACCCATCTGGTGTCTGGAAATTTTTTTTTTCTTTTTTGCAGCTCGTGGAGAAATCCTGGGCTGCTTTGGCCTGACAGAGCCCAACCATGGCAGCGACCCCAGCAGCATGGAGACCAAGGCCAAGTACAACCCGTCCAGTGGCACCTTCACCATCAGTGGATCCAAGACTTGGTAGGTAGACCGACACATATGAGGTGCACTGGACTCACAACAAATAAATGGATGAGCTGTATATAGTGTAAACTTAATTCTGTCCCAGTGCTCACTGTAGTTTTAGGCTATAAATTAGTTTCAGTGTAATGGCCTTGGATTTGGAGACTAATATTGGAAGCTGAGCTTTGAGGAAGATCAGCTTTTTGGTTTTCAGCTTTAGTAAAAACTGTGAACTGTACATTTTCAAAATAATGATGTGTTTGTTTCTCACTCGCCTTCCTCTGTTAGGATAACAAACTCACCCGTGGCAGACATCGCAGTGGTCTGGGCAAAGTGTGAGGATGGCAGAGTGAGGGGTTTCATCCTGGAGCGTGGAATGAAGGGTTTTTCCACACCCAAGATTGAGGGCAAGTTTTCACTAAGGGCATCTGCCACAGGCATGATCCTGATGGATGAGGTGGAAGTTCCCCAGGAGAACCTGCTGCCTAATGTCTCTGGACTGGCTGTAAGTGGTTGCTCTCTCAGCTCAAGTTCAACTCCAGCAAAACTAAAGTCGCACATTGATTTAACAACATTAATAGAAATGTGCCCGAATACCTAACACTTCCTGACCAGGGTCCCTTTGGCTGTCTCAACAACGCCCGGTATGGCATTGCCTGGGGAGCTCTGGGAGCTGCTGAATTCTGCTTCCACCTCGCCCGACAGTACACTCTAGACAGGTACAGGATATTGTGTCTACTTTAGATTACACACAAGCCAAGGTCAGAGGATCTAGCAGATGTAACAAAAATAGAAATTCTGGAAAAAAAAAAAAGTGTTTACGTTAGCATTATCTGACTGCATATATCTGCAGTCTCCCTGTGTTATACCAGCCTCAGCCTCCTCTAGAGAGGGTTTGGGTTTCATGTAATTCCGTCCTTTCACCAGAATCCAGTTTGGCGTACCACTAGCCAGAAACCAGCTGATGCAGAAGAAGATGGCTGACATGCTAACAGAGATCACTATTGGTCTGCAGTCATGTCTATCCCTGGGAAGACTTATTGACGAGAAGAAGTGAGCAGACTCTGCCGACTTTAAATTTCTGTCATGTTTTCCAGCACTCTTCTTGTCTAGTATAAACCCTTTGCTCCGCTGTGACTGTTCACCCTAACAGAGCAGCACCAGAGATGATCTCCATGCTGAAGAGGAATAGCTGTGGCAAGGCTTTGGATATTGCCAGGCAAGCCAGAGACATGTTGGGAGGAAATGGCATTGCAGATGAGTACCACATTATCCGTCACGTCATGAACCTGGAGGCTGTCAACACATACGAAGGTCAGCATACACACGGCAGCATCTACACTTTAAGGTTCCTCATTGACCTACACTGGCCTTCACTTGCCACCCAAATCAAATTCTAGTCACAAAGGCTCATCTTTGGACTAACTCC
This sequence comes from Echeneis naucrates, assembly GCF_900963305.1. Lineage (NCBI taxonomy): Eukaryota > Metazoa > Chordata > Actinopteri > Carangiformes > Echeneidae > Echeneis > Echeneis naucrates. Next base: position 6,705,948 of record NC_042511.1, read on the forward strand.
TGGAGCTGTACCTATTTGCTAGAACTCAACACATTTAGCCTACAACTCCTTCGCAGCCGCTGCATTTCTCTTAAGGAACTTTGTCTGGCATCGTCACCCGTGCTAACAAGGCAGTCGCAGCCCAGGCTCTTGTCATCTATGCTTCTCATATAATGGAATAATTTACTGAATTGATTCAGCAGCTGCTTTGATTGCATCCATCTCTATGTTCAAGAAACCGAGTACCTGCTCGTCTAAAAAAACTATAATTTCGGGATTCTCTTAGAGGCCATCATGCAAATATTATGCACTTAGACTTTACCTGTATGTCAGTTTTGATGAAAGCATCTGGGTAAAGTCGTGTAGCAGCCTGTTCTGCAAAAGGTTTGATATTTAGCTTTAGTAATAAGATTTTACCACCAGATGGCGCAGCAACTTCAGGAAAAGTTGTGCCACTCGTTATTCATTATGTTTTATATTTAAATATACCTATCTATTTTTTTTATAGGAACACATGATATTCACGCCTTGATCCTGGGCAGAGCCATCACTGGACTGCAGTCTTTCACTGTTGACAAGTAAAGGTTCACCACAATTTTAATTTTTTTATCTTTCCATCTACTGTACCTTCTGAGAAACCCAATTGAACAGGCCAAATTATTTTGTTGGTCTGAAGTCTGAAGTGCATTGGTGGTTGGTCACCACAGTTACAAATACCTCATCACATTTACAGTATGTTTTTAAAAAACAAATTGATTATCCTCCAACTGATATTTGAGACATTTGTACAGTAAAAGTGCCTTAAATATATATTGGACCTTTTTTTTTTTTTTTGGCCTAATGCATATTAAAATTGTGGCATTAAGTCAATTTATAGAATGTAAATAATTTTTTTGAGTGGAACTATATTGTGCAAATAATAGCTGTAATTATATTATCTTATAAATATTATGCTGTTACATTAAAAAAATGTACATTTAAAAAGGTTACCTGTTTAAAATATCAAGTATAGGTTCGACTAAAATACCTTCTCTTGTACTGGACAAATATTTGAACAGAAGGATCTACGCTTGACTTGAAGTTTTGGATTAGTATATTTTATCCACCTTTGAATATAAAGTACTAAAGACACGTTGGAGCATGGTGATACCCTTCACCTATTAACACCTTGGAACCAAATGAGCTGGTTCATCTTGTTTCTGTTATTTGTAGTTTTATTTGTTGAATCAACAGATACTGAAATTGAACAATAATAAAACACATATACACATTCATTTCTGTCTTCTTTGACTGTCATGGTGAGCTGTAACTTGAACTACAGAGGAACAGTGTGTGTTCTTGGAAAAACAGGGAGAAGATGAAAGAGAAAAGAAAAATTTGTAAACATACCCATTCCTGCTTTTGGGCACATGAGGTGAACTATTCTGGATGCTCAGTGAAATGCGAAACAGGAATCCTTAAACGTATTCAGAACAACAACTGATTTAGGGAGATATTGCCATCTGGCTAATGGCCAGGCTCTCTCTGAGACTGGCCAGGGCCCGGCTGGCCTCCAGGAGCTCATTGTTCAGTTTGGTGCAGCTCTCCAGCACTTCAGTCAGCTCCTGCAGCTTCATCTGCATCTCATTACTGTTCTCATCATAGACAGCGTACATTAGCTCCTTCATCTGCTGGCAGGTCTCTGACACCTGGGGTTGGGTAGTTAATAATAAGTACTGAGCACACAAGGTGCATTCAGGCCAATTATTGAAGTCATGAAACAAATATTTGGTAATTATGGATATAGCAGGTAAACAGGATTAAAAACACATTTGAATTTAACCAAATCCATTCAATGATAGTTTGTACCTTCTCAGATAACTTCTCCTGAAAGCTGTCCATCACTTTCTGGTCACTGGTGCGGCTGCAGTTGATCTTTTCTACCAGTTCCTGAACTCTTGTGCTGATGTATTCTATGCGTGAGCTACAGTAAACGTCGGATAGGGTGGATGATACAAAAGCAGAATTTGGTGTCGGCTTAGCGTGGCTGATGGAGAGCATAGTGTTGTTCATCCTGAGGCAGCTAGCGTGTTCAGGAGAACAGACAGATTACACCAAGACATGAATAATTGTTTCAGTGCAGGACTTGTTGGTGATTATATACCTGAGATGATCCTCCTGAATCTCAGACATGCTCCCACATGTGGCCTTCTCTGTGGATAAGTTATGCTCTGTGTCTCCTATCTGCTTTGCCAAGCACAAAAAAACAAAACAAAACAAAACAAAAAACTGACATTAACACTTCCAGATGTGAAAACAGCAAATATTTCTAATAAAATTTAGTCCCTTTTTAATTGTTTGTGTAAAAAACAATCATGGCTACACAATATTTCATGTGATCAAATTACTATGCTCTATCCCCCCCATTATTTTCAATTTGGCTTCTTGCAATGGTTCTGTCACATCTTCTTTACAGAAGATCATTACTTCCTCCCACAACGTGAGGATGTTGTTTTCCCCAGAGCTTTGTGCCCACACAAGCCCACACAAGCTCATGTGTTGCTTTCACAGGGTTTCTTTAATCAGATGTTACCATGTGTGGTTGTGGACGGCTGGTCTGGTCGGAGGATGTGGAGGTGGACGGTGAACTCAGGCCTTCAAAGAAAACATCCATCCTGGTGTAGTTGTGTCTGTAGTCTGGATTTCACTGGATGAAAAAGAAAGAAAGAAAGAAAGAAAGAAATAGAAATAAATCAGGGAAATACAATCTTTATGTATTTTTATGTGATTATTAAACGCAATCCGTTCGGACAACAGCTAGCATCAACGCGTTTTAGCGTTAGCCACAGCTAACCTTTGAGACGGAGCATTTCCTTTAGCTTTACCCACAAACCACAATAAATATGAATAAACATATAAAGATGTGTGTTGTTTTGTTGCCTACAGACATTAAAAGGTTTCACTTGAGTAATCTGTATATACTGTAATTATAAAATTATTAAAACCGAAATTATAAAAGGTTTTCTCACCCGAGTTGTATGCTGGTGGTGGAAATGGATTTAATGTAACTCAGAACAAACAAACAAACCAAAAAAAAATAAAAAAATAAAAAAATCTGGGTACTCTATTAAAGTCTCCTTGCTATCAAATGAATGTAATCAAGTTTAAAAACACAAAATAATTTGCATCATTAAATTGAAATGAAAAACAAGAATCATCTTTTATAGAGATCACTGATAAAACGAAAAATTATAAAACAGCAGTGAGAACAGAGAGAAACTTGAAAGTCGAGCAGGACTTCATTTCAGCCTTTTCATTCAGGAAGTCATTACAATGAGGATTTATTTCAGATGATCCCGAAATAACTCAGAATTTCTTAGTGAAGATTGGGATTTTATTTTATTTTTTTTCCTTTGTGTGTGTGTGTGTGTGTGTGTGTGTGTGGCATTATGGGGGAGAAAGCACTCACTCAGATTGCTGGGGATTAGGTAATCTGTGTGGGATGAGAGACTGATTGATCGCTGCTGTGATTGGAGCTGTAATCCCTCCCGTCCTCCCTCAGTCTCTCTGTGGCTGTCCACAGTCTGGATTATGTCAGCAGACGGCTCACAGGCTGTCCGAGGTGTCCTGATAGATGAACTGACAGCAGCAAGCGTACTGAGGCCAGAGAGTCATGGCAGCGGTGAGAGATGTTAAGGAAACAGCACTGCAAAGATGCAAATGTGTTCTGTCTGGGATCTGATAAAAACCTGGTTTTGACAGGTGGGTGAATTTATACACCGGTCTATTTTCATGTTGGTTAAGTAAAGGAGAACCACCTTAACATTTCTTAAAAAGTAAATGAAAAGGTAGATATAGAGTGAGTGTGTCTATCTACATATCTGCACAGGCACCTAGTGTCAATTTTATTAAAGTCTGTTAAAATATAAATTATATCTACTTTTTAAGTAGAAAACCTAACCATGACCTTGCTTTTTCTTCATTTTAGGGTGTGACATCTGAGCAGGTGGTTTATCAAACCGGTAGCATTTTCCCTTTGAATGTAATGGAATAAGTATCGCGCACTGCAGCCTCCTTCTCTGGGAATATGGAGAGCTTCAATTACACTGACGAGGACAGACAACCTTTCCAGTTCTTGGTTCACAATACGGAGCCTCTGTACAAGGAGTACAAACCTCCACCCAGGGACCTCATTCAGCTGCCTAAATCTGTTCTGTACCTCCTGATGGCCGCTCTGGTGGTGGTCGCTGTAGCTTACGCCATCGTGGGTCACCTCATCAAAGACCTCATGCTGGATATCACAGGTGCTCTAGTCTGTTAGACACACATCACTCCACGTCATACAATATATTGTTGTATGAACGAATTCATAATGCTTCCAAAGAGGCAAAAAGGATCATTTTTTTTATCATTTTATACCAATATTTATCATATCTGAGGAATATATTTCTAACTGGAATCTTGGAGCAGGATGAGAAAATGTTAGACATCTTTACTCACTAAATAAGGCTAAAATAATTTCTCTGCCAGAGCCAAGGTGAAACAACATCCACCAAACTTAAGAGAAAAATTATCCAAATCTGCCCCAAATGTTTGTTGTAAATCAGTTCTGTACCTTTTGCATAATCCAGTTCCCACATAAACAAACAGAAGTGAAAACTTAATCTTCTTGGCGAAGGTAAATATTTTATGAATGCTGCTCAACTCAGTGAGCATTTTGAATCAAATTTTGTTTGCACAACCACTCTGACATGAATAGCTATTTTTGACCAAATATGTAGATAACATAAGATATTTCATCAATGGGTAAATGTGTGAAAGTAAAACCTGACTTGTATTCTGACTTTACCTGCTGCAGCTAAAGAAAGGTGCTGTAACAAACCGTAATAATTCAACAGAGTTGTAAGTGGAATTGTCTGTGCCAATGACTAAAGACAGTGGGGGTAACTTCTTCCCTCCTCTCTCTGTCCACAGACTGCTTGCTGGGCCCTGTCGACCAGGACCCTTCAAAGGAAGGAGATGTTGAGGGAATCAGCCCTCTTCACATGCCACCTGCCCTCTGCCACTCCCACCCGAATGCATTTCACGTGTGGGACCAGGACGACGTCATTATCCCCATGACGCCCCCCAACGACAGCCCAATGGCCAGCCCTCTGATGTCCGTCATCCCATACATACCTTCATTTTTCCCCAACTCCCTCAGCGTGGGCAGCCCATCCTACAACCAGCAAATCCCGAAGGAGAGCGATGCATGAGGGAATGGCCCCAAGACAGATCTCATACAGGGCATCATCTGTGTTCCTTTCCCCTCTCGCTTCAGGTTTTCAGGTAGTTGAGTTTCCTTAGCTTGTTGGTCTCACCTTCTCCACTTCTCCACTGGACAGACAGGTGTCGGTAAACAGATCCAGCAGCATCATATGACCTGCAACAACAAACTGCGCATTAAGATGTTGCTTTATTCGCTTTTAACCGGAGACACACGGGCAGGCAATGTGGCTGGACAAGTGTGACGTTACTCTGTTGGAGAAACCGACTAAGGCAAAACTCAATTTCCTCAGGAGCTCCAACTTGCTCGGTGGGACAGCCTTCAATAATATTTCAGTGGATTTGTGCCAATTTAGCATCATAATAATTCTTCTTCCCCTGTCAGACTGTGTAGATAGATCAGTACAACTTGCTATACTTATTAAAGGGAAATCATCCTGATGATTCAACAATGCTTGTTTGCATTTTCAAGAGCTTCTATCATTATATAAGGTTAAATAATCCAAATTCAATAGTCAATTTCTACATTAGCCATCAACACGGTTGTGTCATTTAACTCCAGGTGATTTTAAGGTAAATACACATTATATTTTCAGATTATGAATGCCTGAAAGGAATGAATGCATGGAGCTGTTTCAGCATCACAGGAGACTTCTGTTGACTTCTATTGTCAAATAAAAAAGATGAGTTTATCATTTGCTCCCCCTGGAGTCTGTCTTATTCTGATACTAAATATATGCTCAGTCTCAAGGAGGATAAATTACTAATGAGTTAATTCACTTAGAGGAGTCGACCGATTTAAGATGACTCCCTTGATGCTCCCTTTTTACGCACGCGAAGAGTAACCATTGAATGGCTGCCAAAAAAGTTTTGCAGTGTTGAATAGGAAGAAATCTAAACGTGGCATTTGAGTTAAATTGTGATATTGTGTATTTTAGTGCAATGATTAAATTGTTTCCCTATTTTGCTTGTTGTCATCAAAACACACAAGCACACAGTGTTACACAACTCGAAAAGTCAGATTTCACGGTGCATTTCAAGCAGGATATTTCTGAGATGGAGAAAAGCAGGGACATTCAAAGCACATGAAGCTGGTGACCTCACACACATACACTTTGGTGAATTTATCCGCTTCTCCCTGTCTGTGCCCAAATCTGAAAAGATTATTCCACCTATGCTGTCTTATCTCCTAATGAACAATGTATTCAAATTATTCTGTCATAATTTGGGAGAACTCCGTTGAGGCAACATTGCTCATTCCGTCTGTGAAAACCAGAGCTTCCATATTCAGCGAGGGTCAGAGATTAGGGAGAGAAGATTAGATGAGCAGCTTAGCCTTTAATACAGCACCCTTTTATTACTTTTGAGCTGTAGAAATGGATAACTAAACTGAATGGGGCGGACTTCAGAAACTTACCTTGTTATTTTATTTGTAAGACATGAACTAACTGTATCCAGGCTGAGGCTGTGCAGACAGGTGAGGGGTGAAGGGGAGAGGGGATGTGTCGAGTCGGTGTTGCCTGGAGGAAGGAGAGCTCAGCAGAGCGGGTCTGATTGATTGCGTGTGAGACGCAGGGCTTGCGTGTCTGTGGCCTGGGCAGATGTCTCCATGGTGGCACCGTTGCTGTTCAAATTCATGCAAAAAAAGTTGAGGCAGAAAAAAGTGGAGACACTGGATTGACACTACACAGGACAGAAAGTGAATTCTTCTTTCTACAAACAATCAGGCAGCATTTTGAAGTGTAGCCAAATTGCGAAGCTGCCTCAACCTTCATAAAGAAGTGATATCTGAGCCTAAAATAAGATTTTCTCTATCGTTTCCGTTCTATGGATGACGTCCTACCAAAGAAAGAACAACTTTGGCTATATCTCCTGTTGAATTTGTCTTTTTCTCTGCTCTTCATACAGGCGTGGAGTCGGTGGGGCTCAGCCAGAAAAACGTGGTGCCACATGGTACCTCTGTGCCTTTAAAGAAGCGCACACCAGTGCCTTTATTTATGCAAGTCACCAGACTGCATTAAATGTGTCATTTATTTTCAGGTATGACTTGGGGGGGATAAAAGGTCTGCTAATCCTCTTTCCTCAGACAGGAAATCTAATGGACCTGCAGTCCACTGTGTACCCATGGGAAACACACTTATGGCACAAGATCTCTCCAGCTGGAGCAGAGGGGTTAGGGCTTAAGGTGGAGCCAATAAAGACTGAAAGAAGGTCAGACCTGGAGGAGGTGATGCTCCAGAAGCTTCCACACTACAGAGCCCTGTCACATTAGTCACGCTGAGGAAGTTCACCTGACACAGAAACATCAAATGTGTAAATATTTTCTTATTTACAGGTAACCTAATATTATCAATGTCTGGGCAACAGGACCTTTTGGTCACCATAATGAGCCATCTGATCAAAATACAGATTCAGTCACAAAGCACATAGTCTGTTTGTGAAATCACCCTTTTGTGTTCACCAGAGTCAGGAGACATTTTGAGATTAGCTGTTTGGATTTTGAAATGTGATTGCAGGAATATTAGACTGCAGCTTTGGACATTCAGTGTAAAATCTGAAACATACAGTAACTGAGCGGGTGGATGTGTGCCTGAGGGTTTGACTGCAGAGATCATCCATGATCACAGAGACCGGGACATTTCCACTGATAAAAATCTGACATTGAATTGATTGAGTAAACATCAAATCAGGTGGTGGTCAGTATATGTTTTATTTCTAAGAGTGGGTTTCAACATACGAGTGTTTGTCGGTGTGCCGACATGAACTAGGGCTTTGTTTGAACTCTGCTGGAGCGCTACAAAAATAAACTTTATTAGCAACTCATTTTGTTTTGGTTCATAATCTTGTTTTTTAAGCCACTGAAAAATAATTTTTTAAGTTTTTTTTTTTTTTTTTTTTTTAAGAAGGAGTTGTTTATCTGCACATCATGTGCTTGTAGCTATATTGTTTGGTTTTTAAGCCACCCTCAGAGAAGTGTCTGGCTCTTTATCTGCTGTTCAGCCCATGTACAGTGGATTCTGAGAGGCGTTCTTCCTGATAAAAGCTGCATGTTGCCACTAAAATCAAAAGAGCCATTTTTAAGCATTGTTAGTTCATAATTATTGATTAGATAACTATGCTAATTTTCTACTTCTTACAGATCAGTGCACCTACCCAGCACCCGTAGAGTCAACGCATCATTACGTGCATGTACACCGTTACTGTAAATGCAAATAGTGCGTAGTCAGCAACACGTGTAACCTGACATGCGAATCCAGGGAGTTTACATCAGGTGGTGTTAAGTGAGCCTTACCTCCCCTTTATCCTTAATTGACAGCTTACACTTGGTTGGTTTCTTGCTGGCATTGACTCAGCTCTCTAAATCCAGCTCTCAGTCTGACAATCCATGACACCAGCAGATTGTAACTCATCCTAATTGGATCAGGGCAGTACCTATCAACAGCCCTATAAAAACCAGGCTGGGGTTAGGACAAGGAAGAGGAAATTCTCTTTGGCAGCACATAAAATATACATAACATACTGCAGTTATTTGCATACATTCATTTTGTTTGTGCAGATTTAAAAACATTCTGCTCAAAAAAAAAAAAAAAAAAAAATCACATACAGTAAATCTAAATTTTACATATGAAAGGGAGAGAAAATGGAAACGCGTCTGTTCTGGTCTTTGCCTCAGACCCAGGTGGATTGTCATTAGCTGGTTGAGTTTATTCTGGTAGGTCAGATGTCCTCTGACAGACAAAGGAACAGCCACTGTGGAAATGTGGCTGTCGACATTGACACTACGCTCCGAGGAGCATAAATCTAATGCATGTGCAGTATGAGATATGTAATGGCTCAGTATGTGTTAGGGGATGTCATTCCATTAATTTTAATGTTTAAATCTCTAAACGCCAACTTAAGTGTATTCAGTGGTCTGCCTATTAAAGCGGAGTAAAGTCAGTCATGTTCACAATACTGGACCTATTTGTTTAAACAGTACAAGCGCAAATCTCTTCACCATGTCGGACAAAAAATATATATTATAATAATAATAATAATAATAATAATAATAAAGTAGTAATGTGCCAGATCAGCAGTTCCTTTTCATGCATACAGGTGATACAGACAAACTGGAATATTTATACACAAGAGAACTTTGGCAGATATACTTGGCCGACATACACATGTCAAATTTCCCTGTAAATTAAGTAGATTGAGCATGTTAAATGTTAACCCAAGGCTCAAGTCTCAATAGGTTCAGTCTGCACCAGAAAGACCTTACAAAGCTCAGACCTCGGTGATGCATATACAGGTAATACAGCTTCACTCAGCCATAGCCCACCTTGAAGAAGAAGAAGAAGAAGAAGAGAGGAAGGGGGGAGAGAAAAAAAATGCCCCTCCATTCCTGACAAAAGTAAAGCAAGTCAAGTTTGTGGCAGAAATGGTCATATGACAGCAACTAAACTGACAAGGAAGATTCTTTACAAACCATTTATTCTTTTAACAGTAAATTTAAACATAAAACTAGTTGATTCTTTTAAAAACATTCATCTTGGAACATCAATGCCAGAGTTTAAAATAGGGGAATAACAGCCAGTGCTGTGGTCTTTGGCTACAGTGCAGTGAGCTACCATATGTGCTCAGCTGTTCCTGTTAGTTCACCTACTTAAACTGCCTTTGAGAGAGGACGGTGCGGTAAAGAGACGTGCCTCTGGCCTGGAAGAAGGTCACAATCATCTTGTTCTTGGTGACTTCTGCATGGACAAAACCTCCCAGTGTTGAAGCTTGGCCAGTGAAGAACTTCACAGAACCTTTGGGGACGTGGTTCCAGTGACGGATGTCGGGATCCAGGAAGTTTCCAGCTCCACTCACCACGTAGCCAACATCAGACTCTTCAATGTACTGCACAGGACAGTAGCACAGAGGGATTGGAGCCAAATGTCAAATCACAGCACAAAAAAAAAAAAAAAAAAAAAAAAAAAAAAAAAAAAACCCACCACCAACCTGCAGATTGTGGTCGTGACCACAGAGATAGGCAGTAGCCTTGTATTTAAGGAGCAGCGGATGGAGCCTCTGCAGCAGGCACTCTGTTGGCCCATGTTCAGAAACCGACCACACAGGATAGTGGCCGGCCACCAACAGGAAGTCTGCCTTGGAGCGTGCCAGTCTCCCCTGCAGCCAGGTAAGCTGACGGTTGGCGTCCACCTTACGCAGGGGGCCTCTGGGCTTCTCATCCGTGAAGTCATTTGAGTTGCCACACAGCATGACGGTGTCGAGCATTATGATGGTCAGAATCTTCCCAGTGTTTGGGATGCGGAAGTTCAGCTCGTAATAATAGGATGGAAACTTCCTGATAGTGGCAGAGTAAGAGTGGCTTAACTAAAAAACAATTTGCACTTGAGGCTGTAGATTTTATGTGGCTCCTCACCATCTGTCAGATCTGTGGCTGTAGTCGATCTGGGCTTTGACGTTCCCTGCGTGGTCATGATTGCCAGCCAGCACATACCAGGGGACTTTGAGAGACTTTGCAGTGTACACAGCCTCAAAGGTGTCCTGATGGCAAGAGCCAGAACAGTTAAACCACAACAACCACCACGTAATTCGCCATTTCTGGCAGATTGCATCACAGGTTTTGTGGCCTTGCCTTAAACCGAGGGGAATCCACGCTGTTTACACCTTTGTAGTAGAAGTTATCGCCAAGGGCCAGAATAAAGTCAGCTCCCATCTGGTCTGCTACTTTGCTCATTTCTCGAGCAGTAGCCTTCTGTACAGCAGTGATGTACGGGGGATAAGGCACGCCACCCCAGTCGCCTACAGCCAGGAACTTGATGGAGCTTCTGTTGCCTGGGAGAGAAGAGGAGATCCAGGAAAAACCTCCACTAGAGTTCAAAACAGCATGAAACGATACTTACTGCTACTTTCCACCAGATCCTGGAAGGCAGTGGGATAGCAGCAGGCCATGGAGATGGCAGTAGTTATGACGGATGTCAGTAGAAGTGCCATCTTTAAAGAGAAAAGGCGTCAGTCAGCAACAGAACACATACGAGACGTTTGGTCCCAAAATGAAATGAAACACATGCAACAGCAAAGAAAGCAGAAGAGAAACAAGACTGGCAGCTCCACAGCTGCAGCTTACCACAACCACCCTACCCAACCGAGCACTATGGCCTCTGGCTTTTTCTGCCTACAGGAGACCTGTGATTGGCTGCAGCCTCAGGCTGACATATCCCAGCTGCTGCTAATGGAAGCTAATCAAAGCAGCAATGACTGTGAGGCTGAGCACAGGGGTCAGAGGTCATGATCTCTTTGCTGTCAAAGCATATCTGTGTACCTCACACTTCCAGTGAGTAAGAATCCCAACATACAGATCAAACAACTTTCATCATCTTCAGCAGACAGCACAAAAAAAAAAAAAGCAGAAGATTCTGCAACCTCTCTGACCAAGAGCAAAAGAAGCAGTTTGAATAGATAGCAATTTGAAAGAAAAAGCACTCACTGTTGAGGTGTGCGACGGGACACCGCCTGTCCTTGCAGCGCTTTTCCTGTCCTCCTTTTATCCACATTCCTCTAGGACACGCAACAAGGGCATGATCGTTGCTCACACCCTGACTCAGTCTTGGGACTTGAGGGTCATCACAGCCACGTGATTCCACACCATTATTATAGCTGGTGTCTAGACATAACATTTTCCACTTTAGTGTTAACTGTTTCCTCCACTGTTTTAACCTTGGGTGTCCATATATTTGGATAAATCGGGAAAAGGAAGTAGATTTTTCTTCTCATTCTTATTGTTTTGCACACTTCCTGTATTTCCACGCTACATCTGTCATTTTAAATCTGACAGGCTTACTCTGGCTTTAATGCAAACACGTAATCACTTAATTGGCTTTGCATGTTATTGTCGGTGCATCATAAACTGGGAGTGAATACTCCCCTAAAAATATAAATCAAATCAATCTAGAAGGCAGATTTTTACATGATAGTTTGGTTGATTGTACAGCAACCAGTTTGAGGAATCAAAGAAAACGAAACAGAGACTATACATCTTTGCTCAGCCTGACTTGCTGTATTTACACAATGTTCAAATTTGACTTGTCACCAGAAAGGAGATTTTAATGTAGTGGTGTAGTTTCATGCTGTTTACACGTTATTGTTCAGAGACTGTATGGCAGCTGAAACACATTTCTCATACTATTGTTTCTTCTTCTTATTGCTCTTTTTCCACCTTCATTATCTAGCAGTCATGTCAGTGTGCTGTTTTTAATTCTGCTGAAACTGAGCAGCTACTCCGACCTTCTCTCCAGAAATCAGATCAGATCAGTCAAAACTAACGCAAGCTCAATGTTACAGCTTCATACATCGAAACACTACTCTGTAGTTGTTTGAACCAGCAAAGTGAGGGTCAGAAACTTTGCTCTAAAGTCATTTATTTAGTGAGAATGATTAGAGCCTTTTATGACTGATTCAATCGTCAGTATAAGCGGCTTCAAAACAAAGCCACATACTGATTCACAGCCAGTACATTAGGTTAAAAAAAAAAAACAAACAAATGAAAACCACACCACAAAAAAACAAGACAAAAACAAAACAGGTATGTTTTTTTTCCCCAATCAACATGAGCACGATGAAAGCTTTAACAGTTAAAAGAAAGCCGGGACTTCAATAAAACATAAAGTTGCATCTGCCAACTAAAAACGTGAGGGTGCTTAAAAAAAACCCAAAACAACACAAAACAAAACAGCATAGCTCCAGGTTTAGAGGGGAGACGAACACTTTTTCTTTTAGAGAAGCAGTTTTCCTGGATCATGATCAGGGGTGAACAATCAGAGGTGGCTGTGTGAGGTGGGAGGGGGGGAAAAAAAAAAAACACTGTACATGACATGAAGATTAGTAATTCATGTCTCCATATCCAGAGTACGAGCCTTGGGTTTGTTCTCCGAAGCCCTGGTACATGCTGTAGCCCTGCTGACTGCCCCAGGACGACTGGTTTCCCCAACCTGTGGAACAGGTTAAACATCGGGGGGTCATTTTTTTCCATTTCTACCCAATTGCAGTAATGGATTATTTTTAAGAGCAAACAAACAAAGGGATGGGTTCACCACCGACATCAATACTCACCATAATTATTGTACACTTGGCCTCCTGTCACTGAGCTGGGGTAAGCAGTGCTGTACATAGTGTAATCTCCCTGGCCCTCGTTCTGACCTTGGGTCAGCAACTTCTTCTTCTCGTCACCATAACCGTAGCTGTAGGGGCTCTCCTGGTCAGTGGGAGGAGGCATCGACTGGTAGCTTTCTACTTTGGTGGTGCTGTAGTTGGTGCTGGGGACGGGTGGAGAGGAATAGGTGGTGTTGCTCTCAGGGTAAAAAGTGCCGTAGCCGATGTTGCTGCCTGAAATGGTAGAGCTGGGTATGCTGGCTGTGGTGTTTGATCCGTTGTTACCATAGAGCTTATCTAAAGAAGAGGGGGGGGGAGACAAACATACATGACAGAATCACATGTTTCATGTTTGGATAAACATATTGGATAAATGGTGTACCTTGAGAATTGGGCTTACTCTGAGTTTCAACACCACTTTAAGATAAGTGAAGATTTCTTTGTTTTTAGGGTTCTTATTTTTCCAAGAATAAATAATCATGAACCTTTATTTGCTTTAAATAAAACAGAACTAATATATCTACATTGTATATCTAAAGTGAGATGAGCAGTATATACTTACGATAACCTGTACCAGTGCTGCTCTCATAACTGTAGTTGGCTTTAAAATAATGGAAAGAAATGACAGTTTAGTTGATTTCCTCACACATACTAAAAAGGTGATGTTGGTACATTCAGGCCAAAAGCTACCAAGAGTAAAGTTCCTTACTCTTGTTATAGCTGGGTCCTGATGGAAACGGTTTGCCTCTGCCTCGGCCACGACCCCTGGTGGGACCCCAGCCACGGGACCCAGAGTCTGAGGGGATGCCGCGAATTGTTCCGAACCCAGGGATGTGCTATTGAACACGAAACAACAGACATTTGAATGCACCAATTCTATTTAAATGAAACATTTTTAGGGGCCAACGGCTGCGTTGTTACCATGTCAGTGTAGGTGACTTTCTTCTTTGAATAATTTCTGTTGGTGTTTGACACGCCATTGTCGTCTGGGAACAGCTTCTCCAAGGCAGCGAGGGCAGCATAGGCCTTTGCTTCCTTCTTGTTGGAACCTCTCCCTTTGAATTTCTGCCCATCCACCTCCACCTGAGAGACACAAACCAAACACCTCAAAGTCTCTGTCCTTTTGAAATTGTTATATCAGAGACACATTAGATAAATTGTATGAGTATTTCTAAACTACAGAGCACCTTAACTCATTTAAAATTCATTTCTGCTTTATTTCTTAAAGTAAATGTGCCTAAATTGGCTCTGAATCAAACAACTGTAATAATTAAAACTAAATTTGTTTTTGGTGTTTTTTTAGATTCAGGCTATACAGAAAGACCTGAGTAATTTGTCGCAGTTGTGTGCAATGTTGCTTGTTATGTCAAAATGCCAATACCTTTTTTAAATCTACTTTTGCTGCAGAGGTGAGTTCTATCAGAAAATAGTTGAGACGCAGGCTGTCTAGATCATGTGACACCATTGTGATGCGTTAGATGTGCTCTTATGTCAGGAAATTAAAACAAAGACATTCCACAATGTAGATGCATCCAGTGTTCCCAGTCTTTCTGTCTGCCACAGAAATTCATAGGCAGCTTCTGGCTCAGAGGCTCTAACGCTTTACTTTGGCAGATGGCCATGGTCAGACATTTTGACGTACATCAATAGAGAGATAAACTAAAGAGCTCCACTTTTAACATTCAACACACACTTGGAAAGCAAAGGATGGAGAAAAACAAGAAAAAGCTTTCAATCATCATTTCTCTTGTGTGTGATGGCGCGACTCACCTCCATGACAAAACATTTTTCATGGGAGCCCCCTGTCTCAGCAGACAGCTCATACTTGAGGCTGCGCCGCTTCTCATTTAGTTCCATCACAGGGTTTTTCCCATTTTTGGTCAAGATGGGTCCCTGACCACTCTGTTAACAGTAAAGCGACAAACAATAATTGCCTGTTAGAGACATACAACTATACGTTAATACAGCTCTCAGGAGGACGAAGGTATGTACATACTTCTTCTGATGTAGCAGAGGATGGGGTAGCAGCTTTAGCTGATTCCTGGGTTCCTTCACTGTCAACACTGGACTCTGATTTCAATTCAGAGCCTGTGGGGAGGCCGAGATCCTGCAGGACCTGTAAAAGCCGAAATTCAAAACATTATTTGATTAACATTGCCCATTTGAAGACAGCAGGTCAACAAAGACACTTGGACTGGATTTGCCATCGTTGCCAAGATATGAACTGGGACAGAATGATTAACACACATTTGTGGAGAGAACTACAAGAGTCTTGCCTTGGTGGCTACATTCAGCTTGGCTGCTCGTTTGGAAGGCCCAGTGGCCTCGTAAGTCTTCCCATTTAAGTCCACAGCCATTGTAAAGACTGGCTCATGAACTGGACCAGTTTGTGATGTAAGCCGGTACTCCAGACCGGGCCTGTACTGGTTCAGACGCATCACGGCATTCATGCTAAAATCATCAGTGACTACAGTGAAAAGGAACAGATTAAGACAGGTAAAGACAGAAATATTTAATTCAACACATACAAAGTTGAGTCAAATTATTGTTTACACTGACACTGTGTTGAGCAACCTGATATGTTTAAGGCCAATTTTCAGTTTTCACATCTAAGGTCAATCATCAACAGATATTCGGCTGCAATGCTTCTATGATTACTTTGCTTGTTTCCACCAAACCAAATGAAGCTACCACTATGCTCAGAATCAAAGTTGTGAAGTGTAATAAAAATGTTGGCAGCAAAAAAAATTCAGGAAGGTTTTTAACTGAGTGAAATGACCTAGATGTATCTCAGCAGCAGCAGCCATAAGAGCTGGACAAAGTCAGGATACTCCGCTGCTTCCTATCTTATCTCCTTTAAAATCAGGGCAACCTTTAGGAAAGGAGAGGCAAAGATGTTGTTCAGATCCAAGTATATACACTTCTCTTTCTTATCTGTCCAAAATTCTAGTTAAACAATCTGTAATTCTATAAATTGCACTGAAAGTTTATTTTCTCTACTCAACAAATGAATAACAATGGCAGGAGTGCACATTCTAGAAAACTACACACTTATGTCTAACTTGTATTGACTTCTTGCTTGTTTCTTTTATTGTTTTCTTTTCATGTTACCTTATTTAATAATATTAATATTAAACCAAAGGTTTTAATATTAAATAAGTAATGTAATAAGGTTGGTTGTTCCAGTCCTTATGAATACTCCTAAAAATCTTTTATTGCTCTCATGATGTTATTCACCAGGGGTCAAGGAGAAGTTGTAAGAAAACAAAGTAAATTTGACTCTCACCCTGTGACCACCTCTGCTGCTAGCTTTAATTTGTAACAACATTAATGCCTTACCAGCTGTGTAAAACAGCCTTTTTTTTCCACTGTGGGAATGTGACTATGTGAGAATGTGTGAATGTTAACGATAAATACTTTGATTAGGGAAATTTTCTTCTGTTCACTAAATGTTTAAAACCTGCAGGCTAACGTATCCACAATCCAAAAGAATTATTCAACAGTAATTACTAACATGACTTCCTCTGAAATCGCTTCTGGAACTTGAGAAACTTCCTCTGCTTGCTATTGAGATGAGGCTCATCCTCTTCTTTCTCCATTTCAGAGTATGGTCTCTTAGCTGGCAAGCTGAAAGGACCAGCAGGATCTATCTGAGCTACATGAAACAAGGCACAACAGATCTTTTTCATTAAAGCAATGAATGAACGACTTGAAAAGGGGAAAGATTTTGGACACTGAAGTACCTGTGCTGTCTTTGCCACTGGCTCCCATATTTTTCCGTGGCTTTATAGGCTTGTAGTCTCTTCCCAACACCTTGTGCATCTGTCCGAATGCACACTGCCTCAAGGCAAACTAAAATATACATTTTAGCAAACAAAAACACAAAAAAACCCACTTGACATTGAGATTGAGACTTCATATTTCAAAAATAGGAGTACATTTGTGTTTGCATGTATTAGCAGCCTCATCTTACCTGAGCACTCTGTGTGATATCTTCACGTTGCTGCAGAGTTAAATTTTCAGTGGCATCGACTGTTTCCTTCTCGCATGGATCTTTGATTCCAGGGCCATCTTTGCAAATACAGATCAATGAGTAAAATAATGCTGAGGCACGGTGGATAAACATTGTTAGTTTTATAAGCTTCACCTTCCAGGAGAATTCCAGAGGCAACACATTCCAAAACCCTGCGGAAGGACTCGCCAGCCCCCATTGGTCTCTCAGATGTGCAAATAGCCTTCTCTACAAGCAGTTCAAGAGGCTGTGTGGAAAAACAATCAGAGAAGTAAAGACACTATTAATCAAGATATATAGCTACTAATGTGTAACAACAACTTCCTCACCCAGCCTGAGAGTGGCATCCAGGTAGGAACACGGTTACACAAGTCCCTCATGATCCGGATCACAACAACAGCTGAACTCAGGTCGCTGACTTTGGCCTGGAGACACAAACCCAAACCACTTCAGTTAGAGGAGCTGCTGACTCACCCATGAGACCTCAGCCCTGTGCTTTCAGGGTTCTCACAAAAAGACCCGGAAAACAAAGCAGGCAGAGAGGTCAGAAAAACTGAGCCATCTGCAGACAAACAACTTTTGGAACTGATACATATATACATATATTAAAATACAGTAGGGTCCAAACATCTGAGACCACTTTCCCATTCACTTGGAAGCTAAGGCAGTCTCTGACCTTTGGACACCCCTGTATATTAGACATCTATGTTCACTTGCTGCACAATAAAAGTGTTGAAATGAAGACAGCTCAGTCTGGCAGGCGAGATTTGAATAATTTAAATTGTATGCTGGTATCAATACCAATGATTTAATTTGTCACTGGTATGGATCAGCAGACCACTCTTCCAAAAATCCTTAAACTGTGACCTTTTAGGATTACGAGCTACATCAACAAACAGTTCAAAATTGTCACTCTCAATAAATTGAGACTAAATAAAGAGGTCACTTCAGGAAACAGTTCAACCTTATGTACAAATAAGGACGTGAATGCAAACCTGGAACCACTTGGCATGGCGGAGAGACGCCAAGGCAGTTAGGCATTTCTGCCTGTCCAGAACGTCCGGCGGATCGTTGACTGTTCGCGTTTCTATTGACGAGGTGGGGTAAGAAGAAAAGGTACAGTTTGACCAAGGGGGTCGGCTCTGTCTTGCAGCTCAGGGAGTAGCAGCTTTCCACAAACCACCAGCAGTAGGGAAAGGGGGTTCCCAAGCACCTAATGTGTAATGTTGGTCCCAACATGTGTGACCAATCCCAGCTAAATTTCCACAGCGTGTACAAAGTGGAACTGTCATAGAGACACAGTAGTGTTTACAACATTGCATAGCATGTTGTTAATGTATGCACTGAGTAAAAACTACTATACCCCCTTCCCTCAGAGCCTTGGGTTGGGTTTGCTGCTTTCCCCCCCTCCTGAGACAGTGTGTCCAGTTGGTCAAAGGTCCAGCGTTCCTAAAAAACTTGACAAACTAAAAGGCAATCAGTTGTAAATCACAAGCATTTAGACGTCTGCACCACACTGCAGCAAAACTGATGGAGCCCCTGTTCTAATGTTAGAAAACCACAGAGCCATACCTGCTGTGTGCAAATTTTAGCCAATGTTCTACACTACAGTTACAATTCGGCTAACCTTTCCCTAATGCAGTCGATTTTAATACTGTGTCATAATGAACGGTTCAATGAATGAGAGGACACCCAGAATTGTTAAAACTGTTCAAATACTTACTTGAAGGTCAACTTTGACATGAAATCTGCATTTAATTTTAGTGAACTAGGCAGGAAAGATAATGTAATGTAAATTTCCTATTTTTATTATGAAATAAATAAATTAAGAAAAAAAAAATCATTAAGCACAATAAAGAAGATGCAGTACAACAACAGCGGTCTAAATGGTTCTCAACAGCAGCAGCAGTCAAATTAGTCCACCCACGAAATGCAACTGACAAGCAGTTGAATGTTGTATACGGAGCATTTTATTTAATATACTTGTATAGACCCTAAACAGTTGCTGCTGCACCAAGGCATGGAGGAATCTTAAGCCATGAAAATTATGATTTCAAATGTGCTGCCCCCAATGTGCAGTGTAGTAAATGGACTAAAACTGCACTAAGACTGGTATGGTTCTGTATTTGGGGCTTCAGCAAACTCCCCCGACCTTTAAAACAAGCTCACTGTGGCTTCAGACTCTTGTGAAAAAAAATAAATAAATAAAATAAATAAATAAATAAAAATAAATACTACTCATGCTGATTACCACGGAAGCTCCATAAACACTTCACAAACTCATTTATATATGAAGAGACAATGATTTTCCCCGCTTTTTTCCCTTCCTGAATTTAAAATTCTCTCATTGCAAACCAGAGAAAACTCATTTCAGATCAGTTTTGCTGCAGCTGGTTTCAAATGTACATGGTCAGCAACAGTACATGCAGTGCGCGCTTAAATTTGTTATTCTTGAAAAAGCCTTCACGTTAAACATGAAAACATTTCAACAAGAATTTTTTTTTTTTAAAGACTGAGGCATTCTTATTAATAACATGTGCACAATGTGTCAGCAACTATATAGGAAATTTGTTGCTGGCAAACACCAGTTTGTCACAAAACGACGACAGGACTCTTGAGCGAGTGGAGAGCCAACATTTGTTGGTTGTCCACTGGCCTTGGTCTGAGACAGACACTGTACAAGCTCCACTGAGGTTTAATGAGAGGTCAATTCTGATGACTGAGTTGTTTCATGTTTGAGATGTAAAGTTACAGATCAGTGGAGCAGTATAGTGCCTGTACACTGAGAACACACTGATCAGCCTTTATGGTAGCTGATGTCTAGTTGCAGGCTAGACCAACATATCTACCTTCTTCTTCTTCTTCTTCAGCTTTACTCTCTTGCTCCGTCCTGACAAGAGGTGAGGTCAAGTGGATAGTGAGAGTCAGGGCTAACTCCTTTGTGCTTGTCACAACAATGGATGCATCCCCTGGACACTGGCTTACTGTATACGTCTCCGCTGAAATCGACTATTAAACAAAGGAACAAAACTCAGGAATGCACAAATGGGACTCATTCTCAAATAGATCTTGACCTATGCTATTGTAAATGAAACAGCTTTGGGTACATCTCTACCTCTAACTGTGCAGTCAGCTTTTCTGCCACTTGTTGAAGTAGGTTGATTGTAGGTTTGTTGGAACAAAGCAGTACCAGCTCCAGGTCCTTGTCTCCCTTCAGCAGAAGTCCCTTGGCCACCAGGCCGACCCTCATAACCCCACGCAGGACACGCTCTTGTGGATCAGTACTTAGATGGCAAGGAATAAAATAGAATAAATGATGAAGATTATTCATATAAAAATTGAGGGGGGTGGGGAGTGAACAGTAAATTTAATTTAAAAGGCCGGTCAGTTATAACGTTATGAACACTGACAGGTGACGTGAATAACTTCCTGAGTGTCATCAAATTTATTTGTTAAACCTCTGCTGTTAACATCTAGGTAACAGATACCACAGCACATCTTCACAGGTTGCAGTCTGGGGTGCAATGGGCCAGGGCTGTTTTGGTAGCAAGAAGAGGGCCTACACCATATTAGGCAGGTGGCCATAATGTTATGGCTGATCTATGAATGTTATAGCCACTAAGAGAGCAATTTGCTTACCTCTGTGCTTCTGTGCTTTCTTGGCCATCTTTGGGAATATCCATCTGGTCTGACACAGTCTTCAAAGCACACTCCACATGGGAGACAATTTTCTGCACCGCTTCCAGTTCCTCTGTTGAGGGATACACTTCAGAATGCTTGGCCATCACGTGGCGATCATAGGGCGTGCGCACCTGAGGGGAGGAAGCCTCCTTCACAGAAAAAACAGAAAGGGAAAGTTCACATTGGAGAAGAGGAAAACATAAATATATTGTACATACTGTAATCACACAACTAATCATTTGGAATAATTTTATAATGCCTGAAAATTGAGTAGTCATGAAATTCTTAACCTATTCACTAGCTGCTATGATATATTATAATAAAACACAAAAGCAAAGCAATCATTGAAATTAAAAGTGTCAAATTTGTGTTAAAAGTTGGGAAGTGCGTGATTTAAAAGAACTTGGAAAAAAAAGCCTTAATCCATTTAGCAGGAGAAGGAATAACCTCATAATGCTGTTTATCTTCAATCTCCTCAATAGCAGCAATGTAGTCATGATATTGTCTCAGTTCCTCCTCGTAGCACAGACAGTCGTACCAGTAACGCAGCTCCTCGTATCTAGAAGGCCAATGTCACAAAATGAACACAGCCCTGACAACAACGTCAGATGTTTATGACGAGAGCAAGTGATTAAACCCAAATAGTTGTTTGGTAAATGCTAAGAAGCACAACAATTAACATGTGTATTTGGCAAATTCATTTTGACATGAAAAGGAGAATGCATTTACCGATCAGATCACTCGCAACATGCCCTTTGACTTGGTCGATGCTAAAAAAAAAAAAAAAAAAAAAAAAAAAAAAAAAATACTTTTTTGTGCGTGTGTATCTGTGGGATACGTTTGTGACTTTCATTCTTTTTGTTATGATTTTCTCTTTATTATTGTTATTGATGGTTGGTTTGAAGTTCAGTTGAAAAATAGGCTGGATGAAAAAATTTCTGAGAGAGAAGAGAGAATTATTTTTGGCCAGGATAATAATGACATACAGTTTTGATATTGTCCCATGTCTCACGTTTCCACAGAAAGGGCCCCAAATTCACTTGCATTTGTTACAGTATGGTAAGATTTTCACTGATGAAACTTACTGAACAATTACATGATTTTGTAGCGTGTACACGTACCCACACATACACACAAAGTCAATGACCTTTTGACTGCACTGCTTTCAAGGCAGTGCAAAGCTCAATGTGTCTTTTTTTTTTTTTTTTTTAAACCAGGCAAATTTGGAGTGTCATCTGAGGCTTCATCCATCCATTCCTAGATATCATGCACATCAGATTACTTGCAATTGAATGTACTGCAATGTAAAAATCTGTCAATGCAGATACTTTAGCTCACTGTGTTGTTTTGTTTTTTTGTGTGTTTTTGTTTTTCCTCCCTCCCCTCAAACCAAAAGTACCTGTCAAAGTCATGCGGGAGGAGGCGGTGACCCTGCTGGATCAGACTGTCCCAGTACAGTAGCTCCTCATACGCCTGGTGCTCGTCCCACATTGGCGCTGCAGCGGCCGCCATGCTGTCACGACTTGCGCCACCTGTTTTGTTTTTTTTGTTTTTTTTTTTGCGGCAGAAAGCGTCGTTATGCACGGAGCGGCTGGCTCATGAGAAGAGACGTGTCCAACATCGCGTCGTTTACCCTCCTGTCCTGTGACAAAACTACGCCAGGCTAACAAACTGGTGTTTACAGCAGCCCTAACCCTAACCCACTTGGTGTCAGTCAGCAAGCTAACACTAGCTGCGCTGTGCTAATCCGTTCGCCACCAGAGCCGGTCATTTTGCACATCAATGCTAACTTAGACTAGCCGTCGGGTGCACTGGAGAGGAAGGACTAACCTTTTTCAGCAGGCCTGAATGCAGGCGTAAAACCTGGACGCCGTTCCTACCGCCTCCCCCTCCTCCTCCTCCGCCTCCTCTTCTTCTTCTTCTTCTTCTTTAGTTTCCTGTGTCCTCTTCTCCTTTTTCTTTTTTAATGGCGGCATGTCAACCGTCTACTTCCTTTACCGCCACCTACTCCGTCGGAGTATGATCCGTAAACAGTAAAACTATTTAATACATGGAAACGAAAATGTAAAAATCCACCATCTTTTCACATCTATGGTAAAAAAAAAATACACACCAAAGACATTTTGACCCGGTCAGCCATAATGTTTGATGAAAGTTTGCACTTCCTCAATGTTACGTCTCGGTCGCTATGGAAACCAATTATTTTATTTTGGGTGACTTTGTCTTTAAATTTCAGATAGCGTGACAATATTCTGTATTTTATGGCTGTATTAACTTTGTCAAAAATATTTTTTATACCATGGTATCAAACCGTGAAATAGTCCCAAACTTAATTTTTGTGGGATTTTGCTTCAATGAATGATGAACCAAAAAATAATGTTCGTTTTATTGTATTGGTACATATTTTAATCAGCAGTTTTGCTGATATCATGATATCATCATTGATATCATGGTAATTATGTATACAAAAATGTATACTCCTACATAATTATATCAATTTATCTCAGAATCATACTTTATTTATCCCCAGAGGAAATTTAGCAATGAGGAAGAGACCTGCTTCCACTCAGTTTAAGTATAACATTTTATCCACCCAAAATGCTGATTAAGTTTTAATTTTTAAGTTTGATATTTTACACTGACAACATAGAAAAACACAAGATAAGAAGTTCTTTTTTTTAATTGTTGTTATTGATTTAACTTTTATTCTTTTTATGTGAAGAAGATGGGAGGAAACTGGAGCACCTGGGGTAAACCAACACCAACACCAGCACGGGAAGTATAGAAACTTCCCGCAGCAAAGACTGAGGCTGGGAATTCAACCCTGATCATTGCTGCAAGGCCACAGTGTTCAACACAGAGCCACTGTGCGGTCCTGGGCATTTTTTAAGGTGAAATTTTGATGTGAAAAATACAAGTGTGCCTCACTTCAAATCAAAATGCTGGCTGTAAGAAAGGTCTGTTAATGGTGTTAATTGTGACTGAAAGAAATCTTTCAGTTTGCTGGATGCTCTTTTTTTTTGTGCCTAAGAAAATGTTTGTCAAAACTCTATTTGGATTGGTTTCCAAATTGTCACACACCTCTGACCCACTACGAGTTGCTGAGGTGGAATATGTGACGGTTGGTGTTGTGAACATACATATACAGCACGTGAAGGCCTTCCTCACCGCTTTGCACATTGCTCTGGATATTCTGGACTTCTCTTTGGGTTCGAAACAGCTTTCATTTGGCTTCTTAAAAAAAAATTCATCTCAGCAATATCAGGACAGGGGTCGTTTGGTGATGCTGCAAAATGTTCCCAGGGATGCCAGATCTCTTGAGAAGGTGTTTACTCTAACTAGTTTGTTAAGCTCTGTCTGCCTGTCTTTGGTGTTTGTGTCGGTTTCAGCCTGTTCCTGACCTGTTTGATTAAGTCTGCAGCCTCCTCATAACGCCTGCTGTAAAGTGGAACTTTTAAAATAGACCTCAGCAGAAGCACATTCATGATGTTGTTGGTCTGGTCTTCTCCTTCAGGTGTGTGTCTTACCTGGCTCCTCAGAGGCTGACCCTGGACTGTGTCACATCCGTCAGGACTTTGATTAATTCCTCAAGCTTGTCTCTGAATGACACAGGTGTATCTAGAGACTGGTTGTTTTTCACTCCTGTGATGGAGCGTCTAGGTCAGTGCTTGGGGTCATCTTCAACGGCTTCCATTTGTTCCACCTGATGGGAATGTGAATTCTACTCCAGACGCACTGGGAACTTTGTATCTTCTCAACAAATCGCCTTCCTCAGCTCTGTCATTATTTCGTCACATTGTCTTCTGGCAAACCTGTAAAACCAGCATCTGCTATATAGCTGGTGATTTTGAGCTTCCATGGCCAATAAGGTGAAAAATGATCTAACCTGGTCAAAAATTAAGGCCATTTTGAACTGAGGTCTCTCTTGGCGGCATTGTGTGTAGATAAATCAGATTTTTTTCAAGAAGAAATAAATCCGTCATCTTTTTTTAAGTCTCAAAACTTTAGCCAAAAGTCAGTTTCTTTCTTTCTACATTTGCCAAATTATCTTGGCTTCACCACTTTTGTCTGTTTCAGTCTTATACTGTAAGTATAGGTCAGATTAAACTCATTTAACTGAGGTGGACCGCTGCGTGTAGTGAATAATCAGACCAAACATACTCCTACCTTCTCCAAGACAATTTGTTGAAAATACATAAAATGCATGACATTGTTTTATTTACATTCAAATTTCTTTACAACTCCTCAGTAAATTGAGGCTACACTTCAAGTATTAATTTATAACATTTTACATTATGTCACGACAAGCATTGCATACACACATGAAAAGCATATGTAAACTTAACATTCATGAACTCCACAGTATTTGAATATTAACAGCTCTTTATGAAATACATTCAACAGAATATTTAACACCAGACTTCCTGTGGAGCTCCCTCTGATGCTGACACCTACACAACAATTCATCAACGTTTGGCAATGAACAAGTCACTGTGCAATATATATTTTCACTTTCAAAGCTGGTGAGCATGAGGTTGAGAAATAAAATCAAATACTCCAATAGTCCCTTTACTGCTCTCTATTAATAATGCATTCATATCCTGCCACCTACATCTTTGTCCTTTGTTGTTATGAGTTTCCAAATGAGACTCTATTAATAATAATAGTAATAATAATAAAATAATTATAATTATAACAACAATAAATTATAACAGGGAATGTTCACTTATTATAAGTAAACTGTACCAAGTTTATGATATTGTGCAAAATCACAGCATTAGCTAGCTTCCATTTTAAGGCCAGACAATGAACCCATTGATAAACTATGAGAGAGTATGAGAGAGAGGTTTTGATTGAATTCACAAAAAATTTCCAAAGCGTACCAGCTTCACATCGAAGCTGGTCAACAGCCACAAAATGTATCTGTTCCACTCGGTGTTTTGTGTCTCTCCATCTAAATAAAAAAAGTACTTCCACAGCCTATCAATATTAGTTCTCTCGGCTCACACTTGGTCGACTTCCTTCTTCTCAGAGCTAGGAAAAGAGGTGGGCTCCCAGCGGCCTAATATGTTACCCCTTGGGCCCACTTGGCACTTGGCAATGAGGTAGATTTTGCGGAGGACGGTGCGACGCAGCAGGATGTACACCCAGGGGTCGAGGATCTGGTTCCACGTGGCCAGCCTCACGCCCGTTACCATCAGGGTTTTATAGTTGTATATGTCTTCCCCGATGGATCCTGTGTAGGAGCGGATCACGGACATCAGGCCAAAGATCTGCAGGCATGAGACACATCCTTACAATTACTGTTATGATGAAAGAGTGCAAACAACATTTTAAGAATAAAGCTACCAGCTTTGCATTAATATCATCATCAATACCAAATCATAATATGGTGAACATTGACACTAATACTACTACTATTACTTTATTATCAACAGCTGGAATGTATTATTAAGTAAAAATGTCCTGAAATTACTTGCTTAACGTGTAAAAGCTCCAGACGAATGAGGAGCCCAACAGTTGATCTAATGTGGGGTGGGTTGTGTTTTCTGGAAACAACCATATTATCATCATATATTATATTTATGGTATCAGCCTAAAATGTAGTAGACTGAGTGGCCATAGTATGGCTGGCTCTCAGAGGACCAGTGAAGTTCACCTTTTCTCTGAACAGGCTCTACTTTATGCTTCTCTCTTCTTGTACTTCCTGAAACTCACCAGCAGAGGACTCCAGCAGATACACGAAGTGACCATGATGCCCACCAGCTGTACCATCATCTCTATATCATGGGACTTGGCGGAACGATGGGAGCCGGGCTTCCTCCTGAGCCGAGCAAACACCAGCGTCAGTCCGCTGATGGTGTTACACAACAATGCCACAGCCAGCGAGGTCAGGCCAAGTCCAGAGAAGAGAACCACAAACGCCACATCCACCTCCTCAGTGTCACTGAGCACTTTAATGAAACACCAGGTCCCAGGATCCTGGTACGAGTAAGAGCCCAGCTGAAAGCCGGGAAGAAGAGCCACACAGAGAGCTGCCAGCCAGATGACAGACAGGCAGATCTTTGAACGGGTTTTGGTGACCAGAGATGAGTGCAGCAGCGGTTTAGTGACACCAAGGCAGCGCTCAGCAGCCATGGCACAGCCCATGAAGAGAGGGCACAGCCCAAAAAACACCATGCTACCACCCAGGAACTGGCACATGCCATCGGAAGAGTTGAAATCCTCTTGGCGCACACCTCCATGGAGGTAGAGTCGGAGGACGAGGGCACCAGGGATCACATGGCCAATGAAATCCGTGACCACGAGTGAGGTGGCAAACAGAAGGAATGTGGCTTTGGAGCGCCTTCGCTGGCTGGAGTAGGCGTTAGCAAGGATAAAGAGGGCCACAATATTGGAGATAATGCCCAGTGTCATGGACAATATGACAACAATGATGCCACTGGTGGTGGGTTGGACGGAGGTGAAGTTTCCCTTCTGCAGCCCCTCAACAGCCACAGCCGCCTCGGCCTTCCTTACACTGTCAGTGGTGAAATGAGGAAGGAGTGGGGAGGCTGAGGAGTTATAGTGGCTCAATGCTAACATCACTGAACTCTGAAGATCATGGGATCCAAAGTTTTTGGAGCCTGCAAGACCAAAAAAGGCAGATCTGATTTGTTAAATTGTCAGTGAGCTGGACAAAAAATGTAATTCTGTTCACTTATCGATATTAAAGGTCTAATTAAAAACAGTAAAAGTGACACATACTGACGTGTAGGTGAAAATGAAAAGAACAGTGCCTCTCCTCAAATCTCGGATACAGACACACACACACACACACACACACACAAACACAAGGTCATTGTGAACAGTTTGTATATAAAAAGATGGCCTTCAAAGAGTTATCTCAACTGAACGTAGATAACGCTTGGTGGATTTTTTGACAGCTTTATTCACCACTGTCACTGCCACCATTATAGTCATCCTCAAAACACCAAATGAGAGAATCCATTCTTTTGGAGAACGGTGTTTGGGAATATGGCGCGGCACCACACCAAGAACATTTTTGGTAGTTTTAGCTTTGAATTTCTAAATTCTGTAACCTTTGAGATTATTTTTCTGCCCTCAAACCTGTTAAACCATTAATTCTTCATAGGTGCCAGTCAAGATTCAGCAACACCCCAATTACACACCCTGTAATCTGAACTTTACTGAAGAGTGGTTCACCCTGCGTGGCGTCGGGAAGGTAATGGTCCTGTTGGTTGGTTAGTGAGGATGCTGTAGTCTGGCTGGAGGCGTACACCAATTAAAGACTAACTAACTAATAAAGCAATGGAAACATGAGCAAAATTCCTGATGTCCTGTTCTCTAAACTGACCACACAATGTATTTCAACTTAAGTTTGGAAAACAGCACATTTAGTGCATATTTCTGGTTATTCTGATGAAAAAAAAAGAAAAAGAAAAAGAAAAACATGGCTACATCTTTGCACAAGCAGTTTGTCCATTATGGAAGAACTAGGAGGACAGTTCCTTGTGCAGGACTGAAGCTGAGCAGTGACTGAACAAGCAATAAAGTCATACCAATTTAAAAAAAGTTGAATAAACTTTTTTGACCAAGAGGCAACCACTTTCTCAAAATAAGACTTACTTTTTTCATTACTTCTTCTTCTTCTTTATAACAAAAAGTACTCTTGTGAATCTGGTACCGCTGAATTTGGTGACTCACTCACCTACATCGTCCCTCTCAGTCCCGCTGAACATCCAGTAGACGCTTTTCAGTAGATGATGGGACAGAAATCCAGAGAAAGCCCACTTTCGGCGGTCCAGTAAGGGGAAGAAATGACTTTATCTGCGCACCAGAAACCATTTCCCCTCCTCATCGCGTCCTCTGCAGAATAATGTCCCCGGTGGATTCATGTCGGACTGAAGGTTGTGCAGGATCCTCACTGACGCTCAGAGAGAAGACTCACGTTTTTATACTGAGGGCGTCTCGGCTGCTGTGCGCCCCCCCTCCTTTTTTTTTATTATGTTTATTAATTTTTAACGTCAAGTCCAAGGTCAGTCAGCTCACTTTAATGTCCTTACTCACTTTAGATCATCTCAAACCGGTCTGTGTCTCGGTGCGATCACTGAAGCTGCTTTTCTTTACTTTCACCGCAGCAGATGTTAAAGCTTCACGTTTGGTCATAACACAGTTCATTAGATTTGACTTTTACTTGTTGTTCAGCGTTTTCCTCTCTGATCTCTGCTAGCAGATTCAATGACACACCCCACATTACCTTTTTTTTTTTTTTTTTCTGAGTTTAATATGACACTCTGTGCTCAGAATAACCTGAAGTATCAGCTGCCCAGAAAGATTTAGTTGCTGTTCTTCAATCTGCTGCTTGGTTTGTTTCCTTTCTCTGGACACCTGACCCCCGTACACGGACAGTCTGTCAGACACTTAGTAGAAGTTAAATAAGGGAAAAAATCAGGGAGAGGGATGATTTGAGTTCACTTGCTGCATACTGTGGACAGGTGGTCATGTTTGTTTTAATTTTTCTCAGACTTGCCAGCCCGACTGGACCCATACTTGCACAAGTTGTGGTTTGGAAATGAGGGAAAGAGCAACATATCTGAAATACTTATTATTAATTTATTATTATTAAATGCCATTGTCACTGTTTACAATTAAAACAGGCTAATGTTTAACATAATGGAACTAGTTCTGTGTCTTTTTCTTCTGTCGCCTGACTTCCTGTCAGTCAGAGGCTTTAAATACTTTCAAAAATCTTTAAAAAACAAACTATTATTAAACCTGATTCCTGAAAGAAAAGTGATCACAATCAGAAGGTTTCTTCCTTTGGAGATAATTAATGACGACATTTATATTCATGGTAGACTGACTGAACAGCAGCCACTGCAGAAATTAGGCTACGTCCACAGATACATTTTTCATTTCAGCAGCGTTTTTTAACAACATTTTAGACTTAATTCTGGTAGGTGGTAAAACTGGGGGCAAATGTAAAAGAAACAAGGTGAGACACATTGGGGTGCAGCAGACAATCAACAAGGAGTAAGGGGAAAGAGACAGGAATTCCAAAAAACAAGAGTTAACAAAGACGAAAAGGCCAAAAATAAAATTTTAAGTCCTACCAAATGGTCAAAAACAAGAGTCCTGTCAGCGAAAACTATGATAAATTGGAATAGTTTGGATGCACCCCTTACAAGTTAACCTATTATAGTAAAAAGATGACTGCGCACGTATGCACATTCAGCTCTGACCAGACTGCTGCTAATTTCACAGCCCAAAAATGGGATTCAACATCAGAAATCAGAGTGCTGTTTGTGTTATTAGCCTCATATATCTTATTTGCACAACAGAATACGTGTTTCATTGTCTGTTAGTCTTGGAACAAAGAACCACTAATTCATGTGTAATTGCTTCCTTTCCCAGTGCCCACTTTAATGCAACAATCAAGAGTTTGGCCTCCTTTTACGATCTTCCTCCAGTTCTGAAAAGAGACCCTGTTGCCCCCATTTTTCTCATCAGTTGGTCTTACAAATGATGCCATTTGGCCTTTGCAGGCCACTGGCTCTTCCAACATCAAGTCTGGGGTTTATGGATTTAAAGTTTGTTGCACCCTTTCACTGACCACGTAGGGGGAAAAATGAGCCACTGACTACATACCTGATCATCTTTGAGGTGAGAGCTCCTCAGTCTGGAACAGTTAACAGTCAGATCACTATCTTTTTGTGAAGTTGGAAATGTAATATTGAAGAAAAAGCTTCAGAAGTTTTATAGTTGCATGTGCACACAAAAATTTATCTTGGCTTCAGGACTCTAAACTCCCCCACCACTGTTCACCGGCCATTTTGCCAAAGAGCACATACCTGTATGTCAGGGAGACTGAGTATTTCTAACCATATGAGTCACTTTGAAGTAACTCTGCCTTCGAACGTCTGAATTATGTTTTATTTTTGCATCTGAAAATAAACAAATGGATAAAATAAATAATAATGTTGGCTGAAGACACTTAATTCCTTAAATGCAATGTGTCAGTTTCAATCAAACTAGGTCACATCATGTAAATATATTCAATGTGGCAAAGGTAACCACAGGTCATGTGCTCCTACATTCTTTATTGGTATTTTAAGGGGATTGCTGGCCATTATGAGTGGAAAGCCACAAGCTATCTGTCTGGGCGTCTCAGAGACAACTAGCCAAAATATGAAACTGTGGAATGTTTGCATGAGAATATTCAGTGGAGACAAGGAGACAAACAAACTGTCAGAGGCAGAAACACGCTCAGATATTCAGTCACTGTTTTGGTCATTGCGCCAAGAAATACAACAAAATCATATTACAGTGAAATCTACAATTCTCACAGTTCTTCACATAAACTCTGAATGACACAAAGCTAGAAGCTCTCCCGACTGAAAGCTGTCCAGCAGATTTCAGGGTGAAGACCAACATTTTAAAACTGCGCACTTGTACTGTCCTATCATTCAGTCAGATTTACTAAAAGGACGAAGGAGAAATAGGGCTTAATATGAGGTGATTAGTAATGCACAGTAGCTATAACAATAATCCTAGAAATGCACGTAACGAAAGGGAATTTTCTAGAGTGAGCCCGCACTTTGTTTCTGGATGGACAAAAAAAAAAACTGAAACAAACATACTACAGGTTTCAGTGAACACAAAAAAAATGTTTAGACTTAGAGTTTCAGTGGACACAGACTAAGTCCCTGACACATCGTGAGAGTAACCAGAGCTTTTTTGAAAAATCACTAATGGGCATATTGAGCTCAAGGTCCTGCAGAATGTTACCATTACTCTGGGACTGTGTTATATGTCGACCTTTCAGAAGTTAATCCAGCCCACATATGATTTCTTGCAGTGTCAAAAGAGCAGCTGCTGTCCAGGTTTGGCTGTGGTTTATTGTACTTTTTACTTTTAGCAGCTATTTTAGGGAAATAAATATTTTATTGAGAGAAAAACCTTTTTGATAGACCTCATCAGAGGGTCAGAATTGCATTTATCCAGTGAAATATCAGTTTTGTGACTCTGCCAGAGGAGGCAGTCAGAGGGTTGATTCCTCATATTGGTATTGGCTGTGAGGAGAAACAGGATTTAAACCTCTCTCTCAAGTCTTGAATTAATAAAATGTTATATAAACCTGAGAAGTCCAGCTCTGGCATCAGTGACCTAACCCTAACCCTAACCCTACTGACTTCACAACCACAAGCTTGAAATTTTACGGTTTGACTGGCCTCCAACTGGATGCATTATCATAGTATTTGTTGTGGACATTGGTGTAGCAATCAGTACATCAGAGACATGATACTACACTTACTGCCAGATACAGATATTTATATTTGTCGCTGCTTAAATGGATAGACTTTTACAGACCTATGATATGTGAAAGGGGGAAAACCTCACAGCCTCCCATTAATAATCAAACATGTTAACAAAATTCTGAACAGCACACCTCTCACCAAAGAAAACAGCACTGAGGACGACCTCCTGCTTTATTGTTTATTGCTGACGTCCTTGAACCTAACTTCAAGGACGTCAGCCATACCGTACGGTGTGTACGAGACAAACTTTAACGCGCGGTGAAAGCAGCTACTGTGACAAAACACCTATTGAAGAATTTTGCAAAGCACAATGTCCTCTAGACGTTAGCTACGTGTCCCAAAGGAGCGGCACTTGTTCTGCGTCATGATCAGCCCTGTTTGACCTATGATAATGTTGTGATGCCAAATGATACCACTTGTCAACTAATTACCTGCACTTTTATGCACTAAATGCTGAATAAAAATATCTATATATGACAACCTTAGAGCCAGTGCACACATTGGGTCTTTATGGGAGGTTTAAGAGGTTTTATAGCAGTCAATGTGAAATGTGCTGATGCAAGTGGCCGGTGTTGGCCCCGGTCCCATTACCCCAAGACAAGGACAGCCAGCAATATCCTGTAACCAATAGCATCTTAGTGTAAGTTGATGTGTCCATCTGAGAAAGGCTTTGTCATGGAACAGTGGGTCACAAAAACTGCACGCTGGCACAGCCGCCAAGACGAGCCTGAGATTTGTGATCTGCATCAGGATTTAATTGTTGAGGTTCAGGAAGCTGGACGGAGAGGAGACAGACAAACGCAAACAGTGCCCCATTTAGGAAACTGAAACAAATAAAAAAAAAATAGGGAAGGAGGGAAAACATTACCATGATTGGGACATGAGCCTGGGTATTATGGCTAACAAACCACACACGTGCATTCTGTTTCAGCGCTGAGTAATCCTTCACTGGGATTTGCCAAGTACAGACGCTGCCTTTCCTGCTTTTTTCACATTTTTTAGAATGTCCTCTCACATCATTTACTCCTTAGCGGGACTCCATTTGCACTGAATTACACAAAAAGCTCTGTGCTACTGGTTCTCTGCTCCTCATAACTTTGAAAGTTAAGTATATTTAGTTGTTAAAACTGCCACGAGGAACTTATGTTATACTGTTCATTCAGTATATTGCATGTTGGAAGACATTGATGTTTTTCTAAAAACAGAAAATAAACGGTAATGTGTTTCTTTTTAAATTTTAGCAGCAATCCAATATCATGACGTAACTGCAGAATCAAAAAGAAATACACTCAGCACTGAATGTCAAGGGTTCAAGATATGAAATTCTTAAAATGTCTTTGTTGCTGTCTTTGGAAATAGTAAAATAGCAACAATTTTGTGCTTTTGTTTTTTGTTTTTTTTTTTTTGTCACAAATCTTATGTCACTGTGAAAACAAATGACTAGTTTCCATATACATGTTTAATTGCCTACATTAGACTCACTTCTTCCTGTTTTTCTCAGCCAAGATGAGGATATCTGAATAAATCCATAAGGACACTCTGGCTCTATCCAGCTGTGTTTTTATCCGGCTGATGTGTTTTGCTTATCCCGGAGAAGGACAAGGAATTTTAATGGAAGACAACTAGTGATAAATATAAATCCTGCGTTTCAAGATAGACATTTATAAATACTTATTCCTATTTTAGACAGCGAAGATAAAACTACAGTTCTGCTTGCAACACAACAAGCTTAACAAGTGAAGTCGTGAACATAAGCAGAAACTGTGAACAGTGTGATCCAACACAACAGCTTCCAGACCACACCGCATGGGTCGTGCAGCTCAGTTGCTTTGCTGATGTCTGTGGCACTAAAAGTGAGGGATTCGCCTCTGCATAGTGATTAATGAGAAGTCCTGTCAGCGTGAATAAAAGAGGGGAAGAGATAATTAAAGTGAGTCTGCAGCAGAGCAAGATTTAAGGACCACAGCCAGCTATGCAAGTCAGCAGAGATGTTATTAATGGGGGCTTCCAACAACCCATCATCCCCCTTACACACAAACAGACAATTACTGCGTCACTCATTCACTCAGATGGATTAAATATTTACCAGGAACAGCCAGAAACCAGTGCTAAAAATATTTCCTTAATTTCAGTATAGCCGGCAAAAGCATCCCAGTTCAGCTAATGCTATTTGCAATGGCATAAATTACTAAGGCTCTAGATGTGATATTTGCAAAGACAATTCTTTAGTTAGTGTAAAGCTGCGGTTTGCAACTTAGCAGAAAGAGCAGCTGGAAACTCATTAACCAACGTCAACGTGTATATCAATTGTTTTATTCATTCAAAAGGACACATAAAAACACCAGGTTGATGTTTTACAGAGGTTCATTTTCTGGATTCCTGTTTCTCGTTGGAGAGCGTTGTTCGTGTCATCTAACATGAGCAAGTCCATTTCCAAAAATGTCAAACAATTCTTTTGAATGCCAGAAGTAATTTGTTCACTTCGATTTATTGATGGCAACAACAAGGCGCTGATATTGAGATTTTCTCTTGAATAACCAAAACAATCACCAAAGAGAAGCTTAGATGACATAAAGCAATATTTAATGAAGACAAACTGCGTCTTCCATAAAACAATGAAAGCATGAGTAGTTCCACAAAGCTGTGTGGTATTGAGCCATGCCAGGAAATCAAACAAAGAACATCGGAGCTCTCTTTTTTTTCACTGTTTCTGCCTCATACCACCCAAGAAACTCCCACAAACACTGTAATAAAATGTTGGCTGGTATGAAACAGCACAGAAATGTTTCTGATTTTCAGCCTTTCCTAGCTAAAATCAAGTCCACGTTCTTAAACACATCACAACTTTCATTTGTCACAGAAGTGATTAAATATTTCTTTCTTTTTTTGGCAGGTTTTTTAAAATGATTTCTCTTCGTGCACCTGAAGATAAAGTAATCTGCCATTCTTGTGTGTGTAGGCCATGATTTTGTTTGATATTTTGAAGAAATTTCTGTGATTATGAAGACATTAAAGCCTTAATGCACGAACTCTGAAGTGCTATTTTTCAGTTTTGTTATTGCATTTCATAACTAACATTAGAAGTTTCCACCTGTGGAAGTTTACACGAGTAATCACTTTTGCCTGTATCACGTCTTCTTCCACGCAGCTTGGCATGCTAAGCAGTTAGACCCAGCCATCATTCTGTTTTATCACTTTCCCATAACAACCGCCTGCATCCCCAGTCGGCCTAGGAGACATGAATAATGGCTGAAGCTCTTCTCCATGTTAAGTGGTTGCAAAGAGTCACTTTAACACACTTCTTACATTTAACCACAAGTTAGACGCTCTCTCCAAACTACACTGTAAAAGTATTGTTTAGAAAAAGGTAGATGATCAGTGATTTACACAGTATATCAAATGGGATTCTTTGTACAGGGACATGCAACATCAACAATAACTGGAGAACTTGTAGTTCTGGCGATCCATCGATCCATCTCTCCGGTCCACTGCTCCGTCCTTTTGTTTCTGTTTCCTCATCAGTCTCTCAGACACGGTGAACTGTCTTTGGCAGATGGCTGTAACGTCTTGAGAATCAGTGAGATTCCCATTGACATTGAAGTGGAGCGGCACTCATTCATCATATATTAAACTGCTTTCTCACATGAATCACAACCTTAAAGATGTTCCCCAAATTCAATAGTAACTGGTCCACATGTGTTTGCTGCTGAGCAAAATATTTATGTACAGTAAGGACTTTGGACGGTAGCCTTCTGTTACTCCCCCTCTGTTTGTCTTCAGCCTCAGCAGTTCAGCGGGGATGTATTGCATGACAGGGCTGAGGTCAGGCCACACAGCTGTGATGCTACAGAAGAGAAGTGTGGGCACGCCGACAGATAACTCAGACTTTCCATGAAGCATCTGCTGCTTTCACCGCCGTGAACTTACTCGGCAAAGTTCTCCCCAAGGTACATGCCGTACTGTGGTGACACAGCGAAAGTGACATGCCAGCTCACTGATTTCAGTAATGTTGCTGATAGTTGGGATCCTTTCACCTCCAGCACGATCTTCTCCTCCCACAGAGGGATTTTTAACCACTCTGTTACTTGCTCATAAATCTCTTGTAAAAGTTTGAATTGTTCCCTTACATTGTGACATTAAAATAACTGCTTTTTGATCAGGTGGCACAGTATTCCTGATAAATGGTAATTGTTTCTAAATCTATTCATCATCACGTGGACGATCTGCGGCCTGTCCAGGGTGTACCCCCTCCCCTCGCCCCAATGTGAGCTGGGATTGGCTGAATTGCTGGGAAACCTTGGGTCGTGTCATTCGTGTAAATGTTAGTATGACATGTAGCACTGACCTAAACCTGATTCAGACCAAGACCATCCCTTCATGGAAACAGCATTCTCTCAAGGCAGCGCAAAATCCTCCCTGCATCACTGCAACAGCGGGTCACAAATAGTTTTACAAACAACAAACACAAGCTGTTGACTTGGCTGCAGATTTCCCAGATCGCTATTCAATCCAGCATCTGTGGGACAAGCTCAATAAACAAGTCAGGGCCACGGAGGCTCCACCTCGCAACTTCAAAGATTTAAATGGCGTAATGTTATGGCTGATGTGATGTATATATATATGAGTATAGATTGAAAAACATTCGCATTGGCATGGTTTAAAAATCATGCCTGTAGGTGCAGTTAATCTAAATCATCTGCAGAGTACAGGCTGAATATTACAACATGCACAAACAGAATCAACACCAAAGTCACAGACGGAGAATCATACTTTCAAATGATGTGAAATCACTGTTCATCTAACAATGCAAGTGAGATGAAAAGCCTGGCTGTCTCATTCATCTAATTTCAAAAGAATACCGTTTCCCTCTTCAGGTGCTGCACCGAGGGTCCGGTTTCTCTGTCTCAGCCTCACAAACGGTATGAAACGCGAGAGTAATCAGTCAGAGATCTGACCAGCTTTATACAAGATCAAAGTTTCATGGCTGAATCACGTCCTAACAGCATCAACAGTCTACGATCACACTGACACAATGTTGTCTTGGGTTTAGGTCACTGGAACAGAGATAAACAGGGTCTGAAGTGCGATGAGGAGCAGTGCTGAACTT
This sequence comes from Echeneis naucrates, assembly GCF_900963305.1. Lineage (NCBI taxonomy): Eukaryota > Metazoa > Chordata > Actinopteri > Carangiformes > Echeneidae > Echeneis > Echeneis naucrates. The sequence continues at coordinate 6,743,428 of NC_042511.1, forward strand.
TCGTTTTTTTGGCCTTCCACCATGTTTGTTGCACAACAAAGATATAAAAGAAAGTGCAATCTGTATAAAAATGGGCCGTTAGGAGCCACAAGAGACACTTTGGCTGATGATAAACAATGTGGTTGGATGTTTTGTTTTAAAGGTTTTATGAGGGGAATATTAAGTGATCCAATGAATTACTAATGATGATAAATAACACTAACATTTAACCAGTGATTATATTAGGCCTCATTAAAGGTATTGACTGTAAATGCCAATATACATATTGCTGTTTTTACAATATCTTCTTTTTATAGTCCTCCAATGTTTTATGAGGAGACCCAAATCGTTTTTCTTGCAAATATGTTTTTGGCAAGATCTAACACATACTAATAGGGTATGAACACACACACACAGACACACTTTTATCTGGAGGAACTTACAGTTGGGGGACAGAAGAAAAGCTGAAGTGCAATAGAATACATTTCACTCCCACTGATCAGGCAAATACACCTGAAAGCTTATCAGTACATAGTGAGAGTTTGCATTATCACAACTACAAACAATTAATTGCAAGCAGGGGATCAGAGAAGCCTAATGCAAATTTTTCAATAAGGAAGTATAGATTCCTCAGCTTTCCTTTTTTTTTTTTCTCATTATGTCTCACTGCGTGAGGAAGCCTTCCTTCCTTATAGGCAACAGTGCTAACCACTATGCCAAGGTGATGTTTCCCAAACTTTAAATAACATTTCAAATGTGTGAATGGTGTGAAGACAAATTATTTAACTTCGCGCATTTTGTTTTAGAGTGTCAATTGAATCAAAATGAGGGATGCAAGTTTCACTTCTGCACTTTTGTCTTTCTCAGATTTGTAGCTTGAAACATTTGCACACTAAAACAATAATGAAGAAATAGGGCATGTTAGTATTCCAACTTCTGTTCTTTTCACTGAAAATTGTGTTTGTAGCCCGTGTGTGTGTCTGCGTGTGTGTGTGTTACCACTTAGTTACAGGATGTCAGTGTGCCCTGGCATCCTCACACTCTGAACCTAAACCACATGTTTGGCGCTTGTGCTGCTCACCACAACCAGAATCTAAGCCAAACTCTGCTTTAACCATGTAAGGGTAGTACAGTATAACGGCCTAATGCGGTCAGTAAGTTATGGCTTAGATCAGTCCTGTATGTCATTTAAAATGAAATTTACGGCCAAATACCTCTTACCATGGGTCAGGCTAAATACAATATTTGAGTGGATTATGGGAAGTATTGGCAGCTGTTTAGTGATCCAGGCTTCAAAACATCTGGACCAGATTTTAATAAATGTCCCAGATGCTGATGAAAATGAAGATAAGTGATCAAATGACTATATGACAGCGGAATTGTCTTTATGTGATCAGGTGACGCTTAAGAAGTAGCTTCATGTAGTGCATCATTCTGCAACGTCTTGCAGGAAAACACATGACCTCGGGGCTCGTAGCTGTTGTTTACAAAAATAATTTAGGTTTTACTGAGTGGGTTTTTTGAACAGTTGAGACAGCTGATAATTCACAGAGACACAAAGAGACAGACACACAGTCTGTTTGCGGACTTCTCCAGACGCTACACAAATTAAGTACAAGCTTGTTTTTATATGCCAAAAAAAAAAAAAAAAAAAAGAAGGAAAACCTCTAATAAAGGCAATTGGATGCTTTTATGCTGCCAGACAAATTTGTCTGTCTGGCAGCATAAATGCCTTCAGGTGCACACAGCGACATAGAATAAGTGAGCTGCTTGTGACTGAGCCCCTGTGCGAAATGCTTCAATCACACATTTTTATTTTTATTTTCCTATCTTACAGCTTAGCTCACGCTGTCTTCCCAGAGCCCAGTGTAGCTGCAGTGTTTCTGGTTTAACTGCACCGTGCTGGCCCTTTGCTGTCATTACAGTGTCGGCTCTGTATGACATTACAGTACAATTATGTTTATAAAGTTAACATGTGCCCGGTGAACACACATAGATGTGTTTGCAATGTTATTATTTTAATAATGAATCAAAATTGAATGAATTCAGTTCTGAATATATTTGGCATGTTTTAAAACACTGGTGAAATAATTTTCATGCCGTCTCATTTCCAGTGCACAGTTAGGAAGGCAGTCAAACTGTCTCTGTCTTTTCAACCCACTGTTATGTTTGGATGGCCAGAGAAGCCTTGAACACCTTACCGTTCAGATGCAGATGGACAGCAGGTTTTACGAAATATTTCATTCCAAGCATGTCCCAGTTTTTATGGTTCCTCTGTGCAAGCTGCCAGTCTGCAGTTGTGTGTGATGTGTATTCCAGTCCGATGTGGGTCAGGGTCATTATCTGCTCATGATAAACTGTTCCTGGGTCGATGAAGGCAGCCATGACTGGAGGCCAGTCCAGAGGAGCAGGTCTTCAAAGCTTTATCCAAACTGCAACTCAACTTTTTGTTTTTAATTAATTTTGATTTTAAGGCAAGGTTTCAGTAAATACCAAACAATCTGAAAATATAGTTCTCCAGAGGAGGAGCTTTGACAGTGTGCAGATGCCTAAACTCAGCTGTGTAATATACACCATTACAGCATCTTCCTGCTAGACAGAATGCCTTTTTCCTTCAAGTTCAGACAGGCTGTGGTGCTCTATGGTGGACATGATTAAATGAATAAAACATAGCTTGAAGAACTGAAAAACTGAGCAACTTCCCAGTGATCAGCTATTTTTACCAGGAAATGGTCTGTGAAACTAATGCTAAGCTATGTAGTCTACTTCAGTGTGTTCCTGGGCTTGGCTGCTTTCATAAAAAAAATCTGGAATTGTAACGAATTTGATATTGAGATGAACGAGCCAAATGCTGGACTTCGCAGTTGCAACCAATAAAGACACTGGGCTGGTTTCTGGCTCATGTTTTTTGGACAATACTGTTACAGCCCTTAAAAACCCATCAGAAGTTTATAAGTTTATATGATGAGTCTATCAGATGCAAAATTCCCAGCTGATATGAAATAACCGTTGCCTTCTTTCCAAGTCTTGCAATTGTGTTGACAGAGGCTAAGCGTGAAGTTAAAGATCAAAACAGATGTGTCTCTCAGTCTAAAGCTGCAGCTGACTCTTCACCAAAGCTTCCTCCTACCAGGAATGATCTACTTCAGACTTATAAAGCAACTTGTCAGGCTGAAATGGTGTAAAGGAGACTGGATAGAGAGCAACACTCTTTATCTGCTTTTACATTACCTGACTAACTGACTAATATTTTCAATGAAAGCAGCTCAACGGCAAGTTTTCGTCAAAGCAAGTTGGTCTGGCCCGCAGTGCACGGAAAAGGGGCAAATCAGGGTGACTTACTCCTGGCAACTTTGTCAGTCTGTTTGGAAAATGGCAAAAGGCTTGGATGCTGAAATCTGACACTCCGTCACGGTGAACTGCATTTCAGCCAGAAAAGACTTCATACGACATTACTGAACCGTTGTCTGTCTGACTACTTCTCACTTGATTTGTTTTTGTTGTTTTTGTAAATGTTTATATAATGAGTTTATGCTCTCAGTCTGTAGTTTCAGTTCTTGTGGAATACAAACATGGTGTCCATTCTTGAAATTATGACCCCATTTAGAGGTCAGCATGGATTACAGCATTACTACCCTGCGTGTGATAGTATGTGCCAGAGCAAGTCAGATCCTGCCCTCACTTCCCCTCAGTCCCACATCCAAACACTGTTTTTTTTTTTTTTTTTTTTTAAAGAACAAGATGGCTACATCCAAATTACAGACTTGAGGCTTAAAAATGACTGTTTGCAAACCAATGGGTGCCTCACTTGGGTTGTCACTTGGTGTTAACCCATTAACTTTTCCCATAGTCATCAGATTGGCGTGAAGGAGAAAGAAAATGACAGAGTTGTGAATGAAGGCAGCTTGGAGATAGTTTTCCTGAACTTGTGCCTACCTTTATATATGCCATCCATAACTGACAGATGGAGCTTCTCGGTATACATCTCAATCAAACAACAATATTTAAAAACCCAGTCCTACGCACAGGCTGTTGCAGAGACTATTTAATTTGAAGCATTGTGAACAGAGCACTGGAATAAATTAAACTTTTTGTTTATTATATTTGGACGAAAACCGAGTTTTGTCATCTGGTCCCATTCCCAGCTCATTCATGTCCCTGGCTGGCTGTTGGCTCACTGAATGGGCTGCTACTCCATCTCACTCAAATAATTCACCTAGAACAAGTTATGGTTTGTCTACTGTTATTAATAAGGAGTTATAAAGAATACAAATTTTATTTGATTTTCTTGCTAGGTTTGGAAACTTTTATATTATATATTATATGTCATATGGGCAGCACGGCGGTTAGTGCTGTCGCCCCACAATAAGAAGGTCGTGGGTTTTGTTCCCCGGCCTGGGTCCTTTTCTGTGCAGAGTTTACATGTTCTCTCTGTATCTGCATGGGTTTCTTCCAGGTACTCCTGTTTCCTCCCACCGTCCAAAGACATCATGTTTGGGTTAACTGGTGACTCTAAACCGTCCGTAGGTGAGTGAGTGGTTGTTGGTCTCTGTCTGTCTCTGTGTGTTGCCTCTGTGATGGACTGCAGTAGAAGATGGATGGATGGATATATGTCATGAACTTGGTATTAAAAAAAAAATTAAACTTGGTTGGCGTCAGAATATTTTTACATAACAGTAATGAATACTGACCGCAGGGCCCACTGTTGTGCGTTCAACAGGTGCAACAGGGATGAGACGGTCTTTCTGGCTGGGAAACACAGTGATTTCTTCACCACACCATCTCTCCTCTAAAGCCTAGAACTCTAAAATGCCTGAACCACAGATCCCAGTGGAAAGGAGAAGGGTTTATCCAATGGGTGTGAAGCTGAAAATCAATAAGTTTCATGTTAGTAGAGAACATTCATTTTGGCGCTTTGTCCGGTGCTCTGGCTGTACACTCTCTTTCTAAACAATCCACAGGAGATCTGCTACATCGCAATTTCAGGATATGTTTTCTCTCCTTCTCTGCGGGTTCTGGCTGGAGCTGCTGTGGGTGGGTCAGTTTTTAAAAATCCTTCCACAATTGTATTTTTAGTCCTTGCAGTCTGGTAGGTGCAGTGTGTCCCGAAGTGTTCATTGGGTGAATTTATGGTGAATTTCAGAGGCTAATTTAGAAAACACCAAGAGCGATTGTCCATGTGCTAATATGTTGACAGACCTCTGTGTACTGTGTGTGGGAAGGACACAATCACTGGATGGAGATAATTCTGTCACAAGGGGAGCAGGTGGAGTCTGTTGTCTGACTTCCAGGATTGTCGAAAAACAACACATTTAAAGGATTGCAGCTAAAAGGCCTCACCGTGACACTCGAGAGTGTACGTGAATTGTGTGTTTGTGAGCACAGTCGGGTTATGTCCCCCTTCGACACAATAAATGCAAAGCCCTGCCTTGAATCAGATCATATTGATCTGTTTCTTACCAGCCGCCGATGACACAAGTCTTCAATCGTCAGGAGGTTTGCCAATTTAGCTCTGACATTCAAAGGTAAACAAGATTTATCACGGAAAGGCCATTAGTGTCAGTCTGCACTCTCAAGGGGCTCCGAAAATGATTCATCGTGAAGCTAGTGTTATGGATTATGGTATATCCAGGGCGTCGCTAGGGATTTTGGGCCCCATGAAAAGAATCTTTACAATTTATAATTTATATAAATTATAATTTAATTCGGGGCCTCTCTGGGCCCCCTCAGTCGTGGGCCCCCAGTATCCTTCTCCTTCTTCCCCCCTTTTCGGGGCACATAGAGTATGTACATGTGTTGGTTTTTACTTACATGTGGTGTCATCGAGGGCACACAAGTAGTTTGTTTACCCTTGTCATGGTGGGCCAGGGAGCGCTCAGTGGAAATAAAATTCTGTAATTTAAACCTCATGCCTGCTATTATTAATTTTTCCCGGTGGACAACAAATCAGGTTGTTTTTAAGGATTTTTCCACTTCGACATGTTTTGACTTTTTAAAGGGACTCCTGATGAGGTAACTTGCTCCTAAGGGAGCAGAGGAGGAGACAAATCAAAGAGGCGAGTCAACAGTCCATTAGGAAACAACATGATTCAGCGGCTGTTCGGGAGCCAAACTCTGCTGCCGGGATTTCAAGACGACGCAGGCGGCTGCATCAGCATGCACTCGCTACTAAGCCAGGCGTCAGTGTAAACACTGCAAAAATTAAATCACAGAGCCGGCTTTTAGAGATTTTGGTCTCCCCGCAATATTTCAAGTTCCATATTTGGACCTTTTTCTGCCCTGCTGAGCATCACTGCACCGCTGGGGTGTCATGTGTTTATGTGACACAAGAAAGAGTCACTGAATGTTATGAATGGACTTCAAATGTATACTTTCACTCTGCTCACCAAATGAGGTGAGATATATAAAAATGTTGCACAAGGTCTTATCGTGTAGGAAAGTACAACTAACGTTCATAACATTAGATGAGTGAGATACTGCAGAGTAATGAATAGTGCTGCATGTATTATATAAGGTGTGTGTATAGCCTAAGGGGTCACTGGTGCTGGTGTTTGTCATGTCTAACCTGGGAATAAATCAGATTAGGGTTCAGTTCCCCCATGTATCAGACCTCTGTCTGTCTCTGTGTGTTGGCCCTGTGATGGACTGCTGACCTGTCCAGGGTGAACCCCGCCCTCGCCCAGAGTGAGCTGGGATTGGCTCCAGAACACCCGCGACCCGGAAACGGATAAATGGTAGAAGATGAGAGAGGAGAGAGAAATCAAATGTTAGAATTGATTAGATAAGCTGCTGCTCAAATGTCTTTAAAGTGCCAATTTCATTTCAAACAGAAACATCCTACCGTGCATCCCATCCTACTCAGGCTCTTCATCCACTGAGCCTGCATTGACTCACTGTGGGATGAACCATACTGACGTGTTGACAAGAAAAAAAAAAGAAAAGAAAAGTGAAAACTATCACGGTTTACAACTCACAGCTTCCCACCTTTATTACACTGTGTGAGTTTCCTGGAATTTACTCGGTGGCCCGATTGAGTCAGTGAATTCACCATTGCAAAAGAAGCTAATTTTTCTTCAGTTACAGGCAGAGACTGCACAGCCCAGAACACAATCCTGTGGATTTTAATCTACAGGATATAAATAGCAGCACATCACACAAGGTGGAGTCACAATCAGGCCCGGGCTTAGAATGAAATACTACCTTGTAGCATTGAGTTGTTTGATTAGCGCTCTCAAGTAATTTGCTTCTTCTGTCAACAGGCTGAAGCTGAAACAGCTGTGCATGTTGTGGTTCACTTGCACATAAGGACAGCTGACAAAATCTAGTTCCAAAGGAAGGAGCTGTTTGAAAACAAGATGTAACAGTGCTGCGCTCAAACAAGTCATGCATTTAAAGTGACATCGGATTATTCCTGTGGCGTTTCTGTGCTGATATGCTGGACTGTTTTACTGCCAAACACACAGAGTGGACTCAAAAGCAGAACTGGAGACACTCAATAGGTCATGCTCTCATTCTGGAGGTTCACATTTACACAGAAGTTACAAAAGGCCAGTACATAACCACAAGTGAACAAGATAGACTGGCTCAGTGTGAAGGGAACATTCAGATTTAAGTCTACGGTGTCCTTGAAGGTCAAATTGAAATCCAGTCCACTGAGGATTTTCACTCGAGTCACCATCTCTTGCTGCTGCGTTACAAAGCCTCCTGACGCTGAGCAACCTTAACAACACAGAATTGAATTTTATAAAAACTTGAGGTTTTAAAGCCCAGGTTGTGTCAACACCTGTAACCTCGTACTTAGATTTAAAAGTTTAATTTCCTGGTGCTTTTTGTTTTTATTATTACCAGCCAGCAATGAGTCAGCAATGCACCACATATGATTTACTTCTTGGTGCCTTTGTTTCTCGGGAAAAAGACTCAGGCCACATTTTTCTGGCTGCATTTGACAGAGCCTTTGAAATGAGACAGTCTAGCTTATTTTGACACAACTGGTTTTCAAACGCGGTTGCAGCCTCTGAATTGAGACACGTCTATTGAGACAGCGATACCACACATTAGGCCAGGTGACCACACAGGAAGGCAGGAAGTGCAGAGATATTTAACACAACAAAACGGAGGTGTCAAATGAGACATAAAACACAAAAAGATAGATGATGCCTGCGTACTGATGGTCAGTATTATCTCGCATCATCCCAAATAATATTCATGATCTGCTCAAAAGGTCCACATGGAGATAGTTGGCCTCTCTCCCAGAGGATGGACATGCTGTGTTTGTAATGGAGATGAACTGACCAAACAGGCCTTTGCTGTTATTAGCTGCAGCACTGCTCCTTCTTTGGAAAAGGCCTTTAGTACTGATCCTCAACAGCTGTCAGCCTTTCCTTCTTCACTGTCCCGCATGATTTCTTTAATTGTTTCACTGCTGCGTCTCATGTACAGTGATGAAATGCAGTAGTGTGTCTGTACCCCATCTGTACCACAATGAGTTTTCCAGGGAAAATATTCTTTCACTTTTGTGTTCTGGTTTGGATCCTTCAAACCTCAGGCCCTCTTACAAGACTATTAAGGGATTACAAAAGTAGCATTTTTTTTTTGTTTGGTTTTTGTTGTTGTTGTTGTTTTATCTTTTTTTATCTCTCTTTTTGCCTAATTTAACTAGAATTTCTAAGAAAAAGAAGAAATGCTTTCAGACGTTGATTTGGTCTCAGAAACCTCTGTGGTAAAATACAATGCAGTGACACAATGACTGTCATATGCGTTGTCTCACTGACAGTAAGTTTATCCTAATTCCACATATGCTTGTATTTCGTTCCTTTTTTCTGTCTTTAACAGTAAGTTAAACCAAAAAAGCACATATAACAAGTACGTATGTGGAAATTATAACACAATAAAAATCTATTTCTCTGTGCATTGCAGTGCAACATTTAAAAATCCGTCTGTATATTGTTATGCTCGTCAAATATCTTCACTGAGTTCACTTTTTAAAAACTCTGGACTGGAAGTGAAATAAGTATTTTGCAGCATTTGCACCTGATAGTGCCTCTGCATTACAGGAGCCATCTTTGGCAGTATCTTGGCCCCAGGACTCAGCTGTAAAGAGCAGAAATGAAGTGTCTGTCTGGGTCCTCAGTTATAAATAGTTCATGTGATATTGTATTCTGTTGCGAGGGAGGAACAGCTTTTCATTGCAAGGTTCATCTGCAGTTAATGAAAATTGAGGGACTTTGATGAGTTGCTTTGAATATCAGAGCTCTTTCATTCATCTTCTACCACTGATCTGTTTTCAGGGGCTGCTGGAGCCAATCCCAGCTCACACTGGGTGAGGGCGGGGTCACCCTGGACAGGTCAGCAGTCCATCAGAGGGCCAACACACACTCACGCTCACACTCTGACCTACAGACAATTTAAAGTCACCAATCAACCCACCTGGAGGAAACCCACCCAGACCCAGCATACAAACTACACACAAAAAGGCCCCGGGCCGGGAACCGAACCCATGACCTTCTTATTGTGGGGCAACAGCACTAACTGCTATGCCAGCCAAGGGTGTAATTTTGGGTCTACCATGGGAGGTTTAAATATTTTAATTAACTCAGAATGATGTGATTATATTGGGGGGGTTATATTGTCTGGATCAAATTTTTGTGGGGTCATGACCCCTTATCCCCCGTGCAAATGATGGCCTTGATGCCAGCAGTTACATAGGGGATATTTATTGTGAGGAAACTGGGCATATGGGCATAAACATATGTTTGTATGGTCAAGCTTACCATTAGAAAGGTTGTTAACGGGAGTGGCAGCTGGATTGAACAGTTAGTCAAGTGGAGACTCCAAATTCCTGCTTATAGAGGAAAATAAATTACTCCACTGGGTGTTTTTTTTGCCAGGAACCTCTTTCCTGAAAGAAGAAATCTGATGCTGTCTCACATAATTCCTTTATATTACCTGAGCATGAATATGAATGTCAATCATATTTTTTTCTGTCAGCTTGTATTAGTGCTGTGATGGAGCAGCAGCCAGGCCTGGCACTGTCTCAGGCCTCCAGCTTTTAAGGCCACATAATGTTTTCTTTTCTTTTTTTAAAAAACCTTTGCACAGTAAAGATGTCAACAGCACCATCAGGCCAGATGGGCTGGAAAGATCACAAATAATTTCACTGGCACAATTATGTGTTGGTAAATTTATGTTTTAAACATAGCAACTAAATTAAGACATCCAACTGATTGTTTTTTTGTGGTATTTTTATTTTTGTCCTGCAGCTCACTACCCTCAGTCAAATGAGGCAGCCAAAGCTTGAACTGCGCTCCTGAGAAATAACCTGAAGAGACTGCAATTGCTTATGTGGTTTCTTCTCAAATTGAAATGAACAATGGGATTGACTTTGTTGAATCGCTCTTAATGGTTCTTGGACGGCAGTCAATAAAATAAAATACAACGGCACTGATGGGATGTGAGTGGCACTTTTGAGCCAATTCATCTGTGGAACCAAAATTACTCCCTTAAGAAATATGCATTGATTAAAATGATGATGACAAAGCTCAACTATGGCTTGCCTCTTAGTTTAATCAATACTACGTGGAGTTCTGTTTAACCAGCTAATGATCACAGAATTGTAGTTACAGTACATTGGTCCAGGAGAACAGTGGATAATCAATAACATTATTTAACATTATTTAAGTGACTCTCCTTATTTAGCTGCATTTATCTGCGCTCATTCTCTTAGTTACCAGTGAGAATAGTCTCTGTGAGCCAGTGGTTTATGTAACATTTCAGCACCAATGCTCAAAAACTGATGTTTGTATAGTTCATATATGATTTAATATTCATCCATGAAGTATTTAAGAAGCTACTCGATAAACAACAAGGTGTCAGCAGGGAACAATGAACAAAGACCACTGGGCTCAGACTTCAGAACCGTTATATATTCAGTTATGTTGCTGAATTAGTTTTGAGTTTAAACATCTGAGCTAATGCAGAGCGCAGGTTCTCCTCAAATGAAAGCTGTGAGTGCAAACAGTGCAGCTTTTGAATTCATTTGGCACTTGTGTGTCTGCGTATGACTCATTCTTTACAGGAAATAAAGGGGGCCAAAACACTTCCTCCACACCTCCCTGCTGAGTATTTTATTTTTATTTATTTTTTTATTTTTTTATACACTGCTGCTTTTCGTAACACTGCACGTTATTGTGTTGAGCTGATCCCTGATGTTGTTGTCCCAGTGTTGAGGATTGTGAAAGGGTTTACTAAAGTGATGCATGAGTGAATTTTCAGTAAAAATCTGAAAGGAAACTTCTGGTGCCATATTTTTCCCATCACAGTGGAAATTCTACTGAATTAGTAGAATAGCCTGAGAGGTAAAGGTGTGATATTCCGCTCAGGATGTTATGGAGACCAAAGCAGAGCGAAAAGAGGATTGTATGGTGATCAGTGGATGATGGATGTATAAATCATCTGTATCTTTGTAAAGAATTAGCCTAATCAGCTATGATATTTAACAGGTTGTTTGACTTTGAGAGTTTTCGGCTGACCTGAGGAGAGGACTAAAAAAGTCTGGTAAGACAATTTCTTTTTCCACAATTTCAGGTATTTATAATTTTTGACCTTGTAGCAGACACTGAGTCAAGTGAGAGCTCCTCTCTTCTAATTATCTATACCGCTTATCCGTCATGGAGAGGGTGCAGGAGCCAATCCCACTGGACGGGTCACCAGTCTATCACAGGGCCCACGTAAAGAGACATATCGAGACAAACAACCATTCACAGTCCAAGTGCCACCACTTCAGTCAATTTCATCTTGCAGATAGTAATGCCATCTTGTTTTTACATCCAACAGTTCTCCCCTTGACCTATAAAGAGACACTAACACTTATTTCAGGTTTAAGGTTTAGTCACATGCTAGCGCCATGATCTTACAATGCATCCGCAGTTCCCTAGAAATAACCACTGTCTAAATTTAGCTTAAATAAATAAGCAAGTGAAACCACATTGTTAAAAAACAGACTGATAGAAAACCAGGGAGCAAAAAAAAAAAAAAAGACATCTTCTATGTCTGGTTACCCTTCTCGGGGGTCTTAGTATGTTTTACTCTTCAGTTGTGGGAAATGTTTTGTGTGTGGGTCCATTAAAACAAAAAACTTTGACATAGCTCTGACTGATGGCTCCAACTTCCGCACTAGCAGTGACATTTCACTGTTTACGGTTGCATAATCCTCCTTCCACTGCAGTTGATGGTTATATATGTTGATGTGCTCCCCTCAACTACTACATCATGGTGTGATTGTTTAGTTTGTTCAGTCAGAGGTCCTGCAGGCCTTCACACACACATACACACATACACACACACACACAAGTGAATATAATGTTTCAGGACAGACGTCACACGAAGTAAGAACATACACAGGAGAACAGGCCAATAAAGGCCTGTACACCTGTGGATACACAGAGCAGGGGATTCACCCAGACGAACACAAGGCTCCAGTCTTTTGCCAGCGATCATGATGTAGTGGGACAGAGTCTGTTCTGAATCTCTACAGTGGCCACAACTTCATGATGGAAAGTGGAATAGTTTCCTGAAATAATTAAAAAATCATACAGCAGCCGTAGAAAATAAAAAAAGCAGGATTGAAATAAATTCTGTGTCTAATTGGGGGAAAACTGGTGTTTAATGGACCTAATACTGTAATGACTGCAATTAAGATATTATTTTCTTCCATAAATTAACTTAATAACTTTATGTTTGAGGTATTTCATAAATGCAGCCCCTCCCTTTATCGTGATGCTTTCCTGCTGTGTAGTGTGAGGCAGAAAGAGACGTGTTTCCTCTCCGACCCACACCTGCATCTGTTTACCCACTTTGTGAGTGTATGCTTTGTTTGGCGCGCTCCAGCCATTCATAACTTTTGCTTGTAAATTTCTTGTGAAACTGAATATAATACACAATGAAAATTGTTGTGGCAACGCGCCACGTATTTGTTCCACGGTAAAGTATAGGAAGGACTAGTCGCTTGTGGTAAATAGGTTTCAGACTGTGTTCGACTGACCCAGTGTCTGCAGTGACCTCGGCCCAGGGGTCATGTGAGTTCTTCTGACCAGCCTGGGGATTGCTGGTAAGAGGATACCAGCAGCACGGTGTCCTGGGAGAAGCTCTCTGCTTGTCTCTTGTGTCCCATATCGGCTGAGGCTGCTACAAAACGCAGACAGCGGCAGCACCACTCTGCTGATCTTATCATAACCTGAACACCTGATAAGGATGACACGGTGAAATGCTGAAAGACTGAAAAAAAAACAAAACAGTTTTTTGATTGATAAAGCAGAGACACAGATGTAACTGCACACATGGATATGCACATATATCCATGTGTGTGAAATCCAATTGTTTAGAGTGAGCATTGAGAGAATATAAACAAGGAGAATAGAGAGACAGAAAAGTACAAATGAAACAATGCCTGCTTACACAGTCCTGGGGAATTTGTATTCTCTGAGGGATGATTGCAAAGCCACAAGTTATGTGATAAAACTCTGTTGCCTGCCAAGCCCCCAAAACATGCGATAAATCATACTGGGGATGCTGGAAGAATTTACTTCCAGACATGTGAGTCACTGACAAACTTAAGGAAGCAGAGAAAGTCTCACTCCATCTTGATCCCCTCTTGATTCGAAGCAAGTAATGAAGCAATAGCCATAAACTCCTAGTTTAATATCCCTTCTAAAGGGAAGAACTAAAACTAACTTGCAGAAAATGTGATTTACTACATTCCCTGTCCTGACAGGAAACTAAGGGGAAATGTCATGACACATAATGTCAGATACACCAGGTGTTTCCAGATGTCTCTCTGGCTATCGATCTATCGGCAGACTTGCAGCTGTAGAGAGGACTGCAAACCGTCTGGTAGGTGGAAAAACACGATGCAGGGTTAGGGTTAGATAACTCTCATTGAGGTTGGCACTGTATATTGTCGATCAAAGGAGAATACAACAGAGTGCAACATTAGACGTGTTTTGAACAGCGGGATGATGGATTAGACAGTTGTGTACCATTACTCCCGAGTAGTTACCACTTCAATGTCATGTGGACGAGTATTTCATCTCTTGACTGTGAAAACTTGCCTTGTCTTCCCCTTCTTGAGATATTTTAAATGATATTTCCAGGCCCGCTTTGACTGGAGGTGCACATTGCTGCTCATGTTACTGTACAGGGCTTTTTTGGGGGGGACTTTTTATTCTCTTTGCTTTGAGCTTTGTAAGCTGTAATGTTTGGCCCTTTTTTCCGTTCAAATTATTAGACAACAATAAAATGACCTTGTTATCACAAAATCTGACGGCTCAAACTTTCACGGCCTCACTCATTTAAAACTTGAAATCAAGTTTCTTGGTGAACTCTGCTGCCCTGGGGATCCCCATTCACACATTTGTGACACTGCCACGTGTGTGCTCATGGCCACATCGGGTGTTTGGCTATCATTGTATCATCGGGTGTATCATTGCCCTTAGAGACCCAACAAATCCATTTCTATGACAATACATCCATGAAATTTGTTGACCAACAAGTGCATCTCAGCCAGATTAATTAATGTTTTTTTGGGTTTGTTTTTTTTTTCAGTACTCTTACAAAACATGTTCAGTCACATAGTGCGCTGAAATAAAAAAAGTATTCAAGTTGCCCTCTACAACATGTTGGTCTTACAGGACATTCATTCATTCATTCATCTACCACTTACCTGTTTCTGGGTCGCGGGGAGTGCTGGAGCCAAACCCAGCTCACTCTGGGTGAGGGAAGGGTCACCATTCCATCAGAGGGCCAACACACAGAGACAGACAGAGATCAACAACCACTCACACTCACGGACAATTTAGAGTCACCAATTAACCCAAGCATGATGTCTTTGGACGGTGCAAACTTGGCACAAAAATCCCACAACCTTCTTGCTGTGAGGCAACAGCGGTAACCACTATGCTACCATGCTGCCCTTTTTTGTTGAGCCCTCAGGGCCACCATTGAAAATAACAATTCCATCAGCGTATTATCACCTGAAACTAAGAAAAAGCTGTCTTAGAACAGTATCAGCCATGTCACCCTGATATCTTTCTACAGTAGCCAAGAAAGGACAAACTCAGTGGAGTGCTTTACAGAGCACCCTTTTACATTTTGATGTTAGCCAAAAGCCACTGAAGATCAAAACTCTCATTCCTCCTGAAATCTATCACATCATTCGCAAAATTTTAAGAGGCTCCGTTGCTGCAACTATCTAATGAATCCATGAAAAGTAACTTGCATCGTTTGTAAAGAGCCCACTAACCATCCCATTAATTATACCATTACCATAAAAAAACTTTTTACAGTTTATAAACATAAAATATTCCATTCTCTATTGTATACGTTTAAATCTAACTATCTAACTATATAATATAACTGTGCATGCAATGTTTTCAAGAGCAGCCTTCTGCTCAGCTTCCTTGCAAACTGGAGCCATAATAAAGCCACAATGGTTGTAAAATCCCATGAACCACAGTCAGAGGTAAAAAATTGTTCCGCCAGATCCCCCAAATCCCACAACCCTGGAAGGTAGTTGTGCTCCTAATTTGGGGTCTTACTTTTATGAGTGATTTGAAATTTCCACCAATTTAAACTCCAATTGAGAGTCACTGGCATCTCTTTGAAACGTCACGTTACGATAGCTGTGAGCAAAGTCCTGTCAGGTCATGTCAGTGGGGTAACCCGCCCGCTCCTGAAGTGGTAGCATACGTGCAGAGGAGCGGATCAGTGGCTGGTGGGTGGACTTCCTCTGGCAGTAAATCTCACAGTACGAGGCCTTTGGGACCATCACTGTGGCGGGGACATCAAACAGAGGCGGTGACGGACACAGAGGACGGTGGAGGTGAAAATAGAAACAGTGTTTTGCTGCAGGGAAACCTACTATGGATCATCCTCTCTGCCGCTCTGGTAAGATACGATGGTGAACTGACTCCTGATCAGTTTCATCAGTTTTAATCAGATTCCGCCTGTGGACACACAGTAAAAAACAATAAAAATGTGAATAATAGTGTAATTTCCAATTGCTCCCAGTTTTGAGGATTTATGATATCACATCTCGTAAGAATCTGACCAGAAACAGGAGGCTGATTGTTCTTTATAGGGGCTTACCAAATTAAACATTTCCCTTTTCCTTCAGCTGAGTGAATTAATCCCACTGAGGGCAATAAAGGATGGAACTGGTATTGCAGCAGCTGTATGGATTGTAAGATGAATGACCCCCTTCCAAACACATTAATGAGTTCAGCCCTGGAAAGTGGAGGCAATCACCCCAGGAGCCACACTATGAAGATCAGGTGATAAGAACTCAAATATATTTTGCTCTGAATGATATTATATTCACATACACAAAAATGACTTTTAAAGTCTCAGCTGTCATCAGGACACTTTATCTACCAAACTACCTCCAGGGTTGAGAACAGAAACACACAGCTGTGTTAATGAGGTCCTGGTTTAGAGGAGCAGTATGACTCTGTGATGCTGAATATGCAGCTAAAAAGCTAAAATGTTTGAGCTAGATTGGTGGTTTACATAACAGAGATGTTGTAATTACAATACAGCAGAGAAGGAGCAGGGAATGTGTAAGCAATTACATTTTGAGACTACAGACACCAAAAATAGAGAGCATTTGGAAAGATTTCAAACCGCTTCACGTTCTGTTATGTTGCAACCTGATGCAAAAAGAGACCAGGGGATTTAGTCATGCAATACAGACAAGAAATCACTTCCTGGGTGGTGTGAGTCTGAAAGGTTTAATATCAAATACACCTGAGACACATCAGCGACAAGGTTTTAGAGAAGGCAGGTGATGCACACAACACGCAACATTTCATAGTATACATAGTCAGGTTCACATTGGTCTTTTGATGGATAGCTCTATGTTCGCATTGAACATTTTCTAATAAAACCACAAATTGGCTATAGTTATTAAAAAGGAAAAAAATCATCCCAGTCCAACCCAACAAAGCCAAAAGTAATCAACGTGTGCGGAGAAGAAAAAAGGTTGTTCAGTGAGACCCCGAACATTTATTAAAAAACCAGACAGAAAAACACAATGTAAACAAAGATACAAAAACACATATACATGGAGACACAACATTTTCTTACATGGAAAATAATTCCACATTTTGAATTGGATTAGAAACAGCACAGACAAGTGTATTTATTGCAAATGTGGGCAAACTATCGAGTGCATGGTTCCAGAAGAAATGTAGGATCCAACTCCTACAAAGACTTGTGTCCAATGATGTTCATTTGAAAATAAAAAGCCTGTTTCATACAATATGTGTATACAAGCGATGATTTCATTTTAAAAATAATGTAAAAAGCCCAGACAGACCAGGCAGTTACATCTGAAGAACAGAAACAGAGACACAGTGCACTGACAGTCAAGATGGCTGAGGTTGAGAAATTACCACATTCTGGTATCAGTTTTGTGTTTTCTAAAACATTTCTCATTGGACAGAAAAATTATATCTTTCCAGAATTTAAGGTAAAACACATAAAAGTTATGTTATAAAACAAGACTCAACTCAAAGGCAAAAACAAAAACGGATTAATTCCATCCTGGTTCGGTGTCTCACTTTTACACAAACCTGAATCACATTCAACCACATTTGAAGTTTGTACAAATAGTGGGAAAGTGAACAGGGGGAGGAAGAAATAATTAGTCACAGAACTGAGACATGAACAGTATGATGATCTTGTAGATTTCACCTGAGAGGATTACATTCTGCTGCTTTCCTATTTTATGCAACACGGTGCCAAGAAATAGACATATCCTCTTGACTGTGACACGATTATAATGTAACAGAAAAAGACAACCATTTTCAATATGAATTAGTGACAGTGGATATTTGTTGGACTAGACAGCGACTGGATGTACAAGTGTTGGAGCTCCCACGGATGCAGCAGGTGGGGAGGCTTTTCCTTTGTATCCGAGCGATAGGATGTGTTTCTGCAGGTGAGCGATCCACTGCTCTTGAACAGACAGAGGTCCATGAAACACTACTTCACAGAACCTGTAGAGCAGGACAGACAGAGACATGTGATCTGACCTGCTTTCAGTACAATGTCATTTAACACTAAGCAGCATTACATGAGGCTTGAAATTTCCTCTAAAGCCCAGTGTTTGGTATCAACTCAGTCCCTTTACTGCATGTTGCCCTCCCAGTCCCTCTAACTCCTGTCTCTCTCTCTCTCACTGTCAAAAGTTTAAAGACATCACCCTATTCCACTCAGTCTGATTTTATCGCTCCGTTCAGACTTGGTATTAATATCAATCTCAAGTAATCCAATTGGGAGAAGAGAACTCTTAAGGGTGAACACACTGACATAGTTTGATGCCAAAGCCACTATGACAAAACAGGTTTTACTACAATATGTAGCGAAGGTGCAGTAGCCACCAGGGACCAATGAGATCAGTACAACAGCAGTACAAGCATCCTGCTCTGACATCAATGAAGAAGAAATCCACAAGTGCAAGTACAGTAAAAATAACTCCAACACATGGAAAGACAGCACCAAGAGCAGCTGTAGCTTGAAGTCGATGCATCAATATCTTCATCTGCATAAAGATATTTTGTATTTTGCATATGGACAAATATCAGGATGAAAATGGGGCCACAGAAGTAAACAGTTCAGAGTTATCTGAGACAAAAATCCAGATCTGTACACAGAAATTAAGTTGAGCAAGTCTTCTGCTCTTCCCTTTATATCGACATGTCAGTGTTGGCGCACCATTTCATAACCCCATACTCACAGAGGCTAACGTTAGCATTCTGGTCACCCTCATTGGCGGCCGATGGTCATCATTGTTCGGCCTAGATCAGATCAGTCAGTCCTATTATTCACTGAAGAAGTGATTCCTTATAATTGGCTTTAAATACTAACCTGCACTTGAGAGAGTAGACCTTGCCCACCAATTTGACCAGTGGTGTTAGCGGGGGCTTTGGCAGCAAAGCGGGGATGCTGCCAGACCGTGATGGCTGCTGGGAATTACTGTCCTGACTTTGCTCGCGTCTAGGCACTGTGTATTTTGGTGGATGGACGCCTGAAAATTTCACAGAGGTATTAAAGAAATATAAAGGAAAAAATGTGTAAATGTTACAGTATCTGTATCCAGCCATCTACAAGTGTTTTGTTTCTCACCCCTTGGCTGACTGTGGGCTGCAATAGTCCGTGAGTGACCTTGCAATTGTCTGGACGAGCCTGCAGTGATGCACAAGTCCTCTCTGCTCGGCTTGTGCTCAGGCCTCAAACTGCCACCAGGCACAGAGTCGGAGTCTGTGGACAGGGATGGCGAAGCAGTACTTCTGTGGGACTAAAAGAAAATCTATTTATCATCAATAATGATGTATTTTGTTTCTCTTCGAGTTTCTCTCAATCTGGCCAGGATTGGTTTTCACAGCCCACCTTCTTGATATAAAGGTCTCCCATACGGTAGCGTCGGTTGATTGCTGCCACTTTGGTTGGGTCCTTTCGGATCAACTCACTGAGGAGCTCAATTGGTGAACTTGCTCCGTCTGCCTTCCATTCTATGATTCCCAGCTGCCGCAAGTGGGCCCGTGCATGACTGGCCAAGGCCTTACGGTTTTCAAAATCAAACCCACAAAGCTCACAGGATGTGTCTGACACAAAGAAGATGAGACATTTTTAGTCAGATCTAAAATAACATATTACCAATATAGTGAATTCCAAAACATGAGCAGCAGTTCGTTCTCTGTTTTCGATAAATTAATGAGAGGATGAAGGAGCTATTGTAAGTTTTGACCTTGTCGAAGCAAACACTACGATTAACAACTGCAAAACTATTTGAAGAAAGAGTTCAAACATTAAAACTTTATTCCTTTTGTTCCCAATTTGCTAGCTAATTATGGTTATACGAGCCTGCCATAGCTATCTGATTAGTAAAAGTTAATATGGTAGCTGTGGTGGAGGTGGTGCCTCTCATTACTGAACAGAAGATGTAATGTCGCACTGTACTTCATGTACCAATGGGTGGAGCCATTTATTCTATGTAGCAGTTCCAAAACTTGGGTATTGCTCCTTTAAACAGAGATGCTTTTGTATTCATAGGAAAAGGACAGTGAATGTCGAACTGATTCTTTGCCAAAGTTGAGAAACATGTCGAAGACTGCACATATATCAGTGACTATAGCTTTAATGTTGATGTAATAGAGTAAAATAAACTATTTTACTCAGCAGAAGAAAATTACATATATATCTATTACTGCTTTAGAGTGATGTTAACATCTTACCAGGATGTGTGGTCCCACTTTTGCCGGGCAGGGATTTCTCTTTCAAGGAATAATCTAGAGGTGCAGTGGAGTTGTTGGAGGCTGGTTCCCTTGACTGGGGGCTATCCATGCTCTTTTTGGAGCCTTGAGGGGTCCAGCTGCCTTTGCCTAATGCTGAAGACCATTTGCTGCCTTCTTCACCATGCAGCATGACCTCTTTTAGGAGGTCAATCGGTGACGTTTTGATTGACCAGGTGAGGCCAAGTTGACGCAGATGAGCACGGACGTGGCATGACAAGGCCTTACGGGTATCAAACAGCTGGCCACAGAAGTCACAGAGGACTGTTGGTGGGGACTGCACTTCTGTGGAGGACACTGAGAGGATACATCCTAACTTAGATGAACATATACAAACACATTATAGAATTGATCGTGAAAAAGGTACTAAATTAGTAAACAGCTGATTGCACCCTCTGATATGGGTGTATGGCTATCGGCTTTACCTGCACTGAAAGGCTTTGAAGCAGCAGCAGTACATGACTGCTGTAAAGGAGAGTTGCTGATCACACTTGGTTCCTCTGGCTGAACAGACAGCTCAATCTCCACAGGTTCAGGCTTAGGCTTCTTATGAAGAGGGTCCACTGCGAGACGAAAGCCTTTCTTTGCCTTTGGGGCCCTGTTAACAGTCACTGGAGGAGAAGGGATGCTCTTAGCAGAACTTGGGGTGAGAGATGTGGAGGGCAATGCGTTCAGTGATTGGTCCGGAGCTGGAGACAGCGATGGGGCTATAGATGGCACTGCCGATGGGCTGGATGTACTGTTTTTTCTGGGGGGGTGTACGGCTTCTAACATGCCACTGCTAACTAGTTCCTGCAGTGTGTCAATTGCAGAGCTTTTCCCCATTAAGTCAGTCACCCCCATCTGACGGAGGTGAGAGCGGGCATGACTGGCCAGGCCTTTACGATTCTCAAACTCCTCCCCGCACAGACAACAGGTACAGTCCTCTGACCTTTTAGGCCTTTTGATAGGGGGAGATGCACATGGCAAGGAGCGATCCGAGGGTCGTCTGGAGGAAGAGCTTGGGGGACTCTTATTGTTGAGAGGGACTTGGTGCTTGCTGCTGATGGGTTTGAGATCCTCCTCTTCCATAATCCGATAGAGGAAATCAATTGGGCTGCCTTTAATGTCACAGTCAGGGATTCCAATTTGACGCAGATGGGCTCGAGCATGGTTGGACAAACCTTTGCGTGTCTCGTACCAGCAGCCGCAAAGCTGGCATACATGGACCTCATTGTTTGTGTCTGAAAATTATGGGAGAAAGTAGCAGAGTCAGCAGGAAACTATTTATGTGCTCTAAAACAAAATCTTAAGCCATGATATTTACATTACACTGGACAATTTTCAACATTTATTCAGACAATTACAATGAATTCAACCATACCTAAGGTAATAGGAGCATCAGTTTCCAGTGGTGCCCATAATGGCTTGGCTGTTCTTTGATGCTGTAAGGAGGATGGGCTGCCATCCTCAATGAGCCGAAGGCAAGATGGAGATGACGGCAGTAGAGCGGCTGATGGGTCTTTTAATTTAACTGGAGATCCATCATGATCCATTGTTTGTGGAGTTGTCATGACTTTAACTGCTGCTTTGTAGGAGGAACTCGTATCCTCTGACTCTGATGGCGGGGATTCCTGCTGGGTTGTGCTTTTGAGAGGGGTTGATTCAGGCGTGGAAGTGTCTGTTTTGAAATCAGACAGGGTACCTTCTTTCTCCTGAATGAGCTGGTAGAGGAGCTCTATGGGAGCTCCACTGCTTTCTGACAATGTTACGCCAAGCTGCCGTAGATGAAGGCGGGCGTGGCTGGAGAGTCCTCGTCGTGTCTCAAAGTATGTTCCACAAACTTCACAAATGACTGGCTGTGGGGATGCTGTGGGGAAAGTCCAATTGGCATTTGCCACAACAAATTGTGTCAATTAAGCAACAAAAGACACCAGTTACTCTTCCTCCTAAGTTTAATATCTGCAGCGCATCTGTGTTACACTGCAAGTGTGCAATGTACAATGGGACATATAGACTGGTACAGTAGATATATTAGCAAAAACATTCAACTTGATAACAGGAGTGAAGAAACTGATCGTTGAAACATAAAGCTTTGAAAAGTGACATTCACAGTTAATGGATGATTATAGCAGTGGTTAACTTTTTAAATGATGCATTTAACCAGTCATGACTATTTAATTGGCAATACGGCAGCATAGTGGTTAGCACTGTTGCCCCTGAACAAGAAGGCCTGGGGCTTTTCTGTGCGGAGTTCTCCCTGTGCTTGCGTGGGTTTCTTCCAGTTTACTCCCACCATCCAAAGACATCCTGTTTGGGTTAATTGGTGACTCTAAAGTGTCCGTAGGTGTGCGTGTGAGGAGTGGTTTGTCTCTGTCTGTGTGTTGGCCTTGTGATGGACTGGTGACCAGTCCAGGGTGTACCCCGCCCTTGCTCAGTGTGTGCTGGGATTGGCTCCTGCTCCCCCACCCACGCCACAACCCAGAAACGGAAAGTGGTAGAAGATGAATAAATGAATGACTGTTTAATAAGACTGACACTTTACATGGATTAAATTTACTCTGGTGCAGTACTCACAGTCTGATGACGATCACCAAGAAAACAAAACTAACTTGAATAGACAGCTCTGGGACACTGAGGTTGCTGTCACAATACAACATGAAACATAATATGAACACTGATATCTGATTTATTGACGGCCCTTACCTTGTGAATCCATGGCTGCTGATAACTTTGGGACTCTTATTTTTCATACCTTGGTCAGATAGAAACAGAAAATCAACATTGAGTTGGGTCATCACAGATCAGAATAAGCCCAACCTCTCTGTAGCAGGAGCAGACACAATCCTGTTACTCTGACAGTCTACCATCTTTAAAGTGATGTGACACGACTGTGACCCAAAAACTGGAAACTGTAACATGTTGTTTATTGTCTGAGTAACTTCTCCCGTTATAAACAACTATAACAAGCATTTAACAAGACATTTCTTCAAAGGCTCAACAATAATAACAACTCGATGGACACAATGGTAATTGTTTCGCTCAGCCTCGGGTCACTGTTCTGCAAGCTAAAGCTAACTGCCTTTGTATTGCACCTGAAGCATGCTAACGTTAGCAACAAGCTAGCTACGGTGACATTTTATTTCGGACAAAAAGCGAGTTGGTGAACATGCACAGGGGTCGTAAAGGATCGAGACTGAAATTACCACTTACACATGAGAGTAAATTCACCCCACAGCAAAAACAGAGAGGCTCAAAAACATCTGTCTGACGCGTTGCCACGATTAGCGGAAGTAGTGGTCGAAACTTTGCAAGCGCTGTTTTTCTTTTCACAATAAAAGCCCCTCGGGGCCAACAGGAGGGTCTTGGGTGATCAAATGAGATCTTTAGTCTTCATCCATTAAAAAAAGCCAGGAATACATAACCAGCAAAAACATGCAGAAATCTAAAATCTGAGATTTTATGACAGATAAATGAACAGTAACAAATTCACACCTAAGTTTTAAATATAAGGTTGAAATTAGGGTTAGCGTTATTTTACTTTATTTATTACCATTTTTCCCATGTAATGCTTGGTATTATAAGTTTATTTTCAGAAGCCGTTAGACTGAAATAATTAATTACTAAAACAACATTTGAAAGTGGAATCTGTTTGTTTGTGTGTGCTAATTACACTTCAAGCCAAGTCTTTCATTTTCAGCTTTTTATTTTCTGTTATGGGTAAAACATTAGCAGATATTAGTTTAACATAACTTTGACATAGCCCTCAGGTGTCTAGTTTTATCCTTAACACTGTACTTTTTACTAACATAAATTAGAATTTAATATCACCACTTCTTTCTTAAATGGTATTCAATTTTATCAAACTACTTTTAGTTCCAATCAAACTAATGGGTTTGAAATGTAAAATGAGAGCTAATTATCATACATGTCTGTTCTTACATACAATGTCCGTGAGAACAGAAGTCTGATATTTTGACTGTCTTCACTGTCCAACTTAGTCCATCTTTTCTTCTCTTCTTATCGACACAGTCAATGTCCAGATCAATGTCTGGCTGGCAGCTCTCTGTGTGGCTCTTCTTCCCGGCTTTCAGCTGGGCTCTTACTCGTACCAGGATCCTGGGACCTGGTGTTTCATTAAAGTGCTCAGTGACACTGAGGAGGTGGATGTGGCGTTTGTGGTTCTCTTCTCTGGACTTGGCCTGACCTCGCTGGCTGTGGCATTGTTGTGTAACACCATCAGCGGACTGACGCTGGTGTTTGCTCGGCTCAGGAGGAAGCCCGGCTCCCATCGTTCTGCCAAGTCCCATGATATAGAGATGATGGTACAGCTGGTGGGCATCATGGTCACTTCGTGTATCTGCTGGAGTCCTCTGCTGGTGAGTTTCAGGAAGTACAAGAAGAGAGAAGCATAAAGTACAGCCTGTTCAGAGAAAAGGTGAACGTCACTGGTCCTCTGAGAGCCAGCCATACTATGGCCACTCAGTCTACTACATTTTAGGCTGATACCATAAATATAATATATGATGATAATATGGTTGTTTCCAGAAAACACAACCCACCCCACATTAGATCAACTGTTGGGCTCCTCATTCGTCTGGAGCTTTTACACGTTAAGCAAGTAATTTCAGGACATTTTTACTTAATAATACAGTCCAGCTGTTGATAATAAAGTAATAGTAGTAGTATTAGTGTCAATATTCACTAGGGATGCAACAATATTCAATATTTTATTGAACCGTTCAATACGATTAGATACACTCGGAGCAGGCACAGGACAGAGCAGCTCTATATGCTGTATATGATTCTGCTACTCATATGACATTTCTAATTAAAAATTAAATAAATAAAGCGAAATAATATTTTACTGTGAAATCCGAACATAGTATATTTCATCTTGTTGGTTCATTAGTTGTGATAAATCTTTTGACAGCGGATGAGCATTATCTATCTATAGTAATATTACTCTATCAATAGTAACATCTATCTGATGTCACTTCTGACTCGGAGCCGTCTGATTACCGTAAATGTCATACAGATCGCGCACTTGAAAGAGGAGCAACGAAGAGCAAAATTGTTTGCTTCACTTGGAATATAATGCAGAAGTTTGCTTTGGTTAAACTGTTGAGCAACACACACACACACAACAACGAGTAATGTCCCGGTCCTTGAGTGTGTTGTTGTGTCTGAAGCGGTGGAGTACTTCTTCAATATCTTGAAGAAGTACTTCGGTCAATATCTTTGTGGGAAATAAAGCCAACAAGGTAAAT
Organism: Echeneis naucrates; assembly: GCF_900963305.1. Lineage (NCBI taxonomy): Eukaryota > Metazoa > Chordata > Actinopteri > Carangiformes > Echeneidae > Echeneis > Echeneis naucrates. The sequence goes on from NC_042511.1 coordinate 6,769,001, forward strand.
AAATAAATTCCTCTGCCGCCCATGTCACTGTCTCTGTGACCTGACTGCAGCTGCAGCCCTCTCTGTCTCTTCCTTTCTGATGGAGCTACCAAACTCAGCTGTTTCTGTCAAAGATAATGTTTTGTGTCTGGCTTTAATACAAGCTAGGCTAATGGACGTTAGCATTAGAGCTGAACAGTTAGCTTTCGTTACAAGCTAACGGCCCTGTTTCTTACCTTGCTCTACGTTTCTCGTCCAAAATTCACCGTCACCACCTTTTTAAAAATGTTTGTATAGACAATTTCTTAACCCTTTATCTTCTTATTCTTCTTTCTTTCCTTTTCTGATCACCAGACTGATGCTGACCGAACATTTTCCTACCGAACTACAGAGAACAGAGAACAGGGAACAGGCTAGCATAGCAACAGTAACCAAGGGAGGCGGGGCTTAGAGAAGGATCAGTGTCCAAACCATTTGTTGGGGGGGGGGGGGGGGGGGTACAATTAGGAAGAAAACAAGTAAGAAGCTTATGTAATATATTGTCATAATCACTAAAATACACACATAAAATATTTGGGTGAGCCGTTCGGGCTTTTACTGGTCTAGTCTGTGGACGCCTCCTGTCTCGGGGGGCCGTATCTGCATTAGCCCAGTCCAATTAACTCCGGAGACACGTTCAGGTGCCCACACCTGGAATCAAACCGCGAACATTACATACACTAGATACGTTTACCTACATACATGGTAGATCAGACATTTAACATTACATTTACATCATGTATAGATATTTATAGTCCATTACATCAATTTACCCTGGGTTACATTACATCACCTACACGACACTCAATACATCCCCTACATTACATCACAGCACATCATCTCGCTGGGAACCCCTCCCTGCTCGGTGCTGGGGCGGCAGCGTTACCACCAGCAGAGTTGCCGTATACATTTGCGCTTTTTCACCATTTCACATTTACATCACCTAACCGTGCTGCTCAAGTTTAAACGGCTGAAAAAAAAAATTGGTAGATCAGCATCCTCCATCTGTATTTTTCATTTACAACCCGAACTCAGAAACAGAAATGTTATATTTTTAATAATTTTTTTATTATAAAAATGACAGATATCTACTTTATTTGTCCCAAGGGAAATTTACATGCATCACTCACTCACACACACAACAGTCATACAGAGACATGCTGCCTCACTTATACACTGCAATGTGCTTTACTTCCAATATGACAAACAGCTTATTTTTGTAGAGATTAGATGATGAAAGGTTTACAAACACAAAATAGGCTCAGCAATGGGGAAATATATAGAAATGTATGTTGATACTTGTAGCACATGAGATATTGTGCTAAAACAGCTGGTTAATATCCACACAGCTCCACTTTAGGGGATCCGACTCCGGGTCTTCTGTCCTGAGTCTCTCGTTCACTTGTCCCATGGCGGCTGCGCAGTGTGACCTGAGCATTCCCCTTTCAGCAGGTGGCCTTGTGGGTAAAGTGTGACGTAGTCACCACATACCAATATTGTGTTGCGTTTTGTCCCTCTCTCCGCTGAATGGTGTGAGAGGTAGCCAGCTGTAGCCGTCGTAAGCTTAATAGTCAGTGTCATGAGACTCCTAAAAGTCCTGTGTTGTGATGTTGAAGGAAGAATAAAGCCGGCCCATGTGTTCAACTATTCCGCCTCTTCTCTTAGCCCGAACTGCTAGTTACCATGGTTACCAGCGTCAACGCGCCACGCTAAGGTGAAACGAGACTTAGCTTTATAGCTAGCTACACTAGCATAAGCTGAGCTAGCTAAAGTCATCCTGCATCTATGACAAGAAGTACTATCATAAAAGGAGGCAGAGGAGGAACTGGACATGGAGCACATTAATCAAGGTGAATAGCGGAGACAGCAACACGAGCTAACACAGGACAACCACCAGAGACCGGTTTGTTAACCGATTCGGCTACAGGCTCGCTACACTAGCATAATTTGGGCTAGCTAAGGTGCAGAGCCGCGACTCTCAGTCACTAATTCTCACCTCCATTTCTGCCATCATCCTGCATCTATGAAAAGAAGTGCTATCATAAAAGGAGGCAGAGGAGGAACTAGACATGTAGCACACAGGTTAGGAGAGGTGATGGACAACCAGCAGTGACAACACCCCTCCACAGACTATAGGTCACGTTCGTGTTGTAACCACGTGAAGAATGAACGAAAGACCCGAAGACCCGTAGTTATGAGTCGTGAACGAATCAGCCATTCCTGCATAGAGATGCGGCAGAAAGTCCCGTTCGCGAACGAATATGAGCCTGTGGCGTGCATGCTACAGGCATGACTTGTTACTCCTGAGTCATACAAAAGATTAGTTCAAAATGAACGAATCGTTCACGAACGACACGTCACTTGAGGGTGGCAGGAGCTCTGAAACGTGAATGACGGTGGGCTCGGTCGCAGTGCGGACACTTTGGAGACAGTGTTTGACAGGACGGTCTGTGAGCAGATGGAGTCGTCTCTGGAGTTGTCCAGCTCCCTGGGCAGCGTGTCCTCGCTGCTGAGCCGCTACCGGACCTTTAAGGTCCTAGTGATCGGGGACTCCGGTGTGGGGAAGACCTGCCTCACACACCGACTGTGCGCAGGCCAGTTCCCCGCCAGGGTGGAGGCCACCATCGGAGTCGACTTCCGCGAGAGACTTCTGGACATCGATGGTGAAAAAGTTAAGGTAGTTGACAAAGTTTCTTCATCGTTTGAAACCAGTTCACCCGTTCTGTGACAGGATCTGTGCTCAAGTCTGTTGGAAACAGCAAATTTTACGCACAACCTTTGCTTTTTCCCCCCTCCTCTGACCAACTCCAGATGAGAAGAAAAACCACTGTTTGGTTTTATTTTTCTACTTTCCTGTGGTGCTCACCAGTAAACCAGCTTAACCAAATTATCAGCCTGCTCAGACAGATAACAAAACACAAAATCACCAGGAGCTTCATTCCTACAACAGTGTCTTTATTCTGTTCAGTAATAATTCTGCAGATTTAGCTTTAATACTGTCCCACGCTGCAGTGTATGCTGAAACGACACAACACTGAGGCTGAGAGCCCTCTGAGTGGCAGAAAATCAGCAGAACTAACAAATGTTTACATACTTGATTTTTACAAGCTGATTTCTTTTACCTGATCCTGTAAGGTGTTCGTTCTTTCACCTGAGCTGTATCACTTAGAGTAAACTTGATACAGGTCTCTGATGATTTTCTAATAACTCTGTAGGTATTTGTTCAAGCTCAAGTGTTTGGAAAGAACCACATGACAAAAGCATTGTCTGTCAGTGGTAACTGAAGCTTGTTTACAACCTCAGGATAGCAGAGATTTCAAGCTTTGTTTCCAGTAGATTAAATCACTGAGGGAATGGATCCCCTTCATGTTTTTATTTCAATGTGAATGTATGATGTAAAAAGTTTTGTTATCACATGGGCTGTGCCTGACAGATACAGGCATATCTCGAGGATCTAAGAGCATGGTCCAAGTAGAGTTGTTCAAAAACAAATAAATAAATAAATAAATTAAATCAATCAAGTTCCAAGTAAAGCCTGAGCTCTGCCAGGCCACATTTGAAGTCCATCTGGACAGGCCTGACGTTTCTGAGGGTAAGTCTTAAGACAGCAAGCGTCAGGCTTCATGAGCCATACGCTTCAGTCATTTGCACAACCTCCAGGTCATTGAAGGCTGTCATTTAAAATAGAATGACCATTGCAGTGGATCCTCAAACAGTATGTTTTTATATCATTGAGACCTATCAGTTTTACAGCACAGACCTAGAGAACATATATCAAGCTGTGAGAGCTACATACTGCTGTTTACTAGATCACAACTTCCAATCTGAAAAGTCTCTGATGTCTCGTGTCAAGTCTTTTTAAAAAATGTAGATATGGTCAAGTTCAAATATGAGGCTCTGCAGCATGGATTTGTCGTGAGACATTTCTGTGTTTATGTGCTAAAGACAGATCTGACTTTCTACCAATCAGACCAACATGTTTCTTTTCTTTGTTCCCCCTCAGTGATGACTCAAGGTTCATCTCAGTGCATGTCTGTGCATGTGTGTGAATTGGGGTAGTGTAACATGTGATTTCTTTTCCTCTCTGTGCCTCTTCATTCATTTCCTCTTTCGCTTGTCTTTGCCTCGACCCTCTCCTTTCCAGTGCCAGTCACCTATAAATAAATGTCCCACTGTCTCTCCTTGCCTCAGCTCCAGATGTGGGACACAGCAGGACAAGAGCGCTTTCGTAAGTCCATGGTGCAGCACTACTATCGAAACGCACATGCCGTGCTCTTTGTCTATGATGTCACCTGCCCTGCCAGCTTCAGTGGAGTGCCTTCTTGGGTAGAAGAGTGCAGGCAGAACTCCCTTGGACATGAAATCCCAAGGTAACTGCACAAAGCTTTTCTTTGTACATTTTATTTGGGAACCCTAATTTTATCTTGCATTATTTGCCCCCTCCCACACCTCATATTACTTTGCAGGTTTCTCGTGGGGAACAAAAGTGACCTCCGCGACCCCAGCAGGACACAAGACCAGGTGAGCCAGGAGCAGGCGATGAGCTTTGCCAAGGTCCACAGGATGATGTTTTTTGAGACATCCGCCAAGAACCCGCCACCCAAACAAGTGAACAGACGGCAATGTGACGGGGAGGTTTCGTACCAGCAGGATAAGGTAGAGGACATTGTCATGGCTGTTGGAGCCAAATTGAAGCGACAGAAGAAACCTTCAGCAACGAACGCTCTAACATACAGCGGGTCCTATAAATTCCTGAACAAGAAAAGACCAGACAAAGAACCGTGGACCTGCTGCTGAGAGAGAGAGAGAGAGAGCGGCAGTACTTTTCAGACTGAAGAATGGGACTTTTTAGATCTTTTTCACTGTGTGTGTGTGTGTGTGTGTGTGTGTGTGTGTGTGTGTGTGTGTGTGTGTGTATGAGAACATATTTGATGACGTTCATTGTTCATCAATTAACATGAAATACAGTTGCTGTCAGTCCCACACAGACCTTAATTTTTTAATGATACATTGTGAATATATTTTTGATTTCAGTGTTTTAAAAATGGCTGCGAAATAAAAAAACTGTGAACATAAACATTATCTTGTGGAGGCTCTGATCTAGATGATCTTTCAACTAAGTTTTCATTTTAAGCATGTGCTGTCTGACTGGAATCTAACTTTGCGATTATTGTATATCTGTATATCTGAGGTGAGAGGATTCTCAGGCTTTATTTCTTGTGCCATTTGTTACACTGGATAGCACTGCACAATTGAAGCACTATCCTTAATACTAGGCATTAAATGTGGGGTTTACCATGAAAGAGACCTTGACATGACCTTGGCATTCCACTTTTGTTTGTTTTTGGCTTTCTACCACTTTTTTTTTTTTTTTGTAACAAGTAGAATACATTTGTTTGACTCACATCACCCATAGAAACATATTCAGTATATTTTACTTCAGGTTGAATTGCGAATGGTGTTACATTACAAGTCCTTAACATGGGAGTCCTTCTCATCGCTACAATCCATCCCAATATAACATGAACACAATGAACCCCTCCCTCCTCTACATGTCCATCCCAGGTTAACCAATACTATAATAGGTATTTACTGTGGTTTTACAGTTGAGATGTCATCTGCAGCATCTATGGTTTGACATTTCCAGATTCAATTAAATATGCTTTTGCAAATAAAATTTTTTCCCCAACTGGCATTAAATTGCATAACTCCAAGTCTTATCTAAGCTACTAACACCCGCAAGATAATTGCTTAGATCAGGGCTCGCCAGCTGACAAAAATTTAATTTGACTGCATTTGTGCATGCTCCCCCAAGTGAGTATTCCAGATTAACTGTATGTTGCCTTGTATACATGTATGTTTAATGCAGTGGTTTTACCATCTAAGACTGTCTGTTCAGGGCTTACCACAATAATACTGTGTCCAAACGGACAAAACATGGCAGCAGTCATGCTGCAATCTTGTGCGTGAGCTGTGTGGGTGATGGAAAGTGTATCACATGTTTTGTCATTTTGTGCGTTAAAGATGATTCAGAGGTCATCACATGATGATGGCAAAACTCTTCTGCTCTGCTCAACAGTGAGATGCATGCTGCTGATTTCTTGAGTGTGCGCATGCAAGTGTCACTTTAGTGCAGCATTCACCAGCCCATTGGCAAATGTTGTTCTCTGCATGCTGCACAAATGAGTGAAGGAGGATGGCAGGTTTGGTTCATTTTGCCTAGCTAATATTTGGAATACAATGCACTATATGAGGGAGAAACATTTGGATTACTGGTTCCAGAGTTTTAGATCTGATAGTTTGCAGTGAAATTTTTATTTTTATCAAAGAAAAAAGTGATGGTGCTGTGTTGTCATTAGTCCTGTGTCATATTAAGAGATACATATGTTTAAAGAAGTCACAGCTGGGGGATTTATTGTCATATTTTATGTCAGATATTCCAAAATGTTAAAGTATTAAGTTTGATTTTGTAAATCGTTAGTCACTCACCAACTAAGCATCAGCTTTTAAATTTAAAATATTTGTGGAGACATTATGAGTTTAGAATTATCTGCTACACCTTTAAAGTTTGTGAGTGAAGCAGCTAAGTGTTAGATCAGTCTGGAGACAGACACAGAAACCAGCAGAATGTGGTGCAGAGACTTTATTGTAGTTTGTGGTGGGGACCGGAGGTGTAGGGGAGGGCAGTGGGAGGAACGCTCCACTAAACAATCACCAAGGGGAAACTCTGCAGAACAAAACTAAACAGAGCAGCTGAGAGCAAATCTGCCACCATGGCAGGCAGCAGAAAGTGACAACAAGCACAGGAAGGGCTGAGGTAGAAATACTGCAGGTGATATGTAAAATATGGGCATTATCGGCTGCTTTTTGAAATTTCAGAGGTGGCCTTAGCTAACATTTCCACATTAGACTACAGTACTATAAGCTGCTGACTTTCCAAGAGTGTGGCATTATTATCAGGCACATCATTAAATTAGGCAGCAATTAGCCAAAGTAGGAATAGGAGACAACATATTTTATATGGACACAATAAACAGTCTCAAGCTCCGGGGGGGTCTGGGGGTCCAGTCTGTGGAGGTCTCTGCTGGTTGTGATGTGCGTTACCTTGTGTTGCACTGTCCTGTGCGCTCCATGTCTCATTCCTCCTCTGCCTCCTTTTATGATCGTACTTCTTGTCAAAAATGGAAGCGAGAATTAGTTAATCAGAGTCACGGCTCTGCACTTTAGCTAGCTATAAAGCTAAGTCTGTCTCAGTTTAGCTTGGCTCGTTGATGCTGGTAACCATGGTAACTAACAGGGCTAACTTCGCACACGGAAGAGGAGAGGCTGAGTCGTTGAACACATGGACCGGATTTATTCAGCTCTTTTCTTCCTTCAACATCACAACACAGGACTATTAGGAGTTTTGTCAAACTGTCTATAAAGCTTACAGCGGCTACAGCTGCTGTTACTCCTCACACCATTCATCGGAAACACAACACAACACAACTACGTGCTGACTACGTCACACTTTACCCACAAGGCCTTCTGCTTAAAGGGGAATGCTCAGGTCACACTGTAAGCACTGAAAATTCAGCACAGGTCAGGCTTCCTTTACTTTTATTTTATTATTTAAGAAATTTGCTAGTTTCCCTACATTTCTGAAAATATTTTATTTCTTTGCTTAAAATTCAGGGATGACAATAATTTTGAGCAGTTTACAGTTTACTTCTAGCAGCTTACAGGGCTGTAGCATTCTGTATGATTTGCCAGTAGACAGTGGTGTATTGTAGATTATGTCAATTTATATTCATGCATAATAATGAATTTTAATTCAATGTAAATTGTCCGATTTTTGTATAGCTTTTGTTCACAGTAATGTCTATAATGGTAATAAAAATATTTTTTTTTATTATGACAAATAAAGAAGTAGCAGTGGTATTTATTGTATGAAGCCCACCAACACAGTCAGTTTTAATGGGTTGGGCTAAGCAAACAAGCCTGGAGTCAGTATTAATGGTAAAATTATAATCTCTAGAAGAATAAAACTCAGCGCTTGAGTCAAACCACTCAATGTGTGTTCTGCCCCATATGATGGGCCTTTATTCATTTATTTGTTGGAGTCTACACAATGCAGGCCCACAATAGTACTCTTGCGACAATGTGCATTATGCAACCACAGCTCACAGAGTGTTTCCAAGTAATCAAATGGGACTGTAATCCACTTATCTGATCCTCCTCCCAGCCACAGCAGAGTCAACATGATTTCATCCCATTTTCAAGAGTGATTGTCTTGAATGATTATTGGATTATACAACATCCAAAACTGCAAAAAGTGCCACATCCACCGGATTTAACTATGCCTTACACAAGTCCAAACACAAGCATTAGAAAGCGTTAGTAAGACTTGACACTCAGGTAAAAAAAAAATGAAATAAATGAAAAATCTTCAGATTTCTTTATCACCCTAAACTCTCACTTTGCCTCCTCGCCTGTAGGCGGCGCAGTGGAGCGCCGGTGTTTGGTGAGGAGGAGGTGTTTTATGGGCATCAGCTGGTCGCTCCCCCTCGGGTCTCTTCAAAAACCCGCAGGAAACGCACGCACACGCACACTTTTCAACCTGCACCGAGTACCGGGGAAGGATGTTCTGCAGACGGGCATGGCAGAGAGTCGGGCCGCTGGCCCGGAGACTGGCCTTCAGGCCCAGCACCAGAAACGGTGAGGTAGACTCTTTAAAATCTGCAGGACTTTGTGTGAAGTTAAGTGGAATAATTAAACTAACTAATTGGACTTCAACAGTTTGGCTCAAATGAAAGAGTTTGTGATTTATTATCAACTCCCTCTCTGCTTTTATATATACATATATATAAAAGCAGAGAGAGATTTGATTTGAGTGGAGATATATATTATATGTGTGCAACACGTGGTTGGTGTAACTCTAAGTTTTTACAAGGATGATTTGTGTAGTTGTGTGTGTGTGTGTGTTCATTGTTCATGTGGAAGTGTCAGTAAAAGAAATTCTGGTGTGTTTTCCATTGTGCTGCCACAGAGCAGGAGGGAGGTGTGTCCTGCTTTGAGAACAGACAGTTCTCACTCCCTGGTTATTTAAAAAAAAAAAAAAAAAAAAATGCATCGCAGACAACAACTCGGAATAGTTTTCTCTGGAGTACATGAAGTGCACTTTATTTTTAAAGCAAGTTTTTTGAGTGTCGAACACAATGTCTGGTTTTCTGATTTTTTTTTTTTTTTTTTTTTGTTTTTTTTTTGTTTTCGTTTATTTATTTTTTCAATTTTACTTGAATTTAAATTGGACTTATCAGGTTAATACTCAGGCCATGAACTCTCTAAAACTCTAAAACACATAACCACATGGAAACCAGATATTCTCTACACAACAAGTTTCAATCTCCCCCAAGTGTGACTACCAAACTTAAACGGCATTTACACACACATTTGCAATTATTCTTTTGACTTCTATTTTACACTCACATCAGAGAACTTGCATGTAAGCAGAGAGGGATTTGACTCTTGGTTGCATGTATTTTCAGGATGCTTCTTCCTTCACGCGTTCTTGCCCAGATCATCCTTTTACTTTGTGATCTGAGCATGTGGAATTCAGCTTGGGGGCAAACTGCTGCTTCAATTTCCTGTTTTAAGGGTTGGCGGTATGGCTCATGGCAAAGTCCTGACTGATACAGCAAAACCGTTACTATGACCTATTACTATAAGAGTTCAGTTGGACATTTGTAGTTGCATTGTGAAAGCTTACTTTGGAGCCTATATGACTAAAGGAAAGAAAACAGAAGGAGAGGCTGTTGGTTCGGGTTCTGTAATCACACAGGCCACAGTGAGCAGCAGCGCCAAACCACTGTTCTGGTTGTCCTGCAGTCTGTCCAGTGTCCCTTGTGTCACTGAGCCCCTGGAAGCTGAACAGTAACAGGCAGAAGAGTACATGTTCACTCAACATATACAGTACATGTCCACATATGCCACTGCTGCATGTTGTTGACATGCGTGTCCATTTTTATAGGCTTGAACCTGACTTCAGGGATTAACTGATTGCCTGTATAAATAACCCGTACTTGGCCTTGTCCCTGCATGGTGCTGCTGTGTCATGGGTATTAGAGGAGGAGCTAGAGAGGACTTACTGCTACACTGTCACAGCATCCATGAGCTCACGTTTTGCTCATCGCTTTATTATTGTCACTTAAAAGTGTTTCCCCAAAAAAATTCAAAAATGTCAACCTTAAAGTGCAGCATTCACCTGGAGGCAGTGAAAACAATTTGGGAAGCGGTTACTGATATATTGTCACCTTCAAGCTGAAATGTTTTTATTGTTGAGCTGGTGATGTACAGGAGTCTTTTAGAGTGCTTTCAGGGCCTGCTGAACACATCAGGATGAGAACAGTGACAGCAAACTGAAACAGTAGAGCTAAAACTTATTATAAAGCTCAGAAGTTGGGTACAGCTGCAGGTCCAAGTGATAATTCTTTACAAGTTTGTCACTGAATGACCCCTTTCACACTTTCTGGCATTATGATTTAAGAGAAGTTTAAATTATGGACTTGAGACACCTAATGATATCTCACTTCTCATCCAAGAGGCATCTTCAGGTCTGACTAACTGATCCTGGTATTTTGCAAAGGGCAGGTTGTGCAGCAGATCTAACCCAGCTCATCTCACTGCTGCAGCTGACCTGCTCAACATGCTGAGTGAAGTGTGTGCATACACAGAAGGTGTAAGTCATTCTAAGGACATCATGTGTTCTGTTCAGGCACACACTCTTTGGCGTGTGTGTTTGTGAGAGACTGAGAGAGAAGTCCAGGTAGGAAGAGATTAGGCTGAGGTGTTTGGGATGCTGGGTGGATTTATTTATAGCCTCCTCTGTATGCACCACTGGCAATCCTCTAAACACCAGTAAATCTTTTTACAGAATGTACAAGCTGCTCCGCGATCCACAAAAGTAACAATAGCCTCTTAAGAGGCCCTTAACAGATTCCGTCTTAGTCCCGACATGTTTAGAGACTAGTCCATATTAATTCAAGTCCTCCAGATCAATTTTGTTTGTTTTGACGCAAATTCATGATTGTGAAACCAGAGATGCTGCATTGTTTGCATGTTGTCTGTGCATGTATGTGTGCGTGTTCCTGGGGTTTAATTTAGGAGAGAATTCAGAAGCTAAATTGAACCATTTCCTTGCCTACAGATGACCAGACTGTCATTGTGTAACTGGATTATCAGACATTTAGACACTGAATGTGTGTGCCAAGTCATACAGTCATGGACTGAAAGTTTTCCAAATGAAACACGACAAAATGTATACTTGTTGTTGTTGTTTTTTTTTTTTTTGGGGTGGGGCAATAATATACCAATGTCCTATTTATGCTCAGAGTTTACAATCGATATGAAAAATTATATCGAGGATATTTAAGATTATAGGTCATTGTCCATGTTGATTGCCATAGTAACCTTATTGTTCCGCTTTCCTGTGTCTCTCAGCAGCTCCTGTCCGACACATGGCCTTCGGGGTTCCTGGTGGCTCCACCAACATGACGTATGTCCTTCTGTGTGGAGGAGGTCTCACTGCTGCAGTCGTCTATGTGAGCTTAAGAAATTTAATTGATTTGCACTTCTGACCCGTGAGTAATAATTTTCAGTGCTTGTTGCTTTTTTTTAAACTCCTAAATAACGCTAAACTCTTAAATATGAGAGATGAGTTGACTGTTGTAAACTGGGGGCCAGTAAACATGCAGCCTCACAACAGACTGCACTGTGTGGAGCAGACATCACCACAGCTCAGACACAGAAAGGCACAGAGGAAGCTCTTTGTCTGCCCCACGCAGCTGTAGTCTGGGCAGACCTGCTCCCTGTTTGCTTACAGGCTCCTGGTTCATGGTTGTCAGAACAGTGTTTAATGTTGTTGTCAGACACTCTGTTTTATACTGTTATCATTTGGTGTGTGATGGACTATAATAAACAGACATCTGCCCTCTCAGGCTTACAAGACGGTCAGTGGTGACAGTGAGCGCCATGAGGACACATTGGCCAGCATGGGCTCCCCAGCCAAGGGTCAGGCATACACACACACACCCTCTCTGAGTACACAAGACCCCGTGTATCAATGCATTTAAGTGAAGTGTTGAAGCCAGAAATGCATTTCTTCTTATTCCCTCTCCTGATAAATGAAGACAATAACAAAATCCTCTGGTCCAACATGATGTAGCAAACCAAACACACCACCTTCATCACAAATGTGTGCTCCCGACAGAATATTTACAATTCTAAAAGGCTGAAAGTCATTAGCTGTGTGAGATGGGCTTCATTTAGCCTAAAGCAGGTATATTTTCCATTAACAATCACAAATAAGCAGAAGGCACAAAGTTGGCAATGAACCAAAGTACTTAACAAAATGTCTAAAATAGTGATGGTGCATGGCATAAAGAGTCAAGGGATGACCACAGTGATTACAATTCATCCTCAGGAGACCGGATATACCATACATATGATTGTTGTTGAGAGATTATACAGATGACTGAATATTCTACTATTGGGTTTTGGTTTTTTTTTTTTTCAACAAAACTAGCTGACTTTATTTTTCTTAAATTCTGACAGAATGAATCCATCAGTTTGAGTTACTCTTTACACAAATATTTATGGTTTGAGACATTTCATGAAAGATCACATAATGACCAAGTATAGTTTACTATGTATGTGTATATACTATATTTTGGCTTCAAATTGCTCAAATAAATTAGTTTAGACTTACAGAGTAGGCAACATCTGGAGAAAGCAGAAGCTCTTCCTGTATTTCAGAGTTAGCTCAGGCTTTACATCCCAAATCTCGCACAACACGGTGGAATGATCACTCACAATAGCTTTGAGAGCCTGTCTGTTTTGATTTCTGTCTACAAATTATTTTGTCCATTCAGCCAGTTTGAGCCTAGAGAGAGATTGTGGCTCTGCGCCCAGAGCAGCTAACTAGCCTTTAATGGGGGATAAGCTGCCACTGTCACTGGCTCACTTGTGTACATGCAGCCTGGAAGTGTTGTTTTTGGTCACAAATAGAGTCTAAATCTAAATCTCCCAGCAGATTGAACAGATGCTGCCTTTAAACCAGCCTGTGACTGTATTATGCAATCCAGAGAAAAACTCACAGAAACATGGCGATGCACATAGTGAAGGTGATTAGAATGAATTTGACCAAGGTTTCTTACTTCCTAATGACAACTGATAAACTGTTTCCATGTTAGATTAAAGGAAACACATTATCATCATGTCCCTAAATGTATGTTCAGCTTCAGTAAAAAAGGGAAATAAAGTCGAAGCTCAATGGTAGAAATGAGACTGTGGCTTTAACTGCTGCTCTTGGTGAACATTTAGACCTACTGTGCTGTAGTATCATATTTCAGTCTTGTTACATCACACGGCCGTGTTGGATCAAATAGTTTCTTGCTGTTCAACAGCACCGTTTTCACCGTTGTTCCTCTATCCCCATTGAAACTTTTATTGTTATGAGGACAGACAAACCGGACAAATTCTTCTCATAACACACAGATGTAGTTAGAGTCGAAGTGTTAGTACCTTAAACTTCAAAAGCACGACTCTGGTGGGACTCGAACCCACAACCTTTGAATCACTTCTCCAGTGCTTGACTAGAAGTCCAATGCGCTATCCATTGCGCCACAGAGCCATGTGGACACCAGCTGTTCAGGAGAATTAGAAGACTAGTCAGACTATAACAGACACATCACTCTTTCTGTATGTTCAGCAACTCTTTTGCTTCAGTTTGACATATTTTGTTCTAAATCTGCAGGTTACTACTGCTTGAAGGTCATTTATTGTCAGAAATATGTATTTTATAAAAGAGCATTTCTATCCTAGAGGGTTTTTTATCCCCCCCCCCCCCCCCATCATTCTTTTTAACATAATATTTAACATCTGCTTTGGCTGTATCTTTGGAACTAATGATTTGGTACCAGTCACTGTGAGGACAAATATAGTCAGATGACAGAATGAACAGATACTGAACTCTGTGAGTGATGGCTTAGGTGTATATATTATGTATGTGTATGTATATATTTACAACAGCCAAAATTTCATTCTCCTTTGCTCTTGGGTGTGGACAAAGTGTACTTGTATCTGTCCCACTGTGTAATATCACTGGAGTCATATTATGTTGTTGTTGTTGTTGTTGTTATTGACATACAATTATATATGTTATTACAGAGAATAAATAGAAAGCAGAGGTTTCCTATTTATTTCACTTTTCTGTGATCTTTGGTCAGTAAAAACTAAAACTGAATTACTTCCAGCTAGAGACCAAGCAGGTAGCTACCAACAGTGACGTCAGCAGTTATTTCTGTACCTCTGATGACAAGTTAGGATTACGGATTATCCTTCTCATTACTCATATTATGTTGACAGTTTTAACAGTAGCCGCTGTGCCTTTTAGACCTTTAAGACCTAAGCTCTTGACCTTCTTGTTGTTGACCGGCTGTTACTAGTGGACAAATCTGAACTCTGTTTAAAAGGGAATAACCCTCTTTTTTTTTTCTTTCTTTTTTTTTTTAAATCAATGGACTATGGAAGGCAGCTGGTGTTGTTTTTTTTTTTTTTCTAGTTCTACAAGGTGCCATAGTTTATCTGAGCTCATCAGAACAGAGCACAAAGTGGGTTCAGTGTTTCACGTTCCCCTGTTCCTTCGAACATTTCAGCATTTAGACCTCTTACACTCATCATGGGCAACTTTGCCAGCAATGCAGCGCCTTCAATGAAAAATTTATTCTGGTCCAAGTCCTGCTTATCCTTCCACCATTAAACTTAGTATGCCCAAGTATTTATCCTCACAAGCATATCTGTAACACACGCTCTTATTTTTAATATGAACGTAACAATTAATGAATAGGACTATGAACTATGGTTGCATTCACATTTTCTGTGCATGCTTTTATCTGCAGCCTCTTCAGCACCAGAGGAAGCTGAACCCACCCCAGTGGAGGAGGCAGTGTCAGCCATCGAAGTAATCTCTGAGTTGGTCCCTGCGCCCATGGCAGCAGAGACGGCTGCTGAGCCGATCATGGAGTCTGTGTCTGTGGAAGCCTCAGAGGTGATTGTGGCTGAGGCTCAGGCGGAGCCAGCAGTCACAGAAGAAGCTGCTCCACCTGCAGAGGAAGAGGAAGCTGCACCTGTTGTAGAAGCTGAGGCCATGGTGGAGACATCAGATGAGGCCCCCACAGCAGAGAGCACCGGTACGGCTGCTGTAGATGAAGTCCCCCCTGCTCCTGCCGCTGAGGCACAGACTGAGCCTGAGGCCTCTGAGGCCGAGGTGGCTGTATAAAGCTGTAATGGCTCCAAGCAGAGAGAGGAGGGCTAGTATATAGTTATGCTGTTTCCCACCCCTGTGGGCCCAGGAAAAAGGACTCATGAACCTCTATCTTAGTAAAAGTAAATGAACAGCGTTTAGCTTTTACTTCCAGCTGGTGCATAAATAATAGTTGGGGGGTCGGTTCATAAGTCCAGTTTTCTGGTGCATTTATTCCCTTTATCTTATCCCAACCTTCAAAGCCAAACCATAAGATTTGACACTAGGCTCTGAACAGATTCAGTTTCTTTAGAAATTATCGACAGCATTGCAGAGCTTAGCTGGATTATGGTTTGGCTAATATAGTGTTGAAATAGGTGATTTAAGTGGTATAAGAGTTCATAAGTGATGTTGTTCTTTGTAAGTTCATATTTGAAGTGTCCTTAGAAAACGTTTCCTTACCCAAAGGTATCAGCAGGGTGAATACATGTGGCAATTTCTTTTGACATCCTTCAAGAATGTCTTCCTCAGCAAATTCTTACTTTCTGCCATGTCCTTTTAATGAAAACAATAGGGAGGCAAAACAAAGTCAATTTGCTTCATTCACATTTAACTCACCGTGTCTTACTGTGACCAAAAACCAGCCGTGTTTCTTCTCTGGACCGTTTCCAAAATCCCATCATAGATATAATCTCAAAATGGGATTTTCTTCCCATCCCATTTTCAGAGTTGAATCTTTATGCACGGATGCATTTATTACCTTACCAGCCCACATTCACTTATTATAATTCCCAGATGTATCTCCATTAAAACAACAGGTTTTTCAGGAAACAGTTTTTCTTCTGTTCCATCTTGTATGTTTAACTGTGAAACTAATCTTTCAGCGAAGACTAAAGAGGAAATTGATTAATGCTTGATACAGTTACAGGATGATGATGTTTAAAATGTTTCAATAAAGGCAAAGTTTTTTTTTTTTTCGTTCAAAAATAAATTTTTACTAATGTCTGGTAAATGCGTGCATAGTCATGCGTTTTTTGGTTGTTTTGTTTTTGTTTTTGTTTTTTTTTTTTTAATTAGTGAATAATGTTTATTTACCAAAATTTCAGCATGTTCCAGCAACTACGCCCTAATCTGTAGCTAATCCATCCAGGGACATATGCATCCATCAAAAAGTGGCTGTTTTGTTGAACAAAGGATATGACACAGTAATATTGTGATTGTTGCGCTGTAGATTTAGAAACACCTGGTTCTGTAGAAAAGCTTCCCTTCCTGAACTGTCTCTGTGCCATGTTCATGCTCCTGTGAATTCCAGCAAAAGACTGAATGGCAAAGTACTGCAGAACTTTCTGAATAAGAAAAGGAAAGTTTTCTGACACTTAAATAATCCATTAGGAACCACAAATTGTATATATCACATAGAAACATATCAATCTAAGATTACAATACAATCTACTTCATGAACCTGTTTAACATAGTAACATATAAAAACATATTGATAATAAGAGATAGAAGAAGATAAAAAGATGTGGACAGCATTCAGAAAACAAGCTTCAAAACAAAATTTCACCAGTTGATGTGTACCAGTTTTTGTTTACCAAGTGCTGAACTCAGTTTAAATCTGCCTCAGACAGGTTAATACTAATCCAAGATTACAGTGCTCATTTTTGTCCTGGTGGTTCACCAAGGTGACGTGATGGGAACACCTCTGGCTCCCTTTATTTATTATGCCATATAATAAAAATCTAGGGTTATTACACATCTGTAAAACAATATTAGAGGATTCTAATTCTTGTAAAAGTGTTTGGCGTACTCACCAGATATACTCTCTGTCTCAGGACACTTTATCTAAAAGGAGGAGCATGAACTGGGCAGGTAGTAGAGCCTGTGCTGGCTGTAGACCATCCAGTGATAGAGATATGGTTAAGGTAAGTAAAATAGCTCAGTATATTATAAAGAAATCCCTATTCTCTGTTTATTAGGAAGAATTAGATTTATGTAGCAGAAAGGGTTTGTTGCCTCAGATAAACCTGCAGCATGGTCAGTATAATAGAATACCATCAAAATGTCAATATTATCTTCCTGTATTTGAAATATAATTTTAATCTTGATACTAAAGGGGTTTTACTTCATATTCAGTATTGGAATAAAAAATTCTTTCTCAGCCATTACTTCCTGTCCTTCCTCCTCCATCACTTCAGAGCCAATGCCAGATCTGCTCACAGCTGTGAAGATTTTGGCCAGTTCGTCAGTTGAGATTGCAGCAGCTTCTGTTGGTGAGATGAAGCTGGCCGAAGCTGTCCGACAAATGGAGGAAGATGGAAAAGGTTTGGACTCCGTGGCGGAAATGGTTGAAACAGAAATCCTGGAGGCCACCACAGACGTGGTAGCTAAGGAAGCGGCCGAAGAGGCAGCTGTTGTAGTGAGCGAGGAGGAGCTCAAGTCTGTAGAAGCTGCAGCTGTAGAGGAAGTGGTTGGTGGAGAAGTTGTGGAAGCTCCATCTGCTGAGGAGGCGATTACAGAGGAGACACCAGCTTCAGCTGTAGCAGAAGGGGAAGAGGAGGAGGCAGCTACAGCTCTCCCTGAGGAAGCTCCAGCTACAACACCCACAGTGGAGGAGGTGGGAGAGGTGACATCTGACGATCAGGCCCCAGTCCCTGAAGCCTCTGAGGCCTCTGATGTCCCTGAGGTCCCTGCTCCTGAGGAAGCTGTCTCTTCAACAGAAGCTTTGCCTGAAGATCCAGCTGAGGATGTCACACCTGCAGAAGAGGTCACCACCACCCCTGCTGCCGAAGCTGCTCCAGAAAATGAGATGTCGACAGAAGAGATAACACCTGCTGCTGACACATCAGCGGAGGAGGGAGCAGATGAAGCCCCAGCAGAGGTGACTGCTGAAGTTGCATCAATAGACAGTGACGCTGCACCAGTTGTGGGCATGACTCAGTTGGCAGCAGCTTCCACTGGATCAGATCTGGAGGTACTTTCAGCCGCTGAAACAGAGTCTACATCAGAGGGTCCAAAACACTGCCACTCTGCCCATCCAGGAGCAGAGGAGGTGGTGGCAGCTGCTGCTTTGGGAGGAGAGCTGGTCAGTAACAGAGCAGAGGATCTAACACTCGAGGCCAAGGAGGTGGTGACACTGATGGAGGAACAAAGTAAGAACACACAGGCTGCCAATGACCCGCTACTAAACATCCAATAACCATTTTAGCATTATGTGTACATATAAAACTTGATTATTTAATGTTGTGTGGAATTTACTGTTGTTCAAAACTGAGAGCTGATACAGGAAGAGAAATTAAATTGAAGTAAGTAAGTTAATTGCGTGATGATGCACACTACCAGTCACAAGTTTGGACACACTTTCCTATTCAAGTGTGCCCAAACTTTTGACTGCTAGGGTATGTCTATTGTTTATAAAATAGTGAAAATGTACTTTTTTCTATGATGACAAGCGTTTAGAATTACATGTGCCTTCAGTCATCACAAGATGGCAGCACAGCAAACATCTGTCACAGCAGAGTGTGTTATCTGTAACTCAGGTACAGACCAGAATTACTCGTCTCAGTTAATGACTGACATGGTTTAATGTGTTTGTTTGGGAGGAAAAAAAAGTCTTGCCACGATATTCAGAAAAACTGGACCAGTCTTCAATAGAGTTTTAAAAGATGACACAGGCTCCTTCTCACAATATGACATATTTTCTCAGTGTGACTTTCAACCCTTAGTTTCCTTTATATTGAGTTTTAATGACACCTCCTCCAGCTAATAATTCAATATTATATATTATTATATTATATTATATTAAAGAGCCTATAAACCAGAAAGGTGCTGGTTCCAGGACACTCCTAACTAGTGATGTATAAAAAAAAAACAGCTGCAACGTAGAGACCACAATTTTTAAAAAATTAAAAGAAAGACAAATTTATGATATTTAATATCTTGGGAAGTAGAATGTGAACAAAATGTGGTGAAATTTACAACCATTTTACAGCTGTTCATTTTAAGAGGATCAGAGTCTACACTGTATTTGGCTCTGACCAGATGTATTTCTGCCTATATCCACAGAGCCAAAGGTGTCTATCTGGACTGTAAAAAGCTGCTCATTGATGTAATAGTACAGTTATGAAGGTAATCTGTTAAAGGCAGCTCAAGTGTGACCACAGACATCTATGTTGACCTAAAGACAGTAGAATGGACATCTTCGGGATAAGTGTTGTTTACATTTAAATGCTCAGAGCTGGTGAGGCCAGTGTGGCTCATATACATGCCAACTTGTTTCAACTTCTAGATATGTAACAAATGTCCATTCTACTCATTTGACCTCAAGGATAAATTACAAATTCATGTAGTCTTTTACATCAAATAAATGAATTTCTTCTGTAAAAATGGGATTTTATTTATTTATTCATTTATTTTGTGCAACTGCAGAGACAATGGTGGTGGTGACAGCCCAGTCGTGACATGACAGTGTGCCTTCCTCAACACTCGCCTCTCTGTCAAGCAAGTCAGGACGACCCATGAAAACATCACAAAGAGAATTAAACACAGGTCGAACTAAGTAATGTGTCCTTTCTGAAGTGTTATCAGAGTTTCTTAAATGTTATGTTCCATTTCTGTTCAATATGTATTAGTATTTGTGAAATGACATGCACTATGTCTGTTGTCCTTTAGATGCCACTGTTGCAACGCTTTTCATGACCAATTGTGTAGCTTGAGTATGTACATTTCTTAAAAGGTGTTGTAATAGGCAGTGGTTTGTTGTTACATTGCAGTATCAGACTATCGATATCCTCAGATGATGCCATTATCCCAAAGAAGTAATGCACCCAGCAGCACGTCTTCATCTCAAATGATATGAGATGCAGATACATATGTTCTCACATTTGTCATTGGACAAAAGAAAGGTCATAAATTTACCAAGACACGAACTTTAAAATTGTATTGAGTGATTTCTAGGAGAAAACACAATACTAGTCATACTTATCGCACCAAATCTTGCTTTTCAACATTAGTATCAACAGATTTTGATTATTAGTTCCATATTTTGGTGCATATAATCTTATTTTTTGTGTTATTGCATATGTTTGACCTCCTGCAATGAGTTGATGGTAATAAATAGCTTTTAACAAATAAAAACTGATTTGGGATCTTTTACCAGATGATTATGAACAATAACATGCATATATGAATGATATTATATATGTATTTGATAGGTAATATGGATTGATTTAGTTAGGTTTCAGTACTCTGTTGTGTACATTTTAAATAAAGTCATGTGGGAACACTAAATCAGTTTTTCTCTGTGCATGAAATTATTCTCCTGATAAACAAGTAATGAACAACTTCTCCAGAGAGAATGATGGTTTATCGACACTTGATAGGGATTATTGTTGGTATTATAGTATAAAGTATAGTACAGAAAGTCAAAAACATTTGAGTAACTCTACCTCTTTAAAAAGAGAAAACATCATAATTGAGTAGCTGTAGCTTCTGGGAAATCAAAAGTTGTGATAATATAGATTTTTTTATTTAAAACAAATCTAAATACGTTTCTCTGATGAGCTCCGGTTGTTGTCATGCGTCGTGACGTCACCAGTGTAATTTGCCCGGACGGAGTAAACTGTCGACCCAGTCCGGGTCCGGCAGCCGAGCAGCGGCCGCACACCGGAGCCCTCCCTCGGTCAGCACCCACATGAGGCACCGGCCCTACCGGGGACCTGCCGCTGCTCTGATCGGCGGCTCCTGGTTGTCAACGCCAACGTCAGGTTAGCCGGTGTTACCGTTAGCTGCGGGACTCCCCGCCTGACAGTCAACCGGAGGAGGAGGAGGAGGAGGAGGAGGAGGGGGGGGGGGGGGGTTACTGGGTGTTACACACACACACACACACACACACACACACACACACCAAACTCCCATTAGCCAGCCAGCTAACGTCAGGCTGCTCCCGGTAAACGAAGTTAGCAGCAAGAAGCGCCCCGGCGGAGTGGACGGTAAGCTGGCTGACCTGGTTAGCCTTAGCCTCGTGTTTTGTCGTGTTTCCTCCGCTGACAGCATGTATTTGTCACTATGCTAACTCAGCTAGCTAACGTTGGCTAAGTTCATGTCAACATTTAGTTTCTTTTAGCTCCTGAGCGGCAGCTTGTGCGCGTTTCTCCCCCGCCCCCCCCTACACACACACACACACAAGTTAAATATTCCTGAAAATATTACAGCTAGTTATGCCAGCTAGTTGAGTTGTTGTCAAATAACTGGATGCAAATTAAAAAGAAAGGTGGCTAATTATTCATTGATAGGGTTAGCTGCAGTGAAGAGCAAAGGTGCCACAGCTACAGTTGCTCTCCGCTGAGACTGGCTCTACATGTCTGACATGATCCTGTTGTATTTTATTTATGCTCTGAACTTGTAACCAAAGAGAAACAGCCAACTGTGTGCTTGTGTAGGAGGTGGTGCTCGTGACCAGCTTTGGTCGTGGGTCTGGCCGCATTAGTTGTGTTTTATGTGTCAGAGGTATTAACATAAGCAAACAATGTTGGTGTCAACACACTGAAGCTTTAGTGGCGTTGTTGGATAGACAGTGAGTGCACGGTATTGTCAGCCTGCAGTATGATGTAGTAACAGGTGGTGATAAGTAGGCCACCGATGCTGGCTGCATGCTGAGAACGTGAGGAGCCCTTTTTTTTTTCCATTTTGTCATTTGTTGACATTTTTAATTAGTCTGTAGATGGCATAATGATGCCCCGCCCTCCCTTTACTACATGCATTTAATTGAGTGAGTTAAAGTGGCCTGAAACTGCTCTGTCTTATCTGAAAAGTAGAGTTACAGCCAATGAGATTCAGATAAATTAGTCAGAAAATTGTGACATTATGTTGAAGTAATTATTTAAAACAAAGGAAAAAAGTTTCAACTTGTGTTTGATGGCTGGAAAACGTTTATTAGTTCCTGTAATAATTAATTAGAGGTAATTTCCTTTATACCAGGACCTATTGGTGGATACTATCTTTGGATGCAATCATCTAGAGTCCTATTGTAGCAATGTTTTGATTGTGCAGAGAACTAGTGTGGTTTAGTGCTCAGATGCCTGGGTGTGCTTTTCTAGTGCGAGTGTTGTGGTGTTGACTGGTAAATAATTGACCAGACTGCCTTTTGGTCAGCCATTATGTCCTGCACTCTTAGCTTCCACTCTCTGGTCCTCTGGTTTCTGCTTGGCGGCCACAGTAATGCCCGAGTTGTCTGTGTTAGATTATTACAGTGGGTTTAAGGGGATGAGGACATGTGCTGTTAGAGGTGAAACTCAGTGGTTGGATGTCACAAAGGGAAGCTTCTAATGAATATGTTGAACTCTGCAGAGAAGTAAGATAAACTCAGACTGTCAGTTCGAACAAAACATCAGCTGTATTATTTTACATAATTTTTTATGACTTGTGTAAATCTTTACTGTATGATCCACTCTCATGTTTTATAGGTACTTGTAGAACCAGGAGAGCCTCAAGCAGATCTCAGTTGCGTTCAGCTGCTCTATAATAACGCAACTGTTTAAGCAGAGATGTTGGAATACCATTTTTCCTTCCCATGATTGATACTGAATGCTGTGACACCAGTGTAACAGATACATTTAATAAATTAACGCTAGTTTGTCGGCCATTTAAAAAAAAAAAAAAAACCCACAGAACTCATCCCATTGACCTGTGCATGTTGCCCTTAATTTAGTGGGTTGATAGCTCTTCTTTTCAACATCCTTTACATGCCAGTGCTGCACAACACAGCTAGCTTTGCATTTTACTGTTTTGGAGCAACAGGAAAAAAAATGTTTTGTGGGTAAAACTCATTTCACTGTGGTGTGAAATCAGAAATTCATGGCATCCATTGTTGTATATTGTTGTTGTCTTTAAATCATATACTCCAGACATAAGGAAACATTTTTCTTTGGTATGACCGGTCAGCTCTACATTATAAGAAATCCGATCACTGCCATTAAGATTTATTGCTGTATTCATGTTATGTTTTCTGTGTAAGCAATTTCCTTGTTTGTTAATGCAGTATCTTTGCATGACACAATTTGACACTACGATACAGGCTGGAAAACTCTTTATATTAACATCAACTTTTAACATCCAAAAATGAGAGGAACTCTAAACTCAAATTAGACCACAGAGCGTGTTTTATTGTAGCATTTGAAATCCATAACCAAAATATCACCTTTTCTTTCAGTGTTACTTACAGAGTGAAAGGAAATGATTCTCCTTTCTGCTGGGAACCCGTGTGGGTCTGTGGATGCCACCTAATGTATCAGATTCTATTAGAAGTCAAGGAATAATATCTTCCAACTACATATTGTAACAGATTTTTACCAAAATGTTGAAATGGCAAAGCTAAAGAATTGATGTCTTGCAGATGAAAGTTGTGTCTGTGATGGTTAATTTTATTTAGTTTGCGATTTCTGTCTTCTTGATGTATGCTTTGTGCTATGCTTGAATGCATGGCTCAGTTTCTTTGCTGGTGTCACCCACTCTTCTATAACAAGTTGTCAAAATACTGGATACTTTAGTTTTTATGATTGAATAGACCTGACTGGACACCATTTTTAACCAAATATCTTAAAGCCATCAAAACACTTGGAAATAGTAATAAGAAAGAAGGCTTGGCAAACCTGGAATGATTCTTAAATTAGAGGAGAATTACCACAGCTTCAGGACAACATTACATTACTCTGAAAAATATGAGGTGGTTGAATATCAAATTAAAGTCCTGTTGGGTCAACTGTGTGTGTCTGTGTGTGTTGGTGGAGGGCAGAGCAGAGCAAGGCACAAGGGAGGGCGTTGTATCTTTACCACCAACCCTAGTTACTTGGAACAAAAGCTCTGTTGTTGAAATATCATGTGACTCTGTGTGTGTGTGTGTTCGTGTGTGTGTTCGTTCCACCCTTGTCATGTGATCTGTGCTCAGGGCAGGGTCTGAGAAGTGCTGAGTCGCTCTGGGAGACTCCTTCCACTCAGGGAACAGGCAGGCTGTGAACACGCAGGCAGGTAGAGGAGGTGGATGGATGTCAGACAGAGGAGTAATGTGAAGAGCCATATTCACACAGAGAGAGAGAGAGAAAGCCACTGGGGAAAAACATGCAGTTGCTATTTCTTTGCTTGGCAAAGAAGCTTTACTCATTTGTGAATTCTCTCTGAGGATTTTTAATCAGCAAACAAGTGAAGATGCCAGCCTGTGCTATGAGTCACGTCAACTTTTCGGTGGCAAGGCAAGTTCGTCCTTTTTTCCCCTGTGGTTTTGTTGTGTACACTTGGAGGCCCTGTCGGGATGACTGTACTGTATCTCATGAATTTTCCAGACTGATACCGGCCCACCATGTGCCA
This sequence comes from Echeneis naucrates, assembly GCF_900963305.1. Classification (NCBI taxonomy): domain Eukaryota; kingdom Metazoa; phylum Chordata; class Actinopteri; order Carangiformes; family Echeneidae; genus Echeneis; species Echeneis naucrates. The sequence goes on from NC_042511.1 coordinate 6,793,659, forward strand.
GATCAGCATTTATAAAAGAATCAAGTTACATGCCACCATGCTAATCAAAAGTTATTTTGAGCTCTACACAGTTATTGCCTAGTGTAACCTCTAGTGTAACAGAAATACCGACCATTCTTATAATGCCATCTTGTAGTTTGCTGTGAAGTGAAAAGATGAAGTTGATGGTTTCCCTTGACCTGTGAGTATAATACTTTGTTAAAGGAAGCTCTCAACTCCATTACTTTTGAGCTGAGGCGACAAGGTGGCCACATGCTTGCAGTCGTTTAACAGGTCTTACAGTTCTTTTTGTAATCAATGCAACCTGCAACAGCTCAAAAGGTCTTGAAAGTCTTGTGCTTTCTTTGTGTATATGTGCTTTACCCATGACCTCTCCCCTTCAATAAGCCTGGTGCATACTTCATGTGACACAGCACATTACATTAGAGAGGTCGCTTAATAGGAGAAACGTTTTTGTTCAGACTGAACCTGACTGTCACTATAAATCAATAGCATTACTCTGTTGGCCAAGGGGAAATGTGCATTACATGCTTCGCATACAGGACTTTGCACTTTGACACACCTCTCTCTGACTAGCTTGCTGATGAGTGGAGGTGAATGGGCTGATGGATTACAAAAGCCCTGTGTGTCACAATCTCCAACTCTGTGATAAACTGAAATTTTCCATTAAACCTTTGAAGGTGAGATGAGCAGAATAAGAGGTCAGTGACAGTATTGATCTTCATAAAAGAAAAAACAGATATTCACGTAAGCCCATGTGCTTGTTAACAACTGGAAATCAGTTTCTAGTTTAACTGTTTGGAAACTTTCTGTTGTGTATTGCCTTGTTTTAAAACAAAAACCCAAGAAGGGATCTTAAGTATGTGTGTTAGGATAAAATGATTAGTATGATTAATGTCCAACATGTGAAAATAAAGTAGTGGTATTGTTCATCTGTTGTAGGCTACAGGTAGCTACACCTGCCACTACAAAGGATGATCAGGAGTAATCTAAGATCATGCTTATTTTGTTCCAGTGTGATACATTTGGAAGAGAAAGACAGATGTTCGATTTTTGATGAAGATTATTTGTCACTTTTACACCACAAAAAAGGTTTGTAGGATGAGGACAAACCAGTGATGCATTTTAGATAAAAACTTCAAATGGGGCCGTGGAAACTCCCAGTGACTCAGTGGTGGAAAATGCCTTTAAAAAACTGAGCACAGTGCTGTAAGAGTAGGTGGAGCTGCTGTTTCAGCAGCATCATTCTGTGTGTATTTAGCTATCTCATTGTGTTCCAGCTTCTTCTTTCTCTCACATCCTATCATTTTGACTTCTCCTGTAATTCCTGGACACCTTTGCTTTGTCTGTCTGAGTGAAGGCCCATGGTTCTTAGTAGCTGTTGCCATGGTTTCAGTCCAGCCCTGCTCAGTCTTCCATTGGATACTGCGTGCGTGTTTTGAAGGGAATAACTTGGCTTCCTGTTAGTCCATTTCTTCCTGTAATAGCAGACAGGCACTTCCCGCAGGATGAAGTCAGAAGACATGAAAGAGATGCAAAGGTTCTTGGGCAGTTAAAGATCACAGTCAGGACAGATGAAGGAAAGGTGTAATCTGATGTTTTTTAAGATTGTTAAGCATCGGCAATTGTGATTTTACTGCTTCAGTAACCTAATTTCTTCATAGTTGAATGTCAGAACACCTTAAAGAAATTGTTTAAAAATAAGGAAATGCACTTGTTTGATTATTTATTTATTTTTGCCAAGAGCTTGACAAAAGGATCACCAGGACTCAGAGACCTGTACAGTTTAAAAAAAAAAAAAAATCCCCTAATTTTTTTTTCTCATTTGAGAAAAACAATATTATCGTTGCTGCAATCTTTATTAATCAGGTGTTTCTCATCTCCCTAGGGGTCATTGTTTGCCACACGGTTGGAGGCCACCGGATAGAAATTGGAGCAAATTGCTGGCTGTCTGAACCCCAAAGAGCATGAGTCATGACCTCAGTGGTGCTGGTTGACACTGGTGGGGCAGTGGTGGAGTATGTCACAGCAGAAGAGGACCCCCAGCAGGTCAGTTGGACACAGTAAAAGTAGATGCAGGCTGCTGATATCACCTCCTTCATTCCTCAGTCATCCATCCATCTATTCATTCAACCATCTATCTGAGCCAAGGTGACACAGAGCCGCAGGATATATATATATATATAAAAACATACAGCCATTTACAATCACATTTACATGTTTGGGTAATCTAGAGTCACCAGTTAACCTAAAGTTGTGTATCTCTGAACTGTGGGAAGAAGCTGGAGTACCCGGAGAGAACCCACTGGCCACAGGGAGAACATGCGAACACTGACAGACCTTGGTTGTGAGCCCAGAGCCTTCGTGCCAATCACTGCCCCACCATGCAGCACTTTATTCCTTATTTCTGATTTAATCATTTTCTCATGTTAGTACATATGAGAACTCATTCAACCATGCTGTTTGCCTTTTTCCCAGCAGGAGGGAGAGAGTGAGGTGGATCTAGAGCTAGAAGGAGAGGCAGAGGGGGAGTGTGAAGCTGAGGAGACCGATGGGGAGGTACAGCACAGAGAGGTGGCTGAAGAATACCCAGCAGTCATAGTGGAAGAGGTACCTGGTGCCAGCCTGATTGAGGAGCAGAGCTACTCTGCCCAGGTGTTGGTGTATGATGATGAGGCGTACTGGATGCAGGAAGTGGGCGATGAGCAGGAGGTGGAGACAGAAGGGGATGCAGGTGAGGTATAATTACACCTATATTTATCAGGGATTGGATTTAATGTTGACTTCTTAATATTCCATTTGCTGCATGTGGGTAACAGCTGCCTATAAAACAATATCTGTTGTGAGATTGCACCCTGTTGTGTTTTCACCCTGCTACCCAGGATGCCTAAAGCAAATCTTGGCTCTGAGAAATAAGCTTCATATTTCTTTTATATTTCCTGCTGCTGATGTATCACACCGATTTTCACCACATCACAAAGGGTTTGTTATTGGAAAAATAATTTCAGCTACTGTTGGATTGCACATATTTATGTGCTATGTGTTGTAGAGACACATTGTCTCTGGACTGTTGATAGAGTCAAATAAACAGTTTTTTAGGGGGCTTATGCATAAAATATTACCATTACTCTGCCATTACCAGAGCCATCAGCATGATAAACTCAAATTAATTAAGAAATTTGAATAAATTTTGCCCTGATGTTATCCTGTTGCTGATTTAAGCCATTTTACTTTTTTTTCTAGATGTGTGAATATGCAATTTTTGTGGTGTGTATGCACCTTTTATTTCAACCGTTGACAGTCATTTTGACTTCTCCTGTAATTCCTGGACACATTTGTTTTTTCTGTCTGTCTGCAAAGCTTCTGGGGGATAGATCAATTTATTTTTGGGTCCTTTTTCACCCCGTCCTTGCACAAGTTGATAGAAAAGTTAAGGGGGGCATGCAGCAATTGACCACAAGGGATGCTGTTGCTGTTGCTTCATTAATTCTAACTTGGAAGGTGTTGCTTTTTGTGTTTGAGCTGGAGCTTGGTATATTTTATTTTTTACAATTGTGTGCCCAGCATTTGAGGCACTGCCTGGTTACAGCTGAAATGCTGACATGTCTTGTGCTGCCACCTTGTGGATGTTTCTGTATAGTCATTTCTTCCTGAACGGCGAAGTTGTTAGCTCAGTAATGAGCTCGGTAATCGTCCATTAATCCCCTTTTAATGCTGTTCAATCCAGTGCAGAATTTGAGTATGTAAGTATGAAACAACACATGATCAGTCCAGTTCTGAACATATGGATGCTAATTTCATTCAGACTGTCCCAAATTACATCAATATTCCCACGTAATTTAAATGAGAAGTAACGCATTTAACTTTATCATAATTGCAGGAAATGTGCCATATCTTTGACTGTTTTGTACATTCTGTTTGCTTGGACATGAGAGACGTTGAAAAAAAATGGAATTAGTAAGGTGTTGTTGGTCAAGAATCAAATGATTTCACGAGTTGGAGTAAGAAAAGAAATGTAGTGATACTGGGTTGTTGATACTTGTATTGTGACTATTAGTTGAGAAAGAACTCGAGTGCTCAAAATAGCCCACTATAAATGCATAATTGTTATTTTCCATGCAGTTGATTACTTTTTGTCTGTTAAATCCCATTAAGACAGAAGGGCAGTGACAACTACAGAGCAGGTGCAGATTGGAAAGCAACGTTTGAATATGATGTAGATTTTGCACAAAAAGCATTTCCCCCACAGTAGGGGGGGGAAATGTACGGGAATTGCATTCAAAAGTACGGGAATTGCATGCTCTTCAAAATGAATTCGTGTGTTGAGGCAAATAAATAAATAAATAAATAATAGTAATGTACGACCCGCACTACGCATGCGAGGGAGGGCAAAGGAAGGATTTCCTGTGTCGGCGGCGGAGGGATACGCGTCTGTCGTCGTAACGTGTCGCGCTCAACTCGAGATTTCCCATTAGCAGCGGAGTGATCTGAGCTAGTCGCTTCCCATACAGTTCAGTGAGAAGTCAATGTGAAGCTGCAGCAAGGGGAAAACATGGCGACTTCGCAGCATGGGGGGCACGCAAACCAGCTCGATCTACTCATCAGAGCCGGTAACGTAACTTTTTTCAGTCTTAACGCCGACACGGGAGCCACGCTGACGCCGGGCTCGCGTTTGTAGCGCGGGCCTCTGCGCCTCAGTCGGCTGAGGAGCGTAGTGAAGTAATGGAGGGCAATCAGGAAGTGATCACCTTGGTAGCAACCTGCATGGCGATGCTACGTGGTTTGTCAAACCCGGTTTAAGAGGGGAAAATTGCCACAAGGCCTGCCAGTCTGCACAGTCGGATGAGTGTCTGCACGAAGTGTGTTTTGCATGTTGGAGCAGTTTTCCGCACAGCACCGTTATGGAGAATAACGGTCTGCTGATCGGCGCTGCACAACCAGGAAGTGTAAAGATGTTGTCTTTCCTACGTCTTTGCCACGCTGTCTGAGTCGGAAGGACATGTGGGTTTATTTTTACTGCCGCAAATCTGCTACACACTGTCACGTTTAACATTTACCGGCGTCGTGATTGACGTGTGTCTCGGTATTTAACCGTGGTTGGCTTTAGTTTGATCCATTTGTCGGAATAATCTGCAGTGATGGTGTTGTCCCTGAATAACAGTCCATTAGCCCGGAAAGATTGTTGTGTAACTCCGCGGTTTTGGCATTTTTAGCTCCGTTGGGCTCCTAACACCCGTTTCCTTTGATAGGGGTCGGGGCATATGTGTTGGATGCCGGTCCCTGTCGTGTTGTGCCCAGTGTGACTGAAGCGTGGGACGGCCTGGTTCACTCGCTTTCTTCCTTCTACTTGTTTCATTGCGGCTTCAGCCTTCGACCACACTGACTCACCGGAGCCGTGTTTTACCTGATTTCATCCCCATGTTAACCGTGTCTGTGAACGCACCGTGCGTCGTTACAGCACCGCCTCGCTTCCAAAAAGATTTCTTTGTGATATTTAAAGTATTTTGTTCCTTTTCGATGGCGGAAGCATTGTTTATTTGAGGGGTGTGGTGTGTTTTTTGATTGACGTGTGCGTTGGGCCAATAGCGTGCGAGACGCTTAAAACGTCAGCGGAAGGCCAATCCGATTTCGCCGGGGGCGGGGTCAGGCGCTAATTATGAGCCAATCGGAGGGGAGGCGGACTTTGAGTGACAGGAGGATTTGTGGGCTTCTTCGAAGAGAACTGGAGGGAAAGGATGAGCAGTGTAAACACGGAAGTCTTCGGGAGGCAGCACTACTTTTTGTCGGACTTGCTGCTTTTCTTGGCGCCCTTATATTGTAATATAGATTCATAATAGACCGTGTCTTGACTAAAACTGTTGTACTGCATTTACCACCCAAAAAAACTAAGTTTATGTTTAAAGAAAGTTTAGGTTCATATTTTTTCATATTATTTTTTTGTTATTCAAATTTTAGGTATAAATGAAATCCTGTCAACTTGGACAGACCTGACATGGGCAGAGGTTCTACATGTGCTTATGTAGGGCAATCCCAGCTGCAGCTCTCTGACCACACACCTTCTCAAGGTCTAGCTCAGCAGGTTATAGGGTCCCTGTTGGGACGGACACCAGTATGCCCTGTTTGTTTGTGAGAGGGCTTTGAGGAGTGGGCCGTCTAAAGATAGCCCCCATCTCTGTCCGGTGCAGTGCCCATTACCTCGTTGAGATAGCCAAACATGGACAGGACAGGAGGGAACACGATCTCATGTTTCCCACAAATGATTGACAACAGCAGCAGGTGCCCTGGTTTCCTTCTCAAGGTGCCACGTCCCATTTCGTTTACAACAGGCCAAATCCCATTTTGGAATGAAACACAGACTTTTTGCATGTTGTTTCGCAATACATGTCACTTTAAACAAAGACATCATACAGGGCTCAGTATTTTAAAACATCTCTCACATCACCTCTGGGCAAAAGGCAAATGTTAAAGCCATAAGATTCCAAAAATAAAAAAAAAGTTGAGGTTTCTTCCCTCATCTTATACTTTAGTTATACTGGGATTGTGTGTGTGTTGACTTTTGAAAACACAATTTCAGCGCACTTGGGTTTTAGACAGAGGGCAATATATTGCACATGTGTATTATTGTTAATAATGTGAGTTGTCTGGTGTCTTTTTTTTCTTTATGAAGATGAACATATAAAGGCAGCAATGGCCGCAATGGCCTCTTAAACCATTACATATTTGGAAACAAGAATTAATCCGATGTGTCATTGAGCTGGACACAGGTTTGTCCTATGTTACTAAGATGGAACTTTTATTTTTACTAACTATTGGCTTAATTTCTCTGTCTGTTTCAGTGGAGGCCTCTGTCCATGGCACCAGTGTCCACTGCTCTGACAAGACCATTGAAGCAGCAGAGGCTTTGTTACGCATGGATTCACCGTCCAGTCTCAGAGGGGACCGTAGTCCAGGTAAAACAAGCTAGTACAACAGAAAAACACAGCGGAAACTGTATGTGCCTGTTTAAAAATCCGAAAAAAATTATTAGATCAATCTTTAAAGTAGTACGGTAGTTATTGGTTGGCCAGTTACATTTTTTTCTGCCTGTCATCTTTGTTGTGGTTTAAAAATTTCATTTTGTTTTGTTTATTTCGTTGATTGTTTGTTTTGCTAGATTAATAATCCAAATAATAAGCATCAGTTACTGTTAACTTCTCACTGGGAGCTTTAATAATTCAGTATGAAGAAATGCTTATCAACCCAATCAGAACTTTGTAAAACAGCTTCACAACAGAACTGTAATTCTTTCCACCTCTTCTTCCTCTCTTCTTTCCCTCAACCAGAGGCTTTTATCCCTACATGTGTGGCAACGCCAGACTTCCTCCACGCCGCCATGCGTCCCGACATGATCACAGAGACAGAGGTGGAGATATCAACAGAGGAATGCTGTGAGGAAGAAGACGAGGAGATGGTCACCCTACTGGAGGATCCGGAACCAGAGCCTGACCACGAGCCCGTCAGGAAGAGGAAAGGTAGAAAAAAAACTTTTTTCCCTCTTTTTGTTGACACAGAATTAATCTGTGAAGTGTCTCCAGTGCTTTTACCATGAAATCAGCGAGGAATAAGCTTTGTTAAAGTGAAGGACTTGGTAAGAAATGTTTTATGGTTGATCTTAACTCATCAAGCTGGCTATAAACTTCAGAATACCACTGTGCAACATAACTCAGGAGCACCATCTGGTGGCCAATTTTTACTGTTGCATTTCAGCCCTTAGTTATTGAGTTATTAGTGGTGTTATAACCTACATTGAAAGAAATAAAGTAAAAAAAAAATAAATTCCTTTTTCAAGCTGGACGGAAGCCAAAGATACATCAGTCAACTATTTCAAATGGCTCTGTGGATCTTGGCATCAAGAAGAAACCAAGAGAAGGAAAAGGTAACACAGTAGTAATGTTACCATCTGTGATGCATACATTATATTATTATTATTATGTCTTTGTTTTCTTGTGCTCTGATAAATCAGCTGTGCACTAAATTAATTTTGACTTCCAGCAGGGAGCACCACCTACCTGTGGGAGTTCTTGTTGGACCTCCTGCAGGACAAAAACACGTGTCCCCGGTACATCAAGTGGACACAAAGGGAGAAGGGCATCTTTAAACTGGTCGATTCCAAGGCTGTGTCCAAGCTGTGGGGCAAACATAAGAACAAACCAGACATGAACTATGAGACTATGGGACGGGCACTGAGGTGAGCAGACTGTGTGTGTTATTAACTGGGTGAATGGTCAACTTAGAACATGGTTAGAACAAGTATTGTTGGTGTTTTTGTTCTTTCAAAGTTAATTAAGGGCAACAATTAACATCTGTTGCTACTTTTACTGTCTTCTCGAAGCCTTTTTGTGGTTTAAAAAAAAAACCCCTAAACAATCCAACCCAAGACACAAATTCAGGAGGTCAGGGGACAAAAGATTGCTACCTTCCATGTAAGAGTCATGACTTCAGTCAGTACTTCCCCATGTGCCAGAAGCTCATATTTTTCCATCTGCTCCATGTATTGATTGGTAAGGGAGCAGCTTGTGCGAGACAAAAGAAAAGCTACATTCTGTCTCTTCTAACTTTTTTTCTTTGAGTGATCATTTAAACAGCATAGTCATTGCTTTTAATTTATATGTTTGGTGATTTTCTTCTTGATTTGACTTTTTAGCATTTTGGTGCTTAAAAATGTGAAAATAAGAACAACTTTATCGGGATGTAGCTTTGTTTAAATGCAGTTTACAGTGATTCGATAACAACTTTCAACTGATCAGTCTGATAACCTTTTTTCCACAGATATTACTACCAGCGTGGCATCCTGGCTAAGGTAGAGGGCCAGCGGCTTGTTTACCAGTTCAAAGAGATGCCCAAAAACATTGTCATCATCGATGATGATAAGGCAGACATGGCTGCCCCTGACAATCTGTCACTTGGCTCAGACACTGCTACCACCTATGAGCGTGTGCCGCCCCCATCAGACATGCTGCTCCAAGCAAGTGAGCTATCGTCCCACAAGAAGCCCAACATCCTGCGGGGCGGGACCAGGGCCAATGTGGTTCAAGCTCCTGCAGCTACAGGGAGCAAACTGGTGGCAGGTGGCGGTGCAGCGATGGCAGCAGGGGTTCCACGGATAGTGACGGTTTCTGCAGCACCAGATGAAAGTCAGACCCAGCATACAGCCATCATCCCTAATGCCGCTGGGCCCAGGTAAGACAATCCTTCAGTCAGGAGTATTAGGAGAGCTAATGCAAATATTGTCACTTCTCCCCAACAGTAAGTAACATTCAATCTTGTGACGTCTTAACTCTCTCCTGCAGGACGGTGCGGGTGGCTATGCAGGTGCCCGTTGTCATGACAACGTCATTGGGTCAGAAGATCTCTACAGTTGCTGTGCAGCAGCCAGCTGGAACGACAGGGACAGGTGGCCACGCCGCCCTCCTCGCCAACACTCCTGCTCTTGGTGCCGCTGCTGCTGGGAATGCCAGCTCACAACAAAAGGTTTGTACGCATTACCTTAGAGCAACTGCAGTAGCTAAGAAAGCTGTCATAGGAGGTCACTATTATGTACATATACACCCCTACCAGTTTTTCATCATACTTTCATTGCTCTGTTGGGTTGTGGTTTATGGATCAATGAAAGAAGAGCATCATCCTTAATTCTGTCTAATCTATTACAAACTTTTTTGTGTGCAGGTTGTGATCCAGACCATCCCCACAATGGTCCCAGCCACAGCGGAAAACGGAGACAAGATCACTGTCCAGCTGGCCAAAATCATCACAATTCCAGCCCACCAGTTAGCTCAGTGTCAGCTCCAGACCTCCACAGGCACAAACAAGCCCAGCGTCGGAGCCTCCACTGCGGGCATCAGCCTCATCGGGAGCCCCCTCACTGTCCGGGCCCTAGCACCGGTTAGCGTCGCACCAGGGGCACAAGTGATGAGGCTCACCGTCCCAACCCAGGCACAGCAACAAACTCTGGTAGTGTCGCAGCCAGGAAGCATCAGCAGCGGGGTAGGGGTGGTAACGGTATCAACAGCCAATCAGGCGATGACAGCACAACCTCGCATCATCAGCAGTGTCATCAATGGCTCAGAGCTGGTGATAGGAGCGCCAGCAACCACAGGAGTCTCGGTTGAGAAGCTGAAGGCAGTGGGTGTCCAGGTCCAGGCAGTGCCCGTGCCGGTTCAACAGAACCAGACAAACTACAAAACTGTCCAGAACATCCAACCGCAGGCTGTGGACGCTGAGGTGTTAATTCAACTGGAAACGCCTGATGCCACAATAAAGGCAGAAGAGCCAGAATGTTAAAATGCACCAGGACCTGTCCTCCAGGGAGGGAGGGCGAGATCAGATTGTACATGTCATTTTTACTCTTGTAATAACCAGCAGCAGTCTTGTAGACTTTAAAGAGTCACAAAGGTCTGATTTTAGTCCTCAGCCTGTCTTCACCTTCCCTGTCGCTGCTGAGGACTTAAACTGATCTAAGCCAGGCTTCTCCACAACCACACTGAAACCTCCATGAGCGCTGAGTTCAGTGGCAAACCGCCCCTGCACCATAGTAAGGAGCGCAAGGACTTCAAAGGGAGCTGTTGGGAAAGGAAACGGGACCAACCTTGATCACTACAATCTACGCTTTCTAAATGCTTCGCTGTCACTGACTCAAATTGGGAAAAGAAAAAAACAAAAACACTACAAAACGAGGCAAATAATTATAACAACCAAACAAAATGTTAACTGTTTTTAAAAAAACAAAACAAAAAGGGAATGGGGGGGGGGGGGGGTTTGAAGGATTTTTTTTTTTTTTTCTTTCTTTCTGGTAGATGCCATTTGCTTCCAGTTTTGCCTCCACGGATTTTAAAACCAGCAACTTATATGTATTTTTTTTTTTTACTATCACTGTGCAGATCAGGTGTGGGTGGTGCTATGAGAGAGAGAGAGAGAGAGACACAGAGGGCTGACAGAAGCTCTAACAAAGAATGATATCAGACAGACAATGGTTGTGTATGTACATATTTATATATATATCTCTACTATACAGTTTATGGAGCTCAAGTTAACAGAACAGCCTTAGATTTTAATTTTCTTCTTCATATATTTTCTGGACAGTAATCTTAAATTTGTTTTTGTGTTTTGATACCTTGTACCAAGCACAGTATTATTGAAAGTAGGGCATCTAATATTTGTTTTATCATTAGTTTCTCTGTCTGTCAGGCTGTTCATGCTCATAGAGAGAAACGGTAACGGGCTGTAGGTCAGTGACCGGATTGCTTTGCAGTGCGTCTTCCAGCTTTTAGAAATTCTCTAGTTTTGCCTTTCACATTTATTTCACAAACTGACTTTGTCTACATCTCACTTCTTGTTTTGTTTGTTTGCTCTTCTCTTCTAAACCCAAAAGTCCGACTGCATGAAAATGCAAAGAATGTGACTTGGGGATGGGGTTAGGGTTAGAAAAAGATCCAGTGACCACCAATGTGTAAAAAAAGAAGAAAAAAAAAAAAAAAGAAATCATTTCAAATTCCAAAACAGAGGCAATGAACATTGAAAAATTATGCAAAATGCCTGTAAAAAGATATTAAACCACTGTGGATAGCAGGTCACTTTATTTCAACCTTAACAGTTTGCCAGAGTGTGTGCCACTTTGGCCCTGCATTTAGGTTTGTTAGTTTGTTTTTTTTTTTTGTTTTGTTTTTTAATCTAAAAAGAGGGACAATAGAGATGTTTGTGTTCAGACTGAACTGTTTTGTATATTCAACATTTGAAGTATATTCTATTTTGTTGTACTCTTGTTTCAAAGTGTATTCAAGTAGATTTTACTGAAATATAAAAAGACATTTGAAACCAGGTAATTATCGTTCTCATTTCAGTTTCACAATAAGGCTGATACCTAAGTGTGTTTGTGTTTACAACTTGGATTAATTTATTTATGGAGCCAATCCTAGCCCAGGCTCTGGGCTCCAGGCCGGGTACACCCTGGACAGGTCGCCAGTGGAATTATACTGTATTTAATTTTTTTTGTTTGACGGTGGATGACAGACGCAGACGCTCTGAAGGTGATGAGCCTGGGTAGTTGTGCTTGTGTCGTCAGTGCTGCAGATTGTGAATTCCCCAACAACATGTGGCTTGATGTCTCAACTTGACAGTAAATGAAAACAGGAAGGTGGACAGCGGCCCTGTCACAGCGGGTTCTGATGCTGCACAGACACGCTTTCCCATTTTCACAGCCTCTGACGTAAGTCGGAGGCAGAAATCTTTAAAGCCTAAACGGGTACATTAAAATCAGCTTAATAATTATTAGAAGTAAGCCAGAAAACCACTTAAATTCCTAAAGAGTCACCAGCAAATGTGAACCTTTGAAGTAGTGAACAAAAACACAGCAATGAACAGCAGGACCACTTTATTCTGAGGCGCTGGTGCTCAATGGCACAAAATTCAATCCAGTTTAAATAGTTTGAGTTTAGGATTACTCTAAACTGATAAATACAGAGTCCTGTTTGGTAGCTTCATTGTGTTGGAGAGCAGTAGTGAGGTAAAAACATGAGTACAGTGTCTGAGGAGGTACACTGCCAGCAGTCATGTGACCTTCCCAACTCCCGCTCCAGTTCCCCGGCTTCCTGTCTCACTCACACAAGGTGTGGCATCTACATGCCTGCTTGCTGACTGAAGTCGATCTCGACTCGTCATCCCACTCGTGTGCAGCTTCATCTCCTCCTCCTGCTTCTCACTGTTTGTCCTTAAAGCTGAAGTCACAAACTAGAGAGAGGTGATCTGACGGATAGGTAAAGGACGGAAGCCTGTTGGGCCCAATCTGTTCCTCAGTGGGCATGTCCAACACGGCGTCCACCCTCAGCATGTCCTGACTGTACCAGATGTAGTCCAGAGTGGTGCAGCACTCCCCAGTAGGCCGGATCTTCCAGGTCGTGTATTCCGGCTCTGTCAGACCGTCCTGGCTGAGTTTCTTGTAGGCCGAGTCCAAACTGAGAGGCGACGTGATAAAGTGTCTGTACACCTCCTCGGTAGGGATGGCGTTGAAATCACCACATATGAGCAGAGGAATGCCGGAGCCGGAGTGGTCGGTGTGTTTCTGGAGCAGATTCTGGATCTGTCGCAGGAGGTCACAGCCCTGAGTGCTGCGGAGCCACTCCCAGCCAGAGCGCGCCTTCAGGTGGGTCACAGCCACGCACACACGTGTCTCTGTGCGCCGACAGTGTAGTATGGTTACTATGGCAACCTGAGGCAAGAGAAGATTTGTTAGACGCTTTTTATTCTGTTCTCTTTTATACAGGACAGTGAAATCTAACCCACCTGATTGGTTGGAATCCTCATGGCAGAGAGTCGTATGTTAGCACTCTCCAGGAGCTGAAATCGCGACTGATCAAAGAACAGTGCGCAGCCGTCGGGGCCATTGTTGCCCTCCACGTCCAAACAGGGCGACCAGGGTTTGGGGCAGAAGCTGCTGCTGTAACCCAGGCCTGCCAGGAGCGGCTGGAAGGTGTCGTAGTAGTGGTCAACTTCCTGCAGACACAGGATATGAGGTCGGTAGGTGAGGATCTCCTCTAAGATGAGATACTTCCTGTGGGACCAGCTGAGGGCCTCCAGGGGACACTGGACAAAACTGTCGAGGCCCTCACCCAGAGCTGAGGCACGGGAGAAAAAGGGAGATCTGCCTTCAGTCAACAGGTCAAGTCTTCAATCAGGACATCAGCTGGACTCCACTGGTCGTTTTCATTTTAAAGTCCTCTCTCTTCAGTCAGCGTCTACACCGATATTTATTTGAACTTTTAAAGATGGACCTGAGCAGCTAATGTTTACAACCTCAGTGGTTTATTCCTTATTGGACAGTTAAAATACACTTTGTGCTGTAAAAAGCATTTACCCTGGGCCAGGATGTTCCACTGCATCACTCTGAAGGGGCTGCTGGGGGCACTGTCTCCATTATTCAGATGGACAACTTTCCTGTGGAAGCGAGGCGGTCTGTCTCCGAGGGCGTCCTCACACTGTCGAAGCAGTTCCACTGGATCGAGGGGACACACAGGAGATGCCCTCTGCTCCTGAAGGACGCAGACAGGACAGTTCAGATTTATCTATAACTCTTTTTTTTTTCTAAAATCTGCACAGTGGGAAGAGGAGAGGGACTCACCTGGCAGAACTCTGGATCCAGATTTGTGCCTGCAGGCTGGTCAGGGTCTATGTGCGATGGAGGGAGTGGGACAGCAGAGCTGCTGCTGCTGAGGGCCCGAGTCACCGCGCTGTACAGCCTGGTGGCTCCTCCACCCATTGGACAAACTGGTGAGGAGAGAAAAGACGAGTGTGAGCAGGTCAGAAAGTGTGTGGTTATATTCACCTAAAACAGCTGCCTGCTAGAGAGTGCCCCAAAGATTTTAGCTGCAGACGCAGGGAAGGAAGGCTGATATCTCAGACTTCACTGTCTTATATTATTTATCAAGATGGAAATAATGAAACATCAGGAACATGTTCTATTCTTTATCTTTCAAACATCTGTAAACGAATAAAAGTCGTTTGATGAATAGCAGTCACACTGTTCCACTGATCCTTATAAATCCTCAGCTTTAGACTCTACTGTCTGACCAGAGTTTCACCTTCAGCTGAGGTTATTAGAGACGGCACCTCTGAATCTCTGCAGTCCAGTCATGTAGCTCAGAACCTGAGACAGCTTTTTTTAGTCTCAGTGTCTCAGTAAGACTCTGTGGACAATGTCCTCTGTCGACTCACATGTGACCTGAATCATTCATGCCATCTAAAATTAAGATTGACGCTTCACAACGGCTTTCAAGGCATTAACAAATGAGCCGGTCAGACAGCATTGTCTGCGGCATTGCAGCCTTCATCTTTAATGCCTCTCGAACACCGTGGTCTCGCAGTTTGTTCCAGTTTGAACAGGCTGAAAATGCATGTGACATCTCATTCCATTGTACACAAAAAGATTAAAGCTGTATAGCTTGAAAAATGTGAAATTGATTAAAATGCAAACAAAGAGCTGAAAGCTGCTAAAATACCATGCAGAGCAGATGAGAGGAACTGGTGATAATTCCATGAGCATACTAAACAACAGGAAGCCACTTCCACATTACACCGATTCAAATTATTAGTCGTTTGATCCATTGTTCATGTAAATGTACTGATTATTGCAGCTTTACCAACACAAATAAACTGTATTATTAGCCAGGCAGTTTCCTTCCTTATCTGTCTCTCCAGCGGGAACTTTGAACACCAGTAGGTCAAAAACAAAACTGGGTCAAGTTAACTTGTTGACACTTCACACTTGTTTAATTAAGTTTTCCTTAAACAGATATTGATCAGCCAATTAAGATCCAGTTAGAGTTTTATTAGCTCTCAACACAGAACATCAGCTGTCCCCAAAAGATTAAATGCAACAAGTTCTTTAAGTCTTCCAGATTCTGGTCACAAATTTTTCCTCGGCTCATGTAAATCTGAGCTATCTGGCTATAAAAGGACAGATGAAATGCTGCCTGGCCAAAGATTTAGACAACATGAACAAGCCTTTTCACTAGCGTAGACATAGATTTAATAATTAAGTCTGGATAACATTGCTAATATAAAATACACACACCTTCTGCCTCTGACTCGTTTTGTATTCATAAAATGACATCAGTCATGTACGTGCAGCACATTCACACATGATCAGGTCCACAGTAAAATGAGTAGCTTTCTCTTACCCATAGTATCCATCACTGTCCACAGCTATGTCCACTCTGCACCTCTGTAAAATGTCCTGAATGTCCCCTTAAAATGCTTCGTCACCCTGACAGGTACTCTATTACTGTGAGCAGATTAAAGCTTCCTGGTTTAGCTCAAAGTGTTTTCACTGCAACAGGAGATAGTGGCACGTGTTGTCGCTGTGTAGATGCAGAAATCTGACTCCTCATCGCTCACTGCTGCCTATAAAACCTCAGAGGAAGAGGGAGGGGGATTAGGAAGTGTCGACGTCATCAGGCCATACGGAGAATTATAGGTCATGTGCTGCTGAAGGAGAGAGAGATACACGGTGCTGCACACACGCACACACACACACACACACACACACACACACAGCAGTACTGATAGAGTCCATTAGTCAGACTCATCTGGAGTCTGATGCTTCAACAGAAATATAGAGCAAAGAAACAAGCAACACAAGGGACACACTCAATCATATGTGCATAGAGGAATGCACAAACGCTCAGTGTATGTGCGTGTGTGTGTGTCTATTGCAAAAATTCAATAGACACACTTCCTTAGGTTGCATGGTGTAATAACAGTCATTCAAAGCACAGTTTTTCGTTAGGTGTTACCTCAGTGCTGGGTTGTGTTAGTTTACATAACAAAATGTATTTTTCCAAACTTGAAATTCTGTTGTAATACTTTGGGATTGAAACCAAAGTTGTCTATTGAACTGTGGATTTACTGCATCAAGTGGCAGCTTTCAACTTGTGGCTACAGGCCCCATTGAAGGGTCATGCTGTAAGTATGCAGGGTTTTGAGATAGAATAAAATAAATTATTTGTATTTGTATTGTCATGACACATTACTCTGCTCACTGCCCATCCAACTCACTGGAGTGGAAGACTTATTGTTTTGACTATTCAATGTGTTGCTTTGCTGTCATTGTCAGCACACACGCAGCTAGACAGCACCATGATGAGGAACTCCAAGTGGGTTTGTGAGTGACTCATATGAGTCACAACACGAAGCCAAAGTTCCTGATTTCTATGGTAGGGAGTAGAATCATAGCCACAGGCAAATGCACAGAGGAAAATCTTAACCCCACAGCAACTACAAGCTACTGACATCCAAACTGGCAGTGTACTCATGGATAATGCACTTGCATGTCTGTGTGTGTAAGTGCGTGCTGCTTTCAGCGTAGTGTGATCATTTCCTATGTACAATCCAGCCAGAATAATTTACTGTACTGCACTAACTGGGAACATGACATGAGAACAAGAGCAAGGTCCAGTGTGAGAGAGACCGAGTGTGTCAGTCAATCCCATACTGGCATATTGACTGATGTTTCCACATCAAAGGGCAGCTGCCTTATTACGATACATGGGTGAGGTTTGACAAGTTCGTGGTGTTCAGAGTTCAACAGTTTCATCATGCTGGTCGTCATATTGTGACAGCAGTGTACGATCTGTGCACAACAGAAATCTAAAGACAACAACATTCTCAGATGCCGTCGAGCAATGTCAGTCTGAACCAAGTGGTAAAGCAATGGGCCAATTATCAAGCTGACGTAATCTGTACAAAGAAGACATACAACTATTAAAAGGTTTTCTTCCATTTGTCATAAACTACAGCTCAGTAACCTGATTCATTATTAAACATTATTAAACATACCCAGAAATGGACTTTTAACTGCAACATATTCAGACATATGTGAGTGTATATCTGTCATATCTTGGCGGACCCTACAGAGAACATCATGTTCGTTATATCTAGTTTGTGGTGTTAAATTGCTCCTTGCTCTGTGACCTTTAGATGAGCCGCCTCAACGTGATTGAAGGCGTCAAAAGCAGCCACTCTCTTCATATGAGATGTTTGATAAGAGACAGAGCTTGTATGAAAAGTTCAGCTTGTTTACAAGGGGAACCTGTGAGCCAATAAGTGAGCATGGGAGAGTCAACACACAGATGTCTGGGACATACTTATGCTCTTGATCACCTGAATGCTACAGCTCTGATGAGTCATCTGTGAACAAAAGCATTGTGCCACTTGTGAAACTCACAGAGGAAACTGCCATTACAAAATATCCAATATCATGGAATATCCACTTGGTTCCCTATTTACGGCCACCAATAGAGGTGGCGAGAATAATTTTGCTGCTGTTGCATCACAAATGAAGACTGTTTACAAGAGCACTAACCCTTGCATGCAAATGTCAAAGCAGAGTACTATTCCATTTTTGAGGCTGTGTGGCCTTAAAATATGAAATACCTTCTGATCCAAAGGTTTGTCCAAAGTTCTTCTCTTAATGAAAATAACATTAGCAATATCTCAATAAATCTCCTCAGCATGAAGGAGGCGTGTGGAGCAGTGCTGGTGTAATAGCTGAGGTCAGCAATCATAGACATGGATGCTTTGTGTCTTTGTAAAGACACAAAAAAAAAAGCCCTGTGACTAAAACAGCACAAAACTATGAAACCAAATAAAAAGACGTTTATCACAATGTATGAAAAATAAAACATGACATAGGTCAGATAGGATGAGCTTTGATGAACTTAAATATCCTTCTTCTTAAACATTTGTATAATGTATTTCTGTTTTAACTTCAAACGCTTGCAGACATAAACAGTGACATCTGAAGCAGAGCAGTTGGCAGATGCAGTCTGACAGAGAAAAATCAAGACAACCCAAGCAGCGTGCGACCCAAAACTGATTTATAAATATACTCTATGCTATAGTCTGACACTCCATGAAGCCACATATGCTGTAGCTGCCAGATTAGATGGCACAAAGGAGCTCAAAGTTCTTGGTGAAGTGACCTCTTACCTTATTTACTGGAATAAACTGGTGGGTTGGTTGTGCTCCTCTCATGCAGCAGCTGCCTTGTTTTTCAGCTGTCTCCCTTTGCCTTTACACAGTCCCGACAGTGCATGAGACAACAGCAGGGAATGTTCCTCAGACTGCATGTGTCTGCATGTTTTTGTTCAGTGGAAAGTGGGAGGTTGTTTGACCCTCCAACTGCAGGACAAAGACACAGCATGGAGAAACTTGGTCCCTTCTGCCATCTGCTGGTAGGAGCAACACAGGAAATGTGTATCATCTGTCACCAAACCTAATCGAGCGTGACTGAAAGGAGAATAAGACAAGTCCCATGGCTCAGGCATCGTAACTGGAAAAAAACTGAAAACAGTTTTAAGAGAACCAAAACTTTTCATGGTTTTTTGTTTTTCTTTTTACATTTTATTTCAGCATATTTATGTCTAATGAGGCACAAATAAAAGATGTAATGCATGAGCAGACAAACACCAACTGAGCTCAACTATTTCATACTAGTTTACAGTCCAAAATGTCGCCATTAAAAGTAATTGGTTGAATTTAATTTTAATAACACCAAAGAAAAATTTGGGTTAATTTTGACCACATGTAAATAAGATAAGGTTTCTTTAGGTTTCTTTATTATGGTCAGAGCTTAGACGACACTTATGCATAGCAACTGCTATTCATTGTAACAACTCTCTTCAACACCAACCTGCGTTACTAAAAACTTTCACCTGTTTTTAAGTGTCCTGACGGTGAATTGTAATACAAAAATAATATCAGGTAAAGTCACATGCCACATAACCACAGAATTTACTTTCATACTATATTTGATATGTAAAGCTTATTACAATCTAACCAAAGAAAAACATGACTATTGATTTTGTTTCTACAGCATCAATTAGGCAGTCGTGGCAGGAACAGCACAGGCCTATTCAGTGTATGTATATTAGCCTCATTTTAAAATCAACTTAACAGATACAGCTGATGTGGTCTTTTTTTCCCCTTCAGCTTCATTAAGATTTTTTAAAGTGCACTTTACAATCTGAACCAGAGTCTCTTTTATCAGCCTTGCTTTGCTGGGCTACAATTGCTTTATCTCCAAGTCGTTTGCTGAAATCTAACATCTGTTGGTGTAGGAGCACGTTCACATTTTCTAGCTGTAGCTTCCTGCTCTTGAAACGGTTTAACAGATCACTCATAGACTTCAACATGACAGTGCCCCTGTTCTGTCCATCCTCAGTTACCAGTAAATCTTCTCTCCATGCTTTCTGTAAACTGTCAAACAGGATGTTGCGGTCCAGTTTGAACTGCTGAGTCTCCTGTGAGTATCTGTCTCTGTCACTCTGGGCTCTGCTAACGTCTTCTGTCATCTGTGTGATACAGAGATGTATCCTGCTGTTCTCCATGCTGACCTGTTCCAGTTTGACACTGTTGTTATAGATGCTAATTTCTACAGCTCTCAGCTCTGACGCCAGTTTTTTGTGCACTTCCATGTGATTTGCTCGTGCTTTCTCCAGCTCAACCTTCAGCTCCTCTCTGGGCTGAAGCAGAGAGCTTGTCTTCTCCCTTGCCCCCTGAATTGATTGTTCCAGCTCAGTCTTCTTCCACTTCAGCTCAGAGGTCAGTATTTCCATTTTCTGGTGCCTGCTTTGCTCCTCGTTCCATCTTGCCTCCACCTCCCTGAGTACCACCTCTTGCTCCTCCACTTCCCTCTGCTTCTCCTCGTTGGTTGTTGTGAGGCTCTCGGCATCAGCAATGCATTGCTGTATTTCCTGATAGTATTTGCTCTCTATCTCTCTGTACTCCACCTCACACTCAGTGAAATGGCTCATTAATAAGTCAGGATCAATGCTTTTGGGGTGGCACTGATGGAGTGCAGCCTGCTCTTGCAACAGCTCTTCATATCTCCTTCTGGTTTTGCTGATTTCAGAGTTCATTTTTTCCATGTGTTCCTCCTGCTTCCTTTTTTCATCCTCCAGGAGTCTCTTTAGCCTGCTCTTCTCCTCTTCAAGACAGCTGATGTTCTTCTTCTCTGCCTGCATGTTAGCACACAGCTCCTCCTGATTCCTCTGAAAGACACGCTGGTTAATCGTGTCAGCTTCCAGGAGTTCTCTGGTCTGCTTGTCCATCTCTTTGATCTCCTTCCTGTGTTTGACTATAGATGCAATTCTTTCCTCCAGCTGCAGTTTGGACCTCTCCAGGTGCAGCAATACGTGCAAATGCTCTGCCCTTACTTCCTTCTCTTCATCATGATGCTGCTTGAATATCTCATAGACTTGAGCTAGGAGGTCTCGACAGAGTATACTTGAGGCTTGAGTCTTCTTAATTTTTTCCTCCACAGTGGCAATTTCTCCTTTAAGATGCTGAATGGCAGCACTGAATGCTTGTCCTTGGTCACACAACTCCTTCCTCAGCGCATCTCTCTGTACTCTCATTTCATGATGTTTTTGGGTCTCCCCTTGCAGTTGATTCTCAAGCTGACATCGAGACGCCGTCAGTCTTTGCAAACTGCTCTCCAACTTGGCCATATCAGCCATGAGCTTTTCCACACGGCCATGTGTTTCTTGTTTTTTATTGATGACTGATTTCAGCACTCCTCTGCTCCTCCTGATGGCTTGCTTCTGCTGCTTGATCGTCTCGTCCATTTCATCTACATCTCTTGACAGGTCATCATTTTTCACAGTTGTAGCCTGTCTCTCCAGAACCATGCTTTGTTCAAGGGTTATTTTATCCTGTTCGACGGCAGCAATGCATGACTTCAGCTCCTCTATCTGCTCCTGTGTCTGATCCAGCTCTTTTTGCAAGCTGTATTTTAGGGTGATTTGATCATTCAAAGCAGCAATGATCTCTTCGTGCTCACTCTTTACCTGGTCTCGTTGAGGGTAGAGTGCTTTGTTTTGGGCCAGGAGGTCTCCCAGCCTCTTCACGGTGGCTTCGTGGAGCTGACAGACTGCGTTTAGGTCTTTTTGCAGCTGCTCCATCTCCTTTGCGTTGGATGCACGGGCTGCTGCTACGTCAGCCATAATTTCCTGGCTCATTTGTTCCCGAAGCTTGTTAATTCGGTGTCTCAGCTTGCTGTTTTCTATGGTTTCCACCTCTAAACGTTCATGGGCGGCACGTCGCTCCGACTCCAGTTCGGTGATGGCAGCAGTTATGTCTGTCAGATGCAGACTGGCTTCAGGGGCAAACGGTGCCCGCTGCTCCCTCAGCTCTCTGTCCAGCTCCTTCAAATGCTCCACAGCGAGCAAAACGGCCGGGAAGTCGGGGACCAAGCAAGAGGCCATTTTCTTTTACTTAAATCGATTGCTCTGCTGTCTTGTCAGCTGCTTTAAAAGTTCAGTATCCACCTTCGGTAACTTGTGAGTGTGGTTACCGTGGCAACAGCTGGCCCACCCGCGAAGGGGAAGAAACAGTCGCAGCTACGGCGAGTCGCGAAGGCCAAACCTCTTTTTAGCCGTTAGCCGTTAGCTAACCGTGTAAGCCCCAAGTTTCTAAGCTGCGGTAGAAATGCGTTAAATTCTAGTTTAGACGGACAAGATACGACGAGCTCAGCGTGAAAGCATGAAAAGGTTTGAGAGGGCCTTTGACGGAGAAAGAGGGAGACATTTATGAAAGAAAAAAAAACAACGAATATTGAGCGTTCAACAACAGCTTACCTGAAAAGTGGAGATGATTCCAGGTGAATGTCTACACCCGGCATGTGAGCGAAGAGTCGGCCGTACCGGTGTGACCGATAACGATAACCGGGCGGCTTTCAGGGAGCACGCCAATGTCCGTGTTGCCAGGTTCGGATATTTCACGGATATTTCTGGGAGTTGCCTCACAAGAAGTTGGTTGGATTAATAGGATCCCTCTGAAATTAGAACGAAAAGCTCCAGTAATTACAACGGAAGGCATGAGCAATGATAATAAACAGTAATAAAAACTGCAACACTGGAGATGAGTAGTGGTTCAACCATTTGAACCACTGTATTGTATCGCATTGTAGTTCAAGGTGTTTTAGATGCTGCTCAGTTGCTTTTGAAAAAGACTTCAGATTATTTCACTTCCATATGCATCAGAAAGACAGGACTAAATTTGGATAAAATTGAGGTTTGAACCTATCCCTTTAACAGTCAGGTACAGGCCCAGAAACCAACAAAGGTCGATAAAGCCCTAGCAAATAAAAACACTAGCAACATTGACAAAGATACAGTCATGTATGTTGTGTTGCTTATTCTCAAGCAAAAGTTCAACACTTACATTACAAAAGTGAAAAGTCATTCAGTGGTACTTCAGATTCTGGGGTCCTGAGGTGGCTGACTGCTTTAAGTTGTTGGCAATTCAGCCTCGGCTGTAATTTAAAGCAAATTTAGACAACCTACTCTAATGTGAGCCAATGTCAGCATTTCGTTTATTTATATTATGTTGGAGAACTTAAAATAAAAACTATGTAAGAGGAAACCTTCCTACAGTGATTTGATCAAAGATCAAACATTCCAAGCTTATGAACTTCAATACCTGCCCAGCTTGTGCCCACAGCTCTGAAATTCATGGGATACAGTCCTTGCAAGTCATTTAGGAACATTCAGCCATCCAGCAAACAATTCGGAGTACTAAAATACAGAACAAACAGCCTCAAAATCTAATGTGTACAATGACAGTTTCATGCATTAATGGTTTCAGTAAATGGTTTGGCTTTTGTGACCTGAGACCTGTTAGATGAATGGACTATCTAGGCTATTTGAGTATGTGTAGTGTTATTTGTACAATTACCTTACTTTTACTTTGTTAAGTCGTATAAATGCTATGCACTGATTTTAGAGTTTTACCCTGACTGAGTATATTAACTGTATTCTATGTTTAAATTATTTTATTCACCTTGTCTGATCTGTGTATCTATACATTTACTGCAGCATGTAGCCCAAAATATATTTCCACATAAGGGCAATAAAGTATATGCCTATCTATCTACCTTGTATTGTTTAAGTCAATGTTACTTTTAAGTTCTCCCTTCACTATAATCAAAGGGACCTGGCAACCCTGGCCTGTCGCGGAATGATGTCGTCAGTCCACAAAGCACAGAAATAGAACATGTAGAAGCTGCATCACTATCACAGTGTCTGTGATTCTGCCAGTTTTTGTACAAAAAAAAAAGATTGTAAATATTTGGGTATTTCTTTACATCTTCAGTTATTTGATGTTCAATATGAAGTAGAACAATTGAATGTTTTCATGTATGCATGGAATATAATATATACACAATAATAATAATAATAATAATAATAAAATGGTATTTGAATTTGAGTCTTGATGACAGAGACTGATGCTGATTTATACAATGCGTCACAAAAAACTGGTGCAATTTTCTATACATATAGTTAAAACATGGGTGGGACAGTGCAATGGAGGGAGGGGATCTGGAGCCCAAACTAATCATTTTAAAAAGTGGGTGGGATTTGTTCCACCCTCGTGGTGGTAGCTACGCCCCTGGTACAGTGCCGCCTCCTGCAGAAACGCGGTAAAGGGCCACAGTAACATGGATCTCGTCAGCAAACCGAGGGGCAAGTCTATCGTTTGGATGTATTTTGGCTTGAAAGCAGACGAAAAGGGACAGCCTTTGAACTCCGGCGAGGCCATTTGTCGCCTGTGTCGAAAAATAGTGCTTGCCAAAGGAGGGAACACCACCAATCTAAGAAGTCATCTGAAACGGCGACACCGAGCAGATTTTTACGAGAGCACTTCCTCCACGACCTCTGCAGCTTTGTTTGAGGCATCAGGTGATTGATTATTCAGTTTCAGGCATTTTACTGCACTACATGTCGTGCATTAAATGAATGATTTATGGCAACGGCCGCAGTTGTAACTAATATATGCATTAATCTGTGAAATGCAATTGTGCCGAGGCTCAGCTGTTCATGTGAAAAATAGCCAATGGTCTTGTGCACGCTGATCACCCCTTTCTAACACACTTTAGACCACTTGATACGGCGTAACTCGTGTAAGATACAATGATGCGATTGTCTTTTGTGCCACGTTTGAGTGTAACATCTAATCACAGCCATGCCAACATTTGTAATTTTGGTTAACTTTTGTATGCGTATTGTTATCTACGGAAGCCCTGTCTGGTCATACATATTATTCCCGAAAGGAAACTTGTTTTTCGGAAATAACGAATAACAGTCTAAATGTTATTGAATGATCCAGTGGTAAACTAATGTTGGAGGAGCAGGAGCACATTGATTGATTTATATATTCTTTCAGTAGAGGTCAGGCACAGGCTGAAACAGCTCTGAGTCTTGCTATTGACAACTTGGTGTGCAGACATAAGCCATCCATCAGTCAGCCCGGGACGGCAGCTGTTTGTTTCTTCGCAAATCAGCTCAGTGCGCATCTCTGATTATGTCGTTATTTCAGGAAACCTGTTACATTTTCCCCCAGAAAATGATCATCTCGTAAAAACGAAGCAAAATAAAATGTTTGACTGTGTAACTGTCTCGGGCTTCCGTAGATACTACTGTAAAAACACTACTGTATTTTCATGTCATAACTATGGATTCAGGTCAATTCTACATCATTCATCACAATGCCGACACCCAGGGGTGCTTCTGAGCATGCGCAACGAGAACGACAGACCCAGGTTTTACGACAGTGTCGCCCTTGCTGTTGCCATGGTGCCAATCAAACACACTTTCCCGTCGCTTGCTTTGAGAAGCTGGCGGCAACGTTTGGGAATATTTAGTCATCATATTGTTTTTTGGTTCGATCTGTTGTACATGCTAGTTCTGCTGTTGGCAAGAGAGTTTATCATGGTCAGCCGCCATCTTTGGCATTTTAAAGCCCATTTTTGTTGATAATGAAAGCATCCGAACACAGTTTGCTGTCCATCTGCTTTGTTTACATGGGCAAACATGAACGCCTGCTTTTTACATTGACAGCTGACATCGTTAACACAGACCACAGGGAGTCCAGTGATAATTTAGATTTGATTAAAAACTGAGGAGGGACTTTTTCTGAAAGAAAAGGAAGAGTGTAAGGCAAATACAATTGACTTTTTATTTTTTTTATTTTTATTTTTATTTTTTATTTTTGGGACATGCAGTGGTATCAGATCTGAACTTGAAGACAGCAGGACTGAAAGCAAGGTACAAAGAACGGATGGGGTTGGCTGTGAACTGTTTCACAAGCTGGTTGGAGTCTTGGGGCTCCAGGTGGACGTGACCACAGCGGAGAGGACTGAGCTGAAGAGACAGCTGAGGCGCTTCTATGGATCAGTTCGAAACAGCAAAGGAGAGCGCCATGTGATTGGCACTTACATTTCACTGAGAGCTGGGCTCAACTGCTATTTCAAGCAGCTTCTTGTCACCTGACCTTTCAAGCAGAGTTTGCTTTGGCCAACCAGGTGTTTTTGGGAGTGATGAAAAGCATCAGGGTGTCCGGTTGTGGCAATGTCGCACACCATCAGCTACTGTTGTCAGAAGATATATGCATCCTAACACACTTATGTGCAATGCACATTAGGTCCTCAAGGAAACTTCTGAACAAACTCTGATTTGTAAATATACATATATTTTGGCTGCAGGCCAACAGGAATCTGAATTGAAGAGATTCATTCGTCGTTTCAAAAATGTGAGAGGACTGAGATACTGTGCTTTAATTTTTGGTGATGAGACAACAATGTAAATGAATCAGAAAGACAGATGTTCTGTGTCTGAGAATTCAGGGGATGAACCCTTTCCTGTCACTTCTCTTTTAAAATACTCATCCAGTACCAACGTCCATTACTTGCAGCCTAATAAGGAGCCAGAGGATGATATGTGGTACAGCCACACCCCCCCCCCCCCCCCCCCCCCCCTCAGTTATTTGTGTTCAATGTTGGCACGCATGTGAAACGAAGCAGGAACATCTGTGATCTACACAAATCACTGCATCATAAACGCACCCTTTCACCATCTGTGTGCCACACAGTGACTGGAGGGGACTGAGATTATTACTGTCAGTGGGCCAAAGGTAGGATATGTTTATCCACCTGTTGACATCTTAATGTATGTTGTCATTTCACTTGGTCAAACTCACCAGACATCCTGCATCGTGAGCCAAAGGCAGTGGAGTGAGATATTGCCAGAGAGCTATTCAGCTGGCACAGCACGTCACAAGCCAAGAGAAGATCACTCAAGCACACACCCTGCTCCACTGCTGCTAAGGCTTAATCATTTCACTAGATACACTCCGATTGAAATGCAATGAAATTAAATGCCAAAAAAAAAAAAAAAAACCTCAAAGCTTCTGTCATTGCTATTAATAAAATGCACTATATTAACAATATAGTATAGTAAGTTGTATCCCATTGTACTGTAACAACCTCTAGAGGATTGTTACTTTTTCTTTTCAAAGAAACAGTGAAGATGCTCCATAAATGATATCCTAATAACATCATCTCATATTTGACAATTTTTATTTATTTATTTATTTTTAGGGTTGGATTTCACCCATGATGAATTCTTTGAGGATGTTCCATTTCTCCATAATGCTTCAAATCAAAACTACATCCCAGATGCCGTGTTGCCTCCTGGGGAACCCTGGCTCAATGGCAGCCCCTCCAGGGCAGTGCTGTCCCTGCCATCCTGTGTGTGCTTGTGCAGAGACAATAGCTCTGGGACGTCCAGTCCTCCATGTTTGGGTGGGGAGCAGATGGGAGAGATGAGGGTGTACGCCAAGTGTCACCTTCAGCAGGGCGTCATGTTTGGGCCCTTTGTAGGAGAAGTGTGCAGGGGACAAATGCCAGCTAATCTCAAGTATGCTTGGGCTGTAAGTACTGATTTGATGACATAAAGAGGCATTTTAAGGTCTGACAAGTGCTGTTTTAGGTCACAATTGAAATCCACTTAATTGAAACTCAAAAGCATGATGTAATGAGCGTAGAGTAACCATCAGACATTCCGTAGAAATGACCTTAAGTGTGTCTAACAAGCACTGCTTCCATGTCCAGATTAGGGATGATGCTGCGTTTGTCTACATCGATGCATCTGATGAAAACAAATCCAACTGGATGAGGTGCGTCGTTTTTACTAACTTTCATGATGTTTCCCTCTAAGTTCCCTTTTTTTTTATGTTTTTCATGCCAACGGCAGCCAAAGCCAGAGTCACTGTATTTTGGAGTTATCTCTCGGTCCTGTTGTCATGAAAATCAGTCAAGCCTTGAAGGAACTTTGGTACAAACATTCATCAGCTCAAGGATGAACTAAATAGATCTTGGTAGTCAAAGTAGCAGTGTAACAAAACAAATTTAATCAACATTTAATTTTGGCAAAACTTAAGCTTAGACTTCAACCGATTTTTATTGGTCAGGTGAAAAGACGATATTATGGTAAGATCACTGCACCTACACGAAGATGCTTGCCTGAAAAAGTTCATTTTTAAGAGAGTCCCTTCAAATTTAGTATTTGATTAGTATTAGTATTCATTTGAATTCACGGACAAAGTTTGGATATTGGTGATTGAAGGTCACCGTGATCAGGTTTGTGAACAAATTATGTTCACAAATTATGTTCTGTTGTGCCTTTACGGAATTTCTTCTAGTTTGTTTCAAATATTTGAACTCACAGACAAATATATCGATATTGGTGATTCATGGAGATCCAAACACAGTCCTTATGACATCTCAAGGGAATCCCTTTGAATTTGACTACAAATGTGGCCCAGCATCATACAACATTATAACTGCCCAAAAAGCTCTTTAGCCATAACAAGAAATTCTGTCAAATGTTTAATACTGTCTATAGCTGAAGTGGCAGCTTTATTTGACTTTGAAAGGCATTAAAACTCAGTTTTTGCGCTGTGCTTTAGGTACGTCACATACACAATGAGTGAGGAGGAACACAATCTGGTTGTCTTCCAGTTTTACCGTCACATCTACTACAGGGTTTCTCAGCCCATCCCAGAGGGAACAGAGCTCAGGGTCTGGATCGGCAAGGATTATGCCTCCCTGCTGGGCCTAGGAATGGGTGAGTTCTGTTCCATTGGGCTATTGTGATGTGAGACAATCCGATCTTCATCTACTGTTGAGTTGTGTCGATTATTCTGATGGTCTTCAAACTTAATATATGTGCTGAATGTCTTCAAATAACCAGGGTTGTTTTTTGTTGTTGTTCTTGGTGAAAACAGGAGACAATGTAAAATGTGAAGTTGGAGACAAGGAGACAGCGCTGCGCCTCTTGCAGGATATCCAGCTGGTCACCCTCCCAGAGTCTAGCAGCAATTACCTTTGGTCAGATCAAAGCCAATCACAGAGCCCCATGCCTGTTATCAGTGATGTGACAACCATGTCAAACCCAGACACAGTGAATGATCCAGGTGGGATTTCTGGCTCCAATTTCATCCCCAACACCAACTCCCTGATCTCCTTCCCATCGCCAAGCTTTCACCTGATGGAGAAGTATGATTTTGTGCCAGGAACTGAGAAACTGCTGAGCAACCCAAACACAACACAGAACAGCCCGTGGTTCTTTTTTGGGTTCGAGCCTGATCCAGTCGGTCGGCCTCTGGACCGTAACACTGCAGTGTGTAAACTGTGTGTGGAGCATGTGAGCTGTGCTGGAGGAGCAGCGGACCTCCAAAACCACCTGACCAATAAGCATCACATCAGACCACGTGATAGCAACAAGGAGCGGAGTATTCAGATAGCAGGTAACAATTGCTGCTGCTTTTCATTGCATATTTTGTTGACTATTGCTACCACAAAATAGTATTAATATTAATAATAAGGGAGGAAGGAAATGGCAACTAAGAATTTCTTTAACCCAGAATTTGCCTTTGTTATACTAAATTGCCACTGGACATCAAACACATCTGAGGCAAATAGAAATGTATTTTTTTCCCAGATATTTGGTCATTTTCCCAAGTAATTTTATTATTCAATAACAGAAAATAAATTAAAACTACGGCTGTCAAAATTGCGTTAGACAATATTCATTAATTTGCATGGTTAATTTTATTCAACTTTGAACGCTTCTGCAGCTGCCAATGACTCAATATCCCCACCCCAACAATAACGTTTCCGGCGACGCAGCGCTCTGGTGAAGTTTGTCCTAGTGGAATTGCCATAAGTCCCTCTCCGAGATGGAGGTCGCGCATGCGCAAATGGGCAGTGGAGCGATGCGGGCAGTAGTGGCAGGCGGAACCAGTTTGACAGAGATGGACTCAAAACATCTCTTCGGCCCTCTCGGTGGCAAGTTTGAGTACAAAAAAGCACAAGACGGAACAGTCGACCGACATAAAGTAGTTTGCACATTCTGCAGGAAGGAGTTTTCGTATCACCGAAGCACTTCCAGTTTAATGTACCACATCAACGCGAAGCATAAATTAATCGGGGATTCTGCAAGTATTTCGGCCACTTTCGCGTCTGGCTCGTGCCAACCCACTGTCCCGGAACTTCAGGGCATCAGTAAGTCTATCACTCAGTACGTTTACATGCATTGTAGATAACCAGAGTATCGCCTCGTTCTGATAATGACAGTTTTAAAATGCATGTAAACACCTTAATCGGATTGGAATCGGACTACCGGACTACTTATTTCTAGGTGATCAGATAGCTGCTATTAATAGCTGCTGCAATGCTCCGATTCAATCTGAGAGTGGCGTTCTGCGCATGCTCGAGACTCTCTGCCCTGGGCCGTCACCCGGAAGTAGAACAAGGCGACGTAATAAACACACCAGTGGTGGTGTTTGTAAACATGACTCTTAAAACTAATCGATACTCTTAATTTGTGTCAACACCAACATAAACAACGGGTATGAAATTACTACCCCACTATCCTCCACCTCCTTCGCCGTGTTCATCTAAAATTCACACAATTACCTAGAAGATTGAGGGGGGGAAATGGCTGTACAAAAGTTATGCAAGTTGCATCTCAAAATGCATTGTACAGTGCCCCATTAGAAAATACACATAAATGATGAAAATCCATGGACTCAATGAAACTGGAAAGAAAAAAGGATGACGATTTGGCTGGGTTTCTGTGCCTAACAGTAACTATCTTGTTGTTACAGCACATCCAATTACTGCCTTGTGGGAACAAATGTCATTTGCATTGACAATAACAAAAACAAAAGAGTGTAAGTTTGCAGAGACATGTGCTAAACAATTCGTAACAGTGGCATGGGGGTGGGTAATTGAAGGGAAATGTACTGACGCTGCATGAAACATGACAGCTGTGGCTAAATGTTGGCCATGTGAGCATATGCCTTGTATGGCTCACCTCTTACAGAGAAGACAGACTTGTGTAGAAAAAAATGTTGGCCACTTTAAACACAGTCCAGAAAATGCCTTAAGACTGGAAGCACAGCAAGCGACTCAGAGGCAGCAGAAAGAGCAGCTGATCAAGGACATGCCAACACATTGGAATTCAACACTGAAAAGGGTTTAGCTGATGAAAATAAACAAGTGAGATGGGAATTTTTTTTTCATTTGGTTGCCTAATAATTCTGCGCACCAATATTTGCCAAATAATTGTTCACACTGAGATATTCTCTTAAGAAAGACAAAACCTGACTTACTTTCTTAAATATTCAGGTTTAAGCTTCATTAACATTTTGGACTGAGCGAGGGTGCTGTAGTTGTTGAAAAATGAAACTGTCAAAAATAAAACTTACCTAATTGTGCATGCAGCATATATGCATGTGTATAAATGGAGTCTCAAGCACCAATGGAACTCTTGTTTTTTTTTTTTTTTTTTTGTTTGTTTGTTTTTTTGTTGTTGTTTTTTGTCCTTTTTGTATTATTTTCCACTAAGTAAATGTGCAGGTTTACCCAATAAACTGCAGCCCAGGTTAGCATATAGCTTGAATTTATGGTGCATCCCCTTCAGCCTTCTTGCACCGGCAAACAATATCTCTTCCCTATACCGACGTATTTTCCGAGGCAACGTAAATGCACCACCGGCGTCCTCGGGCACTGACGCAAGCACGCAGAAGTTGTAAACAACAAAGATGGCGGTAAACGAGTCCACATTGGCAACGAAGAGCTATTTAATGCGCCGACAGATACACACAGATCAAACGTGTGGCAATACTTCGGGTTTTTCAAGCGAGGAGGTCAACTTGACAAGACGCACGCAATCTGCAAACAATGCCGCGGGGCTATCAAGTCCGTTGGCAGCACGACGAACCTGACGGCACGGCGTGGACACCTCTGCGGCCGCTCCCCCCTCCTCCTCTCCGGACTCTCCCGAAACACGAGCCCCGCTGAGCGGCAGCAGAGGTGGTGACACCAACAGTAGGTCTATCGAAGGGTCATTTGGGAAGAACACGCCCCAGGCCTGCTTTAGCCTACTTTACTATACTATACTTTACGCTTTGTAGAAATGTGTCATCAAACAGGAAGCTGATATTTATTTATGTCTCACCAGGTCAACGCTTGCAGCCAGTGATGGCCAACAGTGGCCTGGTCAGCATGCTCCCTCTGGTTTTATCTACTCACGTGACTGATGCCATCACCAACTTTCTCATCATGGATCTCCAGCCCCCATCTCTGGTGGAAGGGGAAGGATTCAGACAGCTGATACACAACATCCTGCCCTCCTGCAAGGAGCTGCCATCATCTTCTCAGCTCGAGAACCTCCTGAAAGAAATCCACACAAAAGGCAAGACCAACCTTGCTCAGCTCCTGAGCAGGAAAACAGTGAGCAGAGGAACTGAGGAGATATCCGACCACACTGCTCCAATCGAGTTTGAGCCCAGGAAGCGTGGGCGCCCTCCCAGCTGTCGGAGGGAAGTTCCTCACACTGTCACTTTTAGTGTGGATGTTTGGTCCCACAACTGGCAGGGAAACACTGACAAGTACCTCACCCTCTGGGCACACTATATCGACTCTAATTTTAGCTTTCAGAACGTGGCTTTGGCAACAAAAAAACTTACAGAGAGGGGGAAAGACCCGTCCCTCCAGGCGCTGGAGGTTCAAGTGAAAGTGATGGCACAGGAGTGGGGAATCTCTCGCCCCAATCTGGTCTTATTGGGAGGAGAGGGAAGACATAAGATGAAGCACGGGTCAATAAAGACTGAGAAAGGTGGAGAGGCTGCAGGAAGTGTTGCTCACCCAAACTCTACCACATTTCTTGAGAGGGATGACTCTTTGCCACCTGAGGAGCCGCGCTTCACTGAACATGGTAACTCCAGTGATGGACAAACGTTGGTCCCATGCTTCTACAGCGCCGTGCGGCACTGCATTGAGGAAGTGATGTCACATCCTGTCATCTCCAAGACCCTCTGCCACTTCCAGGGTATTCTCTCTGTCCTGTTCCTGACATGTTCTCAAAACAGAGGCTTGCATCATGCCCAGAGTCTGGTACAGACCCTGACAAAACAAGAGGAGGCAGATCTGAAGTCATGGGCTCATAGTCACCCAATGTGGAATAAGCTCTACCAGCTGCTGAGCACTCTGATAAAACATAAGAGCTTTTTTTGTGATATAATAAGAGATATTAAAGGGGAGGGCTTGTTAAAAGAAGACATGGCTTCTGAAACCACTTCCTCTCGCAGCTGCTCTGCAAACCCTTCCAATTCATCCTCAGCAAACATCAGTATGAACTGTGAATGGAAGACCCTGGAGGAGCTGTGTTTGGTCCTTAAACCCCTGGATGTGGCCTGTCGCACCCTCGCCAAGGAGGCCTTCCCTCGCCTGTCCCTCATTAAACCCATCCTCATTGGCCTGCTCTCCCGCCACTTCGTTTCCCGGCCGGGAGAGTCGTCCTCCATCTTGAAGGAAGTCAAAGGGATGATGAGGCGGAACTTGGCAAGCTGTTACCGCAACCCCTTTGTCAACAAGGTTCTCTGTGTGGCTTGTTCCCTGGACCCCCAGTTCCATGGGCTGGGTTTCATGGAGAAGAAGGTGAAGCATGAAGTTAAAATTATGGAATCCTCCTGGTTGAATAGCTGGTGCCTAATATCACATTAAGTTTTAACCGTGTCGGTAGTTTGGCACCTATTGATGTGACTTGAGTCAAAAATGTTAAGGCTTGCTACTCATTTGTCTTATACTGATAAGACTTTGACTTGAGTCCAATGTCAAAACGTAGGAAAAAAAAAAAAAAATTATAGCCTTATAACAGCTGTACTGGAGAAGTAAATTTTTATTTGAATCATATGTTAAAATTGAATTTAATTAAGGATGCACTCTTCTCAATGACTACTGAGTGAGTATGCTTGCTGCAGTCATCAAGCACACTTGTGTTGTCCTCAGGGTCTAAAATGACCCAGCCGCAAGGAGGTGCTGTATGAAAATGAGTGGTGTCCACTAGGGATGTATATCTCCACCCCTAAGGTCGATTCCATATGCATCTCGACACACTGCCACAGATACAATATAATTGCGATACATCGAAACCCCCTGTTGATCTGATGCGATACAAATCACTCCCATTCACAATACAATGCGATTCAAAAATGACTTGATGGCGGTTTGACTTAACTATGAAGATTCAGTTTGATATGTGATCATTCGATACAGTTAGTTTGGGTTTGAGAATGTATTAGCCTAACCCATCGGGTTTCTTAACTCAATAGCACAATTCTGCTTTACTCTCTGTAACAATTTGAGGGATGTATGTACTCTCGGGTTGATAGCCCCACAGCATTGTTTGCAGATTGCATGTGTCTTGTCAAGTTGACCTCCTCACTTGAAAAACTTTAAATATTGCCATATTGTGTGTCTTCTTTGGTGCATTAAATATCTCTTCGTTGCTAATGCTCGTTTCCCGCCATCTTTGTTGTGTACAACTTCTGCGTGCTTGTATCAGTGCGCCATGGTGCATTTACGTTGCCTCGTAAAATACGTTAAGAGTAGGGAATAGATACTGGAAAACAAAACAACCGATTTAACCATGGTATTTTCCGGTGCAAAAAGGCTAAAGGAGATGCACCGTAAATTCACTCGCAAATTAAATCCGATGTGTGCAGGTGCAGTCACATCCTATATATTTGTATCGGATCACTGATGTGAATCGGTGAATCTCCTTGTCTCTAGTGTCCGCTAATGAAATTCAGTCCTGTTGAAATGTGAAAACCCAGACACTGACCAAGTGTGTGATGAATGACAGTTTGTTTCCTAAGACAAAAAATATTTGGGGTTTAAAATTCACTTAACCTTATTTTAGAGGTTTCATGAAGACGGGTAGTTTTTGACCCAGCAGTCAAGGGGAGTGTGCGTGATGTGTAGACATCAGAAGGCTTAAATAAAGCGTGTGAAGAATACTAATAATATCCTCCTCTTATTTCCTAGGAGCAGGTGTACACGTTTGATTGGCTGAAGAAAGAGGCCGTCAGGATTGTGAAGGAGGGCGGGAAGAGAGACCGAGATAATAAGAACAAGAGAAGCTCCTCCCCTGGATCCCCGGAGTCGGAGAGTGACTTCCTACGAAGGAGCAAACGGCTCAAGGAATCCCGCCCAATCAACTTTAGAGAGATCGAAGAGCAAGACGATGATAGTGATCTAGTAGAGACTGATGAGAACGAGTCAGCAGAGCCCAGATCTCAAGGCGGGCTGTCTGGTATGGAGTTCCTGCTGGGAGATTTGTTCTGCTCCTCCCCCCAGAGAAGGCCGAGCTCTGTGGAGGAGTCCATAGACATGGAGATGTCTGTCTTCAAAGCTGACAAGGGGGCCTCACTGGGAGTGGAGCCTCTGCAGTGGTGGAGGACGAAGGCAGTACAGTTTCCACTCTTGGCCACAGTGGCACGGGTCTATCTGGCTGCCCCCGCTGTGGCTGGCAATGCTGCCAAAGACTTTGTACAGGAAGGTGCGGGATCCACGTGCAGGAAAAGAGCCAACATCCCACCAGAAAGTTTGGATGCAATCCTCTTTCTGCATTATAACCACATGCCCACTACTGACACAGGCCCCACGATGCCGAAGAACGATGACAAAAACAGTTGGATCGAAAAGGTCCAGTAAACACACACACAAAACACTAATTCCTTTTTCATAAGGTCTAAAATTAACACTGTCAGCCTTTTGTGTCACACTTCTATTTATCCATATCTTAAGCTGATTATAACCATGAACCAAAGAACCAACACAAAGTCGGCCTGCTGAAAAAGACAGGTAGGCTGGTGAAGTTGGCTGCCACACACACCATAAAAAAGCACATAGGCGGAAAGTAATTCAGTTGTGGGGATTAAAAATAGTTTTTTTTATATTGGATTGGAAAATCCACTATCCACACAGTAATCCACATCATAACCACTGAACAATCGCTAAAAGATAGGAGACACCCCCCCCCCCCCCCCCAATTTACTTTCCAGGAAACTCAAGCAATGCGTCATGTGCCTTACACATTTTTTTCAATCGTCTCAGCAGATTGAAATTTTTTTTTTTTTTTTTTTGTGTGTGTGTGTGTCAAATTTTATTAAAGTACTGTGAACCTTCATAATATGACTTGACTTATGCAACATGACCTGTTATGTTGTGAATCCTAAGAAAAACTCCAAAGACTCACTTTACTCACTCACTATTAGCTCACTTTATGCTGTCAATGATCCGATTCCCTAAGAGAGAAGCTAGGAAAAACAGTTAGGTTTTAAAAAACAAAATATCACTGTCAGTAAAATGTGTCCTCATTTCAGAGTGCAGTAACAATTTACACTGCATCCTCACATACATGCAGTCTTTTTGTCTGAGTGTAACATACTAATAAAAATATCCATAAATGTTGACTTGTTTCTGGTGGAGTACTGTACTTGAGTACAGTTTTTGAGATTCTGAGAAAATAAACTTTCCGCTGATTCAGGTATGGTTTGTCTCACTTTTATCTTTTACGTTTGAGTTTTATGACACCAAAACTGATTTGTTTCAGTTCAAATGTTTGTTGTGCTTACCGCAAACAAGTTGTATCACGGTCTACAAAAACTCGCCTTCCAACCTGAAAGAGCACGTCGTGGGATGTAAAGTAGAGCTAGAGCTTGTGATGTGTCATTCGTGAATGATTTGTTCATTTTGAATTAATGTTTTGTATGACTCGGGACTAACTCATCTCAGTGTGGTGACTTGAGGCTGCCCCACAATAAGGTCACGGGTGCAGTACGCGGCCCAAACATGTCTAGGTTAATTGGTTAGTTAGTGACTCTAAATTGTCCATAGAGCAAGGGATGGACAGGGCAGCACGGAAAAAAGGAACTGAAGCGGACCCTTCCAGTGACTAGACCAGACCGCCTCCACCAACCCCCCCGTAGCAGAATCACATCAGTGTATTGTACAATGACAATAAAGCTACTTTCCTCTCCTGTGTTTCCTGAGGTGGTACTTTAATAATTAAGCATTTTTTTAAGCAAATACTTTCGTACTTACTACTTTTATTTGCATTGGAGTAATATTTGACAAGGAGTATCTGTACTTTTACTCAAATAGTGAAGTTGTGTATTCTGACCACCTCTGTTTACATCATATCATTTGAATTAAAAAAAAGTTATACAAAAGCTATCATAATCCATAAATGAACAGAAAAACACATGCACTCACAACACAACCACATACACAAACATGCTGTTAAAAGTCAAAATGAAAGTTTCCAGAGGAAACCAGAAATACTTATACCTGGTAGTGACACAGTCTGTTAAAGACAAGAAGAAAGAAAGTCTTTGAAATAGCATGCTGGAGAGCCCCAGAGAGTTATTTTTTCTTTTGATCTTTGTTATGAGTCCTTTTTTTCAAGTTATAAATTATGTATTGATTTCACATTTTATAGTTTTTACCAATTCCACTGGACAGTTGACGGTTTCTGCACTATGGCTGCATGGCTTTGGTGTGGGCTTTTTCGTCTGTCCTGGTGAGGGTGGTTTCAGTGATTGCAGGCTGTGGAATTTCTCGGTGCAGACAGCTCTCCTAGTTATTGTTTCCTCACCTGGATCTTCAGTAACCAACCAAAAACGATGTGTACAGTTTTGTACATTATGAGCTGCTGGGTGTGCGTGTGGTGATGATGGGGGATGGGGGTTGGTTTTTAACTTTAAAGAACTTTGTTTTACATTTTATGTAATAAAAGTGCCATATGAATAAAGTTTGATTAAGTGCGGGTGTATAATTTATCATGTACATGTAATTATACATCAGCCCAGTCGTGACCCCTGGAAACACGTCTTGTGTTGTATAAGTAATTCATTTGAGTAGCTGGTTGTGTTATATCTGCAACACATGTCAACATGATGGTGTTTTCTGGCCTTGTTTGTCTTGTCTATTTGTATTTTGTTTGTTTTTTGCCGTGTAGTTAATCATCTGGAAAGTAAAACTTCTCAAACATCTGCTCCATTATCCCTCTATAACGTGGATTCAGCCTGTTCGGAGCCATTGTCAGCTTCAGTATGACTGTACTTCTGCCTGTGGAGGGTGAGTTTTCTGCAGTGGATGTAGACGTAGAATGGATGGACAAACACCAGCAGAGTCAGCAGAGTCAGAGCAATGTCCACCTGCAGCACAACCAATTGTCATTCATTAACTGAAATGAGTTAAACTGTGTTTAATTCTGCACGAGGTCACGCTTTACAGTTTCAAATGGAATTAACATTAATGATCAAAAATATATTCTTGCCTGAGTGTGGTATATATCTTTCATTTCAAAACTACCTAAAAAAAAAAAAAAAAAACTAAACACTTTCTTCATCACTTACAAAAAATGGGTCTCCACCCAGAGCTCCTTTGATGAGGGAAAAGCAAGGGTACTGCAGCAGAGAGACCACAGCCGAAATAGACATCACCAGGCCGTACATCTTCCCAAAGTGGCAGGCAGGAAAACTGAGACAGAGACGTTTCATTTGCACAGGGTTAGGGTTAGGACTTAACACCTGTATTATGTTGGGTTATGTCACGTGGGCAATGACAAAATAATTCAAAGAAAAAGCTTTCTGAGAAACGCATCACTTTGTTCCTGTTCAGTGTCATTTGTCCCTCACCAGTCTTCGTGATGACTTTACACAGTTGATTAAAAATGGTGTAAACCAAATTGCAATATGACAAAGTGAAAATCCAAATGCCAGTATTTTTTTCCCTATAAAAGTAAAATGTGCACATAGTTTGTTCCATCAGCATTGCGGTGCTACAGAGATGGCCTACAAATCATATTTCACAGACGTAAAGATACATTTTTATTTTATTTATATTTTTTTAGTTAGATAGGTCATGATCACTCCACCAGGTCAATTTTGCTCTTTGTATTTTGTCTTCTGTCTGTGTGTGAGAGAGAGAGGTGCTTACGCAATGCTAATGAAGGCCGCGTTCCCGCCATAGAGGAAAGAGCGGTTGAGGACTTGGAGAATGAAGGTGAGATACTGCAGAGGGAGGAGACGACTGGAGGCACACACAGAAAAAAGCAGGCACTGCAGGGAGGTTAGGAACAGAGACAGCGAGGAGGAGCGCAGGTCGGCCTCGTGCTCTGCCTCTCCTACAGGACGGACAATAATTCAGTAAAAAGAAGTGAAGTTACTCTGGTCCACACTCACAAACACATGCATGTCATTCTAACTGCACTGATTTGATTTACCCGGAGCCAGAGGCTTCCCCTTGTGTCTGTCCATGATGAGTCCATTCCATGGTGCACAGAGCACTCCGCACAGCTGGGTGAAGGCAAAAGCATTGGTGTACTGACTCACTGAGAGGTTCACCACCACAGGGAAGAATGGAAAAGAGGAGACAGAGCATGCAGAAAACATTAGATCGCACACAGTCAGTATGTGTAGGAAAGAGTGTTGTGTACTCAGTTACCCAGGTCGGGGTCATTGTCAGCCAGGCGGTTGAGTGTGGCGTTGAGTGTCCCGATGAACAGGTAGTGTCTCAGCTGCATGATGGACAACCACAGCAGGTGCCACAGGAAGAACCAGGACAACACACAGCTCCGGAAACTTGCCACTAAATGTAAATATTTCCATCAAAGTCTGTGTGATGCTGCATTTGTTAACATCCATTTGTGACCCATCAAACATGCTTTGTCTTTTATACTGTCCTGTATCTGCTCAGCGCTGAGTTAAAATTCAGATCAGTGTATCATCATCTTTTTTACAGCTCTCAGTATGACAACATTTTGTAAAGAAAAAGCACCAGATTTCGGTATTATTTTATGGTTGTTTTTTTTTTTTTTGTCCTCTGCAGCTCCACATGTTAAAAAGCTGTTTCTAGTTTAATGTGATGTAATGTGATTGCATCAATGCTCATTTAAATGGTCGATGTTGAACAATGAGGCCTTTTTCCCACACCAAGTTTATACAGGAAGTAAATTTTTTCTTATAATGTGCTTTTATTTTGAACCCTGAGCAACCATTCTGTCTCTGAGGTCTACTTCCATGGTGGTTCATAGTATGCACACAAGTAACTGTTGCTGAAGCAAGTCCACTTAACAGACTGGGCCAAGGAGGTGGCGGCAAACGGTTTGGAGTTTGCCATGTGTTTAATCCTTCATTATGTTTGAGTCTTTTTTGTAATATTTAGTTATGTGTGTTTGGGGTAGTGGAAGAGGTCAGGTGCAATTGCAGCTAGTGGAGTCAGAGCGAGGATGAGTAAGGTTATGCCACTGCTGTGAAGTCTGCTGCAGCAGAGCTCAGCATCAGGCTTGTTACAGTACCGTTTGCAGAGTCTGGGCCCTCTGCCTTGAGCTCAGGGGCTGGTGCTGATGTGAACTCCCTCCCACTGGGATTCTGCGAGTCTGTTGTCATACCTCCCTCTTCAAACTTTTGAATGCTGTAGGTGTTGCCCCTTCCACAATTTACTCTGAGGATCAGAAAAAGTTGACATAAGCGTGAGATCTCCTTCATGAAGATTATCTAGAGAAGCTCAGGGGAAACAGCTGCTCCAATGTTGATGTAATGTTCTCACCCGTAGGTGAAGCTTGGTGGCGGAGGATATGGGATGTGTTTTCTGGGCATCAGCAGGAAGGTTCTCAGCAGGTGGATGATGCTGCTGAAGGTCAAAACGAGGAAAGAGGAGCGAAGGCCGATTCCCTGTTCATGCAGCACCTGAAAAACAGAAGAAAAGGGATTTGGTTAATCTGCAAGGAAAGAGAAAGCAGCCATTTTCTGTAAGTTGATTTATGCGTTTCTTTTCACTCAAATAAAAATACAAATATACGTATTTGTAATTTCATTTGAACATAAAAATATAGTTTTATGGAAACTGAGAGTTTAGACAACAACTTCAAACACATATGTTGACGAACAACATGACTGTTTCACCTTGATGATTAGAAACACAGCTGCTGAGGAGTCAAAGGCCCCGTTGTAGAAGGTGATAACGGTGGAGCGGTGAGCTGGGAACAGGTTGCCTACCTTCCAGACACAGAGTCACATCAGGAAAAACTCTTACTGGTTCACTCAGTAATCAAATTGTTGAGTGTATCTTTAGTTTTATTTAGGGGAGGCGTAGTCACCTGCATGTTAGTGAGAAGCAGCAGAATTCCTCCCACAGAGATGAAGGACAAGGCAGGAAAAAGGAGCTCTGAGAGTGCTACAGGACAGAGGACCACAAACTATTATCCTATTCCTTTTATCTTTCATTTTGGTTTTGCTAGATACGTACAGCATTGAAATATGGGCTCAATACAATTAAAGCATGAATTATCTTCTCTATTCACTTGCTTGGATGATAAAAAAAAAAAACACCAATTGCCATTGTAGTTACCAGGTTCCATTTCTACTTACCTGACTGTAATATATTGTGCAAACTATAACTGGACAAACATGCTTTTGTTGTACTGTGTGTTGCTCATGTGCATTTGTGAGGAGAGACTGAAGTGAGTACTTCCAACTCCGAGATATCGGAGGAAGGAGCAATGGGTGTGTACATGTTTTTCTTCTGAAATGATTATGAGGAGAGTCAACCGTTGAAACTTTCTATTGATACAGACAAGACAGATGAACCAGTTCATTTTTTGGTGGTCATGGTATTATTTACTGTGCGTGTGTGTGCTTTTATGCAATTACCCGCACTTGAGAAGGCCACAAGCAGTGTTCCAGTAGTGTACAGACATCTGGAGAAATATGACAAAATTTTGAACAACCATGTTTGTACTGCCCTCATTTTAGCTGAAAAATACACACTGACTTGACTTGATCAACAAAAGGAAAGTCAAAATATGAGATATAACATTCTGTGTGGAGTTTGCATGTTCTCTCTGTGCATGCAACCCATGCCACCATGTTTTATATATATATATATCAACCATTGGCACCTGAATGTTTGTGTGGACAATCAAAAGTAGAACAGGCTATCTCACTTTTGCCCACCGCAGTAACTCCTTATTTCAGATTGTTAGACTCTTGTTTTCCCTGTTGAATTTCAGGCCAATATCATGTTATAAAAATCACAGCCACTAATCTCAGGATGCTCAGCAGGTCAGAGTTAAAATTACTGACAAACAATAAATCCTTTAGAAGCAACAATGTGATCCTTAAAAACTAATGCACGTTAGGTGTTAGCCGTGGGAGTTTTATTTTTGCTCCCATGAACTCACATTCCTAGCAGCCTCGTCACCATGGTCCCAAATCGATCAAACAGGTAACCATTGACAAGGGTCATGAAGTTGTTGAGGAACGAGGCGATGGTGAAGACCAGAGAGAACTTCTCATCCTGCCGACTACAGTCTGCAAGACAGAAGAAAAAGAAAACAGGAGTAAGAGACGAAGATACTTTGGTCAGTTGTGGGAGAACATTGAGCAGATTAGACATAGACGGATGAGAACATCACCACGTGTGTGTTCACCTCCACTCAGTTTTCCCTCCAGTAGAAAATTAAAGACCATGCTGTGCATTTTTCTGAGAGGTTGCCACTGATAAGCTAATAAGCGCTGATAGCTATCCATTGGTATTAATTCACCTGCAGTCTATTAATACTGTTTTTTTTTTCATCATCTGTCATCACTTTCAATATTACAAAAGCAAACAGGTGTTATAATCTTTCAGTTGACAGTCAACAGAGAAAAGAGCTTTTCACTTTAAGCTTCTGCAACACATGCTTTTGATAGTGTCCAACCATTTAAGTTGCATTATTCAAAATAAGCACAACGATGAATTCAATTGGTGAGTGAAATATGAAACAAAAGCTTATACTGACAGATGCAAAGATGATTATCCCAAAGTTCAGGTCTCTTCTGCCTCTTTTTGCTCTTTATTTTTGATTCCTCAGGCGGACAAATACGAGCAGGTAAAGAGTCAACAAGGAAGCAGATCAAATGATGGACTTAAAATTGTTAGGTAGTCAAGAAGATTTTGCTCCGATAAGAACGAGAAAGTTACAGTACAACAGTGTGGTTTGTTGCTTTTCTGCTTCCAAGTCACCAAATTTCAATTATTAAATCGATCAATATAATTCATGAAAATTGAAAGTGACTTAAGCAGTGTGTGCCTTTAGCTGGTAAGGAGTTAGAAATTTTTCTCTTTTAATAAATAAGAAAAAAAAACAAAACAAAACAGGACGAATAGCTCTCATCTAGCTCAAACGTTATCTCAGAGGAATTTATTTCCTTCTGTCTAAGCCATACCGTTAAAATAAAAGACTGACATCCGTCTGCTCTTCACCCTGCAGGAATACTTCAATGGGCAACCAAGCAAAACCATCACCTCTGAGACTGTACCCTCCCCCGCCGCCCCGTGTCACCCACCTGTGACAGTCACCGTGCTGTTGGCACCTGGGACAGTGTCACATAGCTGACCGAAGTACCTGTCCTCCTTCAGCACAAACACCAGAGAAGCATAACCAAACACCACGCCAGCAAAGCACAGACACTCCAGCATCCCTGAGGCCAGAGTCAGCCAGTAGAGCAGCCTGGTGCCAACCTCGTGCCCCTGCATGGTTCACTGCCACCGTGCAGAGCTCCAAACGGTCA
The DNA here is from genome assembly GCF_900963305.1 of Echeneis naucrates. NCBI lineage: Eukaryota > Metazoa > Chordata > Actinopteri > Carangiformes > Echeneidae > Echeneis > Echeneis naucrates. The sequence goes on from NC_042511.1 coordinate 6,836,997, forward strand.
AATCCTATCTCACAGTGAGAGTTTCTTATCCTGAGAAAGCAGCAATTTCGCTTCCTCTCTTTTGTTTTGTTTGATGGAGTTTCTGATGTTTCAACGGATCCATGCGACTTCAGGTCTCTGCCAGATTAAAAAGCAGAAGCGATATGAGTGAGATGATAACTTCTTTACACTTTACAGCACCAGCAAATAAAATAAAGTCTCACCATTCTTTTTTAATACATATCTTTGCTTTTGTCTTCTTTATGTTCTTTGCATAGTTGTAGTCCCTGCTGGTTGTCTCCCTCATGTTCAGCACATACCCCTAACATGAGGACAGTAGACAGAGCGGCAGTTGACACCGGGCGGTGCTAACTGTAATCCAGATTAGATCACCTAATCTATGTGCAATGACACATGGCACAGTTAAACATGGCAGATTGTGTGTGGGGGGACTCTGCACGTTGAGCTGCAGCCTGTGTGTCTGACAGGTAGAGCTGCATTTCTGTCTGGGGTCCAGATATAATCACAAGTGGACATATGGTGGGAAACACTGTAATTTTCCATTGCCGTTTAATTGTGTATTAGATTACAGGCTAATCAAACGGATTTTCTGTTATTTCTTTTATGAGAAAAAGAAGTAAAGTCTGTACATTTCCAGTCTGAGGAAGGGTCTTCTGACCTGAAACGTTACTATTTGGTGATAATACATTTATTCTCTGGAGCTGTGGCTGGTGTGCAGACTTTACTTCTTTTTCTCATGTTTTACCTGTTTTATCTGGCATCCAGCTTTGAGATTTTGGGATGTGCCTGCTTTTTGTTGTTTATTATTTGTTTTATACCTTTCGATAAAGGCATATTAATTAACCAAGTTCACTTTGAACTAACTGTTGAAATTTTAGATTTTAGACTGCAAAAAAAACACACACACACACACACAACAGGTGTTGTGTCCTCCCACCGTCCAAAGACATGCATGTTTAGGCTAACTGGTGATATCGTATAAAAAAAATATTAAAAAAGATTTTCAAATAGTCTTAAAATTCTTCATTATACAGATTTACCAAAATTTTAATTTGAAATAATGAAAAATGTAATGTGTTATGTTACATGTATATTTTATATAGTTGTCTTATTACTTATTGTTAGTATTTATGAAGCATCATGATATAGACACATTAATATGGTAATGGTCGCTCTGAATTTTAATGGTGAAATTATTCATAGAAATCATAAAACCATTAATTTCAATGGTGAATATTTTTCAAACATTTGGCACCTCTAACTTGGTTGCAAATTGTGAAGATTTATTGGTTTTCAGCAAAGTTACATTTCAAAATACCAAATATCTGTATGGTCAGTAAAGATGGGAAATAACAAGCGTGGGCCTTCTCAACTCTCAGAATTAGAAGCATAAAGCAGCTTTTGATGGAAATACTCATGTAAATTTCATCCATCTCAAAAATGGCACAATCAGAAAATGTAACTTCTTGTACATTTATTCACACACTATAGTTCATTTGAATGTTTCTGTTTTATGCTTCCTTAACTTGATATCATTTTGACTGGAAAGCTTCACCGCACTTGTCCTCATCTACAATGAATTTTCACATGAGGTTTTTACACACATATCGGATTCGTTTGTAGAATGTAAAACAAACTATTGAGGAGTAAAGTTAAAGTAAAGTTATATAACAATCCCATAAAAATCACTGGGACCATACTTACAGCACTAACATAAATTCAGTTTTATAGTATGATGCTATCACTTTACAGACCTTTTTTCCTGCTCTGGAGCAGCCCTTTCATTATCTGACCACATGAGGGCAATGTCAGAGCTGCACAGACAACCGGCGTTTTTCATTTAGGACAAAAGATACGATTCAAATCTATATGCAAATAGTAATGATGTAAAGTTTCCCCGGACTTTTTGATCACAAGAGGCTGAAAAATAAGAAAAAGAAAAAACGGGACTAAATCTGTTGTGGGTATTAAAGAGAAATTAAAACTTTTGAATGAAAAACTCGTAGTGGAGGAAATTAATCTTAATTCAGTTTTTTTTTATTTTTTATTAAACAATCATTACATGGGATGAGTTCTTCGTCGTGATGTTTTCCTCCGTTTCAGATGCTGTGCCGTGAACAGCCGTATATCGTCGGCCCTCCGCTCCGGCTCTCCTCACTCGCCCCCACCTTTTCCCCCCCAGCGGAGAGGAAGAGCAGAGACAAGTGATCAACAAGCCTCGGCAGGGAACGGAGGAAACTGCAGAGGTGGGTGTTTTCTCCGTCTTCATTGTGACTGCTCTCGCCCCTGTCGGACACTTTACCTCCCTCCGGCTCACGCCGTTTGAAGTGCCTTTGTCCCCTCGTCCCGACTCACTTCTCCGGCGAGCTGCGGGTCGTGGTCTGGGTTGTGTCAGCGGCGGCGGCAGCAGCAGCAGCAGCAGGAGCAGCGGTCAGCTACGGCTAAGCTAAGCTAAGCTAGGCTAGGCCTGAATCCGCCGTCCAGACACTTATGGACTTTGAAAAACAACCCTAACAGTCTCCAGAATCGGTAATGACCCGCCTCTCTGTGTCTGGTGCTCGGTGCAGCTAGTTGGGGGCTGTTGTGTGCGGAAAAGGGAGCGGGTTTTTCATTTGGCCAACTTGATGGTTGTAGCGCAGCGTTAGCAGGCTAGCCGCTGTAGCGCTGGCTAATGCAGCTAGCGTCGGCGTCTGCCTGTAAGTTTAGCTTGATGAATGCCCAACGAGAGGCGAAAAGTTTTGCCAAACGCACACACGCACTTTAAGGCGGCGTCTTTATGGGCTCTTGAAACAGGTGGGTTGTGCAGGTAAAGCGGTGGCACCCGGCCAAGCTCTCGGTTTAATACATGAACGGCGTGGTTTGTGGGAGGCGGATAACGTTATAACATTTCTGCTGCCTTTTAAGCAAGACTTCACCGGGGCTTCGTGCCAGCACCCCCTCTCCTCCAAATCCGGACAGGTGAGGGCACACGGAAGTGACCGACCAGCCCGTCGCGTCACAGACCGCGATTCGAGAGTCAAAGTCCAGTCTCGGGTTACTTATCAATGTCTATTATGTGCTGTGCTGTGAATCCCCTCCCTCTGCAGACAGCGCTGCTTCTCAGGTGACTGTGCTCGGCAAGGTGTGTATTTCTTTGTGTTTTCGTTTTTTGGCAGGCCGCCTTTCGGATTTGGGTGTAAACCTGTGTAAATGCCCTGTTTGGTTTTTGAGCCGCTGTCTTTTGATGTGGTCAGGCCAGGTGGAGGAGGGATAGAGGAGTTGTGGCAGCGGCGGAGCTGCACAGGGACAAAAGCAAGAACCTGTTGTGTGGGTCTGGATGTGTGGGGTGTGGTAAGGTGGTTGGCCTGTTTGTTGCTTCATTATCCAGTCCCTTTTGAAGAGACTTGCAACACAGACACCCTCTCACCTTACAGTTTTTCCCAGTGAGCCACAGGGACTGGGCTGACTGTGCTTCAGGAGAGCTCTGCTCCATTAAGCTTGTCGTTTTCAGTTGTTGTCCAACAACAGACAGACTAACCCGAGGCGCTATTGACAGCTCATCTGAAGATACTTTAAATTGTTGATTTGAGACGATACAGTCAGCTGATTGCCGACTTACAGTGCAGCATGGACATGCCTGGCATATTGTTCAGAATACCCTGCGGGTATGTCTGATCTGACTTGCTGGAACAGAGATGGAGGAGATTGTGAGCAAGTTTGGGCAAGTTCAGAAATGGCCCCTCAACAAGATGTTAAAAGGAGGGGCAGAAAAAGTCAAAAGTTGGCTGTTTCTTTTTGGTGTCTAGAATTTGTTCTTAGCCATTTTGTCTGTGGGGGCTGAAGTCTTGCTGCTCGGCCAGTTTTTTTAACCAGGGCTATCATTTGTGAGTCTCCGTAATGACGGGCTTTCAGAGCACACCATGGGTGTGTCCCTCTGACATACAGAAGCTGGGGTTTTCTTATTTGCTCCTCCTCCTCCCTGTCTGAGTTCCCTCTCTCCCGTATTCTTGGTTTGTCCCTTGTTATCTCTCCGCCTCCAACGGTTACACCTGCAGTCATGTTTGTATTTGAATCGTGAGCATATCAATTCACGGTCACTTCAGAAGAGGACATGTAAGGTGTGTGATGTTCAGAATTCAGATGTTTCTAAAGCTGTGAAGCCAAACCGTCATACATTACTCTTGCTCAGTGCTGGTGGTGAACTTCTTGGAAACACTGAGTGCCAGTTTGCATTTTTACTGCAGTAATTTAACCAAGTTCCCTGTGAAGCAGTGGTCATACTCTCAAGTTCGACAGTTATAAATGTTCACTGACTGCTGAAGAACATTAGGTTTTAGTTTGTTGGACCATATTTCCATTATAACAATGGACCCGGAAGGTTGTTTATTATTCTTACTTGTGTTTTGAAGTGTAGAGTCTAGAGTGAAGGACTTGCCTAGATTTACCAAATCAGTGGATAAAATGTGCTACTGTTCAGCTAAAAGGGTGTTGTGAGCTGAAAATGATCAGATATTTACATAGTTACTTGAGTCATTAGTAGTTTTCAAAATAGAAGAACCTCTGTGTATCCAGCACCAAGGACAATAATTATTGTTTACTTTAATTTTATCCATAAATACCAAAATGACTGAATCAAGAGCCACTTCAGTGATGAGTTTCAAACACTTTGGAGAGTAGCACATTTAAGAGCAAAATGCTGAGGAGATGGTGTCCATGGTGTGGACCTTATTGTGAAAACGTTGGAGACCCACTGATTAAATTCTACAGTTGTTGAGATTTATCAGATCTAATAGATGATGCCATGTATATTTTGATTAAAGTTGGATTAATTTACCATACTAATCACATTAAAGTAAAAAAAAAAAATCATAATAATAATCATATCCATATTGCGTAGTACTACAATATGGTTTTCTCAGTACCCTAATCCTAAACATAAATCAGTGTTAGTGACAATGATGGGTTGTCCATCAGGAAAGGTGCTGATGAGTCTGTCTGTCATCCTTTTAGTCTGTAGATTATTACTTATCAATATCCATAATATTTTTTCTGTGTAACAAAGGTTAGTGAAAGGGGATTTAGTTGTCATCACTGTATGAATAATGACTTTCAGTCAATAAACTTTTTAAATGACTCTGAAACTGAACTGACCAGTTTTTGCCAGTTTGAACTTTTCAAATGCTCAGAGTTGGCTATTTTTATTGTGGATTGAATGAAAGATATTCTAAGCATTGTGCTATGGGAGCTTGTGGTCTTAATTTCTTTGACATGATACTGAAGGAGATAGACAGGTGAAAACCAACAGAGATGAGTATTTCCATCTTTTAGTTTAGCCATACTGTCTTTGGGAGATATTGATTCATAAAGTTTTGTCGTAGCCAAGAAGCAGTTTATTTGTTTGTTTCTTACAAGTAAAACTTAAATTGTATCACTTTACTCTAATGGAACATGTAATAGAAATAAAAGACAACAATAAGGCTTAGTGTGATATTACAGCAATAAGAAACAGATGATATCCCCCCTCACATAAATATTATATCCAGTGAGACGGAAGGGAACTTGAACACTCTGGTCCATTTTTTTTTCCTCTCTCTCTCTCTCTCTCTCTCTCTCTCTCTCTCTCTCTCTCTCTCTCTCTCTCTCTCTCTCTCTCTCTCTCTCTCTCTCTCTCTCTCTTATTCCGCCCTCTCACTCACAGCTGCCCGCACGTTTCCTTCCTCGCTAAGAATAGTAAGTTTGTGTCCTGTAGATTAGACAGCTGGCCTTGCACAGGTCCATGAACAATCTGTATAGAGTGTGTGAGTGATTTTGAGTGTGGGTGGGCGTGTAAGCATGTGGACTCTCTCTGCAGCTACCACACTGTGCCCACACTGCAGTCCATATGGGAGAGGGGTGATAGTGTGTGTGTGTGTGTGTGGGGGGGGTGTGTCAGGATTTCAAATCAGGGTGGTAAAGACAGTAGTTGTTGAATGTGGGCCAAGGCTAACACACATACGCGCTCTCACACACCTCTGTGTGACCATTCAAATGAGGCTGAGTCAGCAGAGCATTTGGCCAAGCCGCAACAGCATTTTACCAAAGCTTCACCTCAGCTCGCTCTCCTGTTCTCACTCTCTCTCTCTCTGTGTGTGTGTGTGTGTGTGTGTGTGTGTGTGTGTGTGTGTGTGTGTGTGTGTGTGTGTGTGTGTGTGTGTGTGTGTGTGTGTGTGTGTGTGTGTGTGTGTACACTCTGGGGACATAATACATGTCACCCTGCCACAACTACCAAGTTGCTGAAATGGCAATGAGAGCAAACGATAATGGGGGACTACACTGCAGTCACAACAGTCAGTGGGAAGTGGATGATAGATAAAGAAGCTGAGTTTGAGTGTGTCCTTCAGAGCTCTTCATCAGCGTTGGACACTAAGAGTGTGTGTATATGTATTGTGTTGGCTCAGTCTAAGTGGCTTAACAGTGCAATTTCAGGGCTATCCCATTAGCAGACACAATGTAGCACTGCTGGTAATGGCTTTACAATAGATTAATGATAATGACTGGGCCTTAAGTGGCTAAAACAATTTAAAACTCTCTCACAAGCAACTGCACTGTGCCACAAGAATGTTAGCGGTGAGCCTTTCATTACTATAGAGGTCCCGTGGGTCAGTCTGTCTGTTGCATTCAGGCACAAGAGACTGTCTTCTTCTATGATCTCAAAAAATGCTGCCAATCTGACAGAGCTGCAGTCAAGAACTTCGACTGGGGTACTTTGGGTTATCTGATGTGTGGTGTCATTTATTTTCATTCAGTTAAATTCATGACACAGCATTAATTTGTAACATTTGCAACATGTGTATTTTGCTGCGCTATATAAGTCACTCTTTGTCTCTGAATGTGTTTGTGGTTTCATCAAATGGCCACTCTTATTTTAAGGCTTCAATCTAACTTTTAATGCTCTCATGGCTTCGTGTAGAGGCTGCATATACCCACTTGAAATCATTTCAAAGATGTTTTTTTTTTCTATTTGTGAGCATTATCTGCTATAGAAGCACTTTGTTGGTTTGTGGTTGGTCGCCATGATTGGGTCAGAGAAAGTTACTGCTTCCCACTCTCCCTTTTCCAGGACTGAAGTGTTTGGTTGAGAAGAAAATACTTTGGTGTGTGAGATAGATGAGAGCAGCACAATGAAAGAGTGAAGGGCTCCCTTATTAGGACAGCTTCCAACAGCTGAGACAGGATATGACACGCTAAATCTCACAGTGGAATGTATGACAATGGCTGTTTGTGTGTGGGGGGGGTGGCTCATCTGTGCGTCTATCCAACAATGTCTATTTTATTTTCCACAAAAATGAAAAGAAATAAGGCGCAACCTTAACTTCACCAAAACTCGCCAAAGTTCTGTTTGAGTATTCAAGGATACAATTAACATCAGCCACACACACTTACCACCTTTATTTAGTCTCTGACCCACATACGCACTCGTGGATGTGAACACACATTCATGCTGCTGTATGTGCACACAGACGTAATACAGCAGTCTTTGTTCACCCTGCCAGACCTCTCTGAGTGGACGACGAGAAGATTTGATCTGCATGAGTCAGTGAACTTTGAAGTAGAAAACGGGTTTGCCCTGGCTTCAACATGCTCATGTCATCCCGTTATTAGACAGACACTGCTGAAGTAATCCTTCAGATTCCTCATTCCTCCCTCACCAAGAAGTCTGAGGAAAACAATTTTGTCATTCTCTTAATTTGGGACTGACTGGTTTAATACTAATTTATTCCTAGGCTACCAGTGGCATGTGTTTGGCCTGCATTTACCTGTCAAAGGCCAGTTTGGTCTTGAAAAGCTAACTTTTTCTCCTTTACTGTTATTGCTTAGTTTGGTTGCAAGCACTGTTCTATGTGGCTTTACAGTAAATCAGTTGACCTTGATTAATTGCTTAATTCATAATTAATGGTTATATAATTTGGCTTGTTGTTCTGAAATATGTGATCCCGTATGTTTGGCTCCCTTGAGATACTTGCCGTAGTGTCTCAAGTAAGTTCTTCACATTTGAATAGTCATGAAACTAACATTTTAGGAAAGTGAAAGCAGATATGTTTTATTGAGTCAAATCTTTTTTTTTTTCTGATTTGTCCCATATAACTGCCGTACGATTGTGAAAGAGATGAAGATAGTTTTCAAATGTGTTAAAGTTGTGTCCTCCATTAATATAGGCTTTTTGCTGTAAAAGGAGCAGAAGCCACATTCAACAGATTCAGTCTTCTGAACATCAAACTGAACAGAAGAAAAAAGTGTACATTTTCTCATTGTTGTGCTGCTATAGCACTCATTTACTTTGGCTCTCTTAATCAAAGCCAAGACAAAAAGGTCATTGACCAACTGCAGTTTTATGACTTCTGCAATTTAACACCCATTTATTCCTGTGAATTTGCAAAAATAATAGCTGCAAAGCTGTAAAGTACTGTTGTGTGTATTGGTACTCCAATCCCAAACATGTTAAAATTATTATGTTAAAATCAATTCTCATAATGAAATATTGATAATCGCACCAGTCTGCACTGATTTGGGCAGACGTAAAAATGTAGGCACAGTAGAAAGTTACGTTGTTGATTTACAGGACTTATTTTCTCACTGTTGGCAGGAGCTACATCTAATTCAGTGTCTAAGGTGCTACAGCTGTTAATGCGCCAGCTGCTGGTATACACCAAGGCACATCAATACGCATGCACCAACCTATGAGGGCAGCAAAGTGAGAGTGATGGCTGAATGCAAGTGCAGCTTGTATACTACTTGTGTTTTCTCTTTTTATAGAGAATATTTGATGTCCTCAAGGTTCTACCACTGTTCATGGATATTTTGAATTTGTCGCCACTGAGAATTTAAAAAAAAAAAATCTTACGTTTTTGTCAGTCATTGTGGAACTATAATTTAAAAATGAATAAATTAATATTTTCTTGTTTCCCCCATCTTTACACATGAACCTTTTGTAAAATACATGGGTGTTGGCTGTACCACCTTTGGTTTTACTTGATAATGGATCGGAATGAAAATCAGTGGTATAGGACATCACAACCACTGAATGACATGCAGATGCTTGGACACTGAAAAATAAGAATTTTAATGCAGCGTTTCAGAGTTCACCAGTGTTAAAGAGATGGCCACAGGAAAACAAGGCTTTTCCTGTTTTTCTTTTTTTTTTTTTTTCTTCCTTTTTGCTGCATTGAGCACACGCCCTCAGTTCAAAACACCTCTGGATTTTCAAATGTGCTGTAACCCAATGGTGTGATACTGTATTCTCATAAATCCCATGAGTCCTTTTGCACTTGTCCTCTTCATCTTCCTTCACCTTCTCTGCTTCCTTGGAATGAAGAAGTGTTAATAAGCTCCACACATTGCAGCTGAAAACTTGTCTCACGTCATGTATCTCACTTTCTCTCTATTTTTAATCCCTGCATAGCAGAAAGTGAAATGCTTTGAGGGGCAAAAAAAGTGAGAGCAGTTCACTTATAGCCCCGCTCTGCTGATGCTCATCTCACCTTGAATTCTGAACTGAATTCTCAAGTCGAGAACCTTTTCTTTATGCCTGCAGTTTGTCCTCACTGTGTATCTCACTTTTGGTCGGTACCTGCTGCTTTATTTTCCCTCATTTATTTTTGCCTGCATTGTCTCTGTGTAGCTCCTGCTGCTTTTTAAATTCTAAATATCAACTTCATTAGCACTTGACTGTGTTGGCGCTTTGATCTACACTGCCTGAGCCATGCTCTAGACTTCTGTCCTTGGACTTTTCTCTCTGGCAGTATGTATGACCTTTGATTAAATCCCGGTGTTGGTTGACTCTTCCTGCTCTCTGGTGTTGACCCTGTCCTGTCCTGTCCTGTCCTCTGCTCTCAGCGTGTGAATGGAGCAGTGTGCGAGTACGGCCTCCCTGCTGGCCTCGGTGCGGGAGCAGGAGAGGCAGTTTGAGATGCTGAGCCGAGCTCTGGAGGAGGAGCGGAGGTCGTGCGCCGGCACCTTGCCCCGCCCCCTCCCCAACATGCAGGTAACATGGAACATGAAAACCTTGCCCATCCCACCTTCCACACACTCTTTCCATTGAAAAGTCGCTTGGATTCACCTTTCCTTCATCCGAGTGGGTTCATCCAATGTCACCTCGATCGTCACCCCCATCCCATCTGCGTGGACTGGCAGCAGCACCCAGACAAATCTTGGGGGAAAAATACCTCCTCCTGTGGGTTTAAAACAGGATGGACTTTTGATTCCTTCTTCAGATTTCAAAGTTAAACATTGAGTCAAACAATTGCATCTAAAGTATCTTGCAATGAAGCCTTCCTGGGGGGGGGGGGTCATTCACATCCTCTCTTGCTTCTCAAAGCTTTTAATCCTCATCATCTTATTCCTCCACCTGTCTGTAACAACCCAGTACACCCATTATTTGTCTTCACTTGTCACTTGCAGAGAAATGTTTTGCTTCATATTTAGTTTTTTTTGTGGTAGTGATCTTTTCTTGGACCAACCTCAAGAGTTTATCAATGTAGCTGTATTTTGTGAAACAGTTGGTTTATTCATAGTTTTTTTTTTTTTTTTTTTTTTTTTGGTTTATTTCTGGTTAAAGAAATAAATGAGCTACTTTTTTTCAGTTCAGTTTAACTAATTTCATCAGCTGTGATTCTTTATAAAGCGCTCTGTTTCCATGCCAGTTCCATAGCTGAAATTTGTTGTGTTTGCTTCTGCACCCACTTTATCATGGGTGAGTCAGATGTTCATAGTGACTTCATGCTCTGAGTTTACCTCACAGATGGACACGCCCCTGCTCGCTCATTCTTTCACTTCCTTATTGACACTCTCAATCATTAGCATGCACGAATAACCTGGCGCGTGCACACACACACACACACATTCTCTCTTTCGCTCTCTCTCACACTCACTCTTTTTGCCCTGAGGCAGCCTTTCAAACATTTTTAATAAACAATCTCTTTCACTCGCAGCTGCTTGCTTTCTATCTGTCATCTGCTGCTGCATGTAGGCTCACATTCAAGGGGACACATCACAGTTGCAGTTAATTCTTATGGCTGATAAGAAGCAGAAATGTAGGAAGGTTTTTATCATAGTCAGTAGGAGAGAAATGTCGCTTATGTATCTCTTATCTCTTTATGTTGACAGAGCCCAGAGGCATTGACATGCTTCTGCCACTCTCCCAGGCAGCGCAATATGACCTCAGGCATTACTGACAGGTTCCCACATGCTCACATCTGCCCAGCACTTTCTACTATTTCCTCCGAATTATCCCTAACCTGCATTAATGAGCGTGTTCATGTTCTTAACCGCTGCGTTTACTGCACAGATTTGTACTCCAAAATGTTGTCACTGACCCTCTTTGAAATAGTTGGTGTAGTTTTTCATTTGAAAAAGGAAAATAAATAAACTTTGTCATTCACAGGCGACTGCATTTCATCCACAAATCAGTGTTGAGCAGGCCCTCCATTCCCTTGTTGCGCCCCCTTTATCCTCTTATGTTGTATAGATGGACAGTAGATATATTTAGAGTTCCCCCTGTGGCTTGAATGGGAAGTTCACCACACCCATCACCCCTCTGGGTTTTATCTCTCTGAGGGTCATCACTCATTTGATTACTTTTTTTTTTTTTTCATGTGTTCATTTCATCATCTGAGTTCACCCATGTTTGTTTGTTTTTCGTAGTGTGAGTGGGTTCCATTTTAACTACCTCATTGTTTGTGTTTAGCTGTGAGGAGTGCACACTTTTTGTTTGTCAGTGTTCATGATGTTTGCATGCCCGAGTTCATACAGTGTCATTCTTAGTCTGTGCAGATGTGTCCTGCTGTGACTCACTTCAAAATATGATCCCAGCAACTGTCAGTAATTATTCTTTTATAGCTCTCTGATACCCTTATGTTTTGTTTTGTTTTTTTTTTCTCTCTCTGCAGAACGGTCGCATTCCTTGTGATGCAGACATAGAGAGGCTGACACTGAACGAGAGTTACATCAACGGGACACATCATGTAAGCACAACGCTTCTCTGCATTTCTGCCATGATGGTGAACCCCCCCATTCAAAACTTTCTTTCTGCATGTAGTTCAGGATGGAGCCTGGTCAGGTGGTGCAGGAGACATTCACAATGGAGGAGCCGCCCCAGGAGATCCCACCTGTCGTCTCTGTGGAGACTGGTGAAGATGGAACTACTCGACGCACAGAAACCACGGTAAAACGAGATGCAAATAGACATGCTTGAAGTGACAGGCTGACAGAAATGGTGTAAAAGTTTTTATCTTGGATGATTTTGCAGCTGTTATGATAAATGGGAAGATTTCCTTTTGGGCTATATTTATTTTATACTTACTCTGTTTTTCATGCTTGTATGTCTTCACTACTAACATCTTGTTCCTGTCTCCATTCTTTTTGCACTTTAAGGTAAAGAAGGTTGTAAAGACCACCACCACTCGCACAGTCATCCCCTCTGTGTCAGACACACTTTCCTTGGATGGGGGTGGTTCAGTGACAGGGATGGGGGGCTACACTGCACCCATGGACCGGGTCTACAGACAGGCACCCAGCGGAGGCGTGCCTATGGACTACCCCACTCACACTGTTCCTCGAAACTACCACTACGGACCTCCAGGGGGATATGACAGTTATCGCACTGGACCACCGTCTGAGCCCTACACAAGCCTTACTAGGGGCGCTCGCATGGATGATCGTTACAGGTAGCCTGCTTTTATGTCACCACAAAGCAGTATAGACTATAATTAGACTATAATTTCACACAGTTTAATTTGATAATCTTTCAGCCAATGTTTCCCCAACCCTCCAGTCTATACCTAAAGCCCTGTTTTCTTCTAATCTCTAGACCAGTCCACCCAGATGGTTACAGAACTCTTGATCCAAGCTACAGAGCACCCAGCAGGAACCAGCTGGATACATATGCTGCTCAACCACAGGTGCGTTCATGAGACACAGCATCTATTTTTTTTGCTGGTTTCCTTTTTGTAGGATTATAACCTGCACAAATTAGTGGAAATAATAAACTCATAGTTGTAGGATACCTCGGCGGACACTTAAAGATTAGCTTCCTTGCTGTATGAATTGCCTTGAAAAGTATTTAAATCGTGGTAGGCTTTGGTTTTTGATCGGCCTTGGTGTTGATTAGCTAATTACTGTCCCTGACTAGGTTGGGCGTATGGGAAGTGCTATGGAGCTATCCTCCATCCCACGATTTGTTCCAGACCCTTATGGTCTGGAGGACGATCAGCGCAGCATGGGCTTTGATGAGCCTGACTATGGCATGGGGCACCCAATGCACTACAGCACTGTGCCCCGCAACCACCATGCATTCCCCCATGGGCCCCCTCGCAGGACTGGGTAAGTAATATGTTGGGGTGTTTTTTGTTTTTTTTGTTTTTTCCGAGACTCATCTGCCTTTTAGTGAGCCTAACATGCAGATCTAAGTTCTGTATGTATGGACTGCATGTGCATGGCTATGAGTCATTGCTGGCAGGAAAGTGCTCAACATAATTTTCTTCCATAATTAGTGAACTGCTTGGGAAAAGGGGAAGTAAAGAAAAGAAGTTATTGCAATTTTTTTATTTGAATGATCAAGTTCCTTGAACCATCTTCCCTCCTTTCCTTTTTTGAGGAAGGTTAGAGTTAGTTGACTTTCTTTCTTTCTTTCATTCATTCATCAACTGCTTATCTGTTCCTGTGAGTGCTGGAGCCAAACCCAGCTCACATTGGACAATTTAGAGTCACTAATCATCTATACATGCATATCTTTGGAAAGTGGGAGGAAACCCATGCAGGGGGAGCATGTAAACTTGTATGGCTTCACCACTAACTGAAACGAACCCGCAACCTTCTTATTGTTGGGCAACAGTGCTAACCGCTATACCGCCGCAGTTGACTTACAACAAATTTATTTTTATTTCATGATAACTTTAAAACTAGATGAGCTGCCTTCAGTTACCACAGTCTAGTAAACTAGCATGAATAATTTCAGGCTACACCAAATTGTCAAATTTTGCTGGATTGTCATGACTCAGGATAGCTGGCTGACTGTGAGTATTTCACAGGGAGTCTAGAGATCACATCGACAAGACAGGCTGAAAAAACATAGCACCCTGTTTGTGTTTGTTGAAGAGATTATATCTCTGGCTACGAGATAGGAAGCAGTGGAAGCTAAATGACCAGTGTGTGGATTCTACTTTAGTCAGTCTGTCCCTGGTGTGGAGATAACAGTAACAAGCCAGCTGTCTGGAGATATCAGACTGAGGTGCTGCCAGCTCCAAACTATGAAAATGAATTCAGCAGACTTCAGATTTCTGCTTTTTGTGCATAATTGAATCATCTAAGGGGATGTCAGTGCTAAATTGAAGCATCTATTACTGACAGTCTGTTAAAATGCATAATAATGATGGCCTTTCTCAAGTTAGTTTTATAATCTCGAAGTGTGCTTAATGTTTCCTTTACACAGTTGTATTGATGTAACTGAATCTTCAAGAATCAGATCAAATGAAGCCTGCTTGTCTAAAAATGTACCCTGTTGCATATGATCTTTCTCCTCATCCTCCAGGAGTTATGAAGGCACATTAGACGGTGACATGAGTGGCCCAGGGGAGATGTTTTATTGGGGTGGAGGAGCACCTATGGCCCAGGGTGAGAGAGGAAGTATGGCCTCATTGGACAGCACTCTAAGGAAAGGACCAGGTCCCAGCGGGTGGCGTCAGCCAGAGCTGCCAGAGGTCATCGCCATGCTCAACTACAGGCTTGACCCTGTCAAAAGCAATGCAGCTGCGTACCTGCAGCATCTCACCTACAAGAATGATAAAGTAAGAGAGATACATGAAAGCATTATGTTTTAATGAAGCTCTGAAATTAAACAAACTGCAGACTAGGCTTCAAAATTTGGCCTTGGAAGTATTTAGTTGTGCGGAGTGTGAGGATGAAAAGAAGCATATGAATGACTGAGGCCTATGTGTGATAGAACTAAGGCGAAGAGTTGGGTCTAGGTTTTTCAGGGAGAGGCTAGTGGAGTATACCAATTTTAACTAAACTGTTGAAAAAGCTGCTCAGTCCACTTATCCAGGACTTTGGGCAATTTCTCAGCTGACACTGTTGATTATGAATGTGGTAATGCACAAGGAAAAAATGACCATGACCTGAAGTAGGACTCTGAAGGTAGGACAAGTATAACTAGTGACACAGTTGAAGGTAATAAAGTCATGACAGTTAGTGTAACATGACAGAGCAGTGCTGACAAATGAGAACAGTGTTGCTGAGGCTTATCTTTATGAATTTATCAACCCATGATGTTCCTTTTTGTTTAAGGATCTTCTTGCATGTTGATTTGATGAGCTGTTAAAAAAAGCTAGAACTGGACTTTCCTTTACGCCTGCGATTTGCTTCCACGTCAACATCTATCCTTTCACTTTCCAGGTGAAGGCTGATGTGCGTCGTCTGAAAGGCATTCCAGCGCTGGTTTCTATGCTTGACAACCCAAACAAAGAGGTCAGTTCGGTTTTTCCCTCTGTGGCTTTCAGTTCATTCTTTTCCTTTTTAGAAATGTCTTATAACTGGACTAGATCGGTAAAAGTGAGGGCTTAGGAATGTAGTACATTGTTATCACTATTAACTAATGGCACAATTCATTGGCCTGAGATGAAGACCATAGCCTGAGGTAGTTTGAAGACTCAGCCTTATTAACTAAATGAGAAACAGGAACAAACTTAAGCATTTGACTTCTGCTGGTTAAATCCAGGAGGTCAACGTTTGTGCTAAATATGGTTTCAGTCAAAGCCTACTGTGGCTTTTTGTATGACTCCCTTTCATTTAGGCCAAGCGGTGGCAAAGTTTTGCTGATGTTTGTTCGGGCATTACCAGACAAACCACATCATGCATTCCTCTCTGGAAGCAAAGAAGTATCTTAACTTCACATTTCATGCTCTTTGGCCAATGACAAGTTTGAAATCTGGTGTTACTTGCTGACTGAAGAATTGGGTCAAGAAGTAATCCTCTTAATGTTTTTAAGTGATTCCAAAGACTGCCAGAGAGATAGAAAAGCTACAATACAAAAAAGGACAAAGATTGTAGTGTCCTGAAAGTGTTCAAATCGTATGTATGTAAGTGAATAAGAAGAAGGGGAAAAAGGATATTGATAAAATGCTAATAAAATTTTCTCATATTAACATTGATCTTGATCTGTCGTGAAAATATATCAGAAATGTGTCCTCTCTGAGGTCTGTACTAATCTCTCACTAAACTGTGTTGTAGGTTCACTATGCAGCTTGTGGAGCACTAAAGAATATCTCATATGGCAAAGATCCAGACAACAAGATCGCCATTAAGAACTGTGATGGTGTGCCTGCTCTGATCAGACTGCTGAGGAAGACCCGTGACCAGGACCTCACTGACACTATCACAGGTTACATACCCAGTCTTTGAAACTGTCCAATATTTTTATTTTTTCCTGCTCAAATCTTCTTACAAAAATGATTCAAGTATGAAATAAGTAAACCGAAAAAACCCCATTCTTCACATTGTTGGGGTTTTTTACAGCCATGTATTCTTATTGACATTCTTTGAGTCTTGTATAGAATCTTTTTTATTTTTCTTTCTTTTGTGCAGCTTTTACCTCTTATTACATTAAGATGACATAGCTGATGATTTTTGATGAAGTCCTCCATCAGATGAGCTACCCTCTCCTCTTCCTGACAGTGGCCTTTGCCTTGCTGCTGAAACTACTAAATCTTTTGTTTAATATCATGTAATAATATCACTTTTTTCAGATAACAGAAATTAAGCTTTTTACATTACATCTCACAACATAGGTATAACATCAGCTCTAATCTGCTGTTTATTTTGCATTTGTAGAAATCAAGAAACACGTCAGTTCATCTACAAAGCAGTTAGTTCCTCTCGGGCCATTGTCAGCAAATGAAAAGCTGCATTACTAACCCAGGCATTTCTCTTGGCCTATTTTAAATTCTTTTTCCCCCCCAGGGACACTATGGAACCTGTCGTCTCATGACTCTGTGAAAATGGAAATTGTGGACCATGCACTACACGCCCTCTCTGATGAGGTGATGGTGCCACACTCAGGCTGGGAGAAAGGGAACAACGGTGCAGGAGTTGGGGAGGAGAACTGCAAGCCCAGACACCTAGAATGGGAGACCGCCCTTACTAACACAGCAGGCTGCCTGAGGTAGGTAGGGACTGAAGGAAGGAAACATGAAAGTAGTATCAGAAAGCAGATAAGAGCAGTGTGATGTGATATACATGTATATATATATTTTTATATATTTTTTTAAATGGAACTGTACTCTTTTTCCTGGTCTTGTATATGGCCAAATCATAGTTAAGTCAAGTTACATAAAGGCTCTTTACATATGAAGCCTTTATCCTAATAAATATTAGTCATTGTACAGTCAGACTATATCCCTTCAGTATAAACTGAACTTTATATACATTGGGGCAAAAAAGTATTTAGTCAGCCACTGATTGTGCAAGTTTTCCTACTTAGAAAGTAGAGAGGTCTGTAATTTTCATCATCGGTCACTTCAACAATGAGACAAAATGAGGAAAAAAAATCCAGGAAATCCCATCGTAGGATTTTTAAAGAATTTATTCTTTTAAAGAATATTAGCACTTTGTTACATGAAAGGTACTATATAAATAAAGTTTGATTGATTAAGATATTGAAAGCATGCTGAATCCATTATACTCAAAGGTCTGTACTGGATTGTTCCACCTGCTTCATTGTACAGGTCCAAAGCCAAAACAGACAATTTTTATTTTTTGTAGTGCTTATTAAAATATTTTGGTTAAATGTCAGTTGTTAATTGCAGAATAAATTCTGGCTGAAGTGAAGCCTTACAGCAACTGGGGAAAATAAGGCAAGAGTGAGGAGTTTGCAGGGAGGGGTGCAGTAGAGGACAGTGGGGCATTGACTTAGCAGTGTAAACAGTATGTTCTAGCCTCTGGGACTGTTATCTATGCATTCCTTTTGACCACACAGTTAATTACAGTGTTCACTTATTGGTGTAGGAAGCTATGTGTGAAGAACTCAGTAATCTTGAAGACTTGGGGGCGGGGGGGGGCATTCTCAGAAAGTGTCTGGGCAATATCCTTCATTACACATTGTGAGTAGATCCAGGAGTTAAAGATTAGTACTGAAGGTCATTATTTTTGTGTGGCAATGTCATGAGAACCGATACTTCTGTGCCAACTGAATTCTGTAATGCCAAAAAAGGTGATGCTACTTGTTTTAGTGAAAGTTCTGTAGAAAGTGCAGTCACTGGAGTTTTGATTCTTTCTGGTCTCACGAAGGCAGTCAAACACTTCAGTTGTTCTAGTCTGGCATCAAGTTTAAGAAGAGGAAGTCAAAGTGGACTCTACTGTCATTTCCACCATGCATGCACAGCAGAACAAAATTTCATAATGCAATCGTATCAATCCATCCATCTTCATCCGCTTATTGGGGGTCGGGTCGCAGCACTCTTATCAAAAAATTTTAAATTTCAGACATCAATAGACAAAACATTGATTTGAGTTTGACAAGTTTGTGAACACTGTGATGGCTATGTGGAGAGATTTGACACAGATCATCAGGAACAAGTTACAGAGATCATAAGCCAGTGTGCGAACCTTACCACAGGTGGAGACCCCACACTTATTGAAACAACTCAAACAGACAAATGTATTTACGTGTCTGTTATTCAGTTCACATTAAAAACACATTGTCAAAAGGCTAATTTTCTGTAATGTTGTCAAAGGCTAATGTCTAGGCTAAAATATCGACAGCTCATGCGGTGTTGCAAAGTGTTTGCAACTGCCTCTATTGGTTTACGGTTTTTACTATGTTAGTGATTATGGTATGAAAAATTGTGGAATTTCATTGATATGGTTTTGAATTTCTAACATTGTGTCATCACTGTTTCTCCTAATGGAATCCTAAGCATATAAGTGCACCAAGATTTTCAGTTTGTAAGAAATAGGGAGCAGTGTAAATGCAGTAAAATCAGCTTCAATCCCTCATATGTTTACCTCTGTTTTTAAACAAGATTTCAAATACACAAGATGTCAGTTGGCTTCTTCATCTACAGCATCAGATGAATAATGTTCCAGCACTGCGCAGTGAAGTGAATCAGGGCTCTCTGCTGTGGAGGTGAAATGTGTCCCTATTGTGTGAGAGGGCATGTGTATCACTAGGAAAACAGGCCAGTCTTTTACCTTTTACTCCTTTTACATCCTTTCTTTACATCCCTCCCACTTAAAGGTGCAAAGAACAGACTGAGTCTCAGTTTTCAATACGTCCTTTTCTGTTAGATCTCTAAGTGACACTCAATCCCAAAGCAATTGAAGAAGTTCGTCCAGAGGTGTAATGCGATCTTTTTCGAACTCTACTCTTTGTAAAGTCGTAGTTTCAACAGGAGTTTCATTCAAACAGATCCTGGCAGATCAGGCATTATGTGCTGGAATCCTTTTGTATTGACTCTTTCCTTTCCCCTTCATCCCCGTCTACTGCCTTGTTTATTTCTCTAGCTGTTCACACTGCTAATCCTCATTTTGTTTTATGTTCTGTTCTCTCAATGTTTCGTCGAAAGAAATGTAAGCTCAGAGCGAAGTGAGGCACGGAGGAAGCTGAGGGAGTGCACAGGATTGGTTGACTCGCTCATGTACATTGTCCAATCCCAGATTGACTGTAAAGATGTTGACAATAAGGTTTGTGGATTTATTTAATATTAAAACTTTCAAGCATTTAGTTGACACTTGTTTCTTCATGGTATGAATCAAGTTCAGGTTTTTTTTTTTTTTTTAAATATACTTTGAATAAGTGATTTGATGTGTGTATATATATACTGATAAATTTGATATTTTTTATTTGAATTAACTCCCTCACTTCCATGTTTTTCTCGCCATCTTTGCAGCTGATAGAGAACAGTGTTTGTCTGCTGAGGAACTTGTCCTATCAGGTGCACCGTGAAATTCCTGGTTGTGAGCGCTATCAGGAGGCCATGCCCATCAACCAAGGCCCCGCCCCCTCCAGCCAGAAGGCCGGCTGCTTCAGCTCCCGCAAAAGCAAAGGTCAGAAAGAGGGGGAGGAGAGAAAGCTTTAGGATTGCTTTGATATCAGTGTCTTGTCTTATTAGACTAATGACACGCAACACACATACATGCACATGCACACTTGTCCAAACAAAATGGATTGCTTGTACAAGAATGCAAACCATTTGCCCAACTGACAGGAATCTGCTGCTGTCTTGTTTGTGTTTCACTGAGAGTATTGATTTTTTTTTTTTTAACCCCCTCTTTGTTTTGTGACTCATATATATATCATACTCACATATATATATATATATATATATATATATATATATATATATATATATATATATATATATATATATATATATATATATTGCATTGCAGTGGCTCAAGGACCATATGTCAACATTCATATGATTCACAGCTTTCTTTCATGTTCAGATTTTTCCCTTATTTGAATATAATCAGGCAGTGTGGAAATATTATTGAAACAAATCCAGTCACAAAGCAGCCAATGATATAACATTTTAGAAAGATTACTCACTTTAATTGTGAAGTTTTTAAGAATTTTAATTAGCATTTTAAGACCCAGAGAAAAGTAGCAAATCCTCACACACACCATAAAACCACATCAGATGCTAAAGAGATACACATAAAATGACTATTTGCTAAACTAATTGAATGTCACATCATCGGTTTAAAAAGAAGCTTCTCTGTCTATTTGTTATTTTCAGTTGTGGTGCGATGACACACATCACAGCAACAAACTCTTAGCAGTTACAACATTGATATGAAATAAACTGTTGTGCGCTGTATTTTTGCTTTATCTGGCCTTCGCATTTGGCATGTCACATTACTGATTGTGTGTGGTGGCGTTGGTGCTGATGTTATGTAATCAGGTGTTTGAACTGGGTGGCTCAGTTATGGCTGCTTTCCTTGTACTCAAATGCTCTCTCTTTTCCTCCTGTTCTGCCACTCTCCACCTCTTCACCCCCGCTCTCTCTCTCTCTCTCTCTCTCTCCTCCCTTCCCTCCCTCTCCTCTTTTTGTGCTGGGCTACAGATGAGTGGTTTTCCAAAGGTAAGCTCTTAACCTCTTTGTGACTACACTTTGCTTCCGCTGCCTGCTGTTGTCTTAGAGTTTGTAGTAGCAGAGTAACAGTAGCTGATCTCTCAGGTTCCAAGTATTGATACTAACATACACACCACCTTCTCACCAAATTCTAGTGAACTACTATGAGAACATGCATTGGTTTTTGGTCGGTTTGTGTCTTTGTCTGACAACACATGTTTAACCAAACTAAAACATTCTAACAGAAGATAAAATTCCCTAAAAGGAATCTGCCATATTTGGATGTCCTGTGTTTCTAAGATGTTAACGTTCACATCCAGGTAAGAAAGAGGAGGATGCTGCTGCAGATATAATAGACATTCCAAAGAGGACCACCCCTGCTAAAGGTGAATAATCAACTCAATATCACTTTCATTTGTATTGTGCTTTCTACAAAATATGTTAATATATTTGCTTACAATCTCTACTTTTCTCCCCTCTCTTGCTCTACACGCTTTTTCCTGCTGCTTTCTTCTTATTGTGTATTACCACTGCTTCTGTCCTTACTTGCTCCTCCATTTCCCCTATGGATCCTTTTTCTTCTAGGTTATGAGCTGTTGTACCAACCAGAGGTGGTCCGCATCTACACCTCCCTGCTAAAGGAGTCCAAGAACCCCACAGTACTGGAGGCCTCGGCTGGAGCGGTTCAGAACCTGTGTGCTGGCCGATGGACTGTAAGAGCTACGATCTGTTATCTTCCATTTTATGGCAGCAAGACTCCCTGTGCAGAGCATAGACCAGTGCACAGGTCTGACAGCTCCAGGACCAAATGAAACTTAGATAACGCATTTAGGAAAGGGCCTAAGGTCTTGCTTAAATCACCATCTTGTAACATCTCTTGTTCACCTTTCCTTAGACTTTCCCCTGAGCTTTAGCTAAGGGTGGACCTTGTGCTTAAAAATAAATAAATACATAAATAAATTGTTGCTAATCGCTGGGTTATTTTTCAATGAGGCAAATCTAGACATGAAAACTTTTTTCAGAGGCTCAGATCTGCTCCACAGGAGATTAGTGGGTGAGTGGTGAAATATAGGTAAAATGTAGTTTGGATACTTGCTGGCACAGACCTTCAATGGTCACAATGAAGATGCCACATGCAAAACTTGTATAAACCGACCTACATCCTATATAAATAGCGTAATATTTTAATATGATCTTTTAAGATACTATAAATGTATAACAACATGGCTGTTTTGAAGCAGATTTATTCTAAAAAAAAAACAAAACAAAACAGCATTTTGTTCAAGGATATATTTCAGAGCAGATGCAAGTGGCAGAGGGTAGAAATGAAAAGACTATTGGAGCCAACGGTGGTGTGTCTATGCAGGAGTGCTGTATGTATGATGTGTTTTATTGATGTACAATGAACAGCTGAGTAATGCACTTGATCAAACTGCTCGTTCAGTTTTTCATTGAATATTTTGCTGTTACAGTCATAGGAGGCTAGAGCCCATCATTGCATACATTACACCAGAGGACATCAGTTTGTCACATTGACTTGATACTTGCTTAATTAAAAAAAAAAAAAAATGTCTTTGTTTAGTATGGACGATATATCCGTGCCTTGCTGCGCCAGGAGAAGGGTCTACCCATGATGACTGAGCTACTGGCACATGGAAATGACCGTGTGGTCCGAGCCATGTCTGGAGCCCTACGCAACTTGGCCATTGATGCACGCAATAGAGACCTACTAGGTGAGCTTTTGAGTGCATTGTTTGTGTTATTAAAAATGCCAGCAGAAGGTTTTATGGTATCAGGGGCACGGTGTCATTATCTCAGGGTGCTTTAATGTTTTCATCGCTCCTGTGTTGCTAGGTAAACATGCAGTGCCTCATCTTGTGGCCAACCTGCCTGGGGGTGGTCAGAGTCAGCCAGTGCGAGGACTTTCAGAAGAGACAGTGGTGTCAGTATTGAGCACACTCCATGAAGTGCTAGGCTCCAGTCTGGAGGCAGCCAAGACCCTCAGGGCCTCACAGGGCATTGAGAGACTGGTGCTCATTAACAAGGATGGGTAAGGACTGATGGAAGATTTTCTGCTACTTTTATTTTGCAGGTTTGAATTACTTGTTCTCTTGTTTTTAATCCACTCTCTTTGGTCACCAGTAATCGTTCAGAGCGGGAAGTGCGTGGTGCTGGCCTGGTGCTGCAGACAGTGTGGGGCTACAAGGAACTGCGGCGCACTTTGGAGAAGGATGGCTGGAAGAAGACAGACTTCATAGTCAACCTAAACCCTCCCAGCAACAACACCAGAGCCAATGGAGGATATGAGGATAGTACTCTGCCACTCATAGACAAAGGTGAAGAAGTGAAAGTGAAATATTTATGTGAAGTTGGGACATTCTCATTCTTCTGTGAGGTGTTTCATGTCTTCCTGTTTTTAAAGAGAGTTCAGTTTTGAGTTGAAATTAATTATTACATGTTTGTCCCAACCTGTTTTACATGTAAGGCATTTAAAATGCAACCACACAGGGGTACTTCACTTGATTCCAATTTGGGTTGTATTGTCACCACCCTGTGTATTAAGCTTGAAAACATGTGCCAAAGAGCCTTTAAGCTCTTTGACAGTGCCCTTAAAATTTATCAACCACACCCATCACAGCAAGGTACTATAATTATATATTTACAAATACTACTTGGTTCATGTCTGACAGTTAGAAAACAATCTGACACTCTACACACATCTTCCTTTGGCTTGAGTTGTTAGGAGTGACTGCGGGAACAGAAACATTTAATTTTACAGATGAACTCTCACTGATTACTTATTGTGTTTGTCTTTGATACACAGGCGGTAAAAGGGACCGGGAAATGATTTCAATGAATGACTTGGGACCAGGTGAAGATAAAAATGAAAACACATAAATTAGCTAACCACACACAGACATACCTTTTTTATTTGACACACTTTTCTCACCATCAGATGCCTACTCCACACTGGACCAACGAGGGAGGAGGAACACTCTGGATAACACCCTCGAACCTGCTGACAAAGATGGGGTCCAGGTAAACCTGCTGCACACACACAAACCTGCATGACTGCACCTTAATGCAAATTACTGGACTCCCTTACTTCAAAAGAAACTCACTTGTACTTCCTGCATCCCTTTCCCAAACACATTACAACTTTGTGTGCTTTCAGCACACAATTTAGAGTATAGCTTTCCTTTGATGGATGCATCTTAGAATTTACTGTTTGGCTTTGCTTCACCTTTCCTATGAATTTAAAAAAACTGCATCATTAAGATTAAATCATTTTAATAGTCAAGAATTTATGCAATTCTTAAGCCAAAGATATTATGATATGCAGACCAGTATCCTCACCTCCAGCTAAAAACAGAACCGTGTGAGCGAACATGCTCTCACACACACCCACAGACAGCATGTTAATGCATGTCCACTTGAAGCACTGTGGTTGATCTGTCTTGCACATAATTTTTCACCATGTTCTTTTTCTCCTTAAAGGTGATCTAATATTGAACTAACCTTTGTAACCCTTCTTTCTTTTCTCATCTAATGCCTTATGCACCTCCACTTTTTCCTTTTATTTTTAATCTCACTATTTTTTTTTCTTTTTTCCCACACTTAACTTTCATCCTCCTTTGGTCTCTACCTTTCCCTCTATCTATCACACAATTTTTCCTGTCTATTTTTTTGTCTCTTTCTCTCAGGGAGGGATGTATGGTGAGAGGCAGGCCTCTTTGCCTCTAATGGATTCTTACGATGGTTAGGCTACACCCACTGTCACACTGCATGTCAGTGCATGGTATGTGTGTCCCCTCCCTGGCTGCTCCTCTCAGCTCACTGTATGGCCTAAACTGTTACGTACTAAGAACTCTGACTATGTCTGACAGTGACCAGTGTTGTCACTGAGCTTCCATTGTACTGTAGTCGGACTGTGTTACTTTGCTCCCCCTGCTGGTGAAATGTGTCAGTGGTTTTAGTTTTCAGAGGTGTGATTTATTTTTGAATTTTTTTTTCATCCAAAGTGTGGTGACTTTGTTGCCTGCAGCCACTATTGTGTAGTCTATTTTGTAGTTTTGTGTTTTTGGTTTTTTTGCTTGTTTTTTGAAAGCCTCTGCTGTAAGTCTAAAGGCAATTCTCCCTACTGAGACTTGGACATCTCATAGGTGCTACACATAATGATTCCCACACTTGTGCCTCTTTTTTTGCAGAAAAACTGATTGTTTGTATTACAAGACGACAGCCTCCTCCCACCTACTGCCCTTGCTGAACTGAAAACGGGGGACCACAACACTACAGATGGGAACTAAGCTCCTTCCCTTTTACACTCAACTTTTCTGCCCCTCCTTACTCTCTTTGCAGCTTCCTTTCTCTCTCTCTCTCTCTCTCTTCCTTCCTTTCTTTCTTTCTTTCTCCTTGTTACATTCCTTCATTGCAGCTGACACTAGTAAGACCACATGGAAAACTGAGGTGGATCTATGCTCCCTGTGGACAACCAGATGTGATACTATGACCACTTGAAGCTCTGCGAGTCCTGTAACTTCACAAAAGAATTGACCCAAAAAAAAAAAAAAAAAAAAAAAAAAAAAAAAGAGCTAACCACTCAGATGCTGTGGTAACAACACTACATCTCTGTACAACATGATGACTCACTTGGATGGCACTAAAGCTCTCTTCAACAAAACGCAGAGACTTCTGAGGATTTTTGTAACTTTTGGAGGTTGGAGCATAGACTTACTGAACTATTGCTAAACTCATTAAAAGGAACTGTTGGGATCAGGACTCTTTGGTGAAATTTTACATAAATGGCTATTACAGTCTGTTTTGAAGAAACTGAGGGATGCCATTTTCTCTCTGATGCTTAATACTACAAAATATTTCCTACCTGTGTTTATCTATTAATCAGATATGTGTAAACCGGTTTCTGTTTTGGTAGTGGTTGTTCCTCTTCTTGCTTTGCTCTGTACCACAATAATGTACATGTGCCAAATGACATGGCTGCTGCTGCGACTGCCAATACTGAATGCGAGAACGTGACACACTCAAGACTTTGTAACAGCGGCTACACTGAAGACTGTCACCTGCTTTGTTTTGTATGCAGCTTTGGTCAGTGACAGACCATCATCACAAAGCATTTTCTCATTTGATTGTGATCCGTCGACATAAAGTGGACAGAAATGCAGCAGAGTAAATGATTGCCAACCTTATTGCCCCCCCGACGTGGCAGTCCCTGTGTAATCCTATGAATGTGTACAGACAGTGGTCTAACTGGTGTGCCTCGCTCATACAGGATGAGTCTGATCGATGTGTCCAACATGACAATGGTAACCAATCAAGGCGTCTCTTTCTCAGAAGGTTACCTGTTGAGAATACTGTATACGAGACTCAGCAGTTTTCTTTTCAGCAAGATCATGGAATATATGAAGCAGTTTGTATGTGTGAGTTGATTCTTGTCATTGGGATTTTTTTTCCATGAGGTATAAAACTCTCAAGTTCATTATTATCTACAGTTTCACAAAACCAGACTGCATTGCTTTAAAGCTTCAGAACAGTCCATGGGAGAAAACACACAACTTTCTTTGTCCACACTTCTTTAGTACAGTGGCTTTTCTGTAGAAGAATGCATAATCCTAGTGCCGATTTAAGATGTAGATACTTATTGAGTGAATGATTTAAGAAGCACTGGGGATTATGTGTCCCCATCGAACCCCTCCACCTTTATTTTTTATTTTTTTCTTTTTCATTCTTTCACATATTCCTTTTGTTTTCAACACCAATTAAAACATGACAGTAACAAGTTGCCTTCAAGAGTGGACTGACGAATAAATGAAAACTGGAGAGTAAGAGTTTGTGGGAGATAATCTGTGATGAGGCATGGACCAGAATTTGCTATTAGAAAAAGTGGAGAAAAAAAATAAAAGCACATTAAAACTATATATTACAAAAGAATATTTCTTAATTTGAATGATTTTATGTATTTCTTTTTTATATATATATATATATATATTCTGACTTGGGTTTAATTGTTTTGGGTGCTCTGGGTGAACGCATATGCAATCAGTTTTATTATTTTTTGATTGAAAACATTCAATGTGTGTCTTAATTAAAATGCAAAACAGATAATTACAGAAAATCCTCCAACACTCATCAAATACTGGAACACTAATGGAGAAAATCGGATTAATGGCCTACACCTTAATCTCTTTGCCTTGGCTCTTAAAAGTTGCACATTCTCATTTATGAATGATTTATGTAACTAGCAATACTGTTTTTAATAAAAAAGAAAATGATTTCTCCGAGCCTTTTGTGTTCTTGTTGCTCGCAGCAGCACATCGGAGGAGGAGGATGATGATGATGAGGAGACAACAGCAGGGGGAGATGTGTCGCAAACATCCCAGAACTTGATATCAAAGTTTAAATGAAAGCGAAGTCAACACCGGAGAAAACCGGTGAGTGTGGAAACATCTGCTGTTCGCTAACATCCTCACAGCCAGGTGGGTTTTTAAGGTTTGGGTTGGGAAAAAAAATATTTTCATGGTCTGTTTTAAAAAAAAAATATATATATTTCTGATAAGTGAGGACGTATAAATTTAGTTGGTCGTTATGTGTTTCCCAGCTAACAACGGGGCTGGCTATGGTTAGCCACCGGATGCTAATTTAAGAGGCGTTTTTGTTCGTTTTAAAGGCCGAAGAAATGTGTATTATATAAGCTGTAAACATTAAAAGATGTCGCCAGATAACAGAAAATTAGATTTACAGTCAATGTTTAGCTTTGCCGTGAAATTTTAATGTCAAAGTGGCGGCTGGACCAAGATGGCGGCCTGTCCGGTCAATGTCATTGAGATCTGAAAGATAAAGTTTGCCTTAAAAAAATAAAGGATTTTAAAATAGTAGGCTGTGTTTAGGTCGTTGAAGATCGTTTGGATATGTTTTAGTACATTTAACGTGGATCATTTAAAAAACGTCAGATTTTAATTGCATTTAATTGAGTAACGTGAACGTCGCACAGCACAGTCCCGCTCCCACGTGCTGCGTTAGCGGCCCTCCGGTAAAAAACAACTTCAGTCTGTCCTCTCGCCATCTGAAGGATTCATGTGGACATGCAGAGATACTGCTGGCCGGGACATGAGCTGCAGCTTCTCGGAGAGCTGCAGAGACAACAACTCGGCGCCCAGTTCTGTGACACCTTGCTACAAACTGAGGGTGAGCTCAAGCTGCACAACTGATCCAAATAGAGATCTCAAGTGATTTCTCATATGAAACTGCTTTTGAGATATGTTCTGTGTCACTTTTCCTTCAGTAATTTTTGTGGTGTGACTAAATGGATTCATGCAATTAATAATCAGTCACTAAAAACATCAGAATAAAAAGATGTACATGAAATGAGAAATTAACTTTTATTTTCTCCTCTGCTTGTTTTATTGAAGGTATCTCAGTGCCAGCTCACAGTTGTGTCCTCGCTGCTCTCAGCCCCTACCTGTCTCAGAAGCTGTCAACCTCATCGCCTCCATTTGGCCAGAAACATCATCTCCAGCTGCAGGCTGTTAAGGCCCAGACTCTGCTGAAGCTGGTCGGTCTGCTGTACTCTGGGGAGCTGGAGGTCAATGGAAGCACAGAGCGAAATGATGTGCTGGCTGCAGCCAACAGGTTTGGGATTGCTAATCTTGTAGAGGGACAGAAAGACATGGGGATGAAAGAGGCAGAACTCCAGAAGAAGAGGCAGAGCCAGCAGGGTTGCAGAGAGAATGGAATTCATATAGAGGAGATGAAAGCTCAGGATAGGAGGAGGAAAATGCAAGATGCACGAGTTCAGACCAGAAGGTTGGATCCAGATTCTTCAGTTGAAAAGAGAATGTGTATATCCACAGGAACACAGACTGAAGACAGTGTTATACACACAGTGGACGTTTCTTTCTCAAGCCATGTGACTCCTCCAACCCGAGAGTCTACATCCTCTGTAGCTCAAAGTTTGGATTTTTCTCTCATTTTGCAACACCAAAGCAAAACACCTGATCCACCTTTTTGCTCCACTTCTTGCTCAGGGATTTCCAGCATGCCCCCCAAAGCGTTAAGCAAGGGCAGGTCTGGATTAAACCAGTCCTCTAACAGTTTAATAAATCCCACATCAACTCTGCTTTTTTCCAATTTACCCTTTTCCCTTAATGATGATTCAGTGGCCCAGAGGTCTCAGGAGCAGTCATCCGAGTTCAGTGACAGCACACAGGATCTGGGCGAAGAAAGGACCAAGCTGAAGAGTCAAAAAAGGGATGGTATGATGATTGACAACAGAGGAGATGTGGAGCAGTCAAGCCAGGAAAATAGAGATGAAGAAAGAGGGAGGTCTCCAGAGAAGGGGCATGCACATGACAGTTTCGGGAAGAGGAGTCTGGCTAAGGTGAAAAAGCTGCAGCAGATGATGGAGGCCACAGAAATTTCTATCAAGGTAAGAACAAGTTACGCTTTTGTTTTTTTGTTTTTTTCCTCAAGTAAACCTGAATAAATCTTCACTCAGAGTTTAAATGTCTAAAAATTAGGTGGGATTACCAATTAATCTTAACTATGTTAAAAATAAATTTCCATTTTATTTTTATCTGACTATAATAAAGCCCAATTTAAGTGTTTGGCTTAAACTGCAATAGACATGTTGAGTAATAGTTATGATGTCCTGCTGCCTGGCGTCTTGTATTCCCTGTCTTCTCTCTGTTTCCTTCAATAATTACAGTAAAAAAAATACTCATCATTTCAAATTTTCATGGGCAGAATGTTCAGTTAAGAAAATTACATTTTAGTTTCTTGTTGTGTTGTGATGGAATATACTCCTGTTGAAACAAATGTGTATGAAACTTCTGTTTGTTTTTGCCTCACTGCTGTATTTTTTTCCCCACTGTGCAGGTGAAACTGAGGAGGAGGAAAAAGACTAAAGGAGAAATGTGGGAGGTTGTGAGCATGCAAAACACAGATGAGATGTCAGTTCCTGCGTTACTGAAACAGGTGAATTAGCATGACAGTGAATTTAAACATAGCAAAAACAAAGGTATGATTCAGTAATAACTGATTCATCAACAGACAGTGTGTTTTATGATTGACCACAATTTGTATGTTCTTCCTCTGATCTTACTGGAATCTTGTTTTTAACCATCAACTCAAAAGACCTTGCTCATCTCTTTTCATCCTTCTGCTCCAATCCGGAAAGCCACCTTCCCCCACTGTCCAGCTCAGGCCAGTGCAGAGACCAGACTCCCGTATTCTTCGCCCTGCTGCCACTAGTCCCCCAGAATCCCTGCCAGGCCCCATCACTTCCTCTGAGTCCCAGCCACTATCCAGTAATGTTTTCACCTCAAACCAAAGCAACGGCCTTGAGCCCACTCCATTCCTCCAGCATCGGGGTTCTGTAGAGGAGTCTGATAAGTGGATAGATAAGCTGCTGGAGGGCGCCATGATGGGCCTCAACAAGCCCAGCTTGGAGAGTGACAACAAGTCGTCTCTGTACCTTCAGCCGAGCCATGACATAGCGCCGGCTGTTTTCCAGATCCCAGTTTTACAGAATGATGTCAAGCACAGTCAAATGCATGCTGCCAACAGTGCAGCAGGGTGTGCACTTTACCTGGATATGGCCACACAAAGTTACAAGTCATCCTCAGATAAAGGTATGTAAGTGCATTAGTTTGATCAATTTTTCTTATTTAACAGAAAAGGACGTATAATAGCATCCATTTTATTTTCACTCTTTTTTAGCTGATATCTCCTTTTGCAGAATTTGTGAGCTAGACTTCTTGCTAGGAGATATCTGAAAGAAATAGATTTTTTTTTTTTTTCATTCAACAAGGGAGAGGTTGAGTCATCCAGATGGCAAAAAACAAGTTACAGACAAGCTTTCACTATTTCGGCTGTTGTTCTGAAACAATGATATAATATTTACAATCTGACATAACTTTCTATTCCCTGAAACTATAAATATAAAAATATGCCGAACAAAAATATCTGCAACATTTGCAACGTCTGTGTGTATGACAGCGTGTTCCCATTCTCAGTATTCAGTAAGTGTGCCATACAAGCCAGGTGGATGTATCATCTTGGTAAAGGAGAAATTCTCCCTTAAATACTTTTACAAAAGATATTTGTGAACTGCTGCTGATCTGTTGGGACAAACACATGTGTTAGTGTTCTATGATCCATCTTTCTACACAGCGTTTGTGGGATACCTGAACCTTCATTTTCTAATTATTTGATTAATTTTGGATGACATTTCTGAATTTTTACAGTAAGTTCCTCTAAAATGTTGCTCTCTGTATGCAGCTGCTAAAATGGTTAAGAGAACCACAGTTATATTTTTCCACATCTGTCATGTATATATTCGACTCAGGCTACCAACAGATATTTTCCATGTCTATTTTTGCCGCTCGACTGTTTGTGTCCTTGTGCTCTAAATCATAAAAGGGTGCTAGAAGGAAACCAGAAGCTGCCACGCACATAAGCTGATCCAGTGTGTCTCTGAATTTAGCCCACCAGAGTTTTGTTGGCTGATGTAGATTGATGGGAGTCTTCCTGCCTGTTGTACAGGTATCTATTGTTGTTTCACTGCTCAGAACCAGCCCAGATGCTCAAACCTTTCATGTGCACTTCCAGATGCTGCGTTAATCCAACACCAGCTGGAGTGCTCTCAGCAGAATCCTGAATCCGTCACACCCACGTGGCACAGAGACGAAATGAGCCTTCAGAGCATGCATTTGTCCAGAAGTCAGGAATGTCACCAGCCTGCTCCACTAATGAGATCAGTTACATCGTCAGGCTTCTTCTCTGCTGGACAGTTTTTACCCCTGAATAATGATATACAGTCCATGCATCCTCTGTGTTTACCTTGCATGGATGATTTGTGGCTTCCCCCATGTTTGTCTCCATTAGAGCTTCATACCTCAACCACAACACATCAGTCTGCCATCAACAACACAACAAACCTCGGGGTTAAAATTCAGCAAGAGACATTTCAACATGGGCGACCTTGGCTCACAGAAACCCCTGGAACACTACAATTTCCTCTGAGTGGGAGCTCTCAGAGCAAGAAAGAAAAAAAGAGTGTGTCTGTACCACAAGATACAAACTCCAGCTCTTGGTCAAAGCTGCAAGCACAGAATGAAGGAAACTGGGAAAAGCCTCATCCTACAAAAGAGGCGGAAGGGAGAGGACCTATTTCTACAGGTCAACAAAATGCTGCAGAGATGAACTCTCACATAAGGAAGATGAAGATCGGTGACATTGCAGTAGCACCTAAAAGGAGGAAGACCAGATCCACCAGGCACTCGGAAGATGCTGCTGGATCTGTCTTGGCAGGCAAAGGTGTAAGGGTTGATGAAGGAGCATTCAATCAAATTAAAAGGAGCATTTGCCTGGTCAGTTTGTCAAGGAATAATGTGCTGGTGAAGGAAAGAGAAATGGCCAGAAGCTCTTTGAACATTGCATCCAAATTTTCAGGGAAACCAAATCAACCGTCGTCCTTCTCAGAAAGTCTTAGCGTTAAAGACAGACTGTCTGGAGGGAAAACTGATTTAACACAGATCAGAACCAGGGATTTTTTTAAGAAAACTGAAGAGTCATATGACACCAACCCAGAAATGCTCTTTCCAACACCCCTGACCCACATAGTTAAGACAACGACTAAACAACAGATCACAAGCCAAAAACGCAGAAGACAGACAAAAACATTTCCCAAAGATTTAACCCTTCCGACAAATAATCCTGCTGTTGACAAAACCAACCATAGCAAAGAAAGTCAGCTGAAAATAGCAAACCATTTTCTAAAACAAGATTTGCAACATGGGGACGTAGCACAGCAAAGGTGCAACAAAAGAAAGACAGATAGGCGCACAGAAGTGTCAGTTATTCCCCTGAAGAAGGCCTTAAGTGTTGAGAGCACTGATGAGCCTGAGATTGTCCCAGAAACAGGGAAACTTGAGAGCCATAAAAGGTCACGGATGGTCCCTCTGAAGAAACTTCAAAATCTTATTAAAAGGCAACACTCAAAGCTGAGGCGGTCCAGAGAAAGCCAGGCTACCAGTGGAGCTGTAGGAGAAGATGTCCAGGAAGGGACGTCCAGTAGATACAGCGTGCGTGAAGATTCAACAAAGAAAATAACTTCTCAGGTCACAGTTGACAAAAATCACAATCTAATTTCCAACAAGGATATTGAATTACAGCAAGATGACACAATACTTAAATATACCTACCAGGAGAGAAGTATTTTTGGTAAAGCTCGGGCAGTGTTTCGCTTTGAAACCTCAGAGGAAGAAGTAGCCAAAGCGGCAGCTGAGAGGGAGCAGCCTCTGGAGATCTCTGATGGAGGTGAGGTGTCTGTTGTGTTCTGATAGTCTTCTGTTATTAGCACATTTTAAATCTTTTTTCTTTTTTCCCCTCCCTTATGCGGGTGTTGATTGATAATCACACTCTGAGCTGTACAGTTAACCAAACCTTTACAAGTGAAGACGAAAATGCAGCATTTATTATAACAACATTTAATCCTCAGACAATTTAACTAACAGATAATGAGTTTCTCCTCTGAATACATGTTCTTCGTGCAGTTTCATTTGCTGGGAACAAGTATGTAAATTAATATGACACGCAAACTTCTTGTGTTAATTCATCTGCTGACATTGGCTGGTTACTTTTTTTAGTAGTCTGTCAATCATGGGTTTAGCCATACCTTAAAGCAGAAGCTGCTTTATTTATCTCTGAATAGGAGCGTCATTTTAAGGATGATCATGATATTGCATTGAAGTAGACCTGAAATTGGAAACTGAGACCATAAACCAATAAATCAAGTGCTTTTTAGGGCCATTTTCTTATAGACTGAAATACAATGACTTCTTTTTTCAAGCAGCAGTCGCCCCCTGATGGTCCTTAGATTGAATACAGGTTTAAGGCTCTGTTGTAGGCTTCATTTGCCTGCTCCAGTTTACGTTAATATAAAGTCCAAGGGAAACATTTGTGCCAGCAATCTGAAAAGTGACATGTAACTTTCCCCGCATGCAGTGGCACAACATTACCTGTCAAAATATAGCTGAGGAGAAGTATCATGTGACATGAAAAGGAAGATGTAGTTTAAAATGGCATGTTTTCTTTAGCATGGACAGAGTCCAACATGGGAGAGTCAGATACAGCCCAGCAGATGATTGTCATCGATGAAGACTCATCTGACAGGGACACTCACCTTCCTCTGGAAATCAAACCACCATCAGATCACAACTCGCACCCAAAAACACATCTGTCAGCCCCTGGAGGGATCAGCAGGACCCCGGACTATGATGAAGAGGAGGAGGAAGTGGAGATAGATGTCCTGCTTTGCTCCCCGTCGGTCAAAGTGCCTCAGACCAAAGAGAGCGAAGGTGGACACAACATGGATGCCAGTCCAGACAATGATGCAGAGGACGAAGACATGAATGAGATCGATGTGACTGGAGATGAGGTGGACTAACTTTTGCACTGCTTTACAGTTTCTTTTGTGCCAAGTTCTGTTCTTTGCCAGATTTATTGTCCTTTGTTCTGCTTTTTTATTGATGTTCACAGATATGAAGGTGTGTACAAGAGATATGCACGTTTATTTCAATTTATCGCATTCACTGAGTTCAATATAAGGTTTCATTAATAATATGCTTAACCAGCGTTACTAGTCTGAAGACATATTCATGTTTATATTTAACATTTGTCACAATTTGATTAACCTCCTGAGTATAGTTTGAATTGTTGGACAGATTAACATCAAAACTGTAATTATAAAAAGAACTTAATCTTGAGCTTGTTAAATGTTGAATGTAAATGCTATTATGATGGTTTATTAAAGGAGAGGCCAGTTGTCCTGTCAGCAGACGTAGGTCCCCACTGTGGCCAGCAGGCGGCGCAACTTTTTCATCGATTCAAACTTTATTGACAGCGGAAGTAGCAGCGGAAGCAGCACACACGTGTTTTGTTGCAGATTTGAAGGTTACAGCCAGAGCAGGAGCAGGAGATTCGTGTGTTTTCTCCCGGCAGAGAGGGCCACCAGGACGGACAGCGTGCACGGGAAGAGCCCGGAGTGAGCAGCGGACATGGATCCCATGAAGGCGCAGCAGCTGGCGGCGGAGCTGGAGGTGGAGATGATGGCCGACATGTACAACCGGTAAAGCCCTCACAGCAGCAACACGCTCAGCTAACTCCTGCTCTCATGGCCTTCATTCATAGTCTTCATCAAATCACAGCTGAGGTGTCCAA
The DNA here is from genome assembly GCF_900963305.1 of Echeneis naucrates. NCBI lineage: Eukaryota > Metazoa > Chordata > Actinopteri > Carangiformes > Echeneidae > Echeneis > Echeneis naucrates. The sequence continues at coordinate 6,872,315 of NC_042511.1, forward strand.
ACGAGCTCAGTGATCATGCAGCTGTAGGCCAATAGATCCTGGCTGCTGCTGGTTACATTAAACCACTGCGGAAAAATTACTGTTTTATCCAAGTAAATCGAATAGGAAAGGGTTATTTTATACTAGGGGTGCTTGTTTCTGTGATTTCAATCAATAGGAGAAGGGAGAATTGAAAATATGCAGAATCTATATTGCCATTTTTTTTATTATTTTATTGTCCAACGAGGGGAAATTACTGCAGCAGAGGACAAGACATAACACACAATATACGAAAGGACAGTCACAATAATAAATCAGTAAGAAACAAACATGAACAAGAATTCAATGAATAAAATGCATCTGTTGGGCAAGTAAAATAAAATATCCCCGTTTAACAAAAAAGCGCAAGACCTAATAGAGTCCTGGTGCAGTCATATCAGCAAAACGCTACTGTGCAAGTTACCGATGCAGCAGGAACGAAGGGAAATTTAAATCTGTTGCTTTTAACCCTCCGCCACGAAGGAAAAAGAACAACGTCTTCCGAGGGAAGGTGGTGAAGACTGGCTAAGGATGGGTTGTGCCTTCCGCAGAACTTGTCTCGCAGATGACTGACAGAGAAAGCTGCTGATCGCCAATAATCTTACTGGCTATCTTTAACAAAGTGTGACAGACGACTTTTGTTCTGCACCCCGAGGTTGCCATACCAGGAAATGATGCAGAAAGTTAAGATAGACTCAAAGATTTATAGAATACAACCAACAGTGTCTTGTAAGTATTCAGTCTGCGCAGAAAGTAAAGTCTCTGCGGGCCCTTTTTGCAGATTGCAGATGTGTTAAAATCGAGGTTCAAGTTCTTATCAATCACTGTTCCCAGATATTTGTAGCTCTCCACTTCCTCAACAAGTGAGCCCAAGTGAGTTTTTCCATTACAAAAGAATAGTGGACTATTAAATAAATCTGTTAAAATTTTATAAATGTGTTTCATGAAACCTTTGGTTTGGATGGAGAAATACAAGTTTAACAATTCTCCTCTTCCCCATAATGCCTTAATCACCTTTATGGATCTTGACAACCTGAGTGGTTTAAAAAATAATAATAATAATAAAAAAAATAAAAAGGTGTCTGACTTGGTGTAGTAATACACAAGGTTTTACATTCAGATGTGGGTGGCTGGTGGAGGTAAAACGCTGCTGTAGAGCTTAGGGTTTAAACATTCAGCTAAGCGTTGGTCCCGATCACTAAGAGGAATCCAGTCAAAATGTGGATGTGAAAGCTGGACCACACTATAGCCAGGTGTGGTCAGGTGATGTCTGCTGGTTTTTACCGTAGCAGACCTTCTGACTTGTCGAGAAAACCTCGTGTATATTTAATTATGTTGTAATGAAATGACAAGAGTGCTTCTCATGGAATGACCATTAATCTACACCAGTGAGCTAGCACGCACAGAACCAGAGCCCTTTAACTGTCTGACGCCGGTGTAATTTAGTCAACATGCATTATATTATCACTGAGCACTGATCTCTCCCTGCCATGAAGTACAGAATAAATAATAGCTGATGCAGAAGTCTTCCAACTGGTTCAGAAGCTGCTTTATCCACCTGTATTTTAATGTGCGGTGCATATTTGCATGAGTTTAAACATGTGGGGTGACAGTTGAAACTGGTTACACTGGAAAGACTTAAACATCCAATCTGTGTGGAGCAATGAGACTGACTGTTCTCAAGATAAAACATTAGGGCTGCAAATCATGGATATGTAATCAAAATTGCAGGAGCTGCCAAAGGGAAAGATAAACTATAAGGACCAGTAAAAAAAAAAAATAAAAATAAAAAAATGTTATGTTTTTATTTTTTTGATAAAGGTAAACTCTGTCAAAACAGTGTTGGTGCACTCTAAGTGTTGTGATGCAACACAGATACCACGGCTGACAAATTATTTACACATTTACACATAAAAATGTTATTTATTGTCGGTGAATATGAAATGTTAGCACAGCCGTTCCTGAAATCATGAGTCATATCATGATAGCTGCCAAAATAACATTGATATGTGTTTTTGCATTTCAGGTAGCCCTTCACGCATCGATGGCATATTTACATAAACTGTAAATAATTTTGCACTGTAAGGTTTGATCAGCGCTGTATTAATTCCATCACTGACTGTGAGACTACAGCTGTCAAAACATGGGTGATGGAAATGAAATTTTCCCTCAGCAGTTTTTCACAAATTTGGGTTAATCTTATAAACTAATATTAATAGTAGACACGGACAATGGTGAGACATATTTAGATGCTGTGCCACAGTGAAATAGCCTGGCTTCATTTTGACCATCTAATTATAGTCCTTCCTTCCTTTTCTGACAGAATGACCAACGCCTGCCACAGGAAGTGCGTGCCGCCGCATTACAAGGAAGCGGAGCTGACAAAGGGGGAGTCTGTGTGCTTGGACCGCTGCGTGGCCAAATACCTGGACCTTCACGAGAAGCTGGGACGCAAGCTGACAGAGCTCTCGGTCCAGGACGAGGAAATGATGAGGAAGGCTGCTGTCGGTAGCGGATAGAGACAGTGCTGAAGGAAATGAGACGGGGAACTATTCGGTCATGGGATGGGATTAGCATGTCTGTTTTCTCTAAGATGAGAGAGTGGTTTTTATATAAGGGGTGGGTTAGTTGGGGGGGGGTTATTTAAACTTAATGCTGGGTTCAACTGAGACAAACTGCCTCCTCTACTGCAGTAGAGGATGATGACCAGGATGGACTAGGAGGACACACCAGAGCCTTTGGTGGAACAGCATCATTTCTGGAAACGGCTCAGTGATCCACCGGTCTCTTGATCAGTCCGTGTTGTTGTACATGGCATGGTTATCTGAAAACTGACTGGAAAGTAGAAGCAACTAGGAGATAAAACACCATTTCTCAGTCATACTTTGTGCTTGTTTTCAGCTGCTCAAGAGTGCAGAAAACCGAATGATTTGTTGTAGCTCCTGAAACCATCTGCTGCTAAAAGCAGGTTTACACAAACACAAAGGAGAATGAGATTTCTGCAAACCTTTCTTTGACAAGGGCTGAAAGTAAACATGGGCCCTCCTCACCAGGTCGTAACACCACAATATCTTCAGGTAGCAAACTTCTGTTATGCATACAGTAGTAGCGCCACTTCTGGAACGACAGCTTGAATTACAGTGAATCGGATGTGGCCATGCACTGAATTCATTATGTGTTGCAATATGTTGTCTTTTTTTGTACAGCACACTGTGGAGTGTATTCTTTATTCAGTCCTTGACCGACCGACAGGCAGGCTCATGACTGGGTGATTCTGGTGACATGGATATGTACTGAAGATGGACTGAACTCTGTTCATTTGTCATTCTTGTCTAATCTGTTGTGTGCGTTGTCAGTGGACCAGATTTTTTTTTTTTTTTTTTTTTGTGACTTCTTTTTTTTTTTTCTTCGTTTGCCAACCACCATGACAGAGTCTTATCTGCAATATTACAGAAGCTGCAGTGTTTCATTGTACTCTAATTAAACAAAATCAAACTTTGTACAAACATCCTGAGGTGCTGAAGTCATGCTTTATACCCCCCCCCCCCCCCCACCTCACCTCACGCTGGCAGCTGCCGGGTTTCCTAAATGTGTTCCTGCACCTTTAAGAGAAATGTGCCACGTTTGAGTGAGGAAGTGAAGAAAAGTGACTTTCATTTCCTCCGTGAAACTTTTTATTTTTGCCGTCCCTCCGTTAGAAGAGAAAGGGGAATTGAGGTGGACGGACCTGTCTCAGGTGGACTTACCTTTCCCTCCCTGCTGTCCTCGAGGAGCCGCGGTGAGTGAACCTCGCGGCGATCGAACAGGTGACCCCAGAGAAAAGGCGTGGCGGGCGGAGAAGGGCGGACTTTCACACACCGGCTCTTTTCTCACAAATGTCCTGACACTTCACTTACCCCTCACTGTCTCTCCCGGATTAATTTCAATCGAAATCACAGAGCTAATGGAGGAATCTGCTTATTTGGTTTTTCTAGTAATTGCCGGAAAAGGTGCTTTTTGTTCATCCGACGGTCGTTGTTAGTACAGAAAGTTGTGAGCTTACGTAAGTTTACGAAAGTGTAGTTGCATTTGGTGAGATCAGGGACCGCACAAAGGTTATTGTGCGGAACATATGGGGGGGGGTTGACTTCCTCTTTTTTTTAAAACTTCAAGTTCATTTTATTTTTGTGAGATTCACAGAACCCAGTGTAATGTAAACAATTTCATCATGCATTTATTCATCCCATGCTCATAAATGTGACATATCTATTGTCCTTTTGGGCACAAGGATGAATAAATCTTTTTTTTTTATTATTATTATTTTTGGGTCAAGGGTTAACATCGCTTTGATCTTTGCCCCAAGAAAGTATATGCTAAATATGATAAAATACACTTACCCTTAAAGCCTTCAATTACCAAGATGTTACAGTTCTCCAATGGCCTCTTCACTATATATTATATGAACATCTGCAGACATGGGTGTACACTGCAACTGCGAGTGAGAGGCTGTATTACTATTGGACAAGTTTTATAAAAAAAAATAAAATAAATAAATCACAAAGTAAAATCTCTTCTTTATTAAACTGCTGGATGGATCCTGTTTGTTTTAAGTATGCCTGAGGTTTATCTAGAACTTGACTGGATCCCTCCCTTTGGCAAACTGAGTTGTTTGGACATAATTTAAAACTAGTCACACAGTTCACTTCAGGCCCAAAAACATGTTGTCAAGTTAAAGGACCTCTTTGTAGAGCTTTGTGATATCATTGCGCTTAGACTTAGATCAGGGCACAGCTATAACACTATCTGTGCAACTTGTCGTTTTTACTGAAATAGATTTTTGTAAAATGGAAGTGTAGACTTGCTCTGATAAAACAGTGACCATGCAGGAAATAATTTTTTTGGGGTGACCTGGAATTTGCCATAATCCATAGCACTGGTCCAAACTATTTTTGTGGCATGAGGAAATGTTTGCATATACATTTAGAGGCATTGCTATGTAGGGGACCATTCTCTTCCCCACTCAGCATGTGATAATTCTCCAGAGAAAGTGCAGTGAACCACCTTATTACTCATTGTTTCCACTAGATGGAGGCAGCTGATGGAGAAGAGCAACATTTTGCACCACCTCCCATTGGGGACATGAATGAGCTGCTGAATCCTGGCCAAGAAGAAAACATACAGGGCCAAGTGAGCTGTTCTATGAAAATCACTCATACAGTTTCTGCCAGTCTTCAGTTTCGCAGTAGTTTAATTGCATTTTCAACTTTTTTTTTTCCCTCAGATGGAAGAGTTTTTGGGTCCACATTCAGAATACAATGAGGAGGAAGAGGAGAAAAAATACTATAGAAGGAAGAGGCTGGGAGTCATTAAAAATGTTCTTGCAGCCAGTTTTGGAGCCATGATTGTGTACAGTGTGTATGTGGGTGAGTGTGATGGGAGAAAAGACAGTGAGGAAAAAGAAACAGACAGAGATTCAGACTAATTTGCAATAATTTCCATAATTTTTTTTTGTGTGTCTCTGTATGTGTGCGTGTGTATTTAAGGTCTTCTACAAATGCAGCTGATCCTCCATTATGATACGACTTACCGGGAGGTCAAGTACAGCAACCTTGGACTTGAGGACATTGACCGTAAGATGCTGATGGGCATTAACGTCACGCCCATTGTAGGTCTGCTGTACACCGCTGTTCTCATCAGGTAGACAGAGACACACACACACACACACACACACTCTCAGATCATGAAACCTTTCATCTACTCGACATCTCCGTTTTATGTCTCCTTCAGGTTTCTAGGTACTAAGTGGATGATGTTCCTGGCTTCAGGAATCTATGCACTTTTTGTATCAACCAATTACTGGGAGCGTTACTACACATTGGTTCCATCTGCCATAGCTATTGGAGTGGCCATTGTGCCGTTCTGGGCATCCTTGGGAAATTACATCACTAGGTGAGAAGCAGAATGTAGGGGTGTTGAGTGGGTGAGGATATTTCTTAAGCTGTTGAAGCTTGACCCTCATGACATAACATTACAGAGGAGGGTGACCAATGCAGGTAGCTGTGATTTCTATCGAAAGATGGGTTGTTTTAAATTGTTACTCTTACTTTCACCATTTAGCTTCACTTATTACTGTTATTATTATTATTATTATTATGATAAATTACAGTCAAATATTTTCTGTACTAATAGTGTTATGCCTTTCTACTCTGATTCAACAGCCACAGCCTTTTTCCGTAAAGTATACGTAATGCTTCTTTAACAGGGATGTTTAAAGTGTAAGTGTGTGACTGTGTCACTGGTATCTCTGTGAGGTTTCAGTTTAATTTGTGAACAAATTTTGTTTTATAATTCTAGATAATTTCCCTGATGGCCTAACTGTAACCCTAAACCTCAGAAAACAACAGCACTGTTGAAAGAAACCAAATATATGACTCGTGCTGCTCCTCAAACTATGACTTTGCAGTGTTCCCATGTGAACTCGCATGCACTGACATACAGCAGGCCACAAACTAACATGTCAAACCCATGCAGGATGGCGCAGCTGTACTACGAGTATGTCAACTACGAGAAAGAGCACGTGCAGGAGCAGAAGAAGCTTCCTAAAGGAGCGTGCCACAGCTACATCATCGTCTTCCACTCAATCTTCAATATCATCTTCCATGTGAGTCTTCAGGCATCTTCTCTTCACTAATTCCTCATTTTTACCACATCAGGAAAAAAAGCACCTGTCCTGACTTCCCTCTCTTTCTCATCAGCTGAGCTTTGTCTTTGCGGAGTTCCCCATGTGCCTCGTCCTCAACCGCTACCTGCATGATGACAAGCACACTCTCTACAATGTCAAATTCTGCGGTAAAGACACATCACATCATCTCAAGGGATTCACAAAATTTCCCTTAAATCTGATTTACTGTAAATAGTTAACAGTTAAGTTTACACTACATGGCTGTCTTTTGGTCTGTAAAGTAAACTGATTACTGCAGAGCCTTTAACCTTTCTATCTAATGTCCATCAGGGAGCAATTCCACATGTTGTAAAACTGAGTCCGATGTATTTATAGACGTTTATGGGAAAAGGCCTCCTCATTTTATTTATTACCTCAGCAAACATTTTCCTGGTGAGTTTATGGTCTCAGTCTCTAGCTTCAAGTCATCTTCAATACAACATGATGTCGTTTTTGTTTCATATTTTTTTATTTTGAACATTACACCATGAAGCAGAGCGTGATGAGAACATGACTGTAACACAGGATAGAGTACAGAGCAGGTCGGATTGGCCACGGCCAACTTAACAACTGGAGGCTTCAACATGGCAGCAAACAAATCAATGGGTGACATCATTACATCATTTTATGGTGTAATTTATAGCTGCTGTGTCAGTAAATGCCTTAATCCATCACAGTTTAGTAGGCACTAGTGCACCGAAGGAAGCTCAGGCTGGCCCCCCAGAGCTGTCGTGAAACTACTTTACTAATGTGGAAACAGTTTTTCATGAAATATCATGTATTGTAGCGGAAATGCAGACAGGTTCAGCACAGCACATGACCACAGAAGACTTCCCCCAGATAGAGGATGTGCTCTTAGTTTCTTTAGTTTCATTGCGATTTGACGTAAAGCATGGAGCAGTAAAATGTTTCCTCTTCCTCCAAAAGGAGCAAAAGTCAGTGGTGTGATTCCCGGCTTCAACACCACCGTGCTGACGAGCCTTCCTCGCTCCATGCTGCTCATCCAGGTGGAGAGTGTCCTCATGGGCTTTGCCTTCCTGTCTATGATCATTGTAAGATCCTGCGCATACACTCTGACACAAACTCCTCCTCCCTCTCCCCCCTCAGATTCAAGTTGTTTAGATAATTTGTTAGTTTTATAATAATTGTAGTTGTGTTATTCATGATTAAGCGTGTTGCTCTACATCCTTAGTCAGAATCTTTTAAATGAAATCTAACACCATTTACTTTTATCCACAGTTCCTTGTGCTGTGTGGCGCCGCCCACCGGCCAACGGAGGAGATTGACCTTCGCAGCATAGGCTGGGGAAACATTTTCCAGCTGCCTTTCAAGCACCTGAGGGACTACCGCCTGCGGCTGCTCTGCCCCTTTTTTATCTACAGTGGCTTTGAAATTCTGTTTGCCATCACTGGCTTCTCTCTGGTACAGTTTGACTAATGAATCGTCGAGCAGGTTTAACTTTGATTTCTCAGTTTTGTTACATTCCTAAAAATGCCTTCTCTCCCTCTACAGACCTATGGTGTCTGCATTTTGGGTCTGAAAAATCTGTGGCTCCTGGTGGTCGTCTACGGCCTCTCCTGCTCTGTTTTTTCCTCCCTCTCCCTCCTCATCCTGCGCTTCCCCCGCTGGGTGTGTCTGATGAGTGGTGCTGTTGTGCACTTCATCTTGCTGGTGGTTCTGATGGCATTCTCCGTACAACGTAAGGAAAACCAGACCTACTCAGAATACATGGGCCCTTTGCTGGTGATCACCGCTCTGTGGGGCCTGGGCAGCGCCCTGAACAAGACGGGCCTCAGCAGTGAGTAGCAGCCGTGGTCAGGGTTTCTATATGGGGTGCCAACTAACTTTGTTCACAGTCACATTAACTCTTCTTCTGTGTGTGTGTGTGCGTGTGTGCGTGCGTGCGTGTGTGTGTGTTTATACTGCTGTTTTGTTTCCATCAAGAGTATGGAAACAACTTTTTACATTGGACGTAGTTGTTTGCATTGTCACTATTGATAACCTCACACCTTGTGTGTATATGTATTTATGCGACAGCTGTGATTGGTATGCTGTATGCTGAGGAAAAAGAACGCCTGGACTTTGTGTACACCATCTACCGCTGGTGGGAGGCCATCGCCATCTTCATAGTCTATCTGTGGTCCAACATGCCCATGAGGGTACGTTACAGAACATTTAGTGACTGTTTGTGCTTGTTTACTGCAAATTAAATAAATAAATAATTAAATATATCACCTATTTTTCCCATCTTTCCTCTCCGTTCTTACCCTTCAGGCAAAACTCGCCATCCTTTTGGCCACTTTACTGGTGGCCAGCTACTGCTATTGGTTGATGGAGCGTCGGCTGGCCAAGGACCTGCGCCCCAGACTGCCTCGCATTCCCCGACCACGACACAAGGTAATCGGTCACACTCCATCATGATACTGATACTCAATTTTGCTGCGAAACATGAAACAGTGCAGAAGAAGGTGTCCAATCGGAGTTTACTTGATGAACTATAACTAGAGCTCATGCTACAGCTGGACAAAGCCCATTAAAAGTCATCATAGAATTGGGAAATAGAAGAGCCGTTCTTTACATGTGCTCATATCTTATGTGCTTCATGTGTTACTTACAAATAGAAAAGCAGCTGAGCTGATTTTACTAGAATGAGCATTCAGCCTTACACATGAGAACTTCAAATACAAACACCTGCTGCACATGTTACAAAATGCACAAAATTAGTGTTGCTACATACACAAACAAGCCCGAGTGCAAGGATATCAAATACCCACCTTCTGATTGATGGTTGACGGGCTCTGTTTCCCAGACGGCTGTTTAACGTCCACTATTAACCATATGAACTGTGAGAACATCTGAATGGGCGTAAGATGTTAAGCCTTTATGCCATCAGAATGTAGACATTTCATTTTCTCATTTATATAGTAAACTGCATTTCAGAAATAAATAACTTTGTCCAATATTTTAGGACATCTCAGTGTAATAAACATAAAAAACAAGAAGCTGTATTTAAATAGCAATCAAATTTGTTAAAAGTAATTTCAATTTCTATTTTAATTTTAATTTCTGGTAAATCTGAAATGCCATTTTTGTGATTTCATATGTAATATAAACCCCTGACCAGGAGGAAAAAGGACCACCAAGTCAGAAGCCACATTTTTCATCACCATTGTATTTCAGGGGTTATTTTTGGGGTGTCTTTGGAAGAGTTCAGCCTGCCGCTGCATTGTTCTCTACAACAAAGCTGTGTCCTTCAGGAGCTTGTTTTAGTGGTGTCTGACGCAAGTTGTGCTCTGATGCAACTTTGTTTTCGTATTTTCATTTCGCTTCAATCTGAGGTTGTGAACATGGTGACCAGACACCAAACTATTTGACAGAAAAATAACTGGCAAGGCAGCTATTAAAAACAATAAAACTATTGTCATAGGTAGGTGGTAGGAGACGGACAGTCATCAATATGACATACCATTTATGCCCTCAGGTGAAAGGCTACCGTTACCTTGAAGAGGACAACTCTGATGAGTCAGACTCTGAGAAAAGTGAGGAGGATGAGGAGGAGAATAATGATGACGAAGAGCATGTGGTGGAAGAGATGGGAGCAGAGGACAGGGAGGAAGAGGGCCAAGACAGAGGGGCCCGGGGATCTGTGTCACCCAGAGCCAGGAGGAGAGGGGGACAGAGTCACCATGGCAAACATGTGAAGGACGAAGAGAGGGAAGAGCGTGAGGGAGAGTGAGAGAAAATGAAAAAGGATGAGAGGGGAGAGGATCCATTCACATTTCTAGATTTCATCCTTGAAATACGCAAAACTCTGACTTCTCACATAATTTATAAAGAAAAAGCTTCAAGCATCAGCCATGCCCAGCTGTAATCACAACACCATCCAGATGAACAGGTACAGAAAATTGAAACTTGCCATGCAACAATAGGTGCACTCCCAACAGGTAATACACTGGATAAAATAAGAAGCCTCAAAGGAGAACAAAAAATACCTTCTTTTAAATTATTTTTTGGCTCATATTTATCAGAGGTACATATAATTACAGAGTGAATGTTGCTTTTGTGCTTGGTCATTCAACATACTCTGTAATACAAAATAGTTTTATATAAAAGGAGAAAAAAACTGCAATGATCTGCGAGTGATAGAAAAAGAAAAGGGATTGATTTTCTACTTTTAATTTCAAGACAAAGTCATTTTTAATGTTATTGCTGGATGAGACTAGCATAAATACTTAAAATTGCCGATGTGCTTTTTTCTTTTATATTTTTTTTGCTCCACTGTTTAGACAAGTTTATGAAAGAAAGTAGGATTTCATCAGAAGCTCAAATTCTCTGATGTGATTCTTTGAAGGACGATAAATGTGAATGTACGTTTATGCTTTAATGTAGTTTTATCTGCATCATCTTTTTGTGTCTGGGGCATCATTATTATTATTGATGTGTCTGAATGTTTTCAGGTCGGTCAAACAATAAAAAAAGATGAATACTGTTAATGTTCATGTTAGCATACAGACCCTTGTTCAGTTACATTAACATACTGATGGTGAACAGCCAAACTAAAACTAGAGGGAAAATTCAGGTGAATCAGGGACCCCAAACTACCCACAGGCCCCAGAGTGAGAGTGAATGACAGTCTCTATATGTGGACCTGTGATAAACTGCCGACCTGTCGAGGGTAGACCCCGCGCCTCGCCCAGTGTCAGCTGGGATTGCCTTCCCTTCCTCCCACTACTGCGGGAAAGCAGTATAAAGGATGGATAGGTGGAGATGTAATACCTGTAATCTCTGATATTCAGAACAGTAGGACAGCTGAACGCTCTACATGAAGCTCGTTCTTACAGCCACTGCTGCTGTAAATGTAATCTAATCTAACTCCAGTATAAAGCATCATGCTCTACCAGACAGATGATAAAGGAGTGAGTGCAAAAGAGGCCAGTCCAGCTCGACATCAGTGCTTTGGCTTTCTTCTGTGTTTTAAAATCTTCCCTTTCTGTCAGGGTGACCTCATGTTCTCAATTTGTTATTTAATTTCTGAAAATGTGTGATATAACGCACATTTTTCTTTTTTTTTTCACAACACAGAAACAGCTTTGTTTGTGCTGAACACCCACCCCCAACAGGCCTTTTACTTGGAGCATGTGTAAATTAAAAAATTAAATATGGCTCAGTTGGGTTTTGCTTCTTCAGCTTCAGGGTCCCGCGTTGTGTAACTGAGCCATTGTTGATGTTTTCTGTAACACCCATGCTCTTGCTGTTAGGACAAGTCAAAATGTGTGGGGGGGAAAAAAAAAAAAAAAAAGCCTATTAATCATGAAAATTTGGCAAATTTGTTGACCCGTGATTGGCTGACATGGTGTTTGGGGGAAGCATACTTAAATTGTCATCAGTTATGAAAGTTATGAGTTATTATGAGTTAGTTATGAAAGATGCAAAATGTGTACGTCATTCCATCTGTTTGTACTTTACTGTACATAGTGATTCATTTATAGTGTCTGATGTTATATCATTCTCATTTGAAAGTGATTTCTGAGGATGTTTTATATTTTTATGATACGTACACTTCATGACTGGAGAAGGTTTGCCTGTAGTTTGCGCTGATAAAATCACAGTATGAGTTTCTGTTGAAACCAGCTGTAGAAGAAATGAATAAATTGTTGACCAACAACTGTGATTTCCTGTGATTTAACAGGTGGCTACCTGAGGTTGTTAAAGGGCCAGTGTGAAGGATTTGGTGTGCAGCATCAGGTGGTAATGATCTAACCAAAACCTATAAATGTAACTAAAGATTGTGCTGAAGCTAATTATGACTGTCAAAGTCACCAACTTTATATTAATCCAGTGGTGACTTTACACTTATTGCCATGGAACTGATGCAACAAATACAATTGTTGTACAGTTGTCATTGTGCTACATACCCACATATTCATTCCTATAGATTAAATTCAGAAAGACGTACGTATATTTTACAGATATAAGAGCAGATATATATTAATGACTTAACTTGGAAGAATTAAACATTTAAGATGGAGAAAACGTGACTATTGATGTATAAAATTTTCTATTGCAGGATTACAAGAGGGACATCTCATGTTCTGAATCTGAACTTTATTTCACTTGCACTAAGGAAAAAAGGATCGACAGAAACATGAGTATGAGTTGGGATGAAGAGGTAGCTGCTACATCAGTGATGGTTTGTGTTGTTGTCACGGTTCTGATTTCATGGAGCCCAAAGTTGGCCCCCTGAGGCACAGTGCCCAGGTGATAGCCTGGGACCAGGCTGTGCTGCTGTCGCTGCTCCTGATTTGGACCCTCTCAGTGCCTGATGCGTCTGATAGACTGGATCTTGGGAGTCTGGCAGTGGGAGCCCCAGTTTCTCCAGGCCTGGTAGTCTCCACTGTGTCTGTCACACTCCATGATGTACTGCTGACCCCTGTAGCCTGGGTACTCGTAGCACACAAAGCTGCGTGGCAGAAGATAGGGTTCATGAGTTGCTGGACAAAAAGACATTCCTTGTGTCTCCACAGTATTTGTTTTACCTCTGCCAACTTCTATTAATGGTAACATTATAGAATTAAATCATTTGATAAGGTCATTTATCATTCATCGTGAATTACGCCACATAAGATAAAATAAGATAAGATTTTAGGGTCATATGTGACCCATTGTGACACAAATTGTAGTGGTTGTCATCTCAAAGCAGATGTTTAGCTGGTGTTGTCATGCTCCGGACGAGGGCATAAAACACTGATACGAAGTAATTATTTCACAATGAACAGGAATATCTGAATCAACCCAGCAAACAATTGCTGTAAACTCTCACTCTGAACCAAAGTGGCAGACTGACCAGTCAACACACCGCAGCCATGCCAATAGTGTGGCTACAAAAAATGGCTTTGAGTGCATCACTCTGTAAGTGTGATCTAGCTTTGAGAAAGTGTTGGAAGCGCGTGAAACTGTAGTGCAGATTTGGGATTTGTTTTCTAGCAGTGTAGCTGATTAAAGTGGAGAGTAGAAAGTGATATAATCCAACTGAGGCACCTATAAAACAAATGAAAGGGAAGGTTCTGAAAGAATTTTAGATAATATGAAATTTCAATTGAGCTGAATGCCTAAATTAACACGATTTGAAAAGAGTAGACAGTCCATTTATACATGTTTCGACATTTACGTCCATCTGCTTTCTCAGCTTCCATCTCCTTTCTCCTCTTATTGTTTTTCTCTTTAAGATTCTCTGACTTGATGTCGAATGGGATCAATCAATTGCTGACTTACGCTCCACACTGCACATGCATGGAGCCCACCTCAGGCCTGAACCAGCCCATAGCCTGCAGGGAGGGGTAGTCGTCACACAGCTCAGTGCAGCGGCCCATGAAGTTCTCCCTCTCGAAAATCATCATACGGCTGCTGTGGTGAGACTGGGGAGAAGGTGGAGTGGAGTATTAGTGTGAAGTTGGCGTCAGGTCTCTTATACAGACGTAGACAGTGTAGCAGACATTTGGCAGTTGGCTCATTTCTATTTTTGAACCATCTCAGTCATTCACTTTGTGGCTCACTCCCTCCTTCTGTCACTGTGTCACTCACTATCATCAGTCACTATAATTTCCATTCGCATCCTTTCTTGCCCTGTCATTCCCACGTGTCTCTTTCTCAGTCTTATTTTAGCCCCCCGCCCCTGCAGGTACTCACAGCACAGTAGATAGGGCGAAAAGACATGAAGCGCTCTGTGTGGTAGGACAGGGAGCCGCTGTAGGCCTCCCAGTTGGGGTACTCGCCTCTCTCCAGAATGAACTGCTGGCCCTGGAAGTCATGATGCTCAAATCCTACCCAGCTGGAAACATGCAGGGAAGAGGTGAAGTGGTCAGATGGATAAGGAAATCTGTTTCAGAGTGTTAGCTGAAATCAGTCAGAACATACAACTGGCAAAGAGCACCGGACAAAAGAAAGCAGAAACAAAAATACATTAATATGAATCAGGTCTAAGGTTCTATATTAATAATGTGAGCATATCGGCGTCCGAAGAGAACCGCACACAGTCCGTATTCAGAAACTGAGTCCTAAAAACAAATGTCAAGACTTCTGTACCTTTGTGATGTCACAACAAAGCCACCATCCTCAGCCATGGACCATTGTCAGTCCACCTGGACCCGTCAGCCATCTTCCGATTTATTTGATCATTCAAATAACAGTAAGCCTTAATCCAGAACTTTGGATCATTACATAAATGTCATTGTAGGTACCGGGTTTGAGGGGCGGCCTGGGGCCTTTGTATTTGGCTTTGAATGTTCTACTTGTGCGAGTGTGGATGTCCTCCAGGCTCTCATTCCCTTCCACAGTCTGGAGACATGCAAGTTTGATAAATTTGTAATTCTACTTTGGCCATAGGCCAGGCTGGAGCCAGGGATTGGCTCTAACCTTAACCCTGCGTTACTCCACACGGATAAGCTGTATAGATAATACATCAATTAATGCATTATTTCTACTGTATCCTGCTTTCAACGTTTATTTTCATACATTATAGGCTTATTTTAAAAAGATATTATCAATATCCATGTAAGATATTGTGGAATTCCTGTTCAGTTTTGAAAAAAAAAAAACAAATAGATATGATAAAATGGCACAGTCCACTATCCCCTTTAGCATTCATTTTTTCACTTGAAAGCTTTTACATTAACAGGAAAAGAAAGACAAGCATACCCTTTTCTTGTTGGCTATAAAACAATTGTGCTCACAAATCAAAAAAATTACAATGCTTCAGTTAAATTTACAACATGGCAACTGCAAACAACTGACTACTTGAATACTTGCAGGCTGAGTTTAAGGAGACAACTTAGACTCTCCAGGCTATTTGCTTGTTTCTGGACGTAACCTCTTGCCAAGGTCTAGTTATCCACTCACTTTTATCAAAATAGTTTTGTTCAGTTACAGTATTTTCCTGTCCAAGTCTGCAAATGCCACTGTGTGCACTCTATAATGCCTGATAAATTGGAAATAACCTGCATTCAGCTGCATAATTCAGCAGGTGTTGGGAGCATCACTGCTCTGACTTTGGCAAGCTTTAAACTCCATGACTAAGGCCTGGGCTGTTAAATCTGTATAAATCAGCTCAAAGTAAAGTTCTGTTCTTATTTCTGTAAACACAATGAGGGTGGGACAAGTTTGCTATTTTACTTAAAGTGAAAAATAGAAGGCTGAAAGTCCATCAAAGTTCCTGAGTGTTAAAACTTCCAAATGATTTGGGAGAACTTTCCTTCAGATGGCTGCATGAAGTATACTGAAGAGGAGACACCGCTCCTGTTATTGAAATGTAGAATGACAGATAGTTGAAACTAAATAAAGGTCCTTCCATTTTACATGGCATATTTTTTGAACAGTTTGGCATCAAACTTCATCCCTTTACTGAGCAAGAGATGCCATCAGAGACTACAGGGCTTGTTTTCTTTTCAGGCAAGTCTCCTCTTCTCCTTAAGCTAACCTCTATTCCAGCTCACTAGCTGGGCCTCACATAGTTAGATGACTTGTCTATTAAATGTAGAACTTTCAAAATGAAAAGTGTCTTGAAAAATGTGTAAATACTATACTTATATAAATACACATAATTACCTACCGCTGCTGATGATATGCTAATGTGCCGGGATATTTCAAGAAATAAAGTAATTGCTGCTGATTCAGTCAGGAATACTTTGTGTTTTGAGGAAAAGTCTAGCAAGGGATCAATATCCACGGTGAAATCTGGCCCATTAAAGAAAACATTGACACCGTGTACTAAAGGTTTAAATTGTGTGCTCAAAATGTTGTGCTCTTCTCTGGTGAGAGCTTGACATTTTCCTCTGATACACTGTCTGAGAAATGACAACATTCTCCCAAAGCCATGAATAACACTCATGACCTTACGGACCGATGATAACTGTTGGCCAGGTGAGGCACATGTGTCAGGGCTAAACAGACGGTAGATTCAGACCACACTCGCTCTTCTGATGATCACAAACAGTAACTCTCTTTTTTTGAATCTTTTTGAAAAAGGGGAGAAAAAGAAGATATATAGTGGAAGACTCGTCACTATCTCATCATCTTCCTACCTCCATCTCACAGACACACACTTACATAAGCACACACACACACACACACACACAGAGGCAGTCAGCTGTCCACAGAGACTTGCAGGCGTACAGGCTGTGACTCACGCTCCACTCTCCACTCGGATGGAGCGGATGTTGTCCAGGCCGCAGTCATGGATATTGCAGCACTCCGAGGTGAACTCCTGACACCTGCCCTGGAAATGTTCCTGATCAAACACAGCCACCTGTACAGAAGACAGGGGGAGGTGTGAGTGTGTGAGTGTGAGTGTGTGTGTGTGTGTGTGCAGGGGGGCCACTCACCTTAAAGAAAGGGGCCGTACACATGCTGGGGAAGTACATGGGTGAGGTCATGTGGGTTTTATTGACTCTGTACATTTCTGCTGTAGAGAGCGGAGGACCAGAAAAACTGGTTAAAAACATAAAATGGAACAAATAAAGGACAAATTCAAATATATGGTACTGATAACAAACCGCGTCTTTCATTAGTGCAAACTTGTGGCGCTCATTAACAGTTTAGAGTGTTTCTGCTGCAGATATTCATGTTTTCACATGACGTTACCTACCTGGTGACACCTCGCGCTCCTCTCGCACCGGCTCCCCCTGACGTCAGCTTTGGGCTCAACCTCGCGCTTCTGTTTTATACCGGCGTCCCCGCGGGGCCGTCGTGCCCGCGCACGTGCGCTTGTGCTCCTGTCCCGCCAATGACAGTGAACGAAACTCCATCAACACTTCCGGTTGGCTTCTCCAAAATCAAGCTCCGTACACACGAAGGTCGATTATCAGGACCTCAGACCTCATTTGGACACAGCATATATTAATTCGTTTGACATACTACGAATTTATTTTGAGTCTGTGAATTGATGTGTGAGGCGTTTATAAATCTATAGACTGAGGTCAAAAACTGTAACTTTAACACGGCGTCTTAAATGATGTGCCAAAGGTAGGCTAAGGTATCACTCACTTCTCCCTATTTCTTTTTATAATTGCCAACTCATGTTACAAATTAAATCAATGAAGAATTGTTCACCTTTAACATTAACCAGCGATTACGAATAAGTAGTTTCATTATATATATATATATATATAATGTGTGTGGGTATATATACATTTTACATTTTAAGTATGTTCTTAAAATTTTAAGTATTAAACATGTACGGCTTATAAAATATTTCTTTTTGTACAAAAGCACACACACAAATACACACATACACACACACTTTCCCGTTCACATGAATATGAAGGTGTGTCCAAACTTTTGACTGGTAGTATATTTGTACAGTGACAGCTACTCTACTTTTTTTTTTTTTTTTTTTTTCCAATTTCGATTATTGATCGGGTCAAACTAAGTCGAATAGTCACTTCCGGTATTTCTGTGGCTGACGATGACCAACTTGACGCAGGTGAGAGTCTGAATGGCCCGTGCTAAAAAAAAAAAAAAAAGCTCAGTGTGTGTGCCCCCCCCCCCCCCTCCCCTCTCTCTCTGTGACCCTCTGTGACCTGCAGACTCAGCAGATCATATAGAGCCGCAGAGATGCGGGGCTGTTGTTGCTCTATTCGTATAGGTCAGCAGTGCCATCGTATAGAGCAACAATGGCCCGGACTATAGGCAGAGAATGAGCAGGATTTGGACGACCATCCAGCCAGCGCCGATTTACTGCTGCATCTCAAGAGGAGGAAGCCGGGATAAATTCAATTCAAGATGATAATTAGAAATAAATAATAGCAATGTGGCAGCAATGTTCGATTCAAAGCAATTTTAAAAAGTGAATATTTCTTGTGAAAAAGACACAACAAGCAAAAACAACTATTTCTAAATGCTGTCCTTGTTTAACAAGCACTCTACCTTTTCTCACTGATGCTGTTTTGTCAGACAAAGCCCCCACCCACCCACCAGTCCATCCTTCCAGACACCGCGGCCCGGTTACCACAGCAACAAGATACCCTTCCTTCATCTGGCCCTTGGTCACTGACGTTTTCAGAGTTCCTAACAAGGCTGCTATCAAGTTCCCAGCCTGAACATGTTCACTATCTCACTGACACACACATGCAGGTAGTGACCACGACAAAGTCACAGCCACCATCATTTCCCCAACGGGACCCCCACGGTCGCTGCTCTGCCCAACTCACTCTGGCTTCATTTATGACGGAGGTGTTATATGGGATTATATTCTGATAATGGGTGTGCAGTCACTCTGTCAGCTGTTATCACAGGATCTTGATTGAGGAGCCGGAGATGCATTAGTAAGAGCTCGACCCAAGAGTGCCGATTTCCTCTTGATGTCCTCCACTTTTTTCTGTGGAATCACTCACAGAGAGGGAAGTAGATCACTCCCCCCCCCCCCCCCCCCCTCTCTTTTCCTCCTCTCTTTTCTTCCGGCGAGCACTCATTTGGAATTCAAACTGCAGGATTCATTTGTCCTTTCCAATATAAATGTCTATGAATGTGAGGTCTGAGGGCAGGGGTGTTGCATGCTGCACACATTGTGAGGATTTATGAGGAAAATATGTAACTCATGATTCTCAGCTATTTAAATAAAATAAGCTTGACATGATTGACGTGCTAATGAAGCACACAGCATCCTTTTCAGCAGAAGACTTTTACTCAACAGCCCTCATTGGATATGCAGCACTGAAAGCTCATCATTGTCCTCTCAGGGAGCTTTGGGACGCTTCACATAAACACTGATGATCCGGCGATCATCAGTGTTTATGTAAATGTTGTATCCAAGGCCATCCTGTTGTATCCGAGGACATCACGTATTTTTTGTACTCCAATTATTTCGCCAGCAGAAAGTCACGCATCAAAGAAGCCTGTACATGTGAATACAAAAGAATCCAGATTGTGTGATGAAAGATCAGTCAAACCGTTGCTCATCTTCCAGGGGAAGCTGTGTGTCAGATATCAATCTGAGGGCTGTTTATAGAGCAAGGGGCATTGTAGCATGTGGTGTGTAAATTAATGTGTTTATTTTGAAAACAGACTTTCCTTTCTGGTTCTAAAGAAATGAAATAAAGCAGTACCCTATCATTGTGATATCATTGTGATATCTTATCATGTGGCTTTTCTCCTCATAATACCTGTCTGATCAAGTCATTTATTACCCTTTCCTGGCACACAGCAATTGTTATATTATAAAAAAAAAAAAAAAGCTAGTACAATGTAAGTAACAATTTGAAAGCTATATACTGTATATATATATATATATATATACACACACAGTATATCTTCACTTGATGACTGTGATGGAATTCCACCTTCGGATGCACCTTTGTGCATCATCACTCCTCGTCTTATGACCCCCCTGAGAGGTGATTTGTTAACTTGAATGGTTTTTGGTCTTTGTTTTTTTTTTTTTATGCCAGGTCACTGTGAGCAGTTCCTGAGTCCAGCTGTTATTGGACGATCTTGATTGCCGAGCCTCGAATGCGCGAGTAAGAGCTGTGCTCCAGGGGGTGCAGTTAATTTAATCTTTGCTGTCCTTCACTTTGTTCTTTCATGCAGAGAGGGAAGTGTGTGATTCACCCCCTCACTGCTGGATTCACCTGTCATTGGTGCTCACTTGAGGTGGGCCATTTAGAAATCAAACTGCATTATTAAGAATCGGGGGGACCTAATAGATTAAATGTCGACCTCTGGGCATTAGGCTCTCATCTGGTGCACAGCTGCTCCCCCTGCTTTCCTTCCTGTCCTCAGCAGCACATGTGACCTCACCTTTGTGGCCATGTTCACAGCTACAACTGCCTGATTTGCTTGTTCCCTTGTGTGCACTTTGGACTAAGTATCTCATGGACCCATCCTCTTGCATCTTACACCCACCATAATATTTTGCCCACCCACACAAGGAAAAAGGTGGCTGAATAGCTCTCTCCCACTGTGATGAAGAGGGAAAGTCAGATTATGTGTCCGTTCAGACTATTAAACTCTTTGTTCACCCAGAGGTGGAACAGCAAGGTTATTGCTTCTCACAGTTTATTGCTTTTCCTCTTATTGTTCGTCCCAGTACTTCTTGATTACAGCACTGAGGGGAACAGGAGCAAATACATTTGTGGCAGGCTGTTAAATGTGGTCAGCCAGGCTGCCATTATATTGGGTTTAGGAAGTTCTTTATTTGAAATAATAAAAGTTGATTTCACTTTAATTCAGGTTTGCTCCCTTTCTTTTAGAACTCTCCTTGTTTATGGATTAAAATTGTCTTATTTACTTTTGTACAGATTTTTAGTTAGTCACATTTTTTTCCTAATATTCTTCTCTTCTTTCAATGTATATCCTGCTTCTCTTTCTGCCTCACCATTTCTCTCTCTCTCTCTCTCCCCCTCTTTGATGATGGGGGTATTTCTATTCTGTGGGGGCTGTGAGCTCAGCGAGTTTGTTTCTGTCTCTATAATCCCCTCACTCTGGGCGCCAGCATATAAAAGTCGCGAGGGACCCAATGCACTCTCATAGAGACCGTCAATCACAGCCCAGAGTCTACTCCTTTACGCACACACTGCCACAGGTAAGACAGTGGACAAACATCATACAGAAAAGACAGAGACAGAGTAACCTGATGTGATACCTTATAATGGTAATAACCTAGGAGGTGTTCAAGCTGAATCTATGGAGGCTGAACAGCGCTGGTGAAATGTAAATTTCTCTTGTGTAAATCCGGTAGTTGTCCATACATGCCGGTCAGCCTGTTCAGAAAAAACATTACAGTTTTATTCTGAATGCAAATTTTGCTAAGAACTTAGGCTTTTCTTATCAGTTGAAATACAACTTTAAAAACCAAGTTGCTTCGATAAGTGCACCATTGAATTTGTTATTATTTATACAAAACATTTAAAACTTAAAAAATAAATAAATCAGATGCTTTCAAAAGTAGTTTTTTAAACATGGTAACATGTATCGAGACTTTTTTATGGGTTCTTTCAACTCCCTCTTCCAAAAAAAAACCAAAACAAAACAAAAAACCTAAATGTTTAATTTTTAAATACCAGTGCGGAGTCAGTGAAAAAGTTGGACTTTGTTTGGCCAAGTTCATTGGAACTTCGTCTTGGAATTGATAAAATTTGGAGCTCAGGAGGAGCTGAAATAAGAGTGGAGAGAAGAAATCAGAAAAGCTTGAAGTGTAAAGTCATCAAATATTTAGTGTGAGAGTTTCCTTTGTCACTATGGACTGATACCAAGTTACTTCAAATTGTTATTTCTCAGTATTAAGCTATTCGACTTTGGAACTAACATTACATTAATAATTATGGCAGTGAAATTCTTTCTGAATTGCTGAAACATTTATCGTGCAACAGTCAATATGTCATATTGAGACACAGCAGCTTGATTTAAAAATAAAAACTGGCAGGAATATTCGAAATGCATGCTTTTGTATGGTTTGCCATATTTCTGGCCACTGCTGATTCCACTTATTTAGTCTAAATACGTTGTGATGTATAAATTATTGTTCCATTAGCAAGGGTTCAATTAGAGTAATTTCTTATTAGTATTGTTTTGTTTTTGTCATCATATTATGTTAAGATATTGTGTTATGTTGGTCTGAGATATTGCAGGGGGGATCCAAAAGAAAGCGTTAACATACAAAGCATTAAATAATAGAAATTCATCTGCACCTCTCCAACGTCTTGTGGTTCCTTACTGTCACTGACTGCTAAAAACCTTTCCCTCTCTCAGCCATCATGTCTGCCGGAGGAGAGAAATCCAAGTCTTCTTCTCAGACTGATGGGAAGGCGGCTCAGAACAAGATGTCTGAGATGGGCATGATGTCCTACAAGGTACAACACAAACACACAAACACACAGTAACAACACGGACAGAGTACATCGGATGATCAATCACAGGCCGTAGAAACCTTTTCATGCAGTGTCAGGCAGCTGACCTCACACTGAAAGTGTACTTTCTATGCTGGTGTCCAGTGTCATCACCTGCTGGTTTCTACAGCTTTGAGACTTGTGAAGTGGAAACTGATAACAACAGCTGACAGAAAAAAAGCCATTTCACTCTCGTCCTTTCTTGTTCGGGCGTTTTTTTCCTCAGCTGCAGTCTCTGCATCCTATTTTTGCCCTTTTCAAGTGTTTCCCTTTACTTCGGAAAAACCTCTGACGTCCCTCCTCACTCCCGGTCTTTCTTTCGTCACCCAGATGTATGTGTACGACCAGGAGAACTTCCAGGGCCGCTGCATTGAGATCACTGGCGAATGCATGAATGTGTGTGACATGGGAATGGATAGGGTGCGCTCCCTTCGTATCGAATGTGGACCGTAAGTACAGGCACATGTACACATCCTCCCACACATGATAGCAAAATGATCCCAGCACCCACACTTGTCTCAGCAAAGAGTAGCAATTTCACTGTTTTAGCTCGCCATTATCATGGACATGTCCCTCTCCTGGGCATTTATCTCGTACTTTTATCCCAAATTATATGCAGAGGGTGCAGCAGTGGAATGAAATTCGATATCTGAACTACTGACATGAAGTAACAAACAGCACAGCCTGCAACTGAAATATAGAGACATGCCACAAGACAAGAAATTAGATAATGATTTTTTTGTTTAAGTTTTTAAGTTTGTTTAACTTAAAGCCCGACTTGATACTCGACCATAGTCCAGCCAAGTACTGCATCTATACTCATTCTCCCCCAATTCAAACATCCCCTAATGAAAACTGGTGAAAAGCAAATCATTTTGAAAGAGTGACAGCCACTGAGCAAGTTCCAACGCATTCACACGGCATTTAGCTGACCAATGGTGGAAATGGGTAAAACATGTCATGAGTAAACTGGTGATTCCATGAAAAAAACACACTGCTTAGTGAATTTCTTCCTTGCTTGTTCCTTCCCTTGCAGCTTTGTTGGCTTTGAGCAGATGAACTTCTGTGGTGAGATGTTCATCCTCGAGAAGGGCGAGTATCCCCGCTGGGACTCCTGGAGCAACTGCCAGAAGAACGATTACCTGCTGTCCTTCAGGCCTGTCCGCATGGTAACGACTTATCCCCGTCCACCCAGCCGAAGATTTAACTTCTCCACAGTCCTGGTGGTACTTAGCTTTTCTTTCAACCACTTATCCCGACTTCACCTTTTCTCGCCACCTTCCAGGATCCCGAGAAGCACAAGATCTGCCTGTATGAGGTCGGAGAGTTCAAGGGCCGTAAAATGGAGATCATGGACGACGATGTCCCAAGCCTGTTCTCCTACGGGTTCACCGACAGAGTGGGCAGCATCATGGTCAGCTGTGGAACGTGAGTATCGTGGAAACACATTTAAGGTTTTTCTTCCTTTCAAAGAATAGTCCAACACTGTGGGACATGTGGGCAGAGGGGCAGAATCGTGGTTAGTTCTGTTGCCTCACAGCAAGAAGCTTCTAGGTTTGATTCCCAGGTCAGGAGCCATTCCCATATGTCTGCCCTGGCCTGAGATGCCAGATGGGTTTGGCTTCGGCAACCCTCACGACCCTGTTGAAAATATGTGGGAGTTGAATTCAGGGCAACTGGACTAGGTTGTAGATTTTTTAAGCTGTTTCACCTCATCCAAGAAGCTTCATCAGGTCTGACTGACTTTGCTTTCTGGCTCAGTCAGATTAGGAGACTGTTCCTTATTCCAGATGTGTTCTTTATTTCCAGCTCTTCATTATGCTAAATCATAAATGTTTCAACAAACTTTACACTCTACTTCTGTGAGCGCTGCATCGAGCACATATTCCTGCGGGTGTCGGACAGTAGCTACATCCAGGAAATCATTCACCAGCTGCACAACACCAACAGCAGCATAATCACCAACTATCGGAGAGCTCTAAGTGCCCTGGAGTGAGTTCAGGAATAGAGGCTGTCTACAGCTATACAAGGGTGTCATCAGCGTCAGCAGCAGAAAGTCTGATCTCAGAGGTGTGGCGGACAGCGGAAATGCCTTGTAACTGCTGTGATTACTTCATTTGTTGCACTGAAGCAAACAGCAGGGAGGAAGACTGAACTGTGGTTTAATGCTGACAGCAACACAGACAGATCAATGTTTGTTTGCTGGGTGTCTGTTCCTCCTAATTTGTCCAATCTTGCAGCTTTCTTTCATTTACTCTCCAGTTACTTAAAAATCTATATTCTCTGCTCGATCAGGCTTCTTTCTTCCACACTTCAACTTTGATATCGTCTACCACCTTGACATCTACTCATACTATCAAAATGTAAATATCTTCTCCTGCTCTCCTTCCCCCCTTTTCTCTCCAGTTGGGTGGGTTATCAGTTCCCTGGCTACCGTGGGAGCCAGTACCTGCTGGAGAGGGGCGATTATAGACATTTCAATGAGTTTGGTGCCCGCTGCCCCCAGATGCAGTCCATCAGGCGTATCCGGGACATGCAGTGGCACCCACACGGCTGCTACACCATGTCCTCCAAGTGAAACCCAGCGAGGGCAAAGAAGAGAGGGATCTGAGGAGGGATGGAGGCTGGAGGTGGGAGAAAAGATGGAGGGGAAAGATGCGGAAAGGTGAAGAAAGAGAGGAGATGGAGGATGTAATATTTTCTCATTTGTTTCAAAAACTCTTGGTGGTTTGAATGCAGGATGGCGATGGAAAGCAGTTGGTTGTTATTTTTAGTTGTGGGAACATTGCAATCAAGTGACCAATGAAAAGTTATTCAAAATGAAGGCGTGGAAGAGGAGGTAATTACACGGAGCCTGGAGACTGTGGTAATAAATGCTCTCTCCATATTTGCTCTCCCTCTCTCACTGTCTCTATTTGTCAGCACCCCCCTCCCCTTCACTCACTTTGCTTCCACATCCCATCAGCGTCAGCTCTCACTCAGCCTGTTGGGGGGGGCGGGGGGGCGTACCAGTGTGGATTTGTGTTTATGTGGGAGACAGAAGGAAGTCACAATTAAAAGAGTGGAGGCAAATTCTCTGTTCTCATATTCGGAAGCTGCAATGACCCAAATAAAGCATCTCACATCCTTCTCAACTTGAAAGAAAGTCTTCTTTAACACGTACTTCAGATGTCCATGTCCCAAAGGCCTGAATCGACGGGCTAACGTATAACGGACCCAACACATATCAGGAACCCTTTGGATCACAAGCGGCCGTTTTACATCTAGCATTCTCACATGAAACTGGTTTTAGACTGAGACTAGAAGGCTGGGGATAGGATGTGTACACTGCTTGGGTTCGTTTGTATTTATCATGGGCCCAAGTGACAACAAGCGAGTAGCCACAAGTATAACACATTTTTTGAATGGTTGGAGACTTCAGTACAAAGCAAAACATGCGAGCCGACATAAAAATCAGACCAACACCAAGTGCCAAACACTGCAGTTCCTCAACTGGCCACTTGAGGCTAGGTAAAACAGTGAGTCAATGTCCATTAACTGTCGCGTTGGACTGGCCAACTTTCCTGCAGAAATAAACACACTTGAAGATTGATATGAAAAAAAAAAATCTTTCCTATAGTTTCTCTGTTATTTCAGCTAAATCCATCTCTCTTTATAGTCTGGGCTTTGAACTTTCCACCTCACACAGAGTTCCTTCTATTAGCATCTCCTGTGTCTTGAGTTTCCAAAGCACTGTTAGAGACTTACTTCACACGCTGCTAATAACATTAAGGATTGACCATCAAATTGGATTTGTTATTGTTAGAGCCAATCTCAAGATAATTGTCATTCTCTATTGCCAGGCGCACAAACACAGTCAACTCAATATAAAGCGTAGATTGGGTTTGTACTGATGGAAAAATTATTTGGTTCAATATTGTCGGCGCGTGAAAAGAAGGAAACGCTCTACCTTCTATGCCACTGAGCTCTGTGTGAGGCAGACCATTATGTTTTCATGCTTTCTGCGGTGAATGATTTCTTTTTTCTCTTCCTCGCCAAAGTGAATATTGATAGCTGACGTGGCCTGCAAACGTCAGCTCCAAAATGGATTTGACCACATTTCAGCATCCCCACTTTCTGTTTTTTATAAAATGGGATCGTTCATGCAAATACATACATTCAATTCTTCCCATAAGGACGATCAAATATTGATGAGTACCAACCTAGATCCGACATAATGTAATTTGCACATTCTCTCTGTGCCATGTGGGTTAGCCACAGTGTTATGTCAGCAATCATGATTAGATTGCTGAGAGCTTCTCATCATACAAATATAATGAGGCAGTTTTCAGTAACCTGCATTAGGGTATTATTGTTAGCACATCCAGAGATGATGGATGCAGTGAATAAATTCGATTCGCTCATTATGTTCTCGCCAACATCCTGAAAAAACTTTCTATCTAATTACAGCAAAAGATTAATATTGCGATGTTGAAAAAACTGGACACACTCAGGTAAGAATACGTCTGATGTAACACAATAACATCATTATAAAGGTGTTTGAGTTCATACTGTATTTTTAGTCAATAACAGCGAACAGTTTTTTCTTTATCAACTGTGGGTTTTAAAGTTTGTTCTCTTTGCAGCATCATGTTGAAAAAAAAAAAAAACAAACTAAGACAGAAGCAACTTCTGTTATTCTGACTCATTGAAATTCCTGTAAAGAAATTTTATAAGTTTGGCGTTGTGGAAAAATAAAGTGTCTCATTTGGTTAATGGTGGAAAAACGCACCATTAACTAGATGTTATCCACACCGCACTTTAAGAGTCTGATGCAATGCAGCAACCAAACGGCCCTGCGAAATATCAAGTTAGGAAGCTTCCAGTCTGCAGTCACGGTGGATTCTGTGTGAGACAGATGGGCTGGAGTGGCAAGCTGCAGAATGGTGAATTTCAGCTGTTTTAAATGTTGCATAGTAAGTGTGTGAATAGTGATTGAGTGGTTACATCTGCATGAGTAAAACATGTACAGGTGCTGATCAGCATCCAAATCAGCTGCACTGTTTTTGTTTCCACCCTCCCTCGAACAGGGAGTTGGCTCGATCAGCCTGATTGATTTTCACCGGGCTGAGATTTTGGGAGACATGGATGTTGCCTTAGTTACTCAACCAAGTTTTGAGCACTTGTTTGAGACTCACACACATCTTTCACAGCAGACTTTGACAGGTTCGACAGCTCTCTGTACTGAGACGGCTTTAGTTTAAAAGAGATTATGAACTTTCACCCCAAATGCAATGCGTGTCATGATGAAAAAAAGTGAAATTAGTGTAAACATCTAGAAAGGTTAAAATTAATTCAGTCTTACACTTGTGAGACTGATCAGGATTGCTGATCCTGATGGGAGTAGCGATGGATATGTTTTGGATTTGTAGGACTTTTCGCAGCTTTTGTATGTTTTGACTTAAACTTCTGTACGTCCTCCATGAACAAATCTGTATCTGTATCTGTACCCTTACATAAGGGTAAGGGAAGCCCACTTCTTCTTTCAGGGAGCTCCGTAACATCTTGACAATGAACTTGATGGATTAGCATGCCATTTGGCATCAAAGTGGAAAGACATATCGATCGCCTCAGGCTCTGGATGCTGAACGGTTTTTTCACAGCCGGACTGTGTTTGTCTTGGATAGGTTCCTACAGCACTCTGAACCCTTGGACAAATACGAAGCTCTCCTTCCTGAATCATCAGTGTGACAGAAAAGCATCAGCATTGAAGAAGATTCGGGTGCATTTATAGAAAAAGAAGAAACGTCGTTTGAAGTAAATTCTCTTGAATGCTTCTCTAATGGCAGCTGAAGCTGGTGCATAGATTTTGAAGTTTCCTGTTAATAATTCATACATTTTTCATTCGGAATATTAGTCACTCTTTGATTCTGTTGGAACAAGCGATACGGCATCGTTCGGCCCCAGAGGCAACAACAAAGGGTCCTGAATTTGATCCAACTGATTCATTCTGACTGCTTTATTCTTCTCCACAGCAAAGACGTGATGAGACCGCTGGGTACTGTAGTACTGAAAGCCACCAAAAGTTCTTGGTATCTACGCAGCCATTTTAAAGATTACTCACTCTAAATGTGGCTCTGAAGTGACATTCATTGAACCGACGCCGCCATCATTGGCGACCTGCGGTTTCAAATGTTGCTCCACCCTCTTTGTTGCCCTCATGTGACAGCTAATTGATTGGCAGGATGAATGATGAGAACAGATTGAAACGCTCAGTCGTTGAATGAATGAACAGTATGTGATGAATAGGAGACCTCCCAGATTCAGTGGAAACAGCTGTAGCACAGTCGTCACCACACAAACATGTAGGTGGGGAAACAGAAATAGAAAAAGTCCATATTTTGCCATTTAAAGACACAAAGTTTTTGGTTTTAGTCCATTCACCTCATGTTTACCTGTTGTCCAGTTATTTTTTGGTGCTTCTTTGAGCTACAGCTGGCAGAAAATAACTCTGATTGACATCATTGATTATAAAATTAAAGCCACATGCTTTAATTTGTGATGATGCACCATTTCAACACCTTTCCTTGTTATGTTTTCATCCCCTCCTGATTCTAAAATAACTATACCTGCTACGGAAAGCCCATTTTTATCAGTCACAAATTCTCATGCAGTTCCTCTCCAGAAACAAACCCCCTCTCTTCAGCTTACCCCTCTTTCTCCTCTCAAAATTGACTTGCGACAGGTGAAGTCACATGGGCACCCAGTTTTAGTTCAGTCTATTAATGCATTTTGATAAAACACCTACAAGGTGCTATGAGCCTTCCTCACTATGCGGTTAAATGTGGATTGGAGGAGTATTGACGTCAGAGTGGCACGCATGCACACACATTAACACACACATAGCGCATGTGTGAGTAGATCCGAGCACAAGCCAGCACACTCACTGACACGTGCACACACGCACGCACAGACACACACACAGATGGGCAGGCAGACGTGCAGCTACTCTTATTTCCAGCCCTGCTTCTGATGTCACTCTGTGGATTGGGACTGTCTCAGCAGCAGGACATTACGGGATAGCTTATAAGAACACACTGCTAAATAACCTTTTTACCAAATCAAACACTACACACCTTTCACTCCATCTGGTGAATTAGCAGGTCTGCTACCTGATTGGCTGCTCAGACAAGCGGCCATTCACTACTTGGAATAAAAGTGTATCACATTTATTAGGTGCTGTGTGCTTGTACCTTCTCTGTAAACATATTCCCTGTCACGTTTTTTCCCCCACAGCAGGGGAGCCAGTAAGATAATCACCTCAGTGGATATAGAATAAATGGATTTTACTAAACAGCAGCAGTAGAAGAGAGGACATGCAGCAAATCGTCTGTTGGGACACTAATCTAATTGGTATCAACGTGAAGCCGTTTTTCTCAATTTATTGAATCACAAGTTTAGTAAACTCATCAGAGCTGCAGTCTCAGTCCTCTAAGAGCCGGATATTACTCATTGGCACATAGAATGAATGTTGAAAATTTGCATATTTGGTTGGAAATTTAAGCCCCAATACAATTGAAAAGAATGAATAAATGCACTCTTTATATTTTGCTTCAATTTACACCATTATATTGATTTATTTTTCTTTGTGGGTTAATTCACAAATGTACACTATCTGTCAAAAGTTGGGACACACTTTTATATTCATTTGAATAAGAAAGTGTGGCCAAACTTTTGACTTTACTATATATCAGAGTAAACTGAAAAGAAACATTTATAAATACCAGCATTTAATTTCCTCACTTATTTGTCTGATTAATATTCATTAGCTAGCAAATTCACCATCATTTCCTATAAAATAATATAATACAGCATATATTTGTCAACTTTGCCAACTTGTGTATTATATTAACTTTTTTTTTGTTTGTTTGTTTGGGTTTTTTTTTTTTTTTTTTTTTTTTTTTTTGAGTTTGAGGGCTTAGGGCTAGGGTTAGGGTTACAAGGGGATAAAATGAGACCACTAAGCTCTCTTAGGTGGGTTGTGAGGCCAAAGTCTATAGGACCCACAAGGAAGACCAGGAGTGTTCAGAGCCAAACCGGAATTTTAATAGCAAAGATATAATCACTTATAATCCGTTATAATATAAACAGCTCAAAAGATAACACACCAAAAACCACTTCCAGGCATAGAGAAGACAAAAGTAAAAAAAATAATAAATAAAAGTATCAAAAGAAAATTACGGCAGGAAAAAAGCAAGGGGACGCAGGTAACGACAAGGAGACATGAAAAGCCAGAAAGTCAGGACAGGAACGCAGGAACAGGGACAGCGGCCAGGAAGACAAAGCAACAATCTGACAAAGAACAAACCATGACGGGGGGTATACATACACACCGGGAGGTGCGAAGATGGGGGACAGGTGCAGGGTATGAGGAAAACGAGGAGGTGATTACACAGGAGGGAAAACACAGGTGTGCTGGGAAAAAAAAAGAGACAAGACAGGAAGTGCTACACAATAAAACAGGAAACACGACCGACAAGAAACGGAGGGAAAACAAGGCAAAAAGAGGGATCCTATGATTTGCTCCATTGTTCATTGCTCATGTTTTTTTGTGTGAGTGTGAGTGTGTCATCTGTACTAATTTTACTGTGGTGTATTCCTACATGCAGCCTTATTAATCATTGCAAAAGGGAGTAATTGGCAGGAATTGCTGTTCTTATGTGCAGGGACTATGAAGTAGAAGTCTGCACACGCATGATGAGTAGGACTCATAATTGTGGAGCTCTTTGTCCATTTATGAGTACCGGTAGTTGGTTGGAGGGAAAAGGTTTAGGTGCTGGACCACGTGGAGGAGAATGTTCTCCTCACGCCTCACTGTTGATCTCTGTGTAGGTTATTGCTACACAAAAATGAACCGTGCATCAATGCATTTGCATACATTTACACTCATGCACGCACGCATGTGCCAACACACGTGTGCAAATAAATACTTCATCCTGACAGCTGGTGTGCGTCATGGAGCGTTGAAGCTCATTGAGTGTTTGTATGAAAAGTCTCAGACTGACTGCTGAGTGATGTAAGATTGATGTGTACCTCCTCTTCTTTCTGCTCAGACAAATGAAGGGGTGTGTGGAGCCTTCAGTAAGATCGATGGGGCAGAGAGGCAGCGGGAGGAAAACGGAATAGCGCATTGCAGATTATGTTTTTATTTTATTTTTCTTTTGAATTTACATTGCAGCGAGTAATAAGGAGTTTTAGCAGTCAGATGTTTTCATATTGTACAACAGGAGACATTTTTCTGGAAGGCCGGCAGGTTTTGCTCCTAGTTAGGCATAAAAGGAATGATAATAGAATACTCTCTGTCATCCCTCTCTCTCACGGTCCAGCTCAGTCTTTTTTCCTTCTTTTCTCTCTAACAAGACCCCCTGTGTCTGCCTGTATTCCTCTCACATCAGTCTGCAGCTCTCTCTCACTCTGCAGCCCAGGCCTTTCCCTCTTTAGTTAACTGTGTCCGTATTACGCGTCCATCTGCGTCATGTGTGAGGCATATCTGAGGGTTAAAAATAATAGATGAAAGTGGAACAGATGGATGCAAGGGGGAGGGGGGGGGCGGGGGGGGGGGGGGGGGGGGGGGGGTTGATGACTATGGGTGAAGTTATGGAGGATAGAGAAATGAGAGAGGGGGAGGACTGGTCTTGGAAGCAGCAGCCAGCAAAAGGAAAGTAATAAATCCATCCATTAAAAGTTGAGAGTTCATGTTTTTATTCTCCTGTCTATTACCTGTGAATATCGTGCCACTATAGGGATGAAAAAGGAGCTGAATGCTTTCTGTCCGGCTGTGTCAGCGGCGGCTTCGGATCCTAATGAAAGTGTCTGAATCCTGAGTGACTGGAGATAATGGAAATTGTGGTATCCACAATAACCCCAAGAATAGAAAATGCATCCAGTAAAAGCCCTTGCATTTGCTGCTGTGAATTTCTATTTTTATAGGGCTAAATGATGACAGAACCTTTAAAACTGAAAGTGAGTATTTCAGAGGTAATTCTGAGTCATTTCTCGGAATTGGGCACTGGGTTTTTGGGATATGACTGGCCTCCATATTTAAGGTAAATCACTCAATGTGTTTGGGTTCAAGATGAAAATCAAGGTTTCACTTCATTTCACTTTTTTGACATTGTACTTGGAGGTCTCCGAAAAGCATTTGAAACATCTTGCCGCCAGTGAAACTGGCAAACTGACAATGCTGGCTAGTGAGAGGGTCGTTTGTTGGACTTATCACTCAAGCTCTCTATTTAATACGTCACAAAGCCATTTTTTTTTGCCTGCATATCCAAGTGCTACAGCACCACTAGCTTCCAGCTGACGGGTGACTGAGTGTCAGCAGTCAGTGGGTTGGTTCTTACCCCAGGCCTGTGCTTGCATGTTCTGCCTTTGGGTACTTCCTCCCACAGTCCAAAGACAGGAAGGCTTAGGTTAACTGATAACTCTTAATAGTCTGAAGGATGAGCGTGTCTGCATGTCTATGTGTTGGCCCTGTGATGAAGTGGGTGGACCCTGCCTTTGCCTGGTGTCAGCAGGGCCCTCACAACCTTAACAGAGAAGAAGTATAGCCTATGGATGAATGGAAACTCTCTTTCACTCATCTTCTTATCTGACAAGGGTGGGGTCACCCTGGACAGGTCAGCAGTCCATCACAGGGCCAACACACAGAGACAGACAGAAACCAACAACCACTCACACTCACACTGAGACCTACGGACAACTTAGAGTCACCAGTTAACCCAAACATGATGTCTTTGGACGGTGGGAGGAAACCTACATAGACATGGAGAGAAACTCCACACAGAAAGGCCTGGAATCTGACCCACAAATTTCTTGCTGTGAGGCAGCAGTGCTAACCTCTTTGCTGCCGTGCGGCCCCCTAGATGGAAACTGCTTATTTCCAAAATTTCTGTGAAATCAACACCAACTTGACACTAAGGTAGTGACTTCCTACCTTGGCAGTGCTGCCTTATGTACAAACACTTCACTTCAAACACGTAGAATCCATTTCAGGGTCTGCTGGTTAATGGCAAAAATGCCAGTCTGTAGTTTGTGCTGCCTGGCAGCTTGGATATGAATTTCCTATCTTAATAATTCTGCAGCCAGTGTGACGCACAATGATGGCGTTGAGTTTTCAGGTGACAGGGCTGTCAAATTCAAAAGTTGCTGCTGTGTCTGCACAGACTGTTGTAGTTGCTACATTTTCAAGAAACAGCAGGAGGCATCACCACCAGCAACCATACTGTTGGAGGAGTGACAACAGCTCACTCAGTCCAACAACAGTATGCATCAAACAGCAACTTATGTTCTCTTTATTCAACAGGTGTCAACACAAAGGCGGGA
The DNA here is from genome assembly GCF_900963305.1 of Echeneis naucrates. Lineage (NCBI taxonomy): Eukaryota > Metazoa > Chordata > Actinopteri > Carangiformes > Echeneidae > Echeneis > Echeneis naucrates. The sequence continues at coordinate 6,906,272 of NC_042511.1, forward strand.
ACAAACATCTATCGAGATCACTATAGAGCAACTGCTGAGTCCTAAGTACTGCTGAAATTTAGTCAGACTTTATAGAAAGCTGACTCATTGGCGACGTCAGAGGGCCTGTAAGCATACCCCTTGGCTGCGAATGCCCTGAATGGGCAAGTTGCTGGTCTGATTCCTGACTGGCTGGAATCTTCGATTTAATTTCCCTTCTCTCCATTCCATTTCCTGTCATTCCTCTCTGTCCTGTTAATAATGCAGCACAGTAATACAGGGAAACCAGCATCAGTGTAAGAACTTATCTTTCTAACTTTTTATCTTCCTTCAACAGTAGAGTTACTCTCTTTCTCTGCGAGTGAGGACATCGGATGGTCTCTCCTGTTTCAGGTTTTCCTCACTCGCAGTGTTGGACCTTATAAACGTGTTGTGTCCTTTACTGCTGTGTGATACTCTGCAGTTCTTACTTTTATTTTGCACACAGAAGCATTTTCATTCCGGAGAGAATTTCATGGCCCCATTAACTCGTCTCCACATTCATTCATTCACATTCTGCTCCAAAGTGGCTGTTATCAAACTGGGATCATTTACTTTCCTCCTCGATGTGATACTGCGTAATCAGTCGCTTTTGTTCCCAATGAGGAGTTTGTGCATAGAGGATTTGGTAACATCATCACAGAACAGCAATGCCGTTTTACAACAATGGTATTTGCTTAGAAGAGACACGGTGAGAAACTCACAGCCTCCTTAAATGTGAAACTCACACCTGGAGAGAGGGATTAATAAAATGCGCAGAATAGACAAATACGCACACGCGAGTCAAACGCACTCCAATAATATTTTGAGAAAATGAGGACGTGAAGGATGCTGGTGAGAAGTGTGAGAAGATGAACTGGGAAAGAGTAAACATGCTGTTAAATACAGTAACAGTTTTCCTTTGACTGTGATTCAATAAAGCTTCAGTCAAAGTGATCAGAGACACATTTAAACCGAGAAAGGACATTTGCTATTTGATTCTTTGTAGAAAATGTGCCCTGCCTGACTTGTCTGTCCTCAGTGCAACATCCCGATCAAACACAGGTTTGTGATCATCACTTCCTGTCGGCTGCCTAGAGGGAAGAGTGTGTGGTCACTGCATGATAAGAAATGCTATATCCTCTGCTGTGAAAAATGCTGCAGGAATCGTTCCAAGATAAAGTTTTCTTCTCTCTCTGACGCCCATCAGCTGCTGTAAAGTTCTCTCATTCGGCACTGAGAGCTCCTGTGTGACTGGGCCTGATGTCAGCACATTTTTAACTGTGTTACAGTTTAATAGGGACTGTATGGAGATAATTTCAGCGAAGAGGAGTGGGGATTTAAGTCTGACTTCAAATTCTGTGAAGAAATATTGGCTCCTAATAGGTTGTTCTCATGCAGTGATAGAGGCCCTGTGCGTCTGGCTTGACTTCAGGATGCTTGCTACTGAGGGACTGCATGAAAATTATGTGAGTGTGGAAAGTAGATGAGCCTTATGTCTAACTTATTTTTTTTTTTTTTTTGGGCCTTTGGGCCTTAAACTTGAATTCATAATAATTCATCACTAATAACTTCAGTAAACGAAGCTCTACACACTCCACATCTGAATATTTATACAGAGTATTTATACTTAATAATTAGTTATCTGACAGTTAACATTACTATAATGGTGGATTAGCTCTCATTTTGCTTGTACTAATCAGCACTAAAACAGAAGAGCTCTTTATTTCATCTTTTTAGAACGGATTACACAACTGGGATTATTTATTGACAAGTTCTTAAATATTACAGTTACTGTTATCCTACTGAAAATATTTACCGACATGATTTTTTTCCACCTATATTGTTTCTCAAATGTAATCATTTCTACTGGCATCTAAATCAAATCAAATCAAAATGTTTTATATAGTTCCATGATGGAGTTACGTGAAGCTCATTACAAAAGGACCAGGTCAAGACCAAACTCTTTATAGAATTATACAAAGAGACCCAACATATCCTTCCCAGAGCATATAGATTCTTTAAGAGGCATAAACTTCAGATAACCCGGCTCAAGGAGGGGAGCTGCCTACCTTGACCTGTTGGGTTTGGGGGGGGGGGCAGGCAGTGGGAAGAGAAAGAGAGAAAAGGGGGAGACAGGCATAGAGAGAAAATAAGAGCAGCAGGAGAAAAAATGCTATGTGCACACAAAACATATCGATGTAAAGAGTTATTTATATCTGGTAGCACTAAATGTCTCCAGTAAAATCTATAAAGTAAAGCCCTGATACAAGAACATGATTCTTTTTCTTCATATCACAGGAAATTTTGTAGACAAATGAGAATAACAAATTAAACCTATTAATTGCGTGTATGCGTGTGTCTGTTGATACTTAGAATATTTTTGCTGAAATAAATGAAAAGCACTTGTAATCTGATAAAGTAAATAAAGAGGAGGAGCGAGAGTCGGGGGACATAAAAAAAAGATGTGATGAAAGATAGATAGATAGATGTTGTTGCTAAAACGACATCTATCTGTGAGGAAACGGTGAGTCTGAGTCTGAGCGAGTGAGCAAATGAGGGAGGGATGGAGGGGGAGGAAGGAGAGTCGACAATATTCATCTGAACACATATGAACATGTATGGCTCAGTGTTATACAATTATTCTGTTGGAGAAAAAGGAGAACAGGAAGTTGTATTGACCAAAAAAAGCAGAGTGTTTTGTTGAGAGGCCACTAGAGAACAAAGTCTCAACGAACAAATTATTTTTCCCCAAAGTCACTTTGAGCACCGTATATTTCCCAAAGCACGAGGCTTTTGATATATTTGGAGAACCGGAGGGAGGACAGCATTCACTGCGTTCATAATAGCTACTCTGTATATTCATATTCTGCACTTCTGGGCACCTAACACCTCGGACTAGTTTTAAAACCATGCCTAATTTCAGCATAAATAAAAGACTAAAAGCATTATTTGCAATCGCAACAGTTGGACACAACAACACACACACTCAATGTGTGATATGTAAACATGAAAAATACGAAACAAAACTAATAGACATGCAGGGAAAGTGGAGCCTGATGATTCTGAGCTTATTTAAATTCAAGGCAAGCTGACATGTACGGTCTGTTTTGTGCTGCAGAATAATAATAATTTCTATTTGAATAATGATAAAAACATTAACACAAAAATGATGACGTTCTCTCATTGCCGGCTTTTGAGCATTTTAGCAACTTCACATCTTTTGCCTTATAAGAAAATGCCACGCCAGTATCTATTGTGCTGCAGACCGTGTGGCAGTGTGTGAAACAAACAGCAGTATATGGTTAAACGGAAGCAGTGACGTCAGGGGACAGAAATAATGAAAGATACTGACAAAAAAAAAAAAAAAGGGGGGGAGGGAGACTTTGGCAGTCAAAGAGAAAAGCAATGCGAATGAGGGGAGATGTGAGAGTCGGGGAATAATGACATCTTCACTGGTGATGGTTGGATAGACACCGAAAGATGCTTTTGTGTTTCTGTCTGTGTTTTCCAGTTCCTGCTCAATGCACAAGGGGGCATATGTGTGCACCCCCTTGCGTCCCTCATACCCCCGATTAGCAGTCCCCAATGAGACTGTCCAAGCTGTGGAAGCAGTCACTGTTGACTGAGTTAATTGATTAAAGCAATCTCTCACTGAGCATCCTTTTAAACTGCTAATTTTAAAGAAAACCAGGTCAAGTGTTGTTTTTCTTTTTCTTTTTTTTTTGTTTGTTTGTTAAATCAAAGTTATTTAGGCCTGAGAATGTGTTGGTCCTTCTCTTCTTCAGGAATCCATCATCCTGATCACCAGCCATTCTGACCTGTTGTCAGCGTGACAGTGTGGACATCAAGCAGGACAGACTTGAAGAGCCACAGCTGAAAAAATGAGCTAAATCTGTTTATTTTTGGGTGTCTCACACCACAAAAGAGCAAAATAACACCACGCCAGCCTGGTAGGTGTGGTGGAGCACTCGTCAGTTGGTAGCAAACAGTGGCTCAAAGATGAGCTAAGAGGAAACAAGGATGACGTGTAGCGTGAGGGACGGACGTACAGATAGACAGAAAGGCGCGATGGCAGATGTTCTGGAGTGAGTGCAGTGTAGGGGAAGCCTCATTTTGTCTCTGTGTGGGGATTACACAGACACGACGTAGGGATCGTCATACTCATTGAAACTACAGTGCCTACATGGTACCGCAAACCTGCTGTGTGGGTGACTAGCACATCACTGATTGACTGACACGCCGCAGTGGCATTAAGACAAAATGGTGCCTCAGCAAACACACATGCCCAGCTAAACTCTGACGAGCGCGCACACGCACACACACACACAAACACACACGCACGTGTACTTGCACAGCTGGTACTGTGGGCGTTTTGTAAAAGGGAAGCCTGTAAGGTGTTGGTCCCAGCTGGCCAGTGGGCACTCATGCTTGTGTGCGTCCAAAAGTCCAGATAAGGACAAAATGGGAGGTGTGAGGGAATAACAACACACACCGTGTAATGGAACCCTTCAATTACTCATTTGTTTATCGTGAGTGTGGCTAAGTTGGCTTTGTGCACAAAGAGGACTGTGTGCATACAAACGTTTCATGTGTGTGTGCGTGCTGTACTGTACTCATGACGATGTGTGCAGCCATGCCTGCTGACACACTTACATGGGATTACTTGTTACCTCAGAAGTTCATCTGTTGAGCCGCCTGTGTGTTTCTATGAATGGGTTCCTGTTGTCTGTCTCCTGTTGGTTCTGGGAAGCCATCTGCATCTATTTTCAAAGTCAGACATTAAGAAAAATAGAAACTAGAAAAGCTTCTCCAAGGTCACATCTAATCTCCCGTAATGCTGGCCACGCAGCTGGAGTCTCACAAACAACAACTGTGTGAGTTCACTGTTGCTTCCATAATGATTTAAAAATGACACCATAAAACTTCAATTCCATGTGTGCACAGCTCATGTTGCTCTTCACTTAATCATGTGTGATATGATTTACTAGAAAAATGTTCTCCTATATCTACTACAATTGTATTGTGCCTTAAGCAAAAGATAAGAGACGGCAGCTGATTCCGCCTTTCAAAGCTTGTGTAAGACTCTTGAACTATTTACTGTAGATCTCATAGCTTATTCTTTCCCATCCTTTTCAGTATGAAGGCCTGTAGCTGTGGCACCTCGCCGTTTGTCTGTTTATCAAATTGTGAAGGTGTAATCCTTCAGCTTCAGCTTCCTGCTCAAAATTTTAACAAAAAAAAAAAAAAAAGATTAGTTTTTTATACACTAGGAGACCCCGATGGTTGACCTGGTCCAGTTCTATTGAGGCTCAGTCCTTATTACAGTGGCCAAGTTTCCTGTCATCCATTGACTCGCTGTACTGCATATAGGGTCACTAGAGCAAATCTCAGCAGACAGTAAATGAGTTTTTATATATTTTTTGTAATATAATATAATATAATAGTCCAGTGTGTACCCTGCCCTCCCCCAATGTGAGCTGGGATTGGCTCCAGCAGCCCCCACGACCCGGAAACTGATAAGTGGTAGAAAATGAAGGAATGAAAGAATATAATATCATATCATATGATAAATGCGCTGTAAGTATCCTTGATTTACTGTATTGAAAATGCACTTCTTGCTCCGGTGTTATAGCACTCCAGTGTACTGGAAATATCTTTGCCAATGTAAAAAGGATAAAAATAACAATCAGCATGGCAGCAGTCTCAAGTCGATTATATGAAGTGTCAAAGAAATCAAAACTTTTACAAAATAGGTATTTATAGTATACCTACCAATGTATGTGTGAGATAACTTAAACAGTAATCTTAGTTATGTACAAGTACAACTTCCCAATAACAGCCTGGAGCATGCCTGTGTGTAGTTTCTTCACATATAAACTTAGAGAACTCCACCAGTTGCAGTTCCAGTCTTTTCTTCTAGACACCCATGGACACAAACCACACCTGGATTTTTTCCACATCGACAGCCTTATAACTAGTGGACAGGTGACAATTTTCCATATCTAGACGTACTCTATACGTAAAGCGCCTTGATGTAACTTATAATTTGCTGCCATATGAATAAATTTGATCTGAACTGATTTCATATGACTGGAATAATTGATACTGCCTTGGTGCCTTACAGCTGGTCGTCAAACACAAGCAGTGACAGCTTGAGGCACAGACAGAGAGAAACAGGCTCTCCACTCCTGAAGTGGCAAGTCTATTCAGGCATCTGCTGTCTTTTGCTGTCTTTCTGTTTTCTGGCTTCATTACTCGCCCCATTTCCACCCATTTATGAAGCTAATTAGCAATATTTGAAGGAGTGCAATAAAAACAGAGAGATTACACACAAGTGCTGGGAGGAAGAGCACTTCAGTGTCCAATTCACTTCAACAAATTGGGTTGAATTTCACTGATCAAAGCGTCCATAAGAAGTAAAAAAAAGAAAAAGAAAAAGAATGGGAAAAAAAAAAGATTTATCTAATGTCATTTCATATCTAAATCATCAGAGGAATTATGTCAGGAGCTATATTTACTGTAAAAACACCCTGGCTGGGTGATGCCATAGTTAACCTCCACAAAAAAAAAAAAAAAACAGGCCTGCTATTCAATCATGGCTGTTTGGAGTGACTCTCTTCTGGCACCATGTTTTCTTGTGGCTGAATCATAATTCGGGGGCATCCTCCTTTCCTAAGACAAGACCATCTAGGCCCTTCTCTGTATCTATCTGTCTGGCTACAGCGCGCCGGAAACGGACCATAACCGTCTGTGATCGAGAGCCGAGCAGGAAAGCAGCCGTGCGCGCTTCTCCTACCCGTCCTCCGCTCCTCCACAGACATTCATCATTAGCTCGCTCCTCCCTCTCTTTCTTCACCCCCCCCCCTCACTGATTCTACTTTTACTTTCTTGCTCTTCCTCCCGCTCCATCCTATGTGCGTCGAGCGAGTCTCCTCCTCTTACCGAGTCTGAGCGCACGTCTCCAACAAGCTTTTACGCGCGTACAAGCCTCTCCAAGAGAATCCCCTGCGGTCGGCCCCTCCCCTTTCCGTTTCTTACCGCCCTCACTCATTCATGACCCCGTATCGGTGACGTAGGAGATTCCACGGTGCCTACTGCCGTAGGCAACAACGGGATGCTGGAGTATATATGGGACACTGGTGGCCATCGACCGGCACACTCTCAGTCGCTCCGACTCGGGAACCAGGGCATCAGCGGAGATAGCAGGCTTTACTTCGGCTTTCTTAGGCTAACTCGCTTTGAGCTTTGGTTCAGGATGGAAACCTCTTCGATTTCTCGGAGCCGACGATGCTCCGCCATGCGCAACTGCAAAAGTAAGTCCCTCTTGCTGTACTTTGGTTTCGGCCACCGCATCGATCCTACAGGCATAGAGCCGATCCTGCCTTTTGCTTTTGAGAACTTCTGAGATATTTTCTAAGTTTTTAATGCAACTTTCGGCACTTTGTCATATTTCCAAAGTGGATAAATGATTGGACTCATAGGATGAAATCTTAAACAGCTTGGAGGTTCTGTTTAGCGATCACTTATTTGTGGCTTGTGACGATCGAAACGCATGCACAGGCAGTGAAGATGAATTTAATAAGATATTTGTGTTAACTCTGGAGAAATAGTTGCCGGGTTTCGGCCGAACACTTGTGTGGTGAGGCTGTGCGTAAAGCTCGGCGCAAGTGCAGTTCTGGAGCTGAAATGTAATTCATTGCAGGAACATCCAGTTATTCTATATGCAGCTCCAGTCATTATCACATCAGAGTGCTAACTGAGCGTTTGGATGAGTGCTGTTCAGCTCCGCTCACCTCTTCCTGCCCCCCCCCCCCCCCCCCCCCCAGGCGGTCTCTCCCTGTGGCTGGTGGTCTGGCTGGTCCTCGGCAAACCAAGTCCGGCATCGGCGTGCCCGCACCTGTGCGTGTGCTACCCGACGCCCATGACTGTGAGCTGCCAGGCGCAGAACTTCACCGCCGTCCCGGTCGGAGTGCCCTATGAGTCTCAGCGCGTGTTCCTCCAGAACAACCGGATCATGGAGCTCAGAGTTGGCTCTTTCGGCTTCGGAACTCAGGTATGTAGTTTGGAAAGAGTGTCGTGCCTTGTCCTCATTCATAAACGCAGAAAAGACTGAGAAGAAGAAATGGAAGAGGAGGAAGAAGAATCACCTTTGCATCTTTTCTTGCAACAGGTTCTGTGGCTGTTCGCAAACAACATCACGTGGATTGAGGCTGGGGCTTTCAGTGAGCTGAGGGACTTGGAGGAGTTGGACCTTGGGGACAACCCTAACCTCCACAGGCTGGAGGGGGGAGCCTTCCGCGGCCTGGAGAAACTCCAGAGCCTCCACATGCACCGCTGCCGGCTCACAGCCCTGCCCCATGACATCTTCCACAAGCTTTACAGCCTGCAGTTCCTCTATCTGCAGGTAGGGGAGCTGGACACACGCAGATCACTGATGCACACTTGGACACCCGCTCATGCAGCCTCCTACACATGCACATACACATTGCATGAAAAATGCCCAGAGAGAATTATTACAAATTCCTGAGTGTCTCTTCTTCTCATGCTGAACGCTGTTCGATGTGTTCTTCTCTTTTTCAGGAGAATAATCTCCACTTCCTGCAGGATGACATTTTTTCTGACCTCATCAACCTGAGCCAGCTTTTCCTGCATGGCAACCGTATCCGCACCCTATCAGAGAACGTGTTCCGCGGCCTGGTCAACCTCGACCGCCTTCTCCTCCATGACAACCGCATCAGGCAGGTGAACCGCCGCGCCTTCCGTGACCTTGGCCGTCTGACCATGCTCTTCCTCTTCAACAACTCCCTGGCTGAGCTGCCCAGCCAGACCCTGAGGGACACTCAGGGCATTGAATTTCTCCGCCTCAACGCCAACCCTTGGTCCTGTGGTTGTGAGTCCCGCGCCCTGTGGGAGTGGTTCCGTGAGGCCCGTGTGTCCTCCTCTGAGGTGATCTGTGCCTCCCCTTCCACCCGCCGTGGCCAGGACCTTCGCTTTCTTCGTGAGATGGACTTTGCCCTCTGCCCCCTGCCCGACCCAGGCTCCATCGCTGGCTCTACTACCACAACCTTCAGCACCAAGACCCGCTGGTGGTTCCACAAGAACAAGCCCCAATCATCCACCAAAGGCATCTTTGAGAAGTCCTCAGAAACCGTCAAGGCTGGTTTGTACGGCAAAGGCCCTTCCACGAGCACCTCAGTAGTGAAGTACGAGCTAGGGGAGGAAGAGCTAGCCCTGCCCAAACTTGACCCAGAAGAGTACTGGGCAAACTACGGCAACGAGGACTCTGGTGTCACTGTGCGATGCTTCGAGCTCGACTGTCCACCTGACTTGGACCTGACTCCATCTTCCTCATCTCCCTCTTCCAGCGTGCCCTCTCTCTTCTCCCTACTAGCCCTTTCTGTCTTTACCCTCTGTCTCAACCTCCACCTACTATTTGGCTGAATCAGACTCTTACTACCATTCCCCCCCTTTCCCTTCCAGCCTGTTTTAAAGGCTGCAAGGACCCCTGTTAGACTTTCTACACCCCCTTTGCCCAATTTGCTGTGAGCCAACTTAGAGGCACAGCGAGGGAGATAGGGGGACGGTTAGATTCTGAATCTACCATCTACAGGGCTTAATACTTATCAGGGCTGCTAAGAGCTGCTCAGATATGCTCATATATATTAACAGTACTCTACAGGTGTGGCTTTCTGTGTCTCACCTGTATGGGGTCAAGATTCCCTGTAATCAGGGCTATGAAGGCTGTGTCCATTTCTAATATCAACATGATTTGATAGCAGTTGTTGAAGATTTTAGTCGATTTTGTCAACTCAACTTAGTTAACTGACTCGTGCTATTAGTGCATCCAATTAACTGGCTGCTAGAATTACTATTATTACTGTTAGAACCAGTGCACAGTAATGACAATACTGTAACCACTTAAAGTGTTATGTAAATAGCTATGTGTTTTGTGAGTGTTCAAAATGATATCTGTGGTTCAGCATTATCACTTTCATCTTTATCTAGGAGAAACTGTGAGAGCTAGTGCTTCTACCAGGCAGAGCATGATGCACAGTGAGGCTGAGTGTTTACCTGCAGAGAACGAAGACAAGAGAAATATAGTGTGGAGCTGGGAGAGAAGGAAAAAGAGCAGAAAGTGGGGACTGCAAGAATGCCAGGAAAGAAGTGAGAGTGACAAGAGAAAAGACAGTGAGAGAACAGAGGGATTGTTTTTTTAAGAAACAGGATTAGGAGGAGGTAGGAACGAGGGGTAGCATTCATGCAGCAATAAGACAAGAAGCAGCAAGAGTGCAGCGAGACATTGTGAAGGGCCGTGCTGGCCGTAGAAGCAGCAACCTGTGGGAGAAAAGTAATAAATCCACTCATCAGTAGTTGTTCCATCCATTATACCGTCCACCATTTTCTGCAAATATGCTGTTGTTTGAGACAAACACATGGAATGAATGCTTCCTGTCAGGAAGCCACAGATTTTGGTTGTTGGATGTCTTTCTGTGACATATTGATATAATGTATAAAGATTGTTGACTTGGATACAGATAAAGATCTAGATAAAAAGATACTGAATATTTCTGGCATCATGCTGTCTATCATTCTTTTTTTCATGTTGATGCTTTTCAGTATGCCTTTTTTTTTTCACAAAAGGGGGCATTTAAAGTGGACTACATGACAACAAACAAATATGGGGGAAGAACAAGAGTGAAAAAACAACAAAAAAACAGCAGAGTGCTTCTGAATGAATTGCTCGGGCTGTGATGGGTATCTGTATGTGTGGATAAATGAGGATGAATGGCTTCACGAGCTGGCAACACTGTGAAAGGCATATACGTCAGTCGGATGTTACACAATTGACTCATCTTTGGGTGATGCCAGATGGACAGGCTTGGTGCAAATTGGTAGATTTCTAAATACACAAAGAGAACCTGCAGCTGGAGAAAGTAGAGGGCAGATTAGAACTGACGGACAAATGGAAGGGATGTGAAGTAAGACAGAAGTGGCCTTTAATTTTAAATGCTGAGGCTGGAAAACTACGAAAAAGAGATGATCTGAGTGAGAAGCAGAAGTAGCGAGAACAAAGTATGTGACCAAATGTAGACATCCACTCCTTCAGCAGTGTTTGTTGGTCTAAATTCAAAGTAAGTTTACACAGTGTCTTGGAGGCACATTGCTATAGGTGTGCTGACGTATCTTCTCTTCTTTTATTTGCACACTTTTTTCTAAAGCCCTCGTCATCTCTCAAGGCCAGTGAAGGACCGTAAGGCTCCAATGGGGGGCAAGGTCAATATGTAGTGGGAGTGAAAGAGTAGGAGGCGATTCAAGAGAAATACACAGGAATACACACAGACCCACTCACAAAGCCAGATTGCCATGATGGGGAACCTTCAACTGAAAAAAAGGTTTAACAAGATGAGATCATTTTCGTTGGGCTTTTGTTGTTGTTGTTGTTGTTTTTTTTTCTATTCCTAGTCCTGATTATGAATGATTTTAGGAATTATTCTGTGTCACTTGTCTCTTCAGTCATTTTTGTGTCCAGCAGGTAGAACTGAGTCAGGGTGCTCTTCAGTGGCTGTGGCAGTGAGGTCACTGTCAGATGACCAAAGTGCCAGTTATACCATTTTTCCTTATTTCTTCGTCTGGTCTGTCACTGTGCATGTTCTATGTTTTGTATCTTCACACAGATAAGAACTACATATGATAGACTGGATAATTTGTTATTTATTTTTACTGTAAAACGAGAAAAGCTGTCATTGAAAAAAAAGATGGATGAAAAATAAATTCATACTTGTTTTAACAACAATCGTTGTTGTGAGAATTTCACCGTGTCTTGGCTCCTGTCCACCTAAAGCAATAGAAGCTCATACACACCTACACACACAAACACATACACACAGACGCAGTTGCCGTTGTGTAAGTGCTCCGGGCTTTTTTCCAGCTCCATCAGATATTAACTGCTCAACTGAAAAAGACACATAACAGGAAATGTAGAGATGGAAACGAAGCACAAGAAGTATCATCACCAGCACACCTGACCTGCTCTGCGCAACGTGCTGACAGATAGTACTTAAATAATGATGATGATGTATAAGGTTGAGCACCGCCTGCATGGTGCAAGTATGAAAACACAAGCAGCGGCAGCGCTGTTGGTACAATCAACGCAGTGCTGAGAATCAGCAGACGCACATAAAAATGTTGTGGACATGCCGTTGGTTTTTTATAAACTAGAGACACAATCAGTACAGTACCCAAATGCTCCTGTCTTCAATGAGCAGCTCTTCCTCCTGCCACAGGAACGCATAATTAAATAATTTGTATAGTTAAGTTGGAGAGAGAAGTAGAACCACATTGCTTATACAGCTACAACGTTGTACCACATTTTATCTTGAAAAAAAAAAAAAAAAAGAAATACAGCTCCTGTGCTGAGGTTGATTTCTCCATTGCACGTTTCCTTATTGCAATTTCAATTATATTTTGATTGACTGTGCAGCCCTGGAGTAAGCACTTTCTCATTGTCAGACTTTGTTTTTCTTTACTATTCACAGGCATCTATAATAGAAAATTCATAAACTGATAACTCCACACACACTCTCTGGTTCCAAGGTTATAACAAACAAAAAACAAAGACTTGTCTGTAATTTGGGTGAAGTGACTCAATATGAAAAACATCCTTGTGCAGATATACTGCTCTTATACTTGTCTTGGAAAACAAAAATTGGAGTTGTTCATGTATCCTGAACAACTCCAAATTGAAGTTGACGCTAGCCAAATCCCAGTGCTCTTTAAAGCCTAATGAGTTAATCTGTGGTTGTCAATAGGCAGCCTTTGGCTTTTATTGTTGCCACTGGACCATTGCATCCTGCAGTTTTTGGACCATTATTTGAGTGGAAAGGGAAGATTTTATATTTTTGATCCTGCACAATTTAGTGGAGGAATAACACTTTAATAAAAAGAGCCTTCCATCTTCAAGCATTTTTAGATTCTCTTCCGACAATATGCTCAAACCAGACTTCACTTGGCGAAGACAAACAAAAAAGCAAACAAAGAGAGCTGAAAGTCACAATTACACATACACACACACATGCACACACACACCGAGATCAGACTCTGGCACAGAGCTCACTTGGTGCATCACAGCTTGTAATGCCTATATAAGGATGAAACAAGCACATCACACAGCTCAGATTTCACATTCCTATTGGTCTTTGAGCTTTTGTGTGGCAGAAGATTCCGTGACGCACCTTCATCATACGAGACATACAAACTGTGTGTTTCCAATTGGACGAGGTGGAGCGGTGGGGCCTGAACATGTCTGTGGAACCGGGGCATAATAATGAATTAATGGTTTATTCATGAGAAGAGAAGGGGTGGTGCCAGGGTGTAGGGGTATGCTCCTCTTCCTGTAGTGCGTCACTACTTGGTTACAACTTGTCTCCACCTGCTGCACCCGCCCCCACCCACCTCTGTTCTTTCACTGCCTTCTTCTCACTTGCACAAAAAAAAATCTCTCACTTTCTCACACTCATACGCAAATGTCACGTTCTTTCATCTTTTCGGAGCATCGAGTTTCAGGCTCTTCCGATGGATTCTCTCTCACACATTTGCAATGTGAAGTAGAAATGTGTCACCTCTATTCTCCTATTTGTCTCAGTTCAGTCAGCAGCTGTGACTAAATTCACCAATGTTTCCTTATTCGTGAGCAAATAACTTTTATTTACTGAAACAATATTTGGTTTGGTTCGTCTCCAGTGAGAGGGAAGTAAATAATTTTCATATCGAAGGGATGAAAATAGACACAGACTGCTGTGACAAGACAACACAAAGATGTCTTATGTGCACAGCCATTAGTTTTACATACATGAAACACATGTATGCTTAGAAATGCATGGACATGCTGATGAATGGATGCAAGTACAAGTACAAATGGACAAATATATAAGGGAGTGGAGTTTAAAAGCAATTTAAAGCACATCTATGTAATTAAATGCAACTCAGAACAAGTAACACTGAAAATGAAATAAAAACGGTGAGTCACTTAATCTCTACATTAATATCTCAGGCTCAGGTGTGTGATCTTTCATGATCAAGTCAGACAATGTAAAGGAGACCGTTTGTGCATGAAGATAGATGCAGTTTTAGAGTTTGTGTGCAACAAAAAGCCTTCAAAAGGTTGAAAAGCTATTTATAAGCTATATATAAAGCAACTTGTGGTAAAGAACAGAGCTCACTATTAAAAGGATGATGAAAATCTGAATTTATGCAAAAGAGAGGAGGATGGAGTGATAGCAACAGAAGAGGTGTGACGTTTGAGGCATCTACTTGTATCTCTTCACTGCCGAGAACATTTGGAAGGCTCCAGCGTGCACACACCACGCACGTGCGAGCATACATGCGTTGGCGATGCTTGCCGTTTGCTGGTGCACCTTGAGAGAGGCCCAATAGCTAGACAGGCGTTCTTCATTGCATCATGCAAGCGGCAACCACGCACATGCATGCCTACACAGGCACACACACCTACAGCAAGGGATACAAAACATACACTCTCACTTACAGACCTGCCACATTTTCATTAGGAGGCTTTAAAATATGCTAATTTTTGAAGATGCAAGCAATAGTCTTTTCAAGCGTTTTTCAGCTAATGAAATACGTCACGAACTCTGCTCTGATCCTGTTTTCCCCTGCAAATGTTTTTTGACAAAATGCCACCTTTCCTACAGCAATAGTGATGATATTATACATGAAAATGTTTCAACTCTGACAGCCCCCTGCTCAGCACGTGCAAAGACAACAGCAGACAGATGGGCACGCTTATGTGCAAATATCTCTGATGGATTCTGCCATCATCTGTCAGGTTGTCATTTTCAGTGAGATGATAAAAACAAAATAACAGGAAGGAGGAAGTGGGAATGCAGGACTGGCAGCAAAAACAAAGGAGACAACAGAAAAAAGCAGTCAGCTGCGATTACAGCACTTGTCGTAGGTGATGGTTTGCACTACCATAGGGGGTATCCACCTCTTCATTTCATTGCTGCAAAACCTCACACCTCACCTAACTGTGTCTGTGCTCAATTTTCACCTCATGGTGATGTTAAAGTCAGTGAGCTTATCAGGTGAGATAAATCAAGTAATTTAAACCTTTCAGGTTGCTTAAATCAACCAGGAAATAACAAATTGGACCCCAACTATTCCTAGTAGTGCAGATACGAGGGTCTACAGTCCACGTCAAGTCTTCAAAAACACAGAAAATCTCACTGATGAATTTGCCAAGAAATCAAGGCGTGTTAAGATATGAATTAGGAACTATGCCATCGCACTTTTTACCTATTTGCATGTTGTGTATTCTCAAAAGTTTCTTTGAGTATTTATTATTATTATTATTTATAGTTAATGTTCTGTATCATATATTGTACTTTACTTTTACCATACTTATTGATATTGTTTTATGTTGTTTACACAAAAAGCTTTAACAGGAGGTGCTCAAAAATATAGCTAAGTGTTGTGAGGCTGCTGTTAACTGACAGCCAAACACGTGTAAAGGTACATGGCAACATGCACCAGCGTATAAATGTTTCAACTTGTCAGTATTGACATAAAACACATGCAACTCTCTGCTTGGGACAAGATAAAATAATAAAAAGCAAACCGCCCAAAAGTATTAAAGCTTAATACTCAAACACAAATGTGGTTTGATTGGTGATGACCCGGCAACACAAGCAAAAAAATGTCTTAATAATAATACAAAAAAAAAAAAAAAAGTGTTCACTGAGAACCCCAGTAATTTTAACGCTGAGGGTTTTAGGCCTGATAGCTGACCATGACATCTTTAAAATGTAATGAAAAAGACTTCTTAATCATATAATGCATGACTTGCAGGGTAAATGTAAACTAACTTGAGAAATCCTTCAGGATAAATAACTCATCATTTCCTTCCAAAGTGTGGGAAAACAGGAGTTTGGAAATGAACTCTGCATGCAAGGCTATTTTATGATCAGAGAGAAGCGGCTGTTTGTCCCACAGTAATGTTATTAACTGCCAGAAGGCAAAGAATACAGTATTTCTGGAAAGTAGGGGGTGAGCATGTCTGATCTTCTCTATCTCATATAATCATGATACAGTACCAATAAATTAGTCCTCCCACTCCTCTGTGTCCTAATTTCCCTCTGTGCATCGCTGATTAAAACAGTCACAGAGTCACAGAGCACAAGCTTCATCCGAAACATCTCAGCGAAGCTGCCTCCTTCTTTCATCTTCCTGTCCACGTTTTTCAGACTCACATGGAGCTTCTCCACCTGTTTTCTCTTAATCACAGCTCTCTTTCGTATCCTGCAGCACAGAAAGAAACTTTGTATTCATCCCAACGTCTTCCCACCTCTTTGTCTTGCGCTCTCTCGCTCGCTCTCTCTCTCTCTCTCTCTCTCTCTCTCTCTCTCTCTCTCTCTCTCTCTCTCTCTCTCTCTCTCTCTCTCTCTCTCTCTCTCTCTCTCTCTCTCTCTCTCTCTCTCTCTCTCTCTCTCTCTCTCTCTCTCTCTCTCTCTCTCTCTCTCTCTCTCTCTCTCTCTCTCTCTCTCTCTCTCTCTCTCTCTCTCTCGCTCTCTCTCTCTCTCTCTCTCACACAACACCTCTTCTTTTCTTCTCCTCCTCTTCCATACTAGGGTGTTTCTGTCCTGTTCTTCCGGCGAGGACTGTCCATATCACTGTGGTGTCATTTATGCTCATCTTTCTGTGTTTACCTTATTCCTCTCCAAAGCTTAGATAAATGATAGATGGATTTTTTTTTAGGTCCACGTAAGGATCGACCCATTCCTCATAAACATTGCATATGTAGCTAGTGACAATTCGTTCGTCTATAGTTTTTAATAATTGAGACCAGAATGAGACAACCTATGAGTTTATTGTCTCAGTATTGACATACTGTCTTAAACAGTAACTTTAAGGCTGTATGTGAGAAGGGACATCAATGCTGAGCCTTAAAAGTGCCTTATATCTTGTTACCAGCAGAATTTAACTTGACTGGTTGTGAGAAGAAGTCTGATTCTATTGTAGATTATGGGAACATTTCCTTTTACCTTATCAGTTGAAGTTTCCCAAATGACTTTATTGTCTCTTTCAAGTCTTCAATAATAAAGATAAAAAAGATAAATAGTGAGATAAACCATAAAGATGTGTCTACTGTGTGACTGACAGACTGGACTGGGCACGGTGACGTGCCTGACAATGATGGATCACAGAGCAGGTTATTTCCAGCCCTCACTCAGCCAGACTGGATTCCAAGCATTCCTAGTAGTGCCGATATGAGGGACAATGGTCCATTTCAAAGCTTCAAAAACAGACACAACCAGACAATGTCCAGTGAGAAAAAAATAAATAAAATAAAAAGCATAGTTTTTCCTCTGCATGACTTTGGTCAACATTAAACATCTCAGTTTAGTGACAAATAAAGGCTTATGTGAAATTATATGAAATAAAGGCTTTCAGTGTAATTTTTTTTTTTTTATCATTCTAACTTGAATGAACTATGAGGCTGATTGATGAAATGAATGATGGACCTGGTTCCTTCATACTCATACTCCAAATAAAGTTTATACTGCTTTCAAATGAACAAGCTTTACCCAAAGGTCAGATCACAAACCGATCCACGACATCCACGTGAAGTCAGAGGACTTCAGTGCTGTGCACTTTCATCAAGATAATGTTTGATTTTTAACATGCTGTTCTCTCACTGAAAATGATGATCAAAGTATGTAAACAGGCTTTCCGCCTCCTAAAATATCTGCTGACTTCTTTGTTTACTTTTCTTGGGTGTTTTACTTTCACGTGAAAGTAAGACACTTAAGTCATTCAATACGAAAACGAAAAAGGGCTCCTAAATTCAACTAGAGAGGGTACTGAAATGCTTTTTAGCCTGAGGTTGTTGATCATTAATGCCCGTTACGTCTTACATAAAGTTTGTTAAATGGATTTAGGTTGAAAGGTGATAAACTCCAGTTCCATTATCTTTCCTCCTCCACATTTGTTGGCAATGAACCTGTTTCACCCTGTAACTATCTCCTCTGTAATAGACAGATTCAGCTTATCCATCTTTCACAGTTCACACTGTGTCTCAGTCTGGCTTCGACTTATGCAAAGTAGGGAGACACACCATTTCAAATCCAATAAGAAATCTTAACAAATAAGTGCAGAGCACAGAGCGTGAGTGCTGAACAATAAACAAAGAATAGCAAAGGAAGAACTTGCTTTCATATCACCAGCAGGTATGCTGACAAACAGGTGGGAAGAGAGCACGAGCCAATGACAGGACAGTTTTTATAAGCTGGTAAAGACAAGGCTGACTGCCTGAGTGTGCTGCTAAGTCCTCAGGACATTGCCACGTACACTGCAAGGATCACTTGTAGTATGTGCCCTCTGTCTATAGGAAAAACCTGCATAGCCTGTCGCAGCCATAATTACTAGTTGCACATGCACAAGTTTCTTCTGGTGTCAGTCTTCTTCTGAGTGTTACCAACTGGTAGGTTAACTGGTTAACTTCTTGCCATGTAGCTCAGAAGCTGATGATTTATTTGGAAACTGGATTCATACTCAAACGTTTGGCAGAGTGCATCATGTGGATGTGGTTAAGTGAATAAAATGAACAAAAAAAAAATCTCTCATTTCAAAATTTTGCCAACATGAAGTCAGAGATGGGAGACCAAAGCTTTTCACGGGTGTGAACACCCTTCAAGGTCGAACCTCTTTCATTTCATTCCCTTGAAAACTCAATGCATAGGACTGCGTCACACTTTAAGGTTGCACTGCAGACAGTTTGCGGGTGACTAATTCTCAAAAGGAAGTGGGAGAAACAGCAGCTAACGCAACTTGACCAGAGGCATGGCGGGGGAACATTGAAATGACAGACAGCACAGAGACCTTCACACTATAGCCCACTCAGCACAAACTGAACATCTTGGGCCTCCCGGGGTTTCAACTCAGTGTAACGCTAACCAACAAACATAGCAAGGACAGTTGTTTCCCTGCAGTGTGAGTGAGAGAACTGCTGCTGCTCTGAGGAAACTGTGTTCCTGGCTCTGATCCAGTTCTCTCTTCTCCTTTTTACTGAGAGCAAAGTAATTACCATAAATGACTGAAGTCTTAAATGGCTGCTGGAGATCACTATCTCCTGAATTGCCTGGAGAAAAGTCTTTGTTTAGAATTTCTTTTTGTTCCTCGGTCAGACCCTTGAATAAGTTTATTTGCTGCATTCCCATGTAGTTGTAATTGTTTGATTTCAGCTGGACATCATTCACATCCTTGTAAAGCCAAACATATAAAATTGGCCTAAACTAATCCAGACACTGCACCATTGCACTATTTTTGAGATTTTGACAGTTCTCCTATTTTAAAGGTGTGGGTTGCTTAGTCAGAATTTGCTCATATAAATTATGATTTTTTTCCATCCTCTGTGGGAAGGTTTTATGGATGGTGGTACACAATTTGCATAGTTCAGATTTTGCTGCATAAAGAAAATGTGTCTTCCTGTAATGGCTTTAGCTGTGGGTGCCTTTTGAGTTTTCTGAGTCACCAGCTAAATTAAGTTACAAACAACATATCTCTCATGCCACTGCAACTCCAGGATAAATAAATGTCTAAATTTGTCCGGGGGAACACTAGATATGGATGATCCGAGTGTGGCGAATCAGTCAGAGGCTTAAAAGATATCACAGGCTGACAGGAAACTCTTGGCTGACCTTGGAATCAATACACACAAAAGATAAAAAAGTAGCAAAATTTTTTTCTGGAAAGGATCAAAAGCTGAAGCAACAACCAACAGGCAGGAAGCTCTTTCTAAATACTGACCTTGGTCAGTTTACGACTAGACTGAGAAATTTGGGCTACATGATGAAACAATCGCTCATGTTAGAGGCTTGAATTACTTAAATGAATGATACCCTGCTTTATGATGAGCAGTAAAATGTTTCAGCTTTAGAGGAACAGGTCATCAATTTGGAAATTGTCCGACACTTTTGTAGCTGAGTGTTAAATGCATTGATTATGTGTAAATACCGGGGATGAGCCATCAGCATCTGTTCAGCCATCTACATATCTATTCGTACTCGGAGGGGGCGGGACTTGAACCAGAAATGGGCGTGGTTAGCGCGAAAGTTGTATTTTTAAGCCTGAAATTGATCTGGGTTGATCAGAAGTTGCCATATTTATTGTAAGCCTCAATATTTTTTTTTTTATTCACAGCTTAATTTGCATTACACCAAGTTAAGAAGAGAGAGCCGACCGGAAAAAAAACCTGACCCGGTGAAGAAACGCGATGAAGCTGTCTGTCACAGAAAGGTTTTTACCCCATAACCCCATAAAGAGGGGCAGATTTGAAGCGTTTGGGTTATAAAAAGCTATTTTAAAAGCATGATGTATCCTAACTTTTTTAACTCTGTCAGGTTAAATGATGATCTTACCGAGGACTCCATCAGGTAGATGTAAATGTCCGGCCGTTCAGTGGGATCATTTCTCCATGAAGATGAAGGCAAACAGAAGGGACAATGAGAAGGACCCACATGTGTGAGTTTTTCATTGTACAGTTTTTCCTCCGGTACAGCTGGTGTGTTAAAATACTCCTCTGACATGTTGAAATAATGTTTTAAGCTGACCTCTGGACAGCGTTTTTTAAATTGTGCCGCCGATAGTTTTCACTTCCGGTGGGCGCGGCCTTCGGAGTATGACGCGTTTCTCTCTGTCCTATCACAGGACGCCCTGAGGAGGCTTTTCCTTCAGCTCAGCAGGATTTTGACTCGTATTAACTCGTTTGGTACTCATTTAACTGAATGAAACCTCATAAATTCAATAATTTCTCATCATCATTTACTATTTGTCTATTATACAAATATACGTATATACTTACATTTTCTAATCAACACTCATCTGTGTCTTTTATTGCTTTGTTTTGTTTGTACGAAATGATGCTGTTATGATTAGTGACATTCACTTTCTACACCCACTCTCAAATGCATTTCTAGAATGATACCTTTAACAATGCTCCCAAGAGTCTGGTTAACTAGCAATTAAATATAAGCAGCCTGCTGAAATCAATACATGTTCAGAACAGGTAATATACAGTCCAAGATTATTCATTGCGTTGACTATCATTGTTCTTGTAATTGCTTAAAACTCAAAAAATTCTGTTAAGGCTATTAGTCTCGAAGAATTATTTTTATATCATGGATTCCCTCAAGAGACAAGGAGAGTACAGCACAGACCAAAAGGGTTCAACAAACAAGAATAATTATGATTGATTCAATTCAGATCATGCAGGAAAAGTGTGTGGTAGTGAGTGGGAGACAGCTGTGCTTATGGAGCACAAAATGAGAGATGATGAATTTGTGTGAGTGTGCTTGTGTTTGTGGCCTTTTAAGTCAATATTTATAAAACTATTTAGAAAGATTTTTTCATTCATGATCACTGATTTTTCATTATTGATAGATGTAACTTCAGATTTATTTATTTATTTTCCCCCTTGTGTTCCTGCTTTGCTTCACTTGTGTGTTACCTATTAGATGCAGATTTTTAATGGAGCCTGTTTCCTTTTCCATGTAATAGGAACAAAGATTGCTTTCAGATCAGATTGCACTGACACACATCTAATTTTGAGCTGTGCTCCTGCTAACAGAATCAGTATTGGAAACACTTTTTTAATCTCCAGAGGTAACTGCTGCTCGGTAGCTTTTCTTGTGAATGACTTTTGATGGTGCAGCTTTTGCCTTTTTTCTTTGCTCTGGCCATTCAAGCTTCTTTGAATTCCAAAATGTGTGTCTATGTGTCAAAATAATTTCACATGCATCATAATTGGCGTCATCATAGCTAAATATAAAATCCAACTGGTCCCACCCTCATGCCACATTTGGCCTTGTCTGATATAAACTGAGTCTTTTTAATCTCCCCAGACCCGTTGAGAGTCCTTGGAGTAGGAATGAGTCACTCTCCTCCAGTTTCCAAGCTCCCACCAAGCCTCTCGCCTTCTGCCATCACCATCATGGTCTATTTACATTTTCTGGAAATTGGAATCTGGAAAGTGACTGTATCACAGTAACTGCACTAATGGATAAACCGTATCTTAAGCCCTGGGTCAACATAGAAGCAGTTTGTGTTTTTGTATTGCTGTTGTGGTTAACAAAAATCCCCCCCCCCCCCCCTTCCTTTGGCTCAATAAGCAGCCAACCATTAGCCTTTGGCAATATTTGCTGGCCATCCACTGCTGACATTATCTGATCTGTGGCAACTGAGGCAATAAAAAAAAGGGAGAAATACACACACACACACACACACACGCATACTATTTTTCTGTGCATATTTTTAGATGGTAGACACTAAATGTTTGTATTGTTGTAGAAGTGTGTATTTTGAAATTCACTTGAGTTACATAAACCAGGAAGCAGGAAGTAGCATTCAAAAGAAGACCTGATGGCACTTGTTCATCATCTCATTGCTATAGGGGATGTGAATTCCTTGGCTAGGATTAGCTGTAAATGCTACACGTCTTACATGCTGAGCGATTTTATGTTCACTTTCCTACGTTTCTGTGAAAGTTGTTGCCTAATGCGTTCAAGCATGAGACAACAGCTGTAAATGTACCTGCTAATCACCTCCTTTACTGGTCTATTACATGAATGTTTTCATACATACCTTTTGCATACCTGGGGGTTACAATATTAACATTGCACAAGCAATAGTTGTCTATGAAGCTTTTTTTGTTAGTTTTCTATCTCTAGTTTCACTCCTTTTCAATATTGCGAGCTGATGAGACTTACTTGAAATGCTTACTCTGAAAATGCTAAAGCAGTAAGCACACCCATTTCCTGCCTCCTGAAAAACATGTTTGGACATACACACCTACACAGAAACTCACATACACACATATACACGCAACATACAGAGCAAGTTAACATTAATGAGGAAAGAAACTGGCAGCAGCTTTATAACAAATTTTTAGTTGGATATGGCACAAAAAGTGCAGAGAAAAGACGACAACATACTTAACTTTGGACAGATGAATACATTTCATAATGTAGTTGTACGTGAGTTTACACCCGTGGACAGAGTGGCGGTACATCAGATCTTTTACGAAGGCATCATGGAGATGATACCAGACAGAGCTTTCAGAGGCTTAAAGTATCATCCTGAGAGTCTCCTGCTCTACTTTGCTGCGACAGGTAAATTAAATGCATACATTCCACTGACTGCTTCTGCTGTTACGATATTTAAATAAAGGAGTGGTTGCAGATTTCCTGATCAGCCTTGAGCCTGTTAAAAAAAAAAAAAAAAAACAGAACACCCACAACTGGGACATTGTAAAAGTGTATTTAGTGTATTAGGCTAGCGCACTGCTGCAAAAACAGTATTATAATAGTTAAAATACTACAACATTACTTTTCCTTTCACATGTTTGTCCATATCTTATCTCTGGCAGTTCTGTGCTTTGTTATGACCATGTGTTGGTGCGTGATAGCAATCATCCCAGCAATCGTGCTCTGTGGACGCTATTTCTATACCAGGCAAGTGGTCCATGGATTCCTGGAACAAACCATGAGCAAGGACATGGGTGACATTGAAGGATTTTACATGAAACCAACAGGTATGAAGTGCTTTTTTGTAGTTTTGCTTACATAAAATTTTCATAAAATCACAAGTTTTATAGAGCATCTTTTCTCACCACAATATATACATATATATAACATATACATGAATATAGTTATCAAGCAACATCTATCCCATCTCTGTATAAGCTGTGTTACCTTTTCAAGACCTAAAATACATTCATCATCTACCAAAAAGATGGTAGATGATGTAGGCTATCATGAGATTATACATTTAAATTAGATACAATGAGGACTTACTTTGCCATGGAGACTGCAACTGTGCAACAAGGAAGCTTGTTGGTTTTCTAATAGGACATTAAATATTTTGCTTTTAATTATTTCAAACATTCAAATGCTTTTGGGTGAAACATAGCTTCTGAGGATAGAAAATTTAAGGTAATCATTGTGCTGTCCACCAAATTGAGATTAAAACAGGGATTATATATCCAATAGTAATTAACATTGCATCTGAGAGGAAAAAAAGAAAATATAATAAATTGGATTGTATCAATTACACAATTAAAACTGAAAATTTGCAGCAACATTGTTGCTAAAATTGGCCTGTCTAAATAACATGCATGATAATGGATATAAAAATACGGATTACAAACCCACATCAGGCTCATTCTCGTTCTCTTACTTGATGTTTGCTGTCATTCAACATGCTTGTGTTGTTTGTTTCTTGCTCTCCACATCAGGCTGCTGTATGTGGGTGGCAGTGTTGGATGGCAAAGTGGTGGGTATGGTAGCAGCAGTCGGCCAGCAGAAGTCAGGAGGTGTTGTTGAGTTGCAGCGGATGTCTGTGGACCGGAGGTTTCGGCGGTTTGGAATTGGGCTTGCGCTTGGGCGGAAGCTCCTAGATTTTGCTGCTGCTCAAGGGTACGTCTCTGTGGTGCTGTCAACTACCAGTTACAGACCGGCGGCTCACCGGCTCTACAAGCGGCTGGGTTTCCGCTGTGTGGAGACCACCAATGGGTACATCACACCTGGTGCCAGACAATCCCTACTGGGAAAAATATTCTACAGAGTCCGCAATCACGTCTACACATTGGATGTGAAGGATATTAACATCAGTATGATTAGTCAACACTAATCTTTGTGAAAGGGAACCAATTTATTGGGAAACAGTAGTGTTGGGGTTTCAGTTTAAATAATCCTCTGAAGTTTATTGTTGTGTCGTAATTCAAAGAAGGCTGTACTCGGAGGCCAATTGGATCACAGCAGTGTGACTAGGCTGGACTAGTCCAATTTTCAAGAATATTTCAAATGCAGACTTGTTTTCCTGGCGAACAAACTCCATTTGGTAAATCCTTTATGGCCCAACCTATTAAATTATTATTTATTTTGTGCCAATAAATAGAATGTCCGAGAAAAATATGGAAAGAAATGATTTCTAATATAAATACATTGTTTAAGTTCAATTCAATTGCTGTTTGTAACAACTGTTTAAACCTAAGGCCTGAACTGACTAAAATTGACAGGATTTATTGATATTGTACACTACGGTAACTCATTTTATCAACTTTTCTGCATGACCAGAACCTTTGACTTCTATGCTCACATTGAATCAAACAGACACAACGTGGGGTTGCCTAAGGAACTCTAGTTTTACTGAAGAGGGAGATCTACAGTCAGTCTACAGCAATCTGTCATTGTAAAACACCTTCCACAAAAAAAAAAAAAAAAAAAAAAAAAAGAGATAAAATTGTAATATAGCACAGATGCGCACATACGCAATCACATTTATGGATCTGGAATGTATCCAATTCATTTACATGATTAATACTGACAAAAATCTGCCACCATATGTAACCGTTTTGCAGCTAAAGCAGGTTGAATTCATGCATTGTAAAACATGATTCTGTTGGTGCTCTAAGAAATAAAGCTCATTACCAACTACACAGCAACCTGTTGCTGTGTGTACTGCAATTGTGTCCTATGAACACTCATTTCATATGCAGATGAGATAGCAGATGGATCTAGCTGTTTCAACAGCTCTGTTGTTGCTATATAAAGTCACAGAAAAACGTTACTTGGATCACTCAATATTAAAATAAAAACACAAAAGAGAAATGTTTTTTTTGCTCCACAGATAATGAGCTTTGAGGTGTAGTTACAGTCATATATCCTGTAAGGACCTCGTCCTTTGATACTTCCAGTTGTCAGTCACATCTGTTCTGCCCCTGAACATCAGGAATATAAAAAAAAAACAACAACAAAACTGATTTCTGGGAACAACATGAAACACCAAAATTAATATGAAAGGGTCCATAAACCACCTTTGAGTTAACAGATCATGACTGAGGCCAAAGCAGCAATCCATTCTCCCCTTAGTGTGGTTCTTTTTTTTTCTGTCCTGTATGTTCAGGATGGGTTGAGTAAAATGCAGAATGCTGATTTGCATTTTATTTGTATCATATTCTAAGGCTGACCTGACTACACGAGCAGTTCAATAGGTACGTGTGGACGTGTTACAAAGGCTGCAAGGTTTACAGCTTTTGAAATGACAGCACCTGTCTGATCAATTATTTTTATATATATATATACATATATATGCATAGAATGATTAAAAACAGGATGTGATATGTTTCAAACTGGCAAACAGACCTGACTCAGATATTTCCAGACCACAGAAAAAATAAATAGATAACCTGCATGTTCAGCATTTTTATGACTTGTGTAATATCCTCTTCCTCAAGAAATAATTTAGCACAGTGAAACTGGCAAACAGTTGCGGCTGCACCACATAGAGAACTCAGACAAACATGTTACTATTCAGTTGAACGAAGTGCCACTGTGGCCTGCGACGTGGCAGCTGTTGATATCTAACCATCCACACGCACTTGTTTAACAAATTAGCCCATTCTGCTGTATAAACAAGTCAACTGCGGTAATTAGAAATGCTGCAAAAGTATCTAAGGATTTGGCACCTAGAAATCTAGAGGAGCCCATCAGGGGCACCTGACTCTGTAATGACCTGCCCAAGAAGAACAGGAATCAGGCTTTAAAATCACATCTGAAAACTAATTTTTATAGATTTGCTTTAAAGTGGTGTTGTCTTTTTATACCGTTTCACTTTGTCTGAGCCTTTTTTACACTTTGATCTCTTATCTCATATCATTAACATTACTATGGTTGTTATTATTATTATTATTTAATTCCTGTGTGTGTTCCCTGTACTCTGTCTGTCTGTCTGCATGGTTCTTACTACCCGTTTTATTTTGGAACATTTAGTTTTATTTTTTACCAATGATTGATTCATATGTCAATGCATTTTGCAAATTTAGTTTTTAAAGTTGCGATATAAATACAGTTGTTCATTATTATTATTATTATTATTATTATTATTATTATTATTATTATTATTCAGAAGAAGGCTCTTGCTCCGCCTACTAACCAACCCTCAAAAGTAAACCTCACAAGGGTTTATTGGTTTTGTGACATTTGTGAGACAGTTGTAGGATGTTATGAGGTTAGGTTTTACTTTTTGCAGAACTAACTAATTTGTTAATATTTTCTGTTCTCTGGGATATCTCTATAAGCCCAGGTAAGATTTCTTTCCTTTATTTCTTGCATTCATGGAATTCAGTGGATTATCATCTACTGTTATACTGCACAAACAGCAAACCTAGAAAAGCTGCAGTTTCATCACTTTAACAGTGACTGAATGGAAATGTTTTGTTCCTTGGAAAAGGTCTCACCTACAGATATTATTGTGAAGAATCTATCAGGGATTTAGCAAGTTAATACTGTCGTGTTTTTTTGTTTTCCCCAGCAGTTGCAGAGATGAGTGTGGAGTACGATGTTGCTACAGGGACAAAGATGGACATTGAAGACAGTAAAATTGGATATAAGCAACTTTTAGCAGGTGGCAGCAATGTCCGTAATTCAGGTATGAAGATATTACAGAGCTGAACTTTCAATGCCCAAAACTTAACTGCTTTAATGTCAATACTCTTGGAAATACTCAAGGTAGCTGCTTTACACACTCCACTTTGGTGAATCTGCAAAAGTGTCTATTCTAAAGACTATTTTAAAGATATACCAATATATTCATAGAGTTGTTGAATGGGATAAAGTATGTTGATTCTTCAGCTGTTTCTTAATTCTTGGGATTACCAGAAAGCAGTCATTTCTATCTAATTGTATTAACCATACACATCATCATAATTTTACCTCAAAATCATTTAGTAAATGAATCATAAACCCAAATGTTAGAATGAATACAGCCATTATTTTACATTTTATATTTTCTTTTGTTCCCCATTTTATGCAAATTATAGAAAAAGTGAATTAGGATCTGTGTATGCATGTGTACATGTAATTCACTGCTTTATCTTGATATAAATCCTCTCCATAGTGTTTTGCAGTGCTGAAAAACACTGACCCAAAGGTTCCTCAGATCATGCCATCAGTTTTGTTTTGCTTTTTTCTAATTTGGTTTCTGTCCCTTAGTTAATGCGTTGAGAAACAGCCCTTACAAGGTTGCTTCAGTTTTCCTCGGGTTGCTCTGTGTTGCCCTGTTGGCTGCCGTCTTAGGTCAGAGTGTCCACTGTGAGTCCGCCGCCGTCACTTCTGTCAAATATTCATGTGTTTTAGGAAGTGGACAAATGTTAAAGTAAAATGATTGATTCTGTTTTTTTTTTTTTTTTCTCTTCAGACGGAAATGTAGAGCAACAGCAGCAAAATAGCTTAAAAGCCATGAGTCAAGAAAAAGAGAACTTGCAAGAAAACTTGAAGACAGCGCAGAACGAGAAAAGTATTGCTGCATTCCGACATAATCAGTTAAAGCTAACTTGTGATCGAACTCTCACAAGGAAAGACCAATTACAGACAAACAATAATTTACTGACTGAAGAGACAAACAAACTTCGACTTAGTCAAAGTCAGTTAGAGACCAGTAATGCTGCTTTAAGCAAAGAGCTTGAAAAACTGAAAGCCAGTGAAAAACTTTTGGAAACCAATAACAATGCCCTGTCCAGAGCCCAAGACCTGCTACAAAAGCAGCACGATTTAGTGGTCAAGCGCAAAAATGAGTTACAGTCCAATGTTGACTCAGTGACCAGGGAGAAGAACAATTTACAGAACAAATTAAATAATGTGACCAGGTCAAAAGAGCAGCTGCAGTTGAGTTACAACGACTTGGTTAAGGACATAGAGCGTTTACAGGGCCAATACAACTTCTCTAACAGTGAAAAAGGCAAGTTGGCAAGCAGTCACCAGAACCTGACAATAGAAAAAGAGGCTCTGCAGGCCACTTGTAATGCATTGAAAAAAGCAGCAGATAAGGTGCAGGAAAGTTATGCGTCCTTGCTTCTGGAAAAAAATGAGCTTGAAAACAGCTGCCAAAACGTGACTGTGGAGAAAGACAAGCTGAAGGTGAAAATCGAGAACTTGACTGTTGAGAGAGATCTTCTACAGCAGGCAGCTGAGAAACTGAATGAAACAATCCAAGGTAAGCCAAAAGAAACTGTTGTTTTTTTTTGTTGTTGTTGTTTTTTGTTTTTTATTTTCAAGAGAAGAAAAATGCAATGGCGATGCCATGGGAAGTCAATGCTTGTTTGTCTCTGCGCACTAATCAATCAATATTTCCTATTCTCAGCAAAGAAGTGTCCCGTTGGATGGCATAGGTTTGAGTACAGCTGCTACTTTGTTTCTGTCAGCAAGAAAACCTGGAGTAAGAGCCGAGAATTCTGTCAGAATGTAGGAGCGGACCTGGCAATCATAAAGAGTCTCGATGAAATGGTTTGTGTACTATATTATATCTCTAAATATGAGTCACCGTGACTAAATGTTGAAAGGAATTTCACTTCATTAAAGCTTTAGTAATTAATTGTTGCAAATGGATCAATAGATTATTTGTAAAGTGAAAGTGGTGCTGAGCGAAAAAAGCATATCATAAAAATGTTGACGTCACAGTTACAACTGGCTTCACAAAGTTTTTTAGCATCTGTCAAACCAGTAGCCAGGAACTAGCACGCCTCTCCGGTGGGATGTCTGTCAAATAAATTACATAAATTACTTAACAGTTGGGTTTTTTAGTTTATTTTTTGTCCCTGGCAGTTTGAGTTTCCTGCTAAATGTCTTCTTAATGTCAACTCATCCATTGTTAATTTCACAATCTTGCGTTGCTTTTAGATATTTGTTTCACAGTGCCTCATCTGCGACATTACATATTAAATGCTAAAAAGTGAATTAAAGGCATGTATTTGAAGACTGCAGTAACGCTGAAGTTTCTTCCATCCAGACTTTCATCACCGGATTGTTTAAGTCTGATAAAGAGCTGTGGATTGGACTGACCGATGGCGTACAGGAAGGAAAGTGGAAATGGGTGGATGGGACACCGCTGACCACTGCGTAAGACACTAAATTACCATACTCTAATATTCCTAAATACAACTCTTGGGAATGTCAACTCCACCTATGGACTGTTGTTCTTATTTTGGCTGTCTTTCCTTGTCCTGCAGATACTGGGGTAAAGGCCAGCCCAACAGCCATTCGGGGAGGAACCAGGACTGTGTGGAGGTCTGGCACCGTGTGTCCGGCAGAGGGGACTGGAATGATGAGAACTGTGACACAGATCAAAACTGGATCTGTGAGATGTAATCTTCCCTAACAGGTCCACTATTGTGCTAATAACCATTCTGTAATATTGATGTGGAAAAAAAAGTTTGGGAAATAGCTAAAGCCAAAGATTGAGCGGGTTAGTAGTTTAGCTTCTCTGAATTTCCATGCTATAGAAACTTTTCTCTTTAGTGAGTAATTTGTGCTTCTTCAACTGTAACTGCCATTTAAGAAAAGACTTATAATAGCTACCTAATTAAAATTTGACTTTTATACAGAGAGCAACACCTTTAGATTATTTGCTGGTGTAATCAGCTGACAAATGAATAATGAATAGTTTTTTCCACTAATATCCATTGAATTAATTCTTTTACTTCTGAAATCTGTGTGTTCTGTGAAGTTGTGTTTTTGTGTGCTTTCAGATCATTCTTTGAACTTATCCTATACCCTGCACTAACAGCTAGTGTTATAGCTGGTTATTTGATTTCATACAGTTTTCTTATTTTTTAATAGTTGTGGTACACTGGAACTGTGTACTTGTAATAAAAAAAAATTGGATTAACTATACCCGAGGCGCCAGATTGCTTTGCCGTCCCTCAACTCAACCTGCCGATCTCGGCTCTGTGTCTCCTTTGTGATTACACAATCAATTAAAACTATAAAATATAAAAATATGAACCATTTTTTAGTTTAGTTCATTTTTAGCCAAGGTTCATTCAGAGCAGAAATGTCTTTAAAAGGTAAATTGTATTAAGTACTTGACAGTGGGAGGAAACCAGAGTACCCAGTTTCCTCCCACCAAACAAAGACATCATATTTAGGTTAACTGGTGACTCTAAATGAATGAATGAATGTCCGCGTCAGTTCAACTGCACAGTCACATGCAGCCCTTAAGATTTTAGAACACAAAATTTAGACATAAAAATACAATACTTAACAATTTCTCACACAGGGAGAATAAGGAATGTCTTATCTCAACACAAAAGTTAAACATGACCAGGTGAACAAACTTGTTCAGAACTCTGCTTTGCTCCACGGGGGTTGGAACTGAAGTAACGAGGAGAAAATTGTAAAACAAGCAATAAGAAAATCAGAAGCATAAATTTATGGGAGTAAATCTCACTGATGTTGTGGGGACTTCATATTATAATCCCGGTAATTTATGCAATGACAGGCTCAGCTATTTTTTCCCAGCATTCATTTTCTCTTGTGGCAGCTGGAACTGTGTAACATTTTGTTGAATTATTGACTTACAGCATTCATATTTTGTAGCTTGCTCCTACATTATGAAATATGCAGCTTTGTGTCTTCTCCGTGGTCCGATTAGTCGTGGGCAGCAAACCCCAGCCCCTCAATGTGAACGAGCGCTGATCTGATGAGGCCATGCAGGACTGTTTTGACACACCTGTGTGGGCGACACTCAGTGACACTCATGGGAAGGACATCAACTTCTGTGTGGAGAACACCGTACCTACCCCCCCCCCCCCCGAAGGCCATGTCGGCAGGCTTGGTATTACACAGCTGGTCAAAGGGCGAGCAGGACATCACTCTAACTCTGGGGGATAGTTCAAGAGAGGAAGTTGCTTGCTAGTTGAGCAAAATGCTTAAAGTAAAGATAGAACACTACATTCATACAATACACCTCATTTATTACCGACTGAACAGCGAGCTGAGATTCTTTGGTCCATTGCTTAAAAGTTTGTCCAGATTTTATGCTTGAAGTCTGTACTGACTCCAGAGGACAGTGATGGTCAGCTGCAAGTGGGTGTTCAAGATGGAGTCTTCAGCCCACAGACACACTAACACACATATTCTCCTGCCTGTCTATCTAGAATCTGCACTACCCCGCCCACTCGAACAAGTAGGTGGTGAGTTCTCAGTTTGGCCGTAGTGCTGCGTGGGAGCGGGCCCGTGTTCATCTACACCACTCCTCGGAAAGGTGCAGAAAAAAGTCTCAGCATTGCATTCTTTGAATATACTTCAGATGTTAACTGATCACTTTTAAGCCTTCCCCTGTTTATACATGAAAACATCCAAGCATCATATAAACAACTGAGTAAAGTTTACATTTTTTCATCTATTGACCTTGAACAGTTGTGTAGCGATGTTTCATGGCGTATGCCATGCAGAACAGGAACAGGAACAGGAACAAAATGAATACTTGCAAATAATATGTTGCAATAATAGAATATGGTTTTTCGTCTAAGTGTATTTAAGCCTGAATCAATTAGCATTTCATATAAACTATGCAGGATTGAAGCAGATTTGTTGTGGTACCATTATGATGACAAATATTGCAGAGTTACAACAAAAAGTTATGACATTGATGCAAAGTGAGATTAGATCATCTTCAGTCATGCGACTCATATGCAGAGAGCTCAGTCTCAGAGCCAGCTCATTCTTGAGCAACAGACTGCCCTTGAAACGTGCACTTAAGCTACACACTATGTGGCCAATGGATATCACAAAATAAGTGCTGCATCAGATCAAAACTGTAATTTCTTTCGTTTAACACTTGTCAGGGTGGAGGTGAAGAATCTTTTGTCTAAATTCCATGGTGAAAAAATATCAGCAAAGTTGTCTCATTCAAAGAGACAGGCCAAGAGCAAAAGGCTGGAAGAAATTTCAAACAATAAGAGCCATCGTTTGCTTTATTACCAGACAACTAAGAAATAAAAAAAACTTCCAAATTGGGAACACCTGACAAGACTTCAAATTTCACTTTTTTTTTTTTTTCAGACTTTGCTTTAGAAAGTAAAAAATATTCAAAATCTATCTGCCATTCTGTGCTCAGTATCAGTTGACAGCTGAAGTTGGGTGAGCACGGAAGAAAGCAGGAGAATTTGGGAATTTAAGCCTTTCTGATTAAACTTATTTTTAGCTTAGTTTGTGTTAACAATTAATTTATTTAAATTTTATTTTAAGAAATTGTTTAAGGAAGGATTATTATTTTGACTTCGACGACAGTTTCATCACTGTATACTAAATATGAAGCAACCGTCAACAGCCAGTTATATTAGCTAAGCTTTTATTCTGCCTTCAATTATCTCCTAGTGGATTTGATTCAACTTGTCTTTTGTCTCTAACCCTGTCCATAATCTGACTTGACGACTAATACAACAAGAAGATGACACTACACGCTGTCCTAGACATCAGTCAAAATGATACATCATGGGCAAACCTGAAACTACAAGCGCTCCTGCTGAGGAGAGTTATGATGTTGAATGCAAATGCTAGAAGTGTAAAAGCTATATCCTGTGATGAGGACATAGGGCAAGGGCAAGGCCGTCGACCCCGTGGGCCTGAGTGCTGCAGTGCAGACAGAACTCTTCGGCAGGACATAGTTCTGAAAATGGTATCGTGACACTTTGCCTTCGTTTTTTTCGCTACCCAACAGTGAAGCAAGAGAAATCACACTGATGCTGTCGTCCTTCTGAGAAATGGTGAGGACCTCCAGACTCTCTCTGCAGGCTTTCAGAAAGCTGGACTGCGAAGAAAAGAATTGCTCACTCAAACATTCCTCTGTTGTCATTTGTCAGGCTGGGGAGTACGGGCCTTTCAAAGCGCCTGATCTTTAACCACGACACCTTTTTATCACCGTAACATGGAGTGTGGAGTGGTCTCCAGGAGGATTTCGCCTGGACTGGTTGAAATAAGCTGGCATCTCCCACGTGGGAACAGGAGCACTGACAAGTTCACTGAGCCACTGGCTGTTGCAAACCCCAGAAGAGATGCTTTCAACAAGCAGTTTTCCTTCCTCAGTCAGACGTCTGCAGCTCTTTACATCCTCTGACGAATCAGAAGTTGGTTATTTTAAGCAGCTGAAGGAACAGGAAGGAAAAGATGTGAAAGCAAATGTCATTTTGATTACCAGTGTATTAGGGAAGAGCTTTACACTCAAAATGATAAGAAAGGAACAGCATTCTAAGATCTTCTTGGCCAGAAGAGGAAAACAGATGCACAGCTGGTAAAATCTCCAAGATGCTCGAAAACTGTCAAAATGCAATTGTTACTTTTTCTTGGACCATGGACCATTTTTCCTGGAAATGTGGGCAGCTGTACAGTTGTGTGAGGTACCTGCCAGAATACAGCAGTCAGAGAAAAACAGCCTGCCCTGCCCTGTGTGCTCAGATTCTGCAAGATGGCTTCCCTCCTGAACTTGTGGATGGAGATGTGGCAGATATATCCGATGAAACGGATCACAGATGTGATCAGCGAGGTTCATGAAATCACACAACAAGCCACAGCGTCAGTTCGTACGCGCTAACATGTTTGACCTGTCGATGGCAGGGAGGAAGAAAAGTCATGCGGTGGTGATGGAGCAGCTCAATGAACTGATCAGGAAGGATGTTAGGTTGAAGACGGCCAACATCACGAAGAGCTCACATGTGATGACGTTTGACCCAGGGACTTGTAGCATTTTACCGCGAGGTTGGAAAACTTCTGGAAGGCTCTGTTAGACATCCAAAAGCGATTTAACATGAAAGCTGGAATAGCAAATCAGAATAATTTTATACCTGCAGATTGCAGTTTCTTCAGTGGAGATGAAACAAAAGTAGTGTAGAAAGAAATCTGGTCAGTAGAAAGTTTATTGTTACTGTTTTTATTATTTACATTTTTTTTAAAGACCCAGTCCCCTAGAACGCTGTACAAATAAAAATTTAAATGCACATGTTTACATAAAATAACGATGCACTTTGATGCAGTCTGGTAATTCATTTCCACCTGAATATAGGAACAGAGGTATGGACATTATCACACGCCAGAAATGACCACGTTAGTATCATCAAATCTGTATCTCATGCTTATTCTCTCGCTGAGAGAATTTGATTAGAACTATTATGAAATAACAAATAATATTTTTTATAGTAAAATAACAATTAGATAAATAAATAAATAAATAAATAAATAAATAAATTGAGATATTTTTGAATTTACAATTTATGCGGTAGTTTCACTAATAAAGATCTACATATAGTTTCACATTTTTGCTCTATTATTAGCAAAGAACTTGCTTTTCTTGCTATCTAAACTACAATATCACACAGTCACAGTTACATATCAGTTTGAAATGAGCATTTCACAGGTGATACTGTTGAAACGTATACATTTTAGTCAGGTAGTCGAGTAAACTGCACGTTGAAAGGGTTAGTTCACCCAAATTACTAAAAAACATAGAAGAAATAAAGTAAATCTAGCCATACGGATTAATTGGGTTTTATTTGATCTGGTTTTTAAACTAATATTTTTATGCTAAGCTCTGACCAAGGATGATCATTAACCAAATTCCATCTATCTGTAGAGTTTGAGA
Source organism: Echeneis naucrates (assembly GCF_900963305.1). NCBI lineage: Eukaryota > Metazoa > Chordata > Actinopteri > Carangiformes > Echeneidae > Echeneis > Echeneis naucrates. Next base: position 6,941,753 of record NC_042511.1, read on the forward strand.
CAGCAATAAAACCTCAACCATGGGTGTGGGTGAGCTAAAGAACAGACACCTGCATATATATGTTGCACATATTGTGTTTGCAGGTATGTGATCAGTTCAAAATATATTCAAATGTAAAATTTACTTCTTGCAATTTTAGTTAATACATCTCCTCACTGAGTCGACACTAACATGTTAAACACATATTGCATTCAGACATTGGTGACGCAATGAAGGGTTTGTCTTAGATTTGAGATGAATTAGATAATTGAAAAAGTTAAATAAATACAGACACCAAGAAGTCTTTCAATAAAAATTACCAGAAAGTGAACAGTGTGCAGTCTGGCCCTGGATGAGTTGAGTGCAGCACAGTGAGGTTGAAGGAAGAGTCAGCGAGACATCATTCGCACAAACTCTGCAGGAAGGAAGGATAAAAGAAAGAAATGCTCTGTTAATTCTGCTGTCTCTTCTTTGCTTATGCCTTAACATCCACCTCTGAACTCTGCGTTTTACCATTTTTGCATGTTTCATGTGTCCTCCAGGAGCTCCTGCCATGACTAAAATATTTAGTTGTTGTACAACCACTGCAAAATCGTTCCATCTGCCTTGGTATACATTTTCCCTTTTTTTTCGTTGCTTTATTTCCTATTTTTCTGCTTCATTTTTCATCCTTGTCAGCTTCCTTGCCTAATTCACCTTCAAAGTCCACCTGTCCGTCTCCATTGAGGTCGACGTCTCGCAGGATCTCGTCAATCTCTCTGTGGTTGAGTTGCTCTCCCATCAGCTTTTTCATGGCTTCTCTCAGCTCCCCGAGGCTGATCTGCCCATCGCCGTCTGAGTCAAACTGGGAAACCAAATGGGAAGATGAAAAAAACACATAAAAGGTGAAACTGGGGGAAAGGTACATCAGCGGCAGATAATTGTAAACTATGATTGCATTACAAACCTCTCTAAAAGCATCCCTTAGCTCCTTGACTCCAATCATATCTGCGGTCTCAGCAAGCATCTTGGGACCCATCAGTTCCACAAAATCCTCAAAGTCCACCCTGCCGCCACCTGAAGAGCAAGAAAATGAGCACGCAACTATGTTAAAACTTTCTTTTGCACAAAGTGATGATGTGAAGTTCAGGTTTTGCTGTTGATGTCACACAGCTTCAGGGTACCACAACCAGGCTGTACATTGCACACACAAATCTTTTTTTTTTTTTTTTTAGCAGGGGTTCAAATAACTGATACCAAATCTTGATGAGACCAATGACATGTAGTAATATCTTATTTGTTAGAAGCTTTTAAAGTCACAAATGAATGATCTTGTTCACTCAATTGTTTAACTGTCCAAATAAATGTATTTATTATATCGTTGTGTATTTAAAATGATCGGTGGTCTGCACTCTTCTGGTATACAGACATTGTATACCCTCTAGGAAGCTTCAACATGTAGCTACTTTTCATGAATGTGATTGTGCGGTGTTACACAAAATGCAAACTATATTACCACAAGTTTAAAACCTCCAATGTAGCAATAATAAGGTATTTCACATTTACCTTGGGCATGTTTTCCTTTGCCATTTTATCCCATTGCTTTGTGGGGGCGGGGCCAGAAGTTTTAGGCTCTGATAACTCAATCCCTGCTTTAACAATAAATTAAATAAACAATAATTTTGTCCATATTGTACCCCATTGTGTGTGCTGATGCGATGTAATGTAATGTATTTCTGCTGGAGGACTTACAGATCTGCTGGCTGAGTTCTATCAGTTCCATTTCTGTCGGCATATATCCCATGGTCCTCATGCACTCCCCGAGGTCCTTACAGCTGATGAACCCGTCCTTGTCTTTGTCAAACTCCTTGAAGGCCTCACGCAGCTCTGCAGGGAGAAGTGAGTGAATGACTGGGAGACAGAGAGCGGCGCTGGTATTTTACGCCTTTTGAAGCCTCTTGGAAAAAATCCATCAGATGTGAACTAAAGAAGTGAGTTTGCTACAGACTACAGTGAATAAAGTCAGCATTAGTTGGACATTTGAAATTATGACTGGCTTGCTTGTTTGTTTAAAAATGTCCAGCAATGTTACAGCAGTGTGATGTCACATCGTTGTATCACGGTACTATTAGTCAGTATTTGTTGCTAACAACCTCTCATTTGCTCTTATTATAGATTATCAATAAGACATTGTTCCACAATAGGCTTTGTATCCATCAATAAAACCGCAAGTTACAACAGATAAGCAATTACCTCTGTAACTGGTGCCTTATATGAAGATTTGTTTCAGTCACTGTGATCTCTCAAATCAGATGACTCACATGTGAGTGTTTACTATATAATGATTCTTTGTTTTGATTCTCGTGATTCTGAACAGTGTGGGCCAGACATGACCTTGTGCTGAAAACGTGAAGAATAATTTCTACTGTTGAAAAATAATCCTTCACTTTGATCTTACACATTTTGAGCAGGAAAGAAAATCTGTCCACATTACTGACATTCAAGGAGAAGGACAAGTCAGGAAATTCAGCGTTTTGCAATGTGCAGTAAATCAAGGGGACGGGGCGAGGGGTGAGGGCTGATGATGGAGAAAGGAGTGGGGTGGAGCTTTTGATATCTCTACCTTCCATTTCCTCTGGTCGTAGATCTCTGTCCTGTCATGGTGCAGAGAGAAGACAGGGAACATACAGAGACAGGACAGCCAGTCAGGCAGATTACACACACACATACACACACGTTTTCAATCCCGCATGGTGTATTTCACAAACACTGTCACAAAGAAAAATGTAAAATTAAAAACATTGAAAATGGTTGTGACATTTTACTGCTTCATCTCTTCTTGGATCCTCCTCAAGCGAGATTCTATGACAGGATTATTTGGCTTTTGATCTGACTGACCCTATTAACATTTTTAGTAGATTTGCTCACAGTCTCACATCCAATCTAATTCTGCTCTTGCTGATTTGAATGTCTGCTGAGCATATGTTCTGCAGCAAGCGTTCAATATATATTAAATAACACAGAATACATGAAGACAACATGAAGATTTCCTTTAGACTCTTTCTCTCCTTTCAAACACACCCATGTAGACAGACAGACAGACACACATACACACACAGCAGCAAAGCTGCGGGAATGCTACGTATGATGGTGCATCTCTGGATTTTGAAAGAAAGCCACCACGGATTAACATATTCTAAGTCACCAGGCCTTGCTCCAATAGGAACAACAGGGAGTTTACACTCTCCACTCTGCAGCCACACACACCAATACACAGTTCATAGTTGATGCTGAACTGGCTTCAGAGTGCGCTGGCATTGCCAAGAGGTGACAGCAGGATATGTTTGTTCGTAACGTGTGACATCAGCGGCAGGAATAATACAGACTGGATTAGAGAACGCAGGGGGGAGAGAAGAGGAGCAGGGAGATTACAGCGGCAAATTGTATTATAAATCACAGGGGCTCATTGTTTTTTTCAATTCCCTGTCTGCTGCAGATTTTTTTTTGTTCATCTGCATCTGCATTACCGTCCAGCTGGCACATGATTAAACCAACGTTAACACACCTGGACTGGGCTGAACATAGCAGCAAACACACGTACCATTTTTAATGGTCAACACAGTTTTTGTTTTTTGTTTTTTTTTTTCTGAAATGAGAGTTGAGCCACAGAGTCACGTGCAGCATGCAATTCACCGATATCACCGAAAATTTCCAAGACAACAGCGATTAAATGAAGGGTAACCATTAAGCCATCATCCAGCGAGACAGATGTCAGCAACACCAGAGGGCCGAGGACAAACTAAAGCATCCTGTGCTGTTTTACAAAATAAGCCTGTGTGGCTTACTTTTGTGCCACTTTAGAGAACAAAAGGGATTAAAAACCAGGAAGTGGACTAAATATAACAAAGTTTGTGCACTTTGTTGAGGAATCCCTTCTTTTTCCTCGATCTATGACTTCAAAAAACTATGCCATTGGATGAATGCGATGTGAATGCAACATGTACCATTTAGCAGTAAAGTCAAAGTGGAGGTGAGTCGGATGGAATTTCTGCTTGTGCTGTAGATGATAAACCTAAAATGATTTTATCTGCCATGGCAATCTGTCAGAGAGCTGAAGAGACATACTGTATTTCTCGTAAACCAGCAAACCAGCGGGAAAGTCAATCCATGGAAATCCATGGATGCATGACATTGAATCCAACCACCTCTCCTTCGCAACATCAGTCTACTATCAGTCTACTATCAGCACATGATCAGATGTTAGGCTGAATTTTTTTTCCTCTTTATTCTATTTTATTTATTTATTTTTTGCACTAATCATGCATAACTGTTGATTTTCATTGTATCTTTTGAACAGTGATGATAAAATATCTATCAAACCTCCTATTACAAACTGCTTCATCATGTTGAGAATACGATGCAGTGGTCAGACAAACAGTGAGCTCAATGGCGTTGGATGACACCATCTCAGTGTTTACTGGGTTTTCTGTGATTTTTTGTTTCAGTGAAAGTAGAAGGGGGAAAAAAAATCCTGACATATTATTACATATTGAAATCCAAATGGTGTTCCTGTGAATGTGAATATTGTGAGCCAGGCACAAGCCTGTACAGAAAATGTGAAGAATAATCTTCTCTGTTGAAAAATAATCTTTCACTTTGATCTTACGCAGTTTGAGCAGCACAGAAAATCTCTCTGGCTTCACATTCAAAGACTCAGGAAACTTTATGTCCCACCACATGCATTTCCAGTTTACAGTCTGAGGAGGAACTATGGAAGCTGTGGAAGCAACACAAACTTCCCAAGTGCAAAAGGACCACTGCGTCATGTTTCGGAGTAAATGCATCACAAATACAGTAACACAGTGGTGAATGATGAGTTAACGTTATCTACTAGTCATTGCGAGTTGAGATCTTTATTCACTCAGCAGCTCAAAACTCTCTGGCAGTTCTATTTATTTTTTGAAACTGAACTCTCTTCATGATATATGCATATAAACATATGAACATCAAATCAAATCAAATCAGATTTATTTATATAGCGCCAAATCATAACAAAGTTACATCAAGGCACTTTACATTTGGAGCAGGTCTAGACCAAACCCTTTATAAAATTCTACAATTTTTTATAAAAAACATATGAACGCTCTACAACCTTGGCCAATGACAAGTACCTATTAGTTTTATACTCACGTCTTAGTGTTGCTGTTACCACTTTGCAGTACTGACGCAAGTTGTCTTATCATCTGCGTTCTTTAGGATTTACATATTTAAACTGGTACCAGCTACCATTAACAGATGGTTAGCTTGGCGCAAAGATAAGAAACGAGTGACAGCTGGCCTTCAGCACCTTGGGCGAGGGGGATTGTGTGTTGGACTATTTCAGTGGAGTCACACACCAGGAAGTTGCTGTGGCCCCCAGGTGAATATAGTACCTATGTAAATGATAGCTATAGAATAAATTAAACTTCATTGAGGTAATGCTTGTCCTCCAGCCCAAGGTCTTCTAAAACCAGGAACCTATAGCTTAGTAAAGAACAGTGACCGCACCACCATCCTAATGGCTCTCTTCAATTAGTGCTGCTGCCTGCAGCGTCACAAAATGACTCTCTTATTGATCTGTTGCATTCCTACTGTCTCTGCATGAGGCATTAATCTAAAATAAGAGGCATATGTGATAGCTCCAGTGCTGCTAGAGGATTGAATTTATGGCCTACGTTACAATCTCGACAGATTGGGAGGCCAGTTAATACAGTGTAATACAGCTATCTGTTATATTACCAATTATTCTTTAGCTCAGGATTTCTATAGGAGATATGGTGTCAGGGACATTTTCCTGCTTTCCTTCCTCCCTTCCTTCCATGATTTGGTTTTCTTTATCCCAGAACAAATAATCATAACAGATTGATGAGAGATTTTGTATATGTGAAGTGTGCGTGTGCCATACATACAAGCTGACTCTGCGCGAAGCCTTGTCTGAGGAAGATACAAGCAGGCCCCACTATGTTGTGCAGCATGTTGACATTCTTAACCAGAGCGCACAGGGGCTCCTCAAACTCCCGCTCACTCCCTCCTCCATCCTCGTCATCTGTGTCCACCTCACCTGCACCACCCAGCTGCCCGAGCATGGGGGCAGCCAGTGGGGCGCTGCTTCCTTCTACTGGTGACACCCCCTTTAAAAGAGGGAAACCAGTTGTTGCAGGAAAGAGATCAATTTACGACTTAAATTACATTCACTCAATGAGTTGCCAGACTAATTCACCGCACAGCTTCTTGCATTTAGCACGCCTGTTTGCAAACTTAAAATTTACCAGAAACAAAATCCATGAATTACTGTTTTGTCCAGCAGCTGAAATGTAAGTTAGCAATTGCTAAATACTCCACCAACTTTCACAACCTATTGAGCTCAGGTAGAGTTTATCCACAAAGCTTGAGCTTCACTACCGTAATCAGTTTAAGCTTTCTAACCTTAACTTTCCTCAGATGAAAGCAGCTGAATTAACTCTTACCGTCTTTCTTTTACTGTTGTTTTTAGAGGCTTTGTTGATGTTCCCCATCACCCTCCTTCTCTGTCTGCCCTTCTCCCTTTGCTCCTAGTTTGTCACCAAATATCAAATGTCAAGTAAAAATCCAAAGTCCACCTACATCCTGGGAATCCCATGGGCCATGCGCACCCAGTGAGGCGGTAGCAAATGATTCCACTGGCACCACTACTACTGAAAGCAACTGCTCTCGGCGCACGTGCTATAATCCAAGATCCTATTGGTCCAGTGAGAGAAATGGCAGCAATAGGATGTCACATTAAATCCAAAACTCCGATAGGTTGTTGGAGGCTGTCATGATGAGCTTTGAGGCGTGTGGTGAGATGTTAGGGAACTGCAACAGGGTGCTGGAGATTGTCAGGGTTAGGGTGGGAAAGCCGGGTCATGTTTGGGCTGAAGCAACCTGCTGCTGCCAGACTCTGATTGCATGAGTCGACTATATTCTCTCTCCATTCAACTCTCTCTCTCTTTCTATGTGAAGCAAATACACACACACAAGCACATCCATAATTTTTTCTGGTTTTCATCTGTTAGCCCCTCTTGCCATGAGTGATCCCTTGAATTCGGACCAACTTAATATAATCCATCCCACCCACCTTCCCCTCTCTGCCACTCAAACATTGTGCTTATAGCCTCCAAATGACTAGTCTGGCAGAACTCTTAAGTGTGTGTGTGTGTGTGTGTGTGTGTGTGTGTGTGTGTGTGTGTGTGTGTGTGTGTGAGAGAGAGAGAGAGAGAGAGAGAGAGAGAGAGAGAGAGGGGGGAATTATGGATGAAGAGTTGGCTGTCTGTATAATCCCTGAAATTCGAGATTAGAGGGAAAGCATTACGTTTACAGGCCATGGGAGTCTGACCAGGAAGTGCAAGGAAAAGAAGAAGAATGTTTAGTATTTTAGACAAAGTTAATAATGGAGCAACGATCTGATGACAGACATGAGAATTGAAGGATATTGTATGGTATATGAAGTCAAAAAATAAATGTGATAATATAAATATACCCCATTCACATAAATTTTTGTGCAGTGATAAAAAGCAGACCTCAAATTATATTCATCACTGTTTCTGTTTATGTATATGCCTTATAAATGAATATTTAAAAGATATTTAGTGGTCTGATGCCTGTGTGGAATTCTGGTGGAAATGGTCACATTCCTTCAAATTAAAATCATTAAAATCTTTTTAAATAAAATGTAATCAAGCTTTTACAATTAGTAAGAATCACTCAACCATTTGAATTTAATATGTTTGGCTGTTCCCAAATTAAAATTTCCATTTATTTTGTATGAACTAAAAACACTTCAATTATTTTATTTGTAATTATTATTCTGGCCAAGCATATAATCTTGGCACAAAATAATTCTGTTTGTGCCAGTTGTATCTTTTGCTGTTATTATTATTATTTATTTTATTTTTTTAAACTGAAACTATTGTGGCCTCAGAGCTCAACATACTCCAATTTAGGAAAAAACACGTAGACAAAACAAGCTAATTTGGAAAACATGGTCATCAGTTTGACACTATATGCTGCTACTTGACTATGATGCACCATAATGTGTATTATTTTACATGGGACACAATACACATATTAGGCTCTATAATAATAGTTTCACCTCTTGCTTTCTTGTCCCTAAACTGATGGCTTTATCTGGTGCCATTCATGAATTCCCTGCCCGTGCCGTATTTAGCCACAGTTGCCAACAAGTGGCTAAACGAGACTGCTATTCATCAGTCCACGTTCAAGTATTAATAACTTTTAATGAAGAAGACCATTAGTGTAAGTGGTAAGCAAGCTAAGTATCACAAACATTTTCTTCAAACAGAGTGGATTTCTTGCAATAATCCAAGAGCTAATGAAAAATCCCATTGAGTGCTCAGGGAGGGATTTGGGCTGAACTTCTGGGCCGGCGTACAAAAACAGTCATCAGTGCTGGACGCTTACATGGGAACAGCACTGACTCTAAACTGAGGTTTGGTGCAAACAGAAGGTCACTAATCAAACGCAGCCAATGACTTCATTTGATGCGCAGGCTGTACTCTTTCAGTGTCTCTGGGACAATTTCATGTCACTTTTTATTGTCATTTTGTTAACTCTTTTAATCCTCTTTTATCTTTCAAAAGACAAGAACAGTGTCAATCAAATTGTCAGTCTACTCCTACCTGACTTTTCTTTAATGTCCTCTTGATGGCGCTATTTCGACCCCTTCCTTCCTTTGGCTATCAGGCTGTTGAATGCTGCTGAAATTGATGTTATGTCAAGTGAACTTGACATAACCTGCATTTTTGTTGATGGACTTATAACGCACATGTGTTTTTCTTCTGGTTTTGCATTGTCTGCTGATCTGTTGTTGCTGATGTGAATGTGATTGCGCAAACTGGGATTGAGTTTGTCGCCTGGTATCCTAAAACTTGGCAGACTGCGAAATGGAATTGCCTTTGTGGGATGAATAAGGTTGTCTGAAATGAATACTTCGAGTGTTACACACAGAAACATGAACTGTGTGTCTTTACTTAATATCACCAGCAGAGTGAAGCAAAGCTCAAGCTGTTAACTTAAAAAAAACAACAACAACTACTTGTCCTTAGCTGTAACATTCTGGCCCAACCACCAGATGTCAGTCTCCTGCTTTACTATCAATGACAGCATCGTGTCATTCATTTATTCAACTTCTACCGCTTATCAGTCTCCGCGATGCAGGAGCTGCTGGTGCCAATCCCAGCTCACAATGGGTGAGGGGAGGGGGGGGTCACCCTGGACAGGTCAGCAGTCCGTCACAGAGACCAACAACCACTCACACTCACACTCAGACCTACAGGAGTACTCGGAGGAAACCCACACAAGCACAGGGAGAAGATGCAAACTCCACACAGAAAGGCCCCAGGCCAGGAACCAAACCTTCTACCTTCTTATTGTGGGGCAACAGCACTATGCCCCCGTGTGGCCCTCACTATATATGAAAAAATTAAAGTACCACAGAGAATTTATTAAGTAAAGAGGAGAGAGGGCAATGAGATGACTTGCGACAAATGATTTGTATCCACAGTGTCTCAGTTATATAACAACATGTGCCTTAGCCCACTGATCCAGCTGCACACTCATCAGATTAATAAACGGAAGCCAGTCCCATAATGGGCTTTTTCCTCCATTGCTTCCTATGATATATTTTATAACCATGCAGAGAATCATTCAGATTAACCAGAGCAACAATTTCGTTTAAGGGAAATTTCACAGAGACATGTTTCATCTTGGACAAAGAGCATTTACACAGGCAAAGAAAAAGTGAAAATATTTCCTCTGTTTCCCCTCCCAGTTGAACCCATGCCTCAAACAACAGTCTGCTGTGAACACAGAGCTTTTCAGCTGGAAAGCCCAAAACAGAGCAGTTGGGTGAGAATCCATGCTCCATCCCTCGACAACAACAAGCACATCAGATGCCTGAAAGGCGAGGATAGAAACTGTGCCAACAGACAATCCAGTGCTGGGGCAGTAAACAATATGATGGACCCATTCCAAAAGTCAGGATTTTTTCATGCCATGCTACGTTATCAGCTTTGGGTGGAATTGCAGTGCAGGAAGTGAAAGCCAATCTTAGGCATACAGATATTTTGGGCAATGTACAAAGAAAAGAGGAAGCTAGTTGTGGAGCAGGTTCGTAGACAGGAGGAAATATTAAGGAACGCAAGGGCAGTGGCTCAGTCTAAGCAGGGACAGTAATTTGAACTGGGAAGGTGTAGAGAACCAAAAGCTTAGTTGGAAAGAGCTGTATGTATGGAGGAAAGCAGTATTAGATTTTTGATGGGGGCAACATATGATATATTGCCAACTCCCCAGAATCTAAAACTCTGGGTAAATGGAGACCCGCTATGTCCGTTGTGTTCAGGTACTGCAACTCTAAAGCACATCTTGTCAGGTTGGTCTGTCACAAGGAAGGTATACGTGGCGACATAACCAGGTTTTAAAAAGCTTAGCTGCATGGCATTGAAGATATACGGAGGCAGGCAAATTTAGGAAGGTCTAAGGCTTTCTAAGAGTTGCAATTCAGTTTGTTCAAGAAGGAGGGAAAGTTAATAAGATAACAAGGAGGCAAGGCAGCTTAGAGGATGCCAGGAAAGCTTGTTGTTCCCCAGGACATTGCCCGTACAAAGCGAAGGCCTGATATAATTTTGTGGTCTAGGAGTAGAAAGAAAGTATATTTCATAGAGCTGACTGTGCCGTGGGAGGATTCAGTTGAAGAAGCATATGAAAGGAAAAAGCTCAGGTACGCAGATCTAGGTAAGGATGCTGAGCAGCGAGGGTGGAAGGTTAGGATTTGTCCAGTGGAAGTAGGATGTAGAGGGTTTAGATCTGTTGTTGCTTTGTTGAGGGAGTCAGGAGGAAGGGGACAGAGTGTGAGGAAAATAGTCAAAGAAATGTCGAATGAGGCAGTAAGATCCAGTCCGTGGATTTGGATTAGAAGAAGTAATAGTAGCTGGGGGGCCAGCAGGGGGAGCTCTTAAGATACACAGACTCTTGGGAGAAGCAAAGGAAGAAATTCGGGAAGAGGAAGTGTATTTAAGTGGAGGGTGTGGCCTGTTTGAGCCAATTTGAGACCAGGCGGTTAGTCCAGGTGGCCTGTACTGGTTTGATTTGGTCTGATTGTAGGACTGTCCAGGTGAGTTTTTTTGCTGAACCTGGTTGTACAGCTTGTCCTCCACCTCCTGCACCCTCTATACTTTCATGTCCCCTACCCAAACCAGGGTCTGCATCCCCACCCCGCGTTCACTGGTGCAGTTGGTGAGATAGCTGTCTTTGTGTGAGGAGCGGTGACAGCTGGCATTAGGGGCGTGACTCTGGGACGCCAGTGATCACTGTTTAGCCTCCCGGAGGTGTTGTGGGACCAACTAGACGAAACACCGTGAAAGGAGGTTCCCACTTGATGACCCCAAAGACATGTTAGTTATCACTGCTCACTGGCCTAGTTAGATATTGTCTGTAGGGCACATAGGAAGGGCAAAGTTTGTTGTAAGGGAGTTAATCACTGAGTCAGCTCCTTTTTTTTTTTTTTTTGTTTACTTTTTTGCACAAGTTTTTGTTTACTCTAAATGGTTGGGTCACATCACCTTTCAACTCAGATGGGATATGCCCATGTGTGTTTCAACGCTACATGTGCACGCAAAGTATTTGCACAGACACAAAATCACAAAAAAGGCTGACCCACAGAGAAATGTCACAACTTCAGCTGGAAATCTAAAACATGAGAGCATTTTTGCAATCATCAGTATGCAGAATCCAGTTGCATCCTGTCAGCGTCCACTTATACCATATAATAGCATCATAATCCCACTGCATTAATAGCACACTTATGTGGAGTATTTGAAACCCATCTGATATCATAAAAAATCTTAAAGTGCTCATGCCTCTGTTCACATTTGTATAAATATCTATACACAATGAGACAATGTATGATTAGTGGATCAAGGTTAACTGAAACCAGAAAAGCTACTCGTTCAGTCAGAGGAAGAGTTCATCTTAACCTGATGTTGTGATTGTCTGACACTTGCCTTTTCACAAAAGTATGCCAATGCCTTCAGCAACTGTTTGGGCTTCATTTATATATTTTTATGTGAAAATAAAGTTTGATTTCCTCTGAGGTCCCTGTAGGTCGAGTAGATTAGAGAGTCTTTGCATTAAGAAGCATGGCGGACTGAAAGATCAGACAGGCTGCATTTGCATGTTCTGTATCGCCACCCATAATTACAGGAAATAACTGCTGCTGCTCCCAGCGGTGACGTGGGAAAGTCTGAGCAGACAATCTGTCTCCTGAAACCACTTCGCTCTTCACAACATTGTTCTTATTGGTTTGTGGGCATCATCCACAAATACTGAAAAATCATCCTCATAAATCATAAATCATCCTTGAAACACAACACATGGCGTCAGCCTTTGGTCAGCGAATCTGTCCTTGGATTATGCAGTATCCGGTTATTAAATTAAATTTGACGTCATTAAAAGGATAATTTATCCTACATTTCTGAATTTATACACTGAATACTAAAGACAAAACTGTGTGGACGACTGAAATCATTTACAGTAGTTTACACAATGGTCCTTGTTTGTATTTTCCATGGCATCTTGTCTTCTCCTGTGAGTCACCCTTCACAACAACCTTCACATGCACTCTCGATGTGTCCCTCTCACTGTACCCCACTGTGCCCCCCCCCCCAAGTTTCCGCTTGCCATTGTCGCCAAGTTCTTGCTGTTGGACGGATATGTTGGGTCTCTTTATCTACTGCCTAAAGTTTGCTCTATGTGTAAAGTGCCTTAATGTAAAAGTTGTTATGATTTGGTGCCATATAAATAAATTTGACTTGATTTATGAGCTTTTGCCAGCTTGTTTAAAGGCAGCCAACTATTCGGGTACAGGCTCAAACTGTCTTTGTTTTCCCTTCTTGTCACTGTAAAAATGTTTAACGACTTAACATTTCTGCACAACCAGAGACAATCACACTTGAGTTTTTTTTGTTTTTGTTTTTTTTTTAACCTGTGATTGAGGGTAATCATTGACAGAAGAGGAGCAAAGACAAGATGGACGCTTAAAACATATAGACACAAAATATTTAGTCCACAGTGTTCAGTGATTTCAGCCATGTTTGGTATACAACAGTACAGCAGAGTCATTGAACATACAAATTGTGGATTATCATGCATGTCACCGAGCAGCATGACTCTTATCTTTAAAACTGGTAACTCTCACCGACATCTCCGCCTTTTCATTTACAGGTTGATGGTCTATGTCTGGGAACAATGTGTGTTTGTCAGAGGTTGGGTCTGACTAAAAAGCAATCTCTGCTTTATTCTCATTCCTGCTGGATGAACGTTGTGCAGCTAACTGATCTGAATCTTGTCCTTTCATTCGTTCAAGCTCTAATCTCCTTGTATGTTGCAATCAGTCTCTTTATTTCTTGATGACATTGAGCCATCCGCCACTCAGTTTCTCATCATTCAGCACATCTGTTGCTGAGTATATAGATGAGTCATCTGGTCAATGGCAACTGTAGGATCAGAAAAATAATCAGAGCAAGGCCTCCTTTTTATTTCAGTGCTCATTCAGTGATAAATGTCTTGTGCCTCTTCTGTAAACCTCAGTCCCTTAGAAGGGCGTAACTATGAGTTGGACAAAGGGGGGGGGGGGGGATTTCCATCTGCCATCTTTGAATATGTGATCAACTGTAATCAATACTGATACTATTACTATTTATGGATCCAGTTCTTTACAGCACTATTTTCAATATTTTATGGAGGAATAAAAGAAAACGTGATGAAATTAGGAACATAATTTATTTAAGTCTTTTCATAAAATGTTTAACTTTTTATTTTTTTTACATTTTTTCCAACTAAAGAGTTGAAATGGAATAATCAGAGAACGAAACAGCAGTGTTTTTAACAGTCATTGGTGTTGTCGCCCTAACTCACACACACACACACGGTTGTCACCATAAAATTAAAAACACCATATTAGACAACTTTTCTCTGTGTTCTACCTGGAGGTGCTGTGGCTGCACACCCACAGTGACCCGTTATTACCGGACTGAACAAGAGATTAATGAGGTTACCTTCAATCATCATTATAAATGAGGGTGCTTAATATTTATATCTGACATGTAACTGTTTACTAAATCTGACTGTTTAATGTTTATATCCGACATGTAACTGTTTACTAAATCTGACTCTGTGTTTCATGTTTATATCCGACATGTAACTGTTTACTAAATCTGACTGTTTAATGTTTATATCCGACATGTAACTGTTTACTAAATCTGACTCTGTGTTTCATGTTTATATCCGACATGTAACTGTTTACTAAATCTGACTGTTTAATGTTTATATCTGACATGTAACTGTTTACTAAATCTGACTGTGTTTAATGTTTAATGTTTATATCCAACATGTAACTGTTTACTAAATCTGACTGTGTTTAATGTTTAATGTTTATATCCAACATGTAACTGTTTACTAATTACAACGGTTTACTAATTACAAAATTTCCAAACTTAACCCTCCCCTGCTGGAGCTCACGGAACTGCTGGACACACACACAGAAAAAAGATAACACAGACTAGGTTTGGCTGAAGGCAGTGTCATGTAAGAGTACTGAGTGTTTTAGTCTATCCAGCAAGACAATGTGCTCAACAGGAGGAGGCAGCCGCCAAGTCCAACAATGCTAAACTGGAGTGCTGGCCAGAATCTGCATTCTTAACAATCTCACTAGGGGGGTTCCAGCAGAGAGGTTCAGGGTTAACAGTGAGGACAATTTGCCCATCAACCCAGAATGATGAGTGATGCCATTTTTATACCAGCCAACAGTAAAGGTTGAGTTATCAACAGATCAGATAATTTTAAAGCTAATCTCATGTTCGGTAAAACAAATGAGCAATCCACAAAACGGTTTTCTGAGACTAAAGTGGTTACAGTAATTGTTAGAATAAATGTACATAAAGTGATTATCACAGTATTGCTCTACTTTTACTAACCCTGCAAGAATGCAGAAACTGGTGTTTTCCTTACAGGAGCTGAGATCATACCTCCGACGACCTTCGAAGAGGAACATGAAGACAGGGAGGAGGCAGAAACAAGATTACTTCGGTTATGAACTAGCTTCTCACAGTGTTTGGTGTGTCATGTTTCAAAGTTGTACCTTGAATATGAATACACAATAAGCATCTATCTACTATGTTGCAGCTGTGTGTTTCCCCACCCTTTAGAGCTGCAACACCATGTAACTAGGGACCACCCTAAGGAAATAAATATGGGAGAACAGAAGAGATACGTCAGAGCAGGTAGAGAACGTAACTGAGCATATCTCTGCAAGTAAAATGAGCGCTGCTGTCCCTTGTCTTTCTTCCCTGTGTGTTTAATAATGTTCTAGGTGGCTTAAACCTGACAGTAATTTCCGGATTATAAACCGCTATTTTTTTCACATGCTTTGAACCCTGCGGTTTAAACAACTATGTGGCTAATTTATGGATTTTTACAGGAAACGAGCTTATTGCCACCAAAACATTTAGCGTTCAGATCAGATCAATGAAACTACCCAATAGGTCACAGTGGACCAATGAAACTGTTCGAATGAAATTAAACGCAACCGCACTAAATTCTTAAGATCAGTCATTTATTTTGTGCGTCATGCACACACCCTTATCATGGAAAACACACAAAGCAATGCATATGATGCAGCTTTCAAGTTAAAGTCGATCGATCTTGCGAAAAGGTGAAATCTTTCTGTGTAACATAATTCCTGCCAGATGCCATTTCCTCTCATATTTCCAATGCCTGCAGCTTATAAACAAGTGCGGCCTGTATATATACAAAACTGTTATAAATTTAGTGGGTGCGGCGTATGTTCAGGTGTGCTCGATAGTTCGGAAACTATGATACATCTTTGTTTGCAGGCTACATTGAAAACCCTGACATTCATTTTCTTTACAATGTGGCGTTTGAATGTTAATGTTTCGCGAGTCAGTCTGGTTATCTAAGAAGATTGATGACAATACTGTTAACAATTGAGAGAAACATCGCTGAGGGAATGTGATGCAACATGAAGCAGAGTAAATATACTCAAATGGTGGTTTGGGAGGCATTTGAAGAGGGTAAAAAGGAGATGTGGGTTGTTAAAGAGGCTGATACTCGGCAAGGCATTTGCCATATTCAACGGAAGATGTTAAAAAAATTGAATTTCCAACCAGTAACATTTTATCAAAGGTAACACCCACAAAGGAAGAAGTCAGATAAGAAGCTATTTGGACTCAGAGGAACTCCAAATAAATTGACCATTATTTCATATATGGAATCACATGTTATTTATAAAAGGCAGCAAAGTCCTTTGGGTGAGATTACACAACAGCGAAAACCACCAGTCAGGAAAATGTATGTAGTCATAGAATCCTTTCAAATAAAAGTCTTTTCAGTGTAAGATCTTATATTTAAGAGAATTACATAAATAGACAGAAGGAAAGTTTATAATTGACTGGAGACAGTGGTTCCGATGCTAATCCTACATTGTGCAATCTGCAGGCAGACCAGAGCCATTTGTGGTGACTGAGGAATTTGAGGAAATAGCTTTAACATTGGAATGGTGCGGGAGTAGGAGGGACAAAATGAAACAGAAGTGAGAAGTGCTTAAGCTGAGTTAAATTCTGCTGAGATTTGACAAGACAATCTACTTGTCGTTCCATAACTACCCAAAAGGCCAAAAATGTTGACTCTTGATAGGCTCAGGCAGATAAGCTGTTATTTGGTCCTACATGATTTACTACTATGTTTTGGACTATGGGAGTGAGTGCAGCAGTTCCAGCAGCCAAAGCATCTAAATTATTGGTCAGTGCAGCTTCAGGGGAACAGTGTGTTGAACCCAGAGGGAGATTCCATCCAGTGTCTTCAGACTGAGGGTAAAGGGAAGAAGCCCATGGCAACTGGCCCATGCCTCGGAAAACGGAAAGAGGAAGTCATCCCATGGGATGCCATATATTTAGCCTCACAATGGACAAGCAAAACACTCTAATTCTGTGTACCATCAGTGGATACGAGCTAATTTAACAATATTTAATGGGACAAGTTGGAGCCACACCATCATTAGGTCAGCCATCTATTGGTTTGCTTTATGGCATCCAGTCTTCACAGTTTGTAGCTTGCATATTAGCTACTGGTAGTGCTCAACATATTTCTCTGATTAAGTGAGAATCCAAATAAGGAAAAGAAATTAAAACCTTGTGAAGATCAGACTTTGTTGGATTTATTGTCTCTTCCACAGTGGTACGGTTTCTCTTTGCCGCTGCTGCAAGTCGAAACACGTAGAATAACTCTGCAGGCATCCAGTACAGTATATATCCCGCATCATATAATGGTAGATTCAAATTTTTGGATAAAATCGAAAAGTCAATCAATTCAGGTGGCCATGGTCGGCTTTCACCATATTTTTTACAGTACAAAGTCATCATGGTCAAATTACAAATACAATTCTTTTTAATTCATAGAGATAAAAAAAAAATATTTCAAGCATTCACAGGTGAACTGGAAATGTTCCCGGTCTTATTAATAATTTATTAGTAATTCTATTTCTATTTATTTATATTCCTGTGTAGTTTGCCCTTTGTCCACATTGTGGGGGGAACTCTTATAATTTCCTGGTGGGAATACAAACATCATGAGTAGCCTGTCTATTGTTTGCCATGGGTCAACCCTGCCCTACCAGCTCTGAGATCATGAGTGGTGGCACAGTATGCTGAAGGAAGTTTAATGTTGATTAATCAATTAAGACTACATGTTTTCAGAAAAAACACAGATGTGAGCTGATTCTGGATGTTGGCTGCTGTCTGTGAGTTTGTGTTTGTTTGTGCTTTGGGTAGACTATAAAACTGAATAGTTTTTTTAAGGACCAATGAAGTTGGCTAATTCTGATTCAAAGCTACCCTCCTCACTCGTATGGAATGCTCCTGGCTGCACGGTATGCACAGGGCGGCCTGTGCATGTGAAGGCTTATCATTAAATGTTACCCTGCTGTTAGTGGACTCACTAACAGCAGAGTTAGGCAGAGATTGAGCAGCTTGACATAAGATTATAAGATAAGGCAGCTTTGATGCACAGGTGTAAGGGTCGAATGCACGCAATCCCATTCATGCATGAGAAGGGAAAAGCACAACTGAATGATCAGCCTGCTGTGATGACAAACAAATGTCAGAGCTGTCACCGCCCAGTTACACATAACTGAACTGCTAAAATTTAAATGAGTGAGTTTCACATTCTGCACAGTTTTCAAGAAAGATGATGCTGTTTTTGGTTCATTTCTTCTACACCTCATTATAATATTCTGTGAGAACTGACTTGGTTTTTGAGTCAACCTTAAGTGGAGCTTGTCGTAAACATTCATTTCACCTGATCTTGTGCGGGTATGTTAATTTTCCAAGTAAATACAAAATGCTTCTGACTTTTTCGTTTTTAAAAATGAATTTCAGGTTAAACTGAGAAATGGCTGTGGCCATTGTAAGCCTTTGAATTGCATGTGGTTAATCTGAGTTGTATACCAAGAAACTGCAGATCAAAGATCTGTGTTTGTACATTCAAACACAAAACACGTAATACACCTTCGTCCACACACACACAGACACACACACCATTCAGCCATAATATGTGGCTACTTATAACAATGAACTGCAAATTTACACAGCTTTCTAACTGCTGATTATCCCATCTGTACTCTCAACATGTTTCCACAGTCAAATAAGCTTAGATGTCCTATGGAAGGCCACAGGCCAGTGTTGGAAATCCATCTGACAGTCTGAAGGGTGAATGACCCTGAGTAATTATTCTGTCCTCTTCTTTCAGTATGACTCCATCTAGAATTAACCTTCTGCTTGCTCTTTCACTTTCTGGCCTAGATTTTACATGGTCTGCAGTTTCCTTTGGCCCAGAAAACACTTTAAAGAACCCCCCCTCCCAAAAAAAAAAGGCTTCTGCAAACACAAAATACAGGATATTTACACATTTACATGGTCGTCACTGTTCATCTCCTACTTGAAACCGATCAGATTTATGTTCTACATCTTCAACCATGTGTAATGAAATATTGTCTGAAATGAAAATAATAAAAATGAAAAATATCCTCTGAACTGGGTGGGCAGCAGTGTGATCTGTAATCTTATGCTGATCTTGCACCAATAGTGTCATTTCTTCACATACTTGTTCCTGCTGGGTAGTAAGACTATGAAAGCAATTTTGTCTTTGCCAACAAAGACAACAGCCTGCTGGCTCCACAAAACGACCGTAACATTATCAGATACTCATTGGGACAGATTGCTTTACTGACATCAGATGCAAGACACTACTTACCACAACTCAACTGAACATAACACAGCTATGATTGCCTGCTATGTTTCACCTACAAAGATTATTACCATGTCCAAAGCGAACCAAAGTGTTCATTAAAATTACCATGATGATGAAGGTCTGGAAAGGCTGGTTTGATTGTATGAAGTGAGAACAATCATTCAATTGAAACAGAAATGATGAAGGAGTGTATCTCTCCTTTTTTTTCATACTATGAAACATCCCCTGTTTCCCTGGTCTTTCCACCTTTCTTTGCTGGGATGCTGCCAGCTGTTGGGAACTATCAAGCAGTGGGGGAAGAGTGTCACACTGTGTGCAGGCTTGTGTATTCTTTGGTTGTTGAGAGGTACGGGAAATTCACAGCCCATTCTTCAAAACATCCACACAGCACTCACCAATTGCACAAGAATTTGATATCTGGAGAGTTTTTCTGTCCAACAAATGTTCTTTTCCTTCAGATTTCCCTGCAGCAGAGAAGCTGAAAAGCAACTGGTCTAGTTCAGTTTTTTCAGGTGTTTGTTTGTCAGATTATACAAGGTTAATGGAATTTTTGGTAGAATACACTGTACGCGTGTTATCCAAACACATAGACGCAGAATTTAAGAAGTGCTCTGGAGACAACGGGGATGCAGCAGGTGTTTCAGCAGCTTACCTGTCCAAAGACAGAGTCGACGATGGGCCGCAGCTTCCTCCTGTCTCCTTCTTGCAGCCAGAGGTCATCGGGGTCGCCCACAGGGGAGCACAGACTTAGGGTCTTGGCTTTTGGCTTCGGAGGCCTCTTCATACTAGCTGAACTCCATCGCCTGAATGACTCAATCTTCTTCTTGATGGAGCCCTGGAGAATGCAGGATGAATGTAGGAGAGTGAAAATTGAAAATGAAATCAAGCAATCATTTTTTGTTCAGGCTCTCCTGTGTTATTGCCAGTGTTGGGAGTAACGCATTAAAAAGTAATTAATTATTTTGATGCATTGTTTCTTGCTGTAACGCAGTACTGTAAAGCATTACAAAAAAAAGTTGAAAACATTTTACTTGGTACAAACGTCAGCAATGCATGCTACAATGCAATTGAACTGGGATTGAAACGATGGTTTTTTTTTTTTATATAAATGAAATCGCCAAAATCAGCAGAGGAGAAAATGTTTCACTTCCCCTCTAATCTTCTATACAGAAAAGAGAAGAGTGCAGCAGCAGCAGATGCAACGTTGGACAGTATGTTCGTGAGATGATCATATGCTGATTACTTTCAGTTCAGTTCATTAAATGCTAACCCTGACCCTAACCCTTTGTGTGCGAAACCTGAAGATAAGTCCACTTCCCGAAATAACACCAGTAATTTTAAATGACTGTGGGGATTATATTGTTATCATATTATACAGTTTTTAGCCTTAAGTCTAGCTCAATCAGATAACACATCACCTTCCACTGGATGTGCAATGAGCTAATTGAGCATAATGAGCTAATTTAGAATGCCAAATCCATATTTCCAGTTATTTTGGTGAGAGTAACTTAAAAGTAGTGTAAAGCCTTACATTTCAAATTGTTATATTATAATATCATGAATTACTTTGAAATGACAGTAACAAGTAATAAATAATGCAATAATAAATAATTAATTAAATAATTGAAGTAACTTGCCCAACACTAGTTACTGCCAAATACCACCCTTTTCTAGTAGCAGTCCAATAGCAGGCCAGTTGTGGTCTGTATATCCACTGACCTTCTTCATTAACTTCCCCTCTTGCACCTCCATGGATGATGCGCTTTTCACGTCAGTCATCTTCACATGCACGTCCTCTCTCTTTGTCACACTCTTCTCCACTCCTTCCTCTTTATCTGCCTCTGGAGCATCTGACACTGGTTGATAATCTGGGACATTTCTCCAACTGTCGTCGCTCCTCCTTCCCTCTGCCCACACTCTCTACCTCTTTCATCCCTCCGCCTGCATCGACATCCATCATTCTCTTTTTCATCTCTCACCTCGTAACCAGCTGGTTTGGTAAACCTGGTTTGTCGTTGTCTTCATATGACAGACATGCCAGTCAGGAAAGCTTTGGCTTCTGTTGTTCTTTAGCTGCTGCATTCATTAATATGATTTAATGTGTTTTTGATTTTTCACACAAACAAAACATTTTAATTGATTAACAGTTAAATAAATAAATAAATAAATAAAAAAGTTGTTGTGAGGGCTATTTTTTGTAAGCCTGGCATTATTTTCTGTCCATGTATGTAACATCTCCAGTAATCCTGTATTTATTTCCCCCTCTCTCTCCCTCTCTGCCGCTCTCTCTTTTTCTCTCTTTATCTGACTTCATCTGTTCTGATGTTGATGTAGGCTTGTCCTCAATCCTCTGCACTTTATAGTGCTCCCATTGTTTATTACATTCACCATATGGCACGGGGCAGTTCATCTTCCAAACACACGTAACACACTTGCTACATGTATGCCTACAACAGTCCAACAGTGATGGCCAAGCAGTACACACCCTTGTGAGATGTTTAGATTGCATTTTAGAATGCATTTTATTCTTTAGGGACTCATCATGTATTGTAGTGTAAAGAATGCCATTATTCTAGTGTGTGCGTCAGCTGTGGTCCATCATTTAAAAGTATCAACCGTGTTAGACTTCCTGCATTCTGACAATGAATGAAAGATCTTGAGTGGACGTCCAATCATACTCAGCAGTGCAGAATGGTGGGGGAAAAAAAGAATAGGGGAAACTAAGTCCTGTGACAGGATGCAGCCAAGTGTTTGACAAAAACAGGCTGGGGGAATATTTGAAAAACATTTCCTGAGCCAGCAACCTCGCCCACATATCAACCTTTACTAGTTGTTAATGGAGGTGCTTCTACATACAGTATCAGTTTGGACACACTTTGACTGGTAGTTTAGACCACAATATCAAATTAAAAAATTGTCTATCGTGAATGTATTGCAAGTAAAAACAGTAAAGTAACAAAAAGGTCCAATAAAGTTTGCAAATCAGTTACAGCTGTCAAGTCTCAGATAGTTTCCATTAGTTTGGAGCAAAAAACTGGGGCTGCAGTGTCTTTTCCCATTTATCTCTGAGAGAAAGACCCTCACATGCATGCAGGGGTCACGTGACATCAGACTGCATGCAATTACACAATATCAGCAATATCTAACACTGACATTATTAACAGCTGAAATTCTTTCTTTATTCATTTCTATTTGTCCTTTATCAGATAAACACGAGTATAATGCACAATCAGGTCAAAATGACAAAATATGTGCCATCTCTGACCTTCTGAATAATGAATCCTCTTTCAGGAGAAAAATGTGGTTGACATTGCAATCATACTTTGGGGTCTGTTAGAGAAGAAGTGTGGAAGAGGAAGAAACATGTGTATGAGTGGTGACTGGATGTAAAACAAATTAGCTTCAGAAATTAGCTGTAACACGAGTTAGCCCGATGACTTCACGCATTTATAACAGTTATTTATTTATTTATTTATTTATTTATTTATTTTAAGTGTCAGTATACAGTACAGGCCAAAAGATTGGACACACCTTCTCTCACACCCCAAATCCTTTGCACACTGAAAAGTTCAGAACAGTTCAGCCTATTAATGCTGAGTTGGTCGATACGAAAGTCAAAAGTTTTCCATGACCAAGCTTTCTAGCAACATTCCATAATACAGGACATGACTAACCATGAACATTTACATACCTGCAGTAAACTGTCTGTTTGTTTGCCTTTACAGATAATCCATCCATTCCTCAGTGACCAAATGTTATCAGAAAGGAATAAGACGATCAAATCCTTAAAAATCTAACATTACATTATGGGGTAATCAAGTGTGTAAACAATTGTGTGGACTATAACAGAGGTCATCCAGAGTTCAGGTTTTCTGCAGAAAAAGGGAAAGATAAAGTACACACCCACTTCCTTTCTAACTCTTATTGCACCAGATCAACACAGAAACTGAAAGTCCCACAGTGTAGCAGTCTTGTCAGGACTGACAAATGCACAGCAGCAGACCCTGGGGTAAGTACAATACTGACTTTTGCAAGTAGAGCTCTTTCAGCTTTAAGTGTTCTGATATCAATGTTTTTCACCTCAATTTCAGAGATTTGGCAAAGAAATAAGAGCAGTTTTTTCTGCTGTTAACCAACAGTTGTCAAGTCAATGTTCAATTCAATTACTGATTCAACTTTTTTTTATTCTAATGATAAACACGTTCATTTTCTGATATTTTATATGTTGTAGTAATCTAGAATCTGGATTAGTAACTTAAATCTGTCATTGCTTTACTGCCTGTCAGTGTGTTTTCAATCATGCTATTTGGTTATTGAAAGAGTACTGACCTGATTTGAACTTGGTGTGGAGATGGGGCAGTGGCCAGGGAAGAATCCAAAGAAAATTGCAGCGTATATTTTCATCACATTCTTTATTGCATGTGGGATTTTTAGGTGTGTGCTGAACTCAGTACGAATTTTAATTATTGCTCTTATAAAAATCCTCTGTATGCAACAGGGATGATGTCGAAGGGAGTGAAATTAACCCTCCACATGAATTTTGAACCAATGTAAGACAGTGTTACTCAGGCCAACAGCCCTGAGTGTCTGACAAAGACCTTATCTGTGTCAGACACACACTTGTGGTCTGACACGGATAAGACAGATAACAGATATCGAGTGTCAGGATTCCTTGGGTTTGCAAATTATATATGTGCAAATTATAAGAGGATCTTTAGAGTTTTCCATAAAAGCAAGCTGTCCAAATGATGGAAAACTATTGTTTGAAATGACAGCACATTTGAAACCAGCCAGAAGATCAACTGCAGCAGCCTTCCTTCCATTCATGACATCTACGTGCATGAGCAGTGTCATCACTATCATAGGGGATCTTTACTCCCCACCCCCAGCAGTATTAAACCCACAAAAACGAGGTTTAGTGAACTCACTTTCACTTGGTGTATGACAAATTAAGTACCCCGAGTTAGCCATTTCTCCAGGATTACGAAGAAGTCTAGACTATCAACATTGTTAGACATAGTCAAACCTTGAAATAAGACTGAAACATACAATCAGTCTAAAGAGGAACTGAAGGTAGTAGAGAGCGACAAGGGAACAGAATTTAAGGTCTGCGTGTGGCACCGGATGTGCAGATAGTAAATAATAGTTGATGAGAGAGAGGGTGGATGTGTGATTGAGTTGGCTCTGACCTGAAGAGCCATCAGTGACGGCTTTCTAATGGTGACTGGTGGTGTGCCCCGCCCTCGCCCAGTCTATTCCCAGCTGGGATTGGCTCCAGCAGCCCCTTGATCCAAAAACAGATAAGCAGTAGAAGATGAACGATCATGTCATGTGTTTCTGCACCATGATGATGAATTAACTTGGATTTTCTAATACTAATACCCTATCAGGCTGTACAAAGCTGTACCAGGCTGCCTGCATCTTATCTTCGCCTTTCCAACAAGTTATTTTTTGTGTTCTTCAGACCCTCCCATTGACATTTAAAAATTCTATTTGGACTGAATGGTTGAAGGGAAAAGTAGAACTTTGCTTTCCAGCCTGACCTCATAGGTTTAATCCCGCTCTCGCTTCATTTTCTGATTCATCACTCTCTAATATTCTCTGCAAATTACAACTACCTCCGTGGTAATCCCACGTTGCTGTGGCCTACATTACACCTCAGCCTGCGTGTCAGCGGGCATGCTTGTCCTGTAGAGTCTGATGAACCAGACAACTGTGGTGGCTGTGATGAGACAGTAGATATGATCAAATCTGATCACCAAGAGAGACAGTCAGATGTTCAGCAGTTCCTGAAGACCTGAAAAGACCTGAAAAGCAAAGTCCTGTCGAATAATTTCATGTAGATTTATGCAGCCAGCACCCTGCTACCCTCTGGTGGACAGAAATTACAGGGCAAAAACTTTCAATCTCCAGCATTAGTTGAGTCTGTTGTGTGATTATGACATCAGCAAAAGCATCATGTACTTCCGTCACCTCATCACATTTGTGTAGGATTTTGCTCTCATTGTCCTGCATTCAAATATATACATTTGAAATAGGAAAGAAAAAAGAAAAAAGCCATCTTTGAATTAATTTCTTTAATCAACTTTTTGGTTGAATGAATGCTGGTAGCAAATCTCACAGAAATTTTAATCAGCAAATTTGGAAGAGTGCTGTAGAGGAAAAGTCCAAGTACTCATCCTCTCAACAATAAACTGCACAAAAATTATTACACGAATGTACCATTAGCAAGGCTAGAAATATTTGATTGCAGCATACTGCCAGTTCCTGTCCCAGGTGGTTGTTCTCTTAGATGAAAGTTAGCCGTGTCTATATGACAGGTCCAAGACTTCTTGTTCAGTTGAGGCTATATGTACAGTGTTTATGTGCTTGCTAGTTAAAAAGCAAGCAGCCTGCTGACTCAAAAAAAAAAACAAAAACAAAACAGTGCTATCTTCGCTATGCCCCACCACATTATTTGATTTATGTCCTGCATTCTTCATGTGACTTCAGGTGAATTTCTTCAAGTCCTCCAGAGGCCAAAGGCGAGGGGAAGTGGCGTTGAATCTCAGGTGATTTACTGGCTGACAATGACACCCTTGGTGATGCTGGTGATGCAGGGCTCGCATCTCGACTGCTTTTCCTTTTTATATGGGTTCTTAGGATCCCCCCTTCCTCCTCCACGAGTGCGGAAAACACTGCTCCCAGACTTTGACGTATTCTTACGCAAAAATGTGGGCAGCTAAAGGCATACAAAATTGGGTTCAACACTGGATTTAAGAATGCAATCGTTGTAGCCAAGGGCAGGCCCACCTCTACCGCGCTGAGGCTGTTCTTCCGGTACTGGGCAGATACTTCGATCATGCAGAAGATGTGATAGGGAGCCCAGCACAGTGCAAATGCCGCAATCACAAATGTCACCATTTTGACGAAGCTCTGTGACAGCTGGCCCAGATTGGTCTGATTTAGGGGGGTGCCGGACAAGGAAGTAGACTTCATGGTTGAAGACTGATGAGAAGTCAGGGGCTTGAGAAAGATAGTAGTTTTGGTGGTTGTAGGGGTTTTTGGAGTTTCTGGTCCTCTGTCTGTGTTTGACACAATCAGCGAATGATTTGCTCTGGTGCTGCCCTGTGTCCTCCTTGTACTCCTCCTTCTCAGGATGAGGCCTATTTTGATGTAGCTCCCAGCGATCACCATTAGCGGAAAGAGGAACGCTAGCAGCAGTTTAGAGATAGCTGTTGCAGCATGCCTCACTTTGCAGTCTCTCTCCAGAGTATCTTCAGTGGAAAACAACAGGGCAAAATTATGATAACACAAATTTCCCCCGTCTTGTCTCTTGATAACTGATCGGAATAAGGTGTAAGGTAGGGTATTAATTACTGCCCATAGCCAACCCAGAGCACACACTTTCCATGCTCCCGGCACGGATCGATGATTCTTGCTCCACACGGGCCTGACCACCAAAAGTAAGCGGTCAAGTGAAATGGCTGCCAGAAGGAAAGCTGAAACAAACATATTTAAGAAGAAGATGGAAGCCTGTATTTTGCAGAGCAAGTTACCAAGCTCCCAGCTGTGCGAATAGTAAAGATATGTGGTGAAAAAGGGCAGTGTCAGGGTGGCTAGAAAGTCAGATATAGCCAGGTTGAGCACCCAGACAGATGCCACGGTGCGCTGCCGCAGGCGGAATCCAACCACCCAGAGGATCAAGGCGTTCTCCAAAATCCCCATGCAGGAGAACAGACCGTGGATGCAAACCACTGTCCAGTTGGCTTGTTTGTTGTTGTTCAGGCTATGCCTCTGCATGTCCTGTATCAGGGGGCAGAGGAGCCCTGCCTGTGTCATGTTTGACATTGGTGCCCTGAAAAAAAAAGAAAAGAAAAAGAAATCAGTGACATCAGTGTAAAACTAATCAGAAGGTGTCTTCTCTTGATTCAAAGCCAAATGATTAGAATGACACCTCATGCAGCTTGTAGTATTACAAAAATCGCCCCACAGTAGCGCTGCAGATGATTGTGAAAGTTATAAATATGACCAGCAGGAAAAAGGTCTTGCTCTGTGCTGGGATGTTATCTGTGGTGGAGGTGGGGGAGAGGACGTTCCAAAAACGAACATCCAACTTAGACAACCCCTCTCACCCTGTGTATGAGACTGTGGGTGCTCTCAGTAGCTCCTTCATCCCAACAGCTTCCACAATGCATGCTGCATATTTCTCTGCTGTATGTAGTGTTCTCTCTTTGACTCGTAATTGTATTTTTACTTTATTTTGTATCCTCTTATCATATATCTTCACTGATCTATCACAGAGCTACTGCGCTGCCGAGGAGAAATAATAAAAGACTGGTAACTTGTTAGGACTTGTGAAGTCAGTTGGGCTAACAGTTTTAAGAATTTTCAACAGTATAGCAGAGACTTGCAGGACTCTGCTGTGATCTGTATTTAGCAGACCTAATTCCTTTCATCAAATATTTTCCCCTGTATAGTCAATATTGGCTATAACCAATGTGTGCTTGTGACCACGGAAATAGCAAGAATGGAGAGATCTAATAATGCAAATGGTAAATTAGCAGCTAGCATGCTAATCCACCAGAATTATGAAGCCTGACCTGCTGGGCTGCATGCTTTGCAATAGCTCAGAGTTCTTGTTCTGAAACTCACATCAGTGGAGGGGAAAAGGGGATTGGGAACACTCTGCCTTGGAGGAAGGAGAAGACGATTTTTTGTTTAACAACGCAACAGTTTTTAATAGTGTAAAAACTGGGTTATTAGATGATGCATGTGTCAGAGCTAAAGGCAAGCAATAGTGGACACGTGAGACAAGTGTATTCCTGCAAGCTCCCTTTTCCACGTAAACAGCATGTTACAATCATTAATCGATAATTTTCAATGACTTTCAATATTATGAAGCCATTCACCTGACTCATCTTTGTTTTTCTGAGCAATATTTCCTTTCTAGGCTCAGATTTCCTGAGCGCAGTTTTCTCTGTGTTTTTTGCAGCAGTACGCTTCATGCGGGAAATCACATTGAGATTGCAACTGGATCATGATCTGTACTTTTTTTTTTTTTTTTTTACTCTGTAATTATTCTGTTTGTGTTGCTCGGCAGTTGGCTGTTTATTAGGTACACTTATCATATGTAGTCTGCCGTCACTGAAATACTGTAAACGGGGAAGACAAACCACAACAAATCTCTCTTAGTTTAAATATACATGAGCCAACCGCCAATACAGCCTTCAGGGCAAGTATAAACCTGAAAGAGTTTTTGCAGGACTGGTTTCAGACTGTCATATTTTTTCCCAACATAAACTGCCAACTGATTGAATACACAATACATGTGCATATTAATTCAAAAAAGTTCTTTTGCCACAGAATGTCAAATTAAATTGTGATTTCCTATTGTCACAGTACAATCCAGTACAGCCTGAGAGATGCTGATAAAGGAAGATTCCTCTTCAGGTCTTCAGTATCAGTATCTTTTTGTACATTAAAAACCAGATGAGTGCAAAAATTAGCAAATACAATATGATTAATTACTGTAGAAAAAAAGGCATACCTGAGTGTTAGTGCAGCATGGAAGAAGGTGTTGCTACAAAATCCAAAAAAACAAAAACTAAAAATTTACTTTCAAGGAGACAACATTTACTGACATCCACAACGATAATTGACAACAATTGATCATTATCACATCAGGATGCTGTAATGTGAATTCATTTAAAAGGTAACACTTACCGACCTGTTGTTTCACACACAGAGAGAAAAGCCTAAATCTTTTATGAATTCTTTTCCTGGTCTGCCTTCTTTGTCTTACTGTCAGAGACACTCATCCCTCCAGTTCTGCCACTCTCTGCAGCTGTAATGGAGACAGCACTGAATCCCTGCCACAACCACACCCCCACACAGACACATGTACACATACCTCACATTGCTCCACTGCATATAGTATTAGGTGGATGTAGATTTCGCTGACATTAAAATTCAGACAGGTATGACACAGAATGGGACAAAGGAAAATGCTACTTAATGAAAAACACACACACATATAAAAAATAGAGAAATTAGTAAATAATTAAGCCATAAACTGAAATATGATGCCCGTCTCTATCAGTCCTACATCATCATGCCACAGACAGACTTGTGTGGACTAGTTGTTCTGCCACTTCATGCTGTGATGTAATTTCCATGATGATACACTGCATCAACAAAGTGCAGACTATATACAGACATATTTCCACACACTAATCCTGTTATCACTTGGTTAGTGACAGCATTCAAAAAGATTCAAGGCAAATTGGTCAGAGGAGAAAAAAAAAACTCGTAAAATGTCTCTGTTATCAACTGCTGGTGAGCACTACTCACTTCTCTTCATCTACAAACCTGTTGTTTGTTTATGAGTTCCAATATGAATTGGAACAAAATATTATTAAATGAACAGGCTTTACTGGCCTTGCTCAGTTATGACGTCACTGAATGAAAACTAAGTGACATTTGGTGCTGTAGCTTGCATTATAACTTACAAACCCTCCGTGTAGTCTGGCCGTCCTTGATTTTCTGCCTCTATGTGTAACTTCAGGGCGGCACAGTGGTTAGCATTTCTGTAAGGGCTGTCAGGGCTTGAACACTATGTCTCCCCTGTGCCTGTCTGGGCTTCCTCAGTTTTAGTCTACATGTGCCATCGCTGTGATAAGAGTCGTGATCTAACAACCACACCCCACTGATGTTACCCACCTCGACATGCTTGCTCAGTTTGGACGACAGGTTTTTGTAAGCACTGATACAGTGTAGACATTTTAGATGATGGGGATTTATTCATTTCAGTCTGAAATGTGAAACTTGGACTTGAGAGAAGGCCGTGGTTCAGTGATCAAGAATCTTCTGTCTTATATTCGTATGTAACACCACCATCGTTATGTCTTTGCCCATTCAAACTAAGCTCTTAAAAATGTGAATACAAGATGGGTTTGCACTGTTTGCACATGGAGTTGGCAGTGACTGGCTCTAACGCAGAATATGGCCTGCTCAGCAAAGATAATCCTCCTGAGGGAATGCTTTGTTAATTTTATCCCACAAATATTTATTTTTTGGTGTGCAGAAGGGTAAAAATCACAACTTTACAAAACATTATGAGTACAGATACTTAGAAAATATAAACTCTTAAATCAAAATTGTATAGATTTGATTACAAAAAGTTTTAAATGTAAAACAATTTGTAACGTAGAAAAATTTGTGTTTGTGTTTGTAAATGAAATGACTGATTAATTATGTGTTAATGTGTTGGCAACAATCATTGTAACAGAGCTAGTTTTAATTACGTTACATTTTGCTGGGTAACATTTCTGCATGGTTTATAAATTTGCTACTTGTTTTCAATTTAAAATCTTACTTCATAAAGCAAATATAGATGCCACACAAATGTGCTGCAAATTCACAGTGTTGCTCCAGCTAAAATATTGAATTAACAATTTCAATAGCTTGACTCCACCCTTGTTAATGTCAAATGAACCACTGTACTGTCTATTCTTTTTGACTGTATCCGATGAATCACTAATCTACATATGAAGCAGGAAAGACTCCATCACATACCAGCTTCATTTCCAGGCAGTTTATACAGTTGGCTTGTTTTGGTACATGATAGTCACACAGATATGACGCAGTGACTGGGCTTTAAAATTATGATCAGAGTTTCTGTACTCAACTTCATGTGTGTATGGAAAGTTTACTGGAAGGGAGAGGCCTTCATTTTTATGGTGTTAATTCCGCCCTAATACATTTCACATTTACACATTTTATTAAACGTGTACACTGAACCCATGGGTTAAACATTTACATCATTTGACTCAATGTCTCAGTCATGGTGGCCTATTAATAGTTACAACTTAACATCCTGGTGACATCAACAATGGACAAACTCTTCAAACCATCAAGACTCAACGTGACAACACTCTCTATAACAACAATATTCTTCTAAACAATTTGAACTACGAGTGTGCGCACAGTCCACAGGTCCACAGTCCACAGGTTCTCTGCTGTACCTCATTTACAACCTCAGCTACAGCAGAGATCAGAGATAAGTACAGCACAAACAGACAATAGATGAAGTTCAAGGTTTACAGGGTGTAAAATATCTTCTTCCAGAAGTTGGTAGAGACCAAAATACACTAGCTTCAACAAAAATACAATTTATAAGGAAGTGATAATGCGTAGGTGTTTCTGGGTACTGTATATATAAAACGATTCTGAGGTATCAGCATATTGTTTTCCAAATAAAACTTTACAGCCTGTTACTTGATAACCCAATTTCATCTTGTTAACCTTATATATAACACTGGCAAATAAACTCAGTTCACTAAAAAGAAACCAATCTATTTGCACTGTAATGGCATCTCAACCACTTGATACCTGGACTCATTAATCAGAACAAATTGATGTTACCTAATGAAGACAAAATATGAAAATGAGAAACAAAAGGCGTGGGTGCAATTTAGATTTTGAAAATGTGATGCTCCTGATAAAAGTGATTATTTGGTATTTGTGACAGAGAGAGACGGATAAAAAAACGAACAAATGCACAAATGTGTTTAGTACATGGAGGTAAATACTAAAATAATAGACAAAACTGCACTAAGAACATGTCAAAGTCTAACCTCTAACCACCTTAAAACTATAATACGGGAGAAGCATGGCTGGCTTATCTTAAGTCCAGTGTATCCTGGTAACAGGTCATGACAACAGAAATAAAGACTGTTTATCTAATATGTTTCATGAAAATGTAAAATATCTGCAGGGGTAAGGAGTAGGACAAATAAAATGTCTCCTTAAGTAAACTTGCCCCACCTTAGTTCAGACCTGTTTATGTAATAAAAACCATTTATGTCTCAGTGTAGTCATCCATTAAATAAACTAATGAGACTAACAAGTATCAGAATGGGACCTTCCTTAGGGTGTGACTTCAGTAATGGCAACATTTACACCACATTGAATGTGGTAAGGATGATGTTATCTGGCTTTTATGAGAGAAAACCCTAGAAGTCTGATTACAGCTTGGTTTTCACTGATAGTGGTGTGAACAAGATGATAGCAAGGATGCAAGACAGACAGACATGGTTAATGCTTTTTTTAAATGTTCAAGTCTCCACCCTCCATTATACACAAAGGACTGGTGCTCTATATATTCAGTTTGCATGTTGCACTTATTTTAACTTGCTGAAGTCAACACAGCTGAGAAAAGGTATGATTGCATTTCAGTTTTCAACTTTGTTGATTTAACTGAGATTGATTGGGCCAAAACGGTGGCATAGTGTGGCTCCTGTTGTAGTTTTCAGGTTTGGTTCGTCTCTCTATGTGGAGTTTGCCTGTTCTCCCCATGTTTGCTTGGGTTTCAGGTACTCCTGTTTCCTCCCACCATCCAAAGACATCATTTTTAGGTTAATTGGTGACTCTAAATTGTCTGTAGGAGTGTGCCTGTGAGTGGTTGTTGGTCTCTGTCTGTCTCTGTGTTGGACCTGTGATGGACTGGCGACCTGTCCAGGGTGAGCTGGGATTGTGAGTCCCTTTAACATCTCTATGAAGAGTTTGTAGAAGATGACTGAATGAATGAGTGATTGAGATTGATTTAACAATGGTAAAATATTACATATAAGATTTAACTACTTTATGTACAGAAATTTTAGTGTTTATATGAGTTTTACCTGATTTGTAAAAGATAAAAACCCACTGTGCAGATGACTTTTGTTCAGTAGTTACATAATCAGGTTTTTTGAGAGATATGTGAAATGGACAAAACACACAATAAGGTATTTGCTCGGGTGTGACAGTTTCTTCTGTTGTTTGTTAAAATGTTTTAACCTTTGGCCAAAGAGTCAGATTGAACCTTCTGAGCTGAGAATACCATATTTGAAAAACTTACCTTATACATCAACATATTTTCTCAGTTTCTCCTTTCTAGATTTTATACTGTGGCTGATTGAAAAAAAAAATTATATGAATATATTTGTGAACATCTTCCTCTCTGTTATTTCCCCCAACGAAAACAGACTGTCATGGCATTTAAATATTTAAAAACCTGCATAAAACGAATTTTGTTTATATTTTGTCAATATTTGTTTTATATTCTTTTTTCTATACCTGTAGTTGTTGCTTTAACAAAGAATTTCACATATGTGGGATAAATAAAGTACTCTTATCACTGTTATATACAGTCAGAACATGGATTTATCAAACCAAATACACCATTGATCCTTTTCCAATATTTGTCACTAACCTGATATCTGATTTTTTTTTTTCTTCCAGTTTTTTCTCCCTGTAGGTTATCAATGACTTCAGTACTTTTAATAGCCCTGATGGGCTTGGCCCTGATGCTGGTCCCTACCATGGCCTTTGTTCCTATCGGGGGTGGGGCATCCACTCATGTCACCATTACTGGAACAGCTCTGTTGCAAAAAGTGAGAGAGACATGTCAGGCGGTGGCTGAGGCAGCTGGTCATGAGTTCAACCCAACGGTAGGTTGGAAGATAATAATGTGCAAGAGAGCAGAAACTCAGTCACACCTACGCACACTTGTAAAAACAGTCATTAAAAGAATTGTGAGAATACTGATGAGTCCAAAGTAGTCCAGGGGGAAGATGACCATCAAAAATAAGACTCAAGTGTTGTACACAGGTTAAAACATAATAAAACAAATAGATACAAGAGATTGACATACAGAACATTAAAACAAACATGACTGTGAGTGCTCAGCCTGGATGAAACATCAGGGAGAAAAAGTGAGTTTTCAGGGAAATATACAAAGGGGCTAGTCTGTTTAGGGCTTTAAAAACAACTAAAGGAAGTTTAAAATCAATAAAAGGCCCGTTGAAAAAAGTCGAGACTAGTCTGATGTGGTCACGCTTTTTCTTGCCGGTGAGGGGACGAGCTGCGATGTTTTGAAAAAGCTGTAGCCAGCGAGTAGAGGACTGTGCTATGGCAGTGTACAGAGTTGCAGTAACCGAGTCTGGAAGTGATGAAGGCATGGATCACCCTCTCTAGGTCTGTCACGGTGAGATAGGGTTTGATATTAGCTAAGAGATGCAGCTGAAAGAAGCTTGTTTTTAACCACACCACTGATCTGTTTGTCAAATTTAAAATGATTATCCATGCTCACAACAAGATTTTTGACAGAGAAACAGAGCCAGGATGTAAATGGAGGAGGTTGAAGAAGCGTGTCCTCTGAACAGGATTATTTCCATCTTGGAGTCGGTAAGATTTCAGAAGTTAGCGCTCATCCAACTTTTGACGTCAGACAAGCAGACCAGTAATGTCCAGCTGCACTGAGTAAGAAATAGCCAGGTGGAAGGAGCAAGCATGGTTGTCAGGTCAAAGCCCAGTACAGCGTTGATTAGCCACACCTCACCTGAAGGCAGTACAGCAAAGATTGTCAAAATGGAGAGAACTTAAAGCAAGTCTACCAAAAAGGGAGGCTGAAAACTAGAGTTGATAACAGAAAAGATGTTACAAGGTCACCTTATCCATTAAGTGAGTAAAATGAAAGCCCAGGAGCAGCACTCTGCTCCACTGAGTGTCCTCCCACCTCAGCCTTTATACACAGCTAAACTGTGATTGCTCACAGATGCTGCTGGGAAGAACTAGTGGAGGGAAGGATCCTGCGCTTTTCCTGTCACCTCACTGAGGATTATGAGAGTCCAGAGAATTTCTGAGCTCATATGTAGAGTTCTACAGGAGAAGCAGTGAGGCCTTTTTTTTTTTTTTTATAAACAGCAGTGATGCGTTTTAATTTACATTCTCTTTGAAACATAATGGACAGGGTAACTCTCCTGAGGAATTGGTTCAGGCCTGCCTTGGACCTACAGCAACAGGAGAAGTATCGGGTGCCAAGTTTCACTCTGCTCTTCAAGAAATCTACACCCAGAATGGACTGGTGGACCGTGACTTTGCCAACAGGTGGGGGGAAACAACTTAAACAGAAGAGAAGTGGTTGATTTTGGTTTGCATACACTTACCAAGTCACTAAGAGAGAAAAATGCTTTCAGCGCTGCACACCACTTCAACTCAGAGGAATTCCTGCAGGGACGAAGCCTCATCACAGATGGAATGGTTACCATTAAAGCTAACATTCGCAAGGAAAATTTCAAGGCTGCAAGAGAGACACTGGGCAGAGTCCTTCATACGCTGCAGGTGAGAAAGTAACCAGACACAGAGAAATTCAAATGAAAAGTGAGAAGTCACTTGGAAATAACCAAAACCTAATGAAAGAGAAATATTTAACAATTACTTTACAATGTGTACAAATAGAGGATATGGAATGTGAAAAAAGGTGTTTCCATATTTTGTCAGGACTTCTACAGTCACAGTAACTGGGTGGAGCTGGGAAACACGGAGCCTTACATCAACCTCATTCGGCCAAATCTTCCACTGGAAAACCTGGCAGGTGGGTACATAACAATATGTGTATCGCAAAGAAAAGAAAAGTTACACATTTTAATTTTTATGGCAGTTTGTACTATATGTGGAATAATCTCTCAGGTTTTGGGGGGATTTTCCACAGATATATTCTAACCCTATTTGATTACTGAGTTTCTGAGACCTCTACATTCTTAACAAGATTGAAAAAAACAAAAACATTGTATACACTCTGACACTAGTTTTCTGTATTCTGGTGTTTATATAATGTTATAATACATAAAAATATATAGTATATAAATGTTGTAAAAAGTTATTGGTCAAAATGTCAAATAAATACTTAATAAAATAAAATCTATATTTCTCCCCTGGTTTAGGGGATAATGCATTGTTTATCCTTTATCTTGCTCATACTTTGTTTGGTTAGATGCCAACATCGCCACCTGCAATGATTGTGCCAGTGGAACGTGCCCCAATCCCATCCTCCCCAACATCCTGCAACAGAAGAAGTTGACGTCCGGCTATGTGGGAATCTTCTCCTCTGTCAAGCCTAAAGGTATCAGTGACAGATATATCTCTGAACTGCTTTCACATATGGCTGATGCTGCCTCGAGGTCAATCATTTTCTGGTGAAAGCTACCTGCTAACTGATATATGGTAATTTAAAGAAAGTTGAACAAGTAATAGTTATTTTCCTTATAATGGTGATCTTTTCTTTTTTTTTTTTTTTACAAAACCAAATTTTTAAATGATTTAGATTGATTGGAGTGACTTCTTAAAATCTCTTCGTGTGACCATAATTTTTTTGAGTGTGGTGAGTGTGGTGTGTTTTATAAATATTCCTTTACCACTTTATCAAGAGTGAACCAGTAACTAACATAGATCTGTTCTGTTCCTCAGATATACAGGTTGTATTTAATGGGTTGCAATAAAGCAAAGCAGAAACTCAAATTACTCGTTGGTTCTCCCTAAAAGACAATCATAATGGCATTGTTCAGTCTACCCCTTCTCCCATTTTGAACCATGACTCAGTTGGAGCTGTCTCACCTGTCCAGGAAAATGCAGCCATGGAGGTACATCTGATCTGACCAACACAGTAAATCCCCGTGGTGGCATCAGCAAAGATGAGCGTCGGCCTGACAACATAGCCTTCCATGATACTGCTGTGAGTTCAGCCACTGCTGCAAGTCTCCAGCTGCTGGAGGACATCCGCTTGGCTGCTGGCGACAAAGACTTTCTGAGGTATGACAGCTAGATATAAAAGATCAACTTGTTTGTTGGTAAAATGGCCTAAAAATGGTACTATAGAATAAATATTGATATTCTGTCTTGCTCACTCACAGAATGATGGGGATAGCCCGCTCATCTGTCGTGTGCTTCGTTATTGACACCACTGGCAGCATGTCTGATGACATTGATGGGGCCAGGGAGGTTATGTACCAAATCATTGACAGCAAAAAAGGCACTCAGGATGAACCATCTGAGTACATCATGGTCCCCTTCAATGACCCTGGTATGGCCTCTTCTACCATGCTACTCATGTTGAGGAAACCATTAGTGTTAGAGTTCTGACAATGCAATTATATCAAAGCATGTGATACATATAATAGCAGTTTCATTATTTAGCAGAAACTGACATGTCTCTTTCAATTTCATTATTTCTTTTAAATAAATAAAGTATTTTTGAGTTTACTGTAAATCTGCAAACTATAGCAATAAAAGTGAAACAATGTTTTTGTTTTTTGTGAAGATTTTGGACCAGTAACCAGGACAGCAGATGCTAATAAAATGAAACGTGAACTCTCCAATCTCAAAGCGAATGGAGGCGGAGATGTCCCTGAGATGTGTTTTTCAGGACTCCAGGTACCAAAGTTATAATGCCTAGGATGGTTGTTGATTGAGGAAAAAAATGTACAGATATTGTTATTGTTTCCTGAAAACCATGGTCACTCAAGCATTAACCAGGGTTTGTTTCTTTAGTTGGCTCTCACTAGTGCCCCAGACTCCTCCCACATCTATGTTTTCACGGATGCCGGAGTCAAAGACATCGCCCTGAAGGAAACAATTTTTGCCCTCGTCAGGACCACCAAGTCAACGGTATATAGTAACTGGCAGCAATAGTAACCAATGTTCATTGTTTTTATATCCATCCATTAAATTATCTAGACCACTGTTCTTGCAGTGTCACAGGGGAGCTTGAGCCAAAATCACTTTATCAATGTGAACTTAATTTGAAATATATAACTCATCTCCACAGGTCTCCTTCTACATGACTGGAAGCAGTAGGCGTCGTCGCCGTCGATCCGTTGAGTCTCCCTTTGACATCTACAAGGAACTGGCTCAGGCCTCTGGAGGACAAGCCATCCAGGTGTCAAAGAAAGAGCTGCCTCAGGCCACAGACGTCATCCTTGACACCTCTACTTCAGCTCTGGTAGGACTCTGTTGGACCACTGGTTCATTCTGTAGAATCTAAAGCATTTAGCAGACTGTTAGTGGTTGTTTAAAATTAATTAAGACTTTGATTTGTACATCTTTTGCTTTCTCAAATGTTTTAGGTGACAGTTCTTCAGCGAGCAAGGAACCCTGGGAGGCAAGAGACCTTCTCCTTCATATTGGATGAATCTCTTAAAAACATCACCATCTACATCACAGGAATCTCCCTCTCTTTCACACTGACCGACCCTGCAGGTAGTTCACCAGTTTCAGCGTTTGCACAGTTCACGTGTACAAGACTTCTTGGATGTCCATCTTTCTTACTGAACACATTGTTATGATTGAACTAGATTTGTCTTTATGACTAATAATCCATAGTAAACGTTTCCAGGTGTGAGCCAGAGCAGCTCTGAGGTCAATGGGAAGCTGGGAACCATTCAGACTGTGGGCAACCTGAGAAGAATTCGTCTCAATGCTAACAAGCAGACAGGAACCTGGAAGATCAACATTGTGTCCAACCAACCATACACACTTAAAGTCACAGGTCACATTCTTCATTTTTTAAAAACAAAAGTACTTTTGAAATTGAGTCCGCTTGTCCACAGCTTGATTGTCTAATGAGGAGCATTTTTATTCTCTTTGATTTCAGTCCATGCAAAGCCGCTGCTTACATTTGTTGTGCTTGTTGTGTTCTTTGTGTGTATCTATACTGTGTGTCCTTGTGTTTCCAGGCCAGAGTACTATTAGTTTTATCTATGAATTTGTGGAAAGCTTCAAGGGACCTCACCCAGGCTATGCAGTACTCAGCGGGCTTCCACTAACAGGTAAATTAATACAGAAAATTCAACAGGATTTGTAAGCTCCACATATTTTTTCCAAATATAGAGCATGTTTGCACAGTTTTTTTTACAGACCACAATACTAAACATTCAATAGGATAATTTATGAATTATCATGTGATGGTTCGATATAAAACAATTTTATCTTATCTGAGGTGCCACATTATGTGCAGTCTGTGCTACATTAGCGCCATCTACTGGTAAAAAGTAATTAGGACACCAAAGTGTACTTTCAAGTTATCACCACCCATGATTACATTGCAATTCTCCTTGACCCTACAAAGAATCTTAGCATCAAGTTCTTTTTTTTTTTATGTTTTAAGGTTACCACTTTTCCTACTTTAACTGTCAGCTCCATCAAAATTGTTCTGAGTTGTAACAAACAGCTGTTTTTCAGCTAAAGAACATTAATAAAGACAAAGACATTCTTTGACGCATCAGAGTGGCGCTAATGTTTGACACGTGTCAAAATATAGTTCAAGTATTGCTATTATTTCTCTCTCTTCTCTGACTGGATCTATAAGAACAGTGAAACTGTGAAACTGACCAACAATCTGTCCATTTATCTGTCCACGTAGAATTACTCAACCATGCCAACATTTTACCACCCAGGCTTGGTTAATTTATTGGAAATACAATAATTAACACATCCCTATGCCTAAATAATCATTTCCTTAAAATGTTTTAATCTTACTTGCTCTTGCTCCTCTTGTTTCCTGCGGATATCCAGGTCAGCCAGCCACCTTGATGGTCTCAGTGATTGGGAGGAGAGGTCCGTCCTCACTAGATGTTGGAAGCATTGCCCTCGTGACTCCTGCTGCTGCTGCTGAGGCTGTGAGCAACGGTACAATGGCTGACATGGGTAATGGAGACATCCTGGTGACTGTTGATGCTGTCCCAGAGGGGGAGTTTGTGCTCATTCTGAAAGGAACAGACAAAGTGTCAAACACTGAATTTCAGAGGCAGTCAACCACCCAGATGTCCATCTCCAAAGTGAACATCCAGGTCCGTCTCTTCATTTCATGTAGTTGTTTCACAGAATGCTGATGGGGAAAATGTTCATACTTTTTGAAAATGATTTTTGGAAAAATGAAACCATTCTTCCTCGCCGATATGTTTTCCTTTTTCTTTTCCTCCCTATTTCCTCTCCAGGCTGCAGTGGACAGCAGTGTGGAGCCAGGAGAAGAATTCAAACTCCCATTCAGCGTACTGACCAAAGGCTCTGGTGGCCAGTATCACATCAGTGCCAGAAATGACAGAGACTTCCCTATGTCCTTTCCAGAAAGGTGAGGGGAAACAAACAAAAAGAATTCGCTGTCTTAAATGTCATTAGCATTTTTGGGAAAATACCAATATGCCTTGTTTTTTTTTGTTTGTTTATTTCATTATGCATTGCCAGATATCCAGCTATTAGTTCGGGGAAACTAACATGTGCAACCACATTCACCAATTAGGGTAAAGGTGAGGCAGGGCCATATTTTACAGCTCTGCCTAAATAGTGCACTTAGTCCAATGCCACCTAACAGGAAAACGTTTCACCCTCTACATCTTTAAATGCCCAAAATAAAATGTATAGATTGCACACAATCATAGTTCCTGTAACCAAGAATGATGTTTTTCCCTTCTCTTGACAGCCTCACTCTGACAACTGGAGAATACTCTAACAACACATTGACCATCACACCACCTCTCAGCACAGAATCAGGCACTGATGTCACTCTTACACTGGAGGCCAAGTCGTCCAGTGGCGTTGACTCTAATTACATTGTTCTGAGATTATCTGTCATTAAAAAGGTAACCAAACTTATCTTGGACTACACAGTTAGATGGTGTAAAAAAACTTTTAGACATAGCCGTACAACTCCAGAATAAAACCTTCACGTTGTGTTCTCTATTGTCTTTCCAGATCACAGATTTTGTTCCGCCTTTGTGTGAAATAGTGACTGTTCTGGCTGACGATTGTCCTCGAGATCTGTCTAAGTGTGGATCTTTCAGGTGGGAGCTCTCAGCCAACCTGACTGACAAAAATGGCACTGGGATAGAAAGAATCTTCCTGCAGCAGGGTAATGGAACCCTCTCACACACCTCTCTGAGCGCTCCCATCATCCAGGCCAGCTACAACGCCTCCTGCTGTGCGCAGATTGTTGAGGTTGTAGCTGTGGATGAAGTTGGCAATGTGGGAAAATGCTATCATTCAATAGTTCGTTCAGGTGGCCCCCCTGCTGTCACTCTGTCATTGCCATTGTGGTTGTGTCTGCTAGTGTCTGTTCTTGGAATTAAGTCTTGAAGGGCTTTGAAATGCACTGCTTCACTCACTGCTAAATTACAAAAACTAATATGCTGTCATTCCATAACAAATAATATAAAATAAATGTATGCTTTATTTTTGTCAGAAAATATATTCATAATAAAAATATGAAATACCGACCCTGCATAAGTGTATATAGATGGATGGATGGACTTGTGCCCTAATCCACTACTACTGCTTGCAATAGGTTAAAAGCACTGTATGACTTGTGGTGAAAAAGCTAAGAGACTCAGCCACATGTTAAGTCTCCAGATGCAGATGAGTTTTCATCCCCTAGAAAGAAATAAAAGTTGAGGAAATCATCCCAAGATTTCAATATGATAGCTTCACAGTGAGAATGTACCATGTTGGACTTTTATATAACTCAAAGGAAAAAAAAAAAAGATGTGCTGGCATGACAAAGAGTGGTAGAAAAATGACATACACATTTCTCAGACTTCACTGAACAAACCATTTAATGAGCCCACAGACAGCTTGAAGTTCATGGCTTCATTTTCAGAAGCAATCATTTGTCCTTCTGTCTTGTCTTGTTGAGGGGGAGGCATGCCAGACGTTACAGCACACAAACAGTAGTTCAAGAAGAACTTAATCTGCAAAAAAATAAGAGATGCTGGCACCTAATAATCTGTCCTAGAGGTATCACTTATAATGCGAAAAGCCGAGATCCAAAGCAGACCCTGGTGGCACCTCTCTCCCCTTTGTGATCCTGGATGGATGGGCTGAGTACCAGAGTCCAATTCAGGGACCAGGTGACCACAGCAGCCAGGCACATCACTTTGTTTGAGAAGAAACTGCAACGGCCAGGGGGGAATTCCTTTCACGCACAACAATCAGGTTTTTTTTTTTTTTTCCCTGGTGGATGAATTGACAGTATTGTTCACATCCAAATCTAGTGCAAGTAATGCAATCACCATGTATAAATACTCTTTACAAACCTAAGTCTAATGAAAAACCAATTTTCAGTGTTTTTTGGTATGAACTAAAATACAATAAATTGCAATAAATTCTCTACTGACTGTTAGCTAAATAATGTTGTAATAAATAAAACCATTTTTGTCTGGCATAGGCATTTTCCAGCCATAAATACAGCTTACTACACAAGTTGTAACAAGGTTTAACAAAACCTGTCATTTCCACACCTTCTGAAATGAAACTGAAACTGGATTGTTTTCTTTCTCATACTAATCCCTGTTACCGGTAGAATGAGCAATACTATCACAGATTAGTTGTTCAAACATGCAGCAATGTAACAGCTTTTACCACATCACACAACGATTTTCCTTTGAGTGTCATTTTAATGCTGTTGAAAGTTGTTGAATTTCAAAAAAACAAACAAACAAAAAAAAAAAAAAAACACTTCTGCAGAAACAGGGAACATCAGACCCCCCTCTCTGCGCATTGGTGTCTACTTTACACAGAACAGATAAATACCCTGCTCATAAACTGAGATTTTTAAAGATCCAGAAAGCTGAAACAAAAAACAATTCATATCGTCACTGTTTTGGGATCAAGTCTTAGCAGTTATCAGATCCATTGCATCTGTGCATGGGAGGTCTTAACAGTTAAGCAAGCGCTGAGACCAGAACTGCCAACTTGACAGTACAAAAGCAGTCAAGGAGCCTCTATCAGTGGGTGTACCCACCTTTAAAAATACTTATAGCCAATAATTTTGATGAAAAGGTGTATTAGTGTAAAGTATTTTCAAAGTATGTATGTAGGAAGTTATATGGTTTACTGTAATGCTCTGCAGCCTGGCTGTCAGCTGCTCTAAAAGCAAAGTGGGGAAACTAAAACAAAGTTTAACACATAAACCTCCCAATTGACCCTATTAAAAGTGTAAATACAGAAACAACCAGGTAAATAAACAAAAACTATAAGCAAAACACAAAAGCAAGAAGGCAAAAACAGGGCAACCAAGGACAAAACGGGGCAGAACAGCAGTAGGTGAACCTATAAAAAAAGGTTTACGGAGGGAGGAAGAACTGTTAAAGGGGCTCACCATGGTCCTTATGACTATAACTGCATCTGTTAAAATCAACCTACTGACCACCTCTGGTGGACTATTATAACATCACAAAATGAGGTGGATGGACAGAACCAAGGCAATGTAAGACAAGCAGCTCCCATCTGGAGCTCAGGGTCATAATGCAAGAAATAAGCTACAAATATATTTTCACTATTGATCTCTACAGATTCAAGCAATGTTCCCACACCTGCTTACCAAGCTGGAGGCAGGGGGAAAGACGCCCAAGAGGCAGCCCTGGGCATGAAGGCCTTATATCAGATGGCTCTACAGTATTTAGAGGGAGGGTCAGGGTGGCAGCCTAAAGCCGCCGTCAATCACAAGGACTCTCAAAGAATAAGGTTTACCCCCAGGTGCTTGAGACAGAGACAGAGAGAGAAAAAAAGACCAAGTAGAGAAGGCATGTCAGCTCCTGTCATTCCTCTGCCTAACTAAGAAAAGTCAACATCTATGAAAATTGAAGCTGCTTGGTCCCACTTGCAAACCCGGGGTAAGCACAATTACTTTCTGCAGTATCATATAAAATTAATCAGTACATTTTGTGTATAGACAGTTACTTTCTTTGCCCTTTTTTAATCAAATTTAAGAGATTGAATGATGTGAAAGAAAAAAGGTGTGATGTTAATTCTATGTAACTTCTTATGGAAAAACATGTTCACCTTTTTGTCTTATTCAGGGTTTCATATTCTAGGCTCAGTTAAACTCTTGTCCTTAGATGCATATCAAGGAAACAGTAGAATTCATAAGCAAGAGAACAAATGAACACAATAATGGATAGAATTTATATTGAATCATTATTCTCAGGGGGAAGTGGAGAACATAGAGGACGGTGAAGAGGCAGGGATTGAGGGACAAGAGTGAATACCAAATCAAT
The DNA here is from genome assembly GCF_900963305.1 of Echeneis naucrates. Classification (NCBI taxonomy): domain Eukaryota; kingdom Metazoa; phylum Chordata; class Actinopteri; order Carangiformes; family Echeneidae; genus Echeneis; species Echeneis naucrates. The sequence goes on from NC_042511.1 coordinate 6,985,951, forward strand.
CATGTAGTCTAAGAGGGACTGGTTGCCCCTTGAGATGCAGCATATTTTGCACTTAAGGCATTTTTGTTGATGTTTGACTGTATAAACATTACCTGTAATGCATGTTGTACAATGACACAGGTTACAACTCTCCTTGGATGACACATGGAGTTTATTTTTGTCGTTTTGCTCCTTATGTTCGAGAAGAAAAATGTTTTGATAGAAAAACATGTTGAAACATGTGGCTGTGGTTGAATGCCAGCCTTTGAGGAAATGTACCAAAGCAATCTCTCTTGCCATACATCAATTAGATTGTACGACTCATCATGGGTAAAAGTACCATGCACAAAAGTCACAAAAAAAAAAAAAAAACAAACAAAACAAAACAAAACATAAATGAATAAATAAATAATAATAATTATTATTATATATTATATGATTATTATATTTTTTATATATATATAAATTTGTTTTTTAAACCTATCCAACTTTACTTGTTTACAGTTTTAGCAGCATGCTTTCTGTTGGAATGCACATATTCACATTTCTCAGTTAGCACTTAATGTTTCAATTACTGAGTTTTTGCTGCTCTGCCGATTGCATGCCTTTTGGCGTTTAATACAGTAAATGCATTTGCCAGTTAATTAGGTAGCCAGTATTTTCTCCCATTAATGCAAATGAAGGAACCATTACATACTAGTCTTGATATAATGTAGTGTGATTGAAAACACCATAAGATACAACCTCCTCAACAGCTATAAAGCTGAATCAACAACTCTGTAAAGCACTTTCAAGGAAAAATCTGACAAAATATTAAAACCATTCATAAAGCTTTGAGACTTCTGAGATTTTATCCACCTGTATATAATAAATAGGCAACTGATTGAATATACAATTAAAAGTGTACTACACTATAATGCTGCACTGGTACAGAGTAACGGGAGCTGACAATAGACAGTATTTTGTACCAGGATCCTTTTCAAGGAAAAAATGTGCCAGATCGTTGATCAGCACATTAAGAAAGAAATGGGCTTAAAGCAAAGACAAAAGATTTGCCACAGTAAGACTTTATCTTGATGAGCACCAACAGCTGAAGACATGCACTGCTGTAACAGACAATGCGAGCAAAATGATGCTGCCAGCTCAATCCATGTAAAAGCTAAACTGAGATTTTACGTTAAAACTCCTGGAGTGTTTATTTGTTGAATTCCTATTCTACTGCTGTCTGCTTTGTCTTACTGTCATGGACCCCTCTCCTCCAGTTCCTGCCTACACACTTTCTACAGAATTTTTCTCATCTACTCAGAAATTGATGTTTGATACGTGTGAAATGCATTTATCTGTCCTAACTCATCAAGGCTGGACTTGTGCAAACATGTTGCTAGACTGCATCATCAACAGCAAAGTCGTGGTAGGTGGCATATTTCCTCACAAAAATCCCCTAGCATAATTACAAAATCGATCATTGACCCTCGGCCCAGGGTGCTGTGGTATCAAGTACATTTATGAGCATTCTTGTGTTTAAATATGGTGTTCTTTATTGGCTTGCACAGAAGTCTAACAATAGAACACCACTTGAGTTCAGATTGGGAAGGGTTAGATTGCCAAGGTCCTCACTATCACTGCCACCCATATAGCAGCACACCTGACCCCAGCACTTTCTCACACGGATGGTGGTTCCACAAGATGGGGCCGCATGTGGCCGGGTCCTGTGGCAAACCTGGCCATCAGGCGCTCACTAACGGACCCTTCATCCAGGCCTTGCTCCAAACATGGGCCCCAGGCGTCCTCCAGGCAGGGTAACCTTCTTCCCTCCACTATCTTTCATGGGGTCTTTCGAACCATTCTTTGTCTGGCCGCTCGCCTGAGAGCTATTTGCCTTGGGTGACTCTATCAGGAGCACATGGCTACCAACAACAAAGCTCTCGGGTTCATTGGGTCACACAAACCTCTCCACCCCAATAAGGTGATGGTTCCTGGAGAGGAGCCATCACGGTCAATATAATTTTCAAAATATTTGGGAAAAAAACTCCTTAATATCAAAAGCAATGAATTGCCTGATGAGTGCATTAGTGGCATGCCTTCACAGTGGGGTAGGGTGTAGGGTGTAGGGTGGGGTTGGTCAAAGGGACAGAGAAGCAATTATTTGTAGTTTATCAGTTATTAGTTCTTTTATGTGGTTGATCTAACAAGCCACTGCAAAATATAGTCATTACTCTCACTCAATTTTCAACTGCAGGGGTTGCTGGAGCCAATTCAGGGAAAGGCAGGGCACACCCTTGAAAGGTTGCCAGTCTTTAGCAGCACCAACACACAGATACAGACAAGAGACTATTCACATTCTCGACTACAGACAATTTAGAGTAACCAATCAACCTAAACATGATGTCTTTGGACTGTGGTAGGAAACCTGATTACCAGGGGAAACCCACACAGGTCCAGGAACCCACAACCTTCTTGCTGTGAGGCAACAGTGCTAACAGCTATACCACTGTTCTGTTAATTTTTATTACTGAACATATTATTCCCCCAATGCTGCTGGAAAATATACCTTTGCTTTTCCAATATTTGTTAGTCAACTAACCTGATAACTGGTAAGTCTTCTTGTCTTTTTCTCCCTGCAGATTATCAATGACTTCAGTGCTGGTAATAACCCTGCTGGGCTTGGTCCTGATGCCGGGACTGACCATAGCCTTTATTCCGATGTCCAAGTCCAACACGAATGAGGTGGCCACTCATGCCAACATTACTAGAACGACTCTATTGCAAAAAGTGAGAGAAGCATGTCAGTCGGAGGCTGTGGTGGCTGGTCATGAGTTTAATCCCACGGTAGGTAGGAACCTGAACTAAGTCAAGTTAACATGTATATCTAAATATCTAGGTTCTCCAGGAGGGAAATAGCATGTGATAAAACTGTAATATAATTTGTTCCTTTCTTTTTCATATTTTTAATTACCCTTTCAGATAAAACAATAACCTTGCATTACAAATATGTATTTATAACATGAATAATTAACCTTGCATGTATACTGGGCATTAACAAGAATTATCAAACTATATCCTGGTCCAATTACAACTTGACTGGCACCAATAATATCATGTTACTTTATAATCAAATACACCAAATAACTTCCGATGGCTAATTAGATGAGTACATCTGGCAACAAGGTTTGGACAAGGTAATTAAGTTTAAACCCAATTTACCTGACTAACGATCGTGACATCTCTGGGCCCAAGAACAAAACAAATAAAATACGACATGAAATTTAAAAAAAAAAACAAAACAAAAAAAAAAAACCTCTTTTTTTTTAGACAAATAAGGAATTATGAAATTCAGTCAATCAATATGCTCAACCGTGTTCTGGGATTTTAGCGTTTTCAAGTTTCTTCCATCAGTTTTATGAGTGCCTCAAATTTTGGCTGTAAAGAGGATGGAAGAGATGCAAAGGGTTGACTCCAGCAGCACAGTTCAGTGTCAAAGACAAAAAAACATCCTTGCATACTGCACATACCAAAATGATTTTACATTCAAACAACAATTCGTTCCCTACAACTTAATATTGTCTGCCCAGCCTCATAGTATCTTACCGGACCAACTCTCGATGTCAGCAGCTTTTCTCATAGTTGCCAACGGCAACAGGCCGCTAACGGGTCTTTAGCTAGCAGCTAGTTTACCGGGAATATTCCATACAAACACCGTTTTGATGGGTCGGCAGCTTCGTAGCAATTATATATGACTTCTCTTCTGGCTTTCAATTAATTTTTTTCCGCAGTGGCATTTCGCAGAGGGGATACCTGCTGCTGCTATCACGCTCTGTCGCTTTAAAAAAACAAAAAAACAAAACAACTGCAGGACAAAAGTCACGTGACCTCTCCTTCGTTTTACTGATGACGACATGCGTGTCGCGTGACTGTGTTTCTCAAAAATAAAAAAATATTGCCAACAAAAGGAAACGAACTTTCAAAATGAATGACTAGATTACAGATGGAAACTTAGAAACTCACATACAGCCGCACAGGTTTTATGATTTAACTGACTATTTTAATTCAACTTGGGCCTCAGCTTGACTCATCAAATAAAAAGCAAGAAAGAAATACACGCGCACTTGTTCTATCCAATATTTTTGCAGGAATAAATGGGAAACACAAGGAAAGTAACAGAGGCTTGTGGGAGTTGTTCTAGTACAAAGGTGGTGGTATATTGGTTAGTGCTGTTGCGTCACCACAGAAAGACTTTGATTCCCAGGCCTGGGACCTTTGTGTGCGGCGTTTGTATGTTCTACCCATGAGTCTAAATTTTACTCCAGGGTAACTCTCCTGAGGAATTGGTTCAGGCCTGCCTTGGACCTACAGCAACAGGAGAGGTATCAGGTGCCAAGTTTCACTCTGCTCTTCAAGAAATCTACACCCAGAACAGACAGGTGGATGATGACTTTGCCAACAGGTGGGGGGAAACAACTGAAACAGAAGAGAAGTGGTTGATTTTTGTTTGCATACACTTACCAAGTCACTAAGAGAGAAAAATGCTTTCAGCGCTGCACACCACTTCAACTCAGAGGAATTCCTGCAGGGACGACGCCTCATCACAGATGGAATGGTTACCATTAAAGCTAACATTCGCAAGGAAAATTTCAAGGCTGCGAGAGAGACACTGGGCAGAGTCCTTCATACGCTGCAGGTGAGAAAGTAACCAGACACAGAGAAATTCAAATGAAAAGTGAGAAGTCACTTGGAAATAACCAAAACCTAATGAAAGAGAAATATTTAACAATTACTTTACAATGTGTACAAATAGAGGATATGGAATATGAAAAAAGGTGTTTCCATATTTTGTCAGGACTTCTACAGTCACAGTAACTGGGTGGAGCTGGGAAACACGGAGCCTTACATCAACCTCATTCGGCCAAATCTTCCACTGGAAAACCTGGCAGGTGGGTACATAACAATATGTGTATCGCAAAGAAAAGAAAAGTTACACATTTTAATTTTTATGACAGTTTGTACTATATGTGGAATAATCTCTCAGGTTTTGGGGGGATTTTCCACAGATATATTCTAACCCTATTTGATTACTGAGTTTCTGAGACCTCTACATTCTTAACAAGATTGAAAAAAACTAAAACATTGTATACACTCTGACACTAGTTTTCTGTATTCTGGTGTATTATATAATGTTATAATACATAAAAATATATAGTATATAAATGTTGTAAAAAATGTTATTGGTCAGAATGTCAAATAAATACTTAATAAAATAAAATCTATATTTCTCCCCTGGTTTAGGGGATAATGCATTGTTTATCCTTTATCTTGCTCATACTTTGTTTGGTTAGATGCCAACATCGCCACCTGCAATGATTGTGCCAGTGGAACGTGCCCCAATCCCATCCTCCCCAACATCCTGCAACAGAAGAAGTTGACGTCTGGCTACATGGGAATCTTCTCCTCTGTCAAGCCTAAAGGTATCAGTGACAGATATATCTCTGAACTGCTTTCACATATGGCTGATGCTGCGTCGAGGTCAATCATTTTCTGGTGAAAGCTACCTGCTAACTGATATATGGTAATTTAAAGAAAGTTGAACAAGTAATAGTTATTTTCCTTATAATGGTGATCTTTTCTTTTTTTTTTTTACAAAACCACATTTTTAAATGATTTAGATTGATTGGAGTGACTTCTTAAAATCTCTTGTGACCATGATTTTTTTGAGTGTGGTGAGTGTGGTGTCAGTCTCATAATTTTTGTGGAAGTGTGTTTTATAAATATTCCTTTACCACTTTATCAATAGTGAACCAGTAACTAACATAGATCTGTTCTGTTCCTCAGATATACAGGTTGTATTTAATGGGTTGCAATAAAGCAAAGCAGAAACTCAAATTACTCGTTGGTTCTCCCTAAAAGACAATCATAATGGCATTGTTCAGTCTACCCCTTCTCCCATTTTGAGCCATGACTCAGTTGGAGCTGTCTCACCTGTCCAGGAAAATGCAGCCATGGAGGTACATCTGATCTGACCAACACAGTAAATCCCCGTGGTGGCATCAGCAAAGATGAGGGTCGTGGTGGCAACATGGCCTTCCATAATGCTGCTGTGAGATTGGCCACTGCTGCAAGTCTCCAGCTGCTGGAGGACATCCGCTTGGCTGCTGGGGACAAAGACTTTCTGAGGTATGACAGCTAGATATAAAAGATCAACTTGTTTGTTGGTAAAATGGCCTAAAAATGGTACTATAGAATAAATATTGATATTCTGTCTTGCTTACTCACAGAATGATGGGGATAGCCCGCTCATCTGTCGTGTGCTTCGTTATTGACACCACTGGCAGCATGTCTGATGACATTGATGGAGTCAGGGAGCTTATGTACAAAATCATTGACAGCAAAAAAGGCACTCAGGATGAACCATCTGAGTACATCATGGTCCCCTTCAATGACCCTGGTATGGCCTCTTCTACCATGCTGCTCATGTTGAGGAAACCATTAGTGTTAGAGTTCTGACAATGCAATTATATCAAAGCATGTGATACATATAATAGCAGTTTCATTATTTAGCAGAGACTGACATGTCTCTTTCAATTTCATTATTTCTTTTAAAATAAATAAAGTATTTTTGAGTTTACTGTAAATCTGCAAAGTCATAGTGGTAGCAATAAAAGTGAAACAATGTTTTTGTTTTTTGTGAAGATTTTGGACCAGTAACCAGGACAGCAGATGCTAATAAAATGAAACGTGAACTCTCCAATCTCAAAGCGAATGGAGGCGGAGATGTCCCTGAGATGTGTTTTTCAGGACTTCAGGTACTAAAGGTTGTCTAGGGCTGCACAATGTTGTAAAAAACTGATATTGCAATATTGGGTTTTTTTTTTTTTTTTTTGCGATGTTAAACTAGTCTGTCTCTTATCATTTCACTGTGCAGAGTCCTGAAATTGTCCACAGAAATGGTACAGATTTTTCAGTGATGAAGACATTTTTGGCAAATGCTGAGAATATACTGTAAATCTACAGAATTATATGTTTTAGGATTGAAGTGTCCATAACATTAATGTATAAATTCCTGGTAATTTTCTGCCAGGACTATATCCATTTTTTTACAGTGTACTATGATTTTTGATTAAACTGACTATGGTTTGTTTTGCTAGTTGGCTCTCACTAGTGCCCCACATTCCTCTGAGGTCTTTGTTTTCACGGATGCCGGAGTCAAAGACATCGCCCTGAAGGAAACAATTTTGGCCCTCGTCAGGAGCACCAAGTCAACGGTATATAGTAACTGGCAGCAATAGTGACCAATGTTCATTATTTTTATATCCAGCCATCGTTGTCAGGGTTGCAGGGGAGCTTGAACCAAAATCAATCTATGTGAAAAAAAACAAAAAAAGCCTCATTCAGAACTCTAAATCAGAAGTAAATCAATGGCTGCAAATATTACTGACCAAGGTTCACTCAGTCCACTTGTGTGACTTAACTTGGAAAGTGAGGTCTGTAATCTCCACAGGTCTCCTTCTACAATACTGGAAGCAGTAGGCGTCGTCGTCGTCGATCCGTTGAGTCTCCCTTTGACATCTACAAGGAACTGGCTCAGGCCTCTGGAGGACAAGCCATCCAGGTGTCAAAGAAAGAGCTGCCTCAGGCCACAGACGTCATCCTTGACACCTCTACTTCAGCTCTGGTAGGACTCTGTTGGACCACTGGTTCATTCTGTAGAATCTAAAGCATTTAGCAGACTGTTAGTGGTTGTTTAAAATTAATTAAGACTTTGATTTGTACATCTTTTGCTTTCTCAAATGTTTTAGGTGACAGTTCTTCAGCGAGCAAGGAACCCTGGGAGGCAAGAGACCTTCTCCTTCATATTGGATGAATCTCTTAAAAACATCACCATCTACATCACAGGAATCTCCCTCTCTTTCACACTGACCGACCCTGCAGGTAGTTCACCAGTTTCAGCGTTTCCACAGTTCACGTGTATAAGACTTCTTGGATGTCCATCTTTCTTACTGAACACGTTGTTATGATTGAACTAGATTTGTCTTTATGACTAATAATCCATAGTAAACGTTTCCAGGTGTGAGCCAGAGCAGCTCTGAGGTCAATGGGAAGCTGGGAACCATTCAGACTGTGGGCAACCTGAGAAGAATTCGTCTCAATGCTAACAAGCAGACAGGAACCTGGAAGATCAACATCGTGTCCAACCAACCATACACACTTAAAGTCACAGGTCACATTCTTCATTTTTTAAAAACAAAAGTAATTTTGAAATTGAGTCCGCTTGTCCACAGCTTGATTGTCTAATGTGGAGCATTTTTATTCTCTTTGATTTCAGTCCATGCAAAGCCGCTGCTTACATTTGTTGTGCTTGTTGTGTTCTTTGTGTGTATCTATATTGTGTATCTATACTGTGTGTCCTTGTGTTTCCAGGCCAGAGTACAATGAGCTTTATCTATGAATTTGTGAAAAGCTTTGAGGGACCTCATCCAGGCTATGCAGTACTCAGCGGGCGTCCGCTAACAGGTGATGTGTAACGAAACAATGCAATGATTTCACAAGAGTTTGTACATCCCGGACACATATGTCATAGACATTGTATTGGTGTTTACACAGTATTTCAATTCGAAATTATTATCATGTGATGTAAGGTTCCCCTTGAACCTACAGCAAATCTTTCAATTTTTTGTTGTTACCAACTTTGAAAGGCCATAATAAGTCTGATTGCAGTCTGGACGCAATTGAACAGGGTCATCAAAAAATGTAAATTACTCAACCATACCAATATTTTAGCATCAAATGTAATTTTTGACGAAATTTGTCTGCTGAAAAACTTTTTTCATTGACATCAGTTCGGCCAATGACGAGTAGAAAAATAAATGAAGACACTATTGAAATAGTTACTCACTCATCCATAAAGTTATTTTTTCAATCTTTTTTCTCCCTACTTTGCTCCTCTTGTTTCCTGCGGATATCCAGGTCAGCCAGCCACCTTGATGGTCTCAGTGATTGGGAGGAGAGGTCCGTCCTCACTAGATGTTGGAAGCATTGCCCTCATGACTCCTGCTGCTGCTGCTGAGGCTGTGAGCAACGGTACAATGGCTGACATGGGTAATGGAGACATCCTGGTGACTGTTGATGCTGTCCCAGAGGGGGAGTTTGTGCTCATTCTGAAAGGAACAGACAAAGTGTCAAACACTGAATTTCAGAGGCAGTCAACCACCCAGATGTCCATCTCCAAAGTGAACATCCAGGTCCGTCTCTTCATTTCATGTAGTTGTTTCACAGAATGCTGATGGGGAAAATGTTCATACTTTTTGAAAATGATTTTTGGAAAAATTAAACCATTCTTCCTCCCCGACATGTTTTCCTTTTTCTTTTCCTCCCTATTTCCTCTCCAGGCTGCGGTGGACAGCAGTGTGGAGCCAGGAGAAGCCTTCAAACTCCCATTCAGCGTACTGACCAAAGGCTCTGGTGGCCAGTATCACATCAGTGCCAGAAATGACAGAGACTTCCCTATGTCCTTTCCAGAAAGGTGAGGGGAAACAAACAAAAAGAATTTGCTGTCTTAAATGTCATTAGCATTTTTGGGAAAATACCAATATGCCTTGTTTTTTTTTTGTTTGTTTGTTTCATTATGCATTGCCAGATATCCAGCTATTAGTTCGGGGAAACTAACATGTGCAACCACATTCACCAATTAGGGTAAAGGTGAGGCAGGGCCATATTTTACAGCTCTGCCTAAATAGTGCACTTAGTCCAATGCCACCTAACAGGAAAACGTTTCACCCTCTACATCTTTAAATGCCCAAAATAAAATGTATAGATTGCACACAATCATAGTTCCTGTAACCAAGAATGATGTTTTTCCCTTCTCTTGACAGCCTCACTCTGACAACTGGAGAATACTCTAACAACACATTGACCATCACACCACCTCTCAGCACAGAATCAGGCACTGATGTCACTCTTACACTGGAGGCCAAGTCGTCCAGTGGCGTTGACTCTAATTACATTGTTCTGAGATTATCTGTCATTAAAAAGGTAACCAAACTTATCTTGGACTACACAGTTAGATGGTGTAAAAAAACTTTTAGACATAGCCGTACAACTCCAGAATAAAACCTTCACGTTGTGTTCTCTATTGTCTTTCCAGATCACAGATTTTGTTCCGCCTTTGTGTGAAATAGTGACTGTTCTGGCTGACGATTGTCCTCGAGATCTGTCTAAGTGTGGATCTTTCAGGTGGGAGCTCTCAGCCAACCTGACTGACAAAAATGGCACTGGGATAGAAAGAATCTTCCTGCAGCAGGGTAATGGAACCCTCTCACACACCTCTCTGAGCGCTCCCATCATCCAGGCCAGCTACAACGCCTCCTGCTGTGCGCAGATTGTTGAGGTTGTAGCTGTGGATGAAGTTGGCAATGTGGGAAAATGCTATCATTCAATAGTTCGTTCAGGTGGCCCCCCTGCTGTCACTCTGTCATTGCCATTGTGGTTTTGTCTGCTGGTGTCTGTTCTTGGAATGAATTCATGAAGTTATTGCACACGAAAAATGGTATCCTGTCATAATGTGTCAAAGAATGGAAAATGAATGTATGCTTTATTTTGGTCTGAAATATGTTCATAATAAAAACATTTTAATTTTTATAATCAGTTTCAGCTTTAGCAAACAAAAAGCTCAGTCAGGACAGAAGTAATATTTCAGCTGCTCTCTAAACTCTGTACCTATAAAAAAAGAATCATAATTAGCATTTTCTTTAACAGGGCTTGAGCTTGTTTTAGGTTCTTATGTCTATACAATGAATCAGTATATACACTTAACTCTAAAAAAGATTAGCATGATGGGATAAAATGGGGTACTGATGATGATCAACTTAATTCCCGATATATTGTTTACACAAAGCATGAGCACTGATGTAGAAATGGATGATAAATTGTCTGAAATAAAACTATACTTAATTACACAAAACATATTCATTTGTACACTTTGAATATTTTCTTCTATTCTTTTACTGTTTAGGACAAGCAAGGATATATATACATAGTATGGAAATAGAAGGCTGGTTTTATTCTGAAAGATATAGAAAACTAACCATAATTTGAGTAGACATCAATGTTTTCATCAATGCTTGTAATTTTCAATGTGGATGTTTTCTTAAAATGCACATCACTGACCTCTTAGGGCCAAAAAAAGGATGGATGGAAGTTCATTGGACATCTGTATATTTATTACCAATTTTTCCTCAAATGAAAGGCCCAAGAAAAACATACATCTTTTGAAACAGGATGACGTCAATATGAACTCCGAAATACAAAATTTTAGAACTATAAAAGTGTTGTTCAACAACAAGAAATCAGCAGTTTGAGAAAACAGGAGCAAGCTCTTAGCATCTTCATACAAAAAAGGAATGTAAACAAAGACAAAGATCTAAACTGTGCAAGTTGCTTCAGCTTCAAAAATGTTTGAGCGCCATCAGATTTTGCCCCAGCCTCAACAATGTGCCTGCTGGGAGGCTGTGCTCAGGCCACTTGCACTACAGTGATAAATTCTCTCAAGGTGTGTTTGGATTGAAGATTTAAAAATAAAACAGAAATGAAGACTAACATGAACTTAATAATGTTTGAATATGTTCGGTCAGAGCTGAGCATGCAATGACTGTATCGTGACTAGAGCATGTCAAGAGATTAAATGCAAACTGCAAATACATTCTACGGTCCAATGCGGATCAGCTAACTGCTGCAGTAAAAGCTCATGTTTGGATGAATACAGAGGGTAACTTTCTAGCTCACCATTTTTTTTTTTTTTTTTTAATTTCCCACCTCTGTTGTGGTCTGTGACGCCATAGCTCAATCAGTAGTGGCCCATTACCCACAAGACGAAGGAGTGCATATCGCCACCTATCGTAGAGGAGGCAACATGATTTCAACAAATAAATGGATTTCACTCCCGTGCATGTAAACAGGGACAAGGAGAGAAGTCCTATGAGATGGCTTCATCGAGCTGTAACCATAGCTAGACTTAACTGTGCATGTAAACGTGCTTAGTGTGAATGCACATTTCCTATTCATCCGAGCAGAAGGTGGTAAATTATTGCACAAGGATTGCATTTCATAACTAGCACAATTTCAAAAATAAAAAAGACAGTAATGTAAATAATGTAAACTGCCATTACATTTCAAACAGTTATACATTATGACTTGTAATGTAATATTTTTTTTCCAACTTTAACTGTAACAAGAGTTTGAACAAAATAAAAACAAGAAATAATACTTTTACTCATCAGCCACCAAAAGAAAAAGCGGGCCATTATTTGCACTTCTGTTGATCTACCCCATCTTTTGTTAACCAAATGTCTAAGCCCAGCAATAAATAAGTACAATCGTTTACATATCAGTGTACTGACTCTTCTACACAGATGTCAGCACTTCAGTGGCCAAAATAATGTTTCACATTATAAAGCCATCTCAAAAGCATTTACGTTTTCCCCAAACAGGCTATCTAATCACAGATACTAATTTAATTCTGGCTCCCATGGTATCCCCTGTTCAACTATCAGTTCCAGAAAATTATTATTAGCAGTATTTTAATAACTCAAAAAAATTATTTTAACACCCCCCCCCCCAATCCCCCTCACATGCTTTTAGTAATCAACCACAGTTAAAGACTTAGGATATTGATTTAATTAATTCATTTTTAATTAATTATTATTATTTAATTAATTATTATTATTATTATTTAATTAATTATTAACATTATTTTGGATGCTTGCTTTCTTTGTATAGACACACAAATAAGACATGGACTGGTCCCCATGTCCAATTCTTTGCAAGAACTAAATGTTACCCAAAATCAAACTATTCATTTCTGAAATGTCAATCAATCAACACACACTGACAAAAAAAGAAAGGGGCATGAATATCAACCCACTGTGTAGAACAAAAAGAAAGAAGAGGAACATATAATACATTCTGTTATTAAGAGCTCATAAAAAGGTGACATCTATGTCCAGCTCTCATTGGATTTTATGTACGTTTTTCACATGTTTTTTCAGGTGTCCTGACTGAGTGAAGTGCTTGGGGCAGTGTGGGCAGGAATGTGGTTTCTCTCCTGTGTGGATATACTTGTGTCTTTTCAGGTTATTGAAATCTAAAAATCCCTTTCCGCAGAATGGACACCAGTGTCTCTTCTCCCCATTATGCCACCTCAAATGCACATTTAATTCTACTCTCCTTGTGAATTTCTTATCACAGAGGTTGCAGTGGAATGGTTTCTCTCCTGTGTGGATCCGTATGTGGGCTTCAACATCTCTTTTTGTGAAGAATCCTTTGTTGCAGGTCTGGCAGACAAAAGGTTTAATCCTGCTGTGCACCATCTGTATGTGTTTTGTGAGTCCAAAATTATAGACAAAGCCCTTGCCGCACTCCTGGCAGATATGGATCCGACCATTGCGGTGCACTCGGCCGTGGCGCTTTAGACCCTTGTGGTCCGGGAAACTCTTCCCACAGAGCATGCATGAAAAAGGTCGGCGTCCTGTATGAAGGCTTACATGGCTTTCAAGGGCAGCACTGCTGCTGAGCACGCGGCCGCACTCCCCACACTGGTTTTTTAGCAAACGCCCACCAATAACTGACAACGGCTCAAAAGGTGATATAACGGGTGGCGCTTTGACGGGTATGGGGTGGAGAGAAATACTAGGGGGGGCAACTGATACATGATTCTGCAATTTGGGGGATCTTGTCTCTTTCTTTACTGGTAACAGTCTCTGTCTGCTTTCAGATGGTGTTTTAGTGGCTGAAATTCTGGGGGGAATCCACACACCTAAAGCCTTATATTTTTTCAAGACCTCACAGTTTGCCTGACTGTCTAGCTGGCCTGCATTTGCGTTTTTCTGCATTTTAGCTATGGTTTGGATTTTCGCTGCTTTAGCTAACTTCCGAGCATTCAAAACTCTCGCCTTCTTTTTAGGAGTGGCGCCCTCTTGCATTAATCTTGTTTTTTCAGGGTTAGGGTTACGACTGGATTCCCCATCTTGAGCCTGTTGAGTGCATCTAGTGCTTAGGAAATAAGCATCACTTTTTGTTTCAGCAATTGCAGAACTGGAAGTTTTCTTCATATAATTGCAAGAATTGTATGATCTTTTAGTCCGTTTAGTGCTAGAAGAATCTAGAGTGAAGGCAGATCTAGCAGGGCTGATATGGATAATTCCATGGTGAGACATTTTCGGGCTTGTACCATTCTCACTTGATGACGCAGTAGAGTCCTCTGTCTTTTTAAGATGGTCATCTTCTGTAGTTGAACCAGTCCTCTTTGGGCTCACAGAAGTGGATTTAGTATTTTTGGGGATAGTACCATCTTTAGTGCTTATGGCGCAATCATCATCTTTACATAAACTAGTCCTTCGGGAACAAACAGAATGGTTTGGAGTAATTTTAGAGCCACCAGCACATCGACCTGAACTTGATGTTTCCCCAGTTGCTTTTGGACTCGTGATTGATTTGCTAACACTCATTTGTCTAAAAGCAGCTTTACATAGTCGAGTTCTACTTGGACTATAGGGAACGCAGTCATTGGTAGTCTTGTTTAAAGACATAACGTCTTCAACTGCACCTGGCTTCTTAGGAGCAATGGAAATTGGCTCAGTGGTTATGTTATTATCATTTGGGCTATCATTCTCTAATCCAGGTTCCTTGGGGTTTATAGTGGTGGTTTGTATTTCTGTATACAGGTCTGGATTTCTTTTAGCTCCTCTTGTTTGCATTTGAGTTCTGATGTGACTTCGGAGGAGGGTGACAGGGGAGTCTTTCTGTAATTTCTTGCCACTGATGCAGGTTTCTGCATTAGAAGTTCTGGTATCAGCACTGTCATTTGAAGAGGCCTACAAAAAAAGAAAGAAAGAAAGTAAGTTTAGGAAAGTTAAATATGAATACTAGTAATTCAATCTGTCAGTTTGCAAATGCCATTGCAGAGCATAACTGCTGGGGTATGAATTCCTGTAACTACCATAAATAAACTGTTTGATTCCTTTTGATAAATGACCAAAACCATTCTCAGGCATTTATAAAGCTAAAACAGAAAAATCCAGATGTTGTATACCATGACATTACCTTTTTTGGAGCTTCAGTTACAGGTAACACTGCCAATTGTGCCAAGTACTGGTTTTTAATCATCTCTGAACCAGGGTCAGATGAGTCCTTGCATGTGGCAGATGTGGTTGGCGGTACGGTGTCAGACTGTTCTTTGTCTTCTGTGGGGAAACCATTAGCTAGTGCATTGTCTTTCATGTCATTGCTGAGCGTTTCCTCAACAAAATTAGAAACTGAAGGTTCTTCCGAAGCAAACGTCTCCAAAACTGGTACTACCATCTTTGGCTGTGCAGATGTTTGTTCATATTCATTGGACCATGACTCACCCAAAATGGTGCCTGTATCAGAGGATAACAATGCCCTCTCTGGAATATTATTTTCCTCAGAAGCATCCTTTAAACTGGGACAGATTTCAGTGGATACCACTGGCCCTTCCAATGGCTGTGTTGATTCGTGTGCAGATGATAGTTTCTCTTGTATGGCACCCTCTTTGGAAAGGGGCTGGGTTTCAGAACACCCATTTGGAAGCACCCTTGAGACCAGCACTGATTTTTTGGCTAATACTGAGAATGGCAGCTTGGTTAATCTGACTGTGGGAGAGAGTTTTTGCTCCCATTGGGACAGAGATGCTGGCACTACCCCAGTGTTTAAGCTGGCTTGTGTATCTCCTTTTGTTGCGAAATGTGAATCCGATTCAGTTTGTTTGGGAGTGTCCTTGTGGACGGTTGTATGATGACACTTTTGAGATGACACTGAAACCACTTCATCTGAAGCAGTTTGTGCAGCCATGGAAAAGGTTAACTCCTTTGATGGAGACATCAACTTTAGCGATGACGCTTTAACATTCGCTGCTGCTTCTGCTGATGGCTGTTCTCCCAAAAGAATAATTGTCTGTGGCTTAAGTGTGCTTGAAGCCACAGCTTGCACATCTTTTGGAATAGTAATTGTCATATTTGGGTGCGGTGGAATCCCTGATTTCTGGGCTGTTAAGGTTGCAGTTGATTGTGACAGGACAACAGGAAGCATTTTTCTGGAAGCAACATAAATTCTTTTCTGAGGTTCACAGGAAAAGGAAGATGCTCCAACAGGTAACCATGCAGCAGGAGAAGTTACATTTAAATTATTGTTCTGTGGAGCAACAACTGCTGGCACAAAAGTAGAAAGCTTGGTTGAGCACGGTGCCACAATTTCATTTGGTGTTAATGAGGGCTTGGATCCTGGCATGACAATTATTTTGTGAGGCACGGTGTTAGAGTGTTCACTTGCTGCTGCAGATGTTTGCAGAGGATGGGGATGGTGCTGCTGTGACTGAATACTTGTCTGTGTTGCAACAACTGATGATGGCATTGGTTGTTTTGTGGCATTAAAAGGATGAGAGACTGCATGTTGTTGTTTTGGTATGAGAATCTTAATGCAGGCCTGAGCTTTATTGGACAGTCTGCCTGCAGTTTCGAAAAAAGGAACTGGAGATGGTGGCGTCTTTGGCTCAGTTGCAGCCTCACCCACACCTTGTAAGGTGCGTGGTTGATGAGAACACTGGCTTTGTGGTGATGCAGGCAATCTCTTGGTGGGGGAGATTGTGTTTTCCTCTGGTGATTGATTCATGGCTTCAACTAACAGCATTGCATCTTGAAGTGTTACAGAAGTGCGGCGTGCTCTGAGTTGAATAAATTGTCTGGACTCTGCTCGTGTAGAGTTTAATGTTTCAGTTGCAAATGAATGTTGAGTGTCTTTTGTGAATGGAGTTTTCATGGGAAGCTGCTGAGATTGAGACGTTTTTTGCTCCACAGTGGAAGATTCTTTGCTCAGACACACTACTTTAGCAGCTACTGAACCATCCTTGCTGTTTTCTGCATCTATTGAAGCATTATTTGGAGTGATAAAGGATGAAGATGCATCTTCCACTATTATTGATGCGGGGTTTCCTAACATTTGTTTAGCAGATGGCGACGCAAGTATAACTTTAACTTCCTGCTGTCGTTTTGCTTTTTTTGGTGGCTGCGCTCTTCTATGACAAACTGGTTGTGAATGAGCCTCAGGAATTCTATTTTTCACTTCTTCACATCTTACTTTGTTTTGTGGTTTGGGCTCTGCCAACAGTTCCTCTACACACTGGGAAGTACTTTCTGTCTCTCTTTGAGTTTGTTCAGTGACCGATGGTTGTTGCTGAGCAGTCGGTGCTGGCTGTTCCCCAGATGTTGCAGGTCCTCTACTTGTCTCATCGTCCTTGTCATCATTTACTGCAGTGAATGAAATGACTAGTGCTTGCTGTGGCTCAGATGGTTGGTTCTGGGCTCTTTGTAAACATCTAAACATTCCCAAACAAGGTAGTTCCAAGGCTACATGGAGCTCTTTGTCTTTTTCAGGAAGTATCCCAGGTCTGTCATTTTCACTTGCACAAGCAGTGGCCCATGGTAAATCTAGGCACAGCCAAAATGGACATATAAGAGGAGAAATTTATATAAGAGGTGAGAATTGTGACTAGTAAAATGTTACAAATATTGATAAGTTTTCACAAATACCCTTTTCTTTTAGAAAACGGCAGTTTTAAATGCTCACCTGAATTATCAACTTTCCCACAGACATTTATGAGCTCAACTTCATCCTGCTTCAAGATAGACTGCAAGGAAGAATCATTCAATTCCTGAATGGCAGTGTAACATATTGGAAGATATAAGAGAATTTATTTGTCTACTACAAAGAAGACACACTTACTTCTTGTTTGACAAATATAAATGCCATTTGAGGATGGGTGTCAAAGTTGTGCTCTTGCTCTTGGTTTTGCAGTGATGAATTTTTCAAGGGTAGACACTCTTTTACCAACATGGTGCAACTAGGAACTATGTCTGTAAATACAAACAAGAAACACAATTATGTGAATTAAGAATGTTTTTTTTTTTTAAACTGATGTCAAAGAAACTATCACAACACTACACAATTTTCCCCCTATGCTATATAGCCTCTGATCACAAAGGACAACTGCTGAACTTTCACTGGGTCTTGTTTACAATGACAAGAAAGCATCTATCATAGAGGAAAATGAAAAATACTTATACAGGAAATAAGGTTGCTCTCCAAATCCTGGGCAGTTTTTTGTAAATTTCCCCTTCATATTTTGATTTTACCTCAGATTATAGATTGCACATACATACAAGTGGCCGTAGGTTTCAAAGTTATAAAGGGAAGGCAATGCTGAACTGTCCATCAGGAGACTCCTCTGGTTGTTAAAAGAAGTCCATTTGTGCAGAAGAAAATGACCATACTTCTCATTTGATTTAGACACTCAGAAAATACGTTCCTAATAATAACTCTGAGATGCTACTTCAAAGTCTTGCTCAGCACAACATGGGATTTTTTTTTTTTTAATGGTCTAATTTATAGGGAAATAGATCATAAAACAGAGTATGCATTTCTGCACGGTGTCTTCCTGTACCAGGTAGTAGCTCACACAGTGTAAGTAGCTGTGCTACTGCAAACTCTCACTCAAACTGACAAGATTTTGATGGCAAACGAGGAGTGGCGCTCAACACGATGGTCATCAGACAGGCTGACCTACATGTTTCCGCAACACGCAGATGAGAACATATCAGAGTGGTCAGCATAGTTTGCATCTATTATTTGCTTATGCTCATTGCAGAGTCCTGCATGGGTGAAATCTTTGACACATTAGCTCTAAGTCAGCTTGATAGGAAACAGACAACGACCTTGTTTCCCTATAACCATGGAGACCACATCCGGCAGCTTAGTACGGTTTCCCTTTTGTTTTAGATCCCAGGCTTACGATAGGGATAGACCGACATGTAGTCAACACAAAACGGACATTACCAAGAACAACAGCATCAACAAAAGGATAACACTGTTGGGTTGTTTTGCGCCACAAACTCACCACACTGAACAGCTGTGTCACGTCTCTCGGAGCAGTGGTTCGGCCGGGGAGGACCATCACTTTCTCGGCTGCAGACGGGCGTTGGGCTTTGGCTCCTCTCAAACCGGCTGTATCTCGCTTTGAGATCCTCGTTCTCCTTCTTGATTCTGGAGATTTCTGCTTTCAGCTCGTCGACCATAGTTTCGAAAAGTTTGGTGGTCTCCGCGACAGCGCTCTTCAACATGCTCTCCATGACAGAGGCGCATTTGGTCTGGAAATATTCCGCCGACATTTTACCTTTTTCCTTTTTTTTTTTTCCGAGTTTCCCTTTCAGTCCGCTTTGGACATTAGACTTACGGTAGCATTAATAAACTCATGGTTGCTGAGAGCTGGTTCAACATGGCTCCTTCCTCTGGACGGACGTGCTCTCGTGTGTGACGCACTTCGGCTTAGAAGAAGGAGGGGGGGGGGGGGGGGGGGGGTGTTGAACCAAATGTCCGGTAAATCGCTCAGATCTTTATAGTTTTTAGTTTGTTTTTTAAAAAAACAAACAAACAATGAATTTGTATCTCTTTCAGTGATTAATAAACCTTAACACACCAGCCACCATTCTCCACGACGATGCTTTATCCCTTCACAGAATCCCACACAGCTCGACCGATGAAGATTGTCCCAACTCCCGATCCGTACTTTAAACATCGGAAGTGCTGTTGTTTACTGAATGAGGAGGAAGCGCGTTAGCCTGACGGAAACCAAATGTAACGTTTGATCACAGGTTAACATTTGACTCGTGTTTGAAAAGCCACTCTGAAGTACAAATGAAGTACGCGCACGTTGAATATGGCATTTATTTGTTTGTGATAGCGGTTTATCAGATGGTGCTTTCACTCAAAAGTAGCGCAGCGGGCTTGTTAGCTAACGCGTATGTTCCTAAACGACTGTCTGGTTAGTTCAACGTTTAGTTTGGTGTAATTGAAATAGCCACAGCCAACATTTGGATCAAGAAATGTGCGTCTAAAACGGGGCTTAGACACTGGGAGTCGAGTCGAGACACATCCAGTGAATTAAGCACTGGGCTCAACAAACCCACGTTTTAAGTTTTTCTCTTCAGTTTATTGGATATAAACAGCCGTCCAGAGTTATCAGTGCTGTAAACATGGCCGAGACTGTAGCGACGTTTCAGTCCCAACTTTCTGGGGTGATGGAGACGGTGTTCAAGGCTGCCATGTATGAGATCACCCGGCTGGTGGAGGAGAGCTTCTTGGAGGAGGTGACGCGCTGCAGGGAGCAGGTCGAGTCCCTGAAGAGGCGACTGAAGTGGTCGGAGAGTCGGCACAAAGAAAGAGAGGTGGACAGGCGGGGGAGGTGCATTGACTGCGGGAGAGTCACAGCCTCAAATGAGGAGAAACCCGAAGCTATAGGTGAGACTGGATAAAACCTACCTGGTTTAGCTTCTCTTTCTTGGGGACATTTTTTTAAATCTTGAATGAGAGTCATGGCCCACTGCAAGGGCTTTAAAGTTGGACTATTCCCATCTGATGAATGGATCCAAAGCTTTTGCAGTAATTGCATGAAAGGTACTTGGGTGTAACCTCCCAGTTAATAGTTGGCACCATCCCACTCTGCAGTTCTGAGCCTGCAGTGCATACGTGCTTTATTTTGCATGTTTGGTCATCAAAATGTTTAAGCAGCAATGTAGCACTGATGACCGAGACGAATTCCTGCAAGGTCCAGTAAAGTTGATTCTGATTCTGATACAAAAATGCACATCTTTTGCCTGACAATGGTGAACCAAAGAGTGCATTTAGCAGATATCGAACCAGAAACTTGCAGTAGGAGTTGAAAAGAGTAAAAGGAGTGTAAATATTTATTTGAATTTGGCATATGGCCAGAAACAGACTCAGGCGAAGGATAAAGTTACCCTGTGCCTGCTGGATTGTCAATATGTAATTGATTACTAATTGATCATACTTCCTAAAAAATGACAGTTTCATCATCATCATCAGTGTTCATTCTCTATCTAGCCTTACATGACAGAAAGTAGTCAATATATTTGTTGAGTTGACTCTTCCAAAATTTTTTTCATGGTTCATATGAAACAATTCCATATTGCTGAAGCAGGTGTTTGTTCACAAATCAAAAGTGCTATATTGAATTGATCATGTTAAGGTATAAATGTGACAGCTTTCATGTCCATCTCACACGAAATATATCAATTGTGTTTTCTAATTTGAGATTCTACATTTCTGTCCCAGAGAAAAGCCTGAAGCAAGAGAATATACTGCAAGAAGAAATAAACAGCCCCCATTGTGCTGACATCGAGACACCTGATCATGAAGAGCAAGAGAGGAAAAGAGAAGTCCACAGTGCAATAAGGGAAACACAGGTAGGGCACAGTCTCTTAGATGGCATGACTTAAGTTACAATATTTAAAATAAATAGCTACCACAGTCAAACTCGTTTGTTCAATTGTGAGAGATATATATATATATATTCAGCTTATCTGCCTATCTAGTGCGAATCATATGGTTTCTCTTGAGTTGTGCAGAGGTAAAGTTCATAGATTAATACTATCATTCTTCTTGTCTGTCAGTCTCCAGATGCACAAAGTGAAAAGTTGGATATACGGCACAAGGAGGGAGTACTTCACCTCTCAGCAGAAACTAATCAGTCCCAAGAGAGATGGGGAATCAATTTGGATGGTCAGTTTGTATATACTAAGAATGTGGAAAGCCTCCAAAAGAGAGGTTTTTGGTTTTGTTTTGGTTTTTTTTTTAATATAAATTTAACTAAAATTGAAATATAAGGGGCTGATCTCCATTTTCTGTTGACAAGTGGTCACTTAACACACGTTTTGTGATAGTTTTTCTGCACTATGAATGCAAGATTCCACACCTGCAACAGAAGTACAGTACATATCAGCTAATGTAGAGAAACACAGCAATAACCAGAAGATCAAAAAAGAAAGAAATGAAACATATTGAGAAATGAAGTTCAAAACGTCTCCCTTTTATAAATACTTTGTCTATGTAAAACAAGCTAGCAAAGTTCCAATTTGCTCCACTAAAACCAGCATCGTCTAAATAATCGTTTCGAGCAGTACAAGTTATGAGATACAAGATTTCTGTTCTGATAATACTGACAAAATGTAAAAATGTTGCTTTCACTTGATATGAGTTTAAAGTAATTTCATGCTAAATGTAGCAAAATGGGCAGCATGATTGAAGATGAATGAATGAACGAACAAAAGCAGCAAATTAGCAGAATTTAGAACATTTTTAATTATTAAAATGAATTTGTTTACAAATGTAAAGAGAAAACAAGAAAAATTTCTCTCATCATAATATTTTAACAACCCGATAGAGTGTGTAGAACTATTACACTAGAACCTTTAAAATAAGTCTCTCTTTAGGGTTTTACAGGAATTTAAGTGTCCTGATCATAAATTTTGGGCAACAATATGAGCATTACTACACCCAAGGATAGATGGCTGCAGGTTACAAGGCTACACGTATTAACAAGATAAGGTATATTTTCAACAATGATACTGAAGTGAATTTCAGTGTGCATTTGGTAATTGTCTTTCTTGTCCCACTACTGATAAGTCTTCTCCTCCCATCATTGGTCAGAAACAGACACATCAGGCCTGCCGGGAACCAGTAAACGTGACCAGAAGATCCCAAAATGCCATGCGAACTGGGAAACTGGCTTTGACCAAAGGCCTGAATCAGGTAGTCATGGACAGTCTGGTGACCCATCTGAACCACTTTTCCAGAACAGATATGGGATAGAAGATTTGAGTGGCTATGACAAGACTGGCTATGGCAGTGCCAGCATGATAGAAATGGATAACCTAGATGGATTGCAAGGATCACCATCCCATCTGGGGGACAATCTCAGTTACATGGAGCACTATGAGGGGAATGTGGAAGCACCTGAAGGATCTGAGCATCAAGCGTATCAGACTGAAGCCTTGCGGAATAGAAGAGGTCTGGGCAGTTCCCCAGCAGGCTCGCCATCAAGGACCAACGTCGACGTAAGTGGCGAGTTCAGCTGTTTATTGATTAATGAGGAAGGCTATCTACAGGACCCCAGTATCTTGTACCCTGGACACGTTGCTGGTGATTCAGGTGGCAGATTGAACTTCCGGGGGGGACATTGCACACGAATCGACCCTTGTTTAGACAGCACAGGGAATATGTATAGTGCCTCAGATACATACAGTGACACCTTAAACATGGAAGAGAGGTTGCAGCATCAGACAGCAGGAAGAGGAGGGAGAAGACAAACTTGTAATCAGTGCTCATTGTCATTCCCTGATTCTGTCGCTCTCAAGGCTCACAAACAAACACATAAAGGCAACGGACAAGGGCCACCTTACTCTTGCACCCAATGTGGAAAGACCTTCACACAGGCCTGTAACCTAAAAGTCCACCAGAGAATTCATTCTGGGCAGGGGTTTCACCTCTGCAGCCATTGTGGAAAAGGTTTCCCTTCATTTTCTGACCTTAAGACACATAAATGTGGCCAAACAGGTGACAAACCGTACTGTTGCACTGTATGTGGGAATAAGTTCAGCCGTCTCTGGAATCTGAAGTTGCACCGGAGAATTCACACACAGGAAAAACCTCATCGTTGTACCATGTGTGATAAGAGTTTCACACGAGCAGACATATTGAAGGTTCACCAGCGTACCCACACGGGGGAAAGACCATATTGCTGCGCTGTGTGTGGCCTTAGCTTCAAACGTCTGGATCATCTGAAATCACATCAGCGCAAACACATGACAGATGTATAAAAGTAAGAAAGTTTATGGAAAGATGATAAGATAATTTAAGGTTCTTTGTGGTATCAGGACTTTGTTTTTAGTCAGAGGAGAATCATAAAGAGAACTTTTCAAGAACTTTTTGTTAATATGAAAAATGTAAGGCAGATATAGCATTCTTCTGCATATTTTTGAATGGAAAAAAAATGTGTCACCTGAAGATAAATTGCCTCAAGAGGTTGAATTGTTGCATTACAGATTCATAATTGAACAAAACTTTTATTAATGCTGTATTTTGTCTGATTTGTTAATGATTGCCTACTTTGCAATGTCTGTAAGTTTTCTGTAAATAAAACCAATTAGGCCAATAAATAAAAAAAAATCAATTTTTTATTTTATTTTTTTTTATTTCATCCAGAGCCTCAACATGCCAATACATTTCTAAATTAAACTCAGCAATGTATAGGTATTAAACTCTGTAGAGTGACAAAAGGACAATAGGTCTTGAACATTTCTTTAATCCAGAACTCACAAAATGAGAAGCAACCGTTGTTTTCTGCAAAATGTGAAATGAAGCCAAGCTAGTACCAAGTTCTGTTGTTGCAGATGAGGAGAGAAAGTGAAGTAACATCAGGACAACACAAACAGGAGTCAAGGGAGATAAACCTGATCTTTCTTCCAGGTTTCTTCAAAACTTTTGGTCTTTTAATTTTCATGTTCTCTTTTTCTGTCCTTTCCTGTTTCCTGTTTTTTCAGTAGGGAATTGATTAGTAACCCAGTCTTTACTGGAACTGGTGGAGGAAGACCTTACTTTCTGTGCAGTCATCTCAAAAGTTTTGAAATCTATAGATTAGATGGATCGTTTCTGTTTGGAAACATTGGAATTCATAGCAAAAGCTTTACTTGTTAATAATACACCCTACACATAAAAGAAAACATAATTCAACATAATTCAAAGAAAAAACGTCTATTATTATTATATTGTAGAAAAACCACAATTCTTTCTGCAAAATATATACAATTTTAAAATTACTTCTGTAACTGTATGCTGCTCCTAACTACAGTAGTTAACGATGGTTCAATATCCAATTTGTTTGACCAATTTATCAGGATTAACAAATGAACTTGACAGAAAGGCCAAAGACACGTTGGTGGATGAGGAATATTTTATTTCTAGATCGACCATAGGGATGGAATAAAAAACAAAAGCTGCACAACTGTGGAAAGGCACGGCGCAGCCTGCGGGTTTCACTTATTTGAAACGCGTTGTGTTATTCACCAGCTTCTCTCAACAGGCCACCGTACTGCGCCGGGTATGACGTCACGAGCAACAACAAGGATCAGAAGCGCTGGCTCGACAGCTAGCCAGCTCGGCTAAATATTGAAATGAAAAAATAGATTATGTTTGCTGAGCAGCTGAAAGCACAAACCTGGTCTGACATACAGGCGGTGCCCGGTGCCGTTAACGGGAGGTAGCACACGGTCCGTGCCGTGAGGCTCCAGATGAGGAGACACAGCCACTGACGACACGACAGTTGGGGATTTACATGAAGGTTACAAACCCAAGAAAACGCCAGGCGAGTCAACTTTGCAACGATATTCAACATCCAACAACAACAACAACAGCAACAACAGCAGCAGCAGCAGCAAAAACATGGACACATGAATGAGACTGCTGCGCAGTGATGGCGCACAACCCAACCAACATGTGGTAACGTTTCCAGAGAAGGACACTCGTCTCTTCCCCGTTTCTGTCTCCATCGTGAGATATTTCCGCCGTCTACCAGCTGACCAGCTGTCAGCCACCCAGTCAGTCCGGGTGGGGAGGGAGGGGGGGGGGGCGGTGGCAGAGTCCGCCATGTCGGACCTGGACTCCCTCATAGTGACCTTTCAGACGCAGCTGTCGGACGTGATGGAGACCGTGGTGAAGACGGCCATGTACGAGGTGACCAGGCTGGTGGAGGACGGATTCCTGGAGGAGGTGAAGCGCAGGAATCAGGAGGCGGAGAGTCTGAGGATGCGGTTGCAGTGGGCTGAGAAGAAATTACATGACCAAGGGGGGAAAGAAGGAGGGCACACAGGGAGGTGTGTGGACTGTGCTAAGAAGGATGCAGAGCTGTCCACCGACACTCCAGCAGAAAAGCCCAAAGATCAGCACGACGGTAAGAGCCAACACTGACTGAGCTGACTGTTGCAGTAACCCCAGCGGTGTCTCATGTTATTACACCTCAACATCTGCACTTTCTAGATGTGCTGACTTCCTGCACCGTGAAGAAAGAAGGCAATCCTGCCAAAAGATGGACACGAAGCCACAGACAAGAAGTCACATCGGAGTCACAGCAGCAGGCAGATCCTCCTACAGGCGCTAACAGCCCGGAGAGGGAACCACAGGTAAGGAGCATCATGTCACCATGGTCAGAAGTGTGACATCTAATGTATGATCATCCGCCGTAAAATAAAAGAT
Organism: Echeneis naucrates; assembly: GCF_900963305.1. Lineage (NCBI taxonomy): Eukaryota > Metazoa > Chordata > Actinopteri > Carangiformes > Echeneidae > Echeneis > Echeneis naucrates. The sequence continues at coordinate 7,012,090 of NC_042511.1, forward strand.
TGCACTGAAAAGTACAGCGTATCATCTATGATATACCCTGCTCAGGCCACAGAAGAAGAGGATGTTATGGCGGAGAAGGATGAGGGAAACAAGGTGCCTTGTTCATCAATGCATTTAGGAGGGTGGAGCGCTGCTCATAATGGTAAGTGTTGTCAAGTATGTTTATATACATCTTAAAAAATGTATTGACAACAGATTAATGTTGCTTGTAACTATCCATTAAATTAACCATTTAGAAAAGCGATTCTATGGCTCAGCAAAATCACTGGACTGTCACTGACATTAGTTCACCAGGAAGAAAAGGGCAATGTTAAGTGTGAATGTGACCAACTGAAAACAATTTTAAACCTTCCCCACTTTCACTGAACTTACTGTCATATTGGCATTTTAAAAGTCAGTAAAGATGAAAAGGCTGCTTATGCTGCGTTCACAGAAAGGCTGGAGATGAAGGCCAGATTAGGTTGCATTGGATTGTCTAATATTTCTCAGCTGGATGTTTTTCTGACTGCTGCATCATTTTCTCAACATGATGAAAATGCTCATAAAGGTCAGCCTGGCCGGTTTAATTTATTTTGAAGTCTGATCCATGCGACTGCAAACTGCTACTTCACTCTATGAACCTCTTGGCTGTCTCTGATTGTTATGCAGCTGAAAGAAATTAGCAATTTATTTTTTACTTATTTAATAGTTTTCTACATGGGAGAGGATTTTCTGCCAATTATACACTGCACACTCAATATGCGTTTTCATTTTCATTTAAAATTTTCCTATTAATCATCTTTTTTTTTTTTTTTGTTTATGAGAAAATCTGGTTGCATTCTGTGATCAAAACATTAATTCCACTTTTAGGATTGTTTGACAATTTAAGTTTTACCCCCTGTTTGCAGCACTGCAGGCATGATTTAAATGGGTTGTGTTCCTTCATCTATTGTATATGGCACATTTTAATCTTGTGTCTTAACAAGCTTCAGCTATGGGAGGAAAAAAAAAAACAACTCAAAATGAGCATTTCTAACACAGATATGATATATATGTGCAAAAAGACAGCAGTGCCAGAAAACAGTCGAAGTGAAGTGATCATTCATTCATTTTCTCCCACTTTTTTTTCGGGTTTCCGGGTGCTGGAGCCAATCCTAGCTCACACTGGGTGGGTCAGGTCGCCAGTCCATCACAACATACAGAGACAAAGAGAGACAAACAACCACTCACACTCAGACCTACAGCGCCCATCTTTTCAGTTACACTGCTACTGATAACATAATCATTATATTGGATCATAGTGGCTTAGTGAGTTTTGAATTTTAAAAGGCCTTCAGGTAACTACTCTCTCTGCCTATAGGAACCGAAGTAATTGCATACAAATAATGAAACCTTTTTTCACTTTGTGTGTGTTGACAACAATCCGGGCTTGTAACATAAATATTTTTTTTTTTTTTTTTTGCTGCAATAATAAGTAAGCCATTTTAATATTCACCCCTTCCTTTTTCCCAGGTAATGCTGACAAATGGTTGTGCAGTTTTCTTTTTATTTTAACCCCCCCCCCCCAGACACACACACACACACACACATACGTGGAGATAGTGTTGCTTTATTTGCAGTAGCTGGGAGACCTTAAAATACATTACATACAACAGTTAGTTCATTAATCCTCTAACACGGGAAAGCATATTTAGGCCAGAATGATTTCACTGGATGGAATATTGTGTATTCAGATGTTCATTAGGTTGACCTCAGTATCAATTTATGTATTTTTGCAACGGTCTTCCTTTTGTGAATTGGTCTTAAAATTGTTAATATAATGTCCATTTGCATCCATTTTCCAGGTGAAGCAGGTTCCGAATCACACAGCACAACTGAGATGAATGAAACACAAACAAAACAGACTCAAGAAAAAAAAGAGGAATTACTAAGGAATATAATTAAGCAAACTCCTCAGATATCTGCTGAATATGGATTTCCAGAAGAGCAGGAGGAAACGCACATGGAAACACTCGCCTCACCTTTGGAAGTTGATGCTGGTTGGGCTGGACTTCTGCAGAATCACAGACTTGGGACTGTACAGGATCATGATATGGCCAAAACTAGAGGTTCTCTAAAGTGTAAAGAACACAAGCTGTCTGACACTGTGACAGCCAATGTTTACACTAGGGTTGGTTCAGGATCCCCTAATGCAGGGCAACAAAAAAGCGAAGCGTTGGGTGTGACAATAAAGCAGGAGGTTATTTTTGATTCGGATGATTGTGAGGAAAGTGACCAAATACAAAAGAGCGACTCGACAAAGACTGGGATGGCATCTTATTCACATTCAGTTAAACAACACAGATCGAGTTCAGAGACACGCAAACAGAACCACATTTCTAATAAAGCCACAGTGCAGGAGGTAATGAAGCTGCACTCCAAAGTAGGTGCAGGTCTTAGACTGCAAGCCGCCATACAACACCTCCACAGACCGATGAAAAAAACCCCTCACACGCTCTCAAACAGTAGCACAGCTGCACTCTCTGCAGCTCATACTCAGGTTGTAAATTTAAATCCGCTCAGCAGGATTCCCTCCACATCCAAAGTTGCTCCACCGCTTCCACTCTCAGTACAGCGAGCTCACCTAGGTGACAAACAAGCTGCTGCACTAAACCGAACTGGTGCCCCCTGGGTCAACATCAGATCACACCAGTCTGCGAACTCCCACCATGCCAACCCCACCCCTCATTCGGACTCTCACGCTGGCCCCAGGCACCTCCTGCGCTGCGGTCAGTGTGGAAAGTGCTTCCCGCACCCCAGCAACCTGAAGGCCCACCTGCAGACTCACACAGGTGAGCGGCCTTTCTGCTGCTCCCTCTGCGGTCGCAGCTTCACCAAGCTGAGCAATCTCAAAGCCCACCGACGGGTCCACACCGGGGAGAGACCGTATTGCTGCTTGGCTTGTGGCAAACGCTTCACCCAGAAATGTAACCTGAAACGCCATCAGAGGATCCATCTAGATGTATGATGATGGACAGCAGGTGACAGTAAGACGTGGTGTATTTAAGGTTCTGTTGTTTTTTTTTTTTAGGTTGAGATGCTACAGTGTTTCTTTTGCAATGCAATACATCTGCTGTGATGCACTGCAAAAATGCTGCTTGTGTACTTGTCTCTTGAAGTGATTGTCCCACGTTCCTCTGTACATTCCAGAAAGGTGATAAATGAAAGTGTTTTTAATGTTATTAATGAAAACAAGCATCTTGTGGTGAAATGTGTCATGTGCAGAGATAGGTCAGTTGTCATTTTTTGTCAATAAAACACTATTTATGTGGACATGATTATTCTTTTTTTAATAATAACTACACCATGCTTGAGAACAATTTAAGATGATCAAATTAGGCTCAAATTGATAAGTTGAGGTTGACTAAAAATTAATCTGACATGGCTGAAATACAGGGCTGCAGGTGAGCACATGCCTTCCGAGACAAACAGTATTGGTAATGCCAAACAATGGAAACAAGTCAGATGTAGTTTAGCCCGTATAGCAGCATAACTTTCACCAGGCTGTCTCACTGCTGAGCTCATCTGTGGTGGGATATTAAATGATAGCTATTTAAGTTTTTCCTGCTTTTAGTAGACATCTGGTGAGCACAAGCTGTTGTTTTACTCCTAAAGAGGTCTTTTTTCTAATTCTTTAAGAAGTGCCGTACATGTATATATCCCTAACAAGCACTGCAGGTTACTAAGGAAATTGAAATTAATTAAACAAAAAAAGATGCACCATTGTGAAATTTGATAGTCTGTGTGATTTTGTTAATTCTTCGAATCCTTTTGTACAAAACTTTTTGAACAATGAAAGGCACTTAGGTTTTCTATTAGGAGTATATATTTTATTTACACTCACACTGATTATCAAAATTAAGCTCTTCAGCAAAAAAAAAAAAAAAACACTGTTAAACTTTACAACATTACTGTAGTATCTTAAGTGGCCACTGGGTGACAGCCTGCATTACTTGGACCTGAAGAAGTTGTCAGATGATTTGTCGTCTTTTTGACAGGCTGTTAATGTATCAAAGATAACCACTGCTTTTGTGCACCTGTGCTGTATGTGTTGCATACAGGATTTGGCTTGCTTTGTAGTGTCTTTGTAGTTAGAAACAGGTGGACTATGCAGGTGACCTGCGACCTGTAACAAAATGAATCAGATTTTCAGTGTAGTTGAGAAAAAGCCAGCTCTGTCAGTCTGAATGTGAAGACGTTTAATTACTTAAAAAAAAAAAAAAGTATTTTTATTTCTCATATCCTCTCTCTTTTGCCTTCTCACGTGGTCACACTTTCTCTCCTGTGTGCAGACACTCTCTTTCCCCACGCAGAGCAGTAACTCACCCTCATACGCCAATATTGTGTCGAAGAAGAAACTTTTCGCCAGACTGCTTGGCTTTTATTTTGGCCATAAATAAAAGCTACTTTGCACTGACCTGCCATTGCAATGATTTGGTTTAAAGGATATTGGAAAATATTTTACATCTAATGGATTTGGGCAGTCATGGGACAGAGTTGTAATAGTGTTGCAAGCTTTGCAACACTAATTAAACTCTCCCTAAACAAGGTACTGCAGTCCTTCAACCCTAGCATCATATTGCATCATATTACATAATATATTAACTCAGGTTCATTATAAAGCAAGCAGTTACATATACAAATATTGCAAACATGACAAAATGGTAAGGAGAAAATGGAAATAATACAATAATAACCTTTATATAGATTGTACTTGAAAAAAAAAGAGAGAAATGGTGAAAGTGCAATTGTAATACAAAGAGAACAATGATGTAAACTAGAAAATTTCCTCAGAAATTTTGAGAGGGCCTCTGGGGGCTGTTGCCACGGGAAGGAATGCGGCGTCTTTCCCACAGTAAAGATGCAGCATTATAGTAATCAGTAGTAATATATGATCAAAGTGAACAACATTGACTGTAGCTCTGTGTGTTTTTGTGTCTGACGGTGTGTTTATCTCTCTGTGTGATCAACAGATTCCATTGACTCTGCTTGGCCCAGAGGCACTAATAAAATAAAAAAAATAAAATAAAATAAAAAAATACACATAGTATGTAAATGTTACAGTGATGATTAAGTGAAAAAATCCTCCTGGGACTGTTATATATAATATGTTGGACAATAGAGGCCAGCTGATGACGGTTAAATGAGCTTTCAGAAGTAGAGGGGATGAGGTTGAGTTGGCTGGATCGGATGTTACAGTGGAGGGCTGTGGTTTGTTTCCCGTGTCTGAAAACGAGTCACTTAGTTTTCACAGCAATTTGAAGAGGTTTTGAAACACATTGGCCTCAGTCTGCTGATGGGGTCATCAGATGAGAACTTGCTTCTGTCTGAGATTTGGGAAGTCACAGATGAGTTGGGTATTTTGCCATTTAATTGGGAGATTCAAATCTTCTTTTTCTTCAGCTGCCAAAAAAACACGACAACCTTCAGGCAACAGCTCAATAGCTGAAACCTATATCCTCTGCATGCGGGAAAAAAAACAGACTGCAAATAAAGATGGATGCAGCCTCTGTGACATCGCCCATTCATTTCTGAAGAGCAATTTTGAAGCTCAGAGAGGACTGTTCACCATCCCAAACTGCTGGCTAATCCAAAATTGGGCAAGCGAGAGGAGCACTGTCCCTGAAAGCCGCATGCCCACAATTCTGAAGAAACGTATGCCCCAGTCAAATTTTAATGGATGAGTTACGTCCTGTGTGTCTCTGCAGAAGGAAATGAGATTGAGAGACAAGCAGATTTCGTACGAAGCAGTGAACATGCTTATTTCTGCTGTGAAGCTGGACCTTTTAACACTGGAGTCTGTGGGGATTGACCTGTTTTTGGAGCCAGCTTCTAGAGGCCGTTTGAGAAACTACATTTCTTGGCACTTCTAAGTTGGCTTCATCTTCCAGCCAGCTGAGGTGAAACAGGCCCCACGTGGTGCACTTTTTTGATTTATATGCATCTACGTGTATACTTACAGTGTATCACTTTTCTTCCAGTACTGAATCTTTTTTGCTTAGTCCCTGAATGCCCTACTGTGCTTAAGACCCCCCCTCCCCCACCACCACCACCACCACCACACACACACACACACACACAAAAGAAACTCGAGTGCAGAGTGCATTCATTCATAACCGGTGTTTGTTCTTGCTTTTACCTCAGTTCTCTCATTGTATTCAAATATGTTCAAAAGGACTACATGTACAGCCAGGGGTCGTTTTGTGTAGTTCAGCCACTGACGCCTTTCATTGGAGAGACTGTGGATGCCTCCCGGAGTTGAGAGAGACAAAGGACAATGAGAAATCAGGGAGACAGACAAATGGTGCCAAATTATAATGCTGCTTTAAATACGAAGACGAACAACTTTTTTTTATTTTTCTCCATGCTTTTCATCCCAGATTTCTGACATGAAAAGCAATTTCCATCATCTTTAGCTCCTGTTTTCGTGAAATTTCCAGGCAATCAATAGCATTAGCAGCGGCTGACTGGTCCTTGAAAGTAATGCCTCCTCCTCCTTCAACAGATAGCTATTCTTTGAAAGAAACTTCTTTTCTCTTCTGTGTCAAATCATTCCAATATGAAATTCAGTGCTTAATAGGCTGCGTGGAACATGCACTGTGGAAGATTTATGCCAAGTGTTGCCAGGGTAGTCTGCCTTATTCATAGCACATTCATATTTCATAAATGCAGCTCAGGCAGAGGATTGAACTTTGATGTGTTCTCCATTTTAACTTTTATTCCCATTTGTTGTAGGCTATGTCCACTAAATCCATTAAAGTCGGGGTTTGAAGTCCTTGAGCTTAGCGTTCTTTTTATTTTGTATGAAGGAATAAATGTGGCTTATGAAAGCCAGGCTACTTTCTTTTTTTCTCTCCTCGGATAATGCGAATGGGACCCGTATTCATAACTCACTTAGGGTTGCTACTTTTCCAAACTTTTCATAGGTACTCGTACCTCAGATCTGGAGTTGCTTGGTGTGATGGTGTCTTTCAGATATTGTGACTGGTTAGTTGGAAACATTTTGCAATCTTTGTCTGTCAAAGGTGCGAAGTGAAAATGATGTGGACAATTTTCAGTGGTCTGCTTTTTTTTTTTTTGATTTTTTTTTTTTTTTTTTGAAGAAAGGCTTCTCCAAATATAATGATATTCACAGTAAACCTGAGAACATAACACACATGCAAAAATAAAGTTTTTATTTTTATTTTTTAAATCATATTGTAATATAACAACTGTAAATGGCCCAAATCTCAATGTATAGGTTTGGTTAGAATTTCTTGACGTTTTGTAAGATTATAACTTAAACATCTACTCTACGGTTCTTTCAGATTGTCCTCAAAAATGGACAAAGACTGTTAAGTGATGCCAAAGAGGAGCTCTAAACCCACGACTGCCAAATTATAGACTTCAAATTGGCATTTCGGAGACAAGGACGCAAGAGCCCTTTCAATTATGGTTGATAAAGTCTTACGTTATTGTGTTGTCAATACTCTGAACTGTGGCTGTTCAGCTAATGTTCCTGCTGATTTATTTTAACCATAAAGACTAGCCAAGGACGACATATGCAACTTTGTTGAAAAAGAGGCAACAAGAGTTCACATCCTAGGAGCAAAAGAGGGATGTTTTCCTATTTTTATTTATTTATTTATTTTTTAGCCTTAAGGTTCCCTCCGTCATTCATAGGAAAATCTTTATGGTCTTCACTCCTATCACTCGTGTTGGTAAGATAAAATACATTGTTCTGGCACAAAAAAAGCACTTCTACATTCTTTGCACAAAGGTGTGTGCATTGAGAAAAGGGAATCAAGCGTACCAGTGGGGTTCACACTGTCATTGTCACTGGAGAGCCATGCACATCTTTCATCACGGTGTGTGTGTGTAGTAATAGCCGCATTGAACTCTTTTCCCTGCCAGTCTCACAGTTTGGTGCTTGTTTGTCCTTCAAGTCTGGCAGAAGCTTGTGAAAACACATAACCTGTCTTGCTGTGTGGGTAAGTGCACCTACAGTCGCAGCCAAAGCAACAGAAAAACCAAAATCTATTTTTCGCACAAGTAGGCTCGAAATGATAAATATTACAACTTCGCTCACAGAGTTTGTTGTTCCAGTAATTATAAGGGACTTACATGCCTTATTTATGATACACCTTTCTGCCAAGAAGATTTTGGCATGGACCAAAAGAGCAAAGGTCAGGCTAGATCATTGTTAACAAGGCCTGCAGTGTTTTATCTGAGAAATAATGTGATTTCATTTTGTCCTTGAATATGTTATTAAGCATTAAGTAAAAAATTCTTGCAATTGCAATGGTAAGATATTATTGGGTACAAATTCAGCCCAGGGGAAGAAAACTCACTGTTCAGTCACCTCTCTGCATTATGTATATGCTCTGTTCTCTTCCCATGGCAGCTTAAACATGGCATCTTAAATAAATTGCCCAAATGCCCCAAAAGAACAAAAAAACTAACCAGTGTGCTGCTGGAATACTTGCATTCCCCGGTGTGCTTTTCAGAGTTAGTTTGAGGCATTTTCATTAAATGCAACTTAATTTTGAAATTTAAAGAACTGAGAGAGAAATTCGTACTGCCTGACAGCTTATTCCTTTAGAGTCCTTTAGCACAGTTGCAATGGCATTTTACCATCCTTCAGCTCATTATTTTAGATTTTTGGCCTGCAGATTGGCTATTTTTCATGGTTCAGTCTCATAACTTTCACCAACCTATTTTCAGGCCATAGAGCTCCTGAAGTCCTGCTGAACCCAGTTTAGCTTCCTGCCTGGAACTGGATACTGCTCAGCTAAGGGGTGGACAGTAATGAAGTAAATTTACTTGAACTAGTCTTTTGTATGACTCGGGGTCATACATCACGTTACAACATCACAACACAGGACTTTTATGAGTTTCATCTTGTATGGCCTCTTTAACTGGAGGTGTTTTTGAGCTAGAAACACGTCTGTAGCAGAATCGCATCAGTGTATTGTATGAAGACAATAAAGCTACTTTGCTTTCCCGAGGTCGTTTTTACATTTCCATGGATACTGTATTTGTGCGATTAAAAAGCCAAGACAGTTCATCCTACACACTGAATAATTATGCAGTTTCACTAATCAATCCCTGCCATTTGATGCTGCTTCTGAAAGCCTCCGCTGTCCACAGTGTGATTGGTCGGTTGTCACTGGAGTCCAAGCTAATGCAACATGACTGTGTCAGTTCCTTTTTAATTTCAAATCTGTTTGTCCGCAGTTCCTTTTTGTGTGGCGTTTCCATTACATTTGATCCCTAGATCTTTCTCATTTTTTGGTGTTGTTTTCATTTGTCCAGCGCTCCCACCTCCCTTATTTCGTATAATCTGTTTAATCACTTTGACCCTGCCTCTTCTCTCTCATCTGCCCTTCCACATGTTTTCCACCAACATCAAACCGCTGCTCTGTAAATCCCTGGTGTGAACAAGTTGGGGGAGTGTTGATCAATGCCTTTATTGTAACTGAGCGGCAACACACCAGCGCACCCTTTCCCTGCAGCGTAACTTTCTCACCATAGCATAGCATTAATCATGATGAGCTGGTACTGTAGCTGCAGCATTAAGATCCAGAACGCTGAAAAGTTCAGTTTTAACTTGTTATTTCATGCCGTTTAGCTGTAGGCACATACCCACCCACACTCCCAAAACACAGTGTCTCATGCTGCCATTGTCATCATGCAGCATTTTATTTTTCTGTTTAACTACTTTATCTTTCTTCTTGTCAAGAAGCTGAGATGTCACTTCTGTGTCTGCATTTACAAAGTGCAAAGTGATCTTCAATAAAGTTACAGAGAATATGTATAATAATAATATGAATGTAGAGTCAAAAATTTTATTCCCTCTGCTTTGCTTTAAAAAATATGTATATTATTATCACTGTAACAAATGAGTCGGCTGAGATGTCCACCAATAAATAAAGAGCTTTTTGTAGGAATCTGTTTCTATCAAAGTGCATTTTCAATAAAAAAAAAAAAAAGAGAGAGAGAGAGAGAAAGAGAAAAGAAGACGATGCTCAGAAATGTAAAAATTGTGAACAATAAACCTCAAGTTTGAGTTTTCACATTGGTTTCAGGTCACACTGGTCACAGTGGTTTCTTGTACCTTGGTTGAATATATTTATGTTGGTGTTTCACACGCAATGAACTAAAGTTTGTGACTGAGCAAATCAGTGCTTTCAAAATAAAACTGTAGAACTATAAAAATGAATCTAGTCGAGGTAAGGAAAGAGAAACTGAGCTCTGAGCCAGTGACAACACTGCACAAATGCACTTGGCTTAAGAGAAACCTACCCACCAAAAAGTGAGACTTAGTCCAAACTTTCTGAACTATGCATCTGGTGCAGTAACCACACTGCTAAAATACATCTTCAAACCGAAGACCACGTGCTTTCAATCGTTAAATTAGCTTTTTAGAGGGTCAACCACAGAATTACTTTCCACTGCATTGAGATTGCAATGCAACAACACCACACATCATTTTAAGTCCAACTTGCACACACTTGGCATTCAGATTGATTTAAATAATGGTTAACTGGACAGGAAAATGACAGTTGCATCAGTTTGTCATGTATGCAATAGAGCCCTGAGACCCTTAGGGTCCTTATAGTGTGCAGTCTGTTGTGAGTGTGTGTTTTGAGCTACAAATAAGCTGAATTGAAATGATGTTTATATCAAACTCGTTATCTCATTTTAGCACATCAGCATGCTAATATTTTCTAGGTTAAACATAAGGTACAATGCAGGCAGATGGAAAAACTGGAAAAGAATTTCTAACTGTATCACCACAGTGGTAATATTGTGCTGTTGGGGCTTCTCAGCGGCAGAGACAGGCGGGCTGTTCAGAGTGGAGAGCTACTTTATCGGTCTGAATCCTTTTGTAAAAGACAGATTCTTATTTCTGATGAAATGTCTGAAACGTGTTCTCACCATGCGATCGTATGGTTATACATTCGAAATTAAATCCACAGCACAATAAAACCAGAGGGGCTGTGAAAACCTCAACCTCTCACAAAATAAATGATAAATAGAGCTGAGTCAAATTTGGCATGGGCTGACTTGACTACAGGTAGCTAAAATCCAGATGAGAGAAGAGAAGAGTTGATAAAAAAAATACTGATACTTTCCCCGGAGCCATCTTTATTTTGTATTCAGAGCAATAAAGCAATGAAAAAAACAAATACACGAAGGATTGGAGTTGCTGAGTGATTTCGAGACCTTTTGCCCCTGGACAACAGGAAGCTGATTATCAGCATTTCTCTGACAAAATAATTGAGTCAAATTTCTATTTGATTTTCTATTTCTGCTTCAGTTAACAATCTCTTAAAAGACTCAATAACTTAGAATAAATGAGACAAGGAAAAGTGATTTCTGGTAAAGATAAAAAAAAATATTATTATCTCTATTAAATATCTATTAAAAGATGGAAAGATTTTGAGCTGACATTGTCCCATCCACTGCAGTTTTTTGTTCTTTAAGCTAACCAGTCTGTCCGACTCGAGTTCATGCACATGTGCCACCACAAATCAAAAACAGACTGGTATTACAGGTTCAATCAGCCAGGAGATTGCCACTGAATCCTCAAACTGCCATTTGCAAATGTCGTTGGTGCTCCTCGAGCACAGTGCGAGATATACACCCTGGCTCACGCTCCAGAACAATCATTGCTTTTGAAGAGAGTGAGGATGGAGGTCATTAAAAGTTTACAGCTCTGAAAGCAAACATGATAAATGTGGCTTTTAACATTTTTGGAGCGAGAGCAGGGAGGAGAACAGAGGAAGGAGGAGAAAGGAAAGACAAACGCAATCTTCAAAGACAGTCATTCACATTCCCTGCAGTTGTTCATTGAAACCCTCTCTAATTATTATTGTGGAGTCATACAGACACATCTGTAAGAGTGTAGCACCAACTGGAGAGACGAAGGAAAACATAAAACACACTCCACATCACATCTCAGCTTCTCATAACCAAACCTGTCTGTTTCATTGGTCTCTCTTTCTAGCTACACTTGGTGCTTTGTTCTTCAAAACCTACTATTCATTGACTCTGAGCTTTCACAGGTTGGTATGAAATGCTGTGATTAGGGGCATCAGTTCTGAAGCTGATACAGGCGTTTGGAAAATGCTTCCTACAGTAGGGGTCAGTATTGCTCCATATGGGAATACTGGAGACCATCTGCTTCCTCTGTTGTGTGTTGATTGAGCTGTGTGTGTGTGTGTGTGTGTGTGTGTGCATGAGTGCCATGTAGAACACACTTTGTCAACATAAATTGATACCAGACACACACACACACACACACACAAACTTAAATTCACTCATTATCTTGACTCTGGCTCTGATTTCAACAAATATCGAGCAGATGACACATTTTTCTTTTCTGTGACTGCTTCCTCTTGCTTTCCTCTTTCCACCTTATTGGTCTTTTTCTGTTTTGTGAGGTGTTTTACCCTCTGGCTGCAGACACACACACACACACACACACAAACTGAAACACAAGTTGTGACACACACACGAGGGATAGCAAAGCAAAGCAGAGGAGAAGAGGCAGAAGGAGTTGAAAAGGATGATAGCAGTGGTTTGTGTTTTCCCCTCTTTTTTCTGTTGGTGTGTGCGAGCCACCCAGAGCAAAAAGACACACACACACACACACACACACACACGTATATATTTGCCTCTCTTTTCTCTCCTGCTCGTGAGGGAATAGAGCAGATGGAATGAATCCCTACAAGGGGCAATGAGCAGGATGAGAGTGGCTGAAGAAATGTCAAACACACACTTCCATGTAAGCTTTTGTCTATGTGGATGGAAATTGGGGTCATTTTGGTGCGAACCTTTCGCTCTGTTTTTGCAGAATGTGTGCGTGTGTTTGTGCGTGCGTGTGTGCATGTAAAGGGGCAATTTGTGGAAGACTAAAGTACGATGAACTGCGTTATCAGTGTCAACCAGGATGATTTAGACTGCTTAAGCTTTGTAATGTTCATCAGGTTAAACTTACTCGCTCTCTTTCCCTCTTACCAAGACCTGGCCTGTTGTGGAAGCCAAGGCGGGAAAAAATCCAAGGCTACATTTCCTCTCCCTGGCTAAGCCTGCTGCCACTATCTGGACAAACTATTGATGGTCTCCAAGCCAGCAGACAGAGGTCTGTCGCTCCGTGTACTGAGTGGGTGTCATGGAGAGAGCGAGACAGGAGCTGGAGATGGAGAAAGAGGGACAGATCGGATTAGCTGCAGTTGAGTCACAAATATTCCATTACCTCTCTGCCATACACACAAACGCACACACAACCACAGTGTTTCCCTCATGATGGTATTTGGCCTGAGAGTGCAAATTTACCTCACTGAACACAAATCAAAAAGAGGGGGAAAAAGGTGGAATGGTGAGAAAACTGGTTGAGCAGAATGCTTTAACTGCATTAAGAGGGCTTTTTCTGGAAGCGCTGTGAGTTCCATGAACGTTGGAATTAAAAGTATCTCAGGATGTCCTCTGACGATTCTGTCTTTTGAGTAGTTTAGCAGCATAATATTTAATAACCTCTGAGTAAACACTTGGAGGAATTGCTCAATAAATAATTGAAAGGGAATTTATAAATAATTTTCCCTCTTAATCTACTCAAGTGCACTGCCGCCAGGTCCCCGAAGTGATGCTCTTCCCTCTGGACAGTGGGCCGTTCTGGGCTGCCACCTAATGGGGGCGCTCTTGTCATATCTTAGAATCCATCACCTCAGCATTCACAGATGGGGTGAGGTGGGGGTGGTGGTGAAATAAATAGGTTATGCCGAAGAAAACAGTACATGTTTCTAAGAAAAAGGCCCTAACCCGCTATTAAAATCCTGTTTTTGGGAAAACTACTTTTGTTACAGAATCTGTCTCAGATTTCTGGGCATTTCCAGGAAATGAGAGAGGTTTGTGCAGCCCCGGAGTTCTGCAACCTGCTCCTGGGTCTATACAGAATGTTGGGAAATATATTGAGGCAGGCCTGTTTCACTCTGGTCTTTGGATTGGGGTGTCTATCATGGGTGCTAATCCAGAAATCCAAATTAAGCAGTTGCGTTGCAGCCATTGTGCTTTTCTTTTCTCCAATCCTTCACCAGTTTTCTCACTTGATCTTGCTTTCCATTTTTTTCAGTTTTCCATCCTCCCTCCTTTCCTTCATTCCCTCCCTGCTCCAGCGGCCTCCTATACAATTAACAACTGTTTGCTAATGAGGAGTGGGGGCTCATTATTCATCATATCGTTAACATTTAATTGCTCTGTGCTAATCCTAACAACCATCTCGCATAGTTTAATTGGCTGTCACTTTCTGGTGCAACTACAATGTCAGGGTTGTTTGACATCAAGTCTCCCATGTGGTCAGCGTTCTGTTTATGGTTATGATGGAGGTTTTTAGGTTGAAAATGGGACTTTCAGAGCCACCCAGTGGCTCACCTTGTGGAGGGCATAAAATTCTCAGTCCTTACTGCTGTGGTCCTTATTTAAATCTGATTCGCTGGTCTTTGCTGCACGTTATCCCCACTGTCTGTTTCCTGTGTGTCTCATTCTGTGGATAGATAAGAGGCAAAAACAAAACGTTCCCAAAAAAAGAAATTGTGGCTTTAGAGCTCATTAACATGAAGAATACACTCTGGGTATAGGTAGTGTGCACGTTAGACAAATACAGTCTGAGTGGAGCCGTGGAGTGTCTCATCATTTCAGATGCCTTCTCAGATTCCTCTTCATGTAGAGTGTTTCATACCTCTCTATCAGTCCCATCACCCCTCTCTCATTCTCCATCTCTTTCCCTGTTTATCTATCTCGCTGCTCGTGATTGCCCCCCACCCCCACACTCACACACACACAACCTCACCTGTCCTGCAGTGGCTCTATAAATCGTATGGGGTCAAAACAGTGGATGTTGTGGGAGATGCTGACACCCTGAGTGACAGGGGGGGAAGAGTGGAGGCAGTACAGAACCTCCCTCCATCACTCATCAACTGAGAGGAAGGAGAGAGACTTGAAGATGTGGAGAAAGGATGGGACAGAGAGAGAGCGAAGGAGAAAGAGGAAGAGAGAGAGAGGTACCGCACAGGGAGGGGGATGAGGGGGGAAAAGAAAGGGAGTGAGCAGCCACCCAACACAGTCATCAACTCCCTTCCATCCATCATCTGTCTCAGCCCAAAGGCTGCCACTGCTTCATCAGCATCACCTCCTTGCACGTTAGCTGTGTGTGTCTGTGCATGTGCACATACACAGGGAGGCTTAGCAATATTTATTTGCAAACCTGTGTACAAGATTGATTGTGTGGATGCTGTTGTGTGTATGTGTGTTTTGCTTTTTTTTTTATATATACTTCGATTTCAGTTCAGCACAAATTATATGAGTAGTGCAAGATTGTAGTCCATCAGTCCATAGAGAGCATTCTTCACAGCAGACAGACCTGGGGGGGGCAATCTGAGGTGAGAGTGGGATACGCCCTGAACATGCTGCCAGTCTATTAACAACCATCCTCAACATTCAAGCCTTTTCGCAATTTAGAGCCACTAAATAAGCTACTATGGAAGCCAGAGCACTCAGAAGGAACCCACGGATGCATGGAGGGAAAATACACACTACTTACAGAAAGGCTTCATGCCTGGGAATTGAACCCAGAACATTCTTGCAATGAGGCAACGGCGCTAACAATCATTTCACTGTGACGCCAGCATTGTGATGTGCACTTTAATTCAAATGAAGCATATTAAGTATGTTTCTTCTTGCCGTCATCACCATTATATTTAAGCCGTTCTAAACAACACATTTTAATGGTAGAACGGTATTGATATAAAGTTGATACAGTTTGGAAAGCAACACCCACCTAGGCACAAGAAATGTTTTAAAAACAGCCTGACATTTTGTGCTCCACTCAACTTAACCTTTCTCTTTCTTTTTATTGCATGCCCCCAGCACTCCTTCTCCCATTGCCTTTGGCACCGTATTGCTAATTGTGCTTCCAGAGCTAAATCTAATTGTGCAGAAAGAAATCTGTGCATGAGGAATTATACCAAGCTTTTAGTCCTTGTTTATTATTCAGCCAAATGCCAAAACCAGTGGCTAATGCTTTCATTCACACCCGTATGTAGGTGGCAGTCATTTTAAGGTCTGATAAATAGGAGACTATGCACGCTGGCTGGAAGCGACCTCTGCTGATTTTCAGTTGGCTCCATAGTTTTAACAGTGAGAAATCTTTATTTTCTTTCCATGCCTCGTGGTTCATATTTATTTCGAACACCAAGTCTCCTCTCTACTTCATTATTTGCTGCCCGCTCCAACCTCTCCTCTGCCCTTCGCAGACAGCCAGCAAAGCCAGGCAACTGAACCTCCCAGAACACTTGCACCTCTCCAACTTGTCTGTCCTCTCTCCTCCTCCCCTCCAGAAGAAGAAGAAGAAAAAGAAAAGGCAAGTGAATGATGCTCACTATATCGGCACAAAACTTTTTCCTTTGCCACCCCGCTCCCCTCCTTTGCTAATGAACAATGCTAGCTCTATTGACCTACTTGTGGACTTAAAGGAAATCCAATCACAAATGCCTCAGGTCGCTTTCTTCCCACTTTGAGAGATTAAAAGATTCTATTCTCCTTGCCTATCCACACTCATCATCATCATTTCTCCTTCCTCTCCTTTCGTCCGTCTGCTCTCCCACCTGCACCTCCCCTCAACCCCCCTGCCACGAGGCTGTTATTGGGAAACAGTCTGATCCAGTCAGCTGCAGAAGGACAATGAATTACTGACCACTGCACATCTGCACTCTGTGCAAATACGCACAGGATCACAAGCCTGCGCACATCACGACACGAAAGCTGCAACTGACCTTTCGCAAAGCTCGCCCCCAATATGGTCATTGTCCCATCATACAGCCTAGCAACCGTTACGACGTAAACAAGGTCCGTCAAGCTGTGGACCTGCTAATCTCCGACAACCAAAATGGTGAAGCGATGTGCTTATATAAGTCTGACAGTAGGTACCCTGACAGTTTGGCTGGGGGAGTCGTGTTCTTTGCCCTCCCAAACCCGAAAACACAACAGGAGCCTACAATGGATCAAGCAGTGTGGAAGGCCACACTCCCAGCTAAATGTCATGAAAATCAAGAAGGATACACACATCTGCTCCAAGGCTAGGCTAGGCTAGGCTAGGCTAGGCTAATGCCATATCTTTCTAACGTTATGTATGGTCATTTTACATCAAAATTTAACATAGCATCCCAACAGGAAATTTAAACTTATTGTGTTTTCATCTTTCATGTAGCCTTTTGTGAATGGGCAGCCTACTCCAGAGTACCCCAACTTGCTGTAACATCACAAGTGCTGAAAAAAAAAAAAAAAAACATTTGGCCTAATAAGTTACAGGTCAATAATATTTTATTTGAAGTACAACATATAACTCTATATTCAACCTGATAATACATCATATAGCCAAATGTTACTCTTACTGTAACTTGCTGGTTAAATAAAGGTTGATGATGATAATATAACTTTATGGTATACAATGTAAGGGAAACCAGGTACTGTAAACAGAGATGGGCAGTATTTTAATTACTTGTATTTAAAATATGTATTTCAATTCCTTTAAATATTTTGTAATTTGTATATATTTAGAATTTTAAAAATAATTTGCAATTAATTACACAATGAGCCTGTATTTATGTATTTTGAATACATAAAAAAAACATGTTTTATTTTGTCCAGTTTAAGGAGTAGACTTGGACTATGATGTACTGTCACTGAGTCCTCTGATTTCTTTGTTATTAATAATGCTAATAAATATATGTGACAACCTAGTAGAGGTCATGAGGTTTCTCTGATTTAGCCAGTGACCTGCATGCTTTTGCTTCGACAGTCGTAGTGTCCCCTTCTTTGCGTAGTTTAATATTATACATATATCCCTCCACTGCACATTGCAACCCCTTTTGCCTCGACCTGGATGATATCACGCTGGTATTGCTCCAAAAAGAGTTACATGACTCGCTCCGAGATACTTCTCCCCGCCATAGCACTGTGCTGACACTCCGCCGGCGTCAAGAAGCTTGACGGGCACAGCAACAGTGGAGGGAGGGCGGGACTTTTGCGAAAGGTCAACCACACACATTGCTCAATTTTATCAGATTCTTGGAAAAAATATTGAAAATTCACGATTATTCCAGTCGCTCCACACATACACACACAGCACAGGACTCATTCTGCGTCTAAAATGGCAGCGGGGTGCCGAGCTGCTGTTTGTCTTGCCCATTGATATGGTCTTGGTATAGCATCTGTTTGGCTTCATGCATACTGTGCGGTAATAGAGCACAGTGACCCAGGACACCAAAGGAGGTCAGCTAACAAACAAACTACACTGTGGAGACACAGGTTCTCTGTGGGGTACCTGCGAGAGTCAGACGAATAACTGGAGATGCAGCCCATGTGTCCGTGCAATGTAAAGAATATTTATGTACAGATGAGATGAAAGTGTTCTCATTAAGTTGCTCACTAGATGTTTTGACTTGGTGAATTAGACTAGAAATGGACGAAAAATCTCCCGCTGTTGGTGCACACAGGGCATAAAACAATAGGCAACATGTGCAACAAATGGTAGCAACACAGAAGTTTACAGGCTTGTTAGTTTTAATGTAGGTGTAAAAAATATTGGACACATACTTCAAGAAAACCTTTTGCAACTCCAACTAACAGCGATAGACATCTAAGGTTATGCACAATATCAGATGCCAACATTAAAATGTTACCAATTAAAAGTTTTCTTACATTTTTTGGTTTTGTAATAGAAGTGAAATTTCCTGGTATCCTCGTTTTTTTTGATAGAGGCACTGTGAAAAGCAGCCTCTAACTTCCAAGCGTTTGGTGAGTCAGAGTTTGATGCAAAAGAAAGAGATAGACATGCAAAATGAAAAAAGGGAAAATCTTTTCTGATTTTTTTTTCATACTGATATTTTGTTTTTCTCCCCCTCATTTGTTTGTCATCTCATGCAAGACAGCTGCAATCGTGAATGAACTTTTAAACACGAGACAAATCAAACGAACCCTTTAGCAACATGAGTAAGATGACAATAACGGGAGGGGGGGGGTGGATAAACACGAAGAAAACTCAGGGAATTTGGGATTTTCAGTGTTTATCTACAGACTGCAACTCTGGGTCTGAAATAAAAAGAAATGTGTGATGATGAATATGTGCAACAAACAGCCTCCTGCTTAATGGAGCAGTAACTGATTTGAAACTCTGAAATGGCAGAGGAGACAAACATAGAAAGTCCTTTTCACCTGACCTAACCTGTCTCAATTTACTCAGACTTGCACTGGACCCACTTATTTTTATAGCTGGACTCAAAAAGTGAATAGCAACAATTGCCCGTGTCAGAGCGAGCGCCAATCACCTCTCTCCCTTTGACAAAGATCCTTCGCTCAGCAAATTAGTGGCAAGAGACAGCAAAATAAATTTAATTTATGTGGAACATCTCACCATTCTCTCTGTCGGGCTCCCAAAGCAGAAAAAAAAAAAAAAACATTAAATGAAACACGCCTACTTTGCATTCTGTTTTCAATCATCCTTTTTCCCCCCACTGCTGAACTGAAACATTGTACAACTTAAATGCATTTGTGCACAACCTTCTCCAAAGAGCTGGGTCTTTTTATGTATTTATGTTTTTTCCCTTCCCCTAACTTGAACCTTTGAATCCTTCATCTACGGTAAGTGCATGAATGTTCCTAGTTTGCGGGTCTGTATGTCTGTTTGTGTTTATGTGCATTTCCATGAAAATACACAAAATGGACCCCATCTGATGTTGCTACAATGTGGAGGTCAAATCATGCTTTCTCAGAGCCCTTTTAGAGAAGTGATTATGAGCAAACATCCACGACTGAACTCAAAGCAGAGAGGTTTTTTTTTCCTACTAATTCTTAGAAACATTTATACTGCAGTTTTCTCAAAAATCGATGCAATCTTGAAGCCTGCAGACAGGTGTGCAAACAAATTTAAACTTTCGCTCTTTTTCACTCCATGTCCATACAATGTTTTTTAAGATGTATTTTTAGGGATGATTTGATTTTAAATCATTCATTTCCCATCAACCCACCTTCTTGGTCTCCACTCTTTTAATGAATCTGACCTAGAACGTCATGTTCAGCAGTGAAATCATCACCACTGACACATGTTCACTTCTACAGGTACATTGTTCTGGTGCCCGTGAGTTCTTGTTCCAGCCTGAATAGCCCAGGTCCTTCGCAGTAAAGCACAATAAACAGTTCCAGTCCATCTCATTCCCAAAGTCATGTACGTTTGGTTTAAAGTTGCATGTGAGTGGATGAAAAGGAGGTAATTGTAATGTTCCCAGAGCCATATTGAGATGACTTGTGCTTCATGATGCATTATCCTCCAGGACATCTCTAATGTACAGTACAGGCCAAAAGTTTGGGCACACCTTCTCACTCAAATGAGTACAAAAGTATGTCCAAACTTTTGGCCTGTACTGGAGATGTGTCCATTTAGCTTAAATTTTTGATTTTTTTTTTAATAATTTTGGCAGTCAGGCCCCTCACAATAATCTGTTAAAGCTGCTGCTTTTGAAAGTCTGTTCTTGACAGCGCATTCTTTTCATGATTTTCATGATCGGGCTTCTCAAAGTGCCGCTCACGTGTACAGACTGTTCAGCTTCGTAGCCTCATGTTAGCATTTTTGAGTCTTTTGAAAGATGCGCTTTTATGTCCACATAAGAGAAGTTTAAACTAAAACTGTTTTTTTTGTTTTTAATGTCAAAGTTTAATGTAAATTTGCCCAACATTTCCCAAATATGGGTGTAGTCAACCTGTAATGGCTCTTTGAATAGTACTGATTACACCAATGGTCAAATCTTTTTTCTGTTTTCTTTTTTCAGAATTCACCAAACATTAAAACTAGAGTCATGGAGTAAATAATGAATGAATTTAAAAAAAAAAAAAAAAAAAGATTTTGTATCTGGACACAGACATTTTCTTGTGTGGAGCCCAGTGAAATCTTGGATCGCTACGCACAATTGACAAATGTTTTATTGTTGGTGTTTGGGGCTGAGAAATAGATAGCAGCAGCCTGCCTGTCATTCTATCCTCTGTGGTTTCTGCCTCAAGAGAGTTGCCAACAGGTGGCATTTCACAAGCGCTCTAAAATGGTAATTTCGTCCCAGTCCTTAACAAAATAAATGGACAGAGTGGATAGAAGTGGGTCGTTATTCACTGTATCTTTTACAAACCCCACCTCTGTTCACTGCAATCCCAGGCTGCTCGATAAAAGAAGATTAGGACTCAAAAGCACCACTCATGGGTACAGCTGATTAAGTAAAAACAGCAAAGGTGAGGAGCCGGTCAGGCAACCAAGTCCAAAGGGAAATATGCAAGCGGGTAAATGAAGGAAAAAACAGCATATATGATCGAACAGGGAGGGGAGATAAATGGGCAGGCTCATGCACTGTGAGCAACTGCTGGTGATAGTGGGAGTGACGGTGTTTGACTTGTAGGCAAAAGCAGACAAACTTGCTCATGCAAGCAGATAACTAAGATACCTCTGATACTAAGTTTCCCTATTGTTGCATTGTAAATACACGGGTTAATTAAAATGAAAGCATCCTATTGTGTAGTGTTTAGTTTTACACCTACAAGAACTATAAGGTGCCAATACCATTCTTACATTACTGCACCAGTCTTGGCCGACAAAGAGGATTTATTTTGCAAGATTTCATTTTCATCCTTTTAATTCCCTCTGAGCGTTCAGAATATTTTGTGACCTTGAATGGCTGTAATCAGTTGTCCTTCCATTGCGGTCAAAGCTTTGTGCTGTTGGGTTTCTGCGCATTAAAACATTAAAACATTGTCTAACTGTCTATGGAGGATAAGAGGAACACAGGGAAATGTGTCCGTCTTCTGGTGACCAGTGTCTCTGTCCATTAGCTTGGCTGGATATTTCTCCAACTGCAGCACGTCATGGAGAGAGAGAGTGGATTTTAAGTAATAAGTTGATGGTTTGTACCATCCATGCACACGTCTGCCTGTCCAAAGTCTGCTGCTTGCCATTATCTTAATTGCCTCCCATGTGATGAAGAACTGAACTGAACCAGCATGAATCGACAGTTAAAGTGTTTTTTTTTTTTTTTCCCTTTTCTTTTCTTTTTTCCAAATGTGGTGTTGGGAAATTCAAGAGTGTTATTAGTGGGACTGCCAATGTCCCAATTGAATCCTTGATCCTGTAATTGCAGCATGGCCCAAGAAGCTGATGCAAGGTTTCCTCAGAGTTGAAAGAATTGAAAAATTTTGTGGGCTGGATTTCTTAACTCTAAGCCTGATGTACTGAACTGATTGCAAAAATGTTTACTTAAGAATATTTTACAAAACAGAGGATGTGCCTAAATATATAATGAATAGTTTAATTAAATCTAACTGAACTGCCCATGTTCCACTGCCCAAATGGGGATTATCATTAACATTTATGAGGAATAAGGGAAAAAGGGAAAGGCATTTTATGCTCACTGCTGCACAAGTCTTTGCAGAATCGGACAATACATACTTTTTAATCACACTAGTTTCTTGGAATGGAAGTGTTGGTGCAGACCAGAAAATCTCAACAACTATTGGAAAACCTGTCTTAATTCTTGAATGTTCAATCCATGTATGTGTCCTGTAGGATCATGCATACTGATTTTTGCTTCACCTGCATCATCATCCATCAGCAGGATGGATTACCAAAAGTCAAACCCAACCAATACAAGTACCTGCAAAACCAAAGATGTTACAACCACCCTCGCACTGTGTGTTACTGTGTGATGCATTTGTTTTGCATCAACACTGCAACAATGTCCATTTTGGGTCTTTTGAAAATATATTGTTAAAAGAGTTTAAAACTGTTGTATCACACAAGAACAATCTGTCACACACTGTGGCATTGGTTTTAACACATCCAAGGATTTTGGATTTGTGTGTAGTGAATGTCGGCAGCTGCTTATTTTCCTAACGATAAGTTCGTTCAATAAGTATGTTAGTACAGTATCAGCTGAAAAACGTAAATCATCTGCCAATAAATAGCAATACATGACAACAACTAATTGTCCTAACACTAGTGCTAGCACTGTATTTCTTATTAAATATTATTTTCTCATTTCAAGGAAAAAGCAGGCTTTGAGAGAAAATAATTAAAAAACAGAGAGCTTATGATAGATAAACTGCTTGAAAAAGTGCAATTTTTCACAACAATCTCAACTCAATTTAACAGCTTTAACACCTCCCTTTTTCTTTCCTTTATGACATCCCACTCACTTCTAAGTTTCCTCTCTCATCTTATTTAATGGATTATGAAAACAATAACATTATTTATAGATTATAGGTCATGATAGGATTCTGCATTCGGACCAGAATCTTTTCCAGTCCCTGTGGAGTGCAGCATCTGCTTATTTCTAATCTGCCGCTTTAAATAATAACCTACAATATCCTATAATTCAGTACATGTCTTAATGGCAAGAGTAATTAAAAGAGCTCTTATTGCGAACTTAATGATGGCTGCCGCTCTGGGCAAGACTGCTAACATAACAGCCTCCAATGCAAACACTGGCTCTTTACCAACAGCAACACTTAGAAAAGAGTAATTTGATCCAGAACATTGTTGGGTTCATGATAAGAAAAAAGAGGCTCACATCTTTTTCATTCACCACATTACTTGGCTAAAGCTGATGCATACGTTACTCCGAATGCCAACGAAAGAGATGCTCAAAATGCTTCTTTTTTAACATCACTCCTGAGGATTTTTCTTCATTTTCTTAAAACTTCCTTTAGCCTTTAGCAACTGACAATGACTGACTTTATTCATCTTTTTCGCATGCAGTGGTGTTTTCTAACACCTAAACAGATGTGTAAAATCTGTAGTGTTCCTTTTAAGAGGAGTTTGGTGAAGGGATGTTATATATATATATATATATTTTTTTTTTTCACCACCCAATCCATCCTGAATATGTTGATTATTCGATCAAATAAACAAAGTGTTAGTGCCATAAGGACATGAACATCCCTCACTCATCATCTACCTCTCATCTGTTTCCAGGTTGCCAGGGTTGATGGAGCCAAGCTCAGTCAACACTCCGGGCGAGGGCAGAGTATTACCTGGACAAGTTTCCAGTCCATCGCCGGGCCAGACTGACAGAGACTAAAAACCACTCACGCTCAGACCTATGGGCAATTCAGAGTCACCAATCAACCTAAACATGCACGTCTTTGGAAGTTGGGAGGAAACCCTCAGAGAGGACAGCATGCAAACTCCTCACAGAAAGCCCCCCCCCCCCCCCCCTCCCCCACTACCTTCTTGCTGTGAGGCAGCAGCACTTAGCGCTATGCGGCCGTGCTGCCCAGAACATTCCTGAACATTACATCTTCTGACTCAATAGCAAATGAATGAAAAATTCACAAACTGTGAGTTTATTCAAAAACTACTGCGTGACAGTGGCAATGATGACCTTGCATTTAGGGACTGTTCATTTTTCAGTCGGCTGTAGAAACATGTCAGTGACATCTACCATTGCCTCTTAAAGCCACTCTATTCCCTGTCAGTGACAATCAGTGCTACAGGAAACATAGGTCCCCTTTGTGCCAAAACCATATATTTCACTCTGATAGCAAGTTTGAAATAAAAACAGAAATTGGTGTCAAAAGGCTCTCCCCTGTACCCTGTTATACTGATTTTAGCTGTCATGCCAGGTGCCATTTAGATGGGAGTCAGGAAGTATTTCAAAGGGCAGATGAATCATTGTGGACCGCAACAGTTTCAGTGCAGACGGGGAAAGATGGATAAGAAAAGAAGAGAGAAGCTGTGGAAAACAGTGAGAGACCGGGAGATTCTCAGATGCAGGTGTATTTATAGCTGGATAAGGAGAGTTGCTGACACACACACACACACACACACACACTGTAGGCTATCCTGGTCCTGCTGTTAAATAATGCAGCTGCTTTGAGATCTAAGGGATTCTGTTCAGCTTATGAGTGTAAGAGGAAGCTGACACACGTGCATGTGTTATTGAAAGACCCAGAACCTCCATTCCCCGCTTCTCTTTGTCAGTAGGTGTATGTGTGACAGAAGTCATTATATCCAAGTTTATGACTCCATCATCTCTTCTTCTGCTTTGCATTTGTAAGTGTGTGTGTGTGTGTGTGTTTGCAATCCAGTGTAATTATCAATGCCCCCAATGCGCCTCTCTTCACTGTGTTTATAATAGAAAAAATTTTTTTTTGAAGTGTTCTGCCACCAAAACTTGTGAGGCCTCTTGTGTCCAATTAGTCGGCCCGTTTGTGTCACTGTCGTCTCATGCCTCACTCTCTTGGCATTTCTCATCTCCTTCATCACTCCAGCCCACCGTCATGTAAGAGTGAGGAAGGAAAACAAATGGATATCAGTCTTGCAACGCCACAGCAAATGCATATTCCAGCACCTCTGAAGATGTGCCTCAGGTGACAGGCGTGCCAACTGCCAGAGTTCAGGTATGAATGCAGGGCCTACACGTGCACACGTTTCACTCTTGGATCTCCCTTCTTTGGCAATTTAGAAGGAGACAGAAGGACGAGAAGAGTGAGTGATGAAGACAAAACAGACAAAGAAGAGGAGGAGAGGAAGGCAAGAGTGAGAAAAGGGAGTCAGATTCTCTGCTTACCTTCTTAACTAGTCAGTGGATCTGTCTCCAGACGGGGTGACACTGATAGCAGGTTGAGTCCCTGCCAGCTGGCAAGGATACACACACACACACACACACACACACACACACACATACACATGGGCTTGCTCTGTCTCTCAGGGTGCACTGAGACATCCTCTGACCTTGGTAGGGGCAACAACCTGTACAGCTCTAACAAGACACACACACACAGACAAGCCACCTGCTCTCATCTAAATAGTACTCCATGTTGCCATTGACCTGTTAAGAATTCAGCAGGTTGGTTTGTTGTATACCCCCCCCCCCCCCCACATTCCTTCTTTCCTGCAGAGATAAATAACCTTTGTCTCATGTACAGTATGCTGGGATGCTGTTTTCTCTTTGAAACCCTTTCTTATACAAACACTTGCTCGTAGGAAGCAGCAGTCTTAGTGGGGACCAAAGCCCAAAGATAAATTTATGGTTTTAGTTATGCTGTAATGAATGGAAATCATTGTGAGGTCCTAAAAAGTGCATATAAAGTGTGGGTGTTTGTGAGTGTGTGTGTGTGTGTGTGTGTGTGTGTGTGTGTGTGTGTGTGTGTGTACATGAGCTTGTCTAAGCCATAGAACAGTCTAAAATGCTAATTATATCTGCTATGTGAAGCTAAATGTTATGCAAAGACATTTCTATAATTACAGATGTTTAGGGTTTTTTTTTCTTTGCTGGATTGATTCTTTGAGGTGCATAACATTTACATTCCGTACAAAGACTCAAACACAAACACCGTTGATTGGACGGTTGTTTTCCTGTCAGGGTATCGGAGCAAGAGAGCGCAAAAGAGAGAGAGAGGCAGAGAGTGTATATGTTGAGTTTTCTGTCAAACAGATGTTCATCAGCATTTCAGAGTACCTCTGTGAAGCCATTAGACTACATTACCGAGAACACACTAATTACGTATGTGCATGGGGAACCGAAGGGAGGCAGACCACACACACACACACACACATTCAAACAAAGACGGAAGGGAAAAAAAATACAGAAAATTCTGTGGCCGAAACACCGGCACCGGCACTTCAGATCCTTCTTCCTGCGACCCCCATCTTCAGCGGGCAGCAGTCACACTCACTGACTCACACACTTGCCCCCTAAACTCACAACAGACATTCCCACTACTCACAGGTCACGTCACACATGCCGGCGCAGCCTGCCTCTCAAACACATTCGATAGCGGGGTTTTCAAACATAGCTAGCTGATAATATCCCAAAGTGGGCAAAATATAAAAAAAGTTTCAGGAAAGAGTGAGAAAGACTTTCTCCAGACTTTTTCATGGAGTGCGCTACTAGGCTGATACCACACAAGGATATGTGGTGTCTTTGGTGTCTTCTGGACTGGTGAAGAAGTAATTAGGAAAATGTTTGAGTTATTTTAATCACTTTTGCTAGCATGCTAACTGGCAACTTGACATTACAGCGACTATGCTAAACTAAGCTAACGGCAGTGCTGCCAGATTAGGGCAGTGCCTGGAATGGTTACAAAACACCTTTTCTCATTTATCTAACTGGGGAATACAGTGACTGACTCAACTTTATTTGGGAGTGGAGTATCACTTTCAAGCCTGTTAATAATTTCAGTGTGTTTAAATGAGAAACAATTTTTTTTTGTGTACATTCTCGCGGTTTTTGATGAGATTTTGGGCTGGAAAACATTATTATTTCACACAGTGGGTCCCAACAAACATCTGCGAAAAAATTACATTTTTAGACTCATTCTGTTATGCTGCCATCATTACTATAATTTAAACTATCCAGCCACCTGTAAATCTGCTAATACTCACGTGCAGACATGTGCACAGTGGCTTAATTGGTGTTCCAGGTGTGTGTGTGAATGTGAATGGTTTTCTACATGTCAGCCCTCTGATAGACTGGCAACCAGCACTCATACAACGGGATGGCACTGGCTCCAACAGCACCTATAGAGGTTATACAATAACACATTATGTCATTGCTTTCTGTTGTGTACAGGACTGTCTCTTAGTCGGGGCAGTCGCTAACCTAGCCTAGTGCTGCCTGCAGAGCTGTATTTACTGTACAAGCTTGGAAGCATTATTCATCTACTCATATATCTCTCTGAAAAACTGGAAAAATAGTTTTTTTTACAATGATATGAATCGATGTTTTTCAACAGATACACAGTAGCCCACAACTCTTAAATGACTCACAGTTATGTGATTGCACAAAATTTCAGTTGTTTGCCAAAAGAGGACGGAGCAACAAAAAGAAATGCATCAGCGTTGAAGTTATTTTGAGCTCTATATGGCAATTGGCTGACTTTTAAAAACTCATTTAAAGAGGATGTTGCTCCACTGCATTATTATTATCCACACACACGGATACTCATTGACGTACAGTTTGCAAAGAATTTCCCAGAAGGCTTGGCCTGACCTTAAGTATAACACCAATTAAAAACATAAACTAAACTACCTCGAGTAGACGTGCAGGGAAATCTATTTGGGTTACAGATAATGTTTCTGGTTTGACAAGCCCTCCCTTGGACGACTCGTGTGAAGTCCAGACTTGGTCTCCAGATGCGGCCCATGACTGTAAAACATGCATAAGTTCCCACATGATTCTCACAGATGAGAGTGATCTGCCTGACCAGAGGGAGAGCCAGCTGTGAATCCCACTACGCTTTACTCTGACTCACCTGCTCTTCACCCTACAGTCACTGCCCCCCATTTATTCTCGACCCCTGCACACCTACTTTTGCGCCCCCATCCCTCTCTCCCTCCCCCTCTCCCGCTCCTCTACCCCTCTCTCTCGTTTCCTCTTTCTTTTACAGCCCTACACACACACACTGACCTCCTCCTTTTCCCTTTTTACTTCACTCCTTACCTCACCCAGCATCTGTCTAATTCAGTGGTTGGGCCTGTGGTTAGCAGCAGTATGGTTTTTATGATCACCCTCTGAGTACACAGTGACCTTGGACATTATTCACACACAATGGATGGAGCTGTCCACGCTCATGACTGCTGTGGGCCGCTGTGAGCGCGTGCCTGTGTGTGTATGTGAGGTAGCGAGCAAGAGAGTGGGAGGAAAGGGAGAAAGAGTGAGTGCACCAATTTAAAATGTGAGTAAAGGAGAGGGAATATGAAATAGAGCGAGCACTGTTCCACTTACGGTGGGCTAATGAATGGAATAAGTTTGTGTCCTTTTCGGTTTTTGAAAAAGGTGCAACATTAGCCATACCAGCCAGAGCACAGACATAGCTCACTGAAAACTACTTCATCCATTATCATACACATATAATGGAAGTCTTGTTTGCTGTGTGGCCAAAAGTAAGTGGACAACAGTTGTGTAATTGATGGTGGTAAAGAGTGAGAAACCCATCAACCCCTAAATCAGCTCTTAATCCAAAGAAAAAATCTGTGAGTATACTATCCACACCGAGTATTGAAGCTGCATTGAAATGACAGTTGCACATTGAGTTGGATGTGCAGCGTCTCAGATTGTTGTCACATTCAAGGTTTGGTTGCTTATTCAGCAAGCTCAGGTAAAGGACATGTATCAAAACGCAGACTGCAAACCTTGAGATATAGAATAAGGAGGCAGGATCTTTGTTTTGGTCCACATTGATATGCAAAAAGCAGGAACTCATAGGCAGGCAACTCAAGGCAGACAAGACCAAAGGATGAGGCTCATCCAGGGCCTAAGGTCAGCTGAAAATCTTATAGGGCAGAAGGAAGTAATCCTGGGGTGCCTGCTACAAAGAACAAAGATAAACTGGCACACAGGACAGGGAGGACAAAGACTAAACACAGCAACAGTAAGACGCTGGCAAAACACATCAGGAGCAGGGCTGATGATCACATGAACACAGGAACTGGAAACACAGGATCTTAGGAGATATAAATCTGGAATGAGAGGGAAAGGTTGGACAGTTTGCTATAAAACACGGAATAAAAAAGGTGGCAAGAAGCAGAAAAAGAACCTCAGAAGTGGGCCGACAGTCATGTTGATAAATTATAATGGACATTTCAGAGGAACAGCTAAAGTGTGTGGTGTTTAAAGTGTGTGCCTGTCAGGTTGCTTGCAGACTACGTTAAGACCAGAATTATGGCTGTCTTTTTTATTTAAAATGAGTCAGTCCAAGTCTACCAGGTCTAACTTTCATTGGTGGTACAGAGCAGAGCAATGCAACTATGGATGGTGTTGTGTTGGCCAATCAAATACATGCGCAGATACCGGGTAGATTATTTTGTAAATCCTTTACTGCCTGCTGTTCACCTCCTGATCTTAATGATGAAAGATAAATTAAATTGCCACTGTAATAACTTTCTAGAACAGATAAATCCCCTCTGTGAGCATTACAATGTTTTGGCTCCTGATAAGCATCTAAACCTATTAGTCTCTTTTTGGTCTGAATCCCTAAATTGTCAGTGTGACCTTGTGCCTGTGATAGAGCACTTCATTTGGGTTCATTTGTTTGCTTTTGACGTTGAGTGTTAATGGTTTTTTTATTGTCCCAAATATAGCCCACAGTGTCATCTTATGTGTCATTTTTGTAAACATTTTTTTAAATTAACGCCCCCAGTCCTATGGTCTTTGACACTCCCTGTTGCGGTAATTTATATTAAATTGTTTAAAACAATGGAGTTCATGTAGTTCATAGTTTGGCTGTTTCAAGAGCATCAGTTTTTAGAGAACTGGTGTTACTGGGAAAGGTTTAAATGTGAATACTTTGTTTGTCACCTAAATAAACCGAGAAACATAAACTTGATACTTTACCGGGCCTCATCCTGTATTTTTTAGTTTAGCAATTTATTATTCATCTGTACTTATCCGGTGTTGCTCATTAAAACACTTCTTATATGCAATAGATGGATTATTTGAATGAAATTGGTAAAAATGTTATGCCACACATTTGGTTTGAATCTCAACATGCAATAAAATGTTGATTGGGATCTCTTATTTTATTTAAATTTTTAATTTAACTAAATTTTTTTATTATTATATTTCTATGATATGTAGCTGTCCCTTTGCATTGATGAAAGATATACATTAGTGTTTCTTCTTTGTCTCATCTGTCCTATGTATTGTACATATTTTATGACACTGAAAATCACAAATTTAATGATACTTATCAGATTTATTATGAGGTCCATGGTAAGTGTAGTAGAGTTTGGTCTGGTAAATTCAATTACGCACCTCTCAAGTTGAAAAAGCAGTTACTTCCGATTAATAATTTAGAAATAAAACATTTTGAACTTCACTACGTTCCCTGCCAAACGGCAGCAGTAAAGAAGTCAATATCAAGAAACTGAACCCGTTAGTGAAAGAGAAAATCAAACTGGAGGCTGAGCTCAGAGCTGATTTTTATGGCATCATCATCGAAAACATTATGAGAACTAATTATGCCATCCTCCAGCTCCTGGCACTCGTCGTTTAAATCTACTTTTGCATTACAGTCAAGGACAAACACTGGAGTTCAGACATGGCTGGTCACAGTGAATCACACATACATACCAGCTGTCAGGATCCGTGCACGAATGTCTGTCTCAGCTGACTGTTGTCAATGAACTTAATAGTATTAAATGGAACAAACTAGATGAAAAATATAAGCAACAGCAGTTGATAAATCTACTGTTCTTTTTTTTATATACACATATTGAGCTGAGGAAATTTTGTCTTTAAAAAAAAAAAACAGTTTAAGTGCTATAATATTATAATATTGTATAAGCCTACAATAAGATTGGAGTATAAAATGTATAAAATTTGAGACAATAAGATAAGGAATATGGGAAGAAAGAGTTAAAAAAGAAGAGGGTGAAGATAAAACAAAGAGCATTGGGATAAAATCAAGCTTTAAGATGAAGTAGATGACAGTAATAAAAGAAGAGGATGTCATCACATAAAAGCAAGTCTGTAAAAGTGGGTTTAAGGAATTGAGTTAAAAACAGACACTGAGGCCGCAAGCCTTATCTCCTTGGGGAGGTCGCTCCAGAACTGGGGGGCTCTGGAGCAAGGCTCAACCAGAAGAGCCCCTCTTGAGGCTTTTCTTCTCTCCAGGCTGAGGGCAGGCTCATAGGGTGTCGGGAGTTCAATGACGTAGCTTCGAGCCAGAGCAAGCTTTAAAAGCGATCAATAAAATCTTAAAATCAATTCTAAAAATAACCGGAAGCCAGTGCAAGCACACTAAGACTGGAGTGATGTGATGTCGCCTGTTAAAACCAGTTACAAGTCTAGCTGCTGCGTTTTGTACCAGTTTGAGTCAGGACAGTGACTTGTGGGTTATTCCATGGAGGAGGGTGTTACAATAGTCGAGTTTGGAGAAGATGAGGGCGTGGATAACTCTTTCTAAGTCCAGTTTTAAAAGAATATGTTTGATTTTGGAGATGGTCTGGAGTTGATGGAAGCATGACTGAACAACTATGTTGGGTATGGCTCAGAGGTCAGTTTGATGTTGAATACTACTATGAGGTTTCTGGCAGTGGGTTGGATGTTGGAGGATATAGAACTGAGACTGCTCTGGATGAGATGGGTGGGTTTTTATACATTGAATAGTAATACTTCAGACTTAGAATGATTTAACTGTAGAAAGTTTTCCACCATCCAGTGGTTAATATCATTGAGGCAGTTTGTGACAGCAGCTATGAATGAATTACTTGACCAAGTGGCAGCATATAAATAGAAAATAAAATTGGACCTAGAACTGAGCCTTGCGGTATGCCACAGGCAATATTAGTAGTGGACGATGAGTGACTGTCTATGGAGACCACAAAAGTTTGTTCTAAAAGATAAGAGTAAAACCAATTGAGTGCAGTGCCCTTGATTCCGACCCAGTTAATGAAAGGATCGGTTAAAATGGTCTGATCTACTGATCTACTACTATCAAATGCTGCACTTAGATCTAAAAGAATTAAAATGGCACTCTCCTCTTCATCTATTGCAGGAAGCAGGCAGTTTTTTACCTTAAGGAGGGCTGTTTCTGTGCTGTGGGAAGCTCTAAAACCGTACTGAAATTTCTCAAAGAGGTTCAAATGAGATATTAAAGCTAAAAGTTATGTTGAGACGACCTTTTCTAAAACTTTTGATAAAAATGGGAGTTTTGAGATTGGTCTAAAATTAATTAAGATCGATGGGGTTGAGGTTGGACCACGGCATGTTTAAAAGCTGAGGGAAATACACCCTCCCTTAAAGAGCTTTTTACAATTGCTAAAATGCTAGGTCCAACTGTGTTGAAAACCTCTTTGAGAAACTTTTGGGCAGCAGTGGGCTGATGTGGGAAGGGAAGTACCGGATGAGGACCGAAGGGGGAGCTATTGGGCGGGGTGGAGCTGTAACCAGCTTGGGTGAGCCCCGAAGAAGCAGGTAAGGCGGTGTGTGATGTCAACAGTCAGTCACGTGGAGGTGATTGTACAACAGGTGACATATTGGCCGCTGAAGCTGAACTACCCCACCTGTTTGGGTGAACTCCACCAGGCGTGCAGAAGAAATGGCGGCTGCGGGACAGGTTGAAATTGTCCAACGGACAGGTGGGGGATTCTGCTAAGACGCTCATCAGAGGACCGCTGAGTAAAACTGACACCCCACAACCTTTCAGGAGGCTAAAGAGAGCGTTAAAATCCTGTTCTGCCTGCTCGGACTGCGGCTGCATTGGGAAAAAAAAATCAGATGTTTTTTCTTGTGATGCTGAAGAGTGGACGGGGATGTTTGAGTACTCACAGCTTGAGTCGGCGGCCGGACGGGTGGCTTCGGGACCGGGAGGGAGGCCGCCTGGGCCCTGCTCGGGATGTCAGCTGATTGGGCTGACAGGTGGAGCTTAGCTGGGTGGACCGGGTTGTCGTCGGCCAAGATGGAGAAGGGGGAGAGACGGACACAACCTCGGACCATGCTGACCCATTGGCAGGGGTCGAGCAGGAGGATGGTCCCACTCCAAAGTACCCTGGAGGGCTGAGCTGAGGGAGGCCAACCTTTTGGACTGTCCACTCCAAGGTCCACAAAGCTGGACAGTAAGGAGTCCTTCTTGTGGAGTTCCTCAGAGAGCCATCTGATGTCCTCCTTCAGGTCAGCGATTTTTTTTTTATTTGCTTTGAGCAGCAGAGTTGTTTTGTTTTGCTGTGCATTGGTTTCATGTAATGGCCGCCACACTAAACACTTTTTGTAGAGTTGCAGCGTAGTAGTTGTTCCTTCCTTCCTGATGATGATGTCCTTCAATGACGAGTCGTTTTATTTAAATCCAGATTTATTTCTTCAGATGTTGAATTATCAGGTTCAGATGAACTGCGTGTTCATAGAGGCTAAGAGGTCGTTAGAGCTGAGGAAGAGTGAGAGCAGGTCAGTCATATTGTAGATGAAAGAATAACTAGGATGCACAGATATATTTTGTAAAATAAATAGATTTATAATATTGGTTTAAAGGTTCAGACGGGCCCTGAAGGCATGACTTTAGCCCCATCCATCATCTTTGGGATGAACGACAACCAACAGCCGTGTCTTATCACCCAACAGGGGAGTCTGAACTCAGTATTCACTTCTGGTTGCATGTGAGCAAATCCCTACAGCCAGGCTCTTAAAATCCTGGTACGTAAGTTCGAAGTAAATGCATCTTTATCATGGAGCAAGGTGAAGAAAGCAACTCTTTGTCTATCAAAATAGAAATGGGGACCTTGCAACCATATTACTCTCTGAAAAGGATGTGAAGACATTTCGTCTTTGGAACATTGGGCAGGAAAAGCCTGCAACACAATAGACCTAATGACATATACCCACAACCACAAACCACTGCTATATGTGGCTCCCTAGAGCTAAAATATGTCTTATTATCTCTGTTTAAGACAACTGCTTTAAAACTTAAATAATTCCTTTATCCGCCACTGCCAGTATGAGCCATTTGTCCACATATACGGTACACACACATTAGCCACCGTATCCGCACACGTTCCTGCCTTGATATAACACCAATCAGTCAGCTGTCAGAAAGGGTTTATGGCAGCTTTACGGGAGGTGAAGCAGCGCTTGGTAGTCCATTTGGCTGCCCATATAAATGACTAACCCACGTGTGGGTGTGTGAGTGTGAGTGTGTCGAATTCACGCAGGTGTGTGATGTGGAGAGTGACTATGTAGCTCACCCTTGGGCTTTTGTGTCTGTGAAATCTTTTTCACATATCCACGCATGCCACAGTGTTTATCCAGAGCTTGCGCTTGAAAATGTGTTTGTGGGGTGGACTTTGTACATACGTGTGTTTCTGCGTGTAGTAGTGATGAAGTGTTTTGTGAATCTGCCTGTGGACCATTTGAGGTGTAAGATATATACACAAAGTGAGACTCAGAGACACAGACAGCTGGTCAGAGGGAAAGAATTGAAGGAGGAGAGGGGTGGTGAACAGAGATAAGGCTGAGGAAGGAGAGAGAGAGAGAAAGAGTCTAGCTATTGACAGCCGCCCCCAAGGGACTACATCATGTCAGGTATTTTACAGTTGCTGCTCTGTCTCCTGGTTTTCCATTAAACCTCTTACTTTGCTTGACAACTACAACCATCATGAATATCCATCCATACATGCATCCAACTGAAATCATGCTTGTTTGAAGTTTCATATTGTCTATTAGAGACACAGAGACACAGTGGGAGACAACTGGTGCATACCCTGGAAACCAACTCCACAGTGGCCTTCATTGGGTTGAACTAAATAAATGTGGATCAATTACAGAGTGCTGACTTGTGGGACTTTTATCTGAAAGTGGAAACATGCTTTTGACACAGCATTTTTTTTCATCCCATTTCTGCCCCATAGGGCATGAATTTCCCATTTAGAATTCAGAAGCTCAAATTACATTAAATGGCAGTAAGTGAATGGAGTGAACAGAGTGGTATCAGACAAAGACCATCAAAGAAGCTTGGCTTTGTACTTGAAAGTCACAGTGAAACAGTCGTTAGGAATCTTTAGCTCTACATTTTATACCGACGACTGCAAGAAGTCACTACCACTTTGCGTGCAAACATCCAGGAGCTATACGGTTCAATTCAACAAGAGAGCATTTAGGAGACATTTCCTGTCAAAGGCAGTTTATGTTCTGTGATGAAAAAACATTACAAAGACTAGTCCCAATTTCACGAGAACAAACAGGGGCCAGCAATTATCTTTAGCCAGGGGCCTTTTTGTTCAGTGCCGTTAAAAACTATGCAATTTCACAGTAGAGGTGCAGTGATATTTAAATGCAGGTATAACTCTGCTCGGAGCAGTACAACTCACCATATACCACCCTAAAATAGCTACAGATACACATCAGCGTATCTTTCATTCACAGCAATCCGTAGTTTCTGCTTGAAACAGGAGAATGTTGATCCCCTACTTCAGTCTGCGGGGCAGCGACTCCCCACAGGCAACATTAGCACCATGCCTGGAAAAAAAAATGCTCGCCTGAAGGAGAAACTTTGGGAACCAATCACTTGGTGGGGTTCAGGAGGTTATTTCCTCTGAAGCTACGGTGTACCTGCAAATGGACACACACACACACAGACACACAGACACACAGACACACACACACACACACACACACACACACACACATATATATATATACATAGGCTTCTTTCATTTGTTTGGACATCATGTTTTCTGTTTTTCCTCCTGTCCACTGAGACATCTAAATACCTTAAACTCTGCTAGCAAGCAAGTACACTTTTTAGTTTTTTCCCTTGGGGCACTTTTCCTTTTACTTCAGTAGATGAAATTGCATAAATAGGGAGATCTAAAACCCAAAGAAATTTCCTTAGATTGTAATTGTCCTTGATTTTTTTTTTTTTTTCAGTTTCTTATATTTAATTTAATTGTGGATATAAAAGCTCAATCTTCTGTACTTGTTACATTATCTGCTTTCATTTATTCTTTCAACATTTAATCCTCTTAGTTTCCTTCTTGAATTGTTGGTCTGAAACAGTTGTTGCTGTTGCTGAAAAGTAGACACTTCAGTCAGTACATAGTTCACCGTTGGGGCAGCAGAACTGCCAAAAATTTGGCAAAAAAATTAGGACCACTACAAAAGAGTAGTAAGAGGCCTCTGTCCCTTTGAATGGCAGTCCCATAGCTTTTAGCGCCTCTCCTTTTCAGTCCGGGTAAACAGGAAGAGGCTGGGCAGAGCTACAGATGAGACAGGACATGGCAAAGACAACCAGCATCAGGAGCACATGCTGCCGATGAGATGTCTTCCTTTCTTCCTCACTCAGCATTTTCACAAGTTTGGAACGCTGTTGGTGCTTCCTTCCTCTTCCGCTTCCTAGTCAAGATTTGTGGCTGTTAAGGGTGAGAGATGGCCATGATTCTAAACTCAGCTTTCATTATTTTGACTGCACCATGCATAAACTTCTAGTGCACTTCATGTTATCATACTTGAAGGAAAATGTGCACTCAAAAGGGTAAATGTGGGGAAAAAAACAAATGAAACTCATCTTTCATGTGCTAAATCAAGTTGGCTTCCACAAATCAAAGCAAGCCTAAGTGTGGTTGAAAACTCTTAGCAGCTCTTTTGACTTTAAGTCTTCATGAGCTTCTGTTCCCATTTCCATTTTTATTATTTTACAATTTTTTTTACTGCACCATGTCTTGTTTGGTCAAATCATCTTCGTCTTGAGCGGCTATTCAGAAGAGTCAGTGCAACTGGTGTTCCAGTGTGGATTACATCATTCCAATAAAGAAAATTAAAGGAGCCAGTCAACAACATTGTCCGACACAATAACACCAAGATCACAATCCCTTGTGCATGTCTATGTAATTTAAATCCCAGGCTTGAGTGGAAGCCTCTGGCAGCAGTAATGAAAATAATTTCATATAGTGGCCCATATGTGTCATATGTGCTTTGTTCAAAAAATGTTGGTCATAAAAAGTTTCTAAAATGAGGTAAACAATATCAAACCTTCCATGCCGAGAGAGACAGGAGAGAAGTTAGGAGACCTTCCTTTATACCGCCCAATTTTAGAGAAAATATACTGCAAGTGAAATCCTCCATTTGTGTTTCATCTCAGTGCAAATAAAGGAGCTTATTTTTCTCATGTGTCACAATAGGTAACGCATGCACAGAGAGCAGAAGCTCTGTTTGAAGACACTGTCCCTACTGAATTGTATTTGCATATGGTGGGTGCGCCAGGATGAGGGGAGGGGGGAACAGCATAAATCTAAGATCAAACGGGAACATTTGGTAAAATTTGAAGCGCAAGGCCCTGAGTGGTTCATCTTCAAAGAGCGAGAGGAAAGTGTACACAAGTTAAGAAAAGATAAAACTTAACTTTCACTCAGGTGACTCCCTGTAATCACTGCCTAAGTGTTTCTGATAGCACTTGATTGTACATGATCATCTCCTTTCCTTCATTTCATAAACTGCAAACATCCCTTCTGACAGAGGCTGCCCACACAGAGAACTGTGAAAGCAACTCTACATTTTTATTTTTTATTTTTAATTAGATGGCACAGTCAAAAACACAACCATAATGACGGTAGCAAACAACACAGTAGCCAATTCAAATACGTTTGAATTTACACGTCACGGCATGCAACATCTCTATTTATCCGTCCGTTGCCAATATTGCTTTCCCATCTGGGTTGCTGTGACTGATGGAGCCACCCCCTCCTGACACTCTCGCCAATTGACTGAAACCTGAGTGTCTTTGGACTGTGGGACTAAGGGGGAGTGCCCACACAAGCATCTGTGATGTATGAACCGTGGCACTCCACCTCACTGTGATTAGAAAAATTGGTCTTTTAATTCATTTTCTCAGCAATTATCTGCAATAAAGTACAATTTTTGAAATAAACAGCAACCCCCCCTCTTTTGCTCCTCTCCTCTATGCTGACAGACGCACAGCACCATGTCTTTGGCACAATGTATTTCCTACTATTCGCATTGAAAGAATCATCATAAATCAGAGATAAATTAAGTGCTCTATCAGTGTTGGATCAGCCATTCCTGGCTGCCTCTTTGATTAAAACTAATTGATGGTAGGATGGAAGCACTTTTAAGTGCAGCTTAAAAGGTCATCAATATCCATTTTGTAGCTTTGACACAGCTGGACTGAACATTATCGCCCATTAGCAGGGAAGATAATGTTTGTCATGTCATTGTTGTTGTAGTAATCATTATAGTTATATTTATTGATGTGGGTCGCCAACTGTTTCTCATGATTTCTGTCAGCTGCTGGGCCTTTTTAAATTTTGGCATTTTGTTGAGGACGGCGACCTTACATTTATGCAAATACAAATCTGTTTCTATAGTTTTTAAATACTCATTTATTTTTATGATTTTAGCCAATTCTCAACACAGTCTTAAACTCCAATGGCAGTTGTTTACCTGATACTGGCTGCTGCCAACTGTGTGTCTCATTACAGAGAAATGGTTTCGTAAAGTCATGTCAACTGATCAGTGATGTTGCTGCCCAATTAGAAGTGTAGAGCAAGAAGGCTGAGCCAAAGTTGACCCTGGAGAGACAGAATCGCTGGAGACACGGAGATCTGCTCTTTACCTTTTTAAAGCTACGAGAGTGAGTTAGATACAGCGTGAGGTTGCTCTTGTTGATTGGTCAGAGGGAATCTTCAGGACCACCAGGTGGAGCAGGCAACTTAAATTGCCGGCAGTGGTTGCTGTTGCAGAGCATCATGTTACCTGATGGGCAGAGAAGAAGGTAGAAGAATGGGTTAGACATGGAAAGCCCCCACGGAGACTTTGAATAGATTGAAATAAAGGTATTTTCTTTGTCTTTCTCTGCCTCTCTGGCTCGTAAATGGTTCCCTGGGTGGGCTCAGGAGTGGAGTCAGAACAAAAAAAAAAAGAAAAGAAAGAAAAGCCCCACTTACCCAGACGAAAGGTAAAGTAATGGGTAGGTAGTTGAACCCCCTGTTCTTACAGCACTTTCTAATCAAGAAAAGAAACTTTTCACAGAGAAACTTTCTTTACACGCACACAAAATGCACAAACACACATACCTTTTCATTTTCAGCCTCTCTTACAGTCTGTGTCTTTACTTTCCACGGTGAGCTATTCTATACCTGCCTGGCTCTGACTCACTGCCAGAACATTTGTGATATACTTCTGATTTTGATTGCAACAGCGAACATTGTCAGGAATGCAACAGGAGTAAATGCGAACTGAATTAGCTTTGATCCACTCTGGCCTCCTTGAAGCTTTGGCAATTTAAATCCAAAAGAGATGATGATGTGGAGTGAAGAAAAAAAAAAAAAGTCAAATGGGAACAATTTGTAGTTGTTCCTACCTGAAGCATTTTACCACCTGTGGCCCATTGCTTTCTTTTCTGTCTCCTCTGGGCTGCAGAACAGAAAAAAAATATTTTTTTCCCCTTCCTTTGTGTTTTTTTTTTTGGTCTTCCAATATGGGATTTCTACCACATCTCCATTTATCTGCCTGCAGATATGTTTTTCAGTTTAAGTTCTAATACTCTTTTTTTTTTTTTTTTTTTTTTTTTTTAATCAAACCTCATTTTGTTACAGTTTACTTTCCCCATTTAACCCCTTTTATAATTTATGCATGTTTTTTTTTTTTTTTCCTTTTTACCAGCATATTCTGATATATTTTGTGCCATGCTAAAAGGAATATGAGTTTCATATTACTGCGTTGGGCAACAAATCAGATGCAAGGACTCCTCCAGGCTGACTTAGCTGTTCTGTAAACAAGTTGCTGCAATTCTGGTCAGTTTCAGTTCCGAAGTCAATCGAGGCTTGTTGAGTTGTCACTCATATCAAATGTATTAATTTTATCAATCACAGCAACTCACAGTGTTGAATCTTATTAACATACAGTTACAATCTTTTTGTCTCCATTTTACACAATGGTCACTTAGGGCAGAGCTAACATTAGTATTTACGGCTGATACAGAGTCACTATAGTGGTAAACAAACAACTGCTGATGCTAGCATTGGCTATTGAGCAATAGAAAGCTCCTTTTAATGTAATTACTTTCATGTAGTAGTTCAGTGTTTGTGGTTTTCCGTGCTATTATAAATGACTTCCCAATTACTTAAAGCCTTGCGTAGTGTGATACAGTGCTTGCTGTTGTTATGGTAACCACTTGGGATGCACTCTTAATCACGGTTAATATGTAGGATAAATTCGCTCCTAAAATAAATGACGTGTGGACTGATAATCTTAGCTGTACTAATTGCTAGAAACATTTACTTTCTTTGACATAATTGTTCTGTTTCATAATTCCCAGTGTCTGTGATTTATTAGGCACATCCAAAAAAAATATAATAATATTTACAAAAGCAATTAACTGCTTGACCTTTTCAAAAGCCATAGGCACTTATGAAAAATCACTTGCTGAACGTGTAGTCTTTGCTTTATTTATCCATCATGGCATCTGCTTCATCTCTTCCTCACCAGCTTATCTATCTTCTTGTTGTTCTTGGTAAACAGTCTTGCCTGTTTTTCTTTTATTCTCTTTTATTCATTTATTCACTTGGATCCATCATCCTTGGCAGCCTCCGAGGAGCTCAGCTGGGGAGGAGCAGTAGCCATTTTCTCCAATGAGTCATCGCCATGCCAACGGTGAGGTAATTTCGCCTGGCTTTGTGATGCTGCAGCTACTGTTCCACCTGGACCACATCCATTGCCTGTGTGTGTGTGTCTTTGTGAATTATTAAATCCTGCAAGAGATGATTGTAATTTGACAAATATTAACATCTGCTCATACACAGAGACCAGGCCACACCATCTTATGACGCACTTTGTTATCTCTGATGTATGTTTGCATGTGTGTGGCCTAATATTCAGATTAGAAATTATGCGAAAGACACAGCGGCCAGTCTGTGTGGGGAGATGTGATTATATGGTGAGATATGAATTTGGTTCATCCATCCCTTACATGAACAGATGAACTGCTAGTTGCCTGCAGAGCCCAGCCGCCAGCACTGGGCTTTGGGTTGTCTTCTGTTTGTTTTCTATGTATTATTTTTTTTTCCCCCCTGCAAGTAATTTCATTCTTCTCTTAGAAACATATACAGTGAATCAGAAATCACCTCAGACATTATTTTGTACTTTAGTTGCTTTTTGCCGAGACTCTTTGCTTTTGTGTGAGAGTGAGTGAGAATATTCTGTCTGTTATATATCACAATATATTCATAATGCAGGACTCGGGAATAGGAGATTTTATTGAAATTAAAGTTCTTAAGTTTCCATATTGTCATATGTGGTCAGGAGAAAAGCACGAGCATCTCTCTCCTGCTCCAAAAGTCCTCCAGATTTCTAAACATCACTAATGTTTCAAGCCCAAAGTTTCTCTTCTATGTATAGAGCGTGAATGCCATTTTGACTTGACTTTCAGCTGTCTGCCAAAATCACATTTATATTAGAAATCATTGTGGTAGACAATTGGATGATGTACACAATTTAGAGGTAACAGTTACCTGCAGTCAAAGGATCAAAAACAAATACATTTGAAAGCTCTTAAATTCATTTTATCTCCTGTGGCGTCAGCCTTAAAATAGAACTTGCTAATGATGACGATGTTGATGGGCCTGCAGGCAGCCCGTGGAGTGAGTTTAAGCGGTTAGTGTACAGGGGCATGTGTGAGTGTGCGTGTGTTCATCAGTGTGTGTCTATCTGAGTGTGCAGGTGTTCCCGTTTACGGCTGGTACACCTATTTCTGATCCTCGCATCCCTCTCCAAAAACCACCCACAAGCTTTCCCAAAGGGTAGCGGTTTAAAGACAGAGTGAGCAACCCACTCTGAAGCACCAACAGCACAGATACACAAAGGATTTTCCTCTAGAGGAGCAAAGAGTTAACTCTTCTGAAATCCCAAAACCCTTCATCTTTGTGTTTGGGTGTGTGTGTTTGTATACGTGTGCGCACATGTACGTGTGTGATCGCTACTGTTGTACAGTAGCTAACAGCCAACCACCAGCACTCCCTACTGTTTACGCTGTATTGTCTGAAACTCAACAGAGATGCGGTTAAGGCATGTTTGTGTCATTTACTCTGTCCATCTCACCGTTTGCAGCATCCAGTTTACACTGCACAGCCCCTCCATATTTTGACCCCTGTGATTCTTCAGTTCTCTAATCGAGGAAACAAAAACAAGGAATGACAAGAAACTTTTGTTGGTGTGAAACAACCACCATGTAAAGCAATCGAAACTTAATTGATTTTTTTTTTTTTTTATGTAAACCGAAAGAAAAAGTCACATATTTTTCTTTCTCATTCCTTCACACCCTTGTTCATTTCAAATTTCTCCAGCAGGACAGAGGATGGTAAAAGGAAAGCTTTCTGTTCTTCAGTTACCTGATTAGACATGCAAAACCATCCAAATGTGCGGGAAAGCCAAAACTGAAGCTGCCAGTAAAGCACGAACAGAAGCTAAAGCACTAGAGCAACACAAAAGGAACAACCTCTTCTCTAATGGCTGTTGGAGAGCAGCAGGTGGAGGAGGAAGGGGGGGGCAGAAACAAGTAACAAACTGATGAGATGTGGCACAGGAGAACAGGAGTACACGTTTCACTGACACTAATATGCAAGTGAGGTGGGGACAGCGTGAGCTGTGGAAAAAGGGGTCAGGAGTCTCCATGACAGAACGCTTCACCCCTTCCAGGTATGGCTCCAGGGATCCCCGCAGGGTGATTAGTGTGGCGATAGTGCAAGTCAAGGAGAATAGTAGTTGACATATTGTAAGAAACCAGAGCCCTTTATTTTCCTTCAGTTGCAGACAAATCACAGATACCACAGGCTACTGAAAGCCTGTTTCCCAATATGAGAGTGAGATGATTAAAGATAAAGTCGAACTGTTAGTGGAGAGAAAGGGGTATTAGAAACATGAAATCCAGCTTAATAAGCACATGACTGAAGGACAGATTTAGGATTGGCCTGCCTGAGATACAAAAACTGGAGGGGCAGAAGTCTTGAAGTCATAGTTTGGGTTACGCTACATGGACTTGTGTGATGGACATAGTTATGTAGATATGTAGTGTATTACAGTAGATTCAGATTGATGTGCTTCAAGTTTAGAGTAATAAGCGGGACTACTGGGACAGAACCCACCTGATGTGCTGCACTGCATGGAACCATCCACAAAAATGTGTTTCAAACACTTTGAGAAATCAACACCAAAAAATGGCAATATGGATGAAGTGTGCGATATGTAGGGAACATTTTATCCCTTCATCTTGCTGTCAATCAGCCCACTCCTGTGGAACTACATCCTCTCAAGCGTTGAATGGTGCTTTTCCTGGCCCTTCAAATCGAGGAGCTTCCTGATCACCACAAAGATTTGACTGATTTTAACCTGAAATAGCTGTGGATAGTAGCTCAGTCCATCTAAGACATTAAAACAACCCTGTATTAACAGTGCTTCTCTTTTCTCAATCATGCAAATATGTTGTATTATATTGTTTCTGAAAATTTGCACATTGCCTTTGTGTATAGGTTTAATTTCATCCCAGTACACTTTGCCAACATCCAAAATGTACAATATAATACAATACAATATAATTAATCCCAAATTTATATATTATGCATATAATGCATTTGGCACTTAGATAGTATATATAAAATATGGTATTTGTGATACTGCTACTAGCTGTTCAAAGTTCTCTCTTTAACACTCCAAGCTTGGCTGCACAGTAAACACAGCAGCAAAATGAGGGACGGCCTCAGCAGAAAAGAACAACTGCAGAACTGCAACAAAACAAACTATTTTATTTTCGCTGAAAAGTATAACATCTGATGCAGCATAAAGTAAAGTTTGATGTTATTGAATATCGGCCCAAGCCCGACACGTTTCGTGCAGACTGTAGTCAAACAAATGGAGATGTTGCGCTACA
Organism: Echeneis naucrates; assembly: GCF_900963305.1. Lineage (NCBI taxonomy): Eukaryota > Metazoa > Chordata > Actinopteri > Carangiformes > Echeneidae > Echeneis > Echeneis naucrates. Next base: position 7,056,550 of record NC_042511.1, read on the forward strand.
GGCACATTAAAAATGCATTATTAATAAGTTGTGTGTGTTTGCCGTATGTGCAGCGTTGCCTTTGCGGGAATCTACTTCACAACATTAAGCACAATAACTAGTTTCTGGGGAGTCCCAATCCCAATGCTTACTGGGTGCTAGGAACCATCATCGCTCTAAATCAAGCAACATGCATGAAGCTTGTTTCCACCCTGAGCGAGTAACTGTCAACTGCTCCTGCACCAGAATAAAGCTAATATCTGCTGCCTTTATGCGGTTCATACGTCCTGTAAATTAATGTCAAGACTTCGAACTTTTTTCACTAACTGATCTGAAATGTATTCTGGCTAGTGTGAGTGAATTTGCACATTTGAACAGTCTGTACTCGCAGTAATTATATGCTTACATAGCTGTTTTATGTCAAACACTTCATTTCTTGCCTTTTGTTTGTCTCCAGCTCTTGACCGAGCAGCTGGAAGCAAACATGTCATTGATGATGCTTAAGATGAGTAGCTCTCATAATGAAAGAGCCTCCACTCTCTCAATGAGCTCAAAATTGAGAGGTTGCGAGAGCTCGACTTCCCGGTGACTTGTCTGAAAAGAGGTGACTCACGAATGATGCCCGCGTTCTGGAAGTGTGGAATGTAAGACAAAGATGGAGTGAAACTGTCTGGCTGGGCACAGCACCTAAACACAGTCCTGTTCTCAGCAGCCATTCTTTTCACCCGCAACACGGAGATGTGAATTTCAGAGTGGGCTGAAATTTTGAACTTAGAGTCACCAAAGAAAAACAACTCATTACCCTCCGCAGTCAGCCAGGCTCACACTCGTGTTTATGAAGCCTGCACTATAATGCAGAAACAGCTGATGATAAATATGAGGGCAGCGACAAGAGCCTGGGTAAACTTTCTCATCTGTTGTGATGCAAGGGGTGGAATAGCAGATAATCTGCAAACATGGTGTGGTGCGTTTTTGTATTGATTCAAGATTCAAGATTGCAAATACTTAAACCAATATCCATAAAAGGAAATTCTAGTGTTAAAGCAGCAGCATCTCATACTGACAAACACTATAAAGACAACAACCATCACAATGTTGTGTAAAGAGTAAGGAAAAAAATAAATAAGTAAAAATATAAAAAAATAGAACAGAATAGATTAGTGTGTCGTCTTTAGCAGCAGATCGGCTTCCCCTTGGTTGTAGTGTGAAATATTTATACTGCAGTTTCATGCATGACTCAAAGAAATGAGTATGTCTGCTCTTGTTGAGGTAAAGCTCAGATCAATTTTTCATGTCAGCTTTTATTTGATATGTCTTGATTTGCATATGAAATATATAACCTTCTTAATAATTACATTATTAATGTGCTTTTGCATTGAGAGTCATTTTGTTTTTCCAGCTTTGCATATATTGGTGCGAAGGGGGCTTCTGAAGGGGTTTACATGCCATTTTTAGTGAGACCACACTCCTTCATGAAGGATGATGAGGGAGCTGACCTCAGACATTAATATCATCCTTGGCTTACAGCAAAAGGTTCGGGATGTTCAGCGTTGTGCACTGCAAACTATAATATAATAGGCATTCAGTGATGTGGTGAAAGAATAGTAATCAATTCAAGAAACTCACAGAGCAAATGAATGTTTTTCATGATATTGATTTCACTTAATTCAGCATATTTAAAGCAAACAATTAAAATAATAGAATGAATATTGGTCGAAATTCACATTCACCATTTTTGCCGCTTAGGATTTATACATTTTTAAGTCATTTAATTGTTAAAATCCACTGAAATATCTGCCGAAGAGTCGTCATGAGGCTAAGTCTGTAGGAAATCACGTGTGCTGGTATTGCTTTCCCTGTGGTGTTGATGAAACATATATTTTTAGGGGTCTTATGTGTGATCATAAGGTAACAGGAATTGAAACAGACGATGGACTCTCTTGCATCACATTCATGCTGTCTGCTAATATTCATCCATTAGCCTCAACCTTTTAGCAAGGCTGGAAACTCATGTTCAAACATTGACAGACCGGCCTTCATAGGCAATATGGAGTTCAGTGTGTTGTCCAAGGACACTTTGATATTCAGACTAGGGGGAGCCAGGGAATGAACTACTGACCTCCTCAGTAGACAACCTGGTCTTTTTCCTGAATGCAGCCACACAGATTCAAATAGATCCCTACTCACACATCACAAATCTCCACCATCAGATAGCTTGTTTCTTTCCTGGACTCCATCTTTCTCTTATCTTTCATCCAGTGCTCAGTTTGAAAAAGTTCTTTCTCTGTATGATCTAGTTCATAGCGGTATCCCCTTGGATCTTTCAGTTTTTATTGCTATTGTCCAAGAAAGACTGGAGCTGTGACTCAAACGGCCGATGGCCAGTGTAATATATCATCTACAGTAGGTGTAGCTCAGTGATAGCAGAACAAAGAAATGAAAAATATACACAATTTAGCACAAATTTCAATTGCTATTGTTTTTTCACCATCATGTCAGAGGTTAAGCGTTATAACCCATGAACTGGGTAAAATATAGCACATTGCTCAGCTTCTTTGCTAGCCAATTTCAATCCACAGCAGATGATACACTGAGTACGTGTACGTAAGAAAACCCAAATGATCCCATCACTTAAGTTGCACCTTTAGCTACCGTTATTTACCTAAAGCAAAAGGACTCTGATTTTCTTTCTTCTGCTTTAGAAACAGAAGTGGACAGATAACCATGATGCCAGTGGGGAAACTTCATGGCACATTGTGGGCATGGTCCACCCACTGTAGATTTTTACAGATGTGTCTTTTGAAGCCCTCAGACAAAGTTATTCTTCTGCCTACACGCTTCCCAACATCCCACTGACTCCTCATTTATACCTGCTTGTGTGCGCTATATTGTTCTCCTCAGTCTTCCATCCATTTACTCAGCCTTCTTGCTTGTGTATTTTTGCACCACCCTCTACCCAGGTTGCGTCTTATGCCTGCTCCCATTGGAGAGCGGGACGATCCAGGGGAGCAAAGCAGGCTGGCAGGCATCACAGCAGATCGTCAGGCAGTCAAAACAGGTGCAGGTCTGCACAAACTGAACAAATGGAACTTACTGAACAGTGGGAGAACTGCCACTTCATTTTGAATCATGGGCAAATTACCTAGTTAGGTGATGTGAGTTTAAAGTGAAAAGAAACAAATTCATACAGCCCAAAATTTGAATGTCAGTTGGCTGCAGGGGTATTTACTTCCTTCTTTTTACTCTAAAAGGTAACAAAATAAATCATCATCAATCATCATCCCTAACTTTGGCATAAACTATCCCGGGGGAAATAAATGAACGACAGAGGAAAAAGAGGGGAGAGAAGGATGGCGTACATTTGGGGTGTAACAATATGCTAAAGTCAAGGTTCGGTATGTACCAACCAGGATGGTTATTCATTTATTTATTTTTTTATTTTTTTATAAAAGCACACCTGATTCTAGGCAGGAAAATAAATATAAAATCGCTTGTGTAGCTCATGCTCAGTGAGGATGCTCTGTGCTACATGCTAAACGATGGTGCTAGGATGGCTCGACAACAACATACGGGGCTTTGCAATAGAGAGGAGGAAACAAGGAGTGGCAATTAGTTGTGGTTTGCTTGAGCATGTTAATATTTTCGGTGCATTGGGTACATGCTTGTATTCGTACCGAACAGTTTGGGAAGAATACACGTACCCCTATTGTACATTATACATTCTTTTAACTTTGACCTTTGTTTGAGGATTCAAAATGGACAATGGGTGACATCATTTGATACAAAGTTGTAATGTGGTCATCTCAATCCCATCAGCTCTTGTCTATCATACTGCAGCCGCGCGCAAATGCATAACCAGATAATTTATGTGTTTTTCTCTACATGTGGCCAGAATTTTAAAAGAATGAGCATAATGTCTTCTTGAACAAGATGTGAACCTAATGACTGAGATGATAAGAGAAATATTTACTGTGGTGATAAATAAAGTTAGATGCCGGGCCATGACATAGGGTGCACGTTTTAGGCCTTTCACCATTTTCACTTTTTTTTTTTTTTTTGGGTAACTGTGCCAGACTACATCAATTTCCCATTCTCATTATCCAAGCCTCTATTTATATACTATGCATAAATTATTTTACATCATTTTTGCTGAGCTATTTCTCTAACTATTTGGAGTACAGACTATGGAGACCTTTCCCCCACCTCTCCCCCTCCCGTCCTGTCCCCTCCACTCACCTGTCTGCACCGCCATAATTCCTGTCACCCCTGCCACAGTAACTGCATGGATCAGGGGGACAGCAGCTGTCACATGTAATTGAAAAGAGAGTTACACCCCGTGCGTGCGTGCGTGCGTGCGTGCGTGCGTGCGTGCGTGCGTGCGTGCGTGCGTGTGTGTGTGTGTGTGTGGAGCACCACCAAGCAAATCTTCTCTGATTTTAACGCCCCCCCCCCCCGCCCCAGTCCCCTTTTCTTCCCCTTCCTTCTTTCATCCCTCCATCCCCATCAGTCATATCTGAAGTGTATGCTTATTTAGCCCTCCTGCTCCCTCTCCCTGTTTCTGTGCTCTGTCCAGCACTGCTCCTCCACCTCTTTCCACCTGATATGTCCTCGTCTTGCTCTATTGCTTCAGCTTACGCAGTTGATTTCTCCTCCATTTTTGTTTTTCTCCTTTTCCAGTATCTTGATTCCTCTGATCTTGTGCCTGCTCTTGGACTTCTTGTTCCCTCCTCTATCGTTTTCCTCCTCTCCTCCTATATAGAATTTTTTCTTATTTTACAGTTATTCCCCCTCTTCTTCTCTCCTCCCTCCTTGTTCTCCGAGCTGCTATGATATGATAACCCCCTTGTCATGGACTCCCAGTCTCTGTGTCATCTGGCATGACAGATAGCACCTTTAGCCTTGGGCTGGGGGCCCTCTGACAGATGGAGTAAGCTCACCAGCTTTAGCCAATCCCTGCTGTCAAAACACACACATGCACGGACACGCACGCACACACCATGGTGGCGTCCAGTGGTGTGGTATATATCACCTTTGCTGTCACTCCAATTCCCCTCCCACCCTGTAGCTGCACTCACAGTGCCAATTTGGATGATTTAATTGGTGGATGTAGTTTCCCGATCAAGGTGAAAGGCTGTCTGCGAAACAATTTAAAAGCCTGTCAGAAGAGAGTGAAGCAAAGGCAGAGGGGGAACCAGCCAGAGTTTTCATAATGACAATTACTTCTGCCTTCATTTGGATCTTAGAAACAGCTATGGAGAGGATAATGGTTGGAGAGATGGAAAGTTGGAGGACGAAAGAGAAAACGAAGGTTAGGCAGAGTTAAATAAAAGCAATGGAAGTGGGAGACAAACAGTCAAGAAGAAATAGAGAGAGAGATGTCTGAAAAGAAAGAACATTAGGTTTGTATTACCCAGCCCCCCACTCCTCTCTTTGCCTTTTTTTTGCAGCAGCCAAATAAAATAAAATCAGGCAGCAGCTTTGTCTGACAGTGAAGAGGCTAGATGACAAGATGGGGGACTGGGCTTGACGCAGACAGGATCAGACGACAAAACTGAGGGATTTGTGCACAAAAACAACTTGTCAATCGCTTTTAGGTAAAAATATTGACTTGCACAGAATACGTGTGAGTGTCCTTTCACCTTATTTCCAGACTATAAGAGACAACCGCCTCTCAGCATCTATCAATAACAGTAACACAACTGGTGCTTTCAAATGCGTATCCTCAGATTGACCTGAGACAAAAATACACCTTGTGTTTTTAGGCTTTTCAATCAGGAGGCAAGCAGAGTTCAGACTTTAGAGCAGCGAGTGGAAACCTGAAGTTGAATTCAAACTGTCGATGAGATGTGGATGTCCTGTTTCATTTCAGCATTGCAGTCAGATGATTTAAAGTAGGAGCCAGAGTGGCAGCTGAGTGACAACTGTCATTTACTTGTTCAGGCAGAGACAGAGCTTTTCTCAAATGAACTTAGTTGCCCTTTGAAACTTGTAGCACACAGCAGGAAATTATCCTTGCAAGATACTTACTGTTAATACTGTTTGCTTCAGGCGAGCGATGGTGTCTGGGTGAGTCTCAGGATCAGCCGTCACTCACTAGAGTTGCTAAATCTCATCATCTCTCCAATTAGACATTTTTGTTGAGGGTTGAATGACTAATTTTTCCTCATCAGTCGATGCTTGTGTTTTTCCAACAGACTCCGTACAAGGCAGCCAGCAGTTCGCTAAATATCCGCTCCAAGTGAAATGGATGCTTTCTTTCTCTATTCAGGATGTCAGTGCGTATGTTAAATGTAAATATAATTTGTGATGATACAGCCTATTCAAGGTTTCATGTTTGAAAATGAGAAAAGGAAAGTAAAAAAGTTTTTGTGTTTGAAACGATGGCCTTTTTAAATTGGCATCAGTCCACTGGGATAACAATAAAGTTTCAGAAGGTAAGAAGGTGAACTACTTAAACACTGACTCACTAACAGTGGGAAAAAGGCTGGAACTGGAAACTGGCCCAGGAAAGGAAATGGCGAGAGTAAATACTCAGAGCCAGGAGAGGCAGAAAGCTGGTGCAACACACTGGGGTGGAGCCAGGTAATCACACAAAAGCAGAACACGTGAGAACAGGAAATCAAGTGACCTGACAACAAATGTTCTGTATCAAAGTAAAACAGCAAAAACAAATTAGGGAGGAAGAGCAAAAGGACTGAGGTGTTCCACCCTTCAGATTTGTGTTTAAATGTTTCAATCTAATTAAGAATTGCACTACAGCACCCATGAGCCTCGGCTGTTGATGAATTGGGGAAATCAGTGTGATTGACCTGAGAGCTCAACACAACCAAACACACAAATGTGCTGCAAATACTCACAGCGTAATGGAAAACATAATGAGGGGGTGCAACTATAGCTCACCTGGCAGAGTAACACTGTGTTATCAATTGGCAGGGTCACCCCACAGGAAGTAGTCCCAGGACTGGGGTCTTAGAGTCTGTAGATTTTGGACTATGGGAGGAAGCTGAAGTACCTGAATCGCACCCACACAGTCCGGAAACTGTGGACTGTGGAAGTTTATGCAAATTGGTGACTGTTCATGTTGGCATTGCAATAGGTCACGCTCGCGAGCTGCTTAGGGTGGATCCCACCCGAGCCCAGTCTCAGCTGGTGTTAGAGCCCAGTTACCCTGCATGGATAAGCAATATATATTGACGGATGTGTTGTTAAATCACATGCTTTCTGAAGTTGCAGTTCATTGAGCTCTCAGGGCGACCATGAATCAGATCACCTGATGACCCCAGATGAAATAAAAAGTTACATTTTTCAAGCATTTTTTTAAAATCATTATTTAAAGTTTAGTCCGATGTTAGTGGAGGTTGTACATGTTCAGTGATGATCAGTTGTGCTGACACAACATGCTCCCGCTCATATTGAACCCATTAATAAATTAGCAGTTCAGATTGTCAGTTGATACCAGAAGTTCACGTTCCTCGAGGAACGTTAAAGTAGTGGACACTGTCACAACAGAGAAATTTATTTTAAAAAAGGCCTCTTTATTTAGATGATTACAATTCTCTCCACGAAAGGACACATCAGACCAAAGTGTGGATGTACACAGAGACGTATTTGCTCAGCTGACAGCACTGATGGCCAATCACTCTTTCCACTTGCTCCTTATCTTCCTGTTTCTTGGTTTGCAGTGAATCGTGTTTGCTCTCTCTCCACCTTTGTCATTTACCTTGCATCTTTTTCTTTTTCTTATCGTTCATTTTATTGTTTTTGTCAAACTGTACTCTTTTCTGATTATTTGTGCTCATGTGCTCTCGACATCACCATCTAGTGTCACCTCCGTCTGCACGTTCAGAGTCTGGCTGAACCTTTGCTTCCTCATGCGCCTCCTACTGCTGCTCATCTCTCTTCTCTGTGCAAATTCATTCACCGTTTTTCTCCAAAGCTATGTCTCAAAGACAAGTGGCTGTTTATGAAATACCCTGGCAAAAGCAGGGAATTAATCTTAGCCCCTTATCCTTCTCGCCAAGAGAAAGACCACGCGAGCGAGGAGCGAGGAGGAGGAGGGAGGGAAGAGGGTTACGGGGTAAAGGTGCAAAACCTCTTTCAGCTTTTAATTCGGTGAATTGGATTAATGCAGACCTGTGTGGGAGGCGGCAGATGTGCATGTGCCTGTTAGCATGTCTGTGCATATACGCGTGTGTGTGTGTGTGTGTGTGTGTGTGTGTGTGTGTGTGTGTGTGTGTGTGTGTGTGTGTGCGCGCGCGCGCCAATGAGTGCATTTGCATCATGTCAGACCAGTCACTGTTTAATATCAACAAGCCATTCAGAATTTCTCCTCTCCTCTTTTCGCCTCCTCCCGCTCCCTCTCTTCATCTCTCATCAAGTATTTGGCCTGTTTTCAAACGGCTGCAGGCCCAGATGAAATTAGACTGAGTGCACTGTAATGAAGACCATGCCAGGGAGTGCTATGATATTAAATCTCACACGCACTCATGCACACACACGCATACACACACGCACAGTATGCCGCGAACACATCTGCAGTCACCGCGCACACAAAGCTACATTATAAGGCAGACAGGACTCATGAAAGTTTTGGGGAGGATGACAAAAGATTGTTTGTGCGTTGACTGTGTTCCCAAAATGGAAACACGCTGATGGTACAAGAGAGGCTGCACTTCTGAATGCTCGCTCCATTAAACTGATTGACTAAGAGAATCCAGGTGAAGGCCTGATCCAGTATTGAATACCCCAGTTAAATCCACATCAAATCCAAATCACTGGGCAAATTAAAGTCACGGTTGATGGAGACGAACTGGAGCCAGATTTATAGTGAATCCTGAAGCAACAAAAACAACTGAAATGTGACTTGCGCCAAAATTGAACAAACTCACTCTAATGTAGGTGTTTGAGTTCTGAATATAACCTGATTAGAGGAGAGCTCTACCTGAATGGTACAGATCTGATATCCAGGACATGATCATTTCATAAAAGAGCAGTGGCTGTGGGAAGGATGGACCGTGAAATACTCTGACAATCAGTGGGGGTTATAAGGGAACCTGGTGCGTTGGAGGTGTTTACAGTCCAGTACATTATCTTGCTGTTTAACAGAAGCTGTCAAATAAATGTAAGAGGAGGAACAAGTACAATATTGCCTTATGAAACATAGTGGAAGTATAAAAGTAGCATAAAAATACAAAGAGCCTTAAATTTTACTATGTTTAAATGTACTGGACTACTTTCCATTATTAAGACAGTACTTTAGCCTTCAGCACCAGTGCATTTTATTGCCAACTGAGGCATAATCACTTTATTCCTGGGTGAAAACAAAGACAGCGTTTCCTGCAAACCCTAATATGAAAAAAGTAAAAGACTTAACCACCACAGAACACAAAAGGCTATTAAAATGCAATAATAAGCTCTGTATTGATGTCAAAACACAGCCAAAGAAACAAAGAAAGGGTCTCAATTTGTTTGCATGGTATGCAGCAAAAGAGACTTGAGGGCAGAGGGAACTAATTTGCTGTTGACACCAGGGTTTATAAACTGCATGGCCGAATTCAGGGTTGTCTGAAATTGTTGTAAAAGTTGCAGTTGCAGGCGCGTACATGGGAAATATATTGGAATATTTAGAATTTCAGGTAAGGAGGATTCAAGTTTTAAACCCCCAGAACAGTTTTACATCTTTTGGGCAGGGTCCAAGTCATAATCGGGAGAGGGTGTCAACCCCCTCAAATTTCGAACATTGAAGGGAAAGACATGGGAAAAAAATGGAGACATAGACGAAGGGGACAGAAGTAATAAGATTCAAAGCATGCTGGAAAAGGGTGGAGTGTTCAATGAAGGAGAAAGCCAGCGATGGAAGTTGAGAGGCATGCTTGGAGAAAGATAAATGGGCAGGACAGTGAAGCAAGCAAATGGACACGCAGAAGGAAATTTTAGGTAGATGGAGAAGATTGGGAAGAAAGCTGGGGGGGGGGGGGGGGGGCAGAATGTGGTGAAGATGGATAGAGAGCAAGTTGTTCAAAGGCAGAGGTTGACTTAAAGGTTAGAGGAAAAGGACAAGGGAGAGCATAAAAGACAGAGGTGGAGAAGGAGATGACAGAGGGGGAGAGGGAAAGAGAGGAAGGAGGTGGAAGTGGTTGTGGTGGTGGTGGTGGTGTTTTTGGGGCAGGCTGGGGGGGGGGCAGTAGGAGAAAATGATGGATGGATAGACGATAGCAAAATAGAGAGGTTTAGTGGTGATGGATGAAGCTGCAGCCTGCAGACCCTGTATGCCTCCATGGGTCCCCTTGGAGTCCTCTGTGTGTGTGTGTGTGTGTGTGTGTGTGTGTGTGTGTGTGTGTGTCCAATTCAAATGCTCGTATATATGGAAGCAGTATGGGTGGTGAGTGAAAGATGGAGAATAGCAAAGAGGGATCTGTGTGTGTGCGTGTGTGTTTGTACTCGTTGGTTTTGATGTTGTTTTGAGATGCTCAGTAGATTGTAAAGGTCTCCTGGTTTAAGTGCTCTCCCTTACAGCCCTCCATGTTGCGTTGGGACTGGCTGCCTCTCTGTGACAGCTGCATGAATGGGTGAGGTCAAATGGCACCAAGGTCACTGCTGAGGGAACTTAATAGCGATCCTTTGAGATCTGTACACTCACCTGCACAAGCTCTGGTGCCAGAGGGACGTGACTCTGGGCCTGTGAGGTGTGGGGATGCACTGAGAGGAGAAGACATGCCAATGAAGTTGAATGGTGTACTATAATTTTATGTTGTTTATGTCCAATGTACTGTTTATATTCAATTAGCATGCGAATGCAATATAAATTAGTACGAGGTTGATCAGATTGAAAGTAACTTTACGTTTACTGGGCAAATAGTGGTAAACGAAACATCACAGTCTCAGTATCTGCACACATCAACAGCTGTCCACACACTTCATCCTGAACCACAAATGTGGACTTCAAGGGGAACTCTGGACGAAAGTGAAGGAATCAGTAAAGTCATTTGGATCTGGCCCTGTTGACGTCTGTGGAAGATTTCCCCACAATCCATTCAGAATTTTGAGACAGCGCAGCCTTGATGTGGTCCACTGAGCCACTCCACCAGCGTGGGTGAAAACCCCACCCCCCAACAAACACACCCAGTCTGCAGTATACATATGTTCCTTACCTCTGTTTGGTTTTGACAGACACACTTCCGTTATGTTTGTGATGAGAAAAACCAACCAAATGAAGTCAGTGTCCCTCAAATACAGATTGCTCTGCTTCAAAATGCTCATACAAACGTTTTTGTCATGAACCAGACCCTGAAGCCAACATATAGAAAGACTAAAGCCCAGGAAGGGGGAGCCAATGCAGACCGGTGCAGTAAGTCGAAAGTGAAAGAGGCAAATCACACTGATGGTTCATTCATTCATCTTCAGCCGTTTATCCGTTTCTGGGTCATGGGGGTTGCTGGAGCCAATCCCAGCCAACATTCTGGGCGAGGGGCAGGGTAGGAGGAGATGCAGCAGGACATACAATTGCACAGATATGTTCATGTTCATTTTGAACATGAACAGAAATTTTGCCTCATTTTCAGGTGCTGCATTCACAAAGGACCGCATGTGGTGACAGACTTTTGTCATACATTTTTATTCTTTTAGCAAACTCAGAGTTACATCTTTCATGGTTCTTTCTCTCAAAGTGAATGCAATTTATTTAATGTCCTTCTAGCAGTTTATCATATACATTTGGACAGCAACAGTAGATTTCCATACCACCAAAAGAACTATTTAGTTCAGAAGTTTGTTACTGTTAAATAAGTAATGCCCCTTTAGGTCATGTTTTCTTATTTGGATTTCATTCCTTTTTCAGCCTCATGGAAAAACAATCTTTGTTGGGTTTTTTATTTGTTTGTTTGTTTTGTTCTTGTTTTTTCTTTGATAGCGGTCTAAAGTCTCTCAGTTTATTTCTCAGTAAAGCAGAAATAAACAAGAAGTCTGAACTCTTTTCGAGTTGCAGGTATTCCACGTGTGACCTCTCCAACCACCTTAACCTATCACTCTTGGTGCCTTTTATGAGTGTGTATGTGTGTATACACTAGCAGTCAAGAGTTTGGACACACTTTCCTATTCATTTGAATGAGAGAGTCCAAACTTTTGACTGGTAGTATACATATAAAAATATAACTTCACTTATATCCATTTATATGGGTGAGTAAACCTTGTGTATTTATTTTATAGATTAATCTGACAGAGTGACACTACACATTTATCTTTATGTCTATCTGTCAGTCCAACCATCCCAGCCCACCAGCCAGAGGGCATCTGGTGGGTTTCAGGAAAAGGTGAAAAGACAGAGAAGCAGCGTGAATATATTAAGAGGCCTGAGGCAGATACTGAAATATTGCTCGACATTTAGGAAAACACACATATTCACCTTCTTGGTGAAAACTGATGAGATCTTGTCTGTATTAATGGCAGTACAGCATAATTGCTGTGAAAAGTGTTTGTTTTTTTTGGGGGGGGTAGTGCAGGTTATTTGTGGGCCATAGTGTCTTTCATACATTCCTTGTCACCAAGAGGTCATTAGCTATGTAATCCTGGATCATTTTTAAAATTTTTTTTTTTTCCCCCATTTGGATGAAACAAATGTGATATAATGCCTGATTAGTTGATATAGCATTCAGTTAACTCACTGATGCTGGGAGTTTTGTATTTTACGCTTTCTCATGTTAATTATTCTGCTGTTTATCTTGTGATACTGTTGCCAAATTATCCAAAACATGTCATGACTGTCTTTCCTCCTGCTTTTGGCTTTTAACCTCATGATTAGTCTTCAGAGATGCATAGAGTGTTATCACTAATTAAATATCACTTAATACTAAGAAGCTGACACTAACCCAAACAAAGCCGGCATAATTCAAGCGCAAAGTGGCACGAGCATGTGGCCGTGTGTGCGCTGTGTACTGTGCAACTGAGAACATGCCGACCAAGCTCTTGTGTTAACAAGTTAACATTTTGTGAGAGCGCAAGCTGGAGAACAAGTATAAAACACACAGCCGACAGCTGACAAAGGCCAACCAGAGATGGAGACAGAGTACTGCAGGGAGGGAGGTTCAGAGGAGCATAATGAAACGATACTTATTATAATTAAAAAGTAAATATATTTTCATCTATTCATCTTTGTTGTATTTCATCATGGTTGTATTATCAATAAATGTGGATTTTATGTAATGAGGGTTGTATAGGCTGAATATGATTTTGTTATATCAAATGTAAATTGTAAATGACATAAAATAATAAGAAATGGTTGTCAGAATTTTGAAAAGCAAAGGATATCATGATGAACTATTTTGTTCTTCTTGTTTGTTCTAAGCCCAAACACTCTGAATGTACCCTGAAACCAAACAAAGAGGAAGCAAAAAATCATTCAAACATTTTGTTTTAATAACTTTAAACAACAAAACAAGTTGCAAAATAGGTTGCTGATTCACTGTATGTTGATCAATTTTAAGCTAATGTATGATTGTTGGCCACATACTTCCATCGAGACCAATTTCCACATATATCCGACAGTCCCAGAACTTTGGTTTCACCGTTGACTTAAAAAATAAAATAAAAATAAATCTACCAAAAAATCAATGTAGCTTTCACGATGAAGCAGTTGAAAGAAAATCACGGAGGTCACAGGATCCAAACTGTAGAGAGAAAAAGAGAGGGGGAAAGGTGGTGAATAGAAGAGTAAAAGGATGTAAAATTGAAGGGAGTGCTTGGTAGGTGGCTCCCTTCAGATGAATGCCACTGCAGGTAGAGCAGGCGATGAATTATGAGGTCTTGAAAGCTGCGGAGACAGAAAAGAGAGAGGGGAGAGGGAAAATGTTGAGGACAGAGAAACCGAGCAAAGAGTAGCCCTCCTCTTGTCTAGCTTACTCAGTGTGGACAGCTGATAGAGATTAATGTCAGGAGTGGGTGGCCAGAGGGGAGGGAGAGGTCCAGATTGGCAGTTTGTTAGGTGGATGCATGATTGATGCAGGGAGCAAATGAGGGCAAGAGACCACAGAGGAGGGCAGCAGTGAGGGCAGTTAAGGGCGAGAAGGAACAGTTGAGAAGTTCATCATGAGGACTAGAGGAGATAGGCACGAGCGTGACAGAGAGATCAGCACACAAGCGTCCCACTGAAATTAAAATGCTCAGGCTTTGCTCGACAAATCCAGTGCAATAACTAGCTGCTCAGTGCATGCTGGGATAAGAATTTATTCCATATAGTTTGGAGGCAGTCTGAACACCACACCCACTTCGCCAAACGCTTAGGATTCGTCTCATATTATGCTTAATGAAATGTAAATTTTCGTGGATGTGTGAAAGTGTGAGCGACACACACCTCCACACGCGCAGACACACACAGATACTAGTTCCTACCACCATGGAGATAAGCAGTAATGAGCTCCGCCGGCACCTTCCACATACCTTTCACAGTCCTTCAGTCGAGTATCTCTCTATTGCTACATTCTGTCCATTCTTTTATCTGCAGGTCCTCCACCTCTCAACTTCACGTCCTCTCTGCATCTTTTAACCGCCCCTCCCTTCTCTCATCTTTCCTTCTTCCACCCTACCACCAACTCTTTCCTTTTACCCTTTCCTCTGCTCTTTATTTCCACCTCAGCCACTGTTTCCTCTGAAGTGTGTTCCTTAAATCGCCAAGGAACAGTAAGAAATTAACTGATGCACAGTCACTTCTCAAGATGTTGCTGTTAGCGCATCAGATGTGCTGAAAATCATTTAAAAAGTATGTAAACTAATCTAAAATATAGACATCCAAAATCTTCTGAGCACGCGATTCATGTAGAATCACAGTTATCACATAAACTCACACCAACAGAAAGCATATTCATTAAATCCCACTCTAACATTCAAAAGCCATATCAGAAAAATGAGCCATATATTGAAATATAACTTGTTACATTTTAAACATTTCAAGTACTCAGTCACAATTGAATCCTCTAAAACTTGTTTCAGTTTCATGATTTTATCTTATTATCATTATTGTATACCGACTGGTCTCAGGAAAGCACATGTGTCTTAACCCCCCCCAGGTCACTCCACAAACAGGCCCTGAAAATCTTCAATAAAATCATCACTGTCATATATTCAGCAAATATAAAATGCTTAGCTTAGACAATCTAATGTTGCATTCAGATGTCTGTTCAGTGCACAAAATAATTCACAGTGCTGCTCCTCTCCCATTGAAAAACTTTGTTAAACTCCGCTCTGAGCACACTATATGAGAACGTTTGTGTCTTGACACATTTTATCTTTTATTGTCCTCATTTACCTGCCCAGGGACTACGGATGGAAAGTAGCTAGTTAGCTAAATCCGGTACAAAGCATCTTTTCTCGTCTTGAGACTGTTGCCATGTCGCACTCTGTCCCTGATTCAAATAAAATTAACAAACTAATCTGACAGTACTTCAGCATAAGGGCGATCATTATCATGCAAATTGTGACATTTTGGAATAATGCTTTCACTTTGTTTGAAAGCATTCAAAGACGGATACCAGCTTCGTACACTCTGTACAGTCAATGTGAAGATGCAATCTGGAGACAGTTATTTTGGGGTGTGGGGGAGCTGGCCAAGGCATGTCCAGGGGAAGCAATTTGTGCTTACAGGTTGACAAATGATCATATTATATCTCACCTCTTGGTATTTAAACGGCATATACATGGATGAGAAAACTGTTTCTCCATCTCCGGGCTTTGCGCCGAGCTAAGCTTACCTTGCAATGCCTGCAAATCAGTAGCTCATAACAACACAACAAGTATATGAGTGACACACAACAAACACAAATATTTGTAGTTTCATTTTTGTTACCATCATGAACTGTCCCAGAAGGCAATTTATGTTCGGACTCTTCATTTGATCTTATGGTTCATGTGCTGTTATTTATAACACTTTTCATATGTGTCTCGTTCTATTACATCAAAGATTGGTCTGTGAGCAGTTTGTACTTTGGCTGTTGCTATCTTGATGTTACAACAGGAAGAAACCACATTTGGAGGAGTTAGAGTTGGAGCTCAGCTCTGCTGTATTGTGATTGTCAGGCAGGTGCTTTTGGGTCTATTCTCCTAAAAAGGGGATTATAATAAAGAGAATAACATTATCTTGTATTGAGGAAGACTTGAAACTTGAGACTGACACCATAAACATAAAAGGAAAAAGGCTTACTGCGTTGATAAATCGAGCGAAGATGTGGAGATGATTTCTCACAGGATTCTTTTTAGACTGATTTCTGCCGGTTTTTATTTTATGTCCTCGTGCATCAAAAGTTGCTGTTTGTTCTGCTGCATTACATCACAATTCACTGCAATTTACAGTAAATGAACCTGATGCTACAGATGGTTTGTCCCACAGAACCATCTGCTGAGGCTTTGATGGAAACTGCTTGTGAAAGACCGGTGCTTTAAAAAAGCAAATACTTGGCAGGTGACATATCTGTTCTCGTTGCTTATAATGGTTTAACTTCTGCATTTCCTCCATCATTTGTCACCACCAGTGGAGCATTTCCATAGTTGCACTGGGCGTGGTCATATCCAGACAGGAGAGTAAGGTCTCCATTGTTCATCATACCTGATGCAATAGAAGCATCTACGCTAATCTGGTCACACACTTGTAGAGGCCTGTAGTTCTTCCAATGTAACGTGAATTTTTGGTTTGGTCACAATCACGTAACTGGCGTGTAATTTGTGATAAAATACAAATGAGCCGCTGGTTATTTTACACTCTGTGAAACTAGAGCTTGATGTTTTAAATCCATTAATTTATTTCTGTATCTATAAATAAAGCTCCAATCATTTGAAAGGTCTGTGTTAGCAGGGATGAGTAAATTGTGAGGAAGAGACACGGCAACAGTATGGCTTTCTCTGACATTTACTGATGTTAGTTAGCGCTTGTCCTATAAAATATTGTGTGAGTAAAGTCTGCCACTTGATATTTAGACTTTGCTTAAATATCAAGCTTAGCTTTGAAGGCAGAAGTGGAGTGCACTTATGATGTGCACCCAAGAGAAAGAAAAAGGGAGCGAAAACTGAAGTGTTGCCTTGCAGTCGGTGAGAGGAATGTTGAAGGATAAAATCACACTAATGAAGTTATGTCCGGCTCTATCTTGCTTCTGTCTTAGATATGTATGTTATCGTTAAATATGTTAATGGCATTAAGGGACATGATGTTCCAAAACCAAGGGAATAGGCTCACACTTCCTACCTCCTCCCCGCTCTCCTGTCCTTGCATTTAAAAAAATACAGAGATTTTCAGGGCCTCGGGTGTTTTAACCTGTGAAAGTGGGCGTGAAACACAAATTTGTTCAAAGCATTTGTAGATGCAGAAACAACTGTGCATTACTAGAGAAATTGGTTAAAGCCTTAATGTTAGTGGTACAACTGAAGTTTTATTTGAATAGTTCACGCCATTAAAAAAAAATGAAGCTTTAGAAAATTCAACACAAATTGAAACAGGTTCCTGGCTTGTGGTTATCTGAAATAATTCAAGGCCTAGCTGTGAATGGCATTCATTCAATATAGGCATATGAAAACTAGTTGAAAAGTAACATTTAACCCTCCTATTATCCTCAAATATAATAACACATTTAATCCTTGGGGTCAATTTGACCCCAAGGATATCTAACTCCAGAAAATGATTTTTGTATCAGGCACTTGGTTTATTCTTTGAATACATAAGGAGGCCCTTGATAATGGCACTTAGTAACAAATTTCATGTAGTGCCACCACCAGGCCAAACTTTCAAAGTAGGAAGAACGTATCTTAAACTTTTCATCCGAATCTTTTCAAATTTCGTGACCACAAGAAAAGGATGAACCCTATTGGTTTTGGTGACCCCATGACCTTTCATTTACTTATTTTTATTGCTTGTACTTATTTTTTTAGGTACATATTTGTGCTCTGTCACCATGAAGTCTCACTCACCCCTCCTCTTTTCTTATTTTGGGTTTGGGACTGTCAAACGAATACATTTTTAAACATTTGGCAGGATTTTGTACATTCAGAACTTTCAATTATTTTTATTTATAATGTGTGGATCTAATCCCAGCCATATTCCTGGCTAGGGCAGGGTAGACCGTGGACAGGTGGCCAGTCTATCACAGTGCCAACACAGAGAGATATACAGAGACAAACAAGCACTCACTCACAATCAGACCTACAGACAATTTAGAGTCTTCGGTTTACATTGACCGCAGAGGAACACCAATGCGTGCAAAATGTGTACAGCAAAATGAAAAAGTATCATGATCATTTTTCCCCTCAAATTAGGAAAAGTCATGAAATATGAAGCGAAAAAACTATAAACAACTCCAATTTTTTGCATGATAACCATTGAATGGGGTCACATTGACTCCAAGGACGATAGGAGGGTTAATGTGCATAATGATAATCTATTGAAAAAGCTTAGGCCAAAATTGGGCTGTGGCTTTGTCTGTGTAAAGAAGGCTTTCCATTTTAGAAAGACAATCATGCAAAGCTCAGTTTTTTTCTGTTTGACTATGGGGATGTTTTTGCAAAACCTACAGGCTGGACGTCCTCTTCATTTCAAAGGGAAAAAAACAACTAACTTTGACACTATTGACATTATTCGGTAAACTACCAACTTATATCCCCAGCCTTTTACCAACTATAACATCAGATCTTCACACAATTCCTTTTAAATTTATCCGGGGTGCATGGAGCTTTATGAAATGCATCATTTATGCACCATGGATTTAGAATGAGCTACAGAATAGCATTAGCATTATCATTATGTGTTTTTGGGAGCGTAACATTACTGAATAAGGATCATTCAAGCTTAGTCCAAAATTGGTAATAATAAAATATTATCATAATAATAAGAATAAGAAGAATAATAATTAGCAAATAAAATGTGTAGCTTTTGCCTGGAAATATAGGTATGTAATAATAATTCAAGTAAGAAAGGGGCCACCATAAACCAACAAAGGGTGTCTGAGAAATTGATTTTTTACCCCTTTTTATGTAAGCAAACCATGTTAAGCAAAATATTATAAATAAAATCACCGCAGAAATAAGCAGAAATATCACGAGGAACCAATTGGCATTGAATGCATGTCTTGCAGGAACCTTTTCTTAAGTTGTTGAAGGCAGTCATTCAAACCAAAACAGTGTAACTCACACTTGGTGATGGAATATGTGAAGCAGCTCCTGTATGAAATTGCGGTGATGCTGCTATATATCTGATAAATACCCGAGCACATAGTAATAAATAAATATTTTAGCAGGAAGCGATACAGTGTGCAAGGAATTCATCTCTTTGTTAACCGGCTCAAACTGGAAGCAGCAGCTGCAGTAACTCCGCTCCACAGTCTTAACAATATCGCTTCTGATGGCGAAGATGGCAGTTCAGAGCCATTTGGTCTTTGAAAGGTTAGCTTAGTTCATGTGACATAGTGTTGGGCGAGGTACCTTCTCAGACTTGGGGATTCAGATGAGTTTATGTTTCAAGACTAAAGCGAAGGCAGCTGTTGTTGCTGCTCTCCATTTGTGGGTGTCAGAAAAAGATGGCTACGTTTCTGTTGGCAAAAACGCTCTTTGTCTGGGAACATTGAGTCCACAGCCTCGTCCTGGTCACTGTGACCAGCACCTGCAGGACATTTTTCATTCATTAGTTTTCTATGAACATGGACAAAATCCTTCATCCTTTCGACAGGGTGTTGAATCTAAAGTAGCTTTAGCGTGGTCTTTGGTTGAATCCTTTAAATAATAAATTTTATGGTTATATTGTCACTTTATTAATCAGCTCTTGGATTTCGTTTACGCTCACTTAGCCACCATGTTGTCCAGGTGGACTTTATGAAATAGATGTACAGCCTGAATGAAATCACACCTGGGCACATCAAATAAAATAATTAATAAAAACATTAAAGTCACATCCTGCGGCACTGATATTTTGAAAGACGGTGCTGCACCACAGAGTGAGACTGGGGCTTTAAAATCCAAGGATAGTAATCCTCCTTTTGTGTTGGTTTTCCACTCTGCCCCCTTTTTTTCTTTTCTGCCGTTATTTTGCCATCTCCTGCTTCCACAAAGCCCCCTATCATGCTCGCACTTCAACTGCTCTTTATGCTCTCATCAATCCCGCTTATAGTTCTGCTCTTGTTTTGCTTCAACCTTTTCTGCATACATCCATATCCTTCTTTCATTTCCTTTGCCTCCCACCTTTTCTTTTTTTCTGGCTGCTCATTTCTCTACATTCCACTTTATCCCTATCTCCCTCTGCTTGTGTTTCTGTGTGTGTGTTTGTGTGTATGGCAGCAGGGCGCTTGTGGTTATTTTTCAGGCAGCAGCCCAGAAGATTGGACTGTCATAATCTATGGTCCTGAGTTATAAGTGTTTCTAACCCAAACCCGCGGACAGCACCATTTTTCCTCTCCTCCCCTTCCTCTCTTCCATCTCACTCTTTCTCTCCCTCCCTTCACATCATCTCTCACTCTTCCTCCCATTTCCCGTCACAATGTGTTGTCATCAATTTTCCGCAGTGACTGCAATTCAAACTCTTGCTATTGATCATGACCTATGGGTTCACATCATCTCTCCTACACTGAGTTTGGAGTTAACTCTAAGTGATGGTTTGGACTGGATGGCACGTTCCTATTGGTGTAAACATTAACCCCTGACGGTCTTCTCAACTGTGGGGCAAAGAGCATTTTAACCCCATTATGTTCCCATGGCAGACCAAAACACATTTCCAAGGCACTAAAGTTTTAAGGTGCAGCTTTATCGAATATACATTTATCATTTTCTCAAAGAATTAATTTGCTCTGTACACTTAAAATTACACACAATAGAAGTCATCTGCTCAGTCAAGATCTACTGAATTAGGTTTGGTTAGAATAAGCAAAAGACTTATTTCTCACATTAAGAGTTGACATCGACAATTTTCATCAGTGGAAGAAGGAGAATCTCTGACTCAGTGGTTACTGACATACCTTCTAGCTCACTTTGGTGAGTCAGAGGGCTCTTCAGCTCCGTTGGCAGGTTCAGTGGATCTCAAAATCTCTTTGTCCCGCCATAATATGTTGTTATCAACATACAACGGCGTGGTTTGTTAGCTGCTGGTCCAGCACATCGAGCACTCACAATGACACAGATGTAGAAAAGGAGCATCAGTTCGTGTGTATAACTGTGGAGCTGCTCCCATTACACCTGAGACAACAGGAGCCCTGAAGCACACTTGTGTTTGAGTACAGGAAGGACACAGACAGAGTGAGCAAAGCAAACAGACACTCCTAACCTGATGATTTTAACTCCTCCACTTTCACGTTTGTCCCCTAAATCCCCTTCATCACCAACTGACACCTCCTCCCCACCCTGCATTTGTGCCCCCCCCACCACTTCTCTAAGAGCAAAGCCAGAGAGCTTTCAACTCATCTACTGTGATCAGTTCATTAGAAAGATAAAGCTCGTTCCCTCTAATGGGCACTTGAGCAGCAGCAACGGGGGAGCAGATTGCCTCCCTCGCTTGCAAAATAATTAGACTTGGGGGGAAAAGGGAAGGGACAGGGAGAGGTGTGTGTGTATTTATGCGTGCCTGTCTATGTCCAGTGGGATGTGATGAAGACAGAGAGATAGCAGAGGGACAGCTGGTATGTGTGTCAGTGTGTATGCAGCCCTGAAATTGCCCAAACACCGGGTAAGTACATCTTTTCAAACTCATCCATTCACTAGTGAGCCCAGGTCATCATTCACTCAAAAAAGAGAAGATGCATTTTCTGGGTGTACCAAGAGAAAGACGAGAAAGAAACCATTAAAAGTATCGCCTCCCCTTTTCTCTTCTCCTCTTACTATTCTATCAAAAGCCTTTTCTCTAGCTATCTGTCATTATTGAGTGGCGAATTTAAAGCTTTTCTACCGCTTCGTCATTATTTACAGAACTGAGAGAACTCTGTCTGCTCCAGAAGATATTGGCAAACCAGCACACTGGAGACCTTAGGCAGGAGGGAGAAATGAAGAATATCAAAAATCCTACAAATTCAATTTGGGGAGTTTATCTTGGCTTCTCATATAAAGTATGATAGCCAAAAAGATACAGCAATAGTCTGTTTTTCTCAGAAAAGTCAAGAGGCAAAACAAGAAAAAAGATAATAAAATGGCAATGGGAAATTATTTGTTTTGGAGAGCTCTGCCTAAGCACACACATTTTTGTCTTGCTGTCTCTCAGTCAAACGCACACTGATAGTGATGACGAGATAAGCGGCACCGTAACTGCGCTGCAGTTGGACATTTAAAACCCCTGCTCCCTATTACACCCTGTCAACTCGATATAAGGATCGAGGATAGTAATCCTGCTCAACACACCCTGGAACCAGAAACACTTATCTTACCCAGATCTCAACAAGCAGTGCGTTGGATTAAACCGCGTTTGTCTAGATTCTCATATCTGTTTTGAAGAAAGTGGAAATGGATTAAAAGAAAGTTTATGCAATCTTAGTAATTGAATGTAAAAATGTCAACATCAACAGATGAGTTAGTGTGTCTCAGAATGTGAAGTCTGCATTTAGGACATTTTTTTTTTTTTTTTTTTTTCCCCCCAGACAAACTCCTAACGTACTCTGAAGTATGAGTTAGAGATGATATCAGATAATCTCATCCACTAATCCTTCCACATTCATATCAAAAGTGCATTGTGCTCGAAAAAAATCCTGCTGGCCACGACTTATCTAGACAATGAAGAGGTGCTGCAGATCCAAAAAGGGGAGTTGGGGTCAAACAGACAGAAAGCAAAGAATGAGAGGATAAGAGTGAGGGGGGAAAAAAAACAGATTTATGAAAGGTTAGGAGAGGTTTATGAGATCTGGGAGCCACATTTGTTGGGAGAGAATATGATTTGCTTTATCAGTGGCAAACAAGATGTTATTTATGAAATAAGGTGCTTTGCTGTGTTGTAAAGGTATACGGAGGAACATACACATGAAGGCTTCTTGCACCGGTCTCTGCTTCACTCTCTGTGACTGTGACTTTGACTGCGACTAAGGTCGGCGCTTAAAAGTCCTGCTTTCAATTTGAAAAGCAAAGACGTTAAAAGCATCTTTCTAGTCAGGTAAATGTGAAATGACGTTTCTTCCTAAATGGCGCAGTCATCTCTGGCACACGCTCATGGCATTTGGATTGGAACATTAGGATTCACCCTGTGAACCTACATTCCTCCATAGGTAATGTTATTCTCACTCCGCAGTCTTGAGCTCAGTGGTTTCTCAGAGGAGCGATGGCATCAGCTGCGCTGCTTTTCGTGGTTTTGACTGAGCCTTTCATTCCACTTAATGCACATCATAATGCTACAATATACAATCAGAATTTTAAACGGACTGGTTTCCTCTGAGTGGTGTGGTTCCCTGAGAGCAAACCTGCCCAATGTTGAGTCTTTTTTTCCCAACATCAGTGCTCCACCTCACCGACGGCCTTGTGACTGATGGAGCAGGTCTCATAGAGTGCCTTTCCAGAGAAGTCAAGGAGTCATTTAAATTGTAATTATGAATTATATTTATTGCATTGATGTTTTTCATACCGTGTTATTGGCGTGTGTATTTTTATGTTGACTTGTGTGTGTGTGTGTGTGTGTGTAGGAAGGCCCATCAAGATGTGTGCGCTTCAAAATAGACTGTAAATGTTGTGTTATGAGGCACTTGACCTTATTTATTCTTCTTTTTGAATGAGATGTTCTGCAATAGCATTAATGCTGTAAACAGTCAGTAAGCAAGATTTTATACAATAATACAGCAGCAAAAATTATTTTCTGTATAAAAATGTGGCACGTTGAGTGCAGAGAAAAGGGTGCTGTAATGCCTGTTTTGTTGGCCAGGGAAAGTGGGATTTGAGTCCCCCTGTTAAACCATTGGCCTTCACTCCATTTATTCTCAGAAGAGCCGCCACACGACGCGGTGCTTTATGCAGCCTTGAACCTTGAAATATCTGGCTTGAACATGGTGAAGTTTCAAATCCCCCTTTTGCATGTTCAGTAAAATTATACCTCTACTTACCAACCTTTGTTTTATGAACATTCAGAGACACAAACAGACAGAGCAGCGAGCTCACATTTCGTTCTGTGCAGCTCTTCTGACTAGTATGAATTTCGGGGGAGTGTCTGTATTCTCTTTTTGAACCCCATGAAACCAGTCATCATCTTTTTAGCAAACAACAACGTTTTATGTTTTCTACATTCTAATAACACTGCATAAAATTATTTAGAAAGTGCAGACATAAAGTGTTTATATTCAATGCATTAATGCTACATTGCGATGTGAAACCAAGTAAGTTTTACTCTCCAAGTAAGAAAGATGATCCTTGTTCTCACATTACTGACTTCGGCATCTGCTCTGTCTCTCTCTTTCTGTGTCCCTCTCACACATCCCTTTCTTTTCCAATGTCAGTTGTCTTGCAAACACCAAAACCAGTCTTACTTGTGTAGGAGGCATGTCTGCTGTCTCCCTGATTATTCCATTCTCCTGGGCAGCCCCACCTGGTCGCCTGCCAGTCACAGCTTAAATGAGAAGAAAAACAAAGGTACCAACACTGATGGTAGCATAATATTGAACCTGACAGAAAATAAAGTGGTACAAAACTCCAGGTTGCCAAAGAGCCTGAGGAACAGAGGCACTTGTCATTTAGTCTGTGTGTATGTGCGAGTGGATGTATGGAGTGTTTGAACTCACCAAAGTATAAAACTCTGACCTCTCCTAACTTGTAGGATCAGGCCACACTAACACAGAGTTCAGAGAGTTTCAAAACATTTCTCCTTTTGGTCCTATGGTCTTAAGAATAACACACTGATAGACCAGGATGTGTGGGAAGTTTCTGATTAAAAAAAATGACAGTATAATGCGGATTATACGGCGCATTATCAATGGACAGGTCTATTTTCATACATAAGGCACACCGGGTTATAAGGCGCATGATAAAACATACAAAGCGAAGCACAGTAAATACCGGTATTACAAAAAGAGGCAGAGGTATGCCTACTGTGTACTGTTCTCTGATTGGATTATCATTGCCAGCAAACACCTGAAGTTAGTGTGACGTTGGAACAACGTTGTCTCCCAACATTTGATTATAATTGGATTATGATATGGATTTGAAAATTGGGTTTACATTAAAAAACCTAACGTTGGCTTGACGTTTAATCATATTAAGATAACACTGACTAAATGTTGGATGGTGGTTGGTTGCCAGCACTACATAACTCGTTATCTAACGTTGTCTGACGTTGCTGCCCATATCCAACCAACGACCAACGTTAACATAACGTCCCTGTGTCAGCTGGGAACGCTCCGACAGTCCATCAAGTGGAACGGCTTAGTTGCTTACCAAAGTCGCACTAAAACATTTTAGGATTTTTTTAATTAAAATAAAACTGGTTCAAAGTCAGTAAGCACAACGAGAATTAATACATAAGGTGCACCGGATTATAAGGCGCACTGCCAATTTTTGAGAAAATGTAAGGATTTTAAGTGCACCTTTATAGTGCGAAAAATACGGTATATACAGTGCTGTGAAAAAATATTTGCCCCCTTCCTGATTTCTTACTTTTTTGCATGTGTGTCACAGTCAACTGTTTCAGATCACCAAATTTAAATATTAAACAAAGATAACGCAAGTAAACATAAAATGCAGTTTTTCTGTGATGACTTTAGTAATCAAAAAGTAGTCGTCCCCCTTGTTAAATGATGTTAAATGACCTCAAGCTGAAGCGCGCTTGGGTTGTGCAGTAGGCTAATGATCCAAAGCACACCAGCAAGTCCACTTCGAGAATGGCTTAAAAAAAAAGAGGGTTTTGGAAAGGCCTAATCAAAAATCCAGACCTGAACCCAATAGAGATGCTGTGGCACGGCCTCAAAAAGGCGGTTCTTGCTCAAAACCCTCCAATGTGGCTGATTTAAAACAATTCTGCAAAGAAGAGTGGGCCAAAAATCTCCACAGCGATGTGAAGGACTCATTGCTAGTTATTGCACTTGATTGCAGTTGTTGCTGCTAAGCGTGGTTCAACCAGTTATTAGCTTTAAGGCAATTACTTCTTCATGTGGGCCACATAGGTTCAGATGGCTTTTTTTTTTCCCTTAATAAATAAAATCGGCATTTAAAACTGCATTTTGTGTTTACTTGTGAGTTATCTTATAAACTTATATTTAAGTTTGCTTGATCTGAAATGGCACCTTTTTGCACAAAGGTCCAAAAAAAGTAAGAAATCGGTAAGGGGGCAAATACTTTTCAACAGCACTGTATTAACATAAGACAAAAAAATAAATAAACGCAGGATGATAGTGCAGCTAAAATAAGATCTTTGCCGGAGATAGCCTACAACTGAAGCTTGTGTAAACTATATATTTATTATCTTGACAACAAGTAAATCTCCAGTTATTTTAAAGTAATACTGTTTAACCTTTGTTAACAAAACCAAACTTCACCTTGGCAGATTAATTTACAGGTGTGCCATATTTACATATTCATTTTCAAAAGCTGCCAACTTGGTGAAGTTGGTGTTACTGTGCTTGTTTCTGCTCTGCAACCCGAGACAAAATTTGAGACTTGACATAGCTTCACACGTAGCAGTAGAGGTGTTCTCTCACTCTGCGTAGCTACAAAGAGGCAGTGTGACAAGTTGGAGCTAACCAATCAACAATGGCTGAACTTTTAAATTAAAGTTCTTACATGTGGTACTTCACAAGCAGGGATACACAACGTAAGGAAAAACTAGGGACAAAACAACAACACAGGTGTAAGATAGTGGACAGCAGTATTCACAACTAATTCAATAGTCTGCCCAGGGAGCGTGTTAGCAGCAGACTAGCAGAGTTGCACTTACAAAGAGGCCTACTGAATTCAGGGATTTCATATTCACACATTTACACTCTTACTTTTCTACAAACATTCCTTTATGGAGGTGCGATGTCACATTGGCCATTGTTTTATTAGTACGGGTCAGCCTTGGCAGCACACAGTCCAATGTGCAGACTGAGAGAATCAAAGCTAAGGTTCTGAGGTTTAATGAAGTTTGGTTTTGCCTTTGAACACAGATATTTAGATTTCGTCCATTGAAAACATTTTTTTATCTTCAGCCTTTGCAGAATTTGTAGAATACGGCACTGAATGGTGGTATCAAAAAACTCATAATCGCATGACAGTTATACAGCTAAGGAGTTTAGTCTGAGCTCGTATCACTCCTGTACTGCTATACATGAAATAAACACTATATAAGACGCTATAGACTATATAAACAATAAGCAAGAGTTACATTTTCTCATTTTCTTGCCCTACTTAGTTCTATTTCAATAAAGCAGCTTAATCACATACCTTACACATCTGAACAATGCAGAAACACTTCAGATGATAGATTATGTGTGGTGGAAAGCTCCAGTGTTGATTTTACACAAATCTCAACGCAGCTGTTGAGCATGGCACGGATTCACGTGTGTATATTCTTCGTGCGGAAAAGCGTGTGTGCGTGTGTGTTTAAAAGGCGTGGAAACCAGCCAATTGAGTCACGGTGTTAAAGGCTTGTACACATTTGGCAGGTGGTGCTGGCAGGTAATCCAGTCGAATGAAGCATGGACAGCGTGCCAGAAACAGATTTGCTGAGAATAAAAAGGTGAATAGGAAAGGAGAGCACAGGAGAAGGTGAGAGGCAATAATGTTTATCTAGGCTTAAGGAGCCATGATGTTAATCTAAATAAAGTGATTTAATATGTTACATGATATAATATTATCCAGTGTTGTATGGTTCAAACTGGCAGCACTGCAATACCAAACCAACTATATCAGCAAGTAACAAGAACACAAAGAGTAATTACATTATACTGTATCATCTGATATCTCACATGCAATTTATACCACATCAAAATTAGGAGTGTAAGCCATTCAAAATTCTGTAAATCCAACAGAACCAACAGGATTTCCTCCCTAATCTAAAAAAATAAAAAATAAAAATCACAATGTGAATTTTGCGGTTAAATATATTTCATCGAAAATCCTTTCGAGCAAATATCGCCATATCTCTCTCAAAATGCAAACAAAGATGTGGTGGAAAAAAATAATCATGTTCACTATGTCAGCTACTAAGAGAGACTTCCTATAATATGGAACTGACAGACAATCTTTTTTCTCGTATGGCATCAACAGACACATTAATAATGCACACACTTTACTTGCCAGAGTTGATGGGCTAACCAAATATCCTCCCAGCACAAATAGCCCCTGAACTCTATCAGCTGATAAATTAGCTTGCTTCTTTGTTTAGGGGATAAAATTCAAAACATTAGCGAAACTATCAGTGTCTCTTCATTTAACAATTATGCCTCACCATTATTCCTGCATAAAAGTACCCTGGGGAACATTACCCAGTGTGCATTACTCTGGGGGAAAATATACAACACCTGACTCCATCAAAATGCTGCTTTGGCATCCTCCGTGCAAATTTTGTCAAAATGTTTATAGCTGCTTGACAATGGTCTCAATGCAGACTGTTAACTGCTTTTAGACTAAAAAAAACAGGTTAATAAGCTACCTTAATAAGTAAAACAATTGAAACAGTTGTCTTCCAATAGCTTAAGAATTTCCTAACTTTATATGGTCTTTTAGTCAAATTACATTAAGGTAATTAACCCCATCACAATATTTAGGCCATCTAGGGCATCTTCAACCATGTCATCCTAACTGATATCCACATTAGCAGTTTTTTAAGTGTGGGCAAATCAAAATACTAGTGAGATTGGAAAACTGGGTTGTACTTATCAACCTAGTCTCAAACTGGTTCAGGTCCTATCTCTTGTTTTAATGTTCAACTGGGGTACCTCAAAGTTCAGTTCTGGGACCTCTCTGAAACTGCAGACATTCCTACTGGGCTTGAAGTATGTGAAATAACTGTGGCAGTCTTTTCGTATGCCTCCCTAAAAAAGGGGCTAAACATCAAACAAAGAAAGGAAGCTGACCACATTACAGAGCCTCAGGTCTCTGTGCTGATTACCAGGCTCTTGACATTTACTGCAAAAGTCGCTGTTTTACTTTTTTGTGGAAAGGAATGTTTTTCTAAAAATCACAAAAGTAAGGGCCAAAGTACAACTCTAACTAGTTTCCCCCTTTGAACCCCAAAAACATCAGAATTTATCTGTTGAATGGCAACACATTGATAAAGCAGGAGAACCAATAATGTGTGTATGTAGCACAGGGTGATCCAGAATCCAGTATAAATATATACATATAATAATTATTATTTATTATTATTATTATTTAATTTTCTGCTTATGCCCTTGGTGGGAAATATCCACTCAAGTGAATGGAGGTCAGTTTGGACTGTCCTTGAACAAAGTACTGTTTTTGAAGTGTTTTTTGAGTGTACAAAGTTTCTAGCTGTATCTAAAAATGAATTAATTTTGATCACAGCATGCCATTATACTTCAACACTGGGGTCAAACTACAAAGGAATGCATTAAAGTAAGTGCTCTCATGATGGACAGTAGTTGATAGCTATTTAGTTTTAACACTGGTGGCTTATATTTCTTTTTCATACTGATTCAGAATGTGAAAATGGAGACATTGCACGAAACCTCCATTACTGTACTGCTCAGTTGTCTGCACTTTGGTTTTCATTCTCTCTGTCGGTGCTCAGGTGCTGCCTCTTTCCTACTTGCTTTTAGCTATTTGATTCCACAGCAGTTAGTCAAGTTTTATGTTGAATTGTTTTTTTGTCAATAAGTGGAAAGGGAAATAAAATATTAGACTGTTTTTGCATCATGTAATCATGTAAAAACTGGAGGTATTTATGTTGAGCTTCAAGATGGTTTGTGGTTGAACACGAATTTGTGAATGTCAACTCTTCAGGCAAACTTTTCTTGTGTACACACTTCTATTTTTAAATTTCAAGATGAATTGTGAGAAACATTTCCTTCCTTCTTCTTTGTTATAAACTTCTAGGCAATGTTGTCATGAGCCACTTTTCTTTTGTGACTTTTATAGATTAACTTTGGCGAGGCTCTCCAATGTCTAGTGTTTTTGTGCTGCCTGTCTTTCCTGTGCTAACAGACTGTCTCCTGCTTCATCTTGCTTTACCTTTCTGCACTCCCTGACAGAAAACTTACCACGTGTCCAGAATAGAGGGAGAATATCTTTTAAAATCTTTAGAAATTGTATGGTAATCACTAAAAATATTTACCCTTAGCTGACACAATGCCAGTGATGATGTTGAATACTTTTTCCTCCGCCTCAGTGTTCACAGTCTTGTTAAAATTGCACAGGCACCTTGATTGAGAAAAAAAGGAAATTATATAAATGTAATGACTAATGATTAAAAAGCAGAAAATAGGTATAATAGTTTGTTATTACATGGTTAACTGCACATATGTAAATTGAATAAATATGTGCTTAAATTGCTTTCCTGCAAAAGGTGTAATGAAAAGCTGCCCCCCCCCCCTTCCATCATCATGTAATTTGCTTCTGTTCCAGCCACCGCTGCAACCCCCTAATGCTTGAGAAGAAAAGACGGTAAAGTCATTTTCTCATGTGCAAAAACTCCAGGAATATCTCCAATTGTTGCTTTTTCCTCTTCTAGACAGACCACCGTCCTTCGTCGCTGCAACATCACGTTTTTGTTTTTTGGTTTTTATTTTAGCCTGCCATAAATGCAGATGTACGCCACAAGTGTAAGTTGTGCTAACTTTGGGTAGATGTGGGGACACAAAAACAAGACCATTTCAGACCACCCTCACCCCCAATTAAGCATAACTGTAAGACAAAAAATTTAGCTTCTTTCCCCTTGCTTCCTGAACCAGACTGTAATCTGCTGTAAATTGGGACATTTTAATATGCAACTCTGTATGGACTGATTGGCTTTTGGAGCCAGTCTCAAGTGGCCATTTGGCACTCCCGTGTTGGCTTCACTGTCCTTTATTTTGCACTTGACAGACTGCAAGTTCCTCTAGAATTCAGGCAAAAAGTACCCACATGATTCAAATTGATTTTGCAGTAGCTCATTAAATTTGAACCAATATTTCCTGAAACATAAGGCCTTGAACTCCAATTTGAAAACTTTCTTTGAGCGTACTTGTTTTCAAACTTTCCTACGTTGTCCATCCAACAATGACAACCAATCAAGGTGCCTCTGAGTGCCATTTGTTCAAAGAAACAAGAAAAGAACTGCTGAAATTTTTCTCTACACAAATCTCAAATTAACGCTGAAGATTAAATGAGATGGATACATCTAAGCTGAAGCAGATGCGGCCACTATGTAAATTTCAAAATATATGGAGTTGCCAGCATTTTTAGCTGTCTGACTCCATATCAATTCATGCATGAAATTATATTATGAACATTGTCTGCTTCATTAATTTGTTGCATTATGACAATGCGTCTCCTCTTTGAAATTAAACTGTCTCAAATGCCCACTTGTTTGTACGGAATAGCAAACTAAGTTTGTTCAGAAAGTCAGTCCGAGCCATATTTTTCCACATTGAAAATGAGATAAGATTATCCTATTTTAATGGCGCAGCAGGGAAAACTGTAGCACTACAGCAAGTGAGAGGGACGGAGCGCTATAGCAAGAAACACGAATAAGAGCAAAATATTCATTCATTCATCTTCACCCCGCCCTCACACTGGGTGAGGGCGGGGTCACCCTGGACAGGTCACAGGTCCATCACAGGGCCAACACACAGAGACAAACAACCACTCGCACTAAGACCTAAGGACAATTTAGAGTCAGCAGTTAACCCAAACATGATGTCTTTGGACATCGCCGTGTTGCACGAGGGAAAAACATAACAAAGTAAAATACATACGGAAACAGACATTGGCTGAATTCAAGTTATTTGACAGGGGATATTGATATTGAATAGTTTAGTGTATACTGATATTGCAGGTGAGTGAAGTTGTTAGCAGGGCAGTCCACTGGGAGTGTTGCTAATTATAACGTCTGACAGCAGCTGAAGGGAAAGACCTGTGGCATTTGTCCTTCACACACCACAGCTGAGGCACTGAAGGAGCTGCTCAGTGTTGTCAGAGTGTAGAAGATAATAAATCCCTTTTGGTCACTTACTGTGCGCTGATAAAAATCAAAAAACAAAGTGTGTGTGCCACCAATATTCTTGTTACATGCCTGCTGAAGAAATTCTCTTCCCTTTCTCCTTTAGTTTTCACAGTATCAGGAAGTTATACTGCTTGTGCTGTAAATAAGATTGAGCATTTTCTGCACAAGAATCCTGAAGACCTCCCACTTCTGGCTCAGGCAGGAAATGAAGAGACAAAACATGGCAACAGAGCACTCCAGATTTTTCTAGCTGTTCCAGCTGCAACACTGTGGATCATGCTGAAAAACTGAATGACTATTGGATGATGTGCTTTAAAATCTCATATCATCAGGAACAAATCGAATAATTCCCTTCAATTCCAGAATTCACTTTTTCATTATTTGATGTGTACATAATATAAAAATACTAAATTACTATATCTACTAATTCAAAGCTTTATGTTGTTTTGCCATGCCTTGGTTCATTGAAATTTGGAAAATTTTGGTATTGCTCTTGAATAATATATATATAAAGTTTATAAATAGCCCATTGAATTGTTGTCGACACTTTTAGTAAACACTTTAAAAAAAGTCCCTAGCCAGATAGAAGACAGGGAGCTGTATTTCTGTGGCATG
Organism: Echeneis naucrates; assembly: GCF_900963305.1. Lineage (NCBI taxonomy): Eukaryota > Metazoa > Chordata > Actinopteri > Carangiformes > Echeneidae > Echeneis > Echeneis naucrates. The sequence continues at coordinate 7,089,191 of NC_042511.1, forward strand.
TGTCGTAACCACTCGGCCACCAGCATCTCCATCACTGCTCCGCTGTGCACGACAACCTGATAGCACATGTCACATCAGCACCAAAAATTATAAGGGGGAAAGCTGGTGATAGCACGTAAAGGTAAAGCCTCAGACTATGATTGTGATGATTTCATCTGATATTTTGATGTTGAAAGAAACTTCTTGATAAGCTAAAGGAGGGTTAAAGGTTAATCGCTATTAACTAAGAAACACCTTTATAACGAAGCAGACAGGTAAAAAAATGCTGAAAGTTGGTGTAAAGCAAAGAAAAACTAAGTGACTAATGAGATATCAAGCTTGACAGTATGGATAAATGTGTTAAACAGGAAAAGTCTTAACATAAAGCTGTGCCTATTAGTCAAGATATAGCCAACTAATGTAAAATGGTGCCACAAGTCAGATCATCTGGAAACAATCTGTTGTAGGTTTGTGTGTTACACTGTGGGACAGGATTCAAAGGGTTCACTCTTTGTCTGGTATTAAAGCATCCTGATGTGAAGTCCTCTGACAGGGGGAACTGTATCTGAGAGATCAACTGTACTATCCAGAGAGAAACACTGGCTACAGTACATATTGCTTTTGTAATGGCCCATCATTAGTTAAGTTTTTTTTTTTATATCTGGAGGCTGATTTGGATTTCATAGAAATAGGATATATTCTGCACAACAGCAGTTTTTTTTCTTTATGTAGCCCAGATATATAGCAAAATGAAAATCATGATAATAAAGTAAATTTTTCATTTCAGTCCAACCTTTAATGACCCTATCGCAGTGACTTTTTCCCTTTACTGCTGTCTCTCTGTTACACACACACACACACACACACACACACACACACACAAGTCCCAAAAGTTCCTCCAACGCCCCAGTGAAAAATCTGCACTCCTCTGGCATTCTTTCTGCTGTAGCTCACGTATAGGAAGGCACCTTAACTCAGCGGCAACGTTAAATCAGCACTGACGATTGTCAAAGTGTATTGTATTGCACCTCTGTTCATTTTTTTTTTTTTTTTTTTTTTGTCAGACATTCAATAGGATCATCCTCATTTAAATCACTCAGATCAAAAGACAGGTGATAGGTGCCCAGAAAATATTTGCCAGTATCACTCAGTGCTTCAGCGTATGGCTCAGCGTGATCCTGCTTCTGCTTGACTTTGTTAGAAAAAGCAATGACAATTGTCCTGCCTTTGCGATCAAGTGCAACTACACAACTGGAATTAGAGTGGCCACCTATTTCAGCATAGCAATAGTTCACTACAGCAATCAAAATAAAGCACGATTGGTGTGAAATAAGTCAAGTGAATCCAACCCCCGTGCCATAGACTTTCAAAGTACTCCAAAATTTATACTCCACCAAACAAATAAATCTTGTCATACAAATTTCCATGCTTGCTCTCCAGCTTTCATTTTTTACCTTTTTTACGCATCTTTTTTGTTTTACTGTATGGGGATAGCCTGTACTGTGCAGAATCCAATCATCTTCAAAGCATTTGTTAAATAAATGATTCACTGAAGTAAGGTGAAGTAAATTGATCAGAACTGGATCAATATTACATTACAGTTAAGATGGATAAGTTCCTCCGTAGTGACTAAAGAGATTCAATAGAAAAAACGCACCATTAAAATTGTCTTCAGTGCAACAAGCAGAATGGGAAACAATGATCAAGACCTTCTCTAATGAGTCTTAAGCCATCTAAGCTGCTGTGACACTTTCGACCAGCAAATGACCATTCCTGAGTGAGCAGTCAAAGTGTCCTTTTAGCCTCTTGTTACACTGCTCAAAGAAGTCTCTGTTTCACACACATCTCATTCCACCAAAGCCATTGTTCAGTAAATGCTGCTTGATGAGGCCGTTAGTCAAGCTGATAAAATACAGGTCTCTGACAGCAGAGGTATCAGCGTTGAAAGAACACAAAATAGTCCAGGGAGAGTCGTTAAACTTTTTGGAACAAGCCAGAGCCTGACAATGTGTTGGCATTCACACATAATCACAAGCCACTTAATTTATTATATTGGAAGCTGATTAGCAAATGGAGGAAAGGTCGTGAGTGCAGAAGTGACTTTGACACAGCTATTTTGTTTTTCATCCAATAAATGTTATCTGATAAAGATAAGTATCATTTTAAGCACAAAGTGAAATAAAATAAATGCTGATCAGCCAAAAATGGCCATGGACAATTACTTGATTATATGGTTGCCATGGTACCTGTCAGTGGGTGGGTATATTAGGCAGCAAATTAACTTTTTGTCCTCGAAGTTGATGTGTTGAAAGCGAGAAAAATTGACAAGTGTAACAATGACTTTTGTAAGGATGTTTTCACTCCATTTTAGGGAGGTGAGAGACACTGAAGGTCAGAGTGCTCTATTGCAGCAGTAAATCCTAGGCGGCGGGGGGGAGCAACTCCCAGACACAGCTGTGCCCATTTTGCAGTTAGGACAGATAGCGCCCCTTATGCCATGATACTGTGGCCTTCAGAGTCAGAGCAAAAGGCCTTGAACAGGCAACAGCAACTATCTCTGTCTCTCAGGGCCTAGACCTGGAGCCAATCCCAGCGAACACTGGGCGAGGGCAGGGTGCACCCTGGACAGATTTCCAGTCCATCATAGGGCCAACACACAGAGACACACAGAGACCAACAGCCAGTCATACTCACACTCAGACCTACAGACAATTAAGAGTCACCAAACATGATGTCTTTGGACAGTGGGAGGAAACCGGAGTATCCGGAGGAATCCGGAGAACTCAGGAAGAACCAGGGCCGACTGTTATCAACTGTGCCACCGAGCTGCCCAGGTCATGGGAGTTCAGCAGCAAAATCAGGCGAACTTGCTGTGGCAGCTGTCTCTGTTGCTGAGAGGCTGGTTGAGTTGCTGTCACCGGGGCTGATTGTGAGTGGGCCCCGCATTACTCTTAATTCAAAATTTGCTGCAAAGTGGAAGGGACAAAATAGTAAACAAAAGAAAGGAAAAACATTCTTGCTTCGATCCCCAGGCCACTCTGTGTGGAGTTTGCATGTGTTCCCTGTGTTCCCCTTTGGGTATTCTGGTTTCCTCCGACAGTCCGAAGACATGCATGTTTAGCTGGTGAATCTATTGCCTGAGTGCGGGCACCAATGGTTATTTATATGTATATGTGATGGAACGCTCTGGGATGCACCCTGCCTTCGCTTAATATCAGCTGAGATTGACTAGTCCACCATATTTTCCTATTATGTGCATAAAGTAGCAGGCGCTGCATGAGTGTGAGATCTGTATTCATGGTCTGTGCTTTGTTTCATTACAGAACCTCTATCCAAAGTGTTGTATACTATTAATGTTGCACAATTTTCTCTGCTTGTTAGTTGTCAGTTGCTAATCTAGTTTGTCAGTCACGCTGGATGCACATTGGAGGATACGTGGACATATTTTAGGTCTCATTTGCCACAGACAGTATCTTTACAATACTGGATCAATTTGATTTCATGATTTCAAACCTTCAAAATCCTGTAGAGTGAAAAATTGCTGTGACAGAAAACTTGAATTGCCAGTGAGAGTGAGCATGCCTCTAGCCAAGTTCCCCGGAGGATGTGTCCCAGTGACATGGATAATCCATGCATTTTCCTTTAAGCCACTTACAAGGTTGACAGTTATTAGTGACATGTCTACAGTTTGGTTCAGGAGTTCTTTCGTTGTCCACAGATAATTCATTTTAATGACTTTGACCAGCGGGCTTTTTTTTTCTTCTTCTTCTTCTTCTGTGTACAGTTCTGTGAAACTCCTGAGGAGCTACTGGCACAAAATTTCATACTCACATTCATTGTTCCCAGAAGAAGAAATGTAATGAATTTGTGTAATCTAGCATCAACATTTTATTTCATGCTTTGTTTGGGGAGCAAATCCCTTGTTAATTATTAAATGTCAGCAGGCAAACGCACTGAACACATATGGTGAAGAAGGGTAAAGATTTCATCTGCCAGATTCTAGCAGTGAAATTACGAGCATGTTTCCAAGGTGACTTTAGCATTTAGCTCTAAACGCCCCTGTGCATAAATAAAGCCTCACAAAACCGCTGGAGTTGCTATATACTCAGTTGTGTTAATATTGTCACTGACCTGACCTAAATATTAGATTATTTTTAATGAAATTTGAAACCCGGTGACTATGAGAACAAAACGGTCCAACTGTTAGTAGCCACCTACCCGTTAGAGACACTGTATTAGCTTTTGTAAGTTATTCTCCTCAGTATCTCATGTCCCAAAGTCCTAATTATATTCTGCTGTTAAAATAGAGTTCGGTTATGACTGATGGATAAAGTATGAAGATATAAAGTATAAAGTTCATTTCCTTTGTACTTGTATCTACAAGTTAGCTTGATCTCTTATTCTGAAAAGCAGGTCCAGCTGGACATGCATATATAAGCCTGAATCACAATCACACAAACAACAGTGAAAATAGAATACAGAAACACACACACACACACACACACACACACACACATAAACTGATCGGATTCACTTTTTTTTTTTTTTTTTTAATTAGAGGCGGCATTGCTTCTCTCCCATTCCCTCTCTTTGTTTTGTTTTGTGCAACCTCCACTTGTGAGTCATGGCAATCTGTTCATTGTGCCATGATATTAGGTGATTAAAAATCACCATATTGGAAGATGAGGAGAGCGGAATGAAAAGGTATAAAGGAGCTTGTTTCTGAAGCACCTGAGGAGAATAAGGAATGTGCCAGATACATCTGCCCTTCCTTTGAAATTCTAAGAAGCATGCGTGTGGTGAAAAACCCTGCGTAAAATAACAAGAACAGATAGCTAAACAAAAACACAATAACAACAACCAAGACAAACATGTTCTAATCGATGTTGCTGATAGCTTTTTAAAAGGCTGGTGAATGGGCATTTCTCCATTGTTTGGCAGCAATAACAACAACTTATTCACACTGCACAAATAACAATGGTGATCTGAGGCAAACTGAGAGACAGACTTTCATGCTGAAGTAAGGGAGGCAAAGTGTGTAAAGTGATAGGATTCAGCGGGTGTTTCTTCAAAACTGCCAAAAGAAGTTTTTTTCCTGTCGTCAATGGATAATGAATTTGCTATCATCCGTGGCAGAGATGTGTAGCTTAGTGGACGAATAGGAAGCAGGTCACAGGGGTGCGCCCGAACAGGCAGCGAATACGCCAAAGCCTGCACAGTGGGGACAGTAAGTGCTTATTAGCTTTTGCATAAACACACCACTTTTAATACATGATGATGATTGTAATCACGGCAAGTCATCCTAAGCTTGTGCTGTCTACGGACAGCAGGAAAATTTGATGAAAGGCCGAACTCTACCGTACTCCTCTAATTCCTCTATTGCCTTGATGATCCCAAACAACTTGTTCAGCCATGATGGGAGATGATTCCCCTTGAATTACAAGACTGACAGACGCAATACAAACTATTTCCAGAGCTTTCAAAAACCAAGCACGTTATTCGTCACAGATCACCAGATTGTGAAATTGTTGACTTATCACATGCTAACAGTTGTTGACAGAAGAAAACAGTGAAAGCAGCAGACTGAAAAACAAATGATTCTTTACAACTGATATAAATTGTACAAATAATTGCATAAATTCAGAATGATATGTTCTTTCATCTATAATAAATTGCTTGTCACAAATCAGCACACAGTATAATTATAATTTATCCCTATGTATATCACACACACACACACACACACACACACACACACACACACACACACACACACACACACACGTGTGTGTTACATTTGTAGAAAGGATGATAAAAAATTTAACAAATATCAAGGCATGTATTACGTCCTGTTAGATTATCCCGGTGGAGTAGAGAGCGAATCCACTTTTTCACAAAAATTTTTCTATTTTTTGTTTTTTGCACAAAATGCTGAATGAATAAAGTTGTTAATTGCTGGCAGCTGCCTTTTTCTTGACACAAAAGAAGCAGATAACCATTAGCATGTAGTGATAGTTGGTTGAATGGCAGCTGTTTCCACCACTGTGCTCGCCTGCTAGGCACTAACTCTGCCTGTCTGCTGTTCGGTACTCACGACAAAAGTTGTTGTGAGTATTTGAAGCTTGTTTGTGTATTGGATTTGGTTATGAGAATATGTAGAAAATTTTTCGTCACATTGCTGAGTTTGGCTGTGTTTTGTCAATTCATGTTTTCGTAAGATGCAGCACATCGAGCTCTTGGGGTTGCCGGGCAGAGCTGAGATAAAACAAAATCAAAACAATGAGCTGAAAAATTGAGAAACTAAGACCTCCATTGTTTTTCCTTTTGGGCTGCATTAAAAAATTCATTAAAACAGCTTCAAAACAAGAAACAATTCAAGTTAGTCGTTGCAGCTGCTGTCAGAGTAAGTTTGCTATCTGCAACCTGAACAAATTGTAGTTGTAATGCATAAATTTGTTATTCAGTAAATAACACCCAATATTAAAACTACATTCGTTAAAATAGATAGCAGTGATGGAATTATAACATGGAGCAACACATTCATAATATTACATATCTTCATCTGCGTTAGCACTTTATATTTGGAATATTAAACTCACAGAGCGTTATCACCGAGAAGTTTTTAGCCTCTTTCAACTTATTATTGTTTTGGGTTTGTTTGGGTTTTTTTTTTGGCCCAAAATGTACTACTTTGGCTCATTCTTGCTCTCCCTCTCTCAGTCCAGCATCAAACAGCAGACAGTTATCGTCTAGTTGGTGAAGAAAGAAGTGAAAAGAATAAATGAGAAGAAGAGAAGTGGTGAAACAAGAGAGGACAGAAAAAAATACATCAAAATAGAATCAAAAGTGAACGTGTGTGTGTGTGTGTGTGTGTGTGTGTGTGTGTGTTGGGGGGGGTTACATTAACAAGAACAAAGACAGTGTCGAAATATGTCTGTTCCTCTGACAGCCATGTTCCCATGACAACTGTTGTTCTGGGCGACATAGGCGGAGACATACTCACAAGTCATACTGAAGTCCCAGAGATGCACGTAAACACACGCACATTCACACACACGTACGATCCCTCTCAGCTTTTTCCCTTTTTTTGCACCAAAATGTATTTCAGTCCTCCCCTGCAGCCCTTCTCACCCTTCCTCCTGTTTTTGTTCTTTCTCTTTCAACTTGGGGGGAGAAGGGGGCGGGGGGGTTGTCATTTCTAAAATCCCCAAAAGTCAAATGACAACTAACATCTAGGCCTTTTGTGATGTTTCAAAAAGCTTTTGTCTCATAGGCGGCCTCCTTCTGTCTCCCACTTTGCTCTTTCATGGCCTTTTTTGTTAGTCACTTGCACCCTGTCTTTCCTTTTCTTTCTCCTTTTTCTTGCTTTTCAGCACAGCAAACATTGAAAGGGATTTAATCGACAAGCGGTGCTCAATCAGCCAACAAATCGGCTCATTTGTCGTTGGTGACTTTGCTGTGAGTCTTTTTCAGCAGCTGCCTGCATCTCAACTTGGTGCTTTTCTGAAGCCCATCTCTAAGACCCCCCCCCCACGCAAACACACACACATACACATTCCCTGAACACCTTGCAGGCAGATGAGAGAGTCAGTTTATAAAATCAGTGATCTGCTACTTTCTTTTTTTTTATTTTTTTTTTTTTTATCAAAGGCAATACAGCTGCTTTCAAATCTGTCCCCATTAGCACTATAAGCATATGAACTACCATTAGGGGATTCACAAAAGACCAGAGAAGGGTCTCTTTACAAAGAATTTATCAGGTAAATAAAGGGCTGTCGGCACATCTGATGCTGCCTCATTGCAAGTGCAAAAGCATATTTGTGAATATATATCGGGGGGGGGGGGTGTCTGGAAACTGCTTGGTAAGTAAATGACAGTGTATTATCTGGTTTCTGTATCCCAGAATCTCATCAAGTATACTATATTTTTGCTATTTGGTTTTTGCAGTAAGCATCATGCCTTTAGACAGAGGAAAAGTTTTGCCTGAGTTTAGTGAGTGGGAATAAGAGAAATTCCTTATTTTGCTTTGCTGTAGACTCTATTCTGAATAGTCTATTTTTCATTTTTCACATTTTCACTGCAGAAGTTATAAATTGATGGGAACGCAGCTTTGTGAGGAGAAGACCTTTTTAGAGAAGCTTAAAAGTCCAGGTTCAAATCGTGGACTAAGCTGTTGTTGTGAAGCTAATTTCTAAATGGTACGATGTTTACAATTGTAGCTTGACGTGCTTGCGTGCAAACATTTGCTAACAAAACACCCTAAATTATATCGTGTTCTCTATGTTATTATGTTCCATTTATTTCTTTCACATTTACTAAAGAACGAAATACTTTTTTATGTCGATATTATGAACCTGTGAGCTTGTAAGTTTGTTCAGCTTTCTCTCTGCACCGTGCACTTTTCCAATAGCCGGCTTTTCTTCGTTTTTTCGTTACGAACAATCATTTCATGTTACAAGGTCATTATTGTTGGCTTTTAAAAGAGCTGTGTATATCAGTAGATCTGTAATTTTTTTGTCAAGAATCCTGATTGTGAACCAAAAATGTAACATGTTGCACAATCAAACAACATTGGTAATGCAACATGAAGTCATCATGAGACTGTATTGATGTGGAAGCATGCATACCAAGTGACTAACCGCTGCCACATCAGCCTTAAGTTTGTAATTTGGCCGTCTTGGTCTCTTGACAACGGAAGAAACTGTATTGAAAGGAGAAGGCAAAGCTCTCTTCACTCCCAGCTAATTCCCAAATAGGCAGAAGGCGGGCCGATATGAGGCTGAGAAGTCAGTGCAAACCAGTTTAATTCAAGGCAATGGGTGAATTATACAATAAAGTCTCCATTAGAGCAGTTTTCATGGAGGAGGAAATTAGTGATTTTACAGTTTTTGTGCCGGACTATGAACAATTTGTCTCCAATTTTGGAAACTCAATATGAAAACTCAGAGATAACAGAATTATCGGGATTAATTCATTCATTCATGTTGATGTCTGCATAAAAAGAAATGGCAGACCACAAAGTGGTGGCAAGAATGACCACCATAACCATCAAGACCTCCCTGCACAGAGCAGAGTGCTTTCCAGCACCTCCATTTCAGTCTGCCCTTGTGGCAAAGGTGAATTTTTAGCATCTGCTTCCTTTTCTCCTATTCCTGCGCCTAAGCCTCTCATGTGCTGACACAGCTGAAAAATAAGGTTGATGATCCAGTTTGTTTTAGCTCTGTGTGTGACTCCACCTCGGACCAGGAAGTCACTCTAATGGAAAATCCAATAAGCCAGTGCCATCCTGCTCCTGGCAGGGCTGCATGGCAGTGTGGCCTGGTGAGTGAGAATAGTAGCTGGGAGGGTGACAGGAAGCGCATCTCCTCACCTCTCTGAAACCTACTGGCTCCCCCACAGCCACAGCTACCGCCTCCTGCCAAGTCGTTCATTAACCCCAGTGGAGGAAACTGCAGGAAAAGAGGGAGGAAGCTGGGGAGTGGCAGATGAGGAGAGCGGTGTCTCTGTGGGAGAGAATGAATAAACAGACAGAGCTGATAAAGAGAGAGAGAGTAAGTTGGAGGTAGCTTGTGAGGGTGTGTAAACAATTCTGGGCAAACATAGTTTTCCAAATGTTATTCTTACTCATATATCTTGCTGCCGCTTTCATCAATCACCATTTCCCCGTTCGTCCTCAAATCAACTCATATTCAAATCACATCCTCAACACAACGGTGGACACCATTAGGCCTGAAACACACCGACAGCACCACAGTGGAAGGCAATATTGAAAATCACCCTAATCCAAGAAGGAGCTGTATTTACGTTGAAGAAGAGAGGAAACTGAATCTTATAATTCAAGTGAAAAGTCCAAATCAGATAAGAGTCAGAGGAAAGTGAAAGTGCAATTGAGAAAGAAAGAAAGAGAGAGAGAGAGAGAAAACAGCCCTGCCTTTCTCAAGGATGGTGATAAAACGAGAGAGGTGAAGACAACAGGAACCGGCAGAAGGTTTGAAAGTGAGAGTAAGGAAAGGTGGGAGGTGATAGATACAGAGAGGGAGAGGAAAATAAAAGGCCACGTCTGTGAGACGAGAGCAGAATGGTATTTTATTTGTCAGCCAGAAAAGCAAAAAGCCACACATGCATGGCAAATGGTTAGACACGAGGCTACTTCCTCCTCCAGCTTCCTCTCACCTTTGTTCGACGCCCATCGGGTATATACATACATACAAAGAGGTAACCGCTGAGAGGAAACACTCTCTGAACCCATGGTGAGAGCAAATGGAATGCCATCGCTCACATATGGCCAGTAGGTCTGTGCTGCTCGGCTCTCGGATGATTGCAGGCTGTAGATGGCACTGTAGCACTGCAGAAAAAACACGGCATTCACACAAACACTCGCACAAACATATACACTCACACAAATACATAATATGCATTGGACGTGTGCACACATGAGCATACGTACACGTGAGAAAGTGGAGCCAGATGCAGACAAATGATATTCCAACAATCACGATGCAGCAATGTGTGTGTTCAAACCCAGCAGGTGTGTGCCTGTGTGTGTAACGCGTGTGGTGTGTCATGTCTGTCATGAAGATACAGAGAATGTACTTCATACATGCTCCTTGACAGTTTTGCAATGTCATTGGATAATTATAGCTGGGTGACTTTCTTTGTTTTCTCTCTGTGACAGCAGGGGATGGCACACGCTGAGACACACTGTACACGTATGTACACATGTGCAAACACAAGTCCACCCACATGCAGGAGCACAAGACTCAGTTACCGATCGTTATCATGACTCTTGTATCAATTACCTGTCTAGAGTGTTACTCTCTGCAAAGTCACACTGTTGGATGCAGACACACAATCAGAATCTGGATCGTTGTCCCCCACCTTCTGCCTCACAAGCAGGAATACTCAACGCTCACATTGCTATAATATTGAGTTGACAAAAAAAAAAAAAAAAACCCCGGAGGGAAAGACAGACCGATTCCAAAAACGAGTGTAAGAAAGTGTGAAATGTAGATAATGAAAGAGAGGAATCAACACAGAGACAGGCTGAACTACAGGGCCTGTCCCTCTCAAGCTTGGAGAGTTGTGTTCAGAGGCGCTGAGTGTTCTGTTGCGTTGACTAGAGGAGAGGGGAAGGTTGCTGAAATAGATGACTCGCTCAGGGCTGTACACACTCTCACAACAGATGCAACCGCAGCACTTCCTTAATAGTGTTCCTCACACAGTAATAGTGGGAATACATCTGCAGGGTGATCGTGTGTGCGGCTATGTGCATTTGGCTGACTGACTGCATATGTGGATTTCGATCTCTTTGAACTCTTAACTTCTAAACTCTAAATGAAGTTTGAGTTCTCTGATGTGCAGGTTAAAGGGGTGAGCAAATTTGGGCAAAATGTGCACACAGTGCTAATGACTGCATGTCTGTGCGTTTGTGTTCATGCTTGATGATATCGAGAGGATGGCATTAAAGAGGGAATGATAAATCCCTTTTTGATGGCACGAGGGATAAAACACGCCAAGATCTGTTTGATAGTTCCTTTATATATCTGATGTCCACCACAGGGCCAACACACAGAGACGGACAGAGACCAACAACTACACAGACCTACAGACAATTTCACCAGTTAACCCAAACGGTGGGAGGAAACCCACACAGACATGGAGGGAACATACAGACTCAGCACAGAAAGGACCCAGGCTGGCAATTGAATCCAAGGTCTTCTTGCTGTGAAGAAACAGCGCCGTCATGCAGCCCAAGTCTAAGTTCATTAAATAAATCATTCCCAAAACTTCTCACTTTAGTTTAGTTTACAATTTGGCATTTTTCAATTTAATAAGTTATTTAATGCTGTAAAAATTTGATATGCATGTGGATGGAAGAAAAATGGGTGGTTGCATTCAGATATTATAGACAAATTGAATCTAAATGCATCAGCAAGACAAAAACATTTCTTGCCTGAATGGAAAACTTTTCTACCCCTCCCTGTGTCAGGAAGCTACAGCGGCCATGAGCGTTCAGACAGTTCAACTTGACATGTGTCAAACTGATGAGGATGTTTTCTGAATTTGCTCACGATTTGTGATTTGCATGTTTCTTTTGTTTTTGGTTGATTTGTGCTCCCGGGGCCAACGTGGTAAATTCTACATCCTCGCTGTAAAAAAAAAAAAAGGTCATGACTTCATCAATTGACAGCAGCTATTACGTGTATGGGCAGGATCTAATGTGGCTCCACTTCTCGATGGCAACTGCACAGACTGGTTCACGTCATTAGTGCTCACGGCAGCGTTCACTTTCTGGATATTTTAGGTTGGTAGTAGTTGAGATGCGTCTATACCGTCTAATGTTGACCACATTCATCATCTTGTTTTGAAATGCTGGTATCAATGTCACAATTTACTAATTCAAACTTTTTGATAGTACAAACGTTAATGAATTCAAGTCTGTTCAATTGTTGCTGAGCTCTTAAGTGATGGACTCTAAAGCTCTGTTGTTAGTGTGGCTCAAAATATACACAACACAGTATCCCTGGCTACAGCGCCTTCTTAACACACAGGCAATATATGAGGCAAATTAGCACATTTTAAGACTGTAAAGAATACATAGATTGCCCACAGAGCTTGGGTTGTGAATCATTTTTGTGTTATTCAATTTTTCAGCATGTCAGAGCCACCGTATGCTTTTGAAAAATCATATTCTATAGCACAGTGCCAAATGAGGGTCCTTTCTTCACAATGACCCATTAGTTAAAGTCTCTGACTCGAAAAGGGATGCATGATTCATGAGCAAGCTGGAGAGCCAATCCTATTTTTTAGTCCACACTGGACCAATCATTTCCATAAATTTCCTTGGTTTGCATTTGAGGGGCAGACTGTGGCGAGCCTTAGCGAAAGGGCCAGGGGTGGAAGTGGTCCACTTGTGTTGAAAGACTCTTTATGTGAAATGGCTCCTCTTTTCTTTTTTTTTTTTTTCGTTTTCTCCATCACATCCATTTTCCATTCCAATCCTTGGCCCTGTTTTGCCCTTCCACCTGCACATTCTCCAGCTGCCCTTCTTACCTACGTCCCGCTGTTATACGTCTATCAAACACCACTCTCCTATTTAACCTCTCTCCACCCTACAATCTATCCATCCTCATTCCACTGCATTTTCTCTCACTGCCCTCACTGTTTTGCACTTTATTCCAGTAATTTTCCCTCCTCATCTCTTCTTCCTCACTCAATCCTTCCAGCTATCTCTCTTTCCCTTCAATTCCATTTTTCTTTTTAATCCATATTCATGTAATTTCTATATGGCAGCCTGGGGCTGCTGTAAGGGACTGCTACTTCCTGCTAAAGGTCTTGAAAGTCTGCCTGATTTACAGTAATAACTTGGGATATATCCAGAAATACCATTATCGAAGTATGAGCGCACACAAACACACAATCACACACATACAGCTATTTCCTACCCTCTGCAACTACTTTCTGTCCTCCTCTGTCTCACTTGCAATTTCTGATGCACTTCCTCAGGCTGAGGTGTTGTAACAATCAAGCGTACAATACCACAAAAATATGACTTTTAATTTGGTCTCTTTGTGTGTGTGTGTGTGTGCATTTTATGTGTTTTTCTGTTTATCCAATTCATTCTCAAACACATGTTGTGAGGTAAATGGAGAAATGTGGATATTAAAGGGCATCAATTCATGCAGCAACAAGGCAAATTTGACTGAATTTCCTCAGAGTTCTAGTAACTACGCAGGTACTGTAGAAAAATCAAAGCTTGTCTGATGCACAACGTGTCTTTGCCTAACTTATGTAGGACGCCAGTGGGATTTGATACAAATGAATACATTTGTTGTGAGCAGCACAATTAGTTGTTGTCATCAGGGATCTCATGATTTAAGCTATCATCGCCTCTGGCAATCTTGGTATGATGAGTGTGGCCACACAGCTACCACGTGGGACCAGGTTAACTTCAGCGATGAGGATGTCAGGTCAATAATATACCGGTATGCACAAAGGCCGCACATTTAATGCAGCGTGCATTCGAAAGACAAGGTGACAGAGAAGGGCAAAAATGAAGTGTTCTTGCAATCACTTTAATCTGTAATTGCATTTTGCCACTCAATGACCTACTCACATTGGCAGAAATATTACACTTCTGCTCTAGCTCGTTGCTGCATTGTTGATGAAAAGTCATCCCACACCAACCACAAAAACAGGGACGGCCTAGGCCACCAACACACTGCGGAGACTCGTGTGTTCGCTCCTTCTTGTGTATAAGCATCTCGTTGGGTAGAAAATGGGCAATTATAGCCAAATGTTATAGACAGACTGGCTGAATCCGGTTGCCTAGACAAGATAAATATGCTTCCATGCAGATGGGAAAAAGTGTGCTCATCCCTATAACACATACTCTTTAACCCTCCCAGTGTTAGTAAGCGACAGCAGGCATGACAGGGCAGCACACGTGTTGTCAAATTAATGAAGACGTTGATGTCTATCTTTGCTCATGATCTCTCTGTTTGCATGTGCTCTCTAAGTTCCAGTGATTTGTGCTCTTGGGGGCACAGTAGTAAGAGCTCTGTGGAACCACAATAAGTCAGTCCTCTGCGATCATCGCTGAAGTGAAATCGAAATACATTTTTCTTTTCTTCGTTGTTTCATACAGGGAGAAAAACACTCCACAGATTTTAACACATGCCATCACTTAGAAGCTAGATATGCTATTTCAGCTATGACTAAAAAGTTGCGGCTACTCATGATAAAATATCCTATAATATAGCTGATTAGATTCTCCTACTAGTAACTGATTTTAATACCAACAAGTAACAAGCATCACACTCAATTTCTCACAACAATAACAAATGCGTTTGGAAAGGTTATTAAAATCCAATTGATTGTGCAGTGAAGGCATCTCTCCATTGTTTTCTACCGCTTGACAGCTCCAGTATGGCAAATTAGGTGTGTTTACATTAATCTGTTTCTGTTCTTGTCTTTTCCATTTCTTGTTAACGGGTGGAAATACCAGTGTCAGATGCTAAATGCCAAAGAAAATGTGGCCCTATCTATATTGAAAATGCGATGGGAACAATCTTAGCAAATGAATCATAATGTGCATGACGCATGTGACTTGCTATATTTGTCATTTAAATTTAGGTGAAGGCACAAAAGTGGAAAAGGCATACGCAGCGTCACAAACTGGTTGGTTAGGCTGTTGTCAGTCCGACAATGCAATGAAAATGACAGATCACAATGCAGTCCCGTTTACATTAGACTGTCAGAGCGAAGTGATGAGGTCAAGCCAGGAAGACTTAGCTAAAACTCCACAGCTGCTTGGCAGAAAACACTGGCTGTGGCGGTGCTCCTGCACAAAGACTGACTGTTACCTCACAGCAGGACTCAATGGCAGGAGTCTTTCTGGAAACAAGCGCTGTGAACGGATGAAATTAAAACAGAGCTCTCTGGCCACCATCACCAAAGGAAAACTAGTCCAACCAAGTTTTAAACATGGGGGGTGGAAATAATCAGATTTACAGTTGTGAAGATTTTGAAGAAATCCTGCAGTAGTATAATTGATGATGATGATTCAATGATTAAAAGCAGACCCCAAAAGGTAAAAAGAGCAACCCTCATAATCTCTCTGAACATCATTTATACACACTCCGTGTGTGGAAGGCAGCCGAAAATATCTCAGAGGCAGAAGTCATCTGCGAGGCAGAGAGGTGACAATTAAGACATTCTTGACTACAAAAACTATATTAAATCTATGAAAATTTTCATATATTTGAAGTTTCTGAAATAAAAAGTAATTTATTTCCATTTGAGGAAAGTTGTGGGGGTTAATTTGATTCTTTTCCCGTTCTTTTCAAAGTCAACCAGATACAACACTCCAAACTTTTGGGTATGACTGTGCACGTGACTGAGTGTGAATTGAGTTGTTCAAAAGTATATCTGTACTTTTGTTATTCTTTGGAAAGCACCTTTGACAGCATTTGAACAGCGTTACGAGATTAGGTGGACACCAGTTGTTGTAGGATAGGCCTGGGCTCGTCCTACACTCACAAACCAAAACCAACTGTGGCTTTTAGGGGACACAGCGGCCCCTGGAGCCCCCCACCTACAACCTCTGTGGGTGGTGGAAAAGAGTTAACTGCTTGTTTTCAGAATCAGGCTGATGTTCCTCCAGGGATATATCTTAGCAGTGGCTGCTGTGTTTTGTCTCCCCACTGGCCACAGAGGAAAATGGCAAAAAAACTTTTACCATGCTCCAGCAAATGACCTGATGGTATTTCTCCCAGACAGAGATTTTTTACTGCAGAGGACCTTTGTATTTACTGGGACAGAAAATGCTACACCAATAGCAGTGTGGTAAAAGATAGTATTTAAAAAAAAAAAAGAAAAAGAAATGATGGGCTGCTCTCCACATCGCTTAGCAGACATACAAGTCAGGTGACTTGTAATATTGTATCTGCATGCATGTACTCTGGACCACACCTCCTCCTGAGCACTTCAGTTTTGTACTTGTGTGTTTTAAGGGTTGCTAAGTAGCATATCATTCTCCATAGTCACAGTGCGACTGCTGAAAAGTGGGATAGCGTGATAGTCTATGTAATGCTGAGAGGAGCATGTTGATGTTCGGAGAGCCATAACGCACATTATGTTTGGTTTCCTCGGCTGTCGTAGATCTGCAACAGATAGATTGGATTCATGAATCTTTTTTAATTTAGTTTTTATTATTAAATTATTTACATTGTTAATATCCAACCATACTGAAACCGAATGGCTTTAAATAAAACTTTAAAGAAACAACAGGTTTTAAATGGATTGAGTTCCTGACAATCACAGCGGCACCATGCCCTTGTGTAAAGCCTGCTTTACATCTATCTTCTTTCAAACTACACAATTTAACATCATCTTGTATTGAAAGAGACTTGAAACGAAAGGCCAAGAACAGGATAAATTCGAATCACTTGCTGAGCTGATAAATCAAGTGAGAAGTAGGGCCGTTTTCACATAGACTTCATTGCGATCGTACTACTTTTTCTAAACAGTTGAGCTGAATATAAGGCCTGCTTGTGCCCATAGCACCCATGGCCATCACTCATTTAGCGTGGGATCAGCCACATCTTCATGACCTTGTTCTCCACACAACAAGCAAATGAAAAGTCTAAAGGAAGTCCATTATCGGGGGTTAATTTTAGTTGTTTGAGGCCTTAACTGGTATTGTAGAATTTCTTGTAGCGGTTAATAAGTGAGTATGATGAATGATTTATTTGCTCTCACATATATGCAACAATTCCCATACACATAGTATACTTTCCCACATTTTTTTCCAGCTCCAGCTCATGACTGTGACTTACAGCAAATTACTTCTGCTCAGATGACTTTAAACACTAAATGTTTTATACCATTCTCCACCACACTCAGCTTCCCCTGAGCAGCCGCCGCACGATGTGAATTTTTAATGACTGTTGCTTAATTAAAATTTTGTTGAATATACATAAATACAGTGCACTGACCTTTCTGTAAATCTCTGTAATTCACCTTGAGATTGAGCATTAATAGTGAAATTGATTGGAGAGGTCATAAGAGGACATGAGCCTGAGAGACACTGGGACCCACAATTCTGAATACACACATACACACAATATGAAAAATAACGAGAAAAAAACAAACAAAAAAAAAAAAAAAACAAACCCCAAAAAACAAAGGTTATTCTTTACACTGAAAACAAAAGCAAAGCAAACAAAAACAGGCCGCATGAGATGAGGAAGGAGTTGTCATCTGCTCTCAAACAGTTGAGACTCAATTAAAAGTTTCTTCGTTCAGCTAATGACAAATTACATCAGTGGTGGAGCGAGTGATTGAAAGACAGAAAGAAAGCCGCAGAGTCCCTGATTGCTTTCTGAATGAGGGGAACTATCAGGGCCGGTTTGGGTACCCACCCACACACACACACACACACACACACACGCACACAATCATTTATTCTCCCCATTGCCCCACCTGCACACATGTGACAACCATTATTAAGTCTGTGAACATTTCTGCTCTCTTTGCCTAACAGAAACACACACACACACACATCTGCCTGCACACAGATGCGTCCACTTGTCAGTATAACACAACACAAAGCCTGTCCTTCTAATAAGAAGTGGGGGGGGGAGTGGGTCCAGGGTTAGAGACAGACAGATAGAAAGACAGCAATCCCCTGAGCTGTAATGAGCCAACCCATCATCATTTTTTTTTACCTCCTTGTTTCCTTCACTTCTCTCCTCCCGATGAAAGGGGGAAAGGTAGACAATGGAAGCTATTAAGAAAACACAATGGGAACTCGTTATTGCGGTGCCACTAAACTCCTGTTTGCTGAGTTGATGTTTGAGTGGCAGCAGAGAAAGGCAAAACTTTAATCTACGACTGCTTAAGGGAAAATTACACTACTGTGAAGTCTTAAGAGAGGCAAAAAATGGCTTTTGACCATGGAAACACAAAGAAAGAGGGAAATTCTCCTCATGCGTGGATTTTATTTCAAAATTGACACGACATAGATGTTGAGCTCTAACCTGATAACATTTTTGAAATACCCAAGTCTGACTTATCAACAATCAATTCTTAATTAAGTGTCAAAACTACACTTTAATTAGATTAATTCAAAATCCCTAAACACAGGGTGAAGGGTGCATGCACTGAAAAAAAAATAAAAAAAGATTTTATGGTGTAGTAACAGTTAGGTTAGTTTCACAATATTTATCTAATTGTAAGTATCAATGAGAACTGGAATTATTCAAGTAAAACTATATATGTTATTAATGTAATAAATAAACTGTGTGGGAAGAGTAAGTTTTAATATGTATTTTCACATAATATTCAAAGTAAGTAAGGGTTAGGGTTAGGGCGTGTTTTGAATCTGCGCACACGCCTTGTGATGCATACAGGACGCGCACGCACCCGAGAAGATGACGTCAGCGGTCAGGTGTAATGGAGGCAGGAGTGGCTAAGTCATTCAGCTTTTTTCCGGCATGGAAGCGGGGAAGGGAGTCCGCTTCTTTCACTTCCTTCATGATGCTGCGCCAGCAAAAACTTGAGCGTCCAGTTCAGCAATAAGCCAGAAAGCTAACGTTATGCTAGCAAGATTCAGAGTCAATAATATGGCGTCTGGTCAGACAAAGGTTAGCGTCGAGCCCTGACTTATTCACTGCCACAGTCTGTTGACAGGCGAGATGGATTTCATCTTGTTAACTGTATGGCCATTATCAGATGTAGTTACGCTTACTATTTGCATGATCTGTAAAAGGATATGCCCCATTTTTTGCCACAGACATCACCAAAGCCCCTTTCTGAGTCAGGAAAGACCCCAATGCTAATTATTATGAGTAAGCCAGGTGAGAAGGTCGCAGGTCGATGGTATGTGGTGACTTGAGTGTGGTGGTGGTTAGCGTTGTCGCCCCATAATAAGAAGGGTGGGGGTTCAATTCCTGGTGTGGGCAGCCGAACATGTCTAGGTTAATTGGTGATGAGTGATGGACCGGGAAAAAAAAAAAGTGACCATATTAATAATCATCAGTAGGTTTGCAAATAAAAGAAACGATAAAAGAAATGATTGCCCTTGTAGGATTTACTTAGAATTTCTAAGTGCAAAAGCTTTTCTTTTTCAGTGTGGCTCTGCTTATCAGGAATTGTGAGCAGGTTAAAGATCAAATCATAGCCCTCCTGAAAGGCCCATTCACTTATTTGATGCACATGAGAACTGGGACTCTTCTTTTTCACAAACCATGGTAATCTTCAATAACCAAGAGAGATAAAAGGAGAAGATTTGAACGGTCACTATGTGGGCAGTGCAGTCTGTAGCTGAGGGGGGTGGGGGGTCTTGTGTGAATGTGGCTCACGTGTTATCGGAGGCTGCATTCGTGCTGTCAGTAGCCCTGCACTGTGCTGTGTTTTGGCATCTGATAAATCCTCAGATTCACAGCACTGTCAAACAGACTAGACTTCAGTACCACTTATGTGCCTGAGGAAACACAGCCCCACCAAACTAAGCCCTAGTATTCTTTTTACTCAGGACTGGTTCTGGTGTAGAAAGAAAATTGAATTTGGGGGGGAGAGAAAAACTTAAAAGTAACCAGTGTTAACATGTGGCCATTTGTCAGTTTCTGAGTTGGGAGGAAATGTGAGGAATTTTACAATTTATCATCTTGTGACATCCACTGTCAACCCAGATGCAAATACTGTTGAATTGATTCACATGTATCATAAGGATATAATCTAATGGGGTCAAAAGCAGACAGATCTGGATCTCAGATGGCAAGTCAAGTCAAGTTTGTTTTTATGGCACATTTAACCTCCTGAGACCTGAGCTTTTATTTGGTATGCGTATTGGTGGAAATTTATATTGTACACTTCTAATTGTAATGTGCTTTGGCAACTACGAGATGCCAGACAGATATGTCTACGGACGAGGCTCACAGGTTTTTAAGCAAAATTAACTATGATGGTGAAGAAGATGTAATATCCTCATATGAGGATGCAGGAGGTTGAAAACAATCGTTGACCAAAGTGCTTTACAAGGGAAATGTTGAGCAAAAAACTTCAAACTTAGATTATTAAACCAAAGACTGATTGATTGATGAAAGTTTGATAAATATACAAGCATAGCACAGAAGATAAAATAAAAATACAAAAATAGTTAAATGAATACAGTTAGTTAATAAAAACAGTAAAATCGGTAAAAACCGGGTTGTAACGCTGAATAGTATGCTCGGGAGAATACATTATGCTTTTAGCTGGGCTTTGAATGTATCAGTGGAAAGTGATGATCTGGCATCAACTGAAAATGCTCTGTTAACTCTAGTTTTAGCTGTATGTGTGGAATAGAAAGCAATTATTTGTCAGTGGATCAGAGAGGAGGAGAGGTAGAATCAGGGATAAGATATAACCTCGTGGTGTGGGGTGTGTCATATCGCCAATTATATTTTGCCAACCATGTTATGGTTGGCTGTGTATGTGCATTAGAATGTTTTATAAAGTAAAACATTGTTATTGAGATGTTTTATAAAGATTTTGTTGTCAGATCCTTGAAATACATTTTTTTTTATTTGCACAAAGAATTAAAAATGACACACATTAAAAAAGAAAACTATTGTTGCAAAGTATATGGGGCGCTTTTTTGACAGGAAGATAAACATGAGGAAAAACTCATAGATTGTTAATAAAGATTCATTCATTCATCTTCTCCCGCTTATCCATTTATGATCGCGGGGAGTGCTGGAGCCAATCTCAGCTCACGCTTGGCGAGGCACGGCGAGAACATACAAACTGCACAGAAAGGCCCCAGGCCATGCTGCCTGTTAATAAAGGTACATAACATTTTCTTCTCAACATCAGCGCACAGTTTCTAAAACATTTTGATAACTTTAGAAAGAGACTTTAGAGGTTATCCGTCCAAGGAGAGAATATCAGCGTGAAGTATCAACTAAAAAGAACAAAAACAACAAAAAGAGTTCATTTGCATCGAAACCCATCGTTTTGTTGATGCGTCATATATGTCTGCTTTTTTCCAAATGCATGATACGTGAAAAGGAGAACACAGGTATCCACAGCGCATTTCTACACACAACTGTACACACACAAGCAGACGCAGACACAAGGATGACCCTCTCAGTGTCGATCCATCTGATTTCAGCGTGGCGCAACGGTGAGAGGGCTGGAGTTATCCTGGCTTCCAATCAGAACCTCAGCATGCTGCAAAGAGAAAACCCATGGGTCAAACTCCAACCGTGAGGCGGAGAGAGGGAAGGGGGGGGGGGGGGGGGGGGCTGCAGATAGAGAGGATAAAGAAGCATTACTGTGTATCAGCAGTTATAAAACCTCCAGAGTAAAAGGAACAAATACTTTTGTACGCCGCACATGTAAAGTTCAGGCTGTCGCCACACAGAAAAAAGCAAAAACAGACGAGATAAAACAGCAGGTGTCTTAGCTCGTATCAGCATCACGTTTAGGGTTCACTCCAGGGTCACATTGTATTCGCAGATATTTATAACATCGGATTATTACACAAATGAGGCTGCTGTCCTTTGTAGCGTAATCCAAAAATCCTCACATGGAGCTGATGTTACAGGGATTTCAGCGTAGTATATATGTCACTGCGACGGTTTTCAAAAGAATTGCGGCAGGGTCACATCAGAGGAAGAAGGCTCTTAGTTCAATCCCCTGGTCTGGAGTTTGCAGGTTCTTCATGATGTACTTCTGAGCAAGAAACACTTTATTAAATATTGTAGCATTTTGAAAGTACCCACTACCGAATCAAAACTTCCACATCAATGCAAAAAGACTCAAAACAGAGGAATAGAAGACTTGTGTTTCTTTGAGTGGATTAGCTTTGAATTGACTGAAGAGATCCACTGATCCAGTGCAAGCCAGAGTTCATCGCACCCAAAACTGCAGATGTCATCTCAGCTTAGACAGCACACACAGATACTTTATCTCTGTTTCCCTAACCATAACCCTCTCAGTCACTGCTGTGGAAATAGTTTACCGAACAGTTTTTCTTAACCACTTTAGAGGTGCTTATGGAGGCAGTTTGCAGCTTCAAAGGTTGACTTCTCTCTCAAGGGCAACCTTAATTCCAAGCAGACACACTTGCACACATGTAGACACACAGATGGACAACACACACACACACACCCACACACACAGGACCATAATGGAGCTCTGAGAGGCTTCCCTTTGTCGGATACAGCCTGTTGTTATTGTTTCTCTCCACCTTATTCACTCATCTCACTTTTCCTAGAGCCTGGGTTGTGGGGCATCAAACCAAGGACTTTACAAATGAGAAAGAAGATTTTGAAAAAACAAAAAAGAAATGCAGTGATAGCAAAAAAAAAAAAAAAAGAAGAAGAAGAAGAAATAGAAAAATATCAAAACCCTGTTGGGTGTGAAGTTATGAATGTGATAGAGCTGAGAGCCAAAGGAGCAGAGAGGTGAAAAGTGAAATAAAGGGCCGAAGAGGAGGAAGGAACAGAGGAGTGTAAAGCAACGTTTCATCCGGCAGGTGAAATATTACGGGCAGAGAGAGGCGCTGAGAGGAAGGGTAGGAAGTTTCTCTGAAAGTAATATCTTTGGGACCAAAAGAAAGTGCAGGAATGGAGAGAGAGCAAAGCTTGGCATTGTAGGACAGTGAGTAAACAGTAGATCTAACTTCTCAAAGGATCATTGACAGATGTTATTTAATAAACTCATTTTTAGGACGTTTATTGAAAACACTTGTCCAGCTGATGTTACTGTTTCCAGCCTTTTTTTTTTTTCTTTTTCTTTTTTAAGCTAAAGAAAGTATTTTCAAAAATATTCAGACCTTTTCCCTTAATGCATGTTTTTAATTTGATTACTCTTTGAGCAGAGTTCTGCTCAAATACTTATCTGGTGCCATCGAACCAGAGACTACATCTCCTCGAGCAGCCTGTTCTATTCCTTTGATTTAAAACGGCTTGGTCGCTGTCGTGCCGTGGAAATGCTCTTCAGTGTCTCTGCAGAGAACTTGAAGCTCTCTTACAGGGACTGTGAAGGACTGTGAGGACCTCTGTGACCACCTGGTCACTCAGTTTTGCAAATGACCAGCTCTGCAGAGTGTCCTGAAGTGAATTCACAAACATGATCCCGTAGTACAGAAAAGGTTGTTTTACTGGCACTGACAGAGGATTGCGCGCAGTAATTAGAAGGTAGGTTTCAGGGGGCAAGGTGCAGAGCCTGCTTCTTCTTGTTGCCGTTGTTAAGATGGACTGCGATGTGTTTGCGCCCGCGCATTTGTCTCAACCACATCTCAGGTGTACTTGAAGTGGTCCCAGAAGAATCTTGAAAGCTCTTTGTCTCTTGATGCTCTTCTGCTTTACTCTGGCTGACTTTCCCTCACCAGCTTCAAGATTTCAGTCTGTCGCCTTTCTTTTTATTCACCAAAGACGTTGAGTCTGGTGGTTGTGCTGCCTGCCAGTGAGCTCTGCACCATTGGATTTGACCTGACAGATTGGTAACTCTCTTGTGGGTCCTCTCCCGCTGTCTGCGAGGGTGGACACTGCAGGACTGTGGTGCTCGAGCCTTCCTTGTCTGACTATGCTTTTCCTTGATGAATTTGAACAACCCGCATTATTTCCTCAGGCTCTCGTGATGCTGAAGTTGTTCCTGTTCTAGTTGTCAGCAATATCCATTATAATTGGTACTTCTTTTTGGGTTTTTATAGTTTCACTCTGCATGGTGGGGTAACTAGCCTTGAGCCAGTTTTGCCAGATTGACTTCCATTGTTTGCTACAGGTGTCATGAGTCTGTGTTCCCAGTGTTTTCCCCTCCCCCATGTCTGTCTCCCTCTCCTCAGTGAGCGGGCAGGCCGGCAGGCAATGCACCTGCTTCCCATTATTATCAGTCTCAGTTAAAAGCCCGGTCTCTCCAGTCACTCATCGTCAGATCATCCAGTTACCCAAGCAGTATACGACATTCCGGCGCTTTGTGTCCCAGTGCTTAGTCTCTAGTATTTCCAGTCTGTTGTCTTTATGTTTTCTTGTGACCAGATCCCCTCCTCGCTTGCCTGCATCCTGCCTGCAACCTGCCTGCAACAGCTGGACCCGTTCCTATGCCACTCTGGACATCTCCTCTCTGACCTGCCTCACAGCTCAGCCTCACTACACCGCCTAACCATCCAGCCCCTTCGCACTTCTCACCAGTGACTCCCCGGTTGGAGTGCTCCTCTGCACTCAACCGGCTTCTCCGCTCCAACCGGAGTCCCTACTCAGCTCTCATTAAAAAGAAACCTAAACTTATTCCTGTCTCTGAGTCTCGCTTTTGGGTCCACTCTCTGCTGTATTCGTGACAACAGGCTGCAAGCCCCTTGTTTACAGGAGTCACTGCTCTCCTGGATGGAGACACAGACTGGCTATTGCTGCCTCACGCTCCTCCAGTGCGTCAGTTAGGGGGTCATCAGCTGGCAGCCACCCTTTTCACCCGTTGCTATGTGCTTGACAAGTTTCGTAAAAAAGGTCCACCTTTCTATGAAGCTGACTATTGATTTTTAATTGTGCTAAATTTAGATTTCTTCACACGAAGGGCTGTAGATGATCACTCCATGATCTCTTACACTTGTGTTTTTCTCCGGCCGTGTACCCTAAATTATTCAGCCATATCATGATGTGGATGGAGTAAATCTCAGATGGCCGCTTCATGGGGAAATGTTGGAACTGACCTCTGAAAGTGGAGGGCGAGTTTGCTCCCATTGGCCCTCCATGTGCTGCATGAAGGGTTGGGGTCAGAGGTTGCAGCTAAGCTCTCAAGCTGGCAGAAGCAATGAGGCTATGATTGATGTGGGGAAGCAGAGGGGTCAGGCCCTCCCCTCTCCATCATGAGCTTGGACAGAGGGTGTGATGCCGTGTAATGTACATACACATCCGCGCATGTTACACGTCCATAAGGAAGCATTTTCTGTTTGTGAGGCGAGTACGTCTCTGCTGTGAGATGCCTCTCCACCACCTTTCAACTCACACAACCTTTTCCCTAAAGTGTCCATCAGTCTTCCTGTCTTCTGCTGACGCTGATTAGCTCTGACAGCCAAAACTCACAGCTCTTGCTTCCCTTTCAGTCTCTTCACCTTACCGTCTTATTTAAGCTCCACACTCACTCACTCTCTATTCATGTGCCTTTCTTCTTCCCGTCCTTATTCCTCCACGACAGCCAGGCCATGTCAATAGGATGAAACTCGAGATAATATTCTATTTCCCTTTCACTTTTTCACTGCAGCAGGGAGTAGCTATCTGAATGACTCAATTAAAACAGAATTACGTGCTGGCGAACAATCAAAGAACTGACAGCTTTCATGTTTTATGTAACTAACGTGTTAGCTCTCCTCTGTATCCCTCTTTTCATCCTGTTGTCTCAGTCTTTGCTGTAGGCGAGGGAACCAGTGGGTGGCAAAAATCCCTCTGATGAGCCAAAATTGTGTACAATTACCACAAACTGCCCGCGTATCGCAGTTATGGGCCGCAATCCACGGGGCTATGCTACAGTACTGTCTTATGCAAATATTTCTGATTAGCCATAGTTGCAGATTCATCTAAACGGTTCAAACATATGAGTAGGCCTAAAAAAAAAATCTAGATCTTGTCAAGGCTTTTGCTACAGTTCTCATCTATTCCCTCCTCCCTTAGCTTTTCCCTTTCATCTTCTTTCCTCCTTCACCTCTTACTTATGTCTCTCCCCTTTGAATGTTTTTTTTTTTTTTTCTTCTCAATTGCAATCCATAACCGCTCATTAGGAACTACAGCTAGGCTTGTATTGGTTTAAGGGGTTAATGGCCATGTAGACCTTCACCACAGAGGCCTTAATGGAATCAGGATCAGGGAGAGCAGGGGTGAAGGGACTCAGAAGGAAGCCTTGATACCACTTATAGATGCCCACACGGGAAGAGAAGTGTACAATTAAAGCTCATTTTCATTTGTGTTCCCTCAGTTCACTCAACCAATAATACTTCATTGAAAAACTCAATTTGTATGACGCTCCCTGCATATGAAGAGCAGGAGGGAAATTAATGAATTAGATTTTTTTTTTTTTAATCTTTTCCCTCCTTCCACTGCCGCCTCTCTCCCCTCGCTCCACCGAGCCTCAGAACCCTTCTCTAAGTCAATCCGTAGTAAAAAATTTATTTTTCTTATGTCAGTCAGTGTAAATGTGCACTGATGCTTTTTTGCATTTGTGTGTATGTGTGCGTGCCACTTGTGCTCCTGCGCACACAAACACAAGATAGGACTTCTTTGACTTTCTATCCCCTTTTCCTCCTTGTTCACGTCCCTCTGTGTAATAAAAATGTTAATTGAAACAAAGTCTGTCAAGAGATATGTGATCTTGTGTGCGTATGGGTATGTGTGTGAGTGTGAACTCTGTGTGTGCTTCTGGATTTAAGAGCATTTCCCATCATTCTCCCACACTTTCTTGCGCCTAACTGTGGATGATTTACACTCTCTCTCTCTCTCTCTCTCTCTCTCTCTCTCTCTCTCTCTCTCTCTCTCTCTCTCTCTCTCTCTC
Source organism: Echeneis naucrates (assembly GCF_900963305.1). NCBI lineage: Eukaryota > Metazoa > Chordata > Actinopteri > Carangiformes > Echeneidae > Echeneis > Echeneis naucrates. The sequence goes on from NC_042511.1 coordinate 7,116,200, forward strand.
TCTCTCTCTCTCTCTCTGTGTGTGCGTGTGCGCCCCAGCCCTCTGCGATGCTGAGGTAGAGAGCTCAGGCTCGGCAAAGAAAGTCATTAATTTTTATCTGCTCTGACAATTCAACTGTAACTTCACAAATAAAAGAATCCACGCTAACTTACACACACACACATACACACACACACACACACACACACACTCCATATAAAGACACAAAAAGAGATCCAAGCACACACACACACACACACACATACATGCACACGCGCTCACATACTCACACACACAGTTTCCTTTAAAGAAAGCATCACAATTCACCACAATCTCAAAAGAGGTTGTAATAGTTAATACATTAGTTCTGCAAATGGGGAATTTCTAAGGTTTTCATTTAGATGATGATTTAGGTAATGTCAATGAGGCCTATAAGTAATTGATAATTAATACAGGTGAAATTTCTGGATCTAGATATGCCTATAATTTATAAAGAAAAACTGACCACCCCCCCCATTAGACAGGTTTTTAGATGACTACTTTTTTTTCTCATTTCTTTTTTAATTCCCTTTAATTTCAATCTCTAATTTTTATTTTTACCCTCTGACCCCCCCACTCCCCCACCTACAACCCGAACCCCAACCCCCCCACCCCTTTTTTATTTATTTATTTATTTATTTTTTCTTTCTTTCTTTCCCTCCTTCTCTTCCCCACAACCACAACTCCTAATTCTAATTTTAACTTCAAGGGAAAAAAACATACTAAGGTAAAAATGCCACCTGCGCCAGTGCTGCTCAGCCAAATTAATGAGCTTTTTGTCTCCCATCCTAACTACCTTTTAGGTACATGTTTTGTTTTCTATATTTTATCCACTGGTATCTTTTGTTTATACTTTTTTTATCTAGAGTTTGTACTTGACTTTTTGCATCTTGTTTTCTTTCCTGTGATTTTATTCTTTTGACTGTGAAGTACTGTAACCAGTGTGTTTTACAGGTGAGTATAAGCTATTGAGTGCAAGTAGCCAGTGTAGGTCAGCAGCAGATTAAGATGGCCCGTTAGGCGGATGAAAGGACCATCTGTAAGCGTTTCTTTGTGTATAATGGGAAGACCACTGCCAGGTTCAGTATTTTAAATTAAAGATTACCATTTTCTATACCAAATGTTTGGTAATGTATTCAGTGGGATTGAGCATGATTTTTCTGATATTCCATTATACAAAATGGCACAACTGAGTCAGTTCAGTATGGTCGGGGGTATAGTTGATAATCAAACATATAAAAAGAGACATATGTAGAAGTCCTGAGGTCCAGGTACAACTCATGGGGACATTGTGTGTTCACAGTTGCTGCTCATATTCTTTGGATAGGTTCACTTTGGACTATTCACACGGATGTCATTCTTTTTAAATCCCTTCTGCTTTTGTGTAACTTTTATTGTTTTATTATGGGTCATATTTTAGTCATTAATTTCTTTCTACTTTAATATGAATTTTCCATGTTACTCTATTTTATTCTTGTTTCCTTCATGTAAAACACTTTGGATACTTCCTGGTTGCGGTAAAGGGCTATACAAGTAAATTTTGATTGACTGATTGATCGATTATGAAACTGAACTCTTAGTATTACCATCCAATACCATAGAATTACCATGTGTCTTCATCACAATATCAATATTAAAATTGACTTTTCAGAGTTTAAGGTGGCCTTCTTTGGATATATATCTAAGAGACAAGCGGTATCTTCACTGACAGTGGGGGGGTCATCATGGCAGGAATGACATGTGAGAATGACAGGTAATACAAGAGACCATACGAGTGGACAATTTGACCCAAGGAGGTGGTGTATATTGCTTGGGGGCCCCCAAAACAATCCTTCGGGCACCTTTGTGGGGAGGGGATTGGCAGGGGCATTAATCCTTGCCATGACACATTAATTGGATGCCCAGTGAAATACAACTCAAACCAAGAAAACACTTAGCCTGAGATGCCAGTATGAGAGAGTACAGATAACAGGATGCAATGGTTCGCTGCGTCAGAGGCTGCTTATAGGTCCAGCAAGATAACAACTGAGGACTGAGGGCTGCTGTCACACGCAGCAGAGCTGTTTCAGTGGAGTGGCAGCTCTCAAAGCTTGACTAATTGGATCATGAAGGCCGTTTTATGAGAAGAATTTTAAGACCTTTATTTTCAATATGCATAAACAAGTATGGAAGTATCAAAGACGGCCGATTTTTCTTCATTTCAGCGGTTAAATGAAGATTTTCTGACCAGGAGTTGCTTTATGGTACTCAAGCTTGTTTGAATGTGTGTTTCAAGGTAATGCTTTGAAGAGGCTCTAGGGAATGGGCCCATCAACTATTGGAAACATTGTTCTCAAGAAGAAATGTAAATAAAAAGGTGATATGATGGGAAAGGACATTTTGTGGAGCCTTGCATACAGATGCTGGGGTTTCATGTTTGGCTTGTCGGTGTGTTTCCTCTCACCGGCAGAGACAGACTGGTCTCTGTATGGTTCGGAGGACTCGCTATTGACCATTCCACCTTGTCAAGTGAAAAGGGAAACAAAAGATTTTAGCTAAGAATAAAAGGAGATAAAGTAATGGTGACAACTGAGAGCAAGTGGGTGACACAGAAATTACAGAACAAATCCTAAACAAGTGGAATGGGTACTGTGAAGCAAATAAAATGTTGGTTTAAAGTGAAGGTGTGACTGCCAGAAAGCCAGCAGCACAATTTCAGGCTTCTCCACCAAGCTCTGTGAGAATACAATCTGAAGAGAGCTCAGCTAAATAGGTGCTCATATCACCTTGAGTGGCAGCGTTCAGGAATAGAGGGCATGTCTAGGTCATCATTAAAAGCTAACATTAGACCTGGTGGAAGGTGAATGACAAACATAGGCTTTTACAGGAGCTGTCACCAGGCAGGAATTATGAGGAAATGTGTAGTTTGTAGACAGCACAGCTTGTGTAGCAGTGTTTTCTCGTCTCCAAGTCACGGTGAGCACTTCAAGCTCAAGGGCTCGCTGGTTAAGACAGAGAGGAATGAAATCAACCCCGTGAACTGCAGACTGGCAGCTCCACAGCCCAACGGAGCGCTCGCTCGCAGTTATATTTTTGTGTGTCCTGCAGACAGCAGCTACAGTACTAAGCGTAGACAGGGGAAATAGGCATTTTTTTTTTACCTTTTTGGTGGTCTTCCTTGTGAGGAGTCACTTGTCACTAGGAATCCTAGATGTGACAGTGGGGAAATGGGCTTCTGCCCTGTTAGACACAGTGACCTTGTATCCACGTACCATATTACCGTTTACCATCTTTTTCTACCCTCTGTAACATCTGTGCTACAGGCACATCAGCGACTAGGCAGTCCAGCTGTCGTCAGGAGCAGTGTGAATGTTGAACAGTGACAGCAACATCTGTAAAACAAGTGGAGGTGTTATTTCTCTCCCATCTTCTCGGCCAGCCAAGGGATTGGAGTGTGTTGTAGATGCTGGTCAGTAATGTGTACGGAGAAAATCCGCCGGGCTGCAGCTTTTATTTTCTTGTTTCTTTTGCGCTGTTTTTGTTGCAGTCTAGGTCGAAATAAATCCTACACAGGGTGACACATGTAATCATTATCTAAGGCCTCGGCGCTGCTATCTCGCTGCAGCTTTTCAAGAGAGAGCTCAATTATAACGAATCTAGACTCCAGGCTCTCTCGGTGGTTAAAGGTTTGTTAATTTTTTGATTGAGAGTAATAATTTGTGATTAAGCTTTGCTTCCAGTCAGTCAAGACGGCTGTAGCCAAAATGATCAGTGCGCTAATTCTGAGAAAATACAGGAGAGGGAGGGGGGGTGTGATTTGTACCGCTAAAACAAGTGAAATGATAATGCCACCCGAGAGATTCAGGGGTTGAGGACTCCAGACACTGTTGAAGACATCATGTACGTGACTTACATACAGAAAACTTTAGGTTTGAGTTTGCAGCAGAGAAATTTAACATCTTGCACAGCAGATAAGATGTTGGCTCCACAGACAGCTCTTCGTTGAAATATATTCCTTTTAATTATTTGCAGGGAAAGGCAAGTTCATTTATATAGCACATTTCATGCACAAAGGCAATTCAATGTGCGGTACACACATACAGAGAAAAGCAGGAACAGTGACATGAATAAAAGGATAAAATAGTTAAAATGATTAAAATAATATACAGCTGTTTGGATAAATTAAGACAAGTTTCAGTGAAGGTTTCATGCATTAGAGATAACAGAACAGAAATGTTTTTAACCTGGTATTGACATTTGCAGTTTGCTCCACTTGTCTGGACTAGCTGACCTGAGTCCATCCATGCTAGGTTTATCTTCTCTCAACACCTCATCAAGATGTATTCTGGTCCAAAAACTGTCCTGTTTTGTAAACTAGTATCAGGGTTTTAAAATCCATTCTGTGACTGATGGGAGCCAGTGTAAAGATTTTAAAACTGGTGTAATGTGCTCTGATCTCTTTGTTCTGGTTAAAACTTTAGCAGCAGGTACTGACCCTCTTGTTTTTGGTGCCAAACAGAATAATCTGTTTTATGCTTACTTAATTGAAGAAAATTCTGGCTCATCCAGTTGTTTTTTAGCTCCAGACAGTGACACAGTGAGTCTAATGGGATACAGTCGTTTGGTGACAGAGACACAAATAGTTGTGTGCCATCTGATATGAATTGATATGAACGTTCAGTAATATTTGGGCCAGAGGGAGCTTATACAGACTGAACAGAGCGGGTCCAAGAACTGAACCCTGGGGGATTCCACAAGTCATAGCCACTCGTTCAGATTCATTACTGCCAATCGTAACAAAATAAGCCCGGCCTTCTAAATAAGATCTGAACTAATTAAGGATCATTCCAGAAAGTCCATACCAAATTTCCAACCCACGCAGCAGGATTCTGTGATCACAGAGTCAAATGCAGCACTGAGACCTGGTAAAACCAGGACTTATACATGACCGTAATCAGTATTGAGCCTTATATAATTTAACACTTTGACCAGTGCCGTTTCAGTGCTGTGGTGAAGTCAGAGGCCTGATTGAAATTTATCAAGACAACTGCTTTTGTTTGAAAAAAATGGTGAGCTGATTAAATGCAACTTTCTCAATAAGATATAAAAGAGAGGTTTGAGACAGGTCTATAGTTATTTGTTAGAGAGTCGTCTAGAGTCCTCTTTTGTAGGAGTGCCTTAATGGCAGCTATCTTTAGTGACTTGGGAAAAATGCACATCACATCACAGCATGTAATCTTTGCTGCTGCCGCCTGAACATCCTGTACATCCTCCTCTGCCCTGCACTGATAAGATAGCTGACTGAGGACGGTGGGTTTGGGTCCTGCCTTTGTGTTATGGATGGCCTATGGCTTAGTTTTGGGGATGTTTCTTAGGTTTTTGGCCAGCGCATATTTAGCTGCTTCGCATTTGCCATCACGCATGTTATTTAGAGTCAATGGATCATACCTGTTGTGTAGTGAGACTTCAGGTTGTGGAGTGAGCATTGGAGCTTCCAGATTTCATTTCCTGGCTGGGGCTGATGATTTTGGCTGTGTCAGTCAAAGGAATCGGCAGGAAAGACTTCGGCGGCTATTCCAGTTGTTCGGACACATCAAGTGTGAGTGTGTCGGCCAGCTCTGCGGCAGAGGCTCAGCACTAGGTGTGAGCTCGCATGTGCTGTACAGCAAAGACTTGAGTCTGTCCGTTAGCGTTTGAAGGCTCCACTGCTTGTACAGAAGCTGCAATGGAGTGAATGAATTGCTCATTCAATCTTCCTTTAAAGCTCTGTTATCCTCACAGTAAGGCGCTCGCACTCTGTGCAGCTCGTTCCCATTACAGGGTTCCCACACAGTAGATAGGCTGGTGGCCTACAAAAACTAGAACTTTAGGCAAACAAACTTCAAGCAGTTCAAAAAGGTTTCATATAGTCAACAACAACATAGTTCAAAGTTTCTCAACTGACAACAACAACACAGTGTTTGTCTTTAACAGCCGCTGACCTGCTGTGGACAAAAAAAGTTGACTTGAAATGTGTTTGAAATGCGCTGTTTTCAAAAAAATCTGAACGCCTGTATTGTAGCGCTTCTGTCCATAGAATCCAGGCGTAAAAACTAGGTTGAAAGTAAGATAAGATTTAAAAAATGTATCCAAAGCAGGAGCAAGCAGCTAAAGCGTCCGCACCGTGGGAGAGCGGAAAGATAATTGGAGCAATACAATTATCTTATGGCCTTTTTGTGTAATTTGCTATTGAAAATAATGAACTAATATCAGCTTTATGCTTTGTGCTGCAATGCTTTCACAGCGTGTGAGTTTGAACTTTGGGTGTTTAAATTAACAATTGAATTTTAAGGCTGCAATTACTGATTATTTTCATCATCAATCATGAATAAAATGTTTTCAAGTGCCTCTTATAATTTCCCATGTCCCAAGGTGTTATATTGAAATGTCCTGTTATACCAAATCATCACTGTAAAAACATTACAACTTTTTTGCGAAAGATAACAAAAACTACCTTCAAATCTAGTAGCAGTACTTTATTCAACTCATTCACAGTAACTCAGAATATTGTTCAGCTGTGACAAATAGAGAAAAATATACGCACATTTTAAGTCATTAGTCTTGCACAAATCCGTCAAATTCCTGATATGGATTTGAAAATTGGGTCTGCATTAAAAACCTAACGTTGGCTTGACGTCTAATTATAGTAAGGTAACATTGTCTGACGTTGCTGCCCATATCCAACCAAGGACCAACGTTAACACAACGTCCCCGTGTCACCTGGGAATGCTCCGACAATCCATCAAGCAGAGCAGCTTCGTCGCTTACCAAAGTCGCACTAGAACATTTTGACAGATTTTTGAATTAAAATAAAATTGGTTCCGAGGCAATAAGCACAAGAATTCACACATAAGGCGCACCGGATTATAATGCGCACTGCCGATTTTTGAGAAAATTTAAGGATTTTAAGTGCAACTTGTAGTGCGAAAAACACAGTACATTTCCTGTTGGCAGTCATTGAATGGTCTGAAAAATCCCGCTGAGGGATGTGAGTGAAGAAGGAGACTTACTGTGTGTATGTGTTTTGGGCATTATGACAACACCGTTGTTTGTTTTTGGATTCTCATCACTAATCACTGAGCAAATCCATTAGTAAACATAATATGTATATGTAGCTATACACTATATCCAACAGCTATTGTACCTGCTGGATACAGTAAACAGTATTGACAAACATTGGTGATGGATGCACAGAGCGATAAATCATATTTAAAGCAAGCACGATAAAATACCACAACTTCTTAGAGCTTTAATGGGAGGCGAGCTTTCAGCTTCTCATCTCTCTGTCCTTCAAAAACCAGGAGGAAAAGAAAAATCTGGCTGGCTTTAGGTGGAGAATTTTTAAAGTTCAGATTCAGGGAAATCTCTGACTTTATTTCTTTTTCTTTTTTTTCAAATGTAGAATCAGGACGTGTTCTACATGTTCAGTGCTGATAAAAATGAGTGATGGGATGATTTCAAAGGCAAAGGGAGGCTCGCAGCCTTTTAAAACTCTTTTTAAAAGTCCCTCCCTCCGTCTCTCTGATCTAAGGCGGGATGAAAGCAGTAGCGTAATGCCTGCTAAGTGACATTTCTCCATCTCTGATCTCTGTCCCTCATGCTGCAGACAGACAAGGGAGTTAAAAAAAAAAAAAAAAAAAAAAAACAGAGTTAGCATCAAGGATTTTCACACATTCCCTCCTTCGCTGTTGTATGTTTTGGTCTCCTCTTCTCACTGTCTGCCACTCTTTTGCTCTATCTCTTCACTGACATTTGACTGCATGCAAATCCCGCTTTCCCAAATCAGTTACTTCCCGTAAATCCGATTTTTTTTTTTTTTTTTTTTTTTTTTCAAGGTAAACACCACAAAAGTGCCAGGTAATTTATAAAGCATTTGTTTGCACTGCATGCTTATCTACTTCGTCATGCTGTAACCTTGAGATAAAGCTGAGAATGACACTGGATGCAGTCGCTGTGCAATTAATCACATGAGTGAGCTTGCACACACACACACACACACACACACACACACACACACACATACAGATGCAACTGTTTATACGCATTTGTGCATGTGTGTGTACAAATGCACTACCCTGATAAGAAATCTCAGAGAGGCGTTTTGTTTTGCATTGACAGATCATGACACACCATGGCTGTGTATCTGTGGCAAAATGTTTATTCATGAACTTGACCATTAGGCACGCACACACAAACCCACACACACACACACACATAGCACACTTTTTCTCCTCCCCATCACCATCTCCATCACATATCATAGCGCTGCCACCTAATCACCAAGAGTCACCTCCCACAGAGCAAATAATATTGTCAGCTCCCTGTCACGGTAACAGATCCACAACCACTGGAACAGTTTCCAGGACACATCAGATTCCCGTCCCGAGCCCATAACAAGACTGGAGGAACATCAATGTTACAGCCATCAACATTTATATTAGCCAAGCAGGGATGAATCCAGGAAAGCAGCGGTGTATGTGTTTGTGGATCAGCTGTGCGTGTCTATTAATTTGTATTTCAGGGGGAGGTGAGGGCCAATTTTTTTAAGGACGGAACTTTTGAGCATCAGTGTAATTTAATGATGCGTTTTAATAAGCGAGAATGTCATTGGGATTTGTGTTAGCAATGCGCCGCATCGATGCTCAGGCTGATTTAATAACGTGGCTTCGGTTTCTCTGATGGTTTTTCCAGGGGAGTCGCTTGTGTAGTGGTGACTAGAATGTGTTTTGGCTAGCCAGGGCATGCATCCTGTCGATGTCTTCCACCCACAGTCCCAGTAAAACAGCTCTCAGTCACTTTCGGTCAACAACTGAGCTCCAGTTGAAATAATTTGCCTATGTGTCATTTACACCACACAATTTTCTCTCTTCCTCTCCACCTTTACCATGGCCACTTTTTTAGAAAATTCTTTAGCGTGCTTTTTTATTTGAGCCAATTACTCTGTGTGTGTGTGTGTGTCTGGTTGTGAATGGGAAAATGCGAAGTACGAAATTAAATCACAGACAATTGAGGGTTGTCAGTGATTTGGGAAAATCCCGTTGCATTACTCCCACACTGACGGAATTGGCTCCACTTTTAATAGTGTTTTAAGAATTGCTCAGTCTGGTACAGAGCTATGGACGTTTGCTGCCATTGTTCTGGGTTTTTACTGTTAACAAACATTTCCTACAACATGTGTTCAGGGTTCTTGTTTCTTCTTTTATTGGTGCATTGTGGTGCATTACTCCGTATGCTATGCGTATGCATGTGTGTCCTCTTAGGTGTGCTTGGAGACCATGAGATACAAGCTACAGCTGCTTCAGCAATGGTGCTTTCCAGAGCGAGACCAGTGTGGGCTCACAGGCAAGGTGCTTAAAGTTGTGTATTCAAATACCCCGATGCCCCTGTAGGCGGACGTCTCTGTGTTTCCTCCTTCAACCTCAGTCCTCTCACAGATCCCTGGAAGCTTTAGGGGTCTGCCATGTATCTTAGCTCATCCTAAAACAGAGATACTGAAGCCCTAGCTGCCAGTTTGGAGGTCACAGCTCAGCGTTACCACATTACCACAGGGACTGTTGTCACCTTCACTTCCTGTATCTTTTCGAGCTCTTCTCGCAGTCTTCACGTTGAGCTTGGATTTAGGCCGCCAACATTTAGGAATCATTGCTCCACACTGTAAAATCTTACAAGGCATCCTTAAAGTAGCTATAAACTGTATAAGAAAAATATCCTGAGTATTTCCAATGTTTCTGCTGCCTCTTCGTGTCTGAAAAGACAAAGCAGTTCTTGAAGCTTGAAGTATGGAGATTGACAGCTGATCAAAACCAGAATAATACGCTTACAATTGGTTCCTGACATTTTTTATGTTTGCTTATGATTATTCTTCATGTTATGAGCAACATAATGCACATAAATGTCACACTGCCAAGCTGCATAATGTCAGCTGAAAGATTCATACATACATTCATACATTTACAACGTTCACTGATTACAACAGCTGTTCTCTCAGTACAGAATCCCCTCATAGCATCTAAGTCACAGAGATACAACAATCAGTCATATATATATATAATTTATTGAATTGTCATTTTTCTCTTTCCCTCCTTTCTTATCACTCTTTTTTAAATTCAACTTTCCTCCCTGCCTTTCTGTTTCTACGCCATCCTTTCTGTGAAATCGTCAATCAGGGGGCTCATATCCAGGAATATTACTGCCATGTTCAATATGCTCCGCCTCACATAACTTCATGTCCAACATGGACCAAATGAGTGAACGGAGTGAATCTTGCGAACAATTTATCCTTTTGGTGCAGCAAGTATAATCTTTATTAGATTGAGCTGTAACACGGTATTGGCAGCAATTAGGCCCTAGGAGGAGGCACTGCTGCAGAGGTTAATAACTGCAGTGTGTCTGTGTGTAGCTCTGTTATGATAGAAAGGCTAGCTGTATTAGTGATTGTGGCGGTGGGCCAAGCAATGGAGACGGGGGAGGGGGGTATTCACATTACAAAATGTTCTCTTCCTGCTGAGGAAAATCATGGACCTCTGTTCCGTCCATAACAAGCTAGTATGCAAACTTCAGACAGCACATTGTGTGGTAGGTTCAGAGGGAAAAGAGTTTTTTTTTTTTTTTTTAAAGCTTGTGATTATAAGGAGACAGCAACTTATTTTGCTTGAAAGGCTTTGCTGGTTGAACAAAAAGGGATGAGGTATGGAAATAACCAAGAAGAGAAAACAGAAATTATGCAAAATAATACGAAATCAAAATATGAGATGCAAACCAACGTTATGAAGAAGGTAATAATAAATGACTGAGATGCTGGAAACAGAAGAGAACAAAAGAAAAGTAATAAATATGAAATCTAGTCAATTAAAATGTAATCTGGAACTTACTAAAGCAATAATATTAAAAGTGTTTAACAACAGTCATCCCTTCTTTAAAAAAAAAAAATTAAGTTGAGATTCTGTATCATTACTGCGACCTCCTCCCTATGTTGGATGTTGCAATTGAGACGTTTTGTCAGAAGAACTTTGCAGAAGACATTGGGGATATCTCTCTCTGTGCTTTTCTGTTTCTGTGCTTTTTAACCTCCTGCATGCTCTCAGGCCTCAGGAGCAACTGAGCAAGTATGATGGACAAATGTCATTGTGCATAAAAGTGGTGCGTTCATGCACATCTTGCTTCATCTAAACATATATTCAGTCAAAAAAAGCAACACAATTTAAAAAAAAAAAAAAAAAAAAAAAGCGGTTTAAAAAATACTAATCAGATATTTCTCAGCCGCAGCCGAGCAGTTACATATTCTCCTCAGTGTGTTCAGGTATTCAAGAAGCAGAGTTCAAATCTATGTGAGACAGTCTCCATGTCTCTGCTTTGTGTTTGTTCGTCTGATCCGCTGATAGAACGGAGCAGATCTAATGTATTGTCATACTATATTTGTTCACTGTTTGACTCCATAAAACAGCTGCAGAACTATCTACTAAAAGATGACATGGAATAGAATTTATTACTCCACACATGTCCAAAAGTTTTGAGAATGAAACAAATATAAATTTTCACGAAGTCTTCTGCCTCCGTTTTTATGACGGCAGCTTGCATATACTCCAGAATGTCATTAAGACTGATCAGATTAATTGAAATTAATTGCAAAGTTCCTCTTTGCCATGAAAATGAACTTAATCCCCCAAAAACTATATCCACTGTAGTTCAATCCTGCCACAAAAGGACCAGCTGACATCATGTCAGATTCTCTTGTTAACACAGGTGAGAGTGTTGACGAGGACAAGGCTGGAAATTACTCTGTCGTGCTGATTGAGTTAGAATAACAGACTGGAAGCTTTAAAAGGAGGGTGTTGCATGAAGCCATTGTTCTTCCTCTGTTCACCATTGTTACCTGCAAGGAAAGACATGCGTTCATCATTGCTTTGCACAAAAAGGGCTTCACGGGTACCTAAATCAACCATTTATCGAATCATCAAGAACTTCAAGGAGAGAGGTTGTGAAGAAGGCTTCAGCACACAAAAGAAAGTCCAGGAAGCGCCAGGACCGTCTCCTAAAGCTGAATCAACTGCAGGATCGGGGCATCACCAGTGCAGAGCTTTCTCAGGAATGGCAGCAGGCAGGTGTGGGTGCATCTGCATGCACAGTGAGAGAAGGGCAGCAAAGAAGCCACTTCTCTCCAGAAAAAATATCAGGGACAGACTGATATTGTGCCAAAGGGACTGCTGAGGACTGGGGTAAAGTCAATTTCTCTGATGAGACCCTTCCTGATTGTTTGGGGAATCCAGAAAAAAGCTTGTCCGGAGTAGAAAAGGTGAGCAGTGCCATCAGTCCTGTGTCGCGCCAGCAGTAAAGCATCCTGAGACCATTCATGGTGCGGCTGCTTTCAGCCAAGGGAGTGGGCTCACTCACAATTTTGGCTAGAAATAAAATAAATAGAATAAAAAATGGTACCAAAACTTCTCCCAACCACCCAAGAAGATTTTGGTGACAAACAATGCCTTTTCCAGCATGATGGAGCACCTTGCCATAAGGCAAAAGTGATAACTTAATGGCTCAGGGAACTAAACATTGAAATTTTGGGTCCATGGCCAGTAAACCCCCCAGACCTTAATCCCATTGAGAACTTGTGATCAATCCTCAAGAGGCAGGTGGACAAACAAAACCCCACAAACTCCAAGCATTGATTAGGCAAAAATGAGCTGCCATCAGTCAGGATGTGGCCCAGAAGTTAATTAACAGCATGCCAGGGAACTGCAGAGAACTGCAGAGGTCTTTGAAAAAAAAAAAAAAGGGTCCACACTGCAAATATTGACTATTTGCATAAACTTACAGCACAGTAATTGTGGAAAAATATCTGGCTTCACTTACACAGACATCCACAATCCTGATGAGCTCATGAAGCTAGCCATCAGCTCTCTACCTGAACCCAGTGTTGTCCATCTAGAGCAGCGCTCGCTCACATAAAAGAAGCGCTGTATGCCACCTATGACTAATCGGACCACAGAGAAGACACAAAGCTGCGTATTTCACAATATGGAGGAGCAAACTATAATATGAAAAAAACATGAAAACTATTAATCAATTAATTCAAGCAAAAGTAACACAAGAATGCTGGGGGAAAAAAAATCGCTCACCACGTCAATGCGTAAATCACTATGATTACAATATTAAATCCTCACAACATCTGTGAAATTGACTGTACGCGTGTCCCATTTATGCTTCTGTTTTAAAACTTTAATCTTATTATTTCAGTTCCAACTCCAGTGGAGCAAAGAGAATTTGGGAGCACGTCCATTTATCTTGTGCCGAAAAATCTAACTTTTCTCTCTTTGTCTTCAGAGGCCCTCGCATGATTCTGTGGCCACCAGCAATGGGCTCTTTCAGGTCACTTTCACTAGAACTGATCGGTCAGTAGGCGGTCTTACGCACCTGCTGAGCTCTTATCCTGAACTTAACCTGCTCCGGGGCAGGTTAGGTGTTCTGTGTAAGCTACCATGGCAGCGTGCCCCGATAGAAAGCACACCACCTTTGTGAGACTGAGAATCCAAAATCAACCCTGAAGTTACCTCACTGAGCTGAAATTCAGCTTTGTGATAAAGGCGTCTGAAGAACTGAACATGAATTGTGTCATTCAACAGGCATTAACATTCATGCAGTTGTCCTGAATAGAGATTTGTACAAAGCTGTGGATGTAATTACCATAATGATGTTTTATTTTTTACATTAAGCTACATACATCATTTCCTGTGACATTGAAAAGAAAAAGCAGAAAAATGCTGCATTGTTGAGGAAAGCCACACCCAAAATAAACCAAACAAACAAAGCGCTTCTCTGTCGAAAACAAACAAAAAAACCATTTGCCTCTTCATTTGTTTCAGACTCCATCCTTCACCATGTTCACAAAGTCTGTGAAGCTTGGTGCTTTTTGTGTAAAGTTGTTCTCAAAGAAACAAACAAATAGACTCAGCAGAGCACGATCCTCCAATGCCAAACAATCCTATGCATCTGTCAGATCGCGATTATCGTCTGAATCTGCACAAACTCATAGTCTATACAATATTGTACAATATCTCTATAATGTTTGTGATATCCCACAAAAAGGTGGACACACAAAGACACAAACAAATGGGCAGACAAATGTAAAAACATAACCTCCTCGGTGGAATTAATAACTTATCCCTGTTGCTGTGAGGAATCACTTTCTTTCATTCACATTCAAGATGTTCTTTTCACTGCTGCTCGTGGTCTTGATGCTCAAGTTCCAAAGTTTGAGCTTGTTTTGTGGTTCTTTCCACTTTCATCCTGTCATGTCAATTGTGTTAATACCACAGACAACCAGCAAGACTGCAGTCATGTTGTTTCTTTCCTGGAATGGCAACACAGATAACAAAGGAAGTAATCGGCAGGAACATGTTGTGGCGTAATTAAGAATCTCAATCTCCAACATGAGCGTGGAGACCCTGGGAGGCAGTGTTTACGCAGATATCAATAATAAGGAGCTTGGATAAAGTTACAGCACATCGCCATGTCTTCAGCGCCATTTAATTAAGAGTCAGTGTTTTTAGCTGCTTTGGTGTGCAAATTAAAAGCGCGTGAAGACGCACAAAAAAATAACACGGTATCTCTAAACATCCCCATCGATGCACTTCAGCGCTGTGACAAAAAGCCGACAAGCAACCCCAACACAATGAACACACGCATACACCCACACACATAAAACCTGCACCATGGTCACAGTGAGATGAGACTTAAGTTCTGTGCACCCCGACTGTCAGGTCTCAGATGCAAACTGGAACGGTGCCAGACACATCTACCTGCCACTACTCAAGCCATTAGAAGTTGGAGCATTATTGGCAAAGATGAGATCAACGGCAAGCTGCCAGGATGGCTCTCTTTCTCTCTCTTTCTCTCGCTCGCACACACATAGTCCAAAGATATAAGTACATCATCTCAAAAAAAAAAAAAAAAAATTTTAAATTAAGAAAAGGGGAAGCTAGATGAGACGAGTGAGAGACACAGAGACGAAGAGAGGAAGAGAGACAGGGAGGTTTCATCTGGTAATTATGTTGACTTTGTCTTTCTTCATCTGCTCGGCTGGTTGCAATTTTATTTAGTCTGAGCTGAATATTTATCTTCTTTAGCCTGCCACAAAAAAAAAATAAAGATAGCAAGTGGATGATAGGATCTTGAATCCCTCCTCCACGTCCTATCTACTCTGTCAGTCATTTTCCTTTTTCCACTGTCTGGTCTCTGACCCCTTTCAAATGAGCGCCTCTTATTCATTTAAATCCACCTCTTTCTGTCTCCTTCTCTGGCCACACCTCAGTTACTTACCTTTTTATTGGTTTTGCTTTAGAGGTAAATTTCTATAAATTAATTTCACCGGTAACTTTGGGTGTGTAGAAGCCCTTAGATGAACCAATTTCGCTGTGTTCATCACAACAATAACATAATGACACAATAACATAAAGAGATCTAGCATAATGTCTACTTTTATTATCTCACCCAGGCTTTTAATAACTTGGATTGACTTGAATCAATATTTCTAACAACGAAAGCATTGTTTGAACTTGAAGGTTGAGGGCTCACAAAAGGAAGCGTGGTGTGTACAACAGGGGCTTTGTTTCCACGAAAAATAATAATCAAGATACCAGCATGTGCATTATCATACCTGCACTAAAATACCAAATGATGATGATGGGACATTGGGAAAATTACCATAGAAATACACACTTAACGGCAGGTGCTGAATGGGCAGTTCCACCCACACTATTATGTCTATAACATCACGGAGGCAGTGACAGGATCACACAAACAGGTGAAACTGCATAGAACAAGCCAAATGTTGTCATTTAAATGTGTTTGAGCACACGGGTGTAACATTAGAGCTGGACAATTAAACACAGCAATGAATTGATGCAAAAAATGACTGCCTTCTTTTCCCCCAGCTGACAAGCATCCAGTATTTTCCCTTGTGACAGGTCTGAAGTCATATCACTGTCATTGTGCAGCAGGGCCAGATCTGAAAATCTCTGGTCGGCCATTAGTAGATGTCAGTTTCTTTTCTAATCTCTTGTGATAGTGGATTTCCGAAAATCCAATCTCCCTCTTCAGCCAGTGAATATTGAGCCAGCCTACAGATATCCAGCAGTACACCTGGACAACCAACTGGACTGGTCCTCTAACATATATATACTCTGCAGATAGGGACAGAGTCACCTCTCTTTCTCAAGGAGGCTGAGATCCTCAGACATCTGCAGAGAGATGCTGTAATATTCTGTTCTACGCTACAGTCTGCTGGGGGGCGGCAGTATGAAACAAAAGGATGCAAGGCGGCTGGACAAACTGTCGGAAAAAGAGCCGGCTCTAACAACAACTCTAACATCCTAGTAGATCAGAGAAACCACAGCAGGTAATCTGTCTATGATGCAGGACAGAACAAAACAGAAAATCATTCATTCCTATCGCCATCAGACTTTACAACTACTTAACTATTAGAAGATAAGCTCCTAGCCAGCAGAATTTCCCTCTGGGGATTGAGATAGTGTTTATGTTTCTGATTCTGATTCATAGTGGGGAAAGTCCCCTCTGATGTTGGCGGTCCGACTGGCATATTTAAATCCCTTCGTGCATTTCTGCTGTGAGAGCCTGTGAGAACCCCCCTTCCCCCCCGCACACTCACACACACACACACACACTCCCCAACCTGCCCACCATGAATAATCAGTCAAGTGGCCAAACCTCACAAAACAGACTCTTCAATCCAGAGTTGCCCTTAACTCAGCTGAACATTTTGTATTTTTGCTCTCATTTGCTTGTACAACTTGCCACATTTCTGTCACTCTCAACAGTCTCATGATGATAAAAAGTCGGCACACGATCTGCCCAGCACCAAAAGTAAACATAGTTAGTGACTAGCTGGTGAGCACTCTGAAACATTTAGCCACCAAAGAGCCCGATATCGCCCTCATAAATGCAGATGATGTAATTGTTATAAAGATAATCTGTGTGTTTTCACTTTGAATGAATGCAGATGATTTCAGCGATAAAGCTCTAAAATCTATTACACACTGCCTCCTCAGCATCAAGGGTTAGTTTGCTGGTTGAAAAAAAAAAAAGGATGAGGTGTGGAAATAACCAAGAAGAGAAAGCAGAAATTATGCAAAATAATACGAAATCAAAATATTATAAATTCAATTAGGTGCAAGCCAACATTATGAAGAAGGTAATAATAAATGACTGAGATGTTGGAAACAGAAGAGAACAAAAGAAAAGTAATAAATATGAAATCTAGTCAATTAAAGTTTGTAATGGACTGGTGACCTGTCCAGGGTGTACCCACCTTCGCCCAATGTTAGCCGGGATTGGCTCCAGCAGCCCCGATGACCCAGTAACAGATAAGTGAATGAATGAATGAATGACAATGACATGGCACTAATTTCTTTTTGTGAAAAATGTATCAGTACATCTTGACCTCTGGCACATGACACATTTTGAAGAGGACAGATCTGTCTTGTCGAGCTGCCGTCAGTGACAACCTCTTCCCACTTTTGGGGGACCATTGTCCATTCTGATTGGCCTGATGAGACACGAGGTCAGGAACTTTTCAGGCATTTCACTGCACACACGCACAAACGAGACACTGAGGAGGTCAAGTGTTGAGGGGAATGGAAATGGAAAGTACAAAGGAAAATATGTGGAGTAAAGATTCAGAACCTAAAGGAGAATCATGAAAAAAAGTCTGTTGATATTGTGGAATGAAAAGAGTGGTTGCAGATGCATGTGTGGTTCAGTGTTTATGCTGCGCTATCCATCTCTCAACCCCTGTCTCTGCCTTCCAACTTCAGACTGTCCCCATTGTGGACGTCTGCTATAATGAAAAAGGATGTCTCGTGCGTGTGCACGCGTACGTGTATTTGAGTCTTCACTGGACTGCGTGCACACACGTGTGTGATGTGAGTGGTAATGAATAAGGATGTGCTGTGTGTGGAGCTGCTCGTTAATCACTAGCAGTGCTGGCAGCTAACAGATAAGCAGATTGATCCAAGGCCACCGAGGGAACGCTGCCTGGCACTGGCCCATTCATCACACACACACACACACACACACACACACACACACACACACACACACCAGTGCTTATACTGTAGACATACATACACAAAGGCTGTGAGAAGGCTGGCCAAAGTGTTTGAGCTCAGGATCATCTCTGTCCATCCATGTTAACATTTGTGGGAGTTATTGGAGTACACGTTGAGGGAAGAACAGAGAGACAACAACAGACCAGAGCATCGTACATCTGCAACCGCTCCATGACTGCTCACCTGTAAATCCTGGCAATTCTCAAATGGCTCAAAACAATCACATATGAACACACGCATACACATGCACACATGGAGAGAGATAGGGGTCTACGCTTTGGTCATCCTGAAATCCCACAGGGGATGCAGAAACTTGGGAGCTAGGGACAACAGAGGGGGGAGGGGGACGGATGGATGGACAGATGGCTGGTAGGAGAGAAGACAAGATGACAGGATGACAAAACAGAGTTGAGGACACGCTCCACTACTATATGACAGCTTGGCGGGCTCACCAGGGAGCGAGAGAGCCGAGAGGAAGATGGAAGGAAAATGGGGAGAAGGAAGCCGGAGACAAAGCAAGAGGTCAAACATCTGTGGTTTCCCTTTTCTACAGCTTCCATCACGGGGTCAGTGGTGGGGGCGACAGACAGCCAGAATCAGGGGTGTAGAAAAGAGTCGACCGCGCAGAACTCACTGTACATGTCATTTTATTTACAAAGTAAGGTTACCACTACATAGCGGGGAAGCCTCCAGGCCCTTCCAGACCTTCAGAGAAGGCTAAATATATTAGCATTTAAATGTTAAATTTAAATGGATAATTCTATTTTAAAAGTCAGTCATTCTTTTCTAATTATGGAGTTATAGTCATTTACATATTGATCCATAATGTTTGGAACCAAAACTCAAATGCCCTAAACTGTTGGCCAGCGCTATCCAGGAGTTTAACCCTCATGTTGTGTTTTTGACCGTTGAAATAGAAATGACAAAAATACATATAGGTTGTTAGACTTTTTTTTAGGAAATTGTAAAGCTTTCCTCGAGGGCAGCAGTCTGAGCAGACAAGCCAAGACTTCCCTCTCCCTGAACACTTCCTCTAGCTCTTCCAGGGCGATCCCCAGGTGTTGCCCAGAACACCTCCCCAGGAGTCATCCAAAACAGAAGCCCAATCCACATAAGGTGGCTCCTTTTGATGTGGAAAGGGAGCGCCCGCCACCCTGTGAAAGGATCTAATTTTGTATCCGGCATCTTTTCGCTTTAGTCGTGATTCAAATTCATGACCATAGGTGAGGGGAGGAAGATAAACCAACCGGTAAATCGAGATTCTTCACCACAACAGACCGATACCGATCAGTCTGTCTATCACACACACATCCTTCATCCTTCCTCCTCAAACCGCTACCTTACTGAGGTGGAAGGATTTGACCACCCAAATTATCCTAGGATAATTAATGCCCAGGACAAACAGGTCCTAGGCAATGGGTCAGAATAAGGCCAAATCTAAAACCCACTTATGAACCAGCACGCGACAGCTACATCACCTGGACTGGCAATACTGGAGCCCCTCCCTAGAGTTCCTGGTAGCTGGAAATTTACTCATGGGACCTGGCTGGGCCCAGCCCAAAAGATCAATGTGGGTCCGCCTTCCCAAGCGCAGGAGGGAACGTAAAGCTGGTCAGTGTAGTTTGGGTAGCGGTCATGGGGGGTAACCTGGTCAACCCTTTTCCCAGATTTTACAAAACACAACAACACAAGGGTTAAGCTGGCAGACCAGTTACGTCAGTGAGACAACAATCAGGACACTTTTTTTAGCCAACAGCTAAAGGCTAAAGTGGCTACTAACAAAATGGCCAACATTAATAATTGGCATCAATACTTTTTTGAGTTTTAAGTATTTGAGTCGCGATACTTTCTACAACCCTAACAGAGACAGAGAGAAATAAATACATTAACATCATGATGATAACAAATTGACAGTTTGGCCAAAAGCCTCCAGCCAGGAGTCAAATATGATTTCAGAATCAGTATGTGTGTGTGGGTTCATCCTTTCAGGTTGGTTGAGGCTGATTACCGATCTTTAGTTTTCACTTCAGTAATTTCTTTGAAATAATGATACATGAAAATTGTTGGATGAGTTGGATGTTTTGCTGACATACATATAGCAATGGTATTTAAGATGGGCTTATCTCAATTGTAACTCTGATGAGCATTGTTATAATAAATATAAGTTTGACATTATAACAAATTTTCTATATTTAAATCAGATCACTCGTTAATTTTAATTTCATTGTGAATTGGTATGTTACATTTTTCCAGAGTCTATAACTCTATACAATCTCCCAGCCATACTAATGTTAAAAACTGCTACAGGCAGCAGGAAGCCGAGGACGGAGATATTCTCCCAGCTTCCACAGCCACAGATATTTTCTAGCTCTTGAAGAGGTCAGAAAGTTTCAGTGTGAATACAGGCAAAGTTTGTGTTGTGGCTTTACACACACTGTTCCCACCTGCAAGACAAGCCCTCCTCCTGCTGCAGCAGACTGCAGAGCTTGTTGTGGTCTTGAGGTGTAATTTGTCTGATTTGGATTTTCAGGTCTGTGTCCAACGCAGGCAGTAAGAAGCAGCTTTAATAATACGAAAGTGTTGGGGGGGAAAAATTGGAGATAATGGAGAAAATATTGCCTTTTAGGTCTCAGTGCAATTGTTTGGCAACAAACCACCTGGATTATGCAGCAGTTAGAGAAATGTAATACTCATTTTATGCTCGATCTGCTTTAAAACAAGGAGTCCCTCTACACATAAATTGTTCTGTGAAATTGCTGCGACAGAACTACACTGAATATTTCCTGCCTGTTTCTCACAATTATACATTAACATAGTCTATATGCGAACTTGGGGTCATGTACTTCTGTGGCTTCTCTTTCTGTTGTTAGACAAAACTGACAAAAGTTGTTCAACAAAGTTTCAGCAAAATTTTTTATTAAAATACTTTTCATTGACTGGTGGGAAATGTTAACTTAGAGTCACTGCAGTCAAATACTCAAAGTCGGTTTATGACACAAATACTGTATATTGACTGTGTTTTGAAGATGCTGTTATGACTGTGCAGAGTTCCCGTTTTTCACTCTCTAGCTGTAGTGGCAGAGGTGCTCTGAGGTTAAGGTTCCTCAAGTACAACTACGCGCTAATCAACACTAGTGTGGTCGGCTAATGTGTGCGTACCTTCATAATGTTTCCCAGAAGAGGTTAATGCTTGCTGTAGGTCAGTGGCGAGACATTCAGGGTTTCAGGGTTGAGACGGATTGATTTCTATATAATGTATCAGCAGAGCACATTTCACGAAGGACAGCTGATCAATTTAGTGATCTGGGATGGGTTTCAGGTTATGCCTCTCACCCATCAAAGGAGTGAGTTGTGGGCACAGTGTGTAGGGTACTTTTTTTTTTATCTGCAGAAAGATCATACATCAATTTTAAATTTGACTCACTAGTAAATACCCCTTCTAATAGGAACAGTGATGTACTGTAGGGCTTTGAAAGGAAAAACTAGTGTTAGGTCAGATTAGTCAAGCAAGTCAAAAAGTGGAGATTCAAAGTAGCTAACAGAGGTGATGGTGAGTTTTATTGGACCCCAGTTGGCTCATGTTCAACTTTGTAAGAAAGTCCAATTGCTCACTTATTTATGCAGACCCTAATAAACTGAGCATCTTTTGTGCTGTAGTGATTCATCGAGGGAACATTTTCCCAACCCCAGAGGAAGACCAAGGAATCTGCTGGTTGTAAGTGTCACAAAACTGCATTTTTCCAAGCTTAAAGTGGAGCTTCTCCTCTACACCTCTCCAAAACAAAGAACCGAAAGTATGAGGTTAGATTCTCTCATCGATGACTGCGATGGCGGGGATATTTTGCCTCACTGCCATCAATAATTAGAGTAAAGTAAAGAAATGAGTTTAGTGGAAACTCAAATTTCCACATGCTCTGATCCATTTTTTTTTTTGTACTTTTTATGACTACTATCTAATTATCAAAATTTATAGTTCCAAAATTTGCTTATTATTTAATTAGTTGTTAGTTAGTAGCTATTCTGTTTCTGCAGGGGGCAATCCATCTTTGGCCCCATCCCTGGATTACCCTCATCAGACCAGTTCTACGGCAATTTATGGAAGGTGATTTGCTGGAATGCAACCTAATAGACATTATAGTCTGGTGCCTCATGCAGTCCTGCAGTCCCCACCACCAACCCGATATCCTCTACTCAGTCAGACACCCTCCCACCGTTGTCCTAATTACCGTTATTAGCCGTGCCAGATGCAGCCAGAAAACGTCGGTCTTCTTCTTCTGAGATTGTTTTCGAGTGCATGAGCACGGTACCTCTTACAAGAGCAAAGTGTCCTCAAGTGCATTAGCTCCAAACTTACATCCAGTTTACCGTTTAGCAAAAACACTGAATAAAATCATTTAGTGCATCCACGGAAGACGAAGACAGTTTGAATAGAGCAGATTTTTTTCTCCGCTTTTTCAGCAGCCCTTTACCTCACTTGCTTTCTTGAGTTTTTTTTTTTTTCTTCCTTCTTTCTTCACAGTACTTTCCTGTAACCCTCTCCACAGTCTCCACATCAATTTGATGTGGAGATTGAGTGCCACTGTATCAGCGAGACAAAACTGACACTATCAAAAACTCATCATGTCTTTGACATTCCTCTCTTAACACTGGGCAGTCACAAAAAAATTTAACAAGCAAAAGCACTGCATACCTATCGATCAAGGCTTCTGTTCTCAGAAGGCACTGTGTCACCATGTTCACTTTAGACTATTGCCTCCGAGTACAATGAAGCTTGGATCATATTATGTTTTTCAACACTTCAGGGAATATCAGTCCACTTGATGACGCTCAGCCTTTTTTTCCATAGTGGTCAAATTGTCATTACTCATCTTACACCGACCATTCAATACCAAAATAAAAAGGTCGCTCACACAGATAGCTATTGATTGAAAAGGAGCTTGTGAGCTCGAGATGGGAGTGAGTGCTTGTATGTTGGGCAGCTGTACTGCTGTTTCAGTGTTGGGAATAGCTTCAACTTACAACATATTTAAAATATTGCAGCTACAGGTGCTGTTCTCTCTCTCTCTCTCTCTCTCTCTCTCTCTCTATCTCTCTCTCTCTCTCTCTCTCTCTCTCTCTCTCTCTCTCTATCTATTTATCTATCAATCTGTCCGTTTATATACAAATGAATAAGTGAGAAATGGGACCTCACTCACTTCTCTATCTCGCACACATCGTACATTGCTGTTATCCAATGTAAGTTCCTGCCATTGCTGCCTTGTGAGAAACTCAGGAGAGGTATGTTTGTCTGTGCGATAGTATCAGACTTTTTGGTCAAAGGTCCAGCAGCTCTCAAGCTATACATCAACTTTTCTGTGTCTATCTATCTAGCTATTGAGTTTTTGTATTTCTCCAAGTTCATGCACAGTCTACTTCATGTTTTCCTGCTATGGAAATGGGCAGATGAAGTACGGCAAACCTAAAGGCCAATATTAATGAGTTAACCAAATGATTGGCCCTTGGGTCTTGTTTACTAAAAATTTTGTGCGCCACCAAGAGCAAACAAGCTTTTCAGAGTTGTTCTCTGTTACGCTTCTGTTATGCCTCTTGTGGTGGAAACAGCTTGATGAACTGCATGCCTGTTCTAGATGTTTTTTTTGTTCCATTGCTGCTGACTGTTTAGTCTTTGTCGAGCAAAGACTAAGGCCGAGCGGCTGAGAATTCAAAGAGCCCGCAATCATCTGCCTAGTATTAACATCAGACAGAAAAAAAGTTGGTGAATGAAAACAGTCAAGTCATGGGCAGTTTGCTATGACCTGAAGTACTCTGAAACATCCACAGCAGATCAAGATCAAATGTGCACAGAGACTATTGTGCATGTGTCTTCAGATGGATTCCAAGGCTTGGCAACTCATTCCCTCGTGCTTGACCTCATGTTCATTCCCAAGGGTTGGTGGAAGAGATAGATTCATTCTCTCACATCTTCCATTTCGGCATGTGAAAGCTTTCATGGAGACTGTCGAGATCCAGAATAACAGGCACATGAGCACAAAGGAAGCCTGGGTCAGGGGAGAAAGACACCCTGCTGATCACAAGAGAGTGGTGTGGTGGAGTAAAGGCCAGTAAAACCAATACAGATGCCTCTTAATGTAGGAGGTGAAGGCTTAGCAGAGATGGAGGTTAAAAACAGACACAAAGTTACTCAGCCGGCTTTCAAGAAAATAAAATAAAAATAATGAGCAAGAACAGACCCTTGTAAATTCTGTTCTTGCTCCAAGTAATGACTTATTCATGCATCAGTAATCCCAAAAGTTATGCTTTCTGTGACTATAACACAACTTAAGTTTGAATATTCACACGAAGCAAGAGATCACTCACAATTTTGGATTCTTCAGGTCGAAGTCAGTCAGTCAGGAGAGAAGTCTGTGTGCTTGTGATACCAGCACAGGGAGGGAAGATGGAGGATGGCTCGATTATCATTTATGCTCCCACATAATGGAGTATTTTTGCCTTTATGCTGCAAAGCTTTAGCTCTTAAGTGTCATTATTGTATCACATTGACATACCATAGACATTTTCTTGTATCATTTACTCTAGGATTTGTGGTTGTTGTACCATATAGTTAAAAGCACTTCAGCAGAATAAAAAAGCCTTCAACATACCTGAGAAATCTTCTCAAGAATGGACAGGGCGGGATTCCATTTTGACTTGGTATGTTTCTTGAGAATCTTGTTTTTCGTTTCATTTCAATTTCATTGCTTCAATGTCCTCGATAAAGAATGAGAATGCATTTCAATCCTTTGTAAGAGAATAAACGCATTTTTAACAGGATGCACACAATTTAATTCTCCATCTAATTACCTATGTCTTTTGAAATATGAGTGACTTACATCACTTTTTAAACTCATTTATAGCAGGATGATTGTTGTCATATATAATAAAAAGTTTGTTTAGTTTGATGTCAAAAATATCAATAGCATCGATGGCTGGTGAAATGGCTGCCCTCTATAAATGACAACAATGACCCTGCGTTCTTTTGCCACAGTGATTGTTGTAATTACGTGTGAGTTTTCATGGACAGAAAAGGAGAAAGAAGCGTGAGCAGAGAGGGATGGACGTGTCAGGAAAGCATCATTAGAAGTTCGAACTGGGAAACCTCTCATTTTCTCCTCTGCAGTCATCCCTCAACCAGGAACTAAATGGTTGTTAGTGTAACCATGACAACAGAGGGTCACTAATCAGAACAGAAGTGTCATTTTTCACCCAAACCATCACTCTGACCAGCGTCTGTGTTGTGGGGTGTCAGATTAGACAACGTTTTGGTGTCTTTCTGAAGGACACAGACCAAAAAAAGCAATTACTACTGGTGAACTTTTTATTTATTTACATTTTCCTGCATTTTGATGATGGTGGAGAATACCAATGAAACGTTTGTCCAAAATCTAGCGAAGGCCAAATCATCGATACTGTTTTAATTAATTCTGTGAGCCATTGTGCCCCGTAGGGAAGCACTCTGCATTCATGTTTTTTCACCTTCTTTTCTCTGGGCAGTTAGCTTTATGAAATCTGTTAAAAGTCTTATACGAATATGGACTGGGGGCTAAAAGTTTGACAATGAAAAAATAAAAAGAGAAAATTGGTGTGTGGAGTTTAGTGAAAGAGAAAAAATGAGCTTACAAGGCCACTTTAGCCCACTCCTTATTTCTGCATGATGCTAAATGCTAAAGGCTGCATATGCTATTTGCAGACAGATGAAAAAGCCATAGAATGACTGCGCTGATTTTAACCTCTTCTTTTATGTCCACTGTGTGTTTGATTAAGTTGTTCCAGTGCAATGTTAAAGAGGCATGCCAGACGTGCCAAGACACAGGCTTGTACATCGGCTTTAGGATGATTGTGACCAACAAAGGAGACTCCTGGTGTTCATGCACCTACTTTCTCCAAGGCTTCTGCACAGATGATCGTAGAAATATGTGGCAGAATTTATTCGCAAAATTCAAATCCACTACACCCCCTCATTTCATACATGCGGTTGTATGACATTTCTCCTTACATGTATGCAAGGAGAAACGTATTGTAAACACCAACTGTTGAAGGCAGGCAGCAAGGTCTTTTAAAAATTGATTACATGAATAATGACAGCAGACAAGACAAGGTACTTGTTGTCACTTCTGAAGCACAGACATACTGCAATATAAGTACAGGTGACATGCACGTGACCTGTGTCTTAGTGAGGAATAGAAAAATTGGATTTCCCCAATCTTTGCATTGAATTGTAAATATAATCCCTCTTCAAGCCTGATGATGGGAAGGTGCAATGTGGTTTCTAATTTGTCTGGTCGTCTCTAAGTCATATCTAATATAAATCCACCGTCCGTCTCATTCTGCTGTTTCACATTGCGTTGGAGTGGGTGAATCTCTTTTTAAATCTGCGTTAACACCACATCCGTCCTCATTCATTTCCTCCTGTCCGCCCCAACTCACCTTTCCTTCTGTGGGTCAAGTCCTCAAACAAGCCACAACAGAGTGTACGACGCCCTCGCGCTTTAATCACATCCTTCTGGTTTTTCATCGCACATTCCACCCACCCCTCCCCAACAAACCACCCACGCACACTAGAGAAGTGTATTAATATGTAATTCATTTTCCACGTCTCTGCTCTGAAGCTGCTACAGATGCGCCGCTGTGGAAAGACTGGGCTTGAGGAAACAGTGTTGCTTGATTAGATGGCAGGCCACATTCTGCAAATTAAGGTGAAATACAATGCTCCCTCACCAGTTGTCAGATGAATTCTCATTATGGCTTTACGCTGCAAAACATAATTTTAATTCCAAAACTTCCAATGATAATCACAATGTGGATTAAAATACGATTTTATCAAGTGGCATGCAGTGTGTCCTTCACTCTGACGCATAATTCTGTTCATATGATTCAGATATTACAGAGCTTGAAGTGAAATAAAAGTGCAATAGATGGAATATGGGAAGACAGAGTAAGAAATAACATGGCCAGAATATGAGGAGAATAATAAAATTCCACCCATATCTGCAGCTCTGGGGTTTCAACTCTGTCAATAGCTGATATATGGAGAAAAACAGGAAATAGAGATGAGAGTGATGGGAGGAAGAGATAGACAGAGAGAATCACAGTAGATGCATACATGGGCACGCAAACACACACACGCACACTTCTAATGATTTAGGGCCGTGGCCTGGCATCTCTATGACTTTCAAAGTAGGCAAGAGACGGAAATGAAAAGACGCTAGCACATACTGCACGCACACAAACGGGCATACAATCACACACACACACACACACACACACTTGTTCCAAATGTCACTCAGCTCTGGTTATATTGAAGTGTGCGTCATTTCCACAGCAAACATCATTGATTGACAATCTGACTTCTGCTGTGATTTACATGACAGCCTGAGACAGTTCCCCTGCTGTGAGCACACACTCACACCCGCCGTTCACTGACACACACACACACACACACACCTTCTTGTTGTGATAACCACTACGCAGCCATGCTGCCCTGTTCATGTACAGATGTGACAAACTGTCAGGGCAACTACATTAGTGGAAATGATATCTCTCATTACATCTGATCTACGTTCCGCTTTCTGTCCCATTAAATAATACTTTGAGTGACACACTCATCATTTAATTTAATGCCTACCTGTGGCAACAGCAGGTTATGCCATTGAAAACGAAGAATCTATTGTCTCAGTCATTTTTGTGACCTTGTCCCATTGACAAAGGCTGATGCTTGGCCAGCAGCAAGGAAAGCCGCTTAGCTCAGAGGTTTCAGAGGATAATCCCTGGATTTTTGACGGGTGATTAGCGATAGACAAGTACACTAGCAAATTGCATCGATTTAGCATCTCTGTGCAAGATCTGCAGCAACTCTGAGAAGTAAGAGGCAGAATATTGTTCCAGCTTTTTCTGCAACAGCTTGGCATGTAGTGAGCATGCTTAGAGAGTGCAGCGCAACTGTGCACTGATTAATTTGGGGTGTTTTGGGTTCTCAGAAATAAAAAAGCCTTACTTATATATTTTTCTTAATGTGTAGAAGCAGTGTAGAGGTTTCTGGTATAGCTCATCTACAACAAAGGTGCACGGTGAAAGGAAAACAGAATACAATGTCAAAGAAATGTGAAGCGAAAAATGAGTCAAGAAAATTGAAAATTAAACCCTAACCCGCCGAGAGGGTGAGAAGGTCAGAGCACAACAAATGCATACAAACTTTTGCAAAGTTCAGTACTTTTATTTAAAGAGGAAAAAAAGGAAAACTGTAATGATGAGCACAGGAGAAGTTTGGTCAACCAACACATTTATTCTGTGAGAGTGATCTTATGGCAAGTGAAAGAATAACTTAATCTGCAATTCAAACATTTATAGTCTGTGAAGGTCATAATTTGCCATAGAGAGTTGGTTGAATCACCATTGTCAGTATAGAGAAGATGTGATTAACATGATTTTTTTTTTTTTTTGTGAACATTGTTGTGAGGACTCTTAACCACTTGCCAAGGCTGTTTAGGAAACACACAGACTGCTTCAGCTAGCCAGAATAAAAAGGAACATATCCACCTTTGATGTTTAACACTGTGCCTAAATTGTGCCTTAAAGAGTCTCCGTGCTGATATTTCCACTTTGTGGAACACCTTCTTCTGAAATTCCTGACAAATGGGCAGATCCTTCCAATTTTTTAGCCTGAAGTGTTTACTTTTAACCATACAAATGGCACTGCAAATGCAATTTCACAGACCAGAGCAACACAGCTTTACACAGGCGGAAATGTAAATAAACCACACCAAGAAATGTTTAGTACAATATTATGTAGAGCTGGAACACTGTGCTCTCCCAGGTTTAAAAAAAGATGAAGAATGAAAAGAAAAAATTGCATCAAAATGTGTGAAGTTTTCTGTTTTCTGAGGATTAAGAGAGAATTAAGACACATTGCCCTGCAATGGCCAAAAATAAAATATGACAACAATAACAGTGCTAAGCAGAGGAAATGTCTCTAATCTTAATAGTGCATTTAAGCTCTCATTTTAGTCAGGATGACGTTATTTAATTTATGTTTAAAGGGGTGCGTTCAATGAAAAATAAAATAGAAGCCAACTATTTTTGCATGTATTAAATCAATAGCTGATTAAACTGGAGCAAGCAATGAAACCAACAACTGTGCGACAACAGTTAATCACAAGATGCACTCACAATTTAAATACTGAGAACGTTTTTAACACAACTTTATGAAATAGGTCTCATTGATTGAAAATTTTCAAGCATTCGCCATGTTTTTTGTGTGTGGGCGGCGGGGTAACTGTCGAGTTTATAGGTGTAAGGGCAGAAAATCTGGGGAAATGGAAAAGCCCACTCCATAAGCCTTTCTTGAGCTTGAAAATGTGATAGGATAGTATCTGCCTGTAGAATTTTCTTTTAACCATCATTACTTTGCACATTTTTCTGCTCAACATTTGTAGTTTTTCTGTTTTCCTTTTTTCTTGAACTACTTCGGTGGATCTTCAAGGTCTTCCAATAAAGCCCTTTGATATCTTTCTTTACTCTGCTGGATTGCGAACGTTTGGTTGTGGGTTTGTGGTGGCCTTTCAGTGACACTGCAAGTAAAAGACAGCAAGAGTTCAAATGAATGTGGGGAACTGAAGAGTCCTTTCTTACTGAAAAACAAGCTGGGCTTTATGAATTGACTTATTTCTGTTCGGTTTGTTTACAGTTGGAGTGAACATAAGTCAACACTCAATCAGCATAATCATAACCACAACACAGTCGCATCTTACATCGAACCTCTCCATTTGCCACTTTCCTGTCAACCAGTTTCCATAGAGGGACTGAATGTGACCTTTTCATATTGATAAAACAGTGTGACACGCTGCGCCTGCTCGATTGATAATTCAAAATCTGCACTGCCATGAAGGATTTGCCATCAGATGGAGCCTGACTTTCATACCTGAGTGTGTGCTTACAATGCAATGCTCACAGGGCAGAATGTCAGTTAGGAGCATTTGTATACTTAGATTATCAAAAGAGTGAAGTGTGTCCTGAGATGTTGAAACATTTCATTTGTAACGAAAAATGTCACTGTCACATCACCCCTCAATTTACTCGAGCATCTCTGATGGAGATCTTTAAGGTCACCTTTTGTGTTACAGTCTGCTTTATCTACTGTTTTCACTGAAATGAGACCACCATTTTCATTTAATTATTTCATTGATAATTTAAAAATGTTTATTAGGGAAATGAATCAGGCAGGGCCAGTTTATCATAGACTTATGCACAAATGGGCTTCCTTTTTCTGACACCTGAAGCGTTGCCCCCAACAGGCATTAAACAGAGTGCAAGATTGAAAGTGTTGGTTTCACTTTTCAACCTCAGAGTCAAAGTCCACTTTCATACAGCTTCCCCAAACTATATATATATAAAAAGTTAAGATCTTTCTCAAAGAAGAATTTCCGCTAGGGGCTAAACTCAAAAATTGCAGAGGGAATTGGATTGTGATATTTTTTGAAGAAAAGATACCCTGATGTTAATAAAAATAATCAATAAATTTGTCCATTTGTTGTCAACTTAGCTGTTACTTGCAGAAATATGCCAAGTTAGAGTATGTCAAGTCACAAAGTTTAGTTGAACATTAGTTAACTTTAAAAAGACAGCCTGTCCTTCGTTGCAGAATGTAAAATTAATTTGAAAATCTTGAATATTTAAATCTGTGTTGTTAATAAAATCATGAGTTGTTTCGTTGCTACAACTTTGAAGACTGATCCCGAGCGTCACATAAATTACGCTTCCTGTGGCTGCTTCACATTAATATATACTCTTATACTTTCACCAGTTTAATCCAGCAGCATCAGTAATGTTTGCATCAGCTGCAGTTTATTTAAGATCCGATGTGGTGTGAAGAGAGCTAACAGTAAGCAATAAGCTCAAATTGAACTAGGCGCCATGGATGAATCATTTCCCATGAATTCCACATGTGTTGGTAGGCTTTCTGAAGGAAGTCTGCTCCAATGAAACACTACATGTAATTTTAAAAATAATATATCAAAAAATTATGCAAGAATTGTTAAATATAAATATGTTGAATTGATATTGCACAGAAAAAAAGGCTGACTGTCAACAAATGAAGTCTGATCTCCACCGTTAAGGATTATAATTTTAATCCTGTAAATCGCTGCAGAATGAGAAATCTGCAGTGTAAAACCATTTCACAATTTTTGTGGGTCCACTTAACTAACAACTGGGGAAAAAATGGCTAAGAGTTCCAAAACATGCTTTTATTCACAATCCTGGAAAAAGAAAAGTCTTTGGCCACCCCTCAGACTAAGACCAACCAAGTGAGGATCACATTCATTAGGTATCATATCAAACAAAACACTTTCTCCAATAAACCAATATACACCAGCAGAGGCTTCAACACCCTTGAGTCAAATATCCTACTTAAAAAACAGTAATAAGATAATCTAACCGGCAGTCCAATCAACAATAGAATTACCCGATTTCCTCCCGACTGAAAGTGACAGCTGTACTGTGTAAGTCAGCCCTGCGGTTCAGCTCTGTTTTGACCTGGAGGCTGGGGAAGAATCAGACACTCCAACGGAACATTGCTTTAGAGAGAATGAAATGACTTTAGTTAACTTCAACTGTTAACTGACCTGTTCCGAGTTTGTGTGTGTTATTCTCTTCAGGTTAAATGTTACTGCAGTGGATGATTGTACAGTAAAGTTGTGATGATTGGCTTATTTTGGTGACCTAGTGAACTAATATGTGTGTGGATTTAGATTAGTGTTGAGTGTTCTCCTTCCCATGTGCTGCCCACAATCAGTGAAGGGTCTTCTTCACAAAAAACACAACGCACATGCATGTGCCATCACACACACACACACACACACACACACACATTTATGCTGTCTGTTGCTTCAAAAGCCAAAAAATGTGCCCGCTCAAAAATATAGTTCTATTTTTAAAAACGGCACATAATGACTCAGTGAATGTATTTATTTGAACAGAGGCAGTAAAAAAGTATTACAAACCAATATAAGAATAGCGTTTTCAAACACAAGCAATTTCACTTGGTGTTTTGGTGTGCAACCATAATCATGAGGAGAAAACTATAAAGACAGGTAAATGAAGAATTACAAGTAAAGAAATAGAAAGTATGGGTGGCAAAGACACATTCTGAAATTATGTAAAAACTGGTTTGTGCAGTCAAAAGACTATATATATATATATATATATATATATATATATATATATATATTGCAATCCAAAATAGATCCAACAGGACTTGGACAAAACTGGATGGGGCTGATTCAAAGGTCATTTCCATTGTGTCTATTGTCCGCGAGTTTGAGCTCTTAGTCTGATTGCCTCTTTTTTACTTGCTGTGCTCACTGTATTATTAATTTTTTTAAATAATAAATTAAGATGATCTTATTGTTTTTGTTTTGTTGATTCTTTTTTTCAGACAATGGAACAAGTCAGTGAAACAGCCTGTTAAGACTGCATGTTCTCTACCAAGGCTTTTCCAAGATGCTGCTCTGCTGCTGAAAATCTCCTGGTATCATAACCACGATGTCATCATCTGCCAAAACCACAAAGTACGCCTGCGAAACACAGCAGCCGTGCTGTTAATATCCGACTGCGTTAAGTTGTAAAACGATGAGTGGGAGAGAAAGTTAGAAGCTCATTAGTGCGGATGTCAGCGGACACGCAGTCTGCATAGGGAGGTGTTCCTGTGGAGGCAAAGCCTGACCTCCTGTTCACGGGGTGGTGCTGGAATCTCTCTCAGATGGAAGGTTCACAAATGTTCATGCCCCAACTAAAACCCTGCACAGAAGAATGACTTCTCTGCTTTTAGGAAAAAAAAAAACAAATAACTTTTTTTTTTTTCTTCAAAATATCTTCCAACCAGCTCTGAGACTTATTGAATTCAACGTAGAAACACAAAAACGAAATGGCTGAGCATTTTGCACTTTGAATATATTTTCTGATCAAATGACATATACATGGCTTTGAGAGGTACGTAGGATGATATCATGTCCCACAAACACCAGTGACATACATCATTCTCCACTAAAGCTGTTTACAGGAAATAAATAAAAAAAAGAGTTGTCTTGTAAATTAATAAAACAAATACTTCTTGTTTGATGAAACATACGCACATAGAGTAATTATGGAGGTAGCCCTTAATGGAAATAAGATAATTGCTGTGGAAATAACAGCAGTTGGAAATCAAAGGCATGTATAATTCATAGCTTTCACTTTAACACCACCCTCATCAGTTAATCATCTACCTGGAAATTTTCTTTGTCTTCCTGTCTATCAAGCGCTCCCTTTCTCTTTCAGACATTTTTTTTTTTCTTAAAGCCATGCATTTATCTGCCTGTCAATCAAACACTGACAAAAAAACAACCTCTAATTAAAATATAGTAGCTTTACTTCCAGGCAAATTTAAACAGTATTTATCGAACTCAGCATTTAGAAAAACCCTCTTAAAATGAAAGGTCCATTGTAAATAACCCTGTCAGCTTTAGGACTAAACAAAAAGGAATAGTAACTTATCAACTCGGAGAAGTAGAGCTAGATGGTAGAGCAGTGCTGCAGGCAATTTGAGAAAGTAAACAAGTTTCATACAAGTGCAACCGCGGAGTTCAAAGTGGGGGAATAAAATGAGAGGAACAGAAATGGATGAAAATAAAACTTGAACTGAATGAAGGAACATATTTAACTTTCTCTCATATTTGTTTACTTTCAGCTGTTCTGGTAATAAATCACAGCAGTGTTTCCATTTCGCAGTGCTGTGTGATTCAGTTTTAATAGTAGTGTGAAGGCATTCAGGGGAGCACATAATAGGTACTTACTTTGCTTTCTGTTACTAAGGAGATATATGGAAAATATAATGGGACATCACACCTGGCCCACTTTTACCCCGCCCTGCACCATCTGTGGACCAGCAGCATCGCTCTCTCCCTGTAGACACCATCTGGAGTACAGGTATGGATTTTGCAGTAATAGTGAGATCATTCATGAATGCTCTAATTGGTACCCGCTCGATGTCAGCTGACAGCTCTGCACCCCGGCGCAGCTTCTCTGCCGACTTCAACGGGAAGGTTTGTTGCTGCAGAAAACGGGATCACAGAGACCGTGCAGCCTGTGACCACACCTGCCTCCAGTGTCTGCCGGTCGGTGGTGAAGTTTCTGGAACTGCTCAGGAACATGGTCGGTCGTCAGTGTTACCTCCACCGGGCTGTGCAGTATTGTGTGAGCGGCATGTGTGAAGTCCAACCAGAGGACTGCCAGGATGCCATTGTTCCTCTCGCCATCTTCAGTGGTCTTGGTGACCATAGTGGTGTGCTTGTGACACCTATGGTGTCTGGCTTCAGGCTCTTCCTTTCCAAAGTGCTCAGCACCTATGCTCCTGATGATGGATGTCATGGCTTTAAACTTCCCCACGTCTCCTCTCCAGCACCCGGTCCACATCGCAAACATCCCCCAATGCTTCTGTTTTGGTTTTTACTGCCTGTTTTGGTCGTGTGGTGCTCCGGGTGCCTTCTCTCTCAGACTGGAGCCTTGAGTCCCCTGACACATCAGTGATCCTGCTCCTTTCCCCTGATCGTCATGTACCTGGAGATTCCAAGGACTTTAGTTTGCCTCCTGCCTCTCCTCTGTCTCACCAGGTTTCTCTGTGTTTTGTATTTAGCTTGGGTTGCAGGCGCTTCATCCTTGTCTGAATCCTGCCCTCCGTTTTTTTCTGAACCTTTCTAATTATGACCAGTGTAAAATTAAATAAAAAAAAAAACAAATTAAAACTTGTTTACCAAAGACACCGCCAACCTTCCTCGCTCTCATGTTGAGTTAGAGCTAGAAAAAGACAAAACCGTGAAACATACTGGAGAGCTACTTACAAATTAAGTGAGAACATGAATCACAATTACTCAAGTTGTCCTAAATGCTTTTCTTAAAAAAAACAAAACACAGGATCACTACATAAAACACACACACACACATCTGTTGAACATATTGTCTTGATAACGAGCTTCCTATCAAGTTGAAGGTGACATATGTCTTAGTGTGTACACGGCTTCACTTGTGTCACGTATCCAGCAAAAAAACCAGCAAGTTATGAACAACATGCAGCAGAATGCAATCAGTGATAGAAATCAATATGAGATTAGAATAACAGTTTTTTTATATATATATATATATATATATATATAATTGCCTTATGTTAAACATGAACATATGTGTTTCTGTTGTCTTTGTTTTTCCTCCCTGGTTCTGTTTCCTTATAGTTCCACCCAGATTTCTCCTGATGATCAATAAGATCTGCCTGGATGGGGTAGAAAGGCCAGCTCCAGGTTCAGAGGGGGCAGAGGCTTCTGACATGGTGACTGCCAGGCTTGTTGTTTGCTTGTCTTCTGATTTCACTTTGTTTTCTCTTGCAATGATTTAGCAACCAAATTATTTGTATTTCTGTTGAATAAATAATGGACTGTGACAATTTCAAACTGTCATTAGTTTATGCTGGGTCACTAGCAGGCTTAACAAGCCAAAAAAATATTCGGCACAATCTCTTTTGGTCCAAGTGTGGGAACAGCAGAGCAACGTGTTGAGACAATGTTCTTTTTTTTGGGGTTTCCATGGGAATTTACCAGCCAATAAAACAAACAGGACTGCTTTAACAAAGATATACAGTACGTTACTCTGTCATGACGTGTAGAAATGTCTGTGTGTTCGTACCTGAGTGGCCTGAGTTGAAAGGCTTTTGTTTGAGTTAATGAGGACCAAAGTGCTTCCACAGCTTGAACAGACGTTGGATTTAATTAATAATTAGCCCACGCTGAAGCAGTTAAGGAGGGAAATTTTTCACTCTGTGCATGTAGGTTCGCTGTATCGCAGCGTGTGTGTTCGGTGGATGTGGTTGTCTTGTGCTTTGATCATTCCATCCTTAGCAGATATTGTGACTCTGATGTGCTTTGTATTTCAAGCTGTGAGGATTACAGTGAGGAGTGTTTTCAGCTCCATCGGTTTCCGTCTTCATCTGGAAGTTCTGTTGAGATGTGACTTCTGCTCTCAGGACACACACTTGGCTGGCTGTGACAGAGACAATCCATACACCAACGCTCAAACACACATGCAGCGTCGCTCCGGCCCCAACGCAGACATTACTGCCTTTTGTTCCCCTTTAGTGAAAATAAAGGTAGTGACACACATGTAAATGTCCACTGGAGTCCCCTGCTGATCTCCCTTTCCTTTCTTTAGAGCTCTAAAGAACATTGTGAAGCAGCTCATTCACTGTTGTAAGAGTAATCATGCTGTCAGCTTATGTTCGAAAAACGTGCCGCCAATTGAATATAATCACATGCACAGACGCTAACAGACATGCTTGTTCGCACAAATGCACACACTGAGCATTTATCTGCATTAATAAGGCCACAGGGCAGTTCTGTCTGTTCACTGTAGGGAGTTGAGGAAATAGAAAAAGGCAGTGCTTTGTTTCAACAGAGGTCTATGTAGTGCTGTTTCCATACATTTATTAATGTACTGTATGGGGTTGATTTCGCTCATTAATGTTTTTTTTTTTTCCCTAAATGTGCTTTTGCACACAGCCGTGAGCAGAACGGGGTTGTGAATTAAAACGAAGAATGCACAGAATGAGATTAAGGGTGCAACAATCAACAACAAAACATTTCTCTCCCTTTCTGTTCTTCAGCACATTTGCACATTGACGTAGAAACAGCCATTCACACTTTCACACATGCACTGGCGCTGCCCGCTCCAGATATGGGCAGTGCGGACATTCACCTTTTTTTCCACTGTCTCTTCGCTGAAGCTCACTCACACAAATATTCACCACACATTTTATCAAAGTGCTGCAGCTCTGACCTTTCCTTCCCGCGCTGCACTTTGCCTCATTGTCTAGTTGATTGTTCTAAAGTTGCAGTCGCTGGGTGTCATGCTGTGTGCTAATGAATATATGAATACTGTATGCTTTGGCTTTTCACCATTCTTTTACCACCACTAATTTGTTTTCTTTCATATTTTACACCCCCAACTCTGGTGAATGGAATAAAGGAGACAGAGAGCATGTTGTAGTTTCTACATCAACCGCTGAGTTCGCTCTTAAAACAAAAAAACCACAATCACAATACATATACAATGTTTCAACATATGTCTGGCTGAACTAACTGTGCCAAGTCCATGAAAGTGTTTTTCTCATCAAACAAC
Organism: Echeneis naucrates; assembly: GCF_900963305.1. Classification (NCBI taxonomy): domain Eukaryota; kingdom Metazoa; phylum Chordata; class Actinopteri; order Carangiformes; family Echeneidae; genus Echeneis; species Echeneis naucrates. The sequence goes on from NC_042511.1 coordinate 7,153,588, forward strand.
AGATAATCAGTCTAAAGTTAAGCCTCCAGTAACATATTATGAAATACTCAGCATCTACACAACAATTTCTCTCTCACAGTTCTCTACTTCAGCTATCCAACAAAACACTCACACTCTTTAGCTTGACTACAGGCAATTTCATTCATTCATTTATTCATCTTCTACCGATTTTCCATTTCCGGGTCACAGGGAATTTGCTGGAGCCAATCCCAGCTCACACCAGCTCAGGGCAAGGTGCACCCTGGGCAGGTCGCCAGTCCATCGCAGGGCCAACACAGAGACAAAGAACCACTCACAATCACACTCAGACCTACAGACAATTTAGAGTCACCTACTAAGCCAAACATGATGTCTTTGGATGGTGGGAGGAAACCCATGTAGGCACAGGGAGAACATGCAAACTCCACAAAAAAAACCGAACCAATAACCTTCTTATTGTGGGGCAACAGTGCTAACCACCATGCCGCCATGCTGCCCTGTAGGCAAATAATTTCTTAGTACAATATCAGTATAACACTTTAATATACACAGAACTCAACATACACACTATTCACTCACCTATCTAATAGGAATACTGCAATATTCTAATAGACTGAGTCACTGACTTCAATCCGTGTGGCTTGCTAGTTAATGCCAATATTCATTCAGCAATATTAAACCGAAGGTAAATTACGCACATCGCCGAAAGAGTCTGGTGTTAAATATTCACGCTGAAGAGTGTTTACCAACCTGGTGAATGGAATAAAGGAAGCAGAGAGCATGTAGTAGTTTCTACTGCTGAGTTTGCTCTGCGGCTCCTGGCTCTGCAATCTGGAGTATTTCACTTGGTCACGGTGACTGGCCACCCAACTGGAACTTCTGGGTATTAGAAGCTCGAATTTTAAAACTAATCAACAATTAACCAAATATAGGGGTGTGTTTTTTCATATTTCTTATCTATGACGTATTTATTTCTGTTAACTCACCATTTATTCATGAACTCTTTTAAATCAGGGAAATACTTGTTTCTGTGTTTCAAGTACTTTAGTACTTTTAGTACTTTAAAGTACACCTTTTTTTTTTGTTTACTTTGAAACCACATGTGACTGAAATATATAAAGAACAGACTATTTTATCGCCACAATTTCATTCAATAATGAGACTCAAATGCAGCTGCATCCCACTATACTCTGAATCTCTCACACGATTCAAACCAAAAAGCTTCCGATGGTAGAAACTTTCAACGCTGCATCATGATACCCCCTAAAACAATGTCAGACATAAAGGCTGTAAGTCTGAAGTTACCTAAAGATATTTCTATATGACTTTATTATAAATGAAAGGATAATTATTACACCACTCCACAGCCCCTCAAAACTCAACTGGGAGTTAAAAAAGAAAAAGTACGAAAGTGGGTAGCAGCTGGAGAATTTGTGTATAAACTGGATTAAATTTAGGTGATTTGGAACAGCACTGAAATGCGATTTGTGACAATGTTGTTTTTACAATGTGTTCTGATACCGAAACACGATTACTGCATTTAAGGAAAGACTAACTTAAGGTCAAGCTGTTGTCCCCTTGGCTGTGATTGGCTGCACAACCCCGCCGACCCAGAAACGGAAAAGCGGATGGATTGATGGATGTTGTCCCGTCACGGCCCCAGTCTCACCGCACCAAATCTCCACTTACGGAACAAAATAAAAATTTGATTTGTTGCAGATTGGGACATCTTTATTTTTGGTTATGCTAACAATAGTTCCAAACAAAGCAAGCACCGATCATTGCAAGAAGATTTTAGGTGGGCTAAAATGGGAGGTTTTGGAAAGTAAGGAAAGTAAGAGAGATTAGGTAAACTCGTTTGCTGTTATTTGTTTAATTCAATTCCCGGCCTGGAGCCTTACTGTGCGGTGTTTGCATTTTCTCTGCCTGGCTGGGTTTCCTCCCACCTTAAAGACATCATGTTTGGGTTAACTGTTGACTCTAAACTGTCTGTAGGTCTCAGTCTGTCTCTGTGTGTTGACCTGTGATGGACTGGTGCACCCCGCCTTCACCCAGCGTGAACTGGCATTGGCTCCACCACCCCGTGACTCGGAAACAGGTAAGCAGTTGAAGATGAATGAGTGAATCATTAATTCACTCATTCTGTAACTACAGCGTTATTATGACTGACAAGCATCTGAAAATCAGATCCATGGCAAGAATTATCCTTTTAGCTTGAGCTAAAAAAAAACCCATTTGATTACTTTTTATGTTTTAACCTGACTTTGTCCTTTGTCTGATTACTGTGAGCAAAACATGCTGAAGGGTGATGCTCGATACACACACACACACACACACACACACACACACACAAACCCACACTCATACAGATGATGAGCTAAGGCCCTGGTCCCGGACTACATTGTAAGGCCTTGTAGAGACAGCAGAGTTCCATTAGCTAAAGCAGCAGAGCATGGCCACTGCTGGCTCATCACTATCTGCCACCCCATCTAGTCACAAGTCTGAAGAGAGAGAGAGAGAGAGAGAGGGGGAGAGAGGAGAGAGAGACAGTGACAGAGAGAGGGAAGGGATGAGGCGCATAGAAAATGAAAGTGCGAGAAGAAAACTGCTCCGAGATAAGTTCTGAGGAGGGAATGGAAAAGGGAGAGGGGGAATGGGGGAAAGAAGGGAGTTGGAAATAAATCAGTGAATATCACTTCACGCATCAAAGCGTTATTTGGTCAGCAGATGACTAGTCAGCATACGTGGTACAAAAAGAGCTGAGGGACCAATATATTTACCATTAAAACAGTGGTTTAATGTTTCGGTGTGATTTACGGAGGTTTAAGTAGCACATCATTCCCCAGTTACTCGCTATATTGTTAACAATATATCAATGCGACGTCTCTGTTATTGAAATCTAACTAGACATATAGAAGAATTACTCATGACACCACGGGGCTTATTCTCCCGATGCTCATCTTGCTGGAGTTGATTAAGCTAGAGAATGTTTTTGCCTTATTGTTTGTCCATCTGCTTCAGAAACAATTAAACACATGCCGTGGTTTTCTCTCTGCTCCTCTCCTTTCCTCTTATGTTTGCTACCCTCCTGGGAGCTAACTTCTCTCTCCTTTTCTCTCTCCCTCTTCTCAGCTTCTTTAATTCCCTGCCTGCAGAACAGTGAAGAAAGTGCTGATGAACAATTAAACATGGTCCTTCCCCAGGGAGGCAAGGTCACTCGTTGGTGTGTGTGTGTGTGTGTGTGTGTGTGAGAGAGAGAGAGAGAGAGAAAGAGAGGGTGTGTGGGTGGTAAGCTTAACAAATGTGTGTGTGTGTGAGAGACAGAGAGAGAGGGAAGGAGAGATAAAGAGGGAGAGAGAGACTTGGCAGAGATACAGAGACATGCCAGACAGAGGGTAAAAAGCTGAATAATGTTGTAGAGTTTGTGGAGGCGTTAGAGTACTAGTGTTGAGAATAGTTTTTGTCTTAAACACAGACCAGGCAGAGCAGGCATACATCACGAATTATTGGCTCTGGCAATAATTCATGATGCATGAACTGTCGTTTTGTAAGCATGGAAGGTTAATCACTGAACATTCTTGAGTGGGTTACTCCAACGCAGAGAACAAATAAACACTGACTTACTGATGCTTTACTGCTCACACAACCAGAAGCATCACCTGAGAGCAGACAAATATTTCTTACGGATTCAGATGCCGCTCACTTTTTCTGGACATGGACATGAAAATTCCCATTAAATATATTTTAGAGTTGAATTAACACCAAAACAGTTGAGACCAGAAGAAAGTGTGTAAAGTTAAAGTCTGTGGTTAAACCCTTTTTGCCATGCTACATTGATCCAGACTTGGCATGTTGATGACATGGCATTAGGACATTCATGATCTCCAGAGGATATGCCGAACTGAGTTTACTGACTATAGTTTCTACATCTGCTTTTGCTATGGAGTTTATTTCACACATCCAATGGCCCCACAAGCTGAACATTCATGTCCATCATTTTAAACTATAGTAGGATGGGTTTGTTTTTAATGGTGCAATTTATAGCCATGAAATAACAAATTCATTAAAACACCCAGAATTTGGACACTCCTATAAATTGTCAGAGAGTAAATGCGGTGTAGTGCACTTCATTTAAAATGAAGCAAAACTTACTGTCTGTTTATGTTAACACAGTCTACTTAAATTAAATAGTGAATGGGGGTTTAAGTGTTGACTTCGGCCATTAAGGGTGCTTGTAATCAAATTGAGAGCAGCATCTCCCTCCACAACAACAGGAAATGTCGCTCTAGTTAAACAAAGCTGAATGACGATTTTCCTCAAAAGGTTGTCAAGGACTCTTGTTGGGTCCGTTCAGTCACTTCATGTCAGACACACTGAGTATGTGTTTCACTTGTTGAAGATCAGACTGAAGGGTAAAAGCCATAGTGAAGATGACTGTGGTACATCTTGTCAGGTGGAGAGTGCTGACCTTCATGTCTGGTTTTTAATCATTATTTTGTTTTTGTTTGTTTGTTTTTTCAAACCAGCTGAATAATCAGAGAGGAAAGAGCTGTAGAATCTGACCTTCTCTGCACTCTCTGCCCTGATTAATCTATATAATCTGTCAATCACCTGGCCACGCCTTCATGCCTACCCTGCTAACCTTAGCTACAGCTATTTTCCTCCAATGATTTAAAAGAAATTAAGCATGCGAGAAGATTCAAATTAGAAAGTGAGACCATGAACTCATTAGAAAAACTCTAGTGTGAGAATAAATCAAGTGAGAAGTGGTGTGATTCTTTTTTCTTTATAACCAGTGAAGTCGCCCCCTGATGGTCTGAGATAGAATGCAGGTTAAGGTTCGTCAGCTTTGGCTTTTGTCTGCTTTTACAAACAGTCCAGACCTTGGAGAGCAACCCATTCATTGTTTTTAAGCACTGTTTCCGGCCTGCCATCCTAGCAGATATTTCTTCCTCATCCATTGGGGTAACGGACATGACAGGCAGTTGGCCTTACACAGAAAAGTTGGCGTGAGAGGCAAATGATGTGTACACAGGAGACGTTCAAAGCCTCTGTTTTAGATACTCTTCCATGCATTTGTGACTTTGATTGGAGCATGTAGAGGAAGAGAAAATGGGACAGAGAGCAGCAGAATGACATGCAGCAGAGCATCCAGCCAGAAGGAAGTCAAACTGGGGCCCCATCGCTCAGAGCATTTGCCCTAACTGCTCAGATATTGGGTCGTCAAACACAATCACGTTGGTCATGCAGGTAAAAACACAGGAAAATTGACTTTGGGTGAATAGCATGTGTGAAACACTTGGTGAGCTCGTGAAGAGAGTTGGATTGATAAAAAAAAAGGTGTAAATCTGTTCCCTCAGACCTGCATGAGACAGACTGTGTAATAAGGTGGCTAAAACACTTTCTCTGAGGATACGCTTTTAGAATTACATCTATTTGGTACGCTGCTGCACCTTGTGATTTATGTCAAATAACAGTTATGGTGCCACTATGGAATATGTTGGATAAATCTTCATGTAAAGGCGTTAAGAAGGCCTTTGAGTATTCATTCAGGCAAAACATAAAGTTTTAGTTGTTGCGCTGTTCTCCAACAATAAGAAGGTCGCGGGTTCGATCCCCAGCTTAGAGCCTTTCTGTGCGGAGTTTACATGTTCTCCTCGTGTCTGCGTGGGTTTCCTCCCACCGTCCAAAGACATCATGTTTGGGTTAACTGGTGACTTTGTTGTCCGTAGGTGTGAGTGTGAGTGTGAGTGGTTGTTGGTCTCTGTCTGTCTCTGTGTGTTGGCCCTGTGATGGACTGCTGACCTGTCCAGGGTGAACCCTGCCTTCGCCCAGTGTGAGCTGGGATTGGCTCCAGCACCCCCCAGATAAGCGGTTGAAGATGAATTCATTAATAAACCTGCAATTGTTTGGGGGGGGGTTGTTTGGTTTTTTTGTTTGTTTTTCTTTTGTCTGTTATTGTTTTTTTCTGGCAATTTGGGGCCCATAAACATGTTTCCTACTGAAGGGTTAGCAGAAACAGTAACGTCAGAGGATGAAAGCGCACAAAAATTATCTGAAAGCTGCTTCAGCGCGCTTTAAAAATGAAAGGAACTGCAGATGGATGGCTCGGTGGAACAGTGGCACTGTCGCCTTCAAAGGCACACAGCTTTTGACTCATTGGTGACTAACGTTTGTCTCTCTGTGTGTCTCTGCCATAGATTGGTGACCTGTCCAAGGGTGGACCCCACCCAAGGTGAGCTGGGGGTATTTCCTGCCCCCACAACCCTGATGGACAGAACAGACACAGGATGGGTGTAACTGAATGGATAATACTCGGTAGAGTTAATATGACACCATTCACTTCTTCTTAGCAGATCTAATATTGATGACCTGTATATATCATAACCCATCAAATTAAAGTTTAGCTGTAACTTCAAGGTCATTATTTTCATTTCAGATCTACCACAACACAAGTTCCAGTCTGCAGTGACTGTGTTGTACAGCTGCAGTTGCTTCAGCAATACTTGAACAACTTTTCTTCTTCCTTGCCTCAGCAAGTTGTTGTGCCATTAAAAATAGACAGATGCATTTGTACATAAAAAAAAAGACGTAATTTTGAATCCACATGTGCAAACTGTTTCTGTCATGGATATGCGAGTTCAAACACACAAACACACACACAAATAAACAAATAAACACTTATTACATCACCCCAAAACAGCGAGGAGACAATCGTGGCCATCTTGCACTGCCGCTTACTGTCTCTCTTGGGGTTTGTCAGCAGCAGAGGAGTGGGTGTGGGAGTTCAAAGCCAAGTAAAAATAAAGGAACAAAATGTAAACTGGAGAACAGGGCATTCTGGCAATTTCCTCTCAATCACTGTCTGCAAAATCATTATTAGCTGTGTCTGTGTGTGGGAAATCATTCATTTAAGAAAAACAAAATATGTCAAGTTTATCCCTGGAGCAAGCAACTATTTCTGTGTGTTCAAGAGAGGAAGTGTTGAATGCAATGATATCCTGGAGGCAATTCGTTATTTATTAATTTCCTCTCATGCATTTTATTTGAGCTGTGGGTTGAAGGGGGTGCTCTAATTTTTTCACAAATACATGGTTTATTTACAGCCCAGGCAGGGTAATACAAAAAGAAAGGCTTGGGGGAGGGAAAGATATTTAACATCGCTGCATTTAAAGTATATTAATCATCTGTGTTTCAGTGTGTCGCCTCAACTTCAGGATTGTTTCACAAAATTTAACACCTGCCACTCTGTTTTTATGCTTCTGAAGGTAACACAGCAAATATCAGTTTGTTTCATCAACTGAATGTTGGTCCACCACCTCAAATGAGGGCCAACAATATTGTTTCCCCTCTTATTAGAAAATCTTGCCCTTTCATCACTGCTGACAAGTCTGCCTCCCACAATGTCCAAATATTTGGTTCAACTCTAAACTCACAATGCAGCCCCAGTCTAGTACAACAAACACAACAGCAGACCTTCCTCCATTGGAGACTGTGTCTAGGTCATCGTTCAAGTTTAGTCATCTCCTGTCTGGGCTGCTGTGACTCCCCTGGCGGCAGTACTTCTTTCTAGCCACAACAACTCATCCAGAACGCTGCAGCACGCCCTGACTTCAACCTCCCCAGACCCACCCCCCCCTCCCCCATGTCGCCCCACCCCCCTCATACAGTCCTCCCGCTGGCTGCTCTCCTATTGAATACAAAATCCTGCTGCTGGCAAACAAGTGTGCATTCGGATCCACACATACATGCTGCAAGGCCACTGTCCAGGTCTGCGCACACGCCAGCCTGCCCTGCTTTTCTGCCACCATTTCCCATTCCCAGTCCTGTCTGTGGTCCGGTTGGCTCCTGTTGGCTTTACCCTGATTTTCCATAAATCTTCCGCATTCTGCATCTTCACTTCAAAACTGTCTATTGAAATGGCCTCTCGGTAGGATTTTTTTTTTTTTTTTCATTTGAATGTTGCATCCTAATTAAGTTGCTTGGAATGAGCAAGTCGGTCAAACTAATGAAATGTAAACATCAGTCTTTTTTGCTTGGCACTGTTTTTTCATTCTCTCTTTATGCACAGCTGTATTAACTGTGTTCACCAGCACTACTGAGTCGTAATTGTACCCTTCCCATCCCGAATGAGGCGTGCATGCATGCTTGCAGGTGCCTGTGCAGTTCTGAGTCTCTTGCATTAACCCTGTGAACCTCAAACGTGGGCAGCTTACCTAAAGGCTTGTTAAGTATGTGACATGTTGTGCATACATAGATCGGACACACAAATGTGGTAGCAAGTGCCGGAGAGCTATAAGGTGGCCTTACAGCCATAAAGCTTGGGAAAGCTATAGCTTGATTACTTGCTGCCTGCACAATAACCTTTAAATGGTCTTGGCAGGGAATCATTTCCTTCTCTGAGCCATCTGGTCCATTTGCAATTTCTTCTGCAAGACGTGACAATCTTTGTGTTCACAGGCTTTTACTGTAAAGCTTTCTGTAACCAGTTTCACTTGTTCTCGTTTTCTACCCGTTATGCAATAACCCTAATTAAGTCTGACATGCATGACCTCGCATCTATGTGGATAGTTTTGTCTATCCATTAGTTGGGCCACTCGTTTTATCCTGACATCTCATCACCTATAGCTTGTCAAGAAATGTTCCCCAGAGGTGGAAGGACTTTAGCCATCCCTTCCTTTTCCACCCAGCACAGGTAGCGCTGGGCTTTTCAGTTTTCCCGAAATGTCATGAAAACTATTGGTATTTGGTGCAAATATTCCTGGTGCCCAGAGGATAATAAATTCAACGATCCCCTTATTCTTTTTGCAATGCCATAAGCAGGTCAATAGTGTGCTTATTTCAATTAAACTAGGTGGATTGGTAGAAACTTACAGACATCGTAGGCCTCCACAATTCGATGTAATGCTGACATGCTAAAGTTGACTTGCTAAAAGTCTAAATTAAGCTGATAAACATGGTAAAAGATTAAAGCATAGGCGTGTGAAGCTGTTATCCTTTTCCTTAAAGCACAGCTGTACCCGAGTGCCACATCACCATTGGAATAGTTTCATTAGCTGATTAGCTGACTGGCCTTGATATTGTCATTAGCCTCAGCTCTGTCTTATTGGAAGGAGACACATGGTTTTGCCCCCACCCCTTTTCCTGTTTTCTTTTTCTTTTCTTTTTTTTGCGTTACAAACCTTTAACTTGTTTGCTGAGCAGCTAAAAACAGCTCCACATCTCTCATTTTTCCCCATGCCCATTTTCCTTTCTGAGCCGACAGGCTCTCAGCAAAAGAGCAAAAATATGATAGGAATAAATGAGGAAAGAAATAAAGATAGAGACGGATGTAGACAGAGATGGAAAGACAGATCGAAGATGGAGAGTGAGGTGAATGGGGAAATGGAAAGATGGATAGAAAGACGGATGCATGATTAGGTGGGTGGGTGGGGGAGTCAGTGGCATCTATAAATAGGTGTAATAAATGGGTGCAAGGCCTGTTGCAGACTGAATGTGTGGATGGATGGATGGATGTTTAAAAGCTCAAAAGCCTTGAGGTAAGGAGAGATATTAAAAGAAGAAGAATACAGCACAGCTTCCTCTTTGCACTGCTCCATTTTCATTCCCATCCCGCATATCTACCTCTTCTCTCACTCTCATTTTTGCTCTCTGTCTCGCCCTGTCATTGTTTCTCTGTCTCTGTTATGTACCCCCCCATCACCCCACCCGCACACACACACACACACACCCTTGCCCGCACCCCCACCCTTTTTCTTATTCTGACCAGATGAGTAATAGCTGTGGCACTGTGGCTTGACTGATTAATGCACTTGAAGAGCCCAGGGAGGTGGAGCATAACAAACAGACGGAGGAGAAAAAAAGAGTGAGGGGAAAGATTGGAGGCAGAAGAATCCGAGAGTGAGAGAGAGAGAGCGAGAGAGTCATAAAAAATGTGTGTGTGTGTGTGTCATTTGGAAGCCACTGCATCAAGTGGTTTGACTCTCAGGGGGAGGTACCCTTCCCCTCATCAGTGGAAGTGTTCTCTTTTCCAGTGTGGAACAATCATGCTCACTAATACTGTATGATCAATCAGCCAGCAGCAGGATTCCTGTGAGCAGAGACAGACAAAGCGAGAGAGAGTGACAAAGGAGTCCAAAAAACACACACACACACATAGAAAGGTAAGATGCCTTCGTTACCTCTGCCTCCCTGCATTGTTTTCCTCCATCTCATCTAATGGCTTTCCTCTGTCCTTCTGCACCGTCCCGTCTTAATGAAGTAGTAATGATGCATCACACAGAGAATCAGATGCCCCATTTGTTGATTGTCTCTCCTTTCAGGCCACCGAAAGCAACACACTTTACCCTGAATTTTAACACACAATCTGTGAATTAACCCAGTCCGACCCTCAAGGTTGCATTAAGGATTAATGAACCATGACCAAGATTTATATGTCACCATTAGTTAGCCTGTCCTTATTTCAGTTCAGTCGTGAAATCCAGCCTTTAAAGTTATTCCTACCAATTCCAAGACCCCTTTGTATTCAAAGATAAATGTGACTCGGAATCACTTTACACAAGCACATCATGAATTAAAGTGCCGGCGCACCCTTTGCTTTCAACTGGTTTGGCTTTGCATTTACTCATTTTCCATAGATCACTGTCTGTTTTCTTCCGGGACTCATAAACTGAGCCTCAAATTCCCTCGGTTCTGCTCTGTAATGGCTGAGGATGGAGAAGCCTTCTTCGCCCAGCGTCGGTCACACATGAAACGGAGTGCATGTTATATCCCTTCAGTTCTGTCCCTCACTGTTGTGATGAGCAACCTGTTAGAGTCCCCTTTTCAGTGTGGCCATGCGCAGAGGATGCCTCATTTACTGGTGTGTAGGTCCCCCCCCCCCCCCAAATTGTCCTCCCTCTGTCCCTGGTGTGCCCTCAAAACTTTGGTTTTAATTTCTTGTATCAGCTAAACTGTTTACTCTCAACCTAGAAGTGTTAATAAGAGTATGATCTACAGCAGCACAGCTAAAGCTCATTTTGGGGAAAAGAAAACAACAAAACATTGTATTAAAATACAAGACATTTTATGTTTCATAATAGATAATGATCCAATAAGTAAAATTATACAGTCAGCTTTGCCCGTTGGCAGCTTGTAGGCATTTAGTAGAGGAACTTGAGGTGAGTGAAGAGGTAAGAGTTTAGTGACTTGCTTGAGGCAACACTGACAGGATGATTGTGAACATACATTGCTAGCAATTATAGTCAATGGCCTGGGAGAAGAAAAAAAACAAACACTATAAAATAGCTTGAAGAAGGAAGGCATTTTAATCAAACCTCTAATGGGCGAAAACCCAAACTTGCACCTGCCTCTCATTAACACATTTTTTATGAGTCTCCCTTCGCTTTAGAGTCAATTTAAATTTCTTTCATTGAGTGATTTTAATTTTCGCTAAGCTTATATACTCCCGGTCTTTTGTCCTTCCCTCTTTTGTTTCATTGTTTCCACATTCATCTTTGTGACACCTAAAGCAACAACAGATTCCAGTGAATATCATTTCTCAGGCTTAAAGCTGCATTAAATAAATGACACCAAATGCTGTAATGTGTTCAGTTTCAGAAAATGTATAAAATAAAAGTAAAGCAAACAAAGGCATTATTCAGAGTGAGTGGTTATCTGGCATAAAAAGTGTATTTCATTACCTGTTTCGAAAATAGAAAAGCTGTCTTAACAGGTTGGTGTGATGACAAGTTATTGGTGCATTTATTGTGATATCTCATGTTGAGGCAGAGCGTGATGAATGGGAATGAAGAAGAGTGAGGAAATGTCAAAAATGTAATGTTGCACCAGGTCGGAGAAGAATCACTGCAGTCAGGTAGATTTTCTGAAGGCAGTTGTGTGTGTGCGTGTGTGTGTGTGTGTGTGTGTGTAGCAGCTGTGGCCCTTGCATTGGGCTCTGTGGTTACCATTCAGCACACATTTATACACAAAAGTGACAGGAAGGTGAGGGACTATTTCTGTCATTCTTTTGAGTTAAGTTTCCTTTTATTGCTTTCATTTGTCTTTATTGCTCTGTCTCATCGATAATCCCCCCCCCCCCGAGCCCACTCCCAAAAATCTGCTTTCACTTTGTTCCTCCGAGGAGTTTGTTTCACATGCGTTGCTTTCACTCATCACACTCCTTAACTGTTAACCTTCATTTTCTAATTCCACATATCCATCACCTCCGTGACTATGAGTGAGCATATACAATGAGTGTATACCGTACGAAGTACTTTGTCAAAGGCTGTCATGATATTACGGTCCACTTGGTGGCACTGTGGTATTTGGAGTCAGATAATAAGCAATTTTCTTTGGATTCTTTTTTTTTTTTTGTAATTCTAATGAAGGGGCACAAAATTAAAGGAAGGTGTGAGAGCAACACGAAAAGCAGAAGACAGGAAAATTGAGGTGGGCGAGGATGGATGAAACCTGGAGAAATGGGGTATTTCTGTATAAGGGGCTCTGACATATCCAAACACACACAAAGGGAGAAAGAATGTGGAGACATCAGGCATTTTGCAACATATTCTAACCCTCATTTCCATGCCTAAGCCTCACTGCCTATTTTACAGTACAAGGGATGCTGAAACCTGGGGTGGTGTAACATAACAGGAGCACATAACCATGACTACCCACTTTCAAAATGCCAAGTCTCTAATAAGAGCATGCATTAAAGCTCCTTTTTACTGCAGATACTGCTGAAGCAGTACCTAACAATTAACTGTCATTCCTTCTGTGCCTCAATTCGAGAGATTGAATATGGTGATAATGATCCTCCATTACTGCTTATCACACTCATGATCCGTGAGTAAGGTTTCATCATAAAAGAGTTCAAATGAAACTTTTATTTAGTCTGTATTTATCTATGGTTTAGTGGAGATATACACTCTTGTTCAGAAACCCAGCTCCTGACTCACAGAAGCTACAGGAGTGGTCATACTCTTTGAAATGCTTTAAACATCCACATAACGGCCTTCTTGAATCATCTCAGAGCTCGTGGATGGAGCAGTTAACTGAACAATTAAGCAGACTTTATTGTTATCAAGGATTTAATTGTTTTGAACTCCTCGAGTTTGCAAATTTCACCGTCCTTATCTCGGTCTTCTTAAACCATATTTGCAGGAGATTTGGGAGATCTGGGCTCCAGCTTCCTTCCACAGTCCAAAGACATGCACATTTTGGTTAATTGGTGGCTCTAAATTGCCCATGGGGAATGAATGTCAGTGTGAGCGTGAATGGCTGTTAGTCTTGATATGTCGGTCCTGCAATAGACAGTCAACTATGCCCCCGATATCAGATGGGATTGGCTCCAGGAGCCCGCGCAACCCTGCCGGGTAAGTGGTATGGCTAATGAGGTGAGATTTAGGAGCTGTGGAGGAGTGAGGGCTGGATCTGAGCTGCTCTGTACTCACTGTAGGTTAACATATGTGGTAGAGACTGTCAGTTGCATCTTTTTTCCACTACATGGGACAACAATGAAAATAAAAAAACAAAAAAAACATTATATTTTGCTGAATCAAATGCTAAATTAGAAACTGAGACCATAAAGTCATCAAGAAAACTTTTATGATCTAATAAATCAAGTGAGTCTTTCCATTTTCCTACAGAGTTAAATACTTGACTAATAATCTGACTTTATACATAGTCTATACTTGTTTATAATGTGACAACTTGTTAACGCAACACTGACATATCAGAACTAATAAAGATGCTCAACTTGACATTTTGCAGAACACATCCACCAAATGTGGGGGTTGTATTATTCATTTGGAGCCATGTTTCTTTGTGACAATGTGCTCTGTGATCAGGCTGTTGAATCAGAACTTTTTCTCTCAAAAGTGAGAAGTTGATTCATGAGCGATGATGCAGAGCCTTTTAAAACACACAACACCCAGGCCTTTTGTGGAGACAAAAGTATTCTTAACTGGTGTGACTAATTACTGATGGCCAGCATTATCAGACCTTGCCGGAGTAATGATTTCACAGAGTCACTTGATGATTATTCTCTGCTTTTGCTTCTTTTGCATTGGCCTGTTGGGAACAATGGCTTTACTGTTTGCAACACAGATAATGTCTGTCACTGTTTTTTCCTTTTGATGCCATACGGCTTGCTTGGTGTCAGGTAGACTATTGAAGTTGTCTTCAAAGCAGCTTGGATCCAGAGAACTCAGGGGAAAATTAGGGGAAATTATCCAGCAATTATTACCAGTTTCTGCTGTTTTGGCAAATTTACATATTCTGTTAATGCAAAAAGATGGCAAAATCAGAGCTAATATGTCTCTTCAATATGTATATTTAGATAATGACGTGAAATTATACATCATTTGTTTAGATGTCAAAACCATTGATAATTACGCTCGGGAAGAGGAAAAGAAGCTCCATGAGAGGATGAGTCACAGGAAAGAGCAGAGGTCAGTGTTTCAGTACTGTCAGCAGATGTCACAGCGCAGAAAAACAGCAGACAGAACTCAAAACAGATCCTGGTCTGGCCTTCAGATAAATACCATCTTAAGAGAGAGAAAAGTAGTCAAGTGTTTGGACTGTGAGTTTGACCAGCTGCGAGGGAGGAGGACAGGACAAGGACTCTGCTGACTCAAGAGAAAAAGTTACATACTGTTGTTTGTGGATTAAAGACTGAAGATTCACAATTGCCAAACCCTGTAACGCTCCACATTTGGAAGACAGCTTGTGCTTTATTGTGCTCTTTAAAAGAACATCATCTATTGACAGATAACAGATTATTTATTGTCCTCATATATATTGGAACAGGGCGTAGCTTTCAGGCTTCCTATAAACTGGTTGTTCAAATTCTTGTATCTGTAATTGATGTGAAATGAACAGACAGTGGAACATATAATAAACATCGCATAAAACCTAATGGCACGTTAGTGTTTTACTTTTGTTATGCATCATCACATTAAACTGTCAGCTCTTTGTATTATACTGTTTATTGAAAATTACAAAACTAAAAATCTTGCTTTTTATGAGCCGCAGTGCTCACTTGCAAAATTGTGGCTACCGGTATTAAAAATGCACACCCGGAACAACATAATCGATCTAACACACCTATGTGTTATCATGGGACGACAAATGACACTTTCATTTTTAGTGTCATCGCTAAGCTTTTCACGCGTCATTTAATGCCCTTTCAGTTGGGGTTAGGTTTAGGAGACCGATGACGCGGCATGAAACGGCGAGAAGCAGAAAACACCTACAGGGATAACGCAGAATGATTTAACAAACTAATGCATTCTTCACGTCTTTTGGCACTACCACATTTGATACACAACCCTGACGAGCATGTCTCATTGCCAGCTGCACCCATTTAATTTATCCCCCCTCAATATACACCAATTACATATAAAACACTGATGAATCACATTAGGACAACGTACACTGGAACATTAATCATGTGTTAGGCAATCAGAGATAATTTATGGCTTCTCCTGTATTTCTAAATGATCTCTCTCCTGTCCCTGATTGATCCATTATTTGGTCGTAAGCAGAAACATGTTTGCCGCATCAATCACATGATTAACCGCTAATAATTGCCTTGGCAGATGAATATAATATGCAATGTGCGTTGGGGTGCATTATGAGGGCTACAGTACAGAAGGCAAGGGGCTTAGTGCTTCTATAGCGCAGTTTTATCGCTGCCCCCACCATTAGCCTGTCCCCGCTACCTTCAGCTCTGCCTGTCTCTTTGTAGTGTCACAGCATCAGAGATAAATACTGTTAAGTTTCTTTAAAGCTGCAATAATCAATATTTTTGTATTAACAATTGATTAAATGGCGGTTTGTATAGAGAGAGGGATTATCCACAGTGAATCATCACCTGTCTCTACTCTTTCCATCAATTCCACTGAGCATCACAGCATGTTTCAGGTCAGCGTCGTGGTTGTTCCTTGTCCTTTCGCAGTGCAGCTTTGTAGGCTTTTGTTTGTTTTGGTCTCTTTGTGAGTTTTTTTTTTTTTTTTTAACGTCTATTTTTTGTGCAGTTTTATAGCCTTGAACTTATTTTGATTTCTTTGTGTTATGTTATTTTTTTGTACTGTGGCCCTGTAGCCTTGTATTTGCTTTGATCTCTTTGCCCCCTTTTTATTGTCGCGTTGCAGTCCTTCGAAGTCACATCTTCTATTCGTTACTCAATTTTATAAAAAGGAAAGGTGAAATCCTGCAATTTGATTGGTTGTTAGCTGTGATATGATGAGCGTATATCACAGCTGCTATTGCAAAGCCTCATCACAGCATATCATTCCGCGTCAGGGAAGTAACAATGTATCCATGACAACAACCAAGCAGGTAGGAAAAAGTAGCTGGTGTTCACGTTTAGCTTTGAGGGCTAACGATGGATGAATGGATTCAGGAGTGCCTGTCTCCGAAAAAAAAAAAAAAGAAGCCAAACACAAGACAACATGCAGAGTTGACATCTGGAGAGGCCGACCAACTGGAGAAGGAGAGAAGTGAGGCCTATTATTATTATTACTAAAACTACATTGATCGTGTGTTCCTCTTCAGTATTGTCATTATTGTCAGAAAAGCGACCGTGTTTCCATGACAACAAACAACTGTTACAGTAGGTAGCAAAACTGTTTTGACGACATCAACAAATAGATTAAATTAGTTGAATTCACATGTTTAAGGTTAATTTTCACCTCCAGGTAGGGTTGACAACGGTAGAGTGGACTGAACAGTGACTTCCTCCTGAGAAAACGCAGAGGAGAAGACGACATACAGAGCTAACGTCAGGAGAGGTGGGACTTCTTTTTTCCACAGCGGGGCTATTTTTATTGGATAATATGTATTTCTGATTACATAAAAACTAAATGAAATAGATTGTGTATTCGTCTTTCACTTCAGGCCGTGATGTATTGCTTAATTGTATCATCCTTTTTGAGAATCTCTGTAGTTGATTTTTCTCTTTTCAGCGTCACTTTAATCACCATCTGTGTTGTTCTGTGTCTGTCACTGGTCACTTTGTATCGCTATGTTTTTGTTTTATGTCTCTTATTTGTCAGTGTGTGTCTCTCTCAGTGGAATTCTGCATGTGATGCTGTGGGGGGCCCTGAGCCTTTGGGGCCTCAGGCCTGTGCTTCATTAGTGCTCCACCCATGACTGTCCACTGCAGAGAGAGAAACAGCAGCGAGAAACAGCTACCCATTGGAGTACTGTGTGTGGCAACGAGTCTGAGGTAACAACTTAAGGAGCTGAAAAACCAGGCTAAAAGAAGAGTGAATTCAGGATGTTGTGCTTCAAAACACAACATATGAAAACTGATGTGGGACATTGGGCCTGGAAACTGCTAATGGGTTCAGCTTTATATGGTTACGATTTGATAATGGTGTAGATGCTAGCACTTTGTTGTGTGGAGCTAAATTACAATCACAAGTGGGCCTTGAAATTTATGCTGATTACAATGTTGTTCAATATCTGGAAAATGATAAAATGTGTAAATGTTTGTCAACACGTTAGCTTCAATAGCTTCGTTAGTCAGGGACACGGTGGTAGCTGTGTCCTCAGCTTGTTTTGATGCGTCTCAGACTTGTAAAGACCAAAAATTGGCCGACACTACTTGAATACACCTCCCACTGCTTACTGAAGCCTCCTTCTTCCCTTCCCCGTCTCCCATTTATCCTCCCCTCTCTCCTCGCGGATACCTGTCTCAGAGCATGCACAAACAAACTGCAAATTTCTTCTCTGCTGTTGTTTTTCTGTTGCCTCTCCCTCTGTCTCCTGGCTCCTTGTTCCCTTTCTGCACCTGTATCCTTCCCTACTTCTCTCCTTCTATCCATTCATTTCTGTCAGGCAATTACCACCCTCCATTCCTGCTCTCCATTGATCCCCCCCCCCATCACCCTGTGCGCGCCTTTTTGCGGGATCTCTGTTCGTAATAACCACTTGTGCTCTGCTGTTCTCTGCTTTCCCCATCTCTTCCTCTTTGCCAGTTTCCATTTTCTCACCTCCCACTAGCCCTCCCACCCATAAATCTGCTAAGCCCCACCCCGCCCCGTGTCTGCAAGGAGGTCTCCAAAGACATTAGCTGTCTCCATTCTGCCTGGCTGAGCTAAATTATTCCCCAATAAGTCACTGGGCTAATTCACTGGCATAATCACCTCATGCATTTGAAATTTAAATGATTCCATGAGCTCCTGCACCGCTCCCTCATTAAAGAGTCCCTCTCAAGACTCAAACAAGCAGGTAGGGGTGCGCACGAATGCACAGTACAACTTTCACTTGTGGGCACTTGTGTGTGATGTCATCACTGATTCAGTCTGAGTCGTGTGTACATGTGGGCTCTTGTTTGCTGCCGAACCATAAGAGAGAGGACGCATTTGAAACAATGTCAGATATTCCCAGCATCACAGCCACTGCCCACCAATCGATCAGCGGGCTTCTTCAGTTAAGTGGCATTGTTTTAAACGCTGGCTGACTTCTGACCTCCTAGGTCTGCTATATGAAGACGTCCTTGAGCAGCCGACACCCCACGGACCTCCTGGTGACAGCTTGACTGGACCGAGGCAGGTGTCGCATTGATCAGTGTTTCGATTAGGCACCCAGAAAGCAAGAGGCTGGCACACACACACACAATCACAAGACAGTGTTAATAGATGTCCAAGGAGACGCGTGCACGTTTGGATTAATTCCTCTGGAAATCACAGCAGGCTGGAAGTTTGAAGCACTGTTCAATTCAACAGCTGTGTCATCACTTGAATGTTTATGTGGGAGGTCAGAACAGGGGAGGGGCTGGGAGGGGGCAGCCAGTGATGTACACAATCCCATAAAACACCCAACGAATACATGCAAGATTGAGGTTTGACAGGCACAGAACACACTTGGACCTTTATACCAACATACTCTAAACCATTAGTCTGAACTGACAGATTTCTTTTGGAGACAGACATCAAATTTATGAGCATTAAGCAGACAGGGAGCCAGGATGCATGAAGCTGTCACAGATAGGTTGATGGATTGAATAAAGGTTTGGATATATTCCCATTCAGCATTTAAGCACCTTCATAACCTTCACATCTTTTAGCACAGTGAAATATTTTTCACATCTATCACTGATGAGCAGAGTTTTCAATCAGTAAATGAAAAAAATTTGTGAATTTATGTTTACCTAGTAGAAGTGTGACTCGGCATTGATTTCTTTGTTGATGCCAAATTATGACCCTTCGAAAAAACCCACTTGAAGGCACATAACTAAGAAAATCACAATTACTGATCAACTGTGACAGTATGTATAAAGCTCAAAGTTGAAATTATTCACAACTCCAAAGAAAAATGGAATGGGAAACTTTTTGATTAAATTCAAAATGTGTTTTCCGAAGAAATCAACCAGTGTATTTATGTTGGCATTTGCCAGGAAAGAAAGAAAGAACCACCACTTTGGCCTCTTGTGTGGCAACATGGGGCTGTATGATATGAGCAGGGAGGGAAGGAGGGAAGGGGGGCCTTAATAAGCTGAGCCTTTAATGTTATTACCAGTTTCCCAGTGTCTTCCACTTGGATTACGCGCAATACAGCAGTGAAATTAAAAAGAAACAATGCATGTTTTATACAAAACAGAGTTACTTGGACACATGAGGCTCCAAAAAAACAGTGGAACATTGATAGCATATTAATTCTGAGTTGTAATTTAGGTTTTACACACATTTAAAAAGGAGCCAGTGCATCTTTCAAGTATATTTCTTCTGTATATCCTTTAAGCATTTCTATTCCATACAAAGTGTGCAGTGTGTGCGTTCAGAACTACACATCTCTGTGTAAAAGAAGATGTTGAACATAAAGCAGCGGTTAAATAAATCTCCAACATTCAGCTTCACATGAGAACCTCAGCGACCACAAATGACTCCCACCTTAACAGGTGACAAATAAATCTTTATGCAGAGCACCAGCTCACTCCATCCACTGTCATTTTTCCATTTTGTCTGCAGGGCCAAGCTTTAGTTAAGTCCGGGCAAACACGGTACAATACATGTAAGCTCTATCAAAACATAAGCAGACTGTCCAGTGATTCATTGTGATTTCCTGCAGGAATGATTTGAGTCTCCTGGCTGCACTGTGTTCTGTGCTGCAGGTGCAAATGCAGAGAGTCAAAAGGCCCCCAATCAAATTTCAGTCAAAAGTAATGTAGTACAGATGTTTTACACCCCTTAGCCAAAGGGAGCTAAATCCACTTAAACAAGCTGTGGCATCGTCTGCGGCATTTAGTCACTTTTTCAAAGACTTTCTGGGCATTTTATGAATTCGCAGGCGTATATCGGGGAAGAGTTTCACTCCTCCTACTCTCCACTAGAGTGCACACCAAAATAAAACGGTTGCCTCCACTTTCACCGACAGCGTCCAGAGTGGACGCTGCTCTGTGTAACTAGGACTACAGTCTAGCCTCTTTGGTTAAGACAATTGAATCCATGTGACACCGAGGAATACATGCATAGGATGAGGATGTGGCATTTCTGATCCACCTATTGTGCATTGTGCTGTTACTCATATCCTCATTTTGTCATGATTTTGCCAAGCAGGATACTTCTGCCTGAGAAATCAAAGGGTGAACTCCAGCCTCCCCCTGAGTTGCATGTCATACCTTCCACACTTTGAGATCAGTGTGAAGTGCTATTTGGAATTGTTTGACATTTCCTCCCTTTCCCATCACAGCACGTGCAGCATATGAACAAGTACAGCAGATATTATATAAATGACCAACTGACTTAAGTGCAATGTGCAGAACTGCACTACAATGTGCCACCGTGTATTTGTGACAGGATTCTGTTGTTCCTCAGAAGATATCGCCTTATTAGCCACCGCTGAATTGAATTATTATATAACACATTGATTTAATTTGGGCTGTAATTGCTGCTGTGTAACATCACACAGCAATTAAAAGCACATTAATTAAAATGTTTGCAAATGGCTCAATGCAAGGCACAAACTATTGGGAGAGCAGGCTCAAAGTGCAGACTCACAAACGTGGGTGTTTTCTATTTGGTTACCAGTTGGCTTGCATGCAAAGGAGTTTGATCGTGGTGGCTTGTAGGGTGTGATTTCATGTACTTTTCAGCGAGAAGCTGCAGATGGAATACACACATGTTGTATGTCACTATCTGTCATGCTGTCTTCACAGCCCCTCAGGGATTCAATCAACTGAAGGGGAAGCTCTTTTCACATTTGTTGTTGCTGACAGATAAAGACAATCATTCTTTTTACGCCACAGCACGGGTCATGCTGACTCTTGCTATTATTGTATATAATGAAGATGTGTTCTCTTCAGTACTGAAGAAAATTTCATAAATATGTTTAAAATTCCTTTTGGAGATTGTGTTTAAACCTTGATCATTCTCGACAACATGCTGTACAAGCGCTTTAAATGAAAACCATTGCTAACAGATTGCCTTCCATTATGGTCCAAAGTGCAAACACGTGCAGTGTGGAAAATAAAGATGCAGAAAACCTTTCAGGCGAAATTGGAGGAGAGATAACCAGTGTCAAATAATTGCACTTTAAAATTTAACTTTATAACTGGAACATGATAGTTTGTACAAATCAAAACAGAGCAGGAAGCGTCTTGTTTAGTAATTTTTTTTTACCGTAGCAAAAAATGATTAATTTAATTTGTGTGTGTTTTGCAAACATGTCAGTTCTGAAGCCTGACTGTGCCAAGTAATTATCCTTGGGCACCGACAGCAAACAGGATTAAGTATGATGTTACTTGCCAAAATCTCAAAAATCATCTGTCTGTTACTTTCTAGAGTTCAAGAAAAACAGGCATCCCTTTTTCCTTATCAGACACAACATTTGTATAGTTGTACTGTTCATGATGGATTGTGTAAACTGTTACCATGGAGTGGTTTAACTTTTCATTTGTTAATGTGGCAGCAAAGATGTAAATAGAAAGCTTGCTGTGCCAAGCTCAGCTGTGTGTGCAGACTGTGCCGACCTGTGAGGAAGAGAAAAGGCTGGACAGTTATTTCAAGGAAATGAACCTGACCTAATGTATTCATTCCGTGCTTAGTGGGGATTTTTGATTGTTTCTTTTATAGACAAAAATATAACGTTTAACCTTAACTGGCTCCATGATTAGTCACGTGCTGTGGACCCCACCATCTGTTTGCTATTTCATGTTATGTTATTTGATCTGCAGACAAACGTTGTTAGACTTTTTTCATATTTGGACTGTGTTTCCCAAACAGTCAAGCAAGGTAATTTGCTATCATACGCTCTAATGCACAATGATTCAACTGCACATCTATGAGGAGTTTCTATTTTCTTTGAAATATTCAAACTCAAAATCAGTATACTTTCTTGTGGATTCAAGGGCCACAGTAAATACATATAAATGGTTTTATAGGGGTGTGCCAAAAGATCGATTCATATAAGAATCGCGATTCTCATTTACTATGATTCATAATTGATTTAAAATGACCCAAATCGATTTAAAGAAATACATAAAAAAAAAAAAAATTTTCCAGCTGGCTGCCTCTGTTTTGTATGCGGGATATCCTGACGTCACCACAGAGCCAGTTCTGGAACATATTCATTTTGGTTTTTACCTAGAGTCCTATAAAATCTGTTTAATTTTTGCCTAAATTCCGTTTACATTTTTCCCATATTCGTTTTTTTTTCCCCCCCAGTTTTTTATTTTTGAGAATTCTGTTTATAGCATTTTATGCAAATTAAACCCTGAGACAGTGTTTTAAGAAATGAAATAGAGACAAAACTTTAATGCTTCAACACATTTAAGCAAAAACATAATAAAACA
Source organism: Echeneis naucrates (assembly GCF_900963305.1). Taxonomy (NCBI): domain Eukaryota; kingdom Metazoa; phylum Chordata; class Actinopteri; order Carangiformes; family Echeneidae; genus Echeneis; species Echeneis naucrates. Next base: position 7,176,347 of record NC_042511.1, read on the forward strand.
ATGAAACATATGTTCCACAACTTTGGTGGGAATATCAAATCCTTCTCTCCCCGTGCTCTTTGGTTTTCCACCGATTACTGAAATCTCCATTGAAGTACATGATAGTCAACCGCTTTGTGTTGAGCTCAGTGAGTGATTCTCGTTTGACTTAGCAGTTAGCACTCAGACGGCCGCTTCACTGGTCGAGCGCGTGCATTATTACAATAATTTTCCCAACAGATACGTTTCTTTTTATTCCAATTATTACCATTATTACCATTATTACGCATTACTATAATTGAAGCTCTCTGAGCCAAGAGACAGATTTTTTTCATGATTCTTTGGTTAATGGGCACAGGACAATCGCATAAATGATAACGGTTGGCTGAAGTAAAGTAAAGTTTCATGGTGATCCAATTAGAAGTAAAGGTGGGCAGGTGTTGTTTACAGAAATTCCAAAGCACACAAGTGAGTCAGTCAATGAGAATCAGGAATGGCAAGACCAAATAATACAAAGGTAGCCTTCTCTAAATGTTACTTTTCCCTCCAAGAAATTAAAGGAATGAATGAAATGGTGAAATGCTAATTTTATGCCCTGGACCGAAGGGCCTCTCCGCTTTGGTGTGAAATAATTCTAACTGACTCAAACATCTTATCATTGAACATGCGCATGTATTTTAAGTTTTGTTAAAGAGGGGTGGAGCTTCACATTCAGACACATTTAATCATTTAAAGATTTACTTAAGAGTAACACGATATTTACCTTCCACAGTAACTATTTACTGAATAACTAATTTGGTTACTTATTGGGAGAAAGTAACTACTTTTTTAAAGTAACTTGCCCAACACTGTTTAATTATAATTACACAACATGTACACTGGAATAACATTTTATTCTCTTTTGTGTAGCCAAAGGTACAGAGCATGTCTGTCTACTGCAACTCCTACAATAGCACTCACTGACCTCTCTCTTTTCCTGAGTCTTTGACAGGAATCAAATCCGCATATGTTCATGTGAGCCAACCCAAACCAATTAAAATTCCCAAGAACCCGCATGTAAATACACGGGAACATCCGTGCAGAGTGCTGGTTAGAGCTGGGTCAGCAGCACTCACCATGGAGCAGGAAATGGACATCACTCAACAAGATAAGTGGAAAAATAAACTTTCCATTAATCTTAGAGAATAAAAGAAAAAGACTCACATTAAAAACAGTCATGTGGCAGCTCTTATACAGACACAAAGGAAATCATGCAGGCGCCCCACATCCCTGCCTCACCCAATGCCGAAGTGAATATGGCCGCACGAACGCTGATGGTTTAATGCTTTTCTCTTGGAAGTGTCGCTGGATTTCTGGTCATCTGAGTGACAGCTCACATCAGAAGCATTGTCATTCCAACCTATTAGTCTGTCAAGACTCAATGGGAAATTGTTACCCCCCTTATAACATTAGCCATGAAAAACAGGCGGCTTTGTGGATAATCCATTTTGTTCTTGGTCACTGAGACAAAAGACTGAGGAAATAATAGGACGTTGGTATGGCTCTGTATATACAGTGAAGCAAATGGGAAGATGCAAATTGTAGCAGTTCTTTGTGACTTATTGCCACCGTAGAAAGGAAGAGCGTTTATTCTACGTCTGCCAGAAGGGGCATTGTACAAACACTCTCTTAACTTATTCTGCCAGCAGTCCATAATTGTATGTAAACTAAAGCCACGTAAAAGACGGGTAATTCAGATTGAATAGCTGAATTCTCGAACACATTGGCACATACACTATACTGCCACAAGTATTTGCTCACCTGCCTTGATTTGCATATGAACTTAAGTGACATCCCATTCTTAATCCACAGGGTTTAATATGACTGTCTGTACACCCTTTGCAGCTATAACAGCTTCAGCTCTTCTGGGAAGGCTTTCCACAAAGTTTAGGAGTATGCTTATGGGAATTTTTGACCATTCTTCTTCTTTTAGAAGCGGATTTGTGAGGTCACACATGTTGGAGGAGAAGGCCTGGCTCTCCGTCTCCGCTCTAATTCATCCGAAAGGTGTTCTGTCAGGTTGGGGTCAGGACTCTGTGCAGGCCAGTCCAGTTCATCCACACCAAACTCTCTCACCTTGCTTTGAGCACTGGTGCATGATGGAACAGAAAGGAGCCATCCCCAAACTGTTCCCACAATGTTGGGAGCAAAATCTCTCGAGAAGCCACCATACCATATCCTATACCGTATGGTATGGTAGAGCGGAGACTGAGAGCCAGGCCTTCTCGTCCTTGTGGAAAGCTTTCCCAGAAGAGTTGAAGTTGTTATAGCTGCAAAGTGTGGACCTGTGTCATATTAAATCCTACGCAGTATGAATGGGATTGTCACTTAAATTCATATGCGAGTCAAGGCAGGTGAGCGAATACTTCTGGAAATATTGTGTATAACGTCGATGTAACTCCAAACTGACATATATGTATGTTCACGTAGAAGCAGAGCCAAGGGAGACGGAAAGAAGCATTGCAACATAAGGAAACAAACAAACGTATTGGCTCACTGGCTTGCACCCATCACCACTGAAGCTTGGTGAAACAGAATGACACATGTTTACCTTTTTTGTTCCTTCCTTGATGCTCAAATTGCTCCGTGGATGGAAACAGAAAGAGCTCCCTAAAGCACAGAGCCTGAATATGTGCATTTTTATTTTCCATAACCGTCACTGCTGACAGGCAAGAACACACCTATTTCACAGGGCTTTTTTAGGGGATGCGTTTTGCCCATCTTGCTGCATTAGGCAGATGTAAAACACAGTGCAAAGTTCTTTTTCTGCAGCTGTTCCTGGTTATGTTTCCCTCTCCCCTGTTTACAAAGTTTAGGCTTTACAAATTAAATGCATTTCGAGCTGAGCACATTTTTTCCCAATTTCATGTAAAATGTGCAGCCTTCTTCGACAAAAATAAACATAATTTGAATTTTGATCTAGTAAATCAGCTGTAAGCAGGGCATTAGGGAGAAACTTTCCATGGCGTCAACTTTTCTCGCCCCATGCCACCTTGATGAACTTTTACAGGCAAACAGTGATGATATGGCTTCAGAAGTTATTAAAAGCTGTCGTTGACATGGTTAAAGGGGAGTTTTGATTCGAGAAAAAGTGACTGAAGTCCCTGAGAGAAGAGGAGAGGGGGATGAAAGGGAGAGGGGAGGAGAAGGATGAGAAGAACAGACAGATTCGTGAAACCCTACAGCAGCCCTCAAGCTAAAATCCATAACTGTTCTGCTGTGTGCTTGGCTGTCATAGCTCTGCAGCCAGTTACTAATCCAGTAGTAGCAGACATGCACACACAGACACACACATGTGCGTTGGGTGGCCACTGCACAGCCGCACACTCACACTCATCAATAAACCTGTGGATGCACTTATGGTGGCAGATTCACAATCAGATTTAGAAAAATGTTAAGTATCTAAAATAAAAGCAACATTTATAACTCATATAAAATAATAAGACAAACTAAGATACCTTGTCTCACACACACTGACTATGCATGAACAGATGTAAACGCAAATAGAATATTCAAACATGCAAACGCGCATAAACACAATAATGTAACATCGACAGGAATATGACTCAAGTGATGGACGTGTTCATTTTCATGTTCACCCCATTTGTGTGTTTGTGTGTGTATTTATGGATGAGTGTGAGAGTTGTTGGTCAATTTCCTGTCACTCTTTCTTCCAAGGTCTAGTGGTCTTCCACATGCCTCAGGCCAAGCCTCCAGCCAATCAAAGTTAAAAGTCTGCACCATGACAACTGCAGCAGAAACCCACGCTTCTGTCTTATCACACTGCTGACCACTCGGGATTCTGACTTTCTGGCTGTCGGACACGGTACAAAAGTATCTCCGGATTCATAGTGATTTCACTGTATGGGTGTGTGTGTGCATTAGGTCGTAAGAAATGCAGAGTGTTTGATTACATGGACTGAATGAGTCAGATGACAGGCAAATTACTTGGCACATTCCAAATCAGCATGAAGTTTGAAGAGAAAACGGAGGACATGCACTGCATGCGAGTAAATGTTCATCTTCCAAACAGCAGAGAAATTTGAGAAATGGAGTGATTAAAGGCTGGGAAAATGGGAATGAAAGGAAGGAAGGAAGAGCGCTTGTCAGATCAAGGGGGATGCTATGACCGGATAATGAGATGTTGGAAGTCAACATGATGGCGATTTTAGCATGTATGAGACTATCTACAACGCATTCAATTTTCACACTCTGGTTCCTTTTAAGGTCAGAGTTATAGAAACACAGCAGGGGTTCGCATGACATGACTTGCAAGTGTAGTTTCCTTTCAGTTAACACAGAAGCCAAATGTCTCCATACCTGCTGCTGAATGGAAAACACCATTTTGCTTGGCCTGTAATCACTGGTTTCATGCTCTGTGATCAGAGATAGAAATTATGGATCCCTCTGCTGATTCAAACCATTTGCTCATTTCATTTTTTGAAGCAAAGCACCATCTTTCAGATATGGCACCCTATGTACACTTGTGACAGAAAATATTCAGATCCCACATTTTATTTAGTTTTTGTTTATTATGTCCTTTAAAAAGATTAGAGCGCCATTTTAGTCTGTCAATCTGCATCCCATAATTTCAAAGTAAAAACATTGATTTAGACATCTTAGAATTGCTTAGAAACTGAAATATTCAATATTAAGAATTGAGACACATATTACACTACTTTCTGATGGCCCATTCGTTTGCAATTACTACTTGAAGTTTTCTCAGAAGAGTTGCTACAAGCTTTGCACTCCTGCATTTTGGCAGTGTATCCCTTTCTTGCTGGCAGTTCCTCTGAAGTCCACTGGACAGGCAGCTTCTGTGAGCTGCCACATTCAGGTCTCTCAGCAGCTGGGCCACTCAAGGACAGTCAGTCCTGTCCCGAAGCCACTCCATCATTGTCCTGGCTTTTTGCTTTAGGTCATTTGTGCTGAAAGATGAACCACTGCCCTGGACTCAGGCGACTCGTACTCTGGAGCAGGCTTTCTTTGAGGACTTCTCAGTATTTGGCAGCATTCATTTTTTTCTCAACTCTGACTGATCTCCCTTTCCCTGCTGCTAAGAAGCCTTCTGTAGCATGAGTCTTATGCCACCACCACAGATGTGGTATTAGATAGGAAAAGAGTTTTGCCTGAAATTGTTGCATTTTTTTGTTTCATCAGACCAGAGTTGTTGTTCTTTTTTCTCTCTGACTCCCTGAGTCTTTTAAATGATCAAAATGCCAAGTGGGCTGTCATATGGCTTTTACACAAAGTGGCTTCTGTCTAGCCACTCTACCATAAAGGCCTGATTGATGGAGCGCTGCTGAGATAGCCATGAGTGTACAATAAAGTATGCCAGAAGTAAAGGGCTCTCAATACTTCTTGAGGTTATGCTGCCAAGCATATCAGTAAGTAAACACATCACTTGCATAGCACTACAATGTTTGCTGTTTATTCTGACTAATTTCAATCAGATCTATGTGAGTGCCGCAATTAAGGTTATTATTAAAATACTGATAATTCCACATCATGCCCATTTAACTGGCTTTTTAAAAAATGTCTAAGCAAGTAACTGACCAATGATGAATGGTCATATTGGTCAAAAGTGAGGAACGCTCCTCAGATGTTATGAATTTAATCAGTCATAATAACTGGAACAATGTTAAGAGAGACACTTTGGAGTGAGGGACGATAACTAAGCTTCAGTACAATACGAAATCTTGGGGTGTACAAATACTATCACAACTAATACTACTACAAAAAGTTCTTGGAGCTCAGGTAAAGAAATGGACTGAAAGGGAAGGTTATGTGTGTTACTGTCTGAGGGGAGAAGCTGCTCTTCAAAGAGAGGAGTCCTGAAGAGGGACGGCTTCCGGTTGTGATGGCCACCGTCGGGGAGACACAAGCCAGGTTTGGCTTTGGTTGCCTTGTGTGCTGGGATCCCTCAGCCAGATGACATCCTTCTGTGAAAAGTTGGTGACCAAGAAAAGGGATCAAGTCCAAGTAGATGGGTGCAGAGCCAGACGGTAAGCATGAGTGACGTGAATTTGATTGGGGTAAAATGGGTGGCTAGTGGAGGTCAGTGAGCAGCAGAGTGACATCTGCCCTTTTTGAAGTCCAAGCAGGCTGCTGAATTTTGGACCATCTGGAAGGGTTTCACTGTGCAGCAAGGAGGGGCTCTAGAAGGGCATGGAGTAATTTCGGCCAGAGGTCACAATGGAATGAAATGGCAGGGACATGGATGCACCCCAGTCAGAGAGGGATACAGGTAATCAAACATGACACAGATTTCTTGTGAGCTTGGTTGTGGTGAGAGATGAATCTGTGATGTGCAAACTGATTGGTAGTTTATCTGAACGTGATGTTCCTTCACTTCACATTGGAACATTATGACATTGATCCTGAGGAGCCAAGAACACATTTCAGCACTTATCGTTCATCTCTTATCGTTGCTTTAGTTCCTACTTCCCAGTTCCTGTTCCGTCTAACACAGAGCTTTCTTTATGGAATACGCTCAGCATATATAACAAGACAAATTCCAACCTGTTCTTGGGTGGTGCAATTTTTATTTAAATGTGGCCAGACCAAGTTATCAAAGTCGTTATACAAAGCTTATGGCAGCACAGCAAGAGGCAGTGACACGGTAGCTTATTTGCTGCTGGAAAGAAATTCTTTCGAAACTAAATGTTGTTTACTTTTCTGCTGCTGGAAGGCTCGAGCAAAGGTTTACTACCCAGACACTGAAAAATACAAGTTTCGTGTTCCCCTTCAGTGCAGACTGACTACTTTTTTACAAAATATGGGTTGCAGAGAGCTGACGTCTGCCACCACAGCCATATCCCACTGCTTATGGTGATGTAAACAATAATAATGAATGAAGCACTTTTGGGCACAGAAAGGACCATTCAGCTGTCATAAGAAGAACAATGTGAAGAAGACAGCCTGAGCCAAAAACACTGCAGTACATCTTGCCACTACACCTGCAAACTCACAACAAAACCAACATTTCAGGCTCATGTTAAACAAGCACAGTCCCCACAGGACCCCAATGTCACAGGAGAAACATCAGACACTCCCGAAGCCTGCTAAAGTTTTTAAATTATTTACCGCAACAAATGCAATCTCTGGCACTGATTGTCATTTCATCGCGGCCAGACAAGAAATTAAATGGAAATGTCAAATGGTAAACAATAGCTAACACACACACAGTTAGAGTATAACTTCATGCATGGTGCCCCTCATGCAATATGAATTTCCATTTGTTTAGCTCACTTGGCGGTGTGTCCCAGGAGAAGTTTTCAGTGGCTAATGTTTTATTGATGGAGGGTGTGAATTCACCTGGACTCGGCGGTTTCCCCTGACAGAAGCATGCCTCCTGGACAGATGCAGACAACAGTGGGATACATTTTTTGGGGGGTTAACAACAGCAAGAAGGGACGCCTAATTCCAGTAGCTCAGGGTAAAATCTATTTGTCTCTGCTTGGCAGAAGCAGTTATTGCTTATTTATTTCTCTATTTTCTCTATCTTTTTGTTGTTCTCACTTCCCACTTTCGACCCTCTGGCACCTGCAGTTATTTACCTGCTTTCTGTTTCTCTCACCCCCACCCTCCTCCATCCCTCCACCCACCCCCTCCTTTCTCTCCAGCCACCTCTATCTCCCTCTGACTCCAGCAGCCGTGCATGAATCCCAGCTATGGGATATTGCTTTTCTAATCTTGCTGACGGGGGACAGTATTTATGTATTGGTTTTCAATATCAATTTCTTATACTCACATGGGCTCAGTTTGGCCCAAACACAAAAGCACAGCACAAGCACACATCATCTCACTCCTCTCCCTCCCTCTTGTGACGCAGGTGTTTTTAACATGCTTGGTACACACTACACTGCCACTATATTTTCATTTTTTATTTTTCCCCATAGAGCAAAAGAGGGGCAGGCTGGGAGGTACACAGCCTACCCGAAAATAAAATTTGGGGTGAAGTAGAAAGTACTTTAAAAGTAGCATGGAGGGCAGAGATTTTTCTCATGGAAAAGCAGGAGCCTTAACAACAACATGATTGGAGCTTGGAGACTTGGCCTCTCTCTTTCTGTCTTTCTGTCTGCAGAAGGCCATTGTAAGTCCTCTCACAGTGTCCTGCAGTACAGTTCACCAGTATCCCACCAGACCTCTCACCCCTCTCTCACTCTCTGCACACCATCCCACACCCTCACCCCTCCCCTCACCGACCCCCCATCTCAGTCCCCTGGGCTCTGACCCTGGCCAAATGTCTGACAGCTCACTAAACAGAATGGCCTCGTGATCCGCATTGAGATAAACATGCAGGTGCACACACACACACACACACATAAACAGACAATGAACAAAGCAACCAGACTAACAGCATGTGTTGTGGTTAGCAATTGATAACTGTTCTGCAGTGTATTTTCTGTGATTAGGTGCTTTTGAGTTCTGAGTAGTTCTGTAAAGCTGCATCATTTGGCAGGTTATTGATCCTAAAAAGACCCATATTGTCTATGAAAGACCTCAGTGTTATGAGGGGTATCAGCATGTGTGTGTTTGTGTGCGTTTGCCCTTCATCTGCATTGCATTCTTGCAAGACTCCTGCGTATCTCATGCTACTGTGCAAACAAGCCAAGCTCCTCCCTGACAAAGGGCTTTTTTGTCTCACACCACACAAAAATAAACACAAGCACACACACACACACACAAACATACAGCAGGCACAAACTAAATGATCCATAAACAATGATTTATGAGACAAGGGGGGGAATGTCAGAAGTAGGATGTGAAATATTCAGCAGTCATTCCATATTCAAGGCAGAGTTAGAGGTGCATGGATCTGCTACAAAGCAGCAGGTTATACACACACTGATGCACTCTATCACCCTGGAGATCGAAGCGTGCATGTCGGCTTGTCAAACACTGGCTGGGGGGGGGCGGCTCGTATGTTACCACTGCATTATAGGCAGCGTCATCAGTTTTACACAAGTTTTAATCACCCATGGCAAGCCCTGTGTAGGTTATGCACGTTTTGGGGCAAAACAAGCGACAAGCAAAGCCACACACGCATGAAACACAAACACACACACAAGGACATAAACAGACAGAAAGTAGTGGATGTGGAAGTCTGTTGAGCATACGCAGACTACACACACTCACACAAGCACACACATGTTCAGCTATGTCATCTGATGAAATTGAAGTGAAGGCTGGTAACCATGTTTTTAAATTGTATAAAGTATTGAAGACCTTGGTTCTCTCGGTGGGATTAGAGGGCCTCCACAGTCTTTGACTTTTCTGTGCTTCAACTGCCAAGTCTGATTTTCCTTACAGCTCAACTAGACTGGTTTGACAAAGATACACCAACACACAGACACACACATGCACTCACTGTAGACATACTTCCAATGTGCTCGGTCTGTGTGTTTTGTTTTGTTTTGTTTTTTTTCTCCATTCACATACATTGCTCATTCTTCACATCTTCCCTAACTGGTCACATTAGAAACTCACTGCAGCTTGTAGTTGTAGTTGTTGGAATACATTTCTGAAGACTCCAGGCTTCAACAACTAAACAATAAATCCCCCCCAACATACATGTTCCCTATGAATTGTAACGACTCGTTGACAACGATCTATAATAAAACGATAACGCAAGCACACTAAAATAGGTTCAAATCAACATAGACAACAATAGAAAAGACTAGTTCAGTGTAAACTGAAAAATCACAGCAAACTCCAACTGCACTGTAACGATCTAGTGCCAACCAATCCTAATGCTAGTGCTGACTAGTGCTCACTTGTTAATGTGTTAAATAAGCATTAGGATGTAGAAAAATGGGCTTTGAATGCCATCTCAGGAATGATTTTACCACGGCAAGAAGTAGAGGTGCTGAGGAACTGAGGAACATCCGTCTATCACAGATACACAAACATACACCAGGCCAGACCAGAAGGCCAGCCTCAGGTGAGCTGCTCTCACTTGTCTGTGAATCAGTTAGTTTGAACACGATCGAGGTCTGGTCTCCTAACAGTGCACTGCAGTGTGCAAGATTCATTCATCACACTTTAATACACTGTTGAACAGCAAAATCACTACAATAAGTTCTCGAGTGGTGCTGCTTTAGCTTATTGCCACAGATGCAACAGTTTTATGGAATTTCATTTCCGTCTTTGACGGGCTTGGGAATACAATTACCATTATTTCTTGTATTTCTTCCTCCTATAATGACTCTAATTCTAACAATTGATTTATCTTTCATACAACAACTTCCCCACATTTTATATTTATACAAAAATACGGATCAGTTCGAAACCATGTAAGTAACAATTGCTCGTGCATAAACTCAAAGAGGCCAGTTTGTCTAATTTAATGGTCTGTCTCAGCTTAAAAGCATACACTAACAGTCCACTGTCAAATGTATTGGAAGAGCCATAAGAAGAAGTGATGTGTTATCTATGGATGTGCCAAGTAATCTGAATTCATGGCCAGTAAGAAGAAATCTAAAAGGACTTGTGTGGCTCTGCTGGTCTTTAGAGCAACACATTGCTGCCATGTACGCACATATACTGAAAGCGGCATAAAGGAGAACATTGTCGGAGCACCTGAAACAACAACATCACCATACAGTTCCAAATTAAGTATGTAAGTCATGTGAGTCATATTTTGGCCTCGGTTCCCCTAAACCAGCTGCCTCCTTTCTATTCTGAAAGTGTCCACAGAAAAGGGGGTCAGCTTTCTAAAAGTGGATTAGGAAATTGTATTAACACTGTCCCACAGTGAAGACTGGCTGTGTAGGACTATCTGTAAATATGAAACACTGATGAGGGGTGGGGGTTGGGGGGGTTCTTGCCAGGAGCAGGTGGTGGCGACTATAGCTCGACATCAGTGATTTACAAGACGAGTGGTTTAATACCTCCTCTGAGTAGCAATATGAGATGTGCCAGAGCTAGCAGAATTTAGAAAAAGCTCCTTTACTTAATACATTACATTGATTCGAAGTACAGTCACATTAACTTGTATGCTTTAATTAATGAATAAATCAACTTGTATATATTAACTAAATAAAAAAAACCAAAAGCCTAAATAACAAAATATTCCAGATTCAAAGAGAACTGATGTGCAAATTACTTGCAGTGCATAATCAGGATAAATTACAGTAGCTATTCGCCCAAAACAAGATTAAGAACCACAAGTTTGCAATGCCCGTTGCCCATGCCCATTATTTAATTTATGACTAGGTATGAAACATTTAAAATCTTATATCTGTTTATTAAATCAAAAAGAAACAAAAAATGTCAATGTCCTTAAATTCTCCCTGGTGTACTGGTTACCCTTTGAATAATTCCAGATATTATAAATAGAAGCATGGCACAGTTTTTGGGAGGCGAGCTCTCATTTTTCTAACCGTGCCACTTGAGAAGTTGCACTTGCTAAGTTTGCTAACTGGTCACCGAGGATATCTCCGGCACTGAAGGTGACTGAAGGTCTCCGCTGTTTCTTTGCCAAACCAATTCAGCCCGTATTTACAAGTAAATATTATAATTAAGACATTGATGCACTTAGCAAATAGTCTGACATTTCCATGTGTGCAGCATCTTGGGTGGTATATATAAAAGTAAAAAAGTAGAATTTATTTAAAGATTCCACAGTAAACAGCCTCCGGTACGTCTCATGCAGCCGAGATGTTATGTGACTTTTCATTCTTAGCATTCGAGACATTCTTTGGAGTCAGCATGGGTCAGACATGTCCAACATAAAGGCTTAAGCTGATCTGTAGAATTTTCTGCTTCAACCTTGACCTGGCATCTGCCTCCATACCTATTTATTAAATGGAGGCTGTTGGGGGCTCTCGCTTTTTGATGGCATCTGTCCTGACCTGCAGAGCCACACCTCCCCATTTTTACTGTCAAGGGAAGGACAGACAGGGGTTGGGCAGAGCGGCTACAGGGGTGGTCACGCAATTGCTACTGAGTTACCAACCAATGAGATGGTGAAAACAGTTCATGGTGCGTGAAAACAACAATTCACATCTCTCTGACTTGGAATGACCTGTGGTCCTTTAGCTGCGTTCTGCATGAAGCCTTAAGTTTCATGGATAATGTTTGTGAGGTAAATTAAGAATATTATGATGTGTATTATACCACAAAATTCAGAAAGAAGACTTTTTATTTGTTTTTACAGGTACATTGAGAGGGATTGTTTAGACTGAGTTACAGTACTCACACACTGCTCTACACAATAACTTATGCAGTAAGGGGTGAGTTTGCAACGCTGAATAAGGGCCATATTGCTTCTGCAACCATTGGCTGTTGTGTCTTTATATTTGAAATGTACAGAAGGCATGAGTGGGTGGGGAATACATCTACAGTAGCTCAGACGAGACACATTTGGGAAGCTGGAAGAAGAAAATATAGCATTACAGATTTGTATCAAACTTAAAAATGAGTTGTTGCAAATAGACGTTGTAAGATTTTCCTCAGCACTGGATGTTGGAAGGGATTTTGATTCATATGCAGGGAGACATGTCAACATTTCATTAATTTGAGGCGTTGGAATGTAGAAAGAGAGGCAGAGGAAATGCAGCTGTGCCAGGATTTAATGGGAAGCCAGAGAAGGCAACACATATGGCTCCAGAGACAGAAGCCCTTTACCAGTTTACTGCTGTTCAGCTTCAAGCTTCATTTTTAAAATCCCCCACACAGATTTCATTGAAACATGGTGAAATAAACACAGTAGCACATTTTTTCCCAGTGGAGGTGGGCGGGAAACTGAAACAAAATGACAATTTTCCATAGACAAGCACTGCCGTTCCTCAGCTGAAGGCAAGCCATGGCATGAACAAGTGGCATATATATATACTGCCCCCATCCTGCACCCATCCATCCATCCATCCATCATATTCCCTCAGAGAGCAGGAAATCTCAATTAATCCTCAAGCAGCATGAATTATTAACACATTTAGAGTCAACCCCTGTGTTGCCTCAACATGTCATGATTCTGTCATGAGCTCAGCTTTACAAAGCTGAATGAAAAATGTCAGCAGCTGACCTTAATAAAAACAAGGTGGGACATTAACTTCTAACCCCCTCAGGTGCATACTGCATCACAATGTCATTTCTTATTCATGACAGAGCGGAATAATGGTGGATTAGAATATGTTGGTTAATTGCACTTGAAAAATCCAATTGAACAACAAGATTTGTATTTACACAAAACAGCTCGACTGCAGATTAGACAGAAAAGGCCTGGGATTGGCCCCCGCATCCCCAGCAACCCGGAAACGGATTGGAAGGGGAAAGTTTCCCTTGGCAAAGCTCTCAACATGTTAAAGTTATGTTCAAGACGATAAAGAAAGATGAGTGGGAACACGAAAATAAAATAATGACAAAAATGGTTGTTGTAGTGATATACAGCACTTTCTGGTTCAAAGCCAGGAGGTACTTGTGCTTGTTTACATTCCAGTTAGTTGAGTTACTGCTGTGAGCTTCTGCCAAACTCGTAAAAGAAACATGTTTGTGTCGAGAGATTTCTAAGCAAAACCTATAGATTAGGTGTATAAACTTATTTTACAGCCTGTAATAAATTTAAAAGCATAATTGTGGAAGTTTGTTGATAATTCTCAGCATAGTTTGGAGTGAAACTTTGAGTGAAAACCTTTTTGTGTTTTGTCATCCTCAGGCTTTATCTGGTGATATTCTAGCTCAAAAGAAAGTGATCTATGCTGCACTTACATTTGGGATAGTATGACAAAATGAGCAGATAAATAAATCTATCAATGTATCTGGCCACCAGATAGCTGGTTTTACCCACTGAAGCATTTATATATCTGCTTCTTAGATTTATGGCTCCAACTTAATACAATGCAGGTGAATGAGTTTTGTGATGTGTTTAATGAGTTCAGATTTTCTGATATCGAGCTCTGAAACTTTCCCATCATAGCAAAGGCAAGGTCATATTTAGTTTTGTCTGTGTAGCTAATGGCACTGCTTTAACAATGTAAGAACCCAGACATTGTATACAAAACAACAATGCCCCCCAAAATGTCAGCTTTAGATAAACGGCAGGAAAGGAGAGAGCAAAATGATGTTGTTCCAGCCTGACAAGGTCTAAACAGGCAGTTGAGGTTGAAGGCAGTAGACGCAATATTGGACTTCAACACAGGTGACCACTGACTAATTAAAGCTACACTCAAAGATACTTCTTTTAAACATGACCATGATTGTTTGATGATCTTAAGTCCCACATACAATCATCGAGATCATTTGCCAAATTTTGAATGGCCCAGCCATATAAGGCATATTTATATTCAAAACATGGTTAGTTTTAGTCTGTTCAATAAATGTTTGGCCTGCAACCTAACGTTTGAAACACTTTTTTAAGTATTAGCTTATTTTAACCAAACCCACAGTGATTTTGGCCTTCATTTCACCCACAAATCTTTTTCCCAACCCTCAACTGTAGTCAAGGTAGTGACAGAAAGCCGCTGAAATGAGTTCCTTCATTTCAGGTGGCTGGGAGCTTCTCCCTCACGTCTATAGGAGAAGGTTCAGGGGGTTTGGGGATCAGCACCGGAGCACCTTCCACCACCTTTTCTGAGGCACACCCAGCTGGAAGAAGCCCCCAGGGTAGACTCAGAACTTACTGGAGGGATTAGGCACCCCATCTGGCCTGGAGATTCCTCAGGAATCGCCAAAAGGAGCAGGAAAGTACTGCAGGAAGGAATGACATCTGGAATATTCTGCTTATCCTGCTGTCACCGCGACCTTGGACGGGTGTAAGAAAATGGGTGGACGATCTTTCACTGAACCTAACCAAGCTGTGTATGCCGAAACAAAATCAAACATTTCCCATACTGTTGGCTCACTGTTGGTTAGATATTAATATGTAACTAGTTATCTGCAGCATATATCACAGGTTCATTGAAGAAGCACTCCTATGAGTTGTTGTTGCCTTTGGACAGAGACACGCTGGCTCGCTCACCCACAGGGTGCTGGTTCAAAGCTAGCTGTAGAACTCACAAAAGCAAAATCACATCTCATAAAGAAGCAACAGCTACTCTGCATCTCACATAACAGCTCAATCCTTGGCAAATCCAAATGAAGACGCTCTATTTTACTCCCAAATCACCAGGATTCACTATTATTGTTGTGTTTGAGTGGTGCTTTGTGTCCTTAATGTGTATTTACAGTTTCCAATGTTACTTCACAGAATGAGTTGTTGCTTATTTGCTTCTGCTTATTACAGTAATAGTGATCATCATGCCAGCGTCACAGCCCTGACATGAACAAGTGCTCTAATAAGCTCTGAAAAAGCCTTTTACATTAATGAGATCTGTAATGCCCAATATGAAACATGAATATGCAACACTACAAGACCGAATATTTCACTTGCACATATAACGCACAAAAGTATGTTGCTTCAATGTAATTCGAGATGGTCAGTAGCAGACACTGAACGTGCTGGTCAGACAGTGTGAGTTGATTGTTTGGCAAACAGCTTTGGGGAGGTGTTTTTTCGCCAGCTTACCACCCACATCGAAAATCCAACTAAGAGTACCATGTCAGAAACTCTAATTAAAGATGAATACCTTTTGCTCCTTTTTCTCAGGTTTACTGGAAGAGGAAGTTGATGTTAAAGTCCAAAACCATAAATTAGTACCAGCAGGAGAAGGAAAACAGCAACAAATATAAGTGTTGTTCTTTCCTCCTTCAGACTTTCTTGAGTTTCTTTTCTGTTCTTCCTCCTCCAAATGTTCAGTCTTTGTCTCTCAGTAAGGGGCATATTGTTAAATATTGATTGGTGGAGAGACTGGGGGGCGATGGTGGTGGGGAGGGGGACAAGAGGAAGAAAGAGAGACAAAGACTAAGAGATGGAGAGAGCTCGCCTGCAGCAAACATAGAAAGGAGCAGCCTGCTGTCTGGGCCTAGCCACAGATGTTTTCAACAGAGGACCATTGCAAATAGAGAAAGCTTTCAACAAGTCACACACACACACATACACATGCATGGGTGCACACGCAAACACAAGCTCGCACAGTTGCACCCTCCAAACAGTGTGAAAGCGATAGTGAATCAGTCTCTTTCACATTAGGCTATAATTGGCAGGAGGCTGGACGAGGCTATCACTTATCTTGTCACTGAGCAATTGTTATGGGTAATGGAAGCGGTGTGCATTTGTGTGTGTTTGTGTGCGGGGCTGTCTGCACGCCTGTGTGTAGTTGCACAAATGTGTGTGTGTGTGTGTGTGTGTTTGTGTGTCACTCCAGGCAGCAGATGGACCTACATGCTAATTGGGTGGAGATCAGTGGGGTAGTTTGGAGCAGACTGACCTGGGGCTGGGCTGCTGCTCCTGGGCTTGGCTTGCTCCCATCCCTGCCTTGGCGACTGGCTCTGTGGCTGCTGGTAAAAGGCTGCTTTCCATCACTTCATCTGCCCATCCATCCATGGATAACCCCCTCTGACCAATAACCCAAACGACCTGTTTGTTCATTTGTACTTTTCCTCCCCTCCCTTGTTCATTTGTCTCTTTTTAGCCTTGCTTCTTCTGATCTTGGCTACTTTACATTACCGCTCAACTGTTCTGATCCCTCCCATTTAAACTCTTACCCTGCAGGTTGTTCATTCAGCATCTCTATGTAACCATTTAATATTACCCAGAATGCAGTGCATTTGCAATGACGAACTGTTAAAAATGCCGTTGTCAGAATTAAGTACAGGAATGGTGACCTTCAAGTACACATCCAAATGAACTTTACCTTGACTTTATAAGCGACATGGTGGATACAGCTGTTCTAAGTTCTTCATGTCAAGTGAAGAATTAACTCTATAAACTGAAAGGAAGGACAATCTATAAATTATCTTCAGTCTGGCTGAGCAGTTGTGAATTAAACTGACAATCTTGAGTTTATTGAACTTGTTTTCCTACCTTCTCACTGCTGTACATTTCCCCTCTGGGATCAGCAAAAGATTCATCTTAAAGAAACTTGGCTAATGTTGAATATGGCTCGACGCAGGACCACGTGATTCCTTCTCTACTAACACACAAAAAAATACTAAAACAATCCCATGTGACTAATTTGTCTTCGTTGAAAAACAATCAACAAAACACAGTTTTAGAAAACCGCAGTATTTGACTCCTCACTGGGACTTTGGGGACTTGCAAATATATAGCAGCTTCACAATGCACCTGGGAAAAATGAGTTATTTCGAACCCCTGGTTCACGTGTGACATTTTGCAAAAGGAGAAATGTGGCTGCCTGTCAACAATTAATTGTGAACGCATCTCCCGAGCGTGACAGAAAATTGGGGAGCAAAAGCCATATATTTTGGTTAGGCAGTGACTTTCTGGGAAAAGAGAAGTAAAGCTGGGAAAATATCATCATGTATAATATAAAGGCTTTGCATGAAGTAGTCAACCTGATAGCATTCAAAGCACAATAAAAAAAAAAAAAAACGTTTTTAGTTAGCTAACAAAGAACTAATATTTAATGCCCAGGCTAACTTTATCTCACAGATAACACATTACCTGGCTTTTAGTTTCAATTTCTCTAAACTGAAAGTTTGTGTCCTTGCCCTGTTCATCTTTATTTGCTCATAATTCTTATCAGACTACAGTTCACATCAGAGACAGCTATTAATGTTGATAGACCTTCATATGATTTTCCGCATCACCCCACCCACTTACTTTGTGATTAAATAATCCTAGAGAAACAGAATTATTTAACTATGGCATTTTGCACTCATGGTTTCTCCTCCCACATGGCGGTAGTTCACGGCTGGGGGCTCTTGTGTGCGTATGTGTGCGCTGGGTTGGGTGGGTGGCTGTGTGCTTGGGTACATCTGAGTACTCTGTTATTATTTGATGGCACCCAGTGCGCTTTTATCCATTATTCATGCCATGCCGAAGGGCCAACTTTGGGCCAAGGCTTTGGTAAAGGCATGTGCGAACCCTTCATTATGTCTTCAGGCTAGTGTTTGTGTGTGTTCGTGTTAACATGTATGTGGACGTGTATACAAAACCATGTGTCCTCACTCCAGAAGAGGCTCATTTCCTGATACTGCCAATATCAAGCCACCAATACTTGTGTCACAGTGACACAAGCAGAAAATCACAGAGTGTAAGAGAGCAGCTGGGAAAATAGTAAGTGTGTGTATGACAGTGTGTGTGTGTGTCTGTCTGCAGGCCAAAGCTGGATTTTTTTCAGTCAATGAAGAGGGATTGGAACATGCACTCTTTGCCTTGGTCACAGGCTTCTCTTCTCAGCTGTCTCCCTACAGCGCCATGAAAACATTGGCATGATATGCATAGAAAATATTTCATCTGTCGTTTTCCGAGGACTCTGGGATGCAGACTTCATCGGAGAGACAAACACAGCTCCATGTTCTTATAAGATTAACTCGGCATGGTGCAGTGCAACTGTGAAATCATATAATGGCTGACTGACTTGACATGAAAAGAGCACACATAGCACACTGCAACGCATTCCCATCTTAATGATCCATGTAATCTGGCAATCAGTATTTAAAAATGTAAAAAATGCACATCCTCACTGTTTTCCAAATCAAAATCTTTCAATTAGATATTATGCATTCAGGGCCTTCCAGCTGAAGGGTGTGATGCGAATATAACTGGGTTGCTTTTGTGACCTCGAGGGAAATAACTTAAATTCTAACAATGTTATTTTATTCCTCTGCAGGAAATTGTAATGCCTTTAACAATGGCTTACCTTTGCTCATGGGGGAGAGTGTGGTCTGGAAGACTTTTTGAGTAAGTATCTTATATTTCTTAAGAAGATTATCTGTTGCCATCCATGCTGATTTGCACTTCTGACTTTAGCATTCGCTTACTGAGGAGATGGAGAGTCAGGAGCATTGATGCAATGTGCTGTACCTAAACTTCCTCAGATGTCTGTTAACTGAGTTCAATACATTTGGAAATGTAAATTTAAATGGTCTGCGGTGACTGATTGTTATTTATCTTGTTTCAAAATGAAAAATATTTTTATATAAAGAAACAGATAATGCAAGGAAATTCAGTTTTGGTGTACTTCACTGGTCCTGCTACAAGTAGTTCGATCTTTTGATTCTGACGTCAGGATAGCCTGACTTCATTTCTTGGTGAACTTTTTCTTTGAATTGTGTGAAGTTTTATTTTGACAGGATAACGATAGACGTGTTGGCATTAGCAGCTGTTTTCAGCACCAAACTTAATTCCTTGCTGTCTTCAGCAATGGAAAGTAACGTCAACGTTCGAGACAAGCCTTGAAATTAGCATGCTAACAGCTAGCTACACATTTCATTGTCTCATTGTAGCATCTGTTCTGCCCTGAAGATTTAGCGTTGTGTTCAGAGGTCATATAATATTCTATGTTCTGGAAAATGTAGTGATGGCAAAGCTCCACTATACAACCACTGCAAGCTCTTTGCAAGAAGCCACATTCTAGCAACAGAGAAAACTTAACAGCTCATGGTATTTTAAACTTTAGACTCATTCTGGGGGAAAAACACGTATGTTCATGCTTTGCACGAATATTGCATTGGTATGAAGAGTGAGGTGATGGCATTAAAAAGAAAGGGCAGAGGCAATTACATTACAACATTGCGGTAACCCATTTGATGAATTTATTGTTTGAAGCTCTCTCAATGACTATAATTTTTGGGCCTTTTATCATATCCATTCCCAAATATGTTCCATTCTTTCATTTTCACACAACAGCAGAAATTCCCACTGAGCTGATGAAAAGCAGGAGCAGGAAAGAAGATCACCCTTTGGTCTGTGTGTATGTGTGTATTTATGTGAATACGCAAAATACAAGGGTAATCTCTTGAGACAAGATTAAAATTATAGCTGGACCAGCAATTTCGCTTAGAAACAGTAAGTAATTTTGTCTGTAATTACTCCTGGAATGGCGTGAAAAATTACCCACATATGCAATCACAAGGGCAAGTAATATAAAAAGTATGAAGTTTTGTTCTGATGTATTTCATGAGTTCTTACAGATTTGAAAATGAGAATTTTTAACCTATAACAATGGAAAGTTTCATTTTATGTTTTGATTTGCATCTGCATCCATGGACGTGTTTTGATTTGAATACTTTTGCAGGCCAGCAGCAGCCACCCTGACTACTCCCCCTGTGTTAAGTCATGCAAAGGACATACAGTAATAGACTACAGTATCCAAAATTATTGACAGCACACACAAACACACGACCCCACCAAAAACGTGCAGTCAAACAACAAATAAACATGCTCCATTTACATCTGCACATTCTCCCCGGCAGTGCTTCACATTCATCCATCCCCACGCTGAAGAGAGTGTGCATTTCGAACGTGTCAGCAGAATCTGGCAGGGCAGACAGGAGGCATATGTAGACAGCAGACTGCGAAGCGCCATCTGACAACACACTCAAACATGGCGCAGACAAACAGAGGACCATCCAAACACATCTGTCTCTACTTAAATGAAGTGCGGTGACGAGATATGAGAATATGAGCAAACAATCTGGTTTAAGTTCATTGTCCCAGCTCTTACCATGAGACTTGACACAGCTCCAATGAAGTACATATACACACTGCATCAAATTAAGTATAGCAGTTTTTCCCCATCCCTTCTTTGGTTCATTTACATTCAGCTTTACTTTTTCGTCTGCGTGCATAATTCGTGTGAAATGCCGAGATCAACTCACCTTGACCCTCACTCACATAATTTAAAATATAAATGAAAATTGTCTTACTTCTATCATAATCATCCTCCACTCCAGATGATTTGATTATAGATTAGATATAAAACACATTTCAGAATTAATTTGCACCCTGCTGCTCACTGCTAAAAATGGATTTTTATATTGGATGTAATTTTATACATTAATTCCTCTTACTGATCTATTCAAATAAAATGGTGCTTCAGTTCACAACAACCAACTATTTTTGATTGTTTTCTGTGCATCAACTCCATCTGTTTGCATGCCACTGGGAGTGTCAATGGCATGTGTGTATGTGTGTTTCTGTTTATGTGCAATGGGTCTTACAACAAGCTCATCTGGTGGCAATGTGTCAGTGCCATTGACCCCTGTGTTCCCCATCTGGTTGATACACACACTCAGCCAGCGATGACAGCTGTTCAATCAGGGGACCATCACACAAAACAGTACACACAAACATTCCCCTGCACACAAAGCATGAAGCATAATCAAAATAGTGTGTGTAGTAAAAAACACATAAGCGTGTGCACATGAGAAATTCCAACAGAGTGCAAAAATGGATTCCATTACTCTAACAAGCTTTGCATATTTTAATCATACTTACTTATTCGGTCTGGAAAATTACACTCAAGACAGATTTCTTTAATACAAATTGAGAAATCAGTGTCTACAATGTTTTATCTCACAGGATGGGGCAAAAGAAAATGTCCTTGGTAAATGTCGCACCATGCGCAGATAAAGCTGCTCAGCCCTGAGAAGTAACCTAATCACAGTCGTCTTTTTGTCTCTTATTGAGCAGAGAGGGGAGTCGGGTGCGGGCAGCCAGGGTGGGCAGGAGTGGCAGAAGGTGAGTGGCTACAAAGCAGTCGGGTAATGGCAATAATCGCAAATGTGCTCATTTTCAATGGAAAAGTTAAATCTGTGTGTCATGTTGTGCAGTGAATAATTGAAAGGCAGACTTTGTGCGCTGAAGCGAAGAGAACCCATATCAGGCACCTGGGCCCAGGATCCTCACACACACACACACACACACCCCTGCCCCAAAGGTGTACACCTGCCTTATAAAATATATAAATGCCTCCAAAGGCAGAAAAGTTTCAAATATTAATTCCATCAACAGGACTGTCTTATCCACTTTGAAGATTTCGTAGTTGGTGTGTGGAAGCGTTGAGCAGAGGAGGGGTAACATGTTGTTCATGTCATGTAACATTCTTAATGTCAAGTTAATGCTTTCAAGTGCCGAAGGGTCACATAATGATTAATACATAATACAATAATAAAGTACAAAAGAAAAAAGAAAAAAAATTGTTGCTATTCACAATTTAGGGTTTTCGTTTGTAGGGTTTCTGGTTTTTTTTATTATTATTATTATTATTGTTGTTGTTGTTGGGTATTTTTTATGTGAAGGTTTTTCCCCCACAGGCCTCTATAAACTATTCAAATAAAACTCCTCTGTCACTCTTGGGTTGCGTACCTGTCACACACAGCCTGTGATGACTGAGTATTGTTCTGCTATGAAAGGTTTTACACCACAAAAAGTACAGTTCACAATTTGACCATTTTGACAAATCATATAAAGTCTGGAGTTTGGGATGGTGACGATGTTGATTTCAAGAGTCTGAGTTTAAGCTTTGAGACAACAAATGTACAATTAAAAGCTCCTGTTGCAAAATGAGAAATTTTACAGAAGACATCGTGTTTAACGAAAGATACTATTTAGTTCACTTATGGGAAATGTAGGATTCTACATTTTTTTAATAAAGTTTGGTTTGGTTTGTTGCACCAAGTCATCAGTAGATTGTTCAAGTCCGCTAAATTGGGAGGTGGTGCCACCATGAATCTGATTTATTGGGGTAGCACATCCACGGATGCTGGATTAGATTAAGAGCTGTGGATTTGTTTGCCAAGTCAACACCTTGATCTGGTTGTTGTTCCTCAAACTGTCCGTGAACTGTTGCAGTGACGCAGCCTTCCTTCTGCCATGAAGGAATACTGTTTCCATGGATGGCTGGACTTGGTGTGAACACGATTTAAATCGGTGCTACATGTCAAAGTAACATCTACATGAATGCCAGGAATTAATGTTTCCCAGCAGAACATTGTCCAAAGCATCACTCTGTCTCCACCAGCCTGTCTTTGTCCCATAATGCACCCTGGTGCAATATTTTCCCAGGTAAGAGAAAAGTAGCTCTTGGATCAGAGCATACTGACCATCAGCCAGCTTTGTCGCTCATTGTATCAGCTCAGTTTATCAGACGTCCAGAGAATGGAACATCCTGCAAGAATCCCAGTTTTGCCCTTCTCAAAGTCACTCACATGCTTACAATGCCTGCTTTTTTCAGTCAACAGATCAACTTCAGGACAAAATGTTCCCTTGCTCCCTAATATATTCGACCCTTTACAGGAGCCATTCAGCCCGGATAATCAGGTATTTTGAATCTCAGCGGTCATAACAAGTATTTAATACAAGTTACATTTACTTTAGAGCTAGCTACTTACCTTTCCCATAAGATCGGAGTATGGCTGGAAAGTATACACAGAATCTGAAACTGTACAGAACATATATAAAAACTCTCATATCAGGTAACAACATGAACTGGCTAAATGAGACACTTTCATCCATTTCACATTTTATTTTAACCAGCTTACCTTTGGTGCTGGTCAAATAGCGACTCTGCCTCTCCACTGGTCTCGCTGCACCAGATTATGTCGTAGTATCTCTTTCATTTCTGTGACCTACAGCTACCAGGAGAATTCACACAGGGCTCATTTGATGCCACATGCAACATGCCCATGTATGAGTTTGTGCCAAGGCAAGGTGCCACCTTTCAGCGCATGCCAGCGACACGTAATGCCCCAGTCGCACAGTACGTCTGTGTAGCATGGGAATCCTCAGCAGCAGGATATATCAAGAGGAGATTATGAATTATGAATTCATTTGGAGGCAGAAAGGTGATGTTTGCCTGTGCCATAAAAAAAACACTGTTGCCCTGACTCATCAATGACAAGTCTGAATTTCTAGTGAAAATTTGGCAACCTCACATGTATGTATGGAACTAAGAACAGCAGTGTTATGAGTGAGCATAACTACATATAAGTAGTGTTATTTTTTGCATTCATGTTATTTATGTATCCTATTTTTTCACACATTACAAACATTAACGCGGCAATTTAAGGTAAACAACAACACCAGTGTTGTAATAGGTTGAGGGCCATATCACGTAAATATTGGCATATATTGGCCAAGGCTTTTTCAACCTGTTTCAAAGTCTTAAAAAAATATAAAAGCTGTATTTTTTTTTTGCCTCAGTGAAGTTGTTGGACTTATTAGTGGAATCTTTTGTGCTTCCGGTTGTTATAGAAAATAATGTTTTTGTTTTTATCATATGTCACACGTTTCTATGTCTCCACAGCAGCAACAGCTCGCTCTCCTTATATCCATCTGTGCCCTTTTGTGAACGAAATATCTGAGTGACTCCTTTACAGAATTTGTTCTTTCACATTTAGTACCAACTTTTACTTGGTCTCAAAGGGGATTGTCAGATTATCGTTCGGTGGCCAAAGGTCGGGGGTCGTTGTCACCAGGAATCACTTGCTGTGTCTGATTTACAAAAAAAAAACAAACAAACAAAAAAAAAAGCCATCATGGAATCAAGTTAGAAAATCTTTGCAATGGGTACACATAAAAAAAAAAAAGATTCCCTTCTGCATATAGAAACACACAGTTCCCCACCGCCTGCAATTCATTCCCTGTGCTAGTTTCGTCCATCCTCTCCCAAAACCAGGAACATGAAACCTGCTTGTTCATCCACAGTCTCCCTTGTTCTCTCTTCTCTCACATCCACAGCAGCACTGACTGCTAGCACAGCAGAATAACATACTTTTTCAGTAATTTATGAATTAATACCTTCTCCTCTGTAAATATTTAACACCACTTAAACTCACAGCTCCCCACCAGGCCTCAGCACGAAACTGTCTAGAGACCTCTGAAGGGGGCGGGGACAGAAAGGGAGAAAGGCATGGATTAAGCCCAGATTCAATTAACTTAGCATGCTAGCTCTGTGGTTTCCAGGGAAATCGCTTTGAGTGAATAAGAACATCATGCTGGATATTTCCATGCGCTCGTTTGTAAATAATGTGCAATATACTGCATACACGAGCGAGAGAGCAAGTACGTCCCTCTGTGGGAGTCTTGGGGCGAACTGGGCTGCAGTACTTGATTTATACATGGATCAGGGTCACAGTTTCTGTCTTCTCTTCTCATTACTTGATAATGCTAATTGGAGACGAAGAGCTGAAGTGTACTTTTCCCTCTTGATCGTTTTAATTATGCATAAGGTGCATATGGAGAAATGTGTTTTTTTTTATTTTTTTGCCCAGCTTTTGCACCTGTTTCATGTTTAACCTGCATACACATTGTTTACATGTCAAGTGCATTAGGCACCATCTGTATCGCACTGACGATAGCGATCATTGGGCTTCTGATGCGCTATTGTTCTAATTTGTTTCATTCAATATAGTTCCCCATTGCTGAGCCTATTTTGTGTTTGTAAATCTTTCATCATCTAATCTCTACAAACACGAGCTGTGTGTCTGTCATGTTGCGAAATCGCGCTGTCGCCAAACGATAGGAATTTTGCGGGTTCAGTTCCCGGCCGAAATATGTCAAGGTTAACTGGTTAATTGATGACTCTAAATTGTCTGCAGAGTGAGTGATGGACTGGG
This sequence comes from Echeneis naucrates, assembly GCF_900963305.1. Lineage (NCBI taxonomy): Eukaryota > Metazoa > Chordata > Actinopteri > Carangiformes > Echeneidae > Echeneis > Echeneis naucrates. The sequence continues at coordinate 7,201,772 of NC_042511.1, forward strand.
CTACAGCATGGAAAGGCGGACCAGACCCTTCCAGAGACTAGACCAGACCCCCCCCCCCCCCACCCCCCAACTCACTAGAGACTAGACCAGTGCCTAGAGTGTTTTTTAGGCAAATACTTTTGTAATTTTACATATGTAATATTTTCACAAAGCTACTTTTACTTGTATTTGACAATGATTATCTGTACTTTCACTCAAGTAGTGAAGTTGTGTACTCTGTCCACCTCTGCACCTGCCTCTGTGAAGTTTCAAACCAATGGGATACCAAAGGCAATCAGTCAGTAATGTGGTGCTAATATAAATCGTGGAGAGAGCATGCAGGGAGAAGCACCAGCAATATTAATATTTGTCACTGTCAGTGAACCTTGACAGTTTTTTTGATATATAATTTTGCCTCAGTCTCATCATTCCACAGAAATAATTAACTCAAGCCAAACTGGCGGAAAACTGTTGTGAATGTGCACAGCAAAAAAAGGTCAGTATTGGCCGAGGTGTTGTTTAGTGATTAAAATGACACTGTTTCATTTAAAAAGTCTGTGAGAAATGCTTCTTGTCGTTAGTTAGAAGACCAACGGAGTGACGATCCTGTCGGTCAATAAACACGCCAATATTCAAGCCATTTATTTCACTTTTCAGCCTTGAAACATGCAACTATTACACTCATAACACCAACAACCAACAACCCCAGCTGATAGTAACACTTTTAGTATCCCATGAATATTTTATTATCTTATCACATTAATCTTTTATTGTATCTTAATCCAGATCTCCAGACATTTATGTGCAGTAGCTTTTTGGCGCCAGCTATCAATTCACCACTTGAGGGCAGCAGAAACTAAATTGCTGACCAAACAAAGCATTGGCTCGAAGCACTTTTTCTGTTTTCTTTCTATTTTAAGTTAGTTATTTCTTTGGCTTTTTTCTCCACCATTTATCATTGTAATTATTATTGTAGTCTGAAAGACAGGGAGAAAAGAAAATTGGGAAATCCTTGGGTCTCGGGCTGGGGTCAAGGTTTGCCTCGTCCTGAGGGACTTCAGCCTTTGTGGCATCTGCTCTTCCAGATGTGCCTTCTCTGTTTCAGCAGCTGCAGTGAATTTGTTTGCCAAGAATTGAAGACGTGAGGTCTAATATAATGTCATGTTATTTTTTAAATTTGCAACTGTATTTCCGATTGCTTGGTCAGTGATTTCACCCGCGAAACGCTCAGCTCAGTTCACCAGGCTAGCTGCTATACATCTGCTGTTCGGTGCTAGGAAAATAGCGTGCACTTGGTGGGACTTAAATGCTTCTCCACTGAAAATTGCTGCCAGCTAATGGCTGAAAACGCTGAAACAGAACTATAAAATTGTGGGTCACACAGATTAACAATGAGCTATAACTCGCTATAAACCTTCATGAGGCAGATGGAAGCAGAAGGTGTGGGTGGTAAATCTCTCTGGGTTCATCACTTCCAAGGATCATACTCAGACTCTCATGTTGTTTTGACATGTATTCTCAGCTTGAAATGTAAAGAGGAGCCACTTCAAGTTTTGTCACTTGTAGCTGCAAGTGGCAACTCAACCTTAGAACAAATAGAAAATAAAGCAGTTATCACTTTTTGAATTAAAGGAATAACAAAAGATACATTTGCTTTGGACTACTATCAATTTATGAAGGATACACTTGATTTTTTACAAAACTGAGGAACCCTGAAGTTGAATTTGACTAAAATACCAATCCACATCATCATTCAGTCCTCAGAGTGCTTTCCCATTTTCCGTGTGACTCGATAACTTTAAATGTGTTCAGTTTAATCGAAAGCAAAATTTCTCATGTGTAAAATAATGTATTAAATCTTACTTCCTGTATTTTATAATAATATTTCCAAGTGTAATCCTTAAAATGTAATACCCCTGGTAAAGTACCATCACTAGCTCCGCCGTGGACCACAAATGGTATCATTTGACTTGCAGCACTGTCCCATTGTGATCTAAGTCTTTCTAATCCACTCCACATAGACTGTGAACTCTTAACTCAGCACAGTGGGTTTCACTCAGATTTCCTGGAGGCGTAACAGATCATTTTGGAGAGACAAAAGTTGAATAAAGTATAAGACAGCCGGGCAGAAAGTTGCTGGAAGCCATTCTACTGGAGTGGAACTTGAAGAGATCCCATTATCACAGACACTATTCAGCTCCATTTCAAAGATCTCTCTCTCTCTTACAATCAATATTTTGTATTTACGACCGTCCTGCGGTCAAAGAAGCTGAGAAGTTTGTTATGTGTTTCTGTATATGTGTGTGTGAGAATGTGTAGGTGTGCCCACTCACTGATCTGCAGTTGTTGTTGTTTTGTTTTTGTTTGTTTTTTTGTTTTTTTGTTTTTGTATTACTGAGAGTGCGAGGCCTTATCTTTAATGTATGGCCAACAGTAAGCCTGTAAAATAATGCAAGTTTTAAAGGATTGCTACACAAAACTGCTTACAAGCCTCAGGTGCTCACAAAGAGCAAAATATTTTTGGCCCAAGCCATCTTAGGTACAAACAGACACTGTAAAGATTAAAGTCAGTCCCTGGGTGGTGTTTTTGATGTTTCAAAAATCGCAGATCTCAAATGGTATTTGCAGTGATGTTGACTTTAAATGCATGAGCCACCGCCATTGAATTTAAGCTCGCTGCCTGCAATGTAACAGACCGGTTCTCCTTTTTTCTTCTTTTTGCACAACTCCAATCTATTTGTTTTAAATTCTTCCCACTAATGGTAGAGTCACAGTGTTAGTCCCATTGAAGATTACAGAGCATTAATAAGGCCTTTATTCAGTTTCATTTCATTAAGGATACAGTTGTTGGCAGCCCTTTACCGTCAGGTCACTCTGAATTAACATAAACATCCTTGGACGTGTGCCAGCCAATTCAAGCGCTCTCTTCCTCTCTCTTTCTCTCAGTTGTAAGCGAGCCTGTGCTATTCCAACAAGAGCTCAGTGTTGTTCCCTCATCGATCGGCAGGGCAGATTAATATCAATCATTAGTTTTTGCCTTTTACAGTGGCAGCGGGGAGTCAGAGGAAGTTCATGCTGTTTAGTATGCCTTTCAAACTCCCTCAGATCTCATTGTTAAGTAAGGCATAACAACCACAGTTGGGGGCAAAAGGGTAAAAAAAAAAAAGGAAAAAGAAAAATGCACATTATGAAGCAACTGCAGGTTCTGATCATGTGCAGTCAGAAACCAAGGACACGAATAGATACAAGTATGAATGGAGCAAGAAATATTCCTCTCTCAGTTAACTAAATTAATGCGGGTCTGACAGTTATGTTATAATTTATTATTATTTATTTCCAGCCAAAGAATGAGGAGCTGATTTGTAAAAGGTATACAGTGAGTGATGGTAGCAGCAAATCAGAACACATGGTGAATGAAAATACTTGATCTAAAAAGTCTCTCTCTCTATCGCTCTTTCTCCAATTATGATTTGTGGTATTTTTCTGTTTCTGTTGTTGGCAGCAGAATCTTTGCCAAACTCCTGTCAACAGCCACAATCTTTGAAAGTCATCCAGAAGAAGAAGGTGAGCCTCCATCGCACATACTGTACATCCACACATACAGTAGCCTTTGTAGGTGAGTAGGGTTTTCCCCAGCTACTCCCCAGCACGATGCAGAAAAGTCCATGTGCAAAACCACATGCAGCACTTTAAAGGTCCAGCAACGTGAAAGAAGTCCAAAATGAGCGGGGAGCGTTGATGCCTTTCATCCTGCACCATTCGGCTTTATTTCACCTCTCCTGTCAAAGTACGAGCTCTTACACAAACGAGTTGAGCTCATAGGACTTAGTCAGCACTTGGTGCTGAGTGGGGTAGGGGTGAGTGCTTCATTAGGGTCTTCAGGTGGACACGCTCCTTCGTTGGCATTTCATTGACAGGCCCACACCTCCGGAGGGCTCAACGGCAACACCTGGCGTCCCTGCTGTGCCCCCCTCTGCTTTTACAGTCCAAACGGGGTCCTGTCTCCACAGCCATCTGCTGCTTTGTTCGGCAGCTTCCAACAGTGATTTGATGGTTTGTCAGCAGGCCTGTCCTCGCATTCCCATTCCCTTTAGGAACCTGGTAGTGAATGTTGCAACAAACCTACAGCCGGCCTGGACAGGAAGCACTTGGGCACGCCAGCTGTTATGTCGGCTTACTTCAGTTGCTTCATATGCTTAACCAACTGCAGCCTTCCCATGGTACAGTTAGCTCAACAATGGACAGTGACTTCTGGGAGGTTGACCACAAGACCAGGTCTGGACTGAGGTTTGTTGTTATGATCTCAGGTGGGAACACAAGTTTCTGGTCTAAATCAAATTGCATTCTCCAGTCCCTGGCCATGTCTAGAAGGGTTGCTTCTGCTCTGGCTGGTGGTTTTACTGGAAGCTGTCCAGTTCTCATGAATGGGATGGTGTTTGAGAGTCTGAGCTCTGGGGGAGGGAGGGCATTGTTGGTATTTCTCCTTCCTTCCAGGGCGATCGCAGGACCTGGTGATGTCTCCAGGTGTAGCGGCCTTTGGATGGACTGGTTTTGCAGCCAGTGAGGATGTGCCTCAGTGTTGCAGGGGTTCGACAGAGAGCACAAGAAGGAAACCACTGGAAACCACTGGTTGAAATTCTTGGGAGTAGGAAGAACATCATCGGTAGCCTTGATGATAAAGCTGAGTCGGCTTCCTTACATCTCACACGGATCCTTCCATCTGAGCTTGCGATGTTCCAGGTTTTCCCAGCTAGTCCACTGGCCCTGTTTGGACTGTGAGACCGCTTTTGAGCATCTTTCTTCTTCCTCTTGTCGCCAGACCTGAGAAAACACCTGCCATGTGTGTCAACTGGTCCCAAGTCCAAACCCTCCTCTTCCATTCTGCACCTGTCCTACGATGTCTCCATGTCTGAGAGCAGATTTTACTTGCTCTACAGCCTCTGATGGGATCCTTTTCCTCCCAGTTGTCAGTTTGGGAGCAGCTGCTCGGAGCACATGATCTTGAGACTTGGTCAGGGTCATGTTGAGCCTCACTTTGGTGCATTTAAACTCCTCTGTGAGGCTAGAGACAGGCAGTTCCAGGGCTGATGTTGCTGAGGCAGCAAGGGAGGCCAAGTCACTTCCCTCTAACCCTCTCCAGCTTCTCAACTTTGGTCATTGATATCTCATAAACCGACAGAGGCCACATCAGGCGGGGGAGCAATCCAAACTGCAGGCACCATAGATTCAATCTGCCAGGAAGCAAGGTCTTGTCTATACTGACAGGGCCTTTGATGGTTTCTTCCCCCAGTCGGTCACTCTGGTCTTGTCTTTGAGGCTTGCATTGTACCATTACCCTAGACTAGGAATAGTTGGCAGTAATGGCAGTTCGGAGATTGGAGGCTAAGGCACAAAGACCTGCGAATAAATGAAGTAAATCAATATCACATTAATGACAGCTGAGTAGCATTTTGCAAGCTTTGCTGAACTTTGGCAAGCAGTTTTCAGACTGTTAGCAAGCAGCTAACACACTAGCTGAGAAGACCTTTAAATAAAGCTGCTAATGAATAGCATCATGCTCACTCCCAAGAATGCAAGCCAAGTTTAAATGACCCAAGTGAGAAAATCGAAATAAGGTCATGGAGCTGATAAGTGCTAACAGCTCACCATCTACATTTAATTCAACAAGACACATTCTTTCCACTGTGTCCGCGCATTTTCGCAGCATGAATGAGTTCACAGGGACGCAGTGCCCTACAGGGAGAAGAGTTGAGACACTCTCTGATCTCCTGCGGGGTGGTCACGTGGTTCATGCAAGCCAGTATAGTTCCAAACACACACTGCCCTGCGATGTTCTTCTATGGGACAGACAGCGGCGATTGCGACATAGCGTGGTAAATATAAATAAAATCACATGCCCAAGTACTTGTTTGATTGTTATTGCATTATTCCATATTTGTAAATGTCAGTTTTACATTTGGAGTGGTAGGGTGACAACTGAAAGCTCTGTATAAGTATCACTTAGATGCATTAAATTTTTGGAGGGATAACCTCACGTTCATGTTAGCATGGGAAAATGTTTATTTTAAAATGCAAGAGGATTCAAATGCTCTTTCTTGCATAACTGGATTATTGCAGCATTTAGTGTCAATTCCACTTCTTCTGATGAGGCAGGAGTTGACCTCATGACCATCATAATTTTAAAACTAAGCTAAATATACATCAAATATATTACAGAACAACAAATAATTACACTTCAATTAAACAATGAGTGAAAACATCAAGAACAAGTCTGTATGTGGAGACATCGTCTTCCTCTGTGTCCTGGACACTAAAAAGCAGATTAAGCAAAATAGGTGAGAACAGATGATGTTCAATTATGTCAGGGTTATAATAATAATATTATATATTTATATACAAATACAAATAAAGATAAGTATATGTGTCATAAAGGGCCTCTGATATAATATAGAGAATTGACAATTAAAAAGAGGTAGTGATTTAATCACTTACCTCTGGAGATACTTTCACAGCTAGCAAAGTCACACTAACAAACTAGCAGACAATCGGTCGTCTGCCAAGATAAAAATATATGTAATTACACTGTGCACGTGCAAATAAATATCAGTATACGCATCATAAAGAACCTCTGATAAAATATATACATTGACAATTCAAAAGCGGTAGCTATTTAATCAACTTACCTCAGAAGTTACTCAACGGTCAGCAGTGCAAATGAACGATGTCCAATGCGGCGGAGGTGATGTTTGGAGCTATACGAGGCCACATGCCCCAGAAATAGACCAGAAGAGAGCTACAATGGAGTCCTATTGGAGTGTTTCTATCACTCTGCACAGACTCAGAAGCTTCTAAAATCTTCACATGAAAATAAGAAAGAGGAAGAAAAAAAGGTTTGTGTGCGCGGCGATCACAGGTTTGCTTGGGTGCATGTGTGCAACTGTGCTTTGTTCGGTTTATCACCAGTGTGACCTGACATGAGTAGAAATATGAACTGCTTTCTTGGCCAAACACACACACACACACACAAACACAGACGGACTGAACGTGAGCTTGGCAAAGACGTTTTGTGTGTGTGTGTGTGTTTGTAAGGTCTGTCATGACGCAGGGAAACGAGGCAGGGGCAGAGGAAAGACTGGAGAAAAATCCACATCTGAGGCATAAGAAAGTGACCACAGAGGAAGGAGGAGCGTGGGAGGGGGCAGTAGAGTAGAAGCAGAGGGCTAATTGAGGAAATTGAAGTTCAAGTAAGGGAAATGAGGAAAGACAATAATGAAAAAGGATGTGAGGCTAGATGAAAATTAAGATCAAGATTGATTTTTGAACCAATTTGCATGCATGGGGAGAAAATCTGTCTTTTCACTTATCTTTCTGCACACAGTGTTGTGCATTTAATTTAAGAGTTTCAGTTGAGTGCCACTGAAAAGGGGTTCACTGCCTCGCGTTGGGTGCCTTCAGTAGAGTTGCTGGATGAGAAAATGTATATTGTTGTCCTGGATTCAAACTGTGAATTCTTGTTTAATATCTTAATACCTCCTCTTCCTTTAGGCCAATCAAAAGAGCCCAAGAAGAGCAAGGTGACAGGTGAGTGGATGAAAACTGGATGTGCAGTGTTGAAAAGGAGCACAGCGGCTGAATAGAACATATAGTGCTATTTCGATTGATCACCTTTAGAGAGCTCTGGCAATGAAACTCCTGTGATGTCCATATGGCCACTGGCCTGCAGCCACTATACTGTACAAACACACACACACACAGATAGATATAGAAAAAGTACTGCACATTGGTGTATGCAGGACATGGACGAACACACAAAGAGTTGCCAAGGACCTGCTGGGCAGCTGGATTTAACACTGCAGAGTCACATATGAGAGAACTCACCTGGCGATCAGCCCAGATCTCACATGCTGCAGCAAAGCTATCACACACTCTCTCTCTCTCTCGCTCTCTCTCTCTCTCTCTCTCTCTCTCTCTCTCTCGCTTTCTCTGCTTGGAAATGTGCCAAGTTAGACAGTTAGCCTAAACCACACCCCTTTGTGTTTCTGGTCTGATCCATTCACCTAAGGACCAGCTGAAGTGTGGGGGTGGTTGTACGTTACTGTGTGCATCAGTAACTGTACTGCACATAACAGTGTGTGTTAGTGTGTGTGTGCTATGTTCAGCAGCTTTGATTTCTCCTCTCAGAATAGCAGTAGAAGCTCAGCGATGGAGGGCAGCAATTATATTATTGCTCAGTATCATAATGTCATAGCCAAGGTTCAGTCGAGAAGACAAGAGGGAGACCACAGAAGATATAAGTATGTTAAACTCAACTTAGTAAAAGAATGTGAAATATGTTAAGTCGGTGATGAATGCAGTGTTGTTTGTCGAGTGTGTATGTGGGAACACCCAAAAACAGCCAAACAAACCCAAAACAGGCAATCCGATGAGAGGCAAAGAGATAAATGCCCAGGTGCTTTCCATCAGGCTCAGCATTTCCACCCGCCTCGTCAGCAGCAGCTGAACAAAAACAAACCCCCTGCGCACAAAGAAAATGGGAGGGGTTGGTTATATGTCTAATTTCTTTCTTGTAGTAAGTATGGAAGGCCTATTATATATTTTAGGGGGCAGAAAAGTTCAGACTTGTCTAGCCATTCATGATTAAAGCACAGTGTCATGCTCCAGCAGTGTGATAATGACGTCACTGTGATTACTGGAACATCAACTTGAGCACGCTGTGATAGCGTTACTCTGTGTTATTTGTTGTGGAGATCCTGGCTCCCTCTGCGGTGCAGGGTGGAGGCGTGGCTGGGCAGGTGTGGCAGGCAGCAGTTCCATTCAGCAATCACTCTCCCTCTGCTTTGACTCTGCACTGTTCCCTCCTGGTTGTCAGATTGTTTGGCCATCCTATGTGGTATCGGGCTGATTCACATGAACCCTGGTTTTGTCTAGTGAATTCTTTGTGAGTTGCTTCCCCGGACTTCAATTTTATCTCTGCTCTGCCCATAGGACCTTGGGACTCTGTTTACTGGATGTGAGTGAAGTGTTGCTTCTATACGCCTGCTGGTAGAGATCAGTGAACCTAGATTCCTGCCTGCCCGCCTCCTTTGGTTATGGATTCATAGTTTGTGGGACTGTGTTTGCTATAGTGTTACTGGGTTTTCTTCCTGTGTGAGTAATTTTTTGTTGGTTGTACATTCCTTGTAATTTTTTTTTTTTTAACCATTTTACAGGCTCCTGGAGTTGGTCCTCGTTCTCTTGGCATTTGAGTTGATTACCTTATGAGATAAACTATAACAGAGTAGGTTTCAAGAGTCTGTCAAGTGACTTTTTTATTAAATACAGTTGAAAAATAAAATCTCTATCTGTGACAGTGGGGGATATATATATATATATATATAAAAACATTTACAACTACTGAAGAATGTAGACTGGTGATATCCTCTTGAAGGAATAGTTCTTTTGGAGAAAATGCCTTCATACAAAATATTATTTTTGTGCCAGCAGCTGATGATCTTAGCTTAACTGAAGACTGATGAAGGGGGAATTAAAGAACTGGAATGTAAAAAAAAAAACAAAAACAAAACACTAAACACAATCCAGATGTCTCAGTCGCCTATTTACTACCTAGATCTATTGCTATATTCAACTCTCAGAGAAAGAATGCAAATCAATACGTGACTATGCTTTTAATGTGTTTAGTTTAGCTGCTAATTATGTATTGGAGTTTGTTTACATTAAAATCAACTGATGGCCAGTTAGTCTAGATGATTGGGAATAAAAACACAAACAATTTGTAACATCTAATACTTAATCGTTGCTTCAGAAACCATCCATCTTCATCCGCTTATCTTTGGGTCGCAGCTTCAGAAACCTTGGCCAATAAAATAAAACCTTAGCTTAGTTCATGAACTGAAGCTACTGTTGGAGTAGAAACATTGGCTGAAACTACAGATGCATCAGTGATTGATGAATTAAATGTTTTAACTCCTGTCAGGTTGCCATAAATCCATAATCCATAATCCATGTGACTTTTGTTTGTGAGCTCTGAAACGGCTCGTAAGAATCCAATCAAACCAAACAGAAGAAAATGAAGTAAATGTACCTGATGCTGTGGCCAGAGAAAAACTCCAAAAAAAAAAAAAAACTGTGCAGTCTGTGTGACCTATTTCAAAAATAAAATGTTGCAATTTAATGCTCAATACATTTTGACGATAAGCACGGGCTGTTTTGTGCCTTTGTTTCTGCATTGTATCGATCCTATAATTCACCCTCACCTGTCACACGGATGCATACATTTCTCTGCTGCAGAATGGTGCAGCATATAACCTTTCATAGCATAATGTGATGAGAGATTGTAAATATCATGACACAGCAAAAAAGAAAGGTAAATGTGAAAGGTAAGATAAAAGTCCTTGGAGGTAGTTGTGCGAGTATAATAGCATGTTTTCTGAATAAAATGAGCCCATCTCTTCAGTGGCTGGAGAACAACAATGCTCCTCCGTGTATAATATGCCAGCTTTTGTCTGCACACAAAGGAATTACTTGTATTAGAAAAAAAAATCGAAGCATTTAGTCTCGCTGAATATTGTGTGCTATCGAATGTTTGAGTGCACATGCTGGCAGATGTCTGAGTCCAAGAGCCACAGGACAAAGTTACCTGTCACATGGAGGTATACTAAGTGTTTTACCCGCCTGCGTGCGTGTACGTGAGTGCATGGGTGCGTACGTGCTAACACTCTTTTGTGCGTAACTATAATTAATCACAATTATCAGGTTGACTAATGCAGGTGCATTCTCACAGGGAGAGGCCATTAACAACCTCAGCAGCACAAAATACGGCCTGGAGACAAAATGGTGGAAAATAGAGCATAAATATATTCCAAAACAACACGAAAAGGAGAGTTTAAATTGTTGGTCTCCTGCTGCCTCAGAATCACAGATTAACTTTGCATACCGTAAATGGTAAATGTGGAACTTAACCTGTTTAAAAAGTTCAACTTTCCTCTAAAAATTTCCACCCAAATGAAGAACATGTGTTAAGGGTGCCAAACATAGACTGTTTATTTATGACACCACCGAGTGAAGTGCTGGAAGATGACAATGTAAGTCCCACTTCAAAGTGACACAATTATATCTTTTTTTATTTCATTATTTCTGGCAGTTTATCAAGCACAGGCACAAACTGGCACACGTCCCTTCTTTCTCAGTAGGAAAAAAAAAAACAAAAATACATAAAACTTTTTATCAAAGCAAAAACGGAACAAGTTAAAGTTCAGGACAACCAATAGAGGGCTGGCTTATCCTGTCTTCAGAGAGGCAGGAGGGAGAAGCAAGGGAGGAGAAGGAGAAAATAGAGGAAAAGCGTCGGAGGGGCAGGAGGGTTGAGAAATGGGGGTGCACACTGGCAGAATAAGAACGAAGGCAACCCGCGTTCCCGTTGCAACACTAATGAGAGTCCAAATCCACTACTGGCTAATTAACCATGATACCCTGTGACATGGAGGGGGTGGGAGGAGGGGAGGGAATGCTGAGAGGCAAGGAAGGAGGAGGGAGGCAGTTCTGAAGGGTGGGAGCAGGGAAGCGGGTGAGAGAGAAACATGGGGTTGGCAGAAAGCAGGGAGACCTTGGGGAGGGGAAGGGTCAATAAAACTGGCAAAAGGAAAGGAAGTAAGAAAAGTGGCAAAAAGAGGAGGAAGGAGGGGCAAGGGGAGAGAAATGAGGCAGAGCACACGATAGCGGGATAAACCGCAGAAGTATTTAGACAGGGAGAGTAGCAGAGAGGCAGAGGGAAGGAGGGCCTGCAACTTTTATCAGGTCAGGGAGAGTGAGGGCAGAAAAAAGGAGGGGAAGAGAGAATTCATCCTTTTTCATTTTGAGGATAATGAAGGGTCTATGCATTTGTCAGGAGCTCCTGTGTTAACTGCTCCGCTCGCCTCTTTCATCGCCTCTCTCCCTCGCTATCCATCCGTTTACATGTGGAGCATGTTAATCGATTTGCTCACACTTGGAGTAAAGACGCACATGCCAAAAAAACTGGGTGGTGAATGAATCATGCAGCGAAGCAGTGCCATGGCTCGTGAGTGTTGTTTTTGTACCAGTGTGGGTGTGTGAGAAAAATAAGAAAGTATGCACCTTTTTCTTGCACGCTCTTCACGCTGTATAGTACTTCAGTATGGTACACATTCCACGCAAACAAATGCACACATGCACAGACTCCATGATGGCAGGCAAGGATCTTTGGTATTCTGCAGTCCTGTGGGCTCTATGAGCTTGGCTGTTTCCTGACAGCTTGACCTTTAGTTATATATTCCTCCAATCACGCGGCCCTAAATACTGTATTCATCACACATATACAGTACACATGGGCGTGCACACACATTTTTGTACCTGTGTGAGGACACACATTCAAAACTTAACCATCACGACTAAATGCCAACACCCCGAACCCGACCCCAACTTTGAGCTGAACCTAATTGTAACGCTCCAGCAGCTCTGAAGGTCTGTCAGAAAGAGTAGCAAATGTCAGAATGTCCTCGCTCCGTTGGGGGAAACTACTCCCCGAGTCCTCGCCATGTCGCCCACAAAGACACACAATCATGTGCAGAAAAGTACGCGCAGTGTGATACTGTGAAGGGTGATAGTGTAGCTAGAAAAAACAGAGAGCTGTGTATGTTTTTGTGTGAGTTTGTATCTGTGAGTGTGTTTCATGACAGCCAGCACACAATTTAATCCAACCAGGTGGCCAGAGGATTGCATGTGTGTTGACTGTGGAAGAATGCTTTATAGGTTATGGATTCATTTTGTCCTCTTAGCCTGCCTATTTGTCAGCGTGCCTGTCTGTCTATCGGTCTCTTCATGTGCCTGTCTTACTCTGTTTGTTTGCCTGTCTGTTGGACTGCCAATCTCCCATCTGGCTGCTTCAATGTTTCATTCTCTCTCTTATTTCTATCATTTCCCTCTCAACATCTGTCTCATGCTCTGTCCACCTGTCTCTCTCCCGGTGCCTCAATTGTCAGTCTTTATTAAATATATTTGTCTTTACTGTCTTTTCCCATTTGTTGCAGTCACTCACATTCTCCGACACCTAACCACCCCCCACCACCACCACCACCACCACATCCCCTTCCTTCCTCTTTTTTCTTCCAGTTAGTCCCAATAACAAACTGAGATAATGTCTTTGAACTGCCTTGGGGGGTTCTAGCTGTCAGGGTGATAATGTGTGTAATATTGCCATAGCGTTTCCTTAGCAACACCATGGAGACACCTCTCTACATTTGTGGTGCGATTCGTTGCAAGGGGGAAAAATGAAATATTGTTGTGTGGGAGCTCTAAATTCTGCTGTTTCATCCTTGCAGTTCTGTAAAGGGTCAACTGAGGGAGCTAGAATGCAAGGGAAAGGCAAAGTGGCGAGCGGCAGTGGCGGCAGCAGAGGAGCCGCCACTGCCAGCTCACACAATGACTGAGCAACATTATGGCTCTCACACTGGGTAACTGCTGGAATCTGCTGGAGATCGAAATGAACTTCTATGGAATGGATCTCCCCCCCACCCTCTCTCTATATATTTCTCCAGATATCCATCTATCAATTCTCTCTGTTCTGTTATTTAGAGCATGTTAGCGCTGACAGAAGTTTGCAACCCATAAGTCAATGCAGGCTCCAGCGAATTGTTGTGATGGAGAGGCCCCGCACCGCAAGGAGAGAATTATGATCAACAATCAATAGCCATTGACGCACCCACTTCACACACTCACACACACACACACACAATATGAGCCACACATGCACACAAGGCTTCCATCACTTTGATGTGATTGTCACCGTACCTGTTTTTAATCAACTTCCAAGGCCACACACGCACACCTTCTTCATCCTGTCCTCCTCCTTCTCTCTCTCTCTCTCATGACTGAAAATCACAGAATAAAAAAAAAGAAAGAAAGAAAGTTACCAATAAATTATTATTGATCTCCAGTGTTGGCTGCTGGGCTCAGGATGGATCTCACTAGTAATTTTCACAGTCTCACAGTTTATCACCCAAACTGTTTGTGTGTGCTCCTGTGTGTACTGTATATGACTGGAGCCTCTGCGCATCCATCTTAAACCCTATTTCTCTCCACCGCATGTGTGCGTCTTGTCTGTGCCCATGTGTGTTTAGTTTTTTTCTGATTTTGTGATTATAATGAGTGACAGAAGCCAGAAGGACTTTGGAATTTGAATCCTTAGCCTCAATTGAGTTGTAGTTGTTGAGTTTCAATTAATTCCCTGGTGTTGGCGTTAAGCTGTCACAGCGCCTTCTTAAGGTGTCGCGAACTTCAAGCATCAAAGGTCGACACGCCACAACAGCAACAACTGCCCAATGTTATTCAGTATAACCCATCCCTTCTTTTTTGGTCTCCAATTAACACAATTTCTGTGTCAGTGGAAAAATTATGCTTTTATCCAATAAATAAATAAATAAATAAATAAAATAAAATCAAAAACTACAAAGAGAACCTAATTGGGAAATCTTATAACAGTGAGCTGTTTGTTACTAAAAGATCATGACAGCTAAGCACACAAACAAAAATTTAGAGCATGAAAACTAACAAAAGCTTTTGTGTTAATAATTAATTGATGTAGAATTTCACAGAAGGAGAAAACTGAATTTGCTTCGGTGTCACTTCATGTCATGTCACATTTCTTTGGTTTTTCCCCGGTGAATACTTCACAGTATCTGGGAGAGAAACTGACTGCATGCAGAGGATTTTCTCTAACTTTCTTTCAGACATAAGCTACTCATCTTACGTAATACCTGTCTCAGGTGTGATCCAGTTTTGACCCTGCAAAAATTTGCACCTAGTTTGGCCTAAGCATCTGTGATCAATGAATTAATGGTGTTCACCACAAATGAGTGACTTTTTCCGTCATCGCAGGCTGTTTCCTTTACTTAAACTTTATGGCCTAGGATGTGTGACAAAATAACTGCTTTGAGCTTGCATACATCACTGAGTTTGTGTCATAGGTCATTTTCACCTAATGTACTGATATTTATTTCAAGTGCTGCTTCTGCTGCCTCTGGATAAAGTATCTGATGTTGATGTGTCAAGCGTGTGTGGAGGGTCAAAATACGATCAAATTTCTATTTGAGTATGTGTGTAAAAAGCCAGTTTAGCATTCTGTCATTGTTCGGATCATTACATTGATTCCACCCAAAAAGGTGATACTCTACCCAGGGTTGTGTGTTAGTGATAGGTCACAATTTAATAGAACAAATTGTTTCAAAACCAGGTCGAGGCCATGAAGTTTACTCAGAACTCAGAACAGAACAGGAAACGACCTTCACCTCATTTCAAACAAATGTGAAAACTATCCACAAACCACGGAAAGCTGCAGATATCTACAACAACAACAAAAAAAAGCTCATAATGAGTCATCACCATCGCCATAACAGGCTGTCAGCCTCTTGTGTAACATGTAATCAGAATAGACATGAAATGACCTAAAAGCCTTGCAATTCAAATCCATGGCATGATCTCCACATTGGAGCTTTTCATATCTCAGCCGATAGAGAAAATTATACAGGACGTAACCAATGTGGCAACCTGCCAACCAGGCAACAAGGGTTGGCGGGTCGAGTTGATATTAAGTAGAGACTCTTAGCAAAACACTCGCCAGCAAAGCACTACTTCAGTTTGCAGCATTGGCTGCTGCTGCTGTGCAAAAATGTTCAAACTGGACCATCGAAATCAGAAAATCCACCTGCGGAACTGTGAAACGCAAAGGATTTTCTCAAGAGCTATAAAAACATCATGTGTGTAAAACATTGAAATAAAACTGCCCAGTGCTCACCTCAGCGCTTCATTCCATAAATCCTGAAGGAAAATTGCAAGCAAATGTGAAAGCCTATTTTTTCCCACCCCTTTACCTATTAGCTCGAAGTGTGTTTTTTTGAGATTTTCAAAGATATTTACCGTTTGTGAAACACATCATCTTTGCAAGAGAAAGCAATTTTGCAAAGGCAATAAGTCAACTTTGTGATTCTTCTTCTTCTTATTCTCAAAAGTACATCCTTTCTCACCATTTAAGTTGTGTTTTTGCGTCAGGCAAACTCTTTGCAGAGTTGACCTTTGATAATATAGAGACATGTTACATACCTTGCTTAATGTAAGTTTTATGTTAACCTCAGCTGTGCTCAGCTCTCCAGACTTCTTGCAGCCAAAAGAGATGACCACTGCCTCTTTGTTCGGCTCCATTTTGCCCTAAAAATAAATCTGTGAAGTGTAAAGCCAGGATTTCCTCCACTGTTTCTTCATTAACATCTCATCTTCTCTCTCAATTACTTGCACACTTGCACTTGCACTGACACACACTGACCCAAAACTTTAATCTTATCTAATTTTACACTAATTGCAAACAAATACAAACACAAACAATTTGTGCTTTTCACACACACACAAAAAAAAATGTAAGATAGGACTTCCGTGTGCAAATTGGACTCCAGTCCAATCACAGCTGACTTGAGACCTGGGACCTGTCCTAAAAAGATTTAGAACTCAACTTGGGCTTTGGATTTTGGACGATCGTTATTTTACCACCTGTGCCAAGGAGGCCATTTATTTGTCAGCAGGATTACAAATAAATTACAGAATTTCCATCAAACCTGGTGGAGGAATGGGGCATGTGCCAGGCAAGATGTGGACTATTTGCTAGAATATGAATTTTTTCAATAAAGTCTGTTGTATGTGGGCCACAGAATGACTAATCGAAAAGTTCCCCTCTGGCCATTTTAGTTGCTGGACCACAGGGACTCAGAGAGGGAAGGAGCACTGTGGTTTCCCTCATCATTCCCTTGCATCTGCCTCCCCAGCAAACTACATTCAATCGAGTCCCATTTGGCAAGCAGAGGGCAGGACAACTGGAACCCTTTGTGACTAAAATTAGCATGTAAATTTTTGTTTCATTCTTGTTTCAGTATAAATGAAAAAAATCAATGTGATAAGCTCAGGTTTACACAGTTTTACTACAGAAATATCTGGTGAAGGTAGAATAACTACAAGAATTATAATATGTCTGTTGTTGTGTTTACTGCTGAACTGTCATGTCTAAATTCTAATCTCTTACTCTCTATCACAACTAACTAGCACAGGGGAAAATGAAACTTTAATGAGTTTTTGCTCTATTTCCTGTATTGTTGTACAAATCATTTTAATTTATTTATTATCTGTTTACTACATGATTCTTGTAAAGTGTGGAAAAAGCTGGGTAAATTTCTACTCCTACTCTTCCCTGATGGCTAAAGGAGCTCCGTGATTGTCTAGTTTATAATGTTTTAGTGAATGTCCTACACCCTCATGTCATCAGACTTGTAGTTAAAGTAGGACAGCAGACAGGACCCTTTGGAGCAGATGACAGAATATTTATTGCAACTTGCAAGCCTCTCCATCCACCAATCACAACACTGAGTCCTCATATGGGCAAACACAGGCACGCCCAGGCCTGGGAATCAAACCTGGAACTCTTGTCCGGACCACAAACTCATGTAGCCTATTCATTAGCCAGGTGTGCTAAGCCTTCAGGACATTCCCTACTTAACACTCATTTTAAAAGTGGAAGTCACAGCCCCACTCTTTCATCCAAATATGATTTTTCTTCTGGTTTCAAAAGACCAAGATTGTGGTGGGCAAAACTGAAAATTCTGGGCCTTAAAAGTATGAAGATACATAGCAGAGAGGAAGAGAGATTGATACAGTCATACATAATAATGAAATCCATAGTCCATCAGTGTGTGATATAACATTCACAAGCCCACCCCTGTGCCTTGTTTTGTTCACATTCTCCAGCATCATGAATAGAGGCATGATAATCGCTCACTTCTTATGTTTGAAAGCGGATTGTTGTTTTGCCCTTGATTAAAAAGAAAAGAAAAGGAAATTCATTCACTCAAAAAAATGCCACCAAAATAGGCACAAACTAAATTAGATTGGTAGTCATAGACCAGGCAAAAATACAGACAAACTACAAAACCTCTATAACCAAAACTACCTCTAAAATGGGTGAAAGAGCCAAGTACATTTGACCCACTTTATATTTCCCATTTTATTATCTGCAGGATGGTTTTTAGAATTGAATGTCTAAAGTAAATATTATCTCTGTACATCTTCAGTGAAGTGCTGGCTTTTGAATTATTTGCACCACAGTCTGGCCAGAGAGAACATTTTGGTGAAGTGCTTTTTCCAGACCCCAATAAGAGACAGGATGGACAGACTAATTTTATTCCTTTACTGTATCCATGCAGCACATGTCGTCTATTATTGCTGAAGAAAAAAATAAATCCTTTGTGTGTGATTTGTGAGTGAAACTCAGGAAATAAATTTGGTAATATGTTCTATTCATCAGATTTTTGCCTCATGTAGAAATTTCTTTTCATCCATAGTTTGAGATTTTTGATAAAAAAAAAAAACAACAACAAACAAACAAACATTAAAGTGAGTTAATCTGTTTTTGGTAATGTGCTGCATTTAAAAGTTTAGCATTTTGTGTGTTTAAGTTTTTGATCAATGAAAAAATAGCCATAGTTCAGGTGACTATGTCTGTGAAAAGGGTAAAAGTGGGGGTCTCCTGGGAGGGAGAACAAGAGACACTAATTCTGTCGAGCGAAATATGAGTGGACTGAGGATGGGGATGAGCAGGAAGCGCAAAAGGACCAAGACTAATAATTACGTTTGCATCAAGGCCAAATGAAATGTCTGAGAGTTCAGTCGTATGTCTTCCTGACACCCATATTCCCATAAGAGGCACAAAATAACAAAATTTGGAGGGCACAAAAATTTGTCTATCCCTCCCTTGTCTATTTCACAACAGAACGAGTCTCTGGCATCAACCACTGGCTGTAGCAGTTCATGGCACATGTCACTGTGCACCTCAGGATGCTATTTCTCATCCGAGCCATTACGACCAAGTGGCACCGGCACAAATACAGGGTGAGCTGGCCGATCAGCCCAGAAATGTCCTCCAACCACATTTTTGCCCAGAATCATCATGAAGCAGCACGCAGGCAAAGCTGAGCAGTCACCAAGTTGCAACTCACCTTCAAACAACTCTGAGTGAGGAATATGTTTATGCTCTATCACAATGAAGAGAGACAGGCCCGTAACCGATATGGCCATAAAAAAAAGCTCCTGTGTCTGATTCTTCAGAAAAAGACAAGACAGTTCCTAGGATGAATGAATCTAATGCTCGTGGGGTGTACAAAATAGTCCCAGGAATCTAAACTGAATCATCACAATCCCATGCAACATGTTCAAATACTGTGAAAATTATCATCCGTAAAATAAAAAACTAAACTTAGGCACCAAAGTGCAAACTACTCAAAAAGTGACATTTTTGTTATAACCCATGAGATATCTCGCGACAAGATGGTACACTATCATCCTCAATTTACTTTAGCCGCTTCCTTCGCTTTCAATGTTAATTTCAGCTTTCTCTGTCTGTTGCCTCAATTTTGTCCAATGCCAATGCTTTATCTACAGCCACAAGATACAAATAGACTCCTTCTCTTGCTCAAAATGTGAAATCAGAAGCAATAGTGCTTTGCCCAACTCTGTGGAATTAGGCAACAAACTTGCAGATAGTTGATAACTTTCCATTTCATACAAAATTGCATTCAGATAACCTTAATATTTTCTTTCATTGCAGATATAAAAACTCAAATTCTCCCTGTTAACTCTTGTCCTCAAGGGCTCGAGCAGTGCTGTTTTGCAACAAAATAACAGTTAAAGACTGTACAGATTGCATAGTCACGGTGAGGTTGCAGTTTTGGAGCAGTTTTGCAGCTCTGAGCGGTGGTCATATACTCAATGTAAAACTTTTTGCTCAAAGTAGCCACAATCATACATCAATTTGAGCTTTGGCGAAATTTCAAATTGGAGGGTTATTTCAAAATTTGCCCCGTACGCTTACAATAAAGGGGAAAATTAGCTTTAGAGATTAAAAATGTTGACTTTTTTTGCCTGGCCTGGCCAAAACCCACATCCAAGCATCCAGACACTAATAACGATGCCAACCCCCCCCCCCACACCCCCCCCACACCCCCCCACACCCCCCCACACCCCCCCACACACACACACACACACACACACACACACCACATAGATGAAGCAGCAGGAACATGGTGCATAAACAGACCTTAATTTCTGTTGTCCCATGAGTACCTTACCTACATAACCACACAAGTAAAAAAAAAAAACAACTCTTGACTTCCCATGGCAAGCTTATTATCTGGTACTGACATCGGAAGTCATTTTAAAATAAAACCAGAGAGGTAGACCCTGATGTAGAAACCCAGTCCTTGATTTCGATAGAGCTCCATTTTTTATGTTCCAGCTTTGAGAAGACAAGAAATAAGTTGGGAGTTTCCAATAGTTTAACTAAGATAAAAGATTTTTATCCAACAGAAATCAATTTTAATTTAGGGTTTTGAAAATGGCAATTTCAACAAATAAAGCTGACAGATCGAGCAAGCACCAGACTAACAAAAGCAAATGCTAAATCGATTAAATAGAAGATCAAAGCTCCAAAAGAACAGAGGAGGAGGGAACCTCCCATGTGTCATGAGGGGCAGGCCTTTTACAATCTATCTGGAGGACAATGGCCAGCTGCCAGCTGCCACTTCCCTAATGGCCTCCAGCGCTGCCCATGCAAGAATCTACACCATGAAAGATGGGACACACAACACAGCAACACAACACTACAGACAAGCCCTGGCAGAAGCCCTGGGGCAATCTCAGAAAACAACCGTCACTTATGACAATTGGGGCTGTTTGGTTAAACACATGGTCAGTCTTGATCTGACGATGATGATGATGGGAGGGAGTGTTCAGATCGCAGCCAAACGTGGGCTTCTTCTCCGTGCCTTCAGTTGTCTGACATGCAGAAGTTGAAGCACCATCTTGTCCATGCCATGGGGGAGGAAAAACATTTGACACATCAGCAGGAGATTAAAAAGCAATTCGTTTGGAGCACACAGTTCAGTAACACTGGAGTAGATAAAACTTCAGACGAGTGAAGATCGAGTTATATTCCAACTGACATGACGAGTTAGTCACCACAAAAGTGTGTCCCACAAAATAACATCTGTGAGTGAGGCAGACCCCCAGGGTGCCAATCGCCAGTTTGTAAGGTCGTCAAAGAACTGTGGTATGTCTCTACTCAAGTAAGAGACATATACAAGTAAACTCTATGAATTCCAATACTTTACTTAATATTTGTAGTAAACAGATAATAAATAAATTAAAATGATTTGTACAACAATACAGGAAATAGAGCAAAAACTCATTAAAGTTTAATTTTCCCCTGTGCTAGTTAGTTGTGATAGAGAGTAAGAGATTAGAAATATTTGGGATGTGTTATATTTAGATTACAAACATTTCTGTGTCTATATGTGATATAAATATGGCCATTTCAGAGCGCTGAAGTTGAACATCTTCATGAATTACTATATTGATGAGAAAAAAGATTAGGCCTTGCAAAAAAGGCAGCAATGGGGAAGAACCATCATTGACCTGTGTGCCATTGTTGAGGTTACTGGTTGATAAGGTATGCAGGGAGGCAATAAAGCCTCTCTTTATGGACGTTTAACCCTTGGCTCCTACAGTACTGTCCATCTCATCACTTTTCTTCACACACTATCCTCAGGTACATTGTCATCTGGGACAAGACAAGTTTCCACCAGCTCTGGTCCACAACTGGTTCATCAGCCATCCACATTCAGCCACCATATTTTCAATTTCTCAAGCCCTACAGGAATTGGAAGGTGTATGAAGGCCTATGAATCCAAGCCCCGCGAGGTCTGAGCCTAACAAGCAGCAGAGGTGATTCAGCTGCTGAAGCGTATCAGGGCTGGATTTGTTGCGCCATGCGATATTCCCCACGCTGCTTGGGTAGGGAGCACTGCGATCTCAATGAGGTCCTGTGGCCAGACAGAAACAAAATGCAGGATGCAGCCTCACTACTTTTTCTTGACTGTACACATACAGTGTTTCAGAATAAAAAAACAGTCTGTTCTTGTATTCCCGTATTTCATATCTGAGTATGAAAATAGTTCACTGTATGCCATGTATCTAGTGTAATACTGAAAATTAGCATTGCTGGGTTTTCCACTCATCAGTGTTTTTCATGTCACACATTAGTGTTGAGTTGCCTCTTTGATATATCTTCTCATTTAGTTGCCAGAGTGTGAGTTATTTGAAGACAAATATTTCCTTTTGATGGGACCTCACATTGTTATCAATGGAGTGTTTGCTTTAGAGATTTGTGAAAATCTGAGTTTTGCATTGATGGTTTTCAGGAAATGACCCCTGCTTTTCAAAACATGTGTGTAAGCAATTAAAAACATTTTTGACTTGACTTGACTTTAGGCTGATCTACACCAAGTCGTGGCTCCAATTGTGTTTCCTCATATAGGAGTTGCTGCTGGCAGAGTTCCCTCCTTTAATATCTGTCAAAGGGCCCTAGCAGCCCCTCAGGTACCCAGCAACCAATATGAATGGAGCCAGAGAGCGGGGCATGGTCTGAAATAGTCCACTGTGTATTACAACCCGAAGGTGGGTGCACACGAATAAGCTCACAGACATGCACACTAACCCAGTGAAACACAGGACTGAAGCTAACACATGCACACCCCAACAAAGACGGACACAGGTATCAGAGCCTGAGGAGAGGTCTGTGCTCTCTCCAACCTCATTACATCCACAAGCCACTGGTGGATATAGTGTCTTATATCTGCAGGGGCTGGCTGGATGTGTGTGGGTGAAGGCTTGGATTACCGCGTTCAGCTGTCAAACACATGTAAGCTGCCATTATTTCTAATGCAAGCAATGGGAAATTCAGGAGCAGTCAACCCATCTGAGCACCTCGTTGACATTCTGTATCGGATGGCAGTGTGTTGGCTTCAGCTACTCAATTCTCGCTTTCATTTCATCCTCTCCACTTGTCCCTCTCTTCTCTTTCGTTTGCTTAAGCTGACTCAGGGTCACTTCAATTTAGCTTTTTGGCCCCAAGCATCTGAAAGCTACGGTGCTAAGGTAAATCAAGTCACTGCCTCAAATTCCACATAAGTACGTGTGTCCTTGTGTTTGTGTGTGTGTGTGTGTGTGTGTGTGGATGTAGCAGGTATTTATGAGGTGATATTGGACTTGGTGGTCGGTGGCCAAATGGAAGTCAAAAGTCAACTGCTCTTTGTTTGCATTGTGAGGCAGAATATATGAGTGACCGGGGAAAAATGGATGGACAGACATAGAGGGACAGGAAGGGATGGAGGGTGAGTGTGTGAGTGTGCGTGCGTCAGGTCCAATCAAAAAGCAGCTCACCCTCTCAGTACCTGATCAAGTGCCCACTTATCTTACACTCTGAAAACAGTGGTCGGACAGTCATGTGATTTAAAACGTTTTGTGCTTAAATCTCCATTTTGGCAATCATCTAAATTCACTACAGTTCTCAACACATGAACAATGGGTGTTGCTAGGTTACAACATTAAGTTAAGCCTCCTGTGGATTTAGTCACTTGACAACATCCATTTGAGATGCACATTGTGTTCCTCACTTGGCAACAAAGTCATCGGATAAGTTGTGTGGTTGGTTTGTGACCTAACCAGAGGGAAAAAGAGGAGGGAGCAGTGGATGCACAAGAAAATCAGTCCACAAATAATTTACGATGCTTTTTGCTCATTTCCCCTTTCCCAGCTCTCCAATTTCACCCAATGAAGAAAAGGCTTTCTTGACCAAGCATGACCATCACTGTCTCCCTCTTTTTTCCCTTTAACACTGGTATGGTTCTCTGGTTCTCAATCAAATGCTCACTTCATTAGCCCTCTCCTCTTCTCTCATCATTGGCCCATGGAAAAGAAGGGCAGCCACACACAAACACACAAAATCAGACAGGCAGACACACACAAATACAGAAAAATCAGACACACACGCTCCCACCCGATTGCACAGTCAACTCCACCCCTAATATACACACAATCTCACACTTACACTGAGGCAAACTCACAGTGTGGTTCTGACTTTAAATAATAAGAGAGCTGTCACATCAGATCAGTGTCTGCGTCGCAGCATGGCCTGGTGGTCAGCAAGACGGATGGGAGTAACCGTGAGCAGCCGACATCCTCTGGACACGCAGAGGGGGAGGAGGTGGAGAGGCAGTGGGGGAGGTCTGGAGAGGGAGAAACAGTGTCACAGAGATGGACAGAGCTGTGGTCGGCCTGCCGCCCTGCTTAGTATCCGAAGCCTGGAGAGCTAAATGGAGGGCGGAAGGGAGATTGGCAGACAGGGGAAGGTGAGGGGAGTGTCAATAAGAGCCAAGGTATGAGAGAAGAGTAAACAAGAGAGGAGGGGGAAGAGGAAGGAAGAGAAGAAAGGGGAAAAAATGAAAACAACAGAACAAGAGATGAGAAAAGAGGAGTGACTAGAGGAGATTGGAAACATACGAATTTGAAGGAAACAAGAAGAATGAAAAAAGAAGTATCTGAAAATATAACAAGGAGAAAAGAGGATAGAAAACAAAGGGAGAGCAAGGGAGGAACATCTAAAAAGAAAAAAGACAAGAAGGAGAAACAAGGGACAAAGAAGCAAAGTACAGGAAATGAGAGAAGAGATAGGAATGAAAAGGAAACAAAGAAAATAGACGAGTGAGAACTCGGATGCTGAAGAGGAAACAAACATGAAGGGGTGAAGAACAGATAAGGGATGAGGTGAGGAAAGGCAAATAGAGGGAAGGTGGTGGTCAAAGCTAATTCCACCCAAATAATGGCATGAAGCAATACCCTGGAGACAATGAAGGGAGAGGAGATAGAAGAGAGGGGCGCAGGATTGAAAATCTGGCTGTTTGTTCGTTTTAGGTCAGAAATTATTAGTGTCCTGGTCTCCATCTCCCGTTCCTCTGCCTCACGACTATGTTTGTGCCGAGAACCAACAATGACAAAAGAATAAAGAGATGATTGAACAACTGATTTAAATTAATTTTCTGAATTGGAAAAACATCTCAAATGATCCATTCACCAATCCTGGCATGTCGAGAAAATTTTTAAATGAGGCGACTCTTAGGCCTTCTCGTGCTTCTAATACCCAAATAAATGAATTCCTCCTATATTTCTTAACTGTGTTCAAGAATGCCTGCAGCTGAGATTTGTGTACACCTCACTTCTCTCCTTGTCCCTAGCGTAACCCTTTCCTTGCAGAGCCTCCATTTCAGAAATCCCCCAACTCCCCACCAACCCCCACCTAGCTAAACCCATCATCTTTATTCAATATGGCCCCTGGTAAGCATTTTAAGTCGGCTTAGCTTGTCAGAAAACTTCAATTTTTTGGAGTGTTGATTCTCTCTCTCTCGCTTTCCAAAGCTCAATCGCACCACATTACACAAAAATCAGCAGACACGTGTACACGTAGCAATGTCAGGTCTGTGTATGGGCTACATGAGAAAAATAGAAAAATAAATAAATAAAAAAAGGCCGTAGAGCCCAGCTGTGTCAATTTGTCAGGCAAATCAATCTTCATATACTTCATCAGTGTAAAATTTGCAACAACACACACACACACAAACACTACCAGTCAAACGTTTGCTATTCATTTGAATGGGAAAGTGTGTCCAAACTTTTGACTAGTAGTGTACATGACGCTACACTTGTCACTGTAACCCTAGAGGACTCTGAGATGGTGCCAATAATGGAAATGGAGGACAACATTTTCTCCAATAAAATCACAAATATGGGTATTCTCGTGGCAGTCTGGGTGGGTTCTGAGAGAGATGTAATATTGTTCATGCAATGTGTGTGTGTGTGTGTGTGTGTGTGTCTGTGTGTGTACATGTGAGACCATAAATACATTTCTGCTCATGGGTGGATTGGGGACTCCACGGTGATTTGTTTGCTTGGATTAAATGTCAGTTTTGGAAATGTGTTATTATACCTGAACTCCCGAGAGAGAGAGAGGAAGTCCAAGAGCCAACAAGACGGACAAGCTCACCTGAGAGTTGTGTGTGTATGTGTGTGTCTCTCTATGTCTGCAGTGATAACGAGTAATCAGAAAAATGCCCACAGGGACACAGTGAGTGTTCCCATACATGTATATTAGGCATGTGTAGCTGTTTCTGCTGCCCCTACTGTGTTGTTAAAGAACATTTACATTCTAAACATTAATGAAGACCTTACTGTAAACCAGCATTTCTCACATTCTGTCATGAGAGGCATTCATTTATCCCAATTATGAAATAATATGTTTCAAAAGTAAAATGTATGCAATTATGCATGTCACAAATGTTTTTATTTGTAAATATAAGAAATACAACCAGTGACAGCGGGCAGTTAATTTGTTATTACAGCTCTATGAGTCCATTTCAAGACCTTTAATTGGCTTTATCAATGGCTATGCCCATGTTTGGTCCTCTAGTGATACCCTAGATAAGTGTCCTTAAGTTGGGCAGACGTATTTTATTAGTCTTGTGCACTAAATGCTCCTAACCTTTAATGCTTACTCTGTCATGGTTGTAGTTTTGTTGTGGGTTTTTTTCTGTTCTCTTTCCCTCCCCCTCCCCTCTCTGTTTTTCAGGCAGAGTGAGTGTGCTGTGGAGGGCGTGGCTGGTTGTGTGGCTCTGTGATGAGGCTCACTTGTTTCGCCACTAATCATTCCTGCTATAAAAGCCTGGTCAAGTCTCCACTCCTGTGCCAGATTATTCCCGTTGCAGTTGGTAACACAGTGCTCAGTTTCTAGACTATCTCTTGTGAATCTAGTGGCAGACCTCCTTTTCCTGTGCTCACCTGATTCTCCTGTGAGCCTCCAGTGCAGCCACTGTTTGCCACCACCTGCCCTGTTTTTCCTTTTTTTGGTTTACAATAAAAAACCTCGGACTAAACTCCCTGTCTCTGGACCTTTTTGGGGTCCAATTTAAAACTCAAACCTAATTTATAGCATAGCAGTTTTTTCTTTTCCCTCCTTTGACTCTAACAGTAGAGCTTATTCAAACAAGACAACCGCGTCGGGCACAATGCTGTGAAACTGAGAGAAGTCAATATATATCTGTGTAGTTCTATGATGAGACAGGGGCTCTGTTTTAACTATGTAACAGCAGAGCCAGTGAAGACTGCAGTTTTGGCCACCAGGTGTGAAATAGTACTGCAATAACGTTAAGACACATCAGTACAGTTCAACACAGATTATACGACAGCCCAGTGGGGAAATTAGGCCATGAAGTCAAACTGCAACACAGTCGACCAAAATGTCAGGTTTAATCTCATTAATCAATCAAATTCTTAATCTTGCATCATGAACCCATTTAAACTGTACAACAAATGACAATTGATCTGGCAGCTTGATTGTATCAGGAGTTTAAATGTGATTACAAATCCCATGGTAGCCTTCTGCACTGAATCAGATTCACCGACTGGTCTGGCACCTGCCAGAATCATCTGAGCTAGGTTTCGAAGCTGCCGGAATGTCTATCAATCTGGAGCCATAAAATGACTGACAACCTCTGCATCCTGAACTTGTGAAGTGGTTGCATCACCGTTCCCCTGAGATGGAAGCGTTTGCAGCACGCCCCGGGCCAACACCGGGTTAGCAAATAGGTTCAATCCCTGCAGAGGGGCATCATTCATGTCAAGGGAGAGCCTCTGTTATGCAAATAGCTTAGACGGCTGAAGCGAGGCCAGATTTGTGTCATTCTGACCTGATGAAGTTGACACTAACATCAAAAAGGATTTCTGAAGGAATCTCTGGAGTATTGTTGGGGAATTCTGGTACGGGGGCCCCGAGAGCTCAAAACACTGCATTTTAAAAAAACACAAATAATTTCAGACACACAAAGCATGCCGCATTTACTCACGAACACACTGTTTTTGTGTTTTTGGAATTTATTTGTGTTTTGTAATCTTTCACGTTTTTTAGGTTTCATGGGACTGGCCTCCAAGGACCACTGTACTCTAACTGGGCTGAAAGGTTGAGCTCCCTGTTAATTCTGTCAAGCAAAGATACATCTGCCGTCTGCATGTTTTCCCTGGTTTAAAGTGAAGAACTCCTTCCTTCCAAATGCATGTCCACATATGTGGTCATTCTGTTTCCCTTTCGCTCGCTGTAGGCTGTGACAAGATGACGTCGATTGGCGTCATCTAATTGATGTAGTGGGGAGCTCCTCTGTGTCATGACACCTGGCACACCCCTCCTGAATGTCTCAGTGTCAAAAGATTACAGCTGTAGTTGGCTGTAGTCCGCACAGACAGATGAAATCTCTGCTGCTGGTGGCACACTGATTGCATTTTCACCTGCTCACACCAACACTGGAGACTCTTTGTGTGTCCTTGGAGAAGTTTGTCTCAACAAAATTAAATTGACTTTGAGTACGTGCTGCAGCACAATTACACTTGTCTTGTTTTGTATTCCCTCACAATAAGAAGTCTGAACTTTTCATGTGCTGTGTAGGAGTAAAAGAGAAGGTTTTGTGCACTAAAAGTGAAAATTTAAAGACTTTCAGCTCATAGTGAGTTAAGCCCAAAGAGCAGCTCACTGCATTTATCAAAGGATTTCCTGCTGTTTACCAACAACAACCTACATGAAGCTGTGTTGCCTGATTTTCTCACTTTAAAAGAGCTTGCTCATGTCAGCAAACTATACACTCAAAGCTACACCAGTCATGAGGTTGTCTCAATGGTGACCATATTTCAATCAGACCCATATCAAATGTAATATTAAATATTGTTATGGATTAATTTTATATTCACTCTTAACATGATATCCTAATGAATAATTGAAGGTGTGTCAGCTGCCCCAGAAAAAAGTGACCCCTAACTGCCCTCTGAATAAATTAATAATTAAGGGGGCAAACATGAGAGATGAATTTTACTGCTTTGATTAAATTCAATATTTTGTGTAAAGTTATATTTATATAATTAAAATTTTAACTAAGCATGTTTATCATGCATTATAATGTTTTCAGGATGTAGATGTCACCACGTCTTCACATTTCCTCTGAATGCCTTAAAAACAAACAAACAAACAAAAAAAAACCTGTCTGACAACAAGCTTTCATGCTGAGAAAGAGTCATTTCTCTGATGTAGCAGAGCTCAATTGCTATTATTGTTGACAGAAAAAAAAAAATTCTCTCAAAATTGCAAACCAGAGAATCATTACCAAGCTGTCATTTCAAATTATGGTGAAAGTAGAGAGACTTTAACTTTATGGATTCATTAATGGTAATCTGGGCTATTACTGCCCAGTGAGCTTTATATTACCATAGCCCATGTGGAATTTAACCAGAAATATCCCTGTCACTTTCTCAAGCCATCCCAATTATTGCAGCAGGGCTTTACCTTTTCTCTTCAGTGGCACCCTTCTTGCTGCAGTATATTACTTCAATGCGCTTAGTAATTGACTGACTGTCTGACTATATTTGGGAAAAGTACCACAACTATCATAAAATATTGTATTAATCAGGGTGTGATATGCCAATTAACACTATATGTCAGGTTCAAGTCTATTTGCACTAAAGTATAATGATGCTTTGGATGGATTAATTCACAGCACTGCGACCATTATTCCTTCTATATGGATTGTATGGAGGGCAGCACATAAACAGAGTAAAATAGTTTTTTTTGTTGTTTCATTTTTTTAACAGTTTGATACCTTTTGAAACTATATATTGGCAGTTCATAGCTCCTATAAATTGGTTGACTGCATTGTATTGACATTAGACCTAATTTTGATTTAGGCACATTTGAAACTGTTTTGTTAACATGTCTGTAGCCCGTTGGGAATTCTTGTGAGCTGAGGAAGAGTTGTTTGACAGGAGTCCTGATTCAGAGGTCTGTCAAGCAGAAGTGTTAATTAAAAGCCTGACACCAAATAGAAAATGAGCAGCGCAGCGTACTTGTGAATCAGTCTGAAGATGTACGGGTTTGTATATCTCTTGGAATAACTTCACTCATTCACTCCTCTGTAACTCACTCTATTCATACTATACCCCAGTCTAAGACTAAATGGGTGAAGACTTTCTCTGCAGCTTAAGACTGCTCATTTTCACAAATTCATAGCTAGTTAATATTACATGTAGCTTGCCTAATTTCCACTTAAAAGTTTAAACATTGGTGTACTTGAAGTCTGGGCCTACATTAGTGCTAAAAAATGTTAGCATGTTTATTTGACATGTCTTACAAACATAAAGACGGATGACCTGCAACTTTTAATTTCTGAACACAGACAAAACATAAGTCATTGTACTTGGCCCTTAATCCCTTAGAAAAAGCATCATTCATTTAACCGCCCTGGATGGCATTGCCTAGTTGCACTGTTAGGAATCTTGGAGTTATTTTTGACCCGGACATGTCCTTTTGTCTCTCATATAAAACACATGTCCAGGACAACCTTCCTTCATCTACGCAATATTTCAAAGATCGGAAACTGCTGTCTTATGAGGATGCATAAAAACTATTCCATGCATTTGTTTCTTCTAAAGTACTGTAATTCATTACTATCAGGATGTCCAAACAATTCTCTGAAAAGCCTTCAGTTCTCTCTTTCCCTTATACATGTTCATTACAACCTTACATGAAAACAAAAATTTGTTTCTTCTCTTAGTATGTGTTTTGTCCCTCCTTTCCTCTCTCTTCCTGTCTCTGTCTTACAGGTGCTGAATCATCTCTGCTCCATGTTCCCACTCAGTACCTGCTGCTGCAGGAGTCACCTTTAGTTATCATAACACACAAAATCACTTCTTCATTTTCTCCCCTGATGCTAATATTTACGAGTGCACATTTAGTGCTACCAGGCTCCAATCACTGTTTACATCTGCGTCCTTTGCTGGCATTCTCCTCCTGCTTTAGTTTTCTCTCCATCCCTCTACACCCCACCTTTCCTCTCTTTCATTATCTGTCTAGCTATCTCCCTCTCTCAACCCAACCAGTCGAGGCAGATGGCTGCCCTCCCTGAGCCCTGTTCTGCCTCTTAAAGGAAGTTTTTCCTTGCCCCTGTCACCAAGTGCTTGCTCTTGGAGGGATATGTTGGGTTTCTTTAACAACTTCATAAAGACTTTTGTCCAGTCTTGCTCTATGTGTAAAGTGCCTTGATGTAACTCTATAAATAAATTTCATTTGATTTATCACACTATGCTATGGAAGGGTGAGGGGTGAGGGGTGAGGGTGGGAGGGGGGTAATCATTTGAAGATGCTGTGAAGTTTGACTTAAAACAGCACAAACACTGCCTGGATATCTGAGAGGGGAAAAAGCCACCCAGTTGTATTATCAGGGGCTAGGAACCTGTAGCTGTGGAGCAATGGCCTCAGGTGCTCCAACCTCCATTTAATGAGTAACACGCTGAGAACCTATTAGGAAGACAGACACAAACAACAGCCAAACCAGAACAGGCAGCGTGGATGTGGATGGATGTGTCTCTGCCCACCTGTCTGTGTATGTATAAATAGGCTGAGGTTCTTCACGTGGCACTAAATTGAGGTAAAGAACATGACTGAATGAATAAACAACAACAGATCACCTTGATGTCTCAAAGACAATGCCTTCTGCACAAAATTTACAGTGTTTTCTCACTCATTCATCTTTTAAAGCATTGTTTCGATGTGTATATGTTTGAGGAGAGGGCAATACAATTTTTTGAGGAAGAAGGCAGTAAACAGGATGAGATTTAAAATGGCTTTCTTTCCATTCTGGCTTGGTTGGACTTATCGTTTGTTTCTGTCCTCATGGCCTAACTTCTGATCTTGCCTTTATCCACCTCTAACAATGAGTTCACCAGCCATTTTCTACTACTGTACAACAACTTTGAAATATTTATTTTTTCTTTCCCAGATCGCTGCCTTTTTACACATTGCTCTTTTCTCCCAGTGCTCTTTTCTGCTGTTGCTTTATATCCAGCCTCCTACAAACAAATACAGCTGTCCATCAAAAGTTTACATTACCCAACTCTGCAAATCCATTTAAGAGTCCAGGAGAGTAAAAAAAACAGATCAAGGACATGGCCCACTATTCTAATCCATTACACAACAACAGACAGGTTTGGTCAGGAAATAAGATTTGAATTGTCCAACAGCATATACCTGTTCCTG
Organism: Echeneis naucrates; assembly: GCF_900963305.1. NCBI lineage: Eukaryota > Metazoa > Chordata > Actinopteri > Carangiformes > Echeneidae > Echeneis > Echeneis naucrates. Next base: position 7,233,810 of record NC_042511.1, read on the forward strand.
AATTTGCGGTCTGCATTTAGCCATTAACAGGGGTCTTAAAGCTTATTTGGCTTTCTTGCACAGCACGGATACACAGAACATAACACTTTGTGCCCACAAGTGAGATTGATGGGACATATAGGGGACATATATGAAAACCTAAAAGTACACCATTAAATACTCATCGACAAAACTGTGTGAAAGACATGGGTTACATGACAAATTGTGAACTACGCTAACAAGATAAATCAGCATCATAAAATGTTATTTAATTTTCATAACAACCACATGCTCTTGTTCATTGAATAAACTCATCAATTGCCAAACCCCAGTTAGCTCCTGTTAGTTGGACAACAATAAAAGACAGAAGCCAGTACGTTTTATGTAGTTTTTCAAAGCTGCACATGCTAACAATGTGGCTCACTAGGTGGGGTTATGTGCTTGGTTAATTAGTCAGGATCAAAGATAGAGGAAACTATGCCAGCATCTAATCTAAACTGCTTTGAATCAAACAGTGAGAACACTAGGGCCTTTTGCAAACCTTCTGAGATTTTTAAATTGAAGCACCACAGCACTTGGTTCAGAACCTTTTCTCTAGATGGCCACATGCAAGCCAATCTGCTCCCTTTTCATTGGCAACAATTGAAAAAAGATGATGGTGCTCAGGGAAAAAAATATCTTAATCTCTCTATAATGCAGGGCTTAAAGTATTTCGTCACCATGCGAGTGTTGTTAGACTGCGATTAAAAAAAGATCAACATTAAAAAAAAACCTTGTTGATGCGGGATATTGTCAGGTTCGAGCAGTCAAGTGAGTTTGCCTAACAATGAGACTAACGCAGCTTTCCCTCTCAACCAAACGAACATCACTAACCAATCAGAAGTAGGGGAGGGGTGGTCTTGGTTGAGATCCAGCAGCAGGTGTTGCTGCATTCATAGCGACTTGGGAAAAAGTGAGCTCTAGGTTGCCAAACTTGGAAATTACCGCTTACAAAATAAACATAAATGGCTGCTGCCCATATTTTAGTGTTCAGCAAACAGTGACAATATGCCAAACTTATTTTTTCTCCTCAAAATTAACCTATGGCGTGAACGCTATGATATTGGAATTTCCGAGTTGGAATATAGATTTCTCAGTTCTGAGCTTTGATGAACGCAACATCAAAACTGGCAAAGCCACTGTTGGAGATGCTGGACAGCAAGCTTCACTGTTTTTTTTTTAGGGATGAGTGAGTACAACACTATCCGTATCCGTATCCATATCTATCCAACCATTATCTGTATCCGTATGAACCAGAAGTGGGTGTGGTTTATATGAAAGTTGTATTTTTAAGCCTGAAATTGATCTGGGTTGATCAGAAGTTGCCATATTTATTGTAAGCCTCAATATATTTTTTTTATTCACAGCTTAATTTGCATTACACCAAGGTAAGAAGAGAGAGCCGACCGAAAAAAATATCTGGAGAGTGTAATTATCCCGCCGATAGTTTTCACTTCCGGTGGGCGTGGCTTTCGGAGTATGACTTGTTCCAGCAGAGTATCCGGCTCAAAGTTGTAAAGTATTTTTTTTTTTTTTTTATAAAAATTAACTTTAGTTTTTTGTAGTAAACTGTATTTATTATTTGTTTCATAATTTGTATTTAGAATCTGAATACAATAGTTTACTGTCACACTGTAACTGTTTACAAATTGTTTTTGTATAATTTTGCCCTTTACTGAATTAAATGGTTGCTAATCGAATAATTCCTCAAATTAATTATCTTAACTGAGTTTAATATTTAACATTATCATCTTTAATTTCTAAATTATTTTTCTGCCGCGCCGGAAAAAAGTTAATGCTCGGGATTTTTTTTACTTTAAACCCTGTATACACATCATTCATTCATTCATTCATTCATTCATCTTCAACCGCTTATCCGCTTCTGGGTCGTGGAGTGCTGGTGCCAATCCCACTACAACGGACTGTCGGACTACAACACACACTCCTCATGTATGAAGTTCCTTGCCGATGATCGAAATGGGACCAGGGGGAGCCAAGGGGTTCTCAGCTCCCCTGAAAACATGATATGTGAATTTTTGGGGGGTCTCTAAAATATTGGCAAAAGTAATTTTTTTCTGCATGCATTTCTTTCTTTTTTTTCTTGTATTGTCATAATCATGGATCATGTGTATGATTTGCGCATGAGGGTGATTCATCACTGTTTCACCTGTTTAAAGATGTCGGCCTGACTGCCATTCCTGTCGTCACCATCGCAGCGTGGGGGCGCTCTGTCTTAAACGTCACTTTAAATCAGACATGGAAACGAAAAACAAGACCCGCTCTGGACCTGCTCAGTTCCGGAGCTAAACCGTATTTACTGCCACGTTTTGTCACCGTGTCCTAAAGAAAACAGGGAAACCTACTCGCAAATTTCGGATTTCCAAAGAAATCGAAGACGAATGACTCCGAGGAGCAGCGAGAGGCGAGTTCTTCGGCAGATGCTAGCTTGAGGACAGCCGACACCACCGCTGCACCTGCGGGGACTGCTTCCGGTGAAAGCCCGCCAACAGCCGGGCCGACAGAGGCTGGAGATGGGGCTAACGACAGCTCAGAGGCCGCTGATGAAGGTGACTCCACCTGCCTCTGGAGAGAACCGAAGTCCCGCAACACCTGGCTGTTTGTTCAGGATGGAAACGTTGGAGACACAAAAAGTCTTCTGCTTTGTGAAAAGGTCATTGGCACGCATTTATCAGAAGAGTGGATGAACGGAGATGTAAGCAGCCACCATCAGGTCATCACCTGTCCACATCATGGGCTTCTGGACCAACAGCAGAGGAAGCTGATCCCAGGCCTGTGTTTTAAGGTAAGGGCTGATCTGGCTGTGTTGGACATGATGTTGCTGAGGATTGGATCTCTTGTAGGCAGCCTGGCCTATTTTGTCATTATGATGATCGTGTGTGTGGTGTCATTGATTGGTTTGTTGATGTGTGTTGTTGTATCTCTCAGGTTATTTTGCACACGTTAATGCAGACTTGATTCCTTGTAGCCAGACTGGTTTGGTTTTGATTCAGATTTGATTCTGATTTGTTGCCTGTGTGGAGCTCGTATGTGATATGTGGTTATATGTGCTGACATAAGGAAAACAGGCCTACAGTGATAATGGATGTGTTTTCAGTAAGTCCTCACTCTGAGGCACGCGCAAGCGTCCTTCCCCCCAATATAAGTGAGCCCCCCCAACAGCCACGGTATAGTTTGCACACTAGGATCAGGAGTAGATAAGTGACTGTTTTTCTGCAATTAACTCTTTGAATTTTGATAACATTTGCCCACTTTATCTACGTTGAGCTACTGGTCACATCACAGTAAGGCTGTTGCATTATAAATGATGGAATTGAGGTATCTTCTGTTTGTTATGAATTTAGCTTTTGTGAGAGGAAGCATTGATTTGTTTTTGAGCAGTTACATGTTGTTGCTACTCTGAGTATCTTATTGATAGATACATCTGAAATTTAGAGAAAAGCTTCAGACTTTTTCTTCTTTTTTTTTGAAAGGAAGAAGTCTTTATGAAAGGCACATGTACATAAGCATAAGCAGGTTCTTCTTTTGTTTTGCTCCTGTATTAATATTATTAATTTGTTTGCTGGCACTCAAATGTGGTTTTCAAATTTTGCAGGATCAGCTTTAAACATTAATGCATTCAGCAGTGGAGGTATTGCAGAGATTATGGCTGACTGTTTTGTTTTGTTCCTCGTATTTTGCAGCACATTTGAACTATTACTATTTCCTCTCAACAAATAATAAACATAATAAACAAAAGAATCTGCTGTACTGTAGTCAACCTTAATAGCAATCAATATAAGACTGAAAACAGTGAGTGAAAGGTTGAAATTACCAACAATGCTTTGAAATAACTTCATTAGTCTCTTTCAGGACTGTGACATCTCTGATATCATTTAGGCATCAAGAGTTGGTCACTTTAATGCCTATTTTGTGTATGTAGGGACATTATAGAATATTAACCAAATGTCCTCCCCTCTATCTACATTTGCATAATGTCTCTCTAGCTAATGTGCACAGGTGTTTTAATGGGCAAACAAACGCAGCAGTCTTCACATTTGTCAACTGGCTCAATCTCTTGGTCACTCTTTCTCTCTCACGAAAACACGCTAAGCGCCTTGTTTGCCCATCCATCATGCAGGGAGGCAGATGATTGGCCGCTTCGGACTACTCCTCATAACAACAATCTCTGCATGGTAACTGTTACTGAGGAGAGAAAATTACCAAACCCACTGAGATACAACCTGCTAAAAATAGCTGCCATCAAAAATCCCTGCTGCCTGTTACACCGTGTGTGTGTGTGTGTGTGTGTGTGTGTGTGTGTGTGTGTGTGTGTGGCAGACAGACAGAAATATGGAGAGAAAGAGAGGGGTAACATGACACAGCGAATGATTGAGTGACAGATTGACTGACATTCTAAATGGCTGACTGATTGTATGATTGATTTACTTACCACCTCCTGTCTGCGCTAAGTAAGTGGCATAAATCAGCACTGCAGAGAGGAGCGACACTTTCAAAGACTCTGGATATTTCTGGCTATTTCAAGAGAGATAAGTTACTGACCATTACCTAAACCCACTTGGAGGCAGCTCACATTGAAAATATATGGCCAGCACTCAATACAGCTGTGTGTTATTGGGTATGAGTGAGAGAGAGACGGAGGAAGCCAAAGAAGCCGGTGACGTGCCGATGTGTCTTCTTTGATGATGTGATGATCTCCTTTGATGTATTCATATTTACAGACATGACCCAAGGGCCAAGAGTGTATTTAGGTACTATACTGAGCTGGGTTAAATGCAGGAATATAATATCTGTGTGTGCACGCTGTGTGCATCCATGTGTGAGTTTCTGTCCAGAGTGAAGAGCCTGTCTTTAAGCTTTTCTTGCTTCAGTTGCTTTCAGTGGCAGATAGTGTAGGTAAAGTCCCAAAAGTCAGTGAACTGGTATCGAAAATAAATCAGCAGTCCAAATAAAGCTAAAAGCCAAAACTATGACATTTGAAGGCAAAGTTGAACTTTGAGCTCTTATTCCTCTATGCTGACTGTCAATATTTGTATCACTATTGTGATAACTGTGTTTGCCACATTGGCCTGATGAAAACAAACCAAAGGGGGGGGTTGACACGATGTTATGGGAAGGTTGGTGGGCAAAGTAAATAAGTAAGAATTGCAAATTATTACATCAGGCCGAAAATATAACTTTTGAGAGTTCAAGTTCATGGTTTTCCTTTTTCCCCTCTCTTGAAGGCATACAAGGACAAACAGTAGTAACAGCAAACAAACTGTAGGAATATTTGAATTTGCACGCATGCAGGAGGTTGAAGTAAAGGAGCGTTTGTAGGATGGATGGTTTGTTTTCTCTTTTCCTGCAGAAAGGCCCACAGTGTACACTTGTGCAGTTGGAATGATCTCTTTCACAGTCCAAGGAAACCTTAAAAATTTCAAAACAAACACACACAAACACATTCCGTCAGCATAATATCAATACATATTGGCACGCCGCTGTTGTGTCCTGCCATCCCTACTATATTCCCTCCTCTCAGAAAAACTGCAGCATATTCTGCCAGCTGGAAGCCTTAGTGATTATTTAACTGCTCTGGGCTTAGCTTGGCAGCCCGCGAAGGGAGGATGAGGGAGGAGAGGAAACGACAGAGGGAGGAGAAGGGAGGAATTAGCAAGAGATGAGGTGCTACACGGGGGGTGGGGGTGTGTGTGTGTGTGTGTGTACACACGTGTGTATTTTCGTGGGTTTTTGTAAATTGTGTGAGCTCGTGAATGCTCTAAAAGCATTAATGTGCGAAAATTCACTAAGAGCATCGCTGAGCCGATTTTAGAGTGTCAGATCCGCTTCCCACCTGCGTGCATGGCAAGTTCTCCTTCAATCAGGAATGATGTGACAGTGAATCCAGCTATATGGATCAGACCCTAAAATATCAGCCCCCCCAGCTCTGAAACGACCTTAACCCCCACCTCTTTAGCTCACCCTTCCTGAAGGATGATACAACAAATAATTAGCAGAGATGCTGTTGTACTGGAGAGACAAAGAATACAGGGAAGAATCCTCTCAACGTGCTGAGAATAGTAACATTCAGATTTCTCTAAAGCAAAAATAACATTTTATAATCCAGTAATTGATATCCAATTGTGGAATGCTGCGTGCAACGTTAATGCCCTAAAGAATTCTCCAGAAGATATTTCACAGATTTTGGCATGATGTTGATCCAAAAACATGTTACCAAAGCATACACACATGGACATTTCTCTTTAATGACAAGCAGTAATTTGGTTTGATATTGCCACATACCCAGCTTCACCACTAAGAATTTGAATATTTTCTTCTGTTGAAAGGGTGAATAAAAGATCAGGAGAATGGAATTTTAAAAGGAAGATTTTTACTTCAAACATGTCTGCGTCTTCTCTGATTTCTCTGCCATATTGGCGATCCATTTAGATTTTCATCAGTACGTGTGAGATGAGTTAACCACAGTCACTGAGTGACACTGCCGTCATCAATGGCGCTCCAAAGGCCAGTTGGGGGTTTTATGATGTCATAAAGTTGCTCATATGATGTAAAATGGAGGTTTTGTCAACAAACAACTTTTTTTTTTTTTTTTTTTTTTTTTTTGAGAGAAGAGAGACTGCAGCTACTTGTAAAAACCTGAAGAGAAACCAACTTTGAAAGGATAAAATGTCCAGTATCAATAGGGCATGTGGGGTGACTGAGTGAATTGATGAGTAAATGATATGAATCATCAGTGGCCTTCAAAGTTGCCCCATCTCAACCCATTCGAAAACCTATGGGAGATTTTGCGATGATGAATACCAACATAAAAACACCTAATGTGAAAGAATATATTTAGATCATCTGTCCAGTTGAGTTCACCCTTGTAGAATCAATAGATAAGATCAATTCTGGCTCTGAAGGTGCACCTCACAGAGAGACTTTGATTTGAACTCATCCATACCTGAATACACACACACACACACACACACACACACACACACACACACACACACACACACAGTACAGGCCAAACGTTTGGACACACCTTCTCATTCAAATGAATAGGTAAGTGTGTCCAAACTTTTGGCCTGTACTGTATATATTTAATAAATAAATAAAATTAACCCGCTCACAGAGCACACTGATCTACAGGATATGCTTGTCCTGTCTTTGCTGGATAGGAAAATGTTGCAGAATGAGGGGGCTGTGCTGTGGCAGAGGCACATTGTGCTCGAGAGCAGTTTGTGGGATCTTCCTTTTACAGAGCTGAAAGCCTTCATCATCCTGTTTCTTGTATCAATTTGTAACCAACAACAAAAAAAGCAAAGAGAGAGAGTTTTTGGTCAGTGGTATGGGGGCTAGTTTTTTTGAATGAGGTGATGCTAAGTAATGGCTAGAGGGGACTAATGCACTACGTGTGCTTTGATAATAAACATGCCCGCCACTCAAAGACACGTTTGTGCTGATGTCAGACATGTTGGGTGTTCCCTGCTATCAGCCTGGGGCACACTTCGCTGTGGACGGGCAGCTCTTCACCAAAGCACAGCTGCAACTTTACTTCATATATGCCAAACAATCAAGGCACTTGTGGAATACAATTCTGGTTAGCTGGTGATATGTCAACCAAGCAACAGTTTGATGGCTTCTGACTACTGAGTGGGGATGAAATGTGACCATTGCATTTAGGTCTGGGAGAGGGTGTGCTCTTAAAGCCGGTGTCGTCACATTGGCAAAGGGGATGACATGTAAGAAGTGAAAACTTTTGTCCCAACCTCACTAAGCACCTGCTGAAGAGGAAGAATAGGCTGTAAACACAGCCAGATGGAAGAAGAGAGCTGTTCTCACCCAAGATCCTGAAACATGAGCGACTCATACAGTGTATGAGAGCTAACAAAGAAAAAGTGTCACATTCCCCAGAACAGTTCACCACACTGTTTCACTGGTAGTGTCAAGGAGAGATTCTCTACAGCATCACTGAGGCACATTATAGGATGGTTTTACTATAGGAATGGCTACTATTCTGTGCCTTTCTAATGGAAATATTATTAGCAACACGATTATTATTATTATTATTATTATTATTATTATTATTGTTGCATACATATACAGCCTGCAAATTCGCATAATCATAGGTTGACACATTCAACTAGATGACTCATCTTTATTTGGCACAACTGGAAGATGGCCGCTGTGTCCTGTTCTGTGTCAGTTGGCAAAGGAACGGCAAGCAGGTGACATGCCCATCAAGTCACGCAGGGCATGGAGTCACAGCAGCCACAACCAGCTAAAGGGCAGTGTCAGCAACAGTTGCAACTTTTGTTGAGGATGTCCACTGTATTAATAGAGTTGTGTAAATGTAGGTGTCATGTAGTGCAGCATCATTCCTTTTCTTCTGCAATGAGTTAAAATACAGACAGTCCAAAGCTAGACATCGTAACGTAAAGAACTTCTCATTTCCATACGTGGGGTCATAGTATCATTATCAATTAATTTCCATGATGAAATAAGACTAATGTTTTCATTTATAATGATCTTGTGAATGTTTTTGTTTGTTTCTAAATTAAAGTTGTACTTTTTTTTATAAATTAAAGTCATGTCACTTCAGTAGTATTGTAGATATTTGGGGAGGGGCATTACACTGTTTCTCATGTAATTAGTTATGAAAGTATGATTCATTACGATAAATGATTCTTATATAATAATGTGCAACTTTCCTCAATTAATCTTTGGCAACAGCTTTTTTAAGTGAAAAAACTTTCATCAGCTCTAACACAGTTAGCGACGAGCTTGTGAACACAAGGTAGGATTCAGCTCCAGAAGGTCCAGATATTACTCCTAATAGTTGCTAGAGACTCTTCTTCTCTGAATGGCCAGAGGGAATGACTCCAAATGAATGACATTGTCGTCCTGTAATTGCTGATGAGTAGATAAACAACTGTTTCTCTGGCAGCTTTGCCATAGCAATGTGAAAATTGTTTCTACGTCAGTGCCAGATTTACAACTTGCCCCCAGGTGTCCAAAAGGTTGTTTTTTTGTTTTTTGTTTTTTTTTTTCAAGAGAAAAAAAAAAAAAAGAAGAAAAAATTACTTTGACCATAGATGGGATTAGGAGCTCCAAGTCCACATCCATCGAACTAATTATTTTTTTCTCTTTTTTTTTTTTTGTTTTTGTTTCATGGGGTCCACAAATTCTAGTGAACAATTTCTAGTAAATTGAGTTGATCGTTTTGTGTAATTGTTACCATCTGCTATCACCATCTGTGTTTGCCACAGGTGTATACGTGTGTAACATATTAATAGTCATTGTAATCTCAGGAGTCATATTCATTTTATTTTGTTTTTTGTTAAAGGTTATTAGTCTATTTTTATTTTCTTTCAAATTGCTGCATGCAAGAGACGAGGCATAATATGAAAATATCCAGAAAGACCTGTTGCAGCAAAAAGCAATATTCTCTCTCTCTCTGTCTCTCTCTCTCTCTCTCTCTCTCTCTGTCTCTCTCTCTCTCTCTCTCTGTCTCTCTCTCTGTCTCTCTCTCTCTCTCTCTCTGTCTCTCTCTCTGTCTCTCTCTCTCTCTCTCTCTGTCTCTCTCTCTGTCTCTCTGTGTGTGTGTGTTCAGCTGTAGACTCACTTATGGGGACTGACTTCTTCCATCCCTTTGTTCTTGTGTGAGTATTTTTGGACTGACTGGACTTTTTTCTTCTTTTTATTCTTTTTGGTTTGTCCTCACGGTGACCCGTCATTGCTGATTTTAGAGTTCGTGGTTGCAATGGTGAGACTCAAAGGAATGAAAGGTTCCATCCACTGTCCTCTAATGTAACAAAAACCACTGCGTGTGTGTTTATTTTTCTATTCATGGGTGTGTATGGTTGCATCTGAAGATATAAAACCAGTAAATAGAACATTTTAACCTCAGTGGGAATGTCTGTAAGAACTTTCTTGCTGATTCAGGACCACTGAGTAAAGATGTTGTTGTATATATGTGTGTGTCTGTGTAAGAACAGCCTCAGCACATTTATGACACGGTTGCATGCATTTCTGTATTTGTGGACCAAAAGCAGTGTGTATTCCTTTGACATATAAATACATGCGTGTTTATGTTTCACACACATTGAAGCATTTACCAAAGTGTGGAGGAAAATGTGACTGCTGAATCCACAATGTAGAAAAAGAAAAAACGTTCCATCTCATGTTCGCTTTCATCACCTTCCTTTCCTCTTCCTACCATTATTCTCTGAATGCTCAAAAGCCCCATTCATATTCTAAATCATTTACAATTAAATTCTCCTCACCACATATTTTAATAACATGAGGCTGTGATAAGCGCACTATTTTACAATATAATGACTTCCTGTGTAAGGTCAGTAGTGACCATTATTATTTTATATCAAGCAAGCTTTAGGATCTTATATATAAAGATTACATATTGATGACCGTGTTATAGACTATACCCATAATTTAATCACACTATCCATTACTGAACTTTATGACCGCAGGTCTCAGCAGCAGTGCAAAAAAAGGAATAAGAAAAAGCCAAGCAGTTAATCGTAACATGAAGTTAGTACATGAAAGGTTCTACAGTTGTACAGGAAGGAAGAGACGAGCACACCAACACTTCATTTAAATCCGTGCCCATATTTAATTCCTTTCTGTATGGTCCATTATATTTTCCTCCTCGCTTCAAGCTTTTTAATGAGTGTCGTCATTCTGCAAGTTACAGTCTGAAGCTATGCTCCGAGCGACATCTTTACACTCCAGTCCACATTATCGAGACAGCTCCCCCTGTCCTCATTCTCCCTCGTTCTCCACTTTCTCAGACAGTTGCCGGCTCTATGTCCGTCCAATTGGCGAATGCTTTAAGTGACAGCTTCCCACCTTCCTCCAGCATTTAATAGTTTTCCTTTTGGTGAAGCAGTTTGCTACTCTCTTCTGACGCCAACTCCAACTTCTCTCATGTCTCCTCTGCACATACTCTTTCCCTCTTTATGCTACTCTTCTCCATATCTGCTGTTAGTCCTCTTTGGCTGCATTCCTTAGAAACATACTTTGTTTGGAATAATGTACATTCACTTTGAGAATGTCTGTGCATATTTGCATACACTTTATTTCCCCCAACCCCCAAATATTCTTGACTTGGGTGCTGAACTTCTGGGTGCTGCAAGAAACATCAGCAAACAACATTGTGACTTCTCACTGTTGCAGGATTATATTACAATACTGTGGTTATCAGAATGGTTTTTTTATTATTAATTAAAATGAATTTTATTCAATTTCAAACTATTTTTGTTGAAGTTTTGTTTTGTTCTGTTTTCCTTCTGTACTCATTACACAGGACTGAAAAGGTCAAAAAAATTAAATGGAGCAGACGTTTGCTGTCACTTAAATCTGCTGAAGGAAAACATGCACGGCAAACCAAATAATTTACCCAGTGAAAAGCAACAGCTTTGTGAAATAGTAAAAAAAAACCTCCTTGTCACTTAAATCTCTAAATGACACAGTCATTCTGTTTTATTCAATGAGAACTCTGTTCAAGGGTACCAAAGGTTTTGTCTAAAATACAATCTTTTCTTTGGATTGATTTCAAATATAAAATATCCCAACACTGTTAGAACCAGTATTTGTTGATCAACAATGAGTGAAATTACCACGCTTCATGTGAAATTGGTCTTATAGTGAGTCCAACTCGTCAGGAATGGTAACAAAAATCCCACAAAAAAAAGCTATTGACGAAAAACAAAACCAAACCAAAAACACTAGCCATCTCTGAAAGTTTCCTACTTTAATCTTAATCAGACAAAAAAACACTGATGCCTTTTTGTTTAAGTCTACACTTTTAAGAAAGGGCATGTCAATGTTTTCTTTTAGTTTTTTGATTTCTTTAAATCAATCTTATTTTATTAGTCCTATGCATTTACTGAATGGCCTTTCCTTTTCAGAGGCATTTTCCATGAAAACTTTATACAGGATCTATCCATGTTAGTTAAACTCATGGCCACAGGTGGCTCTGTGATAGGTAAATGTTGTGTCTTATACTAAAGACACATTTATGCCTAGTGTGGCTCTGCATTTTTGGCTCCCCAGACGTTATAGTGCAATCTGGCCACATGATGGACTTGTCAGAACAGCTACTACAGGTTATAGCCTGTCAGAGACGGTGTTTCGGCCACCATGACCAGTCTCTGTGTGAAATCATGGATCAGCTGAAGGAGATTACACAGGAGAGCTTATACTTTGGCAGCTGCCCCCAGTTCTCCTGCAGCAGCTGACCAATGAGTGCCAGGAGCTGGTCAGCATGTGCTTCCCTTCCTTGTTGTTCCAGAGCGCCACATTTCTCTACTAGCCAAGTTTTCTGATAACCCAAACACCTGTTGCCAGTTTCTTACCGTGCAGGTTAGCCTTTAGCACCAGGCCTACCAGAGATGCTAGTTAAGCAGTTAAATTGTCTTACCTGGTTAATCTATTATAGGGCTGAAATGATTCCTCAAATAATTCAAGTATCTTGATTACAAAAAATGATCAAGGAATTTCCACTGCCTCAAGGAATCGTTTAATTTTTACAGAGCACAATGCGCTGATATCACACATGCAAAGGAAAAAGAAGGAGGGGGCAGACGTTTTTGGTTTTAGCAGCGGGAAGATAGAGACAGAGCGCAACTGTGACTGCCTGTTCTTCAAGGCTGATGTGAAGCTGAAAACAGCGCCTCTCGTCTTCCTGCCTGTATCCACTTCTTGTCTTAAATGCTCATTTTTTTCTTTTTTGGCAGCTTCTAAAAACTTAGATTAGGGTTCTTTACCATGTTAGTGGATCACCCTACCGCACAGCAGCTTTTGGGCGTTTGTTTGTGTTTGCTGGCACACAGAGAGTGACAAGAGACACCTTCACCGAATACAAAGTCAATGGAGAGCTCTTGATTTTTTTTTTTTATTTTTTTTTTTCCCTCCTCTGGTGTGGGCGGGGCTTAAATGTGCTCTGTCTCTATGGAGGAAAGACATGACGAAAATGAAAGCGGTGATATAGGTAAATGTTCATTGTCTAAAAGGAAACCAATTGTTCATTAAGTGAAATGCCTTATTTTCTCATGTATATTTATAATTGCTCTTTAACTAAACACAAATGTGTTTTATCCAATTACTCAATTAATCGATAGAATTTTCAGTAGAAAACTTGATTACTTAAATATTTGATAGCAACAGCCGTAATCTGTTAGGAGGCTCCACACTCAGTCTCTGCAAAGCCCCCTCTTTGAGCAAGGCTCACCCTTTGTGCTGTCTTTTTTTTTTTTTTTGCCTTCACAGCTGAGCTCAAGGGAGCTTAATAAAGTTCCATCAGGGTCGACTCAGTGTCCAGGAATACACTATTCAGTTTCAGAGCCTAGCTGTTGAATCTGATTGGATGCCCTAATCACTCCCTCCAAAATGGTCTGAGATTGGAAAGGAAATGGCCTCCCAAGGGAATCTTACATCTTGAGACAAGGCCATAGAGTTAACTATCAAAAATCAGGACAAGGCTCTCTGTGGCTCATGGATCCCATAACATCTGTTTCCTGGCTGGTTCCCCAAAGTTCTACCACGTTTTGCAGAAAAGGCTCAGTCAGCTCTGGCCCTGGGCCCATGCAGGTAAACTGTGTCCTCTGTCTCTGGAGGAAAGAGCTCCAACGATTAATTCCTGTCCTGTTTATGCTGTGACCAGGCACACTTTCTCATCACCAGCCCAGTTCATCCAGCTAAAGGACTGTCTTATTGGCAGTGTGGGAGATACTGACCAGTCATGCTGCTAGCTCTCTAACCTGGATGCTGCCCTGGTGTGGTGATATAAATGATTCTGCCTTGTTGCCCTCACTGACTCCAGTGCAGCCAAGAGTTTTGATTGCTAGGTTTGTTATCAACTTGTAACTAAGATGTGCTTTTGGATGTTTCACTAGACACCCCAACCTTATATGGCATTAAGTTAGCCCATGTGGACTGAAGACTGTCCCTCCATCTGTCTGGGAATCATCAAAAAGTAATCAGTTTCCAGTCACTGAATGAATCTAATATCACCTTGGTAGTTATCTTGGTAGTTCTGATGTCTACCACAACCTGGCCCCCTTCAGTAAGTGCAAAGCTCCATCACTTCCTCTTCATCACTCCTTCAACTGTGCTAATGACCTCTTGCTTGGAGGCCACTCTCACAAGCAGGCCATGGAGAAAAACATCCACGATTCCTTGGCTGCTGGAATAATTTGGCCATCGCCTTCTATGGTGGGTGTGGGTTTTTTCTTTGTGGGGAAAAGATGGCACATTAAGGCCATGTATTGATTGTACCTCACTAGTACAGACTACTGGCAAGAAACATTACAGTCAGGAATAAATCCTCTGCCTCTAACTGTCTCACCCCTTCTTCCACTCCATGGAGCCACTCTCTTCACAAAGCTAAATTTGAGCAACTGCAACCACCAGGAGGAGATGAATGGAAGAGGGCTTTTAGCACTCCCATTGGGCATTTTGAATATTTAGTAATGCTTTTTGGTTGAACTAAGCCCCTGCCATCTTCCAGGTTCTTAAACAATATTGTTAGGGACATGAGTAATCACTTCCATCTTTGTATATTTAGACGATTCTCAACTTCTCCAAATCCCTTGCTTAGCATAAAGAACAAGTCCAAAAGGTCTGGGAGCACCTCCTGGAGAATAAACAGTTCACAGTATCAAAGTGGAAGATTTTGAACTCTACGCCTCAATTGTCTCTTTCCTGGGGAATGTTATCTCACAGGGAGAGGTACAGATCCATCTGCACCTGAAGTGTCCAGGGTGAGGTGCATCCATTTGTTGCGTGGACCGACCACAAATCCCTCTTAAATACAGACAGCCAAGCAACTGAACTCAAGGCAAGCACAGTGGACCCTGTTCTTCAGCAGGTTTGGTTCATCCTCATGTATTGCCCAAGCTCTCAGAATGTCGAACCTGATGCCCTAACCTGCCAGTTCATTGCTGAGGACTCTGCCTGTGATGCAGAACCACTCCTACCTTCTTCATCCATGGTAGTCACTATTACCTGGGGGATTCAAGCTAAGGCCCACCAAGCCCAGGACACTCCACCTGACTGGGTAATTGTCCTTTTATTTGCCCAACATGTCTGTTCACAGGTTCTCCTGTGGGCTCACTCTTTATATCTTACCCGCCACCCTGGAATCCATACAATAGTTGCCTTCCTCCACCAGGGGTTCTGTTTCCCATCTATGGACCAACCTGATCCTTGCTGCCCTGAACTCCCCTACTACGCTATGTTCTGGTTTGCTATGTCCCCCTGCCAATTACACACTGCCCCTGGTCAGTGATTGCAGTTTATTCTGTTTCTGGACTCCCTCCATCTTAAGGTTATACCGCTATACTCATGATAGTTGACAGATTTTTCAAACCTGCTCATTTTATTGCCCTGCCTAAACTTCCATCTGCCACAGAGAGAGTTGACTTACTGGGCACAATGTTTTCCATCGCCATGATTTAGATTCTCATATTGCCTCTGACAGAGGTCCCCAGTTCACATCTGAATTGTGGACAGCATCTTGCACCCCCTAGGGAGGGACTGCCAGTCTCTTCAGGATATCATCCCCAAACAAACAACCAGACAGAACAGGTAAATCCGGAGATGGAGGCTGCGCTTCACTGTCGGGGGGGACGACACACATACTAGTGTGTATGTGTCTCCCTCTCTACCACTTCCGTCCGCTGCAACTCATTACCAGATTTGTACTTATACCCGCCTCTGACTCAGTTTTCACTGTTAAGTCTCTCTCCTGCCTTTTCAACTTGTGAAGCCCTAATGTGTTCGAAGCTGTTTTTCTCTGACTCAGATCCCTGACCTGACTCCTGCTACCAGCCCTCTTGTGACCTCAGCCTAGAACCTGCTTCCATCAAGCCTGCCATCCTATCACTCCACACCTTGGTCCTGCTTCCTTTCCCCCTCCATAAAAAACTCTTTCAACTGCCCCTTTGTGTCTGAGTGTGGTTCTGCATTTGAGTCCTCTAACCTCAGACCTTACAATCACAGGGTTTCAAAATGCCTTAAAAACACAAGGAAGCAAAAGTAAAGAGCAAAAAGTTCAAACCATTTGTCTGCTGCTATAAAAGGTTTGTATTTTTTTTTTATTACTGTTCATTTTCAGTTTGGGTTTAATCAGTAAAAAATGTAAACCTAAATGTTTCTCTTTTTTTTCTTTTTTTTTTTTTTTTAAATTTAATTCATGCATTTGTGTATTCACTGAGGACAGACGAATTAACTACTCAAAATGAGCTGCATTTGTCTCATTGTCCGGAAAAATTCAACTGGACACAGCAACTACAACAGATGACATGTAGATGTGGACACAAGATACAGCTCTGAGTTGAGGATTAAGTCAAGTCTCAAAAGTGAAACAAACTTGTTTATTGAATTCTGTTTACATTTTATTTTTTAACTGCCCAGCAATAGTTATGGGTGCAGCAACTTTGTGGCTCTTCACTGCAGTTAATTACCAAAAATCCTTCATGACAACTATCATCACTGCTATAGTAATGTGGATGCTTAAACTGGACATGGAATAGTCATACCCTGGGAGCCAATCAGCCGCTAAGATAACACACCAAATGGCTATAACTAAAAGTCTAATTTTAGATTCTTTTTGTCTGTTCTGTAATCGCACAATGCAGCTACAGTTACTTTAAAGTCTCATTTCTATTTCAATATCACGCAACAATTTTTATTTATTTAGATTTTTGCACATTCATTCTGTTTTAATGAATGATAATAACACTGATCTGATCACATTCAGCTTGAAAGATGCAGCAAACAAATGCCAACCTGAAGTCTGTTGGTCCAATATCTACTCAAACATTTGCTTTTTTTTTATGATTTAAACACACTTTTTGCTCCTCATAGTGATTTTCGTGAGGGATGAGCTGCTTTCAGGTTGCAGGATGGTACAGTGGTTAGCAGTGATGCTTCACAGTAATAGAGTTGGAACCCCAGGCTTCAGGTCTTTGTGTGTGGAGTAAGCATGTTCTCTCTAGCTGGTCCGACTCACTCCATGTCCAATAACATGCAGGTTTATCTGGTAGTAACTGGTGAGTCTAAAATTCCTGTAAGTGTGAAAGTAAATGTCTCTATAATGTCTCCATTATAGACTGGCACCCTATCAAAGGTTTTTCCCCATCCTCACCCACTGTCAGCTAGGATTGACTCCACAACCCTGACAAAAAAAAAAGTCAACATCCCTTATAAAACAAAGGGGACCTCCGTAGCTGGATAATAATCCTCCGTCAGCTTGTCACAACCAGTGACCTTTCAATACTCCCACTCTCAGGACATCACTAACATTTGTTAAAGAAAGAAAAAGACTGTTCTTGCAAACTGTATCACGTATTTGCTTAGGATAATTAAACAACAAGGGCAATGCCACAGTCACTGCACTGAAGTAGCTTTATTCTGTTGAAAAACTCATCAGTGCAGTGCTCCTGTGGACCCAAAGTGTGGACCGCTAGCTGAGCTCAAAGCGAGCAGGACGACCTTCTTACAAAAGCAGTATCCTGCTGCATGAGCCAGTGAAAATCAGCATGGGACAGGGAAATGTTCAGACAGTGAGGATGCAAAGATAAATGGGTTCACTAAGCTCTGATGCTGATAATCATTAGCAAAGCGGCGCATAGAACATTCAGCAGCAGGCTTTCATTTCAGCCGGTGCTGAGCGACACTTTCAGCGGGTAAAATAACAAACGCCGTCGGTGGTACGTCATATCAGTTGTCACTAATTAATGTTAATTCAGTTACTTGATGATGGGCCTAAATTGAACTCAGCTCTTGTTAGTTCCTGTGTTCTCTGCATGACGCTGTCAGAACCTGCCAAAGAAAGTTTGAGAAGGAAGAAACTCGTTTGTACAGTATTATAAAGACACAACCAAAATACTGAGGCATCCTATTTCTCGTGGGTCATGTCACTATCAGGGGAACTTTTATTCATAACACATAGACTTCATTCTTTTGATCCACCACACTATCAATATTTGTGGTGTATCAACATTGTGATGACTGCAGTGATTACATAATTATTAAATAATAACATCTTGACAGTTATTTTAAAATATGGCTTTTGTGGAGAAATTAAATAAATTTATTAGTGTAATATCTCCATCAGGGTTTCCAGGTCAGATGCTTCCTTGTGGAATTGGTCTAACTGGTGGTTGGGTGGACCTACTTACTAAATTACATTTATGCCTCTAAAACATTCCATAGTTGAAATGAAATAATTTTCTTACACTGAAAACCTACCAAACAGACTCAAAAAGATCAATGCAGTATATTTAATAATGCAAGGCCATTCTAAAACCGAGGGGAAAGGACTGTGGTGGTAGAACTGCTTTACATCATGGCATGCTAAACAATTATGGCTTTACTTTATAGATATTACAATATATTTGGCTGTGATAGCAGTGTTGTTGGACTTCAGAAGTGGCGTCTACTGTTTGGTGCAGGTTGTTGGGCTGTTTTAAGATTTGTCATTGTGCTTGTTTTGTCACACAAACGTGGCAAACCGGTTCCTTCTCTGTTGAGCAGAAACACATTATTAGTGCTTTATGCTGTCTTAATTTTTTTTTTTTTTTTTAACCTGAGGTGCATGAGTGTTCCCCAGGAAAAAATTGTAAAATGTGTAAAATTTTTGTGCCATGACTCCACATGCTCATTTGATGCATTATTAATATAAAATATTGATTTAGTGCTGCTTTGAGCAATTTACGATTAGAAGATATTTTTTGCAAGTGGTGATCCCTTGTTCATTAAAGAATTAATTTAGAGGAGAGTATATATATATATATATATATATATATATAGACGCACACACACACACCCCAGTTCCAGCCATTCATTTGTTTCCCTTTTATTTTGCAAAACACTGGCTTCCCCTATTGTGTCCACCATTTCTTTGCTTGTTAGTCATTCTAGGGCCTCAGGCTCAGTCTGGTTTGTCTGTTCTACAGTTCTTTATTTCCTGCTTTCTTTCTTCCCCAGCTGGGCATTACCTTTATTTTTAAATATCTCCTCACTAGGTCAATTCCTTCTTTACTCCTACTCCAGCTTGTCAGGCCTTCAGCTCTTCCACACTTTTCATAATTACACAATGTTCTTGGGTCATGGTGCTAACGTGACTATCAGGATATTACTTTTGTCTCTGCTTCTTTCTTGCTTCCTCTCTTGCTGAACTCTTCCACCTACCCGCAATCCTAATTTGCTTCCGCCCCTGATTTGCGCCCACCTGCCCTTCAATGTACTCATACGCACATGCTCCTCTCTGTTGTGTAGATTAGTCAGAGCTGAAGGCCTGGAGTGCACATGGACACATTTGTCTGCTCAGCAATCTGCTGCTGTGCTGGAAGGAGTGCACACATCCTTACATGCATATGCAGGGACATGGACATACAGACACACACAGACACATGCAAAATTTGTCAATCTGCGCCTATGTCTAAGAGGAACACACCATAACTAATGCTAGGGGTAACCTACTTTCGGTAGTTGTGTCTGAGTTGTGATTCATATGATTACACATACATGCATGAGTGTACAAAGCAGCTCAAAAGTACATGAACACACATGTGAGATATTGATCAATATAGCAAGGCTGGCAGTGAGTACAGACACAGAGCTCTTATCTCTAAAATCTTATTCCAAGTTATCCTCTCGCTGGAAAATGTTGTGTTAAATGTTGTCTTAGAAAGAAGTTAACCACTTGTCAAGCACCAGCCTAGCTAATAATTATCTAAACTTAAAACATTTTCCCACAGACTCATAAGAAATAAGGATGGATGACACTTACTTTCATTTCACTTTCGAAATGCTTCTTGTCTTTGGTCTCTAAAATATTTTTTGTAGACAACAATCAGTAATGAGAAATGGCGCTTGATTCGAAGCCCTCCTTACATGGTATAACATAATTAAAAATTCAGAAGGTTTGTTTCCTAAACACAGAAATGAGACAGTGTGTTCACGCCAAAACCATTAAAAACTGTGACATGCTCTAAATGCAGCACATGTCCCAAAGTGTAACAAATTATCCAATAAATTTGGGGAAAAAAATATAAATGCAATTTGTGTAGTGAATCTGAACAGTTTCATACATTGAACTTAAACCACATACCCAGACAGGGTCATTGACCTGGAGCCAACACGAGTTGGCACTGGGTGGGTGTCTTTGGACTGTGTGAAGAAGCCGGCCTACCCTGAGGTACAGGGCAAACATGCTGACTTCACAAAGTACGGCTTCGGGCCAACGCGCTTTTTGCTCTGAGTCTATAGTACTAACAACCATCTGTTGCAAAATTATAAGCTACAAATGGATTCAAATTAGAAATAGAATTCCTGAGTGCCTGTTTTTCAAACTTGCACAGCGGCATTTTTTTGTGTGCGTGTGTGTGTTGTTGGTCACAGTGTAACAGTGGCATGGCAGGATACTGAATGCAGACATCTTTTTATTTGAAGCGTTTCTTCTGTATCTTAGGAATTGTTGCTAATTTTTATACATGCTTTTGTTATGCATATATACTCCATGCGTCCTACAACAACTTAGGTCATTTAATTTGTCTCGTTTCTTGCCAAGGTTTCACATCTTCAGACCTTAAATACTCTTCTTCTGGGGTCATACTTATTGGCATGGTAAACATTACTGTTCGTTTTCTTGTCTTCATGTTCCATAGATTCAGTAGGTTTTTGGCACAGCTTGACTGGATGGTGGTCTAGTGGGCAGCAAGAGAGGAGGCCTAAAGAACATCTAAAGGAGTAGCCTGGTGGGCAGCAGAATTTGGGCAATCTATGAGCAACAAATCCAGTGTGCCAAATCCAAGAGGATTATTCGATGAAAATCTAAAATAGCTAATAAACCAGAGCCCAAAAAAAAAAAAGTGTACAACAAATACCTATTCCAAAGAAAGTTGTCATCACGTTTATCTAACACATTGACCTATAGTCTATAGTCTCGCCAGTTGCCTAAAACCAGTAGAAATGTGCATGCACCAGATTCATTCTTTGTACACGAGTAGGAAAGTTGGCATCAAAAACTTTTTTTTTTAATGTACATTGTTTGTACATGAAACCTGTGATTGATTTTTTTTTTTTTTTTTTTTCCCCTGAGGGCTGGCTGAGAAGTTCATGGTCATTCTGGGTATACTCCAAAAAGAATCTCTGTGGAGTTGGAAGAAATATGCAAAACGTAAGTGCTCTCCTAAAATTATGCTTCAGAGTGGCCAGACACAACCTCCTCCTCATGTGGAAATGCATCAGTTTGCACAGAAAAAGAAGCTAAACACTGAGATTCTCTGTGCTTATAAAAACAGGATTTAAGTGCTCTGTTATAAGTGTTCTAAGAGGACACTGAGCACCACTCAACACCTGTCCAGTACCATCGTAACAACCCAGCATTGTTGCAGCAGCATCTTTCTGCATGAGTGTTTTTCAATGGGAGGGACATGGAGACTTGTCAGTGTCAATGGACCAAAGTAAAGTATAGAAATATCTTGAATGAAAACCTGGTCTGGAGCACTAGGGACTTCAGACTGACCTTCTAAAGTTCAATCAAACTAAACGCATGATGAAATGATACATTTTAGCATCATCTCTGTGAATGTCTTTGAGCGGCTGATCCAGGTCCTTCACATATCTAATCTGACCTCTGTGTAGAAAAGTGAAACTGGCTGTTTATCTACAGTTCCTAACCCAAGGCGGACTGGCCATTGAGAGTTTAGGGAGTTGCCCCCCGCCCCCACCCCCTGGCTGAGCAAAGTTGAATGCTACCTTTAGTACCTTCATTAAGTGACTTGTGATGTTAGCGTCTAGATTAGATTGTCTTGGCATCAAACTGAACACCTGGATTCTTATAAATGAGATTTGACTGAAGCAAATGATGACAAATTACATTTTCCTAAATTTTCACAGCTCACCAATCAGATTAATGTAAATAGAACTGTTGCAGAGGTTTTGAATTGGACTCCAAAAAAGTGACTGCATGCCACGTAGTAAGCTTAATAACGTGTTAATGACCAGACTTTTGGTACTACTGTACAAACCAATTTGTCTCCAGTATGTGTGATAAAGTGTAAAATGGGACTTGAAAATAGTGCCAATGGGAAAAATGTTTTGACAATTATTTTGAGTTAAATTTTTTTCCCTGTTTCAAACTGTATGAAAGTTAATTTATTACACATTATTGCACCTCTGCTCCACACCAACAGTACACAGTTGGTCTCATTTCTCTCTAAGGACACTTCTCTCACTGTTAAAAAATCATACCCTGTGAAGCAGTCCAAAGCTGCCAAAAGTCTGGCAATAAGTCATTTGAGACACATTATTACGGTACTCTGTACCCTCTCAGTTCCACAACATTTGAGAAAGTAACTGCTGCAGCAACAATTGCCGCACTAGTGATTGATAGAAGCAAGACGAGGACCCTTTCGATGGCTACCACCGTATGTTGGTACGCCTGCGATTTCTCTCGGGTGTCTACATTTGTGGTTTGCAGTTGAGTAGTTAAAATAACACACAAGAAACAGGCGAGCTGGAGCTGTATCGTATTGACATGTCCTATCATCGTTTCTCATGGAAGTCAGTTGGGGAAGAAAAAATAAAATAAAGCGTGGAAAAAAAGGGAAGTGAAAAATCAAACACTCTCACTGTGGATGACGAATGTCTGCTGCAGTTGTTCTTCTCTTCCAGTCCATCCCAAGAGGAAAGGGGGGATAAAAGGAGCAGGGGAGGAAGAGGAGGTTTGTCTGAATCAACATGTTTTTAAGGGGAATGTGAGAAACTGGGACATTGGTGGCATCGCTTATGTCCCTAGGCTCAGCACAGTACAAACACAGAACACACACGCCCACAAATATAGAAATGCAAGTGTGCACAAACACATATTAACACACTTGCGCCCTTGGGGAACCCTGCTTTCAAAGTGCCTTCAAATGGGCTTCGCCAAATCTCCATACATTATAGTCAGAATTTATATAAAAAGGCTGTTTTTGCATAAATGTAGTCACACAGGGACCAAACACAGCACAGAGAAAATTCAAGTGGCCTGACTTGTTAGTCCCTCTAATATACACTCACATACACCTAGACTTCTGCACACAAACATGTAGAAACACTTTTTACAATTATTTTACACATTTCCAAAGGCATTCCAAAATAGAAGGGAAATTATAAGGCCATAATTCATGCATGAACTTGACAAATATCATCATTTTATTGGTGTCTGGAGAGTGATCACAGGTCAAAATCAAGTTCATCAGCTGCCTGATTGCATTAGATATGCAAATGAATCACAGCTGGAGAGAAGTCCCACCACACCACACCTGTAGGTCCTTCAGGTCCTGCAGCGTCAGACAAGAAACGTTTGATTTTCATGATGAATGCTCTAATATGAATGAATGAATTCATTACTGCTAATCTGCAAGCATATGTTGTTTTTTTTAAGGTATTGGTTTTAAAATTTTATCTTAAAGCCTGTGGAGGAATGCCCAGTGATGGCAAGAATTGGCTTTTAATCTTGACTAAAACGGTTTAAAGTCGTGAACTGAGCTTGACTGATGTTTTTGAGAAATAAAATGCCTGTCATGCCTTTTGGTCAGCAGTTTTTCTTGAGAGGGAATCACTAATGCATTTAAAACTGTACAGACCAGCGTCAGTGAGCTGGAGCCATGCGAGGAAATTTCTCAGTTCAGTTTTGTTACATATATTTCCATATATAGACTATATATGCTAAAGTGAGGAAAATGCAGTCCATTGGCATTCATCAGTGTTGTTAGTGCTTCCTGTTTCTCCCAAAGCACAGCCATCATGCCTTTATACTGGGCCCCCTACTCAGTATGTATTCTTAAGCCCTCCGTGCAGTGGCACAGGAAGACATGTCTGTGCCTCCAGGCGACATTCACAGGCCCCATGATACTGAAAAGGAACTTCAATCATTTCTATAAAGCTACATCCAGACATCCAGGCACAACACAAAAAAATACATTCTATTACAAAGTAAATAAGCCAGTATTTTTCTGGAGCCACAACTGAAGTCTAGAGCCCGAAAAGAAACAAAAAAGGGCAGAATAAAGTTACATTTTGGCTATAATCAATATTTTAAAGACAAAAAAAAAAAGAAATAAATAAAATAAAAACAAATCACAACTTGAAACAGTTAAAAACTGAGTATGTTTTTTTATCAATCCATTTCTCTCAAGAGCTAAATATTTTATATAGAGCCAGAAAAGAGGATTATTTAGAGACAAGACAAAATTGCTTGAGCAATTCGGCGAAAAAAAAAACAACTTTTATTCCTAAATAACAAGAGAATGTGTTGACAAGGTGACATTTTCTGGTTTTATACATGTTGGAGGTGCTAAAGGCGGGCGCAGAGGGGGACAGATAGTTGGCTTCTCTCAATGTTGGCTGTTCCAACAGCTGGTGAAGAAAAGTTGTACTGAATGTCAGAATAGCTGTTCACGCTGGTTGAGCTGGAAATTTATTTATTTATTTATTTATTTATTTTTTTAGAATAAATTAAATGGCTCCTGTCGAATTTGTGGATCTACCTGATGTGTTTCGCCACCAACAAGTGGCAATATCCTGTGAGCTGATTAACATGCTCATAAAGTAGGGCAGCAGTAGCAACTATAATATTACTCACTGTAAAACACCTTATGGAGGCTGCATTTGTTTTCATTTATTGGTAATTCATGTAATTATTTACTATAGCACCCAACAAAGAACACATTATACACATTGTGTATTATCAGGTTGAGTAAATGTATAGATTCATAATGTTTATGCCTAAATGTAAATTTTCATTAGGAAGTGTTCAGTCGTTAAAAAAAAAAGTACTGCGTCTTTCCCGTGCAAGAAAAGCAGTACTTGGTTGTCTTCAAACAGGAGGAGAATTTAGACTTTACACTACTTTCTGTTTATTTTCCATGCTCGGCTGGATGCCTTGTTTCTGTTGGCTCTGCAAGTGTAGATCGCAGTGTGCAATTAGATTGAATATTGTCTGCAACCTTCGCTTTCTGAGAGGTACCTTGATCTGACAGCTTTAAACCATTGTGGTACGGCGACATGATGGCTGACAAGCATTGATGCACGCTATATACTTTATATGTTAAATAAATGACTTTGTTTGTGTGCCAGATGCCAGTAATGCTAATTACTGACACCATCAAGATAAAAGATAAGAGTGGGTCAACTTTATTTATTTATTTTATTTTAAAGATGTCTTGCTAATAATTTGCTATTGATTCATTATTATAGCAAAATTTTCTTCACTTTATGAGAACTGAAGTTTTTTTTTTTTTTTTTTGTTTGTTTGGTGGGTTTCTTTTTTGTATCCCATTTCAAAGACATTCTGTTGTCATTTTCAGCCAGATGAAATTCTTGCCTGTCCAACATTACCCTCAAGAATATCTCTGAGAATAAATGTAACATCATGTAACAGTATGAATAACTACTTTAATGAGTGTTTGGATCCATATTCTGTTAAACCAAGGTTTATTAATGAAGCTGAATCCACAATGCTGATCCTAACATAAATGGATTTACTATCAAAGACTCCAAGGGGGATAAGAGAGGAGTGAACAGCAGGGCTGGGGAACTCCCACGGAGGAAGACAGGAGGCTGGCAGAGCATGAACTGGACGGTGGTTATGGTAGGGTACTGAGGACAAAGAAATAGGTTAGTAGGAGGTAAGCAAACAGGAACCAATGAACAAGGCTTAGAGTAATGCAGGAGAAAATGCTGATCTGGTGGATGAGACCTGGGCTGTGTCCGAAACTGCTCCCTAATCCGTAATTCGTGCACTATATGGGGAGCTCGTTGTTTTCAAGTGGTGTCCCAAGTCTTTTGTGACAAAATGTAGTGCCCTTTACAGTTTCACTTTGTACACTGTTTAGGCCTACAACCACAGTTACAATCATATTATCAGCTTGACACCAGCCAGGCTTGAAATAGAGCCCGTTTACCTCGCTTTTCTCAATTCTTTTAGATGAGTTGCACGGTCTGCTTATAGTCAGTGTGAAATGAGCTGAACTAAAGTGGTTTTGCTAGGGCAGTTATACCTGAACCAAAGAAGGAAAAATGAATGGCTTGGTGTTTTACTTGACTGGCTGAAGATAGGAAATATATTTTGAACAGGGAGGGTAAGGGTTTAATTCAGACAAATGTGGCTGTGTGTGCAAGTATATTAAAGGAAACGTACAGTGGAAAAAAGCAGGGTGCTTCATTTCTATGTTTCTCTCCTGTTCTGTCACTGTGTTTGCAACACATTAGCTGTAAGGGCTTCAGGTCCTCAGTGCCGTCATTGAAACTACTTCAGCCACATTCACAGATGTCAGTCAGAAAAATGTCTATGCAATGTTAATGAAGTATTCAGGTGCACTATTTAAAACTCAAGAAAGTACTCAAAGCATTCTGACAGAAAGCCAAACGAATTTCACCATTAGGCTCTTCCCACAAACAGACTGTTACCCGTAAACTTGTTCTCTAATGTCGCACTGACCATGTCTGTTGAGTGGGGTTTTCTTGAGGAAGCACATGGCCCCAAATCAGACATTTCAAGATATTAAAAAGTTAAGAGCAAAAATTTATTTTTGTGACAAGTTATATCGTAGAATTTGTGGTTTGTTTGTTTTTTTTAACACTAGAAGAGCCAGAACTTTATAATTAGACTATTTTGTCTACTGATTTTTCCGTAAGTTACCTGTCCTGAATGTCCTGAATATTTTGTTGCAACAGGATTAGTGTTTAACCCTTTCCTCTCAATAAGTCAAATGAATCTGGTTATGAAACACTGACGTGGGGGAGGTCCAAACTAATGATTTTATAAAGTGGGTTGGACCATTGTATTATGCTAGCTACATTCATGTAACATATGCAAACAGCAGAGCTTTGAAATCAATGACAAGTCTAATATGCATAACAGATCAGCCATGTTCACCTGTTTTTTTTTTTTGGCCTGGAAAAGTGATGGGATCATCAAAGTCCCTGTAATTAATTCTGAAGAGAAACACAATTGCCTGCAGGAAATTTTCATCTTTTAAGCAGTCATTAAAACACTTCAATCAGAGACACAAATCTGAACCTCATTGTGGCACAATACAATTCTCAAAAATTCATCATCCCAGGTGCATGAAAGTCAGAAATTCACCCAGTGCTGAGCGGTGGACTCAGCAACCAACAGAATGACACCACCATTCCCAGAGTCATGCAGTTAGTGTGGTTAGGTTTGACTCAGTGTTCTTTTATACAGTAAAAAGGAGAAATTCAAAAGAAAATTAATCACATAAGCAGTAATTAACAGTCAATAATAATAAAATATGTTGAATATATTGCTCTAGCTTGGGGCTGTGCCAGATGTTAACGGCACTGAGAGCTTCTTGGATTTATCTGATGAATATTATACATGATGTTCATCATGTGGGTGGACTTAAATTAATCAGATTGAGTGGAAATTGAACAAAATTAGGTTTTCTTTTTGTTTTCTTTTTTCAAGCATATATCCGACATTAAACAATGGATTTAGGTGGGGGCTGACAGTGGAGGATTGGGATGTTTCAGGCAGTCTGCTGGATTAATAAGAAAGAGAATGAATTACATTCTGTGCATCACAAACTGTCTTCTGCCTTTGTTTCCATTAAACCCAATTAACCAATTTCCTGTCAAAATACAGACAATACTAGCCCAGATGGTCAGGTAATTCTCTTAAACCTTTGGAAGAAACAAGGGAACAACTATTCGAGGCACTAATCCACATACTCGGAGTAATTTAAGAAATGATACAAAGACAACATGTTCATTCATGCAACTGGCCACATCCAAGGCTCCACCAATATCCTGCTTCCATAGAGTCTGACCACAGACAGTGAAGTCAAAGCACTCGAATATGAAATGGACATTTAATTCAGAGAGGCTAAAGCAGTACAAAGTCATTTGTAACGTACTGAGAGTACTTTACTAAGTAATAACCATTACTCCTATTACTATTACACTATTACAGAAGCAACAGAAAAAACGTTTTTACCTCAATGGAAACATGACCAACACATTTGTATATAAAATCACTGAATATAAAGGATCATTTCTCATTCTGGGACTGACTGGATGGGTCAGCTTCCAGCTAACCAGGCTAGCTGAGGTGAAAGCCAACTAGCAGCAAAGAGGTGTTACTGCAGGAACCATACCTGTTTCTTGAGTTCTTTTGTCATGCAAGGCCTTTCTGTCTCAGTTCTTCTTCCGTTTTTGATTTAGCTCTCTGGTGCTTATAAATATGGTAAGCCATCAATGTGTAATGACTTGTGGCCATGCTCATAAAAGGCCAGTGGATAGCTATTCATTGACTTTCTCTTTTTTTTTCTCCATCATCAGTATTAATACAATGCCAATAAGTGGAAGAACAATGTGACAGCATTATGTTAATGTGGAAGGTGTCCCTCACATACTCATGAGCCTACAGAAAATATCATGTACCCTACAGTGCTTTGTTGAGCAACTTTAAGCTGACGTAAAAGCTCTTTTGCTTTGCTGTCTGACATTATTTATATGTTATGACTGACTAATGAACAATTTTCCAACTAAAGGGACATACTGTCCTCAAGTATTGATAGAAGCCTGTTCATGGCTTACTAAACCTCTTGACTTCAAAATCAGTGCCTTGCCAATTCAAATAACATGAAGCAAAACATACAATTAATTGAAGCATGCTGCTGTAGTTACTTTCAAAGCTGGCCCCAAGTAACGTTCAAGGACGAAAATACAGTTTCCATTGGCCGGCTAATAATAAGCAAAATCCAACACTTGTTTAATAACAGGCCGTCTAATATCTGAATCATATAACTGCAATGTTAAAATAAACCAAAGACACTTACACTTTTCTACATGTTGCACATGTGTAATCAAATTAAGTTGCAGTGCATTAAGCTCTGCAGGCCACTGTCACAAAGGAATTGGCAGATAAAACGGTGGTTTGGTTAGCAGGTCGTCACTGCCGGTGCAGTTACACTCAGTATTAAATCTAATTTTCTGGACTCAAACACAAATGTTTAGGATGATTCGTGTAAAACTATGTGATTGCATTGCCTTTTCATGCTGTGACGTATGAAGCTTTGCAAAGGTGTCATTCAGGGCACAACCCTGATCCAAATGCGTTGGCCCTGATTTGCTGTCCCATGCCCCGTGTGTGCTGGCACTCAGCAGATCTGCATAATGTGAGTGGTGGTTGGCCAGTGAGGTGATACAGGGGTCAGTCCTGGAGGTCCAAAGGGGATGCGGATGGCACTGTCTGCCATCTGCTGTTCCACTGTATGAGGACAGCATCGCACCACCTGCTTTTATTCGCCAACGAATATGCACTCATGACCCAACATGGATGTTCACAAATGCAAAGAAACCTGGTGGGTAGAGATGAACTATAATCCTCTTTTGCCTTACATTGGGACCCAAAGACCCAGGCCTGGAGCCCATGAGCATAGAACTGACCCTGGAATACACATACACCTCCACCCACGTACACAGATACACATAAACACACAAACACACAAACACTGTTCTTGACAGTATATCCTGATTTTTTTTTTTTGTTGTTGTTGTTGTTGTTTATATCTAAAGCCATGCTGTGGTTTATGTGTTCTAAATGTGATTACTTGAATATCTCTGCTTTGAAGAAAACACATATTCTCCTCTATCTATAACCACCTCATTCTTGGCATCTGTACCATGTGGATAATAGACACTGTCAAATCCCCGCAGTGAGTGCATGTTTGTGGGTGTCTGTGGTTGTGTGCCATCACAATGTCACTGTATTAACCAGATCAGTATTACAATGAGTAAATAGGTCAACCAGAAACCCTTTAGTGCCAATTTAGAGACTGATGAAAGGGCGTAGGAAGCCATACATCATTATAAACCTTATTAAATGGGCCAGCGTCTGTCCCAGAGACTGGAGCAATGATGTTGTAAAAATGTTATCAATGTGGTCGTAATGTGAACCGCGGTACTGATTATGCATGTGATAAGTAGCTGAGATGCTGACAAGTTAAGGTGTTTTTATGCACATTTCTATTATCAAACAGCATATTTTGTCTTTAATGGTTCCCTACAGCCCTGAATTTAAGGCATTACTACGAGAATGGGGATAAATATGTTTGTAGAGAAAAAGTCCTTTTGTGCTGCCCATTGCATTGAAATTGCCTTCAGCCCAGAAAAGCAGTCCACTGTCATTTGCTTTAATTTACGTATTAGTATTGCTGTCTTCAAGGTGCACTTGTTACTGTGCATTTTAGATAACATTTTTTCATCCGCTGACTCGCTGTATGTCGTTAAGGTTAATGACGGGCGGCCTTTAAGAGGGATGGGTTTTGAATCAATCAAGTATCAAGTAATCAAGTCTTTAAATGATCAATGACGTGGAAAGCAGAACTCTTTTCTGAACAACATTCAACAAGCCTCAATGAAGATGCATACCAACACCACACAATTTTTGGTAGCATTTTCTGATGCATTTGTTGAAGACTTGGATTTTTTTTGTACTTAGGAAGTTGAAATGGATACTGTAGACTCAGGGGTGCTCCTGTTCCTACAGGTTTTAGACCGTATAGTTTCTGATGCACAAGTTGTATTTCTTATTAAACATAATTGTTGCTCTACCGATACAGTTATATTCCTTGTTACAAAAGTTACAAAATTCTGCAAGCACAAAAGTGCAACTGATTGAATTAAGTTTAATTCAAAATGTAAGGATTAAAACAAAAAAAATGTAATATATAACCAGAGGGAAAGAAAATCATTGGAATTGCTTGACAACTCTAATTAATATTTTGTCTAAAAGAATTGATCCTGTGTTTATAACCACGGGCCAAAGACTTGAATCTGATTTGAAAACATGGCAAGGTTTCCATATAATCGCTCAGGCATAAAGGTGTCTCTGATCAATCGTGAGTTTT
Source organism: Echeneis naucrates (assembly GCF_900963305.1). Classification (NCBI taxonomy): domain Eukaryota; kingdom Metazoa; phylum Chordata; class Actinopteri; order Carangiformes; family Echeneidae; genus Echeneis; species Echeneis naucrates. Next base: position 7,264,787 of record NC_042511.1, read on the forward strand.
CTTTTCTCTTTGGGGAAAAAAAAAAAGAAAATTTTAAGACTAATTATTACAGGAAAAAAATATTTCCTTGCTGGCCAATGTTTAATCCAACTGAGATGCTGCAGCAGAATGGTTGTTTTCTCTCCAATAAAGACATCAGTGAGTTTGTGCTTTGCATGATTGGAAATGATGGTGAAGAAAATTTTAATAAGGTCTGGGTTGGGAAATAACAAACCTACACATTACTCATCACTGTGGTTGTTGACTTTGGTGGCTATAAATAAAGCAAAAGCCACCGGATGTAAATTAGTTGATGAATTTAAGTATCTTCAAAAAGGAAATGTAATACAACAGTACAACTATTTTTGTGTCATTGTCTTAATAGACACTGTACTCTATTTCAGAGCAATTATCATTAGAAAGAAGCACATTTTTAAGCAGTCAATAAATTCCATACAGATATTTTAAAAAGGACTTGCCAAAAGCATCTCTTCTAACAATAACACTATTGAGGTTTATGGGGCACACAGTTTTTTTTTTTTTTTTTTTTTTTTTGAGTGACAGGCTCAAAACGAGTGGGTAGTGCTATTTATAGAAATGTGAAGCCACAGCCGATGGCCATATGAAGGAAAAAAAAAAAAAAAAGGGAAACTGGGGTGATAATTTCATCTACCACAGGCTCACTGTTCCATTTGACTGCAAGGGTGAGCTGAGATTCTGTATTTATTTTCAACAGTTGCGTTTGATCCAGCATAGTGTGGGCTTTGCTGGCTTAAGGTTTCATCAGTTGTTGGAATTGCACGTTGTGACACTGCACGTTGTCAAAAAGTCAAAAATTAAATATGTACAGTTCTTTCAGTGCTTATGTGGAGGTGTGTTTGCTCATGCTGAGAAATTTAGCAGTGTCATGTAATTATAAGGCTTTCTAAGTCTGATCTATTATTTCTCATGATTATGTGATAAGTGGAGAGAAAATAAACACTGAAGCAGTGTTTGGTTTAGTTTAAATAATAGATAAACATATGCAAATTGGGTCCATTTTACTTCACTACAACTACAATGCTTTGAAAAGCTGCTGCTGAAGTGCTTTATAATAAGCTCTATGTCACCAACTAAAACCTTAAAATTTCACAACAGTTCTAATTATCCAGGAATATAATTAATAAATGTGACACTCTTAAAATAATCTTTCTTAATACTTAGTCCTTAACAGTGTTTCTACTTTCCATACCTAAGTGCACTTAGTTTTACACAGTGATAGTTGTCTTTTACTTTAAGCTACATTAATTGTATACATCATATTTAAACATAGCAGGACACTGTGTTATTGGCATTAACACTTAGTAAGCTTGAGTAACTATCAAGTTAATGTGCAAGACGCCTATTCACAGAACAGCATTAGAATTTGATTTGAATCATGTTTTGTCTGAATTCATCTCTGCTCATTTGCCACAGGAGGTCCTTTCAACAATTTCCATTCAAGGTTTAACAACTTTCTTGGTATTTTTATTTTAAATCACCCAGTGAGAAAATCTAGTGACTTGTTGGACAAAGCAAAGTGTCTTCTCATTCAGTGAGTCACTAGAGTCACAAAAAAAACCCAACTCCAACTTGAAAGCTATTTGTGACTTATGCTAATACTACACGCTGTAGCTGTGTAATTATCAGTCACGATATCAGTTACGCAGAGTGCCAGCCATCATTGCATAAACAATTACAAAAAGTTTTTACAGGCTTTCTAAGCTGTCTTATATTATTTGAGGCAGAAAAGATACCCCTGCAACTTAATATAGAAACAGCTGATTAGCTGATTAGTGTGTGTTTTCATTCAAATGAATAGGTGGAGTGTGTCCAAACGTTTGGCCTGTACTGTGTGTGTGTATATATATATATATCCTGTTTTCCTTTTAAAAATGCTCAAAGGCGAAGGCAGGATATTTTGATATTGGTATATGAAGAACAAGTCCCCCCCAAAAAAAATACCCAAAGTTTGTTCATCTTGACCCATGACCTAGGTTTCCCTCTCTCCTCTCAGTATTCAGGTGAGCCTGGCAGTGTTCGCATCAAAGCCTCAAAAATCCATCGCAGATTGTGGCTCTTTTTCGGCCGACACACAAGTTCAGCTCCTTCCTGGTGGTGGCCTCGTGTCCACTCGGTCAGAATTGATGTCAGAGTGAAGCCCTCTCACCGACCCCGGTCTTAATTGAAGGAAGGCAGTGAGCAAGTGAACCGGAAAATTAGTTCTTCTTACCAGCCAGGCGCAGGCTCACATGTGAGGTACAGTCAGGAGAAAGTCATAAACAGACACACACACAAACAGATCATGATTTCCCTGCAGCTGATGCAGTGCCCACTTGCTGAACTTTGTTGGAACACAGTGATTGACATATTCCTTCCTTCACATCACCTTCTGTGCCAACTTGTAGTTTTTAGTAGTTTATTTGATGGGAATAGACTATTTAAAGTAGGAAAGTTTTCTGTAGCTCTTTTATTAATTCTTTGCACAGCAACACTTCTCATGTAAACAACAGTGTGTCACATATTCAAAGGATTTTGACCAGGTTTTCATTTTTATTTTAAGTGTGGCCATTTGGATCAGCTATAAACACTCTATTGGACATCAAGTACTATGAACAAGCTGTACTTGAGACAAAAGCTTTTTTCATAGAAAGCTCTAATATGAAGGCCAGACAAGTCAAAGCAAACAACAATGATACACGGATTTCAGATTTTTTTTTTCTTTTGCAAAAATTTATTTTATTTTAATCTGTTCTTTGGTGAGTTGATCATTTTGTGCTGAATTAGCACTTTACAAGACAAAGTGAACATTGACGACCTCGAACTGAACAATAATAGCAAGATTTCAGACCTCTTTGTCTGTTTCTGAGTGTACTCCAATCTCCTTAGCCGATGGTCCATGGTGAGTAAGGTAACCTCTCGCCCTCAACTGCACACAGTTGAGACTGAGAGAAAATCTTTAACTCAGGTAAAAGGAGCTGAGACTGTATAATAGGCTTAGACCACTTCCCTTAGCTGGCTTTAATCGTCCCTTTACATGCAGTTTGCACTGAACTTTTCAATTTCCTACTAATTAGTCACCCTACCTCCAGTCCTCAGCGATCCGCCATCACTCGCAGCAACCACCCGAGCTGAATGCGCTGAAACTATCTTTTGGAAACTTCTATTGATCTAAGAAGTCAATAAAGATAATTTTAGTTATTTTATTGTGGCATCAGTTTTATAAATCATTGTTTAATTTACAAGCAATTAAGGCTCAAGGAGAAAACTGTGTGGTCCTTCCTTGTTTCATTGTTTTCTCAAATGTTCCTGATCTGTATCACTAGAGTAATTTATTTAATTTATTTAAGTTGTATGATATTTATACAACCACTGTCGGTTTTTAATCTTAAATGGTGGTTTGAGTTTGCAGGAATGCGTGTATGAAACTGAGCTGAAATGAAATATTTCTAAGTTAATGTGTGTTACCTTCAGTAAGTGTTTCCTACTGAGGTATGGGGGGGATTCTCGTTAAAAACTAAAGAAAACCTTCTTTATCTTAATGATCTTGGTGTTCTGAGATTAGTCATTTCAGAGCTGTTAGAAAGAACCGTCCCTACAAACCCCATGAGAAATGACAATATAAAGCACACACCAATCACAGACACACTTATGGCATAAAGAGAAAGCAGGAAATATAAAAAAAAATAAAGTAGTTGAAATTGGGACATACAGGATATGCTAGATAAAATGTAACATAGGTATTACACAGGTGTAAGTAGAAACATCTTCACCCAGGGATGAAACAAGGATATGGATCTTTTATCTGAGCATCAACGAATAACTTAAGTCTGATGTAAACAAACTGTGTCACCCTCGTTATTTTTTTATACATAACGATCCATCTTTGATTACTACTTCAATATTAAAAATAAATGCTGTGAGACATTAATGCCATTTCTGACAAATTTTTAGCAGCCAATTTTGAAGCTACAGAAAATGATGACAGTATCTTACTAGAAATCTGAGAAAATTTCCTTTACACATGCATTTGGCCACTTGTGGACACTAATATAAAGAGTGGACAAAACAATGACATTGATAAGTCCATTTGATGAACTTGCTTCTTGACACATCATGTTGTTACCAAGCAACGTCTGCATACAGTTGGAGTCATCTGCTCACCTCTTTGCTCTCCATCAAGGGAAACATTTGGTTCTTTGGCTTGTCTCTTGCTCTTGTATTTTGTACTGAGTGGTTAGTGAAGGTTTTTTTTTTTTTTTTTTTACTTTTTTGCCTACTGCTGTGGCCCAAAAATAAAGTTATAAGAGCTGTGAAAGTAAACAAAAACAGTCAAGTTGCAAGTTAAACAATGAGCTGAACCTCATTATAAAGCTCCACTAAGCAAATGGAAACTGCGGATGCAGGTGATAATTCCTCACGTCTGTCACAGGCAGCAATTTCACGTTAATTTCATACTGTCAATGATACATTATTATAATAAAAATGTGAACTATGCTCTTCCTTGCTCTTTTTGCGAGGAAGCAGAGGAAAAGTAAATGTGGTTGTTCTTGACTTTGATGTGGTATTTTTTTGTTGTTTTTGACAGGCAATTATGATAATTAAAAAAAAAAAAAAAACACACACCATAGATCACAGACACAAATCTGCTCTGATAATAGCAAGTCACATTTAAGGGTCAATTACTTTTTTATGCATAATGCTGGTATATCATGCACTGAAAAAACAAAAAGAAAACAAGACGCAACTGGTGCAAAATGTGTGCTTATTTCACACACTAGTGTGTTATTTCTCATGAAACAAACACGCTTTTAAAGAATCATCTGTATCACGTATCTAGGGAAACTACTGCTATTTCTTGTCAGACTGTGTTTGTTTTGTGTATCTTACCACGAGCAGGTGATTGAATGAGCACCGGGATTTATCAGGTACAGTTCCTTTCTGCGATTTGAGAAAAAGCAATAGATTGAGGCAGCAACAGTATATACAGGATAAAGTGATGTTTTTTGCATTACTTTAAATGTATGCAAGCCAGCAGGTCCGGTGCTCATATTATTTGTGATGTTCATCCCAAAATCATTCCTTGAGTGTTATGAAAATAATTTGAGTTGGAAACGTTCACCCTAACTCCAACCCCCGCTCCACATTTATTTGTACCATTGTATCACTACACTACATTGACTGATTCTGAATAGGTGCATTGACTGAAGATGATTGCTGTTGGCGGTGAAAGAGACACTTTACAACTACTGGAATTATTTCTTCATTTCCTGCCTTTTATTATTTCACAATTGCTAATCAGGCCTGTTGGAGTCTGCAAAATTGTCATGAATTCCACATGCTGGCCCCCTACTCCTGATCTCCTTGTCCATTGAGCATCGAGTGGCAAAGTTAGAGCTCATTAAATGAAGTCATGATGGGAGCAGAGGGAAGCTGTGTGAGCTGGTGACAGATAAAATTTGGTTTTGTCAGAAAATTCCACAGTCAACCACTTCCATGGTCTTATAGTAAAAATGGAGGCTACTATTTAGTTTTCAGGAGGTTTGACTCACAAAGTTCAGTATGAAATGTTTGGCTGTAATACTCATTTGATGGGGTTTCTCTTGGAAACTTGCAGCCAAAACGACACAATAAAATAAGGTACTGTAAAGATTTGTCATCGCTCTCTCCCTCTATCTATCTATCTATCTATCTATCTATCTATCTATCTATCTATCTATCTATCTATCTATCTATCTATCTATCTATCTATCTATCTATCTATCTATCTATCTATCTATCTATCTATCTATCTATCTATCTATCTATCTATCTATCTATCTATCTATCTATCTATCTATCTATCTATCTATCTCACACATTCATGCAATATACGCACACATTTGCACCTCTCTTGCAGGAGGAGGTGAAAAAAAAACCTCATGTGAATTGATTGCCACTAAATGGCTCATACTTGAAATCAGCCCAAATTACTGACTGGCTAATGTGCTTGAAACAACTTACTTAGCTCATCGTCTCATGCAACAATCACACACTTGAACGCATAAATACACTTGAATACATCCCCTTCACTGATTCATTTCAGCTACTCACATCCACCAACGCACACCCGCCCACACACAAACATTTGTGCAACTTCCTTTGTGTGGGCCTAGCATCGTCATAATGCATTCTGAGTCACTTACCCTTACCTCAACAGTCACAATCCAATCTGGACCAATTCTAACACGCTAACCCCACAACAGTCTTCTCCCCACAAATTGAGGGGGAATGAAAACTAAACTAAAAGCAACTGAATTGTGTGAATGTTCTGTCTTTTTATTCCACTGGCTCGCTTCCCCTCACTAAGTCATCAACAGGATGACATGATTGAGGCAGCATTTAATTAACTCAATGTTAGCTTAAAAAAATATATTTTTTTCCCATATTTCTGTTGTGTTGGCAGTAAGTCCAATATGTTATAACACTTTTATCATAAATTTGTTGGAGATTTGATGGGGTATCGTTAGGGTATATTGTAGAACACCAAGTCCAACAGGACAAAGAGCTAAGTGAGGTAAAATGTCAGTTAAGTCAGGCAACTCACATTGAGACGTTTATTGTGACAGCAGATATGTTACATGCCTGGCGCACAGGCTTGGAGGAGTGATGATTTCGATGGTGATGGGGCGAGGAACATGCAGCAGTACTGATGAAGGGCAGCTGAAGCATTGATAGGCAGAAGGAGAGGTGGGATCACTTTATCTTACTTACTGATCTTCAAAATGCAGCATAAACCTGCGTTTATTGTGTCTATTAGGCATCATTAAAAAGAAATTAGTCATGTTTAAGTCTGTTTACAGAACTTTGGAAATGTTTGACTTAAAAGGGAAAATTGTGGAGTAAAACGTTTTGTGGCTGCAGAAAGAGTCTTGAAACCATACGTACATGCTATACATTTGTCGAATTATATAATAATTTACTTCTGTTGACGCAATTTCTGCCTGCAAAATATAAGATTTACAGCCTATGAAAAATATGTACTCTGAGCTTATATAAGCTTGCTGTAGGCTGAGTTAGCCAAACCAAGTAGGTATCTTCATCCTGGCAGCACCATATAGGTCTAATGATGGTGCCTTCTCTTGGCAACACATTTAGACATGACTGCCAGACAGTATTCAGTGCAGATACACATTCCAGGAACACTTTGCAAGGTGTGCACCGCAAGTTGGCTTGCACACGCTGCTCCGGTTAGCTAAATTTGAAGATGCAACTTTCTTTGTACCCAATGGCTTCTGTGCTGCCATGAAAGCGGAATCTGTTTAAATTATCTCCATTTCATAGGCCTCCACAGTATACCTGTAACTCTCCTGTATTTTGTATTTTGTAAGGTTATGCACATATACAATCACCAGTGATCAACCTTGTTTCGAGTAATCACTGATAGTTTGAGCCTTCGCCAATCAAAACAATATTTAGCCTGTTTTCCCGATAATTTAGACTTATTGGCAGTAATATTCTTAGATTAATATGGCATTTAATTTGATACTAAATGCTTGTCAGCGCAATGAAGCAGCAATGATCAATACATCATCTGCATTTGATCATGGCGACATGAAAAATGGCTCTTCACCTGCTGCTTGCTGTGGTTGTAAATGGAATTTTTGATCAAAGGATGGGGAGGTTTTGTGATACCTTTTTTTAACTATACCTTTAATTATACCTTCTCCTATATATATATATATATATATATATATAGAGAGAGAGAGAGAGAGAGAGAGAGAGAGAGAGAGAGAGAGAGAGAGAGAGAGAGATCCCTGAGGAAAACATGATAAAAAAAAAAAACAAAACAAAACAAAGAAAAACAAAACAACTTCAAACTATTAATTTATCTGTCACTTTTTTGGCAGAGTAGCTTACATCTCATTGTAAAAGGATTGAGCATAATAATAATCCTTGCCTTCAAAAAAATAAGTGATAATTACTCACAATTTGAAGAATGTGTCACCACATTAGTGTTAATTTTAGTGATGGATTTATTTCTGTACTCCTTGCTGACGGCTTACATGGACTGGCGTACTGCAATGTTTAGGACTGGCGCTGACACATGGCCGAAATTTGTGATCCAGGTGGGAGATAACAGAACCCCAGTGTTGCTGAAACACATTTCTGGCTGCTCGTGGGTATTTAATTCTGCTCTGAACACATCCTTTTAAAGTATGCCTTTCAGGGCAGAGCCTGAGTTATTGCCCACAAAGAGTCTCTACAATGGTGCGTCTGAATTGATTCCCTTTTGGTGGACAGTTCAAAAGAATCAAAAACCCAAAAGAATGTTTCTCCCCACCCCACCACCACTTATCTTGTTTGCAGAATGAATAGATGGTTCCTTTTAGGCAAATGAATGGAAATTTTAAAGGGTAGTCAATTTTAATTTGCTTCAGAGTGTAATTAGTTTTCACTCACATTTTGTCCATCATTTCAGTGTAGCAAAGAAATTTATTTTCTGTTTTAGACTGTTCAGGTCAAAATGACCTGACTCAATCTTTGCATTAAAAAAAAAAAAAAAAAAAAAAAAATATATATATATATATATATATATATATATATATTTATATTTTTTACAGCTACATTCAACTTTGTCTTCTTCACATGGATGGAAGGAGCTTTAGAATGAAATTTTGAACTCCTCCTCCAGGAGCTTTCTTGCTTTGTCTTATACGAAGGTCAGAAATGTGTGCATGCCTGCTGCAGTGCCCAACATATTTAATGGGATCTTTACAGTTTTCACTCCCACAGATATAGCACTGCTTGTGGAGACCATAACAAGCCCTACAGCAGTGTCAAACCAACTGCAAACCACAATGTTCAGACACATGCATGCCCCCCACACCCACACACCCACACACCCACACACGCACACCCTCACCCATGCACACATATTTTTCAAACTGTTAAATCTCTACATTGCTGGCCGGCTCCCCACCAAGATGCCTTCTGTTCAGCAGACAGATTCTACATGTTTACACCTAATGGCTCTCAACTGCCATATATTCATGTCCCCTGGAAGAAATAAACTCTGTGTTTCTGTGTGCATCTCTGGGTGTGGGTTATGTGTAGATTTTCATCCATTCATTTCTCCCAAATGAGATATACTGAGTGTCGGCTCCAGTTCTTGTACAGCCATTCAGAGAGCAGCTGAAACAGAGCTCTGACGGCCTCCCGTGGAGTAAAGCTATTAGCAGCATGCTAAATGGTCCCAGTGAAGATGCTAACATTAGCTTGATCTCTCACTGCAGTCATCTCAATGAGCAGCACCATTATTTACATACAGTGATATGCAGACATGGTGGCGAGCTAAATTTGAACATCTCATGTAGGGCGCAGGTGCCAGTACTCATTAAAGAGGAAGTTTGCTTTGTGAACTCAAACGTGGCCACATACTGTATTCTGTAAACCTTTTGTGTTTACAGTTACAGCAGCCACCCTAACTTCCTTCCCAACGCTTCTCACTGCCCTCCCCGCCTCAGCTGATTCCTCTCCTGCGTGTGCTCCCAATCTGATCCAGGTCAACCATTGTTTAGCTCCCCTGTCAAGTTCCCACAGGACAGCAGAGATCCAAGAAAAAAAAAGACCCTGTCTACTCAGCAATCAGTCAGACCGTGTGGGAGTCTGTCTGGCAAGCTGTGGGAAAGAAAAAAGAAAAGAAGATATCCTTTATAAGATGTCAAGAGAAGCAGGTATAAGACTTCAGGATTAAAAATGGACCACTCAGCTACTTAATATTTGTAGCTCCATGTCTTTGGGGGGGGGGGCGCTTTGTGTTAATGGGTTTTCCTTTAGGAAACAGTCCATAGTTAGACTAGGCTGATAGTCAATAAATACTTTAATGGCACCAAATTGTTTTCTCTTCTTCACTTCTTGTAGTGTTAAACCGAATTTTTATTCAGCTCTGCTGTTTCCTTTAGCTCCACTTCTAATTTTTGCAACTCTTACTGTATCTAATTATTTTGGCTTTGTGGCCTCCCACAAACAACAGTTTTAGTGCACACAAAATGATGTCAAGGTTAAAAAAAAGTGGTGAAATGAAGGCAGCTTCTTGCCAGGTAACTGCCCAAATCAGAGCTGAAATAAGAATGAACACTGGCCTTATATTCATCAAGTCACCAAATGAATGCTAATGTTGCCATAGCTGTTCTACATGTTCTACTTTCTTTGTGCTTAGTAAAACCTACATGGCCCACAACATATCTACCTATATTGTTTGTAATCAGTCCAAAAGAGCCTGTGCCACTCTGCTTTTCATTGACCTACACTGGCAATCCACAGTCTCCTGAATCAAATTCAAGTTTCTGTTTCCCTTCAGAAAGACTTCTGCTCTGACTGCTGACTTGAACTCAATCATACAGCACTACCCTCTTCTCGACCACTCCGTTTCTCCAAGGATTGTCATCCATCCACGCAAATAAGGCAATCACAGTCCAGACTGTTCTCATCCGTGATTCCCAGATGGTGGAGCAAGCTCTCAAATCTTGAATCCCAAATTGCAAATCCTATCAGAGCAGAGATGTCCCTCTCTATCTTCAAGCAGCTCTTTAAAAAGTTATCTTTTCTGAGAGCACCTACTCTGCATGCATCAAATATTTAAGCAGAGATACTCTTTCTTTCTAAAGCTTTCCTGATGTTCTGTTGTTGTGCCTGGCTTTTGATAAAAGTGTTTTCCAAATAACTAAATGTTTTGCTGTTTAAAACATTGTTTATTTTGCGTAGGTTGCTCTGCTGGTAATTAGAGGTTGTGTTAAATTTCGTTCAGTCCTTGGTCCATGCCGTTGAGTTAAGGAGTGAAACGATTCAAAACATTAAGCACCCCACCCAAGTGAATTGTCCATATTAGGATTATATGTTTGGGTTTTCATGCCTGAGATTGATTATTTTGGTTGATATTTTATCCGACTCAAATGCACCTCACGAAGTTGCTCAACGGTGCAACCATGAAAGTCTAGCATCCGGCTCCAGACTGACAGATGAACAAAATTAAATAAATCAGTTTGCATATGTATCATGGCTAGGCAAACAAAGAGGTCATGGGTCCCTCCTTAATTCAAACAGGATGTCAGCCATTTTAATTTAAAGCTGCCATGTTCAAGTGCTGTGAATTCTTAGGGCTTGCTATAAAACAGGAAGTCCTTATAACCGCAAATGTTGTCCAAGCTGCCAAAAATTCACCGATCAGAACACCGATCACTCACCGCGCCACCTATTGGTCAGGCTGATAACACAACACCCTCCAATTTACATGCTATTTACAGGGTGCATAATCCACATTGTACACTACCAAATAAGATATGACTGAAAGGTAGCGTCAGGTAGAGCAAATACAAGCATGTCACCCAAGCAACACTTTGAGATTTAACATGTTTGGATGGGGCGAGTACAGAGTTCAGACTTCAGCTAGCACAATTGCGCAAGTGCCCATGTATCACTCTTCTAGTTTCAGTACACCCACTGCAACTTAAGAATTTGTGCCTGATACATCAAAATTAAGATCTCTTAGGCTTGAAAAAAATTAATTTCATATAAATCTCACTTATGTAAAAGTTGGATATTCTCAAAGGCCAAACACAGATGGTCAAATTACAGAGCTGCACGTCCTCACTGTGGTGGATCAGCACACTCGAGAGAAATAGATGGGTGATCACATAAGCACTTATTTAAACACAGATGTGTCTCAAAACAACATCATTTGTACAATGACCATAGAACAATTAGTATAATCCCAGCACACTGCAGTTAACACTAATTTAGAGTTTTAGGTACATCAGTGACAAAATTTAATGCTGACAGGTTCTGGACAAGCACTGAAAGAAAAGGATTTACACCCCATTTCCAAGTTGTTTCCATAAACATAATAATGTGCATTGTACACTGATATTACTTTCTATTCCTTTTGATACACTGTAAATACGGACATAGTATTTGAAATTTGCTTCAGGTACAGGTAATTTTAGCTGGTTATTATCTTAATAGCGTCATTGCTTCTACTCTGTTAAAAATCAGTTAAAAAAAAAAAAAAAAACTACAAACATGTTTCCTTCAAGCTGTACAACAGCACCACAAATGACTTTTTAAGCAGCAAGATGGCAATTTTTGTAAAAAAAACCTACTCAAACAGCAAAAAATGCCAATTAGACCAAATTAAAATAATTGGGTTTTTTTTTTTTCATTATGCTTGAGCTAATGATGTTGAAGTGAAAGTCGCATTTTAAAAAGAGAAATTGATTTAACAGATTTGATTTTTTTTTTTTTTTCTTTTCCCCCAGACTTATTTTTCCTGAAGCTTACCTTGCAAAATTCTCTGCCAAATCTGTGGCGGGCAGAATCCATTAGGAGAGAAACAAATCAAACAGGATCAATAGTTACGTTTTTGCTGTTTTCCTTGGTCTCAACATATTAATACTGCTGCTCAAACAATGCAAAACTAGATATCTGCTCCATTTAGCCTCCACTTTAAGACAACAGACAGATCGTATTGATTCAGCAGGATGTGGCTGATGTGTGCAGCACATTTGTTCACAGTCATGGTGATTACATACCTGCTATCTCTGAAATGATAGACATATTTTAAAACCAAAGTAAGCCGTCTGTCTCTGGCATCCTTGTCTCCATCTGCCTGGATGCATTGAGCAGTGCTATTATTTAAAGAGTTACACACAACTTTTGAGGTTTCCAGCAATTGTTGTGTCAAGTGATGTACTGAGCCAGATTAAGGTGGAGATGACATTAAAAATGGTTAAAAATCAACAGAACATGTTGATGCAACAAATGTGTTGCATTTGTAGGCATCTGCGTTTTGCAAAGAATGCATTAAGGGGGAAAAAAAAGGAATATTGTCAGGGGTGTGCACAGCTTTTGGAGCAAGTTGCTCAGGTGAGTAGCAGGAGTTGGTGTTTGGTACTTACTCACCCTAAACAGGTCTCACCAGGTGCAGAATTCCCTGCAGTCTCCCTCGGTGTCTCCTTCTCTGTACTGTAATTCAGCTTCTTTCATGGTAGATAAAGTGCCTCTGTAGAACGCACACGATTTGTCTGCCAGATACGGGTTTCAGGCAGCATATTTTGCACCACATTTCAGTCTGCTCATCTTTGGCTTTAAGCCACAGCAAAAAGCGCTTTTCTCTTCTGTAGCTCGTTTTGCTGCTTCTTTGCAGGTGGCGAAACGCCAAAGCAGATGCCTAATGTCTGTTGTTTTTTGGACCTATCTCCCACAGTAGGCTACGCCATCATACGTTTCCAAGAAACAGGTATTGTAGATGAGATGTGTCCAGGTGCCACGGCCGGATAGTCATGCATAACACTGAGGAAGAATCTGGCAGCAAGTTACTGGAGTGAGGGGTTTATATACCAGGCTGATTGCAAATGAGTGGATCAAGTGATCAGGTAAAGGGGGAGTGGTTACAGTCCAGGGGCGGGGGAAACAAGGTGAGGGGAAAGCTACTGAAAGAGACAGCGGGCAGGCAGGTGAGGTTCAGACCCATGACAGCATATCTCTCCATCTCTGTCCAATAAATTTGAAATTTTGATTTTAATTATAAATTGGAAAGAACACTTCTCAAAGTGAAAAAATAGGCTTGTTCAACATATTACTTTGAACACAAAAGTGAAATAAGCAGAGTAACTTAAAATATTACAACCGTAGTATTTCACACAGGCATTTTGCTCTCTGCGTTTGTGAAATTGGTAGGTGGACACTTGGCGTATTCATGTTGTCGTAATAGTCTTTCCTTTTCTCACTATTCTGATATGTCAAGGCAATTTCACCTTAAGAGCATTTCTCAAAATTTCAAAGTCAACATTAAAAGCCTCTACTGGTCCCGCGCTGGTGAAACTGCAACTGCTTAGAATTAGGTGTGCAAAGGTTAAGGTCACTGTAACTTCACAAAACACATGTTTGGCTGTGACTCAAATTTAGTCCTGGTAAGAATTCAAATGCCAACAATTCAATAAGATGGAAGAATGAAATGTTCAGGTTCGAGTCAGTGTCACATTGACATCATAATGTAAAAAACAGTCAGTATATGAACGTTTATATGAAACCTATTAGTACAATCAGGTTCAATATATTTGCAATATATTACAAAGTGTAATTTCCTTCACAGGAAATTCATTTTGCTCAAGTCAGTAAAATTCCAAACAGACAGACAAGACAAGAAAATGCGTAATGACAATAAATAAAATTATCCTAAAAAGCCATTCTAACATAAAATATCTTGAAAAGTAGAAAATAAAATGTTTACCTCCTCATATGTATGTGTGTTTGTGTGTGTGTGTGTGTATAGGGTTAGGTTATATATGAAATATATAATCCATTGTAACATAATATGGTATAATGCAACCATATAAATATTAATACTGTGATTATATGAAAATATATCCAGTAAAAATTTCATATATGACTTCATATATTAGAAATGTAAATCTCAATGTGCGTATTTTTGTGTTAACATATCTCTGATACAGTAAACATATCCAACATCACTCAAGAGAAAGTAATGTCTATGTATTGCATTTTTGTACAGGACATTTTGATTAGTTATCGACTGCAGATTTTAAAAGGCTTTAATTTCAAGGAGGCCAGAAACAAAGAAGATATTTAGGCCAATCAGACATTCTTACATTCTGACATATGAGTCATTTTCTGGCATTGTGTCTCTAATTGTAAACAAGCCCCACTTCCCTCCTGTGGCTCCAGCATGCAGGGCTTTGCTTTGAAAATGGAGTAAATGTTTAATTAGTCACCCAAATGAATAGTTAACAGTTGTATGTGCCACTTCTCCTGGCCTTGTCTTGTTGTGCTTTGATCCCTCACTGGTATACAGCGGCACTTGTATTCCTTGCGGCCTCCCCCTCTGTCTTAATAAGTTATGAGAAATTCCAAAGCTCAGGTCTGACTTTAAGCAGGAGTTCAAGTTTGCAACCTGGATCGCAGAAGTAGGAGAAAAACTGGGGTTTTGTTGCTCCTTTTGCTCCCGCTCAAAGGACACACTGAATGATAACAGTGATCATAATCCTTGAAAGAATGCTGCTTTCAGTTAGGTGCGTGAGTATTGGCATTCATGTGCGTGAGCATATATCAGCACAAGCTGTCAAATTCACTACACGACAAGTTGGAGTACACAGTCCAACATGAACAGACAGCCAAGCAGCACCCTTACTGAATAAAATATCACAATAATTCATCTACGTATTAACTCATTATTAATTCATACCTCCCCAATAGACACTGCTGAGAAACATGAGATGGAGGAGGAAGGAGGGAGGATTTGATGGGTATAGAAAGAACAAGACTGAGAGGAAAAACAAAAGTTGAGAGGAGCAGGTCTTGCTTAGTGCTACACATACCCGGGAAGCCCATTGAGACCAGTCTGTACGGACATCTCATCTAAATTGGCTTTTGCTGTGAGGCAAACAGACATTTTATTCATCTCAAAGGAAGGCAGCATGCCAATATGGCCATTAAGTAGGCATTTCCTTTACAACAATTAGCTCTCATACTGCGTTACCTCATTTGTCATTTGTGTGTGGGCTTGCCGTTCAATTCATTCTTCTGCTGAAAAAAATCAGTGACTACAGAAGAGAATCTCATTGCTGGCTTTGGTAACAGAGCTATGTAAGAACACTGGTTTAAGTCATTTCATTTCATATAGCATTTTATTATCCTTCTATTTGTGTTTTATTTATTCATTTCTAATCTTCAAAGAAAAGATATTCATTATTGCGACGCATAATACCTTGAACTTTAAATTTGATAGGGATTTTGCTAATGACTATGCATTTTGCAAATGCCTACCAATTATAACCCCAATTCTCTACTTATAGCAGAATAATTGTATTCTAAAAACATGCATTATTATGACGCTACCATGTCTGATCAAGGGGAAACAAGCACACTGTGCGGACCTTCGTTTTATGTTGACATAAACTGGAGCAGTGATAACACATGCACTCACGCACAGTGCTCTTATGTTAACCTTGCCACAGTCTCAGCTGTCAGTCACTCTTCTCTGACAAACGTGACTCACATCAACCGCTTCCCCTCATTGGCCAGTGACGAACCTGTCCTCTAAGGAAAGCGGACAGCAGCTATTGATGGGCAGAAATGAGTTGTAAGGGATGTGTGTGTGTGTGTGTGTGTGTGTGTGTGCGCGCACACACATCTGTCACCAGCTGTATTAGAGACTGATGACTCAGAGTGCCGAACCTCCTCTGCTCTCCACTCAAGCAAAGCACAATAAGATGAAGACGACATGTAGTTCTGATTGTGTATACACGTTATTGTGTGAGGAATTTAAAGCCCATTGCCTGCTGTGTTTGTCCATGAAATTCTCTCTATTTTTAGAGTAAGTGACTTTATAATTGGGGTATATATTTCTGTTTTGTCCAAATAAACAATAACACATTGTAAATGGCAAAGGCTATTGCAACTAGTAAGAGTAGGACTGCACATCCTTTGGGAGGAGCACACTGAAATTTGTGTGTTTGTGCTCAAGCAACTGTAACATAGTCGCACCAGCAGTATTACAGCAGAGGCTTTTAAAACAGCTTTATTAAGGAGAAGACAATAGCTGCAACTCAACTGTGACCTTGTGTCGACCCTCTGACACACTGAACGCCACGCTGGGTGCTCTTCGTCGGCTGTGGCGACCTGTCATCCTTGTTGTCAGCATTTTGGGGCATTCTTCCAGGCAGGAAATCCAATGTAAAGTGTCTTTGCCTATATTTATCCACTAATGCACTAATGCCATCTGATGTACTGCAGGGCACAACTAACAACGTCTTTCTTCACTTGGAAAACGTTCTTTTCAAGGAGATAACCACTATTGCCAGCATGGACGCACAGCCTACTGCAGCAGCTTTCAGGTGCTGCCTCTCGATGAACCCACAGCTCTCCCTCCTGACATGGCTGCTGCTGTCTGGTGTTACGGGGGAAACTGATCTGTCTCGAACAGTATCGAGGCCAGTTTTAGGGGTCTAAAATGGTGGTGTGGGTGACAAGTCTGTTGGATTGAAGCAGCCATTTTGTCTTGCCGCTGATACATAGCTCAAGCATGAGAAGCCTGCTCCTTCTTATACATGGTCACACTTCAGTGAGATGACAATCTGAGATGATTCAACATCTAAGTTGACATTTAGCTTGCAACAACGTTTTCTTGTTTGTTGTGGTTTTTGACCAAGAGAAAAGTCACAGAAAGTAACTTTTTTTTACCCTAAAGTCTCCCAGGATATATTTTTATCTTCTGTAGTACATTTAAGTCAAGAATTCACAGTCAATTTGGCCTCATTTTAAGCAGAAAAGATATTTCTTGGGGCTAAAAAACACTGAAAGTGAAACATCACTGAAATTGAATTATTTTCCAGGAGGTATCCATTTTCTGGGAACTTCAGCTCTTGTCTATTTCAATGAACCTTGCTTCAATGAAGCCAGGGTTTATTTGCATCATTTGAAGTGATTGATCTCAGCACTTCTTGCAGTGTCATTGTAGGAATAGACAAAGCTGTGACTTGGGGAAGCTTGGCTCGAGCAGCTAGTTTGCCTTTCAGTTTCACTGGTGAAGCATTTTCCACTGGGGATATGTGGGATAACACCCCCCTCCCGCTCTCTTTTCAAATTCCTGTTCTTGTCTCCTTCACTTTTATTGTCTTCAGTACAGTTTCTCTGAACATTGTTGTTTCGCCTTGATCCACATGAAAGAACCTCTGAGTTTCTAAAAATGCTGATACAAACATTTGATTTGCCTTTAGTTATTACTTTGTTCTCAAAGAATTAGGGTAGACACGACCTCATTGGTGAAGATTGGTGCTTGTTGAGTCCGTTGGCAGCATGAAAAAATGTCTGGAGCACTCTGGACCGAAAGCCAAGCATGTTTTTGTGTCAAAGAATGATTGAATAATTGAATCTTCATGGAATTCTGAATGGATTAATGGGATGTAGGAGATATTTATCCTATCTACAATAATTATTCCACTATACAAATTAATTTGCTTGCCATTAAATGACATTCAACCCCTTGGACAAGAAGCAACACCTAATTGAGCCAAGTGTAATGAGCTCACCTTTACATCAGATAGCTTTATGGCAAGCACAGCACAAAACACAAATGTCACTCCAGTGTAATGGCATGACAGCATTTTATATGGGAAGGAAATAGCCGATATTAGCATCTCACCCTGAACTAATAAAAATCATTTTATGTTTTTAGTCAGATGCATTTAAGGAATTAGGAAGACAGGCTTTGGGCCAGTGTCCTATATCAGCAGCAGGTCACGCTTTAAATGTTAAATATAAACGTCATAATTAGTGCATGATCTTGTAGATGGCTTCTTTATCATAAGGCAACATGTGCCTACCTACCTCACACTGTACTGTGTTATATTCAGGTTGCCTGTTTTTTTTTTTCACATAATCCACACTTTTCCCTGAAGTAAAAATACGAGGGTAAATGTACTGAATACCATGTAAAATAGGTTTTAGACTGCGACTTAATAATTGATTAATTCTGTGCTACTTTTGCAAACCTCTCTCCCTGAACATTACAAAATAAATGAACTAAAGGTGTTGTTGTTAGATCCTCTACAGTGACATTACACATGGCAATTAGATGATTTGTTCCAGTATTTGCTACTAAACTGGAACAAAAGGGAGAACTGCCACCAGATTAAATCCATGAAGGCAATTGGACATGCTATTGATTTACTGAACTGGAAAATTTTAAGGACATTGATACTGCACCCTAACAAATGAATCTAGATAAGTATCTTTCTTTCCGATAATCCAGCCAGGGATTTAGTTGTAGAAATTCTAGGAGAAATGTAAGTTTAAATTACATCCCTAAAGACCCTTCATATACATTATTAGATATATATATTTTATATTATAGGCTACAACATCTATCCTGTGATGTCCCTCAGTGAGCTCAAAGAGATTACACAGAGTCATCCCAACACATAGATGAATTAAGCACCAGTTTAAGTCTCCCATGGCCACGAGAGCACTTGAAATGTCACTCAAGCGAATGGGAATCAGAGTTTGGCTGCACCATACAGTCACTACAAGTGTAGCTCTCTGTCTGTCTTTGTCTTACTTACCAGTTCACAGTTTCAACGGCATCATGGAAAGCAATGGGTCGACACTGACGATTAAAAATGTTAAATTGCTGGGCATATACCGCACAAAATGAATGCACTCTGTCACTAATAATTCAAATTCAAATATTCAGCCAGGCCATAGTAGAAGTGGTACTTTACATGGAGATGTGACATCAGTACACTTCAAACAGTCTCTAAATAAGGATTAAATTTTCTACCGCCTCTTGTGTTGCATAAAATTGTCATCTGTAAAAGTGTCTTTGTTAGTTAGCGGGAATGCAGCCTACATTTTCAGGTAGTCATCTTCATGCCACTTTTAATAATAGTAAAAATGCTTGGACAGCCATTTTCAGGAGATGTGGAGTCAGCGGAGTCTGTAGAAGGGGATCTAAGACTGGTGATGTAGGAAGTTGGGATGTCACTCTTGGTTGTGCTGCCAACTCAGCTGGTACTTTCTTATACACACTACAGTGGATCCACTCACACACACTCACACACAAACAATGTTTCCTGCAAGCGCTCTCCTAGTCATACACTTCAAAAACCCGCCTCTCAGGGTGTGAAATAACTTCTTTCCTGGGCGACTTCACATTGGGTAGTAATTGCACACCTTCATCTGTTTCTTCTTTGTGCAATTACCGCTTGTCATTTACAGTCATTATCCTCTTATGTCTTCTTTAAATGGCCAATCAACATAAAATTGCTCTAACTACAGATCTGCTCTGTAAAATGTTTCATTTCATACAGTTCTTTAACATGCACCATCGCTTTTTAGTACAGTGTTATGTATCATGTTGTACCTATAGCTGTCATTGTTAAACTGGGTATTGTACTCATGCATAAACATATTGTATTTACAAAAGATGCCTTCCTACATTAAGATAATTCAACTGCAATCTGTATACAGTGTTTATTGAAATAAACTTTTCCGACATTCAAGTCATATTGGTGTTGACTTTCCATCCTGTAAATACCATTGCCTGCAAATTCCAGGTTACTTACATAATTACATCAGAGAAACCAATTCTGAAAATTCACATTACAATACTTGTAGAAATTTCCATTTTATGAACAAGTGTTGATCTAGAAAGAGTCATGCGCGAGTTGCTGCCATCTTTAAATCTGTTTCTCAATGCAAGGAAATTAAGTTCTTTGGAATACCAGTTTTTGGTAAATGGTGATTGAAATTTTATTTTTTTTAATAAATTATGGAACATCAAGAACTCAGGAAAATGAATTTCTGAGTTAACTGAACTGCTGTGAGTTTCTCTGAACTGGCTACAACAGGAGACTTTCATGTAGACAATAACATGGACAGTAATGCCAAAGAACTCTCTTCTACTTGACCTCTTGCAGCATTTGTGCCCACACACAGTCGAGACCACACTCAGGATCATGGTACCTCTAAAGGTATTGACAGTTCTTTTTGATGTTAATGACTTGGCTATTTCTGTCTCTGTGATCTTTGACTCAAAATAATTCAAAATTTTTTGTTATTCTCTGTGTGTCAAGTAAAGGTGCATAAATGAGAATGACAGTATTAAGGTTATGAAGGCTATTTAGGCTAACTGTGAGTGCAGATAGAAAACACCATGGACAATCACTGTGAAAGTGAAGGACTTGAAAATAGAATGCAGGAAAGTAGAGCATAACTCGAGAAACACTAAGCTTCAAATTTAACCACAACTTCTACAAACAAATTCTTTGTCATTTTAACTGTGAGTTAGTCGAGGCTGGACCGCGTCTAGCCTGAAATTATTAAGAGTATCAAAAAACTTCACACTCTGTTGACTTTGGTTGAAAGTCTGCAGAGAGTACATACTAGACCGGACCGGACCAGACCAGACAGCACAGTGGAGCAGTGGTTAACGCTGTTGCCCCGCAATACGAAGGTTGGTTCGATTCCCTGTAGGGGCACATGAACATGTCTAGGTTAATTGGAGACCTGATGTAAATGTATGTGGTGGTATCTGGTGACCTGGGCAGCGCGGTGGTTCAGTGGTTAGCACCGGACCCCTGCAGAGAGGTGAGAGTAGAACAGTGATTTGATATTTCCACCAAAGTTATGGGACATTTGTTTTATTGTAATTTTTTTGCTTAAATGTGTTGAAGCAATAACGTTTTTTAAGGTATAACTGAAGAAATTGTCTCTATTTCAATACTTAAAATACTGTCTCAGGGTTTAATTTGCACAAAATGCTAAAAACGGAATTCTCAAAAATTAAAAACTGGAAAAAAAAAAAGCAAATATATCTCTGTGCTTACCGCGCATGCTTATGTTCCAGAACCGGCTCTGTGGTGACGTCAGGACGTCCGGCATACAAAATGGAGGCAGACAGCCTGTGGATTTGTTTTATTTATTTTTTAATCGATTTTGGGATATTTTAAATTTATTCTGAATCGTAGTAAATGAGAATCACAACTCTTATATGAATCGATTTTTTTTTTTTTTTTTTTTTTTTGGCACACCCCTACTAACCAGCCAGGAATAACTTAACTGTTACGTCAAAGTTTAACACAGTTTACCAAAAGACTATAGAGGAAACAGTTCTGCATCATAAACCATCAACATGCTGTCTTGACATGATGCCATCTGATTTTATTTTATTATATATTTTTTTTTACTATTTGTGAACTTTGTCCAAACAGATTTTCTGCAAATAATAAATTGTTCACGTCAATCAGGCACATTTCGTAAACCCTTAAAAGCAGCTGCCATTAAGCCACTCTTAAAAAGGATGTTGAATGCTTCTACATGAACTGACTATAGCCATATCTCAAATTTTCCTTTTATAGCCAAGATTGTTGAGAAAGTGGTTTTTAATCAACTCAGCAAGTTCTTCAACTCCAGAGGACTTTTTGACATATTTCCATCAGCCTTCCGACCTCACCACAGTACAGAAATGGCTCCTATTAGAGTGCTAATGACATAAGGCGTTAGGGTAATTTGCTTGAGGACCCAAAAGCAGAACAAAGATGAGTGGAACATGAAAAAATGTTCAGAAAGTGTTTTATTGGCAAAAAGTGTACATTGAAATGTGTAGGACTTCTCCGACGCACTGGCAGGACGATGACAGATGGCAGGGTAGCAGGCAGGCAGAGGCAAATGAAAAACTAGAGCTGAGCTAGCGGCAGGGTGGAGGGGAGGCATGGTGACAGACAGGCAGAGGCAAAAGTCCAACATGACAAAGCAATACAATTGAAAGCAAGATCACATGCAAATATAGGACTGGCAATCTGAACAACCTGGTCCAAGGTCTGGTCTGAAGAGCTGGGTTATGTGAAGGTGAGTGGAGCTCACAGCTGGACAGGCAGCCAGAGACAGGAAGAAGCCACGCCCACACAAAGACAAACAGGAAAAAGAAACACAAGGAGGGGGAAAACAGCTGAGAACAAAAAGGAATGAGGAAAGCAGAGCTGCACCATGACATCAGGGTGAACACTGACTTGCTCTTGGCTTGCAATGAAAATCCAAACCTTTCATTTACACAGTATGTCCTTTTAATTATTATTATAAAATAACCATTATTTTATGCAGCTTTCTCATATTTTTTCAATTTTAGTCCAGCTTTTTTCTCTTTTTTTCTGTACTTTGCTTTATTTTGATCTTTCAATTCTTACTTTTAAGTGTTAGTTTTTATGTATAGCACAATGAGTTGCCCCTGGGTATGAAATGCGCTATAAGTAAAGCTGCCTCTTCTCCTCCTATACTGTCATTTCAGAGGCTTGCATGGGAATGTACATAGAAGTCTGTAAATTTACATTTAGATTTGGATCACTGTATAATTTCAATAGTGAAAAATGATAATGAAGAAAGTGTTTGGCATTTATTACATATACTGTACTTTAAGATGAGATTATGATCATGTTGATGCAATGTTTAATATTTTTTCTTTGTCGTGTGTCTTGTTTCTTTGGGGAAAAAAAAGAGACCTAGTTTAGGAAATATGTGGTAAAAAAAAAAAAAGATAAAACACTATTTGTAAAGTTGCACCATATAATTGCCATACTTGAAAGTAAGATGAGAAAGTCCGCCGTTTTATCTGATAAAGTTGCAACCGGATGAGTAATACATCAACAAAATGAGAAAACATTTTTGTAGCAGAACATGGATGTTTTTTACAAATACAATTAGAAATGCTAACCCTTGTGGGGAAGTGATTAACTGATCTGTCCATACACCAGTAATGTAGTTTACCTTTTCTATGCTTAAGATAAAATACTACATTTTAACTAGTGCTAAATGTAGGAGTTGGGGCTTATCTTGTTTACCTTGGGATGGCCAGTGAAAAGTTAGAAATGCTTGCATAAAATTTCATGTCAATCCATTTAATACTTGCTGAAAAATAACTAGGGATGGGAATCTTTTACCATCTCACAATTCTCACAAAGCACGATTTTATAGGACTCTAGGTAAAAACCGAAAAGAGTCCAAGTCTTTGCCTTCAACGAGGACGGGGCCGGTTGAATCTCTCCTTCCTCTACTATTATAGTTTCCTCCTTGTTTTGGTGCTTACCGTGCATGTGTATGTTCCAAAGTTGGCTCCGTTGTGACATCAGGACGTCCGGCAAACAAAATGGAGGCAGAATGATTTTTATTTTTTTTTTTGCAATTTTGGGACATTTTAAATCGATTCTGAATTGTCGTACATGAGAATCACAATTCTTATATGAATCAAATTTTTTTGGCACACCCCTAAAACCCAGCAAGCCACAAATATGAACCTTAAAGTGGTTCACAATTACGTACTTACTACCATTGATCCTTTGGAGTGGACGGACAAGCCGGCGCATCCAAATCACAAAACTGATTTAAGATGATGTAGCAGCAAGACGTAACCTCGCTGAGTCTCTGTTTCAACATGTGCCGGAAGCTTGAACCTCAAACTATATACAAATTTTAAAATTGTGTTGATAGGCCAAGCAAAACCCGACTTTTGATAAATAATTTATTACTCTTTTTTCCTGAATATTGTCACATTTGGTGCAGCAAGGGATGGAAAAAATGGGCTATTCTAAGGAAAGTGCTCACAATCAGAAAAGAAGCATCACACCCTCTTTCCTATTAGTGCAAAAATGCACCACTTCAACAAATCAAAAAATTACATGGTAACCTGCAGCATTTGGTTGTTAAGGAACAGGGGAAAGTTTTGTGTGTGTGGGAAAAGAGAGAGAGGGATATCAATAGCGAATTTTGAGATAATAATTTTTGAAGTGCCTTATTGTGATATCTGATATTTTTACTTAATTTATATGCGGGACCACAGAAGGTTAATGTCTGCACCATTCCAATCCATCTGTGTCTCAGTTTGGACCTCAGTGGTGGACAAACGTGACAGACCAACAGCATTCATAAAGCCGTGCCAGTAACACTGCCGTAATATTCCCATGCTGCTATATTATAGTGTAAAAACTTCAGTTAATACTGCTGTTTTCATTTTACAGACATTTATGTCTCAGTGCCTTATCAATTTTAAGTTTTCCCCTCACATTCATCCCAAAATGTAATTAAACTCTCCACATTACAAAAGCCAGGTAACTCAATTTGTACTTGCCAACAGTTTTATCAAGCAATGCAGATGCTCACATTTTCAAGCAGGTGAGGGACCGCTGGTTTGGAGATTGGCTCTTTGGGCAAAAGTGAATGTGCGTAAGATAGATTGATAGAAAGACAGATAAACGTGGGAGTGTATGTGCATTTAAGAAATTCTGTAGTTCTCATCAGAGGAGTGGAGATTTTGCAGAGATGGATTGAGACTGTGGGTGTTAGATATGAAATATTTATTTGACTGTCTCTATAGATTTCTGAGAGTAAAGTATCAATTTGAGGCCCTTAAGAGAAGGCTCTATCTTGCTTTTCCTGACCGAACAATGCTACTTCCAGTCAGCGGAGAGGGATGAAGAAAATAAAGAGATGGAAAAAGGCATAAATCACTTCAACTGAACTGTCTAGATATGTTTAGAGCATTACAGTATGCGCAAGAACAGACAAGAGTGGGAGGGTTTGTTTTGAGAGGAGGGAGAGAGAGGTGAAGAATAGGAAGTGGGTGAGGTAGGAAAGAAGGGAAGATGCGTTGGGGGATTCAGGATTGCTCTTCTTTCCAGTCCTCTCCTTTCTTATTCAGCTGCTTCTCTTTTTTTTCTTGTTCACTTTAATCCCCATTTCTTTTAGTCTTCTCCTTCAACCTCTCCCTTTGTCCTTCTGAATCTTGTTCTCCTCGTTTTCACTCAGTCCTCAACAAGTTGGCGGTTATTCTGAGTTAAAGTATCAGCTGAAGGATCGTACCAGAATCTCTTAGGCCTCTCTGAGCCACCTCCTCCTGCAGGCTCACACCTGTTATTCCGCTGCTCTTAATTCCTCTTCAGCTCCTTGTGTTTGTGAACGGGAAAGGCTCAGCGAGCTTTGGGCCTGGCAAGGACTGCCAAGCCTGGCTTTTCTTGCTGACTTCTCTGGGCTCAACATTTTGTCCTTTGTCCATTTTTAAGGCAGGTTAACATTTTCTTTTCCATCCATTATCTATATTGCTTGTTCTTAATGCGTCACCAATCCCAGCTGGTATTGGATTTGAGTGGGGATATCAGCCCTGTCCATGGAAACGGGCAACCCACTGCAATGTGCTTATTATTTTGCAAAGTGCCATTTTGAAGCTTTGCATTTTTAATTCAGAATTTTTTTCAAAGCAGAAAAAATTTAGAGAAGAATGTGGAGCTGAGGAGGCATGAGGGCTGGATCTCTCTTGCTCTGTACTCCAGCACATTTTTCAGGAAAGTTGTCATTTCTGATATAGTCTGTCAATCGCCAGCACCCTAATTCATAACCACCTTTACCCAATGTGAGCTGGGATTGGCTCCAGGAGCCCCCACCACCCGGAAACGGATAAGTGGTAGAAGATGAATTAATGTATTAGAAGTACCGTATTTCTCAGTGATTAGCTGGGTCTGAAAAATTATTAATATTGTGATGCAATAACTGACTTTATAAAAAAATGTTTTTCAAGCCAAATATAAATAAAAAGTGGGCCCAGATAAGCACAGCAATGAAAAACAAAGACATCTCAGACAGTTGTACACAATTGACGTTCAACTTGCTCAACTTTTGTATATTATTGTAGTTGAGTCATCTTGTCAGCCTTCACTTGAGGTAAACAAAGCGTCTGCAGGACTAGGACCCATCATCTGGGAACCATGAATGCTTGTACAACATTTTTACTGCAAACTCCTTTAGATGCTGAAGTATTTTGCTGGTTAAGTAAATATTTTTAGCTATTGAGACTTGAGAGAATGAGTCAAGAGTGAAAGAGCTGTTACAGTACCCTTGTCTGAACTAAAGAGTGACCCAACAAACAACTTCCTTTGAGCCCTGCTGATACTGTGCTTAGGCTGGTATTCATCTGAATTCATTTTCACTGTCTGTTGGAATGGCCCCCTCACAAGTAGAGTAAATTTAATATCCCCCATGAACGCCTCAGGGAACTGCATCCAAATATTAGCATTTATACCCAACAAACAGGGCAGATTCAATTTACACTTAAATATCCCATTGGTGTTTTTCATGAGGTGCTGAACATAATTTTTGTTCTGCTTGCTACAAAATGACAATCAGTGCTTGTCTCTGTCAAAAAAAAGAACAAAACCCAAAAACATATTTATTTCTTTGATGCTGTGCAACCACTAGAAGAGACCAACAAGAAAGCAGACTAATTAGGTTATTTATTTAAGCATAATAGTTTATTTACCCGTAAAGCAGGGTAATGTGATGTAATCTGACTGGCACATACTTCACCATTGTTTCTTTAATAAGTGAAGTATGTGAGGATGGACTTGGAGACTGAGGAGGGAACTGCCCTAAACGGATTGGAAGCATTCATGGGAAGAGCAGGAAATTGATGAGCTAGACGGGGAATAACTGTAAAATGAATGGAAGATGAGATTAAAGAAGGAGAAAGCTACAGTTGCATCAGTTGTGGACTTCCATCAGACACAAAACATTTCAACAAGCATCACGAGCATCACTGACGGAAACCATTCGGTTCGGTGGGTGTTCTTCAGGACCAAACTTTTTCCCGTTTGGGTTATTGTTTGGATGTAATCAAATCTGTTGCCAGACATAAATATTGATTTTAGATAATTCAGCATTACATAATAACTGGAAGGCAACTGGAGAGCCGTCAATAGGATTGAAGTTATAGAGCAAGATCAGGGTCATAGCAAATGAACTATGGCTAAAGTACAGCAAGCAGTGCAGGAACAATAACAAGAGTTGTTGGGTTTTTTTTGCACAATGCAATCAAAACCCTTTCTAAACAAAGTATGCACTACTTGCTGAAGTATGACAGCGACTCCTTTTGTATTTGGGAAAGTGGCCTTCCTCGCTAAACTCTCACGATGACCAAAGACTTTGCAGTTTCATTGCCAAAAACACACAGTGTCGTCAGAAATCACAGTTAAAATTTCTACATTTTCTCAGCTTATTCTTACTCCCTTTTTCCCTTTAATGAACCAAGTGTCACTGGGATCAGTGGTGATGATAGCAGAGGATAGAGAGCAGAACGAAAAGTAGTCTATCAAACCTACTGTCGCTGCGCTCACTAACTTCAGTCACTTCATCCTGCTGGGTGAATGGAGTCGAGTGTTATTGCCCATGACAGGAGTGGGTTTGAGATGGAAATCACTTAAAAAGCAAGAATCTGTTGAGGCAGGTGCCGGGTGAGAGAGATATAATACGTCTCGCTCCTCTTTCCCTTTCACTCTGAAGTCAAAGCTTTTTTGTTTTTCCATGCTCATTTTTCTCACTTACTCTCTCGCTCCACTCACTCCCCCCCTACCATTTCTTCAGAAAGTGTCAAGCGCTCACACGCTTCATCATCATCATCCATGCCAACATCCTCATCATCGTTATCTTTCATTGTCATCGTCTTTTTGGTTACACTCACTGTGGTTTCAAATTTAATTGGCAACTTGAAGCAATATCAAAAGTCATCTCCTTCTCCCCAGCGAGGCGCCCTCAGTCTCTGTCTCTTCTTTCTCCTGTCACTGTGGCTTGATGTGAATAATTTGCCATTAAAGATTCCTTAGCAAACGAGCGGTACCCTAGAAAGCTGTGTTCTACCTGAGAGCACTGAAGAGGAGGTGTCACAGTCTGTGTAGCTCTGCTGCTCTGGATTAGAAATCTAGGTTGGGAACTATGAGGATATGATGAAACACCATATGCTTTCTCTTCTATCTATCTGATTGGAATTGTGCAGATCCAGCACTTTGTGGACAGATTGCTATCTTTTTCCAGGCCTAGTTAGAGACATGAAAGTTGTAGGGAGACTGTATGTGTACGCTTGTGTATAAAATACTAATATAAAAGAAAAATTAAATGCTCCGTGACAAGATTTTAAACAATAATTCAGCATAAAACCAACTATCTTATCTGTAAAGATACAGTATAGTGGCATAATGGTGTGTATGTTAAACATAAAACAAAGTCATAACCATCACTTTGTGTTATTGAGTTTCTCTGTTTTCAGTGCTCCAAGCAAGGAAAGTTTGAATCCCTCTTGCCTTGTTCATATTTGCACTGGCTGTGCCCCCATACTAGCTGACACAATGTTATATCTGCTAGAGACCTTCCAGAATTCGCTCCACTGAAGAAACCATTTCTCCATCTGAAGAGTCTGGAGGAAAAAAAAAAGAAATGAAAGCAGAGCTCAGGCTGATTGGCCATGGGAGCAACTGGTCAGCCAGTGGACATTAGTGCAACTGTAGATCAATCAAACTCTCAGTTTCTTTCCCAGTAAGATTCGTTTCTGCCAGTGGAAAAAAAAAATCCATGTTTTATTTTGTTTGTTTGATTGTTTTATTTTTATTTTATTATTTTGTTTATATAAGTCCAGGGCTGTATTTTCCTCTCTCCAACTATGCAGCCAACTGGTCTGAGATGCTGGTTGTCTAGTATGCTTTATTTTTAAATAACAAGCTTAATGAAATAACCTTAATTTGTTGATATTTAAAGACATGTTTATCCAGAGATCATATCAAAATAACATAACTGATTCACTGCTGCTCAAGTACACGCACTAGTTTTCACATCTTGGTCTTCACTCCAGAGTTAGAATTTTTTTTTTTTTCCTTAGTAACTGATAATATAGAAATTCTGTTCCTTCATACATAAAGGTTCAAAACACACAAAAACACATGCACGAACAACCTGTACATGTAGGTAGATGCACACACAAGCCAACGTGCAAGCATGCAGACGTGCTCTGCCGCAGAGATTTCCTGGATCACTGTGAAAAGAATCACACACCTCAACATCCATCCATCTCGTATAAAACCCACATGGATGTCATTAACTTTTTGCATATGTTCAGCCGTTAACAGCCTCCCACTCAAATGTGTCTTTCAACCATAATCATGTGTGATGTGTAAGGTGTGTGAGTGTTCGAAGATTATAGAGTAATTTAACTTCAGCTAGATGTTGCCGTGATGCATTAACAGCCTGATAGTGAATTTAAAGGATTAGTTCACCCCCAATTACAGGGGGGGGGAGATGGCAGAGACGTGGGGGCTACTTTAAACTAGGACATTGTTTCTGGACATTCGTACAGTTGGAGCATTGAGTGTCCCGGTTTTAATTTGAAAATAAATAAATAAATAAATAAATAAAACTAACCGCATTCGCTTGAGATGTAGACAAATGAGGGTTATATATCCTGCCTCCACACCCTCCCACCTCCTACTTCTGTAAACCGATTCACACAATTTGCCACAAACATCACGCTGCTACCTCTCAGAGTCGTAACTCAGTCAAATCAAGTTACACAGACATCGCACGCACACACACACACACACACACACAGGCACGCACACCCTCTCTTTCTCTGCTAAACACAGCAGAGCAAACTTTTTCATTCAGTCTTTAGAGTGGTATCAAGACAGCGACAGAAATCACAGAGCAAAGCCATTGTCATTCCTTATATCCCTTTCTCCTTTGGTCTTGACATAGTCTCACTAAAGTGTTATCACCTCCTCATCTCCTTTGTTAGGTAACTTTATCGAACTGGTTTGTTGGTTCAATTTTTTTTCAGCAATAAAAGGTTAATTACCTGACAAATGGTCACCCTGTTTCAAACTGAAAAAGTCCTTTCAGTGGAAATTTATATGAAAGTGACAACAAAGCATGAGACTAATTAAAAATCATTTGAAAGAACTGACCTGTGAGATAGAACATTTTTGAGTTATTCATTTTAAGGTCATTTGAATTAAAGGATACCAGTTCTTTTGATGTGACGTAAAATTCACAACTCATGATGTTCATGTTTTTACAGAAATATGATACAGTAGTAGGAGAGCTTCCAGCATGTTTGTTCTGAAGATCTAAACTTTTAACAGATTTCTCTTTTGGCGGTTGGTAGATCTACAAACAGAGACTAGGTGAATACATGTTGTGGTAAGTCATGGTAGTTTTTTTGGATAGTAATGAAAATTAGTGCTGTGCCTGAAATCAGTCACTATATGCTCCACTATATGATGGAATCAGACTGGTGTGAATCATTATACAGTATAATGAACACAGTATTCCGCAATGTATAGTG
The DNA here is from genome assembly GCF_900963305.1 of Echeneis naucrates. Classification (NCBI taxonomy): domain Eukaryota; kingdom Metazoa; phylum Chordata; class Actinopteri; order Carangiformes; family Echeneidae; genus Echeneis; species Echeneis naucrates. The sequence continues at coordinate 7,295,484 of NC_042511.1, forward strand.
AAAGGTAGTGGAGAGGAGAATGACACTTAGATAATAACCTGATTACCTTGAAATTAAAATAGTGATTTCAAACCCAACCAATTTAAACCATGAAGGAGGTCAGTGTTGCATTCAGTTCACCCACGTGCACTTGAACAAAGTCACTGGCAGAAGACTTACATTTTACCTTCGTAAATGTGTTAAATAAAAAGTGGTTTCATTTTCTCACATCTCATGAAATTACATTAAACCAATGAATACACTTTGGCTTACTTAATTTACTTCATAATTGATGCAGCCAGTAAAAACCTTCAGTTGAGCTATTGTAACAATATTTTTTATCATCTCCCATTATCTGTGTGACCTCGAGTGTTCACAGGCAGCGTTTGCTTTGTCAACTTCTGATCCAGATACAGATATGAACAGAGAGAATCATCTTCCAACATCCCTAACGCCGTATGTCAGATTATCAAATGTGACTATGTCATATGATTTTTGTGGGGAGGGGGAAGGAAATCGATACCAATGTGAGGGGCAGTGCGGTGGCATCGTGGTTTGAGCTGTTCCCCACAATAAGAAGGTTGCGGGTTCGGTTCCCGGCCTGCGGCCTTTCTCAGTGGAATTTGCATTCTCCCTCTGCCTGTGTGGGTTTCATCCCACCGTCCAAAGACATCATGTTTGAGTTAACTGGTGACTCTAAATTGTCTGTAGCTCTGATTGTGAGTGGGTGTTGGCCTTGTGATGGACTGGTGACCTGTCCAGGGTGACCCTGCTCACACCCAACGTGAGCTGGGATTGGCTCCAGCACCCCCCATGACCCATAGAAGATGAATGAATGAATGAATACTGATGTGAATTAAATTAGTGAAACGGATCCGATCAAATCAGATTTTTATATATATACAGCATATTTCTAACAACATTGCGTGCTGAAAAGTCTTTCTTCTCACAGTTCATCATTTATTCTCATTAGCAGTTGAACCAAAGACAAACTGTCTGCTTGTTTGTTGTCTGTTATGTTATGTTTTCTGATCGTGTTTGATTGCTTAATTTCTGTGTTGGTTGTATTTGTCTTCTTGATCTTGTACAGCCTTTGGTCAGCTGTTCAGTTTTTTTGTTTTATGCAATATTTAAATCCATCCCAGTCAAAACCAGTTTCACACTCACAAATAAGCAATAAAAGAAACTCTTTGTGGCAGAGTTCAAACCTGAAAAGCTTCTTATCTGAGGTTTAATTTGTGCATACATTATGAAACCAACGAATGCTGTGTGGTGATATTCAAATATATTTTCAAGGATATTGAAAATATAACCTTGCGATAAGATGACAAAAGGTGACATTTCAGGGTGTCATGGTGGAGCCACTTTATTGCCAAGTTAAATCTCTTGTGTTGTCTCCACAGAATAGACGATGGCTGTAGATGTTTGCAACAAGGTCAAAAATGAGGCCAGCGCACTCAGCTCAAATCTTCAGGGACATTAATCAACTGAAAAATGGAGGATGAATTACACAAGTCATGTTAGCTTTACAAAGTAAGAGAAAGCATGAGGGAGACAATGGAGCGATTCAAACGAGGGAGAATCCCCTGGATTAGAGCCACGATCAAAATTGTCCCTCACTTCATCGTCTCTTGGAACTCTCTCTCTCTCGCTCTCCCAGCCAGCGCAGTCTTCTCATTCTTATTTCCCCCGCAGTATATTACACAGTCGCAGACGCATATTCCAGTTTGGCAGAGGGCCAGGCTGTAAGACTGAGCATATGGCCGGTGGCTATTGGGGCATAGCGGGTGAGGAGAGGGGAAAGAAAGAGGGATGAGGGGTGAGAGAAAGCAAGATAGCACCAAAGCTGGCAGAGGAAATGCTTGACTGTCATTTTATATGCCAGCTTGAGCAGAGGGTGCACACACACACACACACACATACACACACGCATCAATACATTTCCTCAGTAAAGAATTTTTGTGCCACTTGCCCTCATTTTACGTACTGGCGTACTCTCTCATTGATGAGCCGTACCTACCGACACTTTTACCCTTGAACAATGAACAAACCTCCCTCACTCTGTCATGCTATAAGAGGCATGACGTGTGTGTGAGTGTGCGTATGTGTGTGTCAGACAGGCGGCGGTGCTTGCTGGGTTATCGTAGCAGGCTTGTGGGCCTTGTCAAAACGCATGTGAGAAAATGCAGAGTGACAGATGTAGCCTTTCTGCTCTCTCACACTAACATGGTTATTCTGCCATCGACCGCGCTTCACCAATCCCCCGCTCAAACGCACCCACACACACACACACACACACACACACACACACACACACACACACACACACACACACAGGCAGGCAGTGGGCTATTCAATTGCACTGAAGTTCAGTCTCCATAGTCAGTCACAAAGCTGTTCTGAGTTGCAACTCTTACCACAAACAATGATCAATTTTTGGTGTTTCCAAGTTGGATTGTGGGACTTTTTTCCCAAAAGTCCAGATTGTTGATTCTTTAAATCCCAAACAAAACAAACGCAGTGGCAGAAAGGGCCACTTGAGTGACTTTCATATTAAAAACTGCCAGTTTAAACATTTCCAGCCGGATATTGCTTCAGACAACAAATCTCTCTGACCTAATCATTTCCAAGATAATAAATCAAAGTCGTTTTAACTTTAATGAATTTCAACCACGTTCTGATTGAGCAAAGAGATGAGGCTCCTTTGAGTCCATTGAAGCGTGTCGCCGAGGCCTCTATCGGATCATATATCAATGCCACTTCCCTTTGCCACATCTTCCTCCAACACATTATCACCAGCACTGTCAGATACCAGTACAAATGAGAAAACAATAGGGAGATGAGAGCAAGTTGTTGAATATTCATAGGCAGGATAAGGATACAACTGGGACATTTTGGGGCTTTATCGGCACTAACAGGATCTAAGCCGTAGTAATTCATGCTAAATCCAGACCAAATCGGCCCCAGTGCTGTTTCTGTGGGAAAAAAAAAAAAAAAAAAGAAAGAAAGGAAAAGAAAATAGACTTGGGTTGAATCTCCTGAGTGCTTTTGTGATCTGTTTCCATGTCATCTCTATCCCTGTTTCATGTATCACAACAATCTAGTTGAGATATATCTTACTCTCTTCATTTCCTCCACTGTGTCGCATCTTGAGCTGGAGGCAAAGAAAGAGAGCAGAAGGAATCAAGAAAACAAATTTGCAAAACTGGATGTGCTCGTTTCACTGTTAAAGGAGACATGCAGAAAAAAAAGTGCACAGCTTTGAGATTCATTCTTGTTGAAAGGCACAGACGCTTTTCTCACAGCTAGTGAATATGTAACCTTCTGGGAGTGTCTATTTGGCATATTTGTTTTTCCGACCTCATGCTCTGTTACTCCCCATCTAGAGCATTTGACCTTTGGAGACTCTGACTTAGCCGTTTCTTAAAATGGAGCTCTTCCTCTGAGACCAGACTAAAGGTATTAGTATTTGACTGCACAACCTTTCCCAAAGGCCTTTTGGTAAAAGGAAGTGACCCGAGTGCCCTATGTGTGTTTGGTGCGTGGGAGTTTTTCATACTACATTTGTGGGGTCCCAAAACCAAGCTTGGAGTCTTGGGGTGGGCCGACAGCTTTGTGTGGGAGGCAAAATGTGTTTATGAGTTCATTTTAGGGTTAAGCATTCATGTGCAATGGTTAAAGTTTGGGCAACAGGCTAGAAAACACATTATGACAATGACAGGTCTCTATGAGTATATTAACACATGCAATTTGTGAGTGTGTATGCGTGTGTGTACTTGGAATATCAGAAAACAGCACATAGAGCTCTTTTCCTTATCCTTACAGGCACCGGGTGTGTCACCGGGCACATAAATTCATAACCAAGGTAAATCAATAACAAACAATCCATATGTTGCTTTGTTTAGTGTCAGCAATCAATACACACACAGAGGGAATTTATTCACACATAAAATGTGCAATGTAATCAATTAGAGGTTCAGTTTGAATTTAACCTTATGTCAAAGCTGACTACACAAAACTTCATACAAAAAATACTTACCAGGACTATGTGCACAATATAAAAGCAGCTCTCAGCTCTGTGCAACATTTAGTTTTGCAGCCTGAAACTTTACAGCATACTGTCAATCTCACCGCAGACGGACACAGCTCGCATCCAGCTGGAAAACTTAGCCAAGTGGCTCAGCAGCTTAAAAATATGATTCCCTCAAGAGTTGGAAAAATAAATAAATAAATAAATTAGACAATGAATGAATAGGAGCACGTTGTGTGCATTCAGCACACAGAAACACCACTGCATATGAATTGTAATGTTTCTCTGTACCACACAACTGTTAGCTAATGTTCACCGTCCCATGGAGCAGCTTGAATACACACGGTCCCAGTCAAAGGTTTGGACACACTTCCCATTTATAGGAAAGTGATCTTCTCCATCTCAACCCAACACTGCATGTTTACTTTAGGTCTTGAATTCAGGCTAATTCTACAAGCAGAATATCGATACACTGATGTTTCTCTTTTTAAAGCTGCTGTCATTAGTTTGTTTCCCCCTTTGTTTACTTTAACATTGATTTGCTTGTTTGATGCTAAATTGCATTATGCAGAAAAGGCACTATGCATTGTTTGGCATCTTGAAATGTTGTTGTCCTTTTGGCAAGCGATGTATATGCCATCCCATAACATTGCAGTGTTTCAGCTGGTAATTTTCTACTTTCTTTCTTTCTTTTTCTTTTTTTGTCATAGATAAATATGTCTCTATGGTCCTGTGATCTGAGTTTGTGGATTTTTCTTGCCTCAGGCAAAAACCTTAGAGAAAATGCGCTTTTGAGGTTTTGGTTCTTGAACTTTTGGTACCTTCTCCAAGGACTTATCTGTGTGGACAGTGTGGAAACTTCAAGACCAACCTGGTTAGACTCCTCTCCTGTTTTGCACATGGCAATAAAGGTGTATTTATTTAGTCTCTCCCAAAGAGTCCTGTAACACAGTGCCTCCCTTTCTCCTTTGTTGGCTTTTAATGTGAAGCATCTGCAGGACGTTTCATTGACAAAAGCTGCAACCAGAAAAGAAACCCCTGCAAGGTAGAAAGTGTTTGAATTAATTTGTGGATGAAAAGAGCATTTCTGATGAAAACAATCTAAAGAACGGCAAATTGGTGTTTACGTCATGAACCCTATTGTTTGTTTGAAATATGCATTTCTATTAATATGGAGCAATAGCCATTTTTAATAAGGATACTTTTAAGACAGTAATATTTGTCTTTTCATCTACAAATAACAAAGGGGAATTGATTCCATTTCATTAATTTATGGAACAAGGACAACATGGATTTTAAAATGTACACCTTGATCCTGGTTTTATTTTTTCTGTGTTTCAAGTATTTTGTCATGATCCTATTCAATCACTTACTAACCCATGAAGCACTGACTTTGCTTTCTGCCCTCTTTTTTTTGTGTGATGATTAATTACAACCCACTACATATAATATGCGAGTCATAATGTCTTTGTTAGCAAGCACTAATGAGGAACAAGCCTAAATGAGTTTTTGTGGACATACTCTCCAATTATGTTGTTAATTCTTAATGCACTGATTTGTATATCCTTATAATCTAAAAAAGACAAATGTGCTCAGGTGATAGCTGTTTGTCTTACTTAAACAGGAACAGCAGGAAGGACAGCTACACGTTATGTGAGAACTGCAGGGACAGAGCGGTGACAGAGGCAAGAGGAAAATGGGGAGGAGGGGGTGGCAGAATTATTTTTAGCATTGCCATTCACACAGGCAGTGGCCAACACAATTTAATCTGACCTCCCAACAAACAGGACTGTGTGTTGTTAGAAATGTGGAACAGAGGACAGGTCAGAGGGATAATTGCTAAATTGCAAATAGTAATGGTGGGTTATCATTTCAGTAGACTGTGAAAGAGTACCAGACTATATCGCAAGTCCATCTCTGTCATGTCCACTCCCAGTTGTTGAATGTAGCAGTGATGTCGCAGAAGAAAAGTGGAGGAACAGCAGTGGCTACATGGATGCAGCACAAGGGTGGAGGGACATGGATGTGTGTGAATATTCACAGAAATGAGAGAAGATGTAAAAAGAGAATTGAACGTGAGAGTGAAATCTGAATTGCCATCATGATGGAAACCTCTTCCTTCAACAATCTGTGTCAGCATCCCATCATGCACTGTGGCAGGTAGCACCATACTGTACGGCCCCAAAATGATAAGAGATTTTGCATTTTGAAAAAGCAAGGATTTCGTCACAAAGATGTCTGTGTTTAGAACTGTAGCAACTATATATGCAAAGGACAGCAAACACCCCTCATCACAAAGATGAATGTGCATTTAGTGCAAAAACCACTGACAGTGTTAAAAAAAATATATAAAATATGATCAAACAAGTCTTCCTTCCCCATGTTGTCCACAAGTGGATGTGTGGTTTACACCAAGAGAACAATACAGGCCAGTGAGGAGAAGCCAGTGACTCTCCTACTATGGCAAATGTTTACAAAGCTGTGCTAAATGATCAACTTCAGCCTATGGAGAAATGTTTCCATCCGGATGGAAGTGGTCTCTACAAGGATGGGAATACGACCATCCACAGAGGACGAGGGCACTGAGGCTGTTCTGGCAGCACATGGTGACCTGACACTTTCCCGGGACGTTGTTGATTACTATATATGACTTGAGCACATCAGCACCTGCTGCCAATTAACACCAATTCTCCACCGTCTGAGAGCAGATCACGCTCTACAGCTCCCACATAATAAGAGGCTCCATTTGGGATATTGAGGAGTTTAACAGGATACTTCTGTGCGTGTGTGTGTTGTGATTCTTTTTTTCCCACCTCCTGCTGCTAGGTGCTCAGGAATGTACTTGATGAACATGTGAGAGGCTCCAGATGTGCACTGATGTGTTACTTCAAGAAGAGGTTGTTGTCCAGCAGTACTAGTCTCAACTTGTCTGAAATTCACAAGACAGACGTGACAACTCCAAAGTCAAGCCTTTTCTTTTTTTTTTTTGCCTCTTCATGCTCACGGTTACATCGATTTAATCATTAATGATTTTCAAGCTAGATATTCTTTTCCAACGATTAATTCTTTTTTCTTTTTTTTTTAAACCTCTTTTCCCCCGTTTTAACAAACTCACTGGAGATGTGCAAAGCTCCAGATGGTCTAAGACACTGTTCAAACATTTCATTTAGCTTTGGATTCAGTTGTAAACACTTGCTCTTACAGTTTATAGTATACTGTATCCGCGCATGTTTCTTGTTACATCCTGCAAGATTTACACCTCTTTATATAGCCGCCACACTGATATCAAAATTCATTTGAGGATACATTTGTTGTGTTGTTCATATTACTGCTTCTCTGGTAATTCCAATCACTCTTGCGCTTTTTTGCATCATAAGCCTATTTGCAGTATGTGTGGGTGGCTGGTATAGGCCATACTATTAATTAAATCAGGCGACTCATTTGGTTAAAAAATAGCAGACAGGAGAAAAAAAAAAAAAAAAAAATCCAAGTTGACAAGATTTGCAAAGGTTGATTAAGTGACCAAAGGGGTAGCCTTATGTGAGTTGTTTCGTTTGATGTGATGTGATTTTAAGGTCATTCTTTTTCCTCTGAGGTGTCTCATTCCTCAACATGGAGCACATTTGCCACCTGCGAGTCTGGAGAGCAGTGAATTCAACAGCATATTACACTGTGCTCTTGATGAGCAAGGATTGGGGAAGGCTGCTGTGCTGTTAAGCACCGCAGAGAGAGCGAGAGATAAAGAGAGAGGGGCAGGCAGACAGAAAAACCATCTGTTGGAGTTATAGATATAGGGAATTTGGACTTAATACCTCACTTTCCCTCCAGCACACAGTCAAACACACATTTTCATACTATTCTCCCAGAGTGGAGGCTGGATATCAGTCTCTGTGTATTCTGGCAATGCTCTGTCATGTGCTAACCGTTAACTGGGTGGATGCAGCAACACCACGGCCGCTTTATATTGTCCTGGAAAGATCACCAGCTGAGAGAAGATATCATTCATGCGGAGCATCCTGGTTTAACTAACGCCATAAGACAAGACAACTTTGCCCTTACACCACAGCAGCGTTTGTAGATCTGTGAAACAACAGAGATTAAGTCTGTCAAACAGCACAGTAATGTGTAGCTCTGGCCTAATCAAGGCTCAGTTGATCGTTGTTTACTCAGCCAAAATTTGACATGATTAAAAGAAACAGTGCAGTTGCTGAACCAAGAACTTTACTTTCAGATGACTACAACAGAGCTGCAGTTTTTTATTGTTCCAGCACAGCATCTCCCCAGTCATAAGTTTGCGGGTAAAATGAATGAAAAGCACAATTACGCCTTCAAAACAGTATAAAAGCTTTTCTTCTACCCTGCATGGCGTTGCTCTTTTCTCACTGCACTACTGAAAAAGGAGATATCGTGAGAAAAAAAACAAAAAACAGGTATTGCTTCACAGCCAATTTTTTGTTTTAATTTCGATGGAAGAGAAGAGTTTTGTCTCGCAGTGTGACTCACCTCCAGCTTCGCATCTCAAATCACTCTGAAAAATGTTGTGATCGCGCGCAACCTCATGTTAAAGCAATTTCACAGCAATTCATGCAATAGTTACAGAGATATTTAAATGAGAAACAAACAATGCCAACTTAAGTAGAAATTGTACCCAGTGGCTTGTGCCACTGACTGCCACACAGCCCTCCCCACACTTATCATCTGGTCAAGTGTTTCAGGTCTTAACGTCGTCTCTCTGCACCTACCAGTGGTTTTCTGTGGAAGCTTGACGCTGGATGACTTTATCTTTGAATTTTACCCTCATCTGCTTTTGGGCAGCACACTTAGCTTCATTTTCTGACTCTCAGTCAGTTGCCTAGAGAAACCCATAGTTGGTGCATAGTTGGTGATGGTACATTTCACCAGCGTATTAAAATAAATCTGAGACACATCTCAATCATCTTGGTTTTATTCCAGGTTTTCCCCTATAAGTGTGCTGTTAGTCTATAGATGGTCAAGATAGCTCACACCAATACTCTGCCAAGGTGGTAAGCAGCTCATTCACCCTGGAAGCAGATTAAAGAGTGCACAACATGCAACATTAATATTTGTAGACACATTGAAGACTGTTGTGGTTTACACACTACAACCAAGAACACATGGTACCCACTGACAGCTGACAGAAGCAGTCTTGCTGCCAGTGTGTAAAAAGTATTTTTGAGGTGTCAACGCTAGAAGGATTCAGAATATATTTGGAAATGGATGTCTTCACAGCACACTTTCTCCAGACAGTATTTTATCCCAATCAACACACCTCAGCAATGACAGGTAACACCAATAAATATCCACAAAAGCTCAGGCTCCTCTGATTCTGGGTGTATTGGTAGTTATTAAAGTTTCATGTGCTTCTAATGAAACTGCAGCATGCTTGGCATTCCAGCCCAAAGCATTCAAAGTGTGCTTAATATCAGGGCCGAGACTGCAAATTAGACCTTATTTCACTGTTTAATACACTCATAAGACTCAGATGACTAAATATGATTATGGGCAAGGCTGAGCTTGTGTTTCTTCAGTGGAAGGGATCTTATTAAGTTTTAAAAGAGTACTCTGCTGATTTAGCGGTGCACTCCCAATGCACAGAAAGAAAAAGAATTAAAACCGATTGGAGTTATTTTTTTCTTCTTCTTTTACTCCGTGCAGACCTGTAAGCAGACTACGATTCGGTGGAGTTCCCCTCCATGTCTAGAATAGATAGTCCTTCCATCCACTATCCATGCTGTTTATCCATCAGTCCCAGCTGACATTGGGCAAGGACAATGTGCACCCACCTGCCACTGGCTATTTAGAGTCAACAAAATGAGCATGTTGTTCGACTGTGGAAGTCGAAGTGCCCAGACTAAGGCAGAACATGCAAACTCCACATCGGATCAGAAGCAAAGAGCAGACATAGTACGTTTGTGCAGAAAAGCAAAACAGATGCAGGAGCCCATTCATGGAGTAATGACTTAAGCCTTGACAGCAACCCTGAAATGTTGTAAAGGCCAAAGTAGAGCAGCTCAAATGGCAGTTAATGTAATCTCTCTTATTTGCTCTTGCTGGGGCTTTGCCGATCAGGATTTGGACTTCTGCGGACGGGTTTGAATAACCCACCGTTATCGTTCTATCTCCTCACTCATTTGCAGCATGAGGAGGATTTACCCCCCCCCCCCCCCCCCCCCCACACTGAAGAGGCCCGTGCGTCATCTCCTGCCTGCGCTGCTTAATCTCTTCCCTCTCTGGAGCCCATGCATCTGTTACCAGACTTCAGTAGCACTTCAACCTGTTTGTGTTCATCCTTCCCTGGCAAGGATGTCACAGTCTCTGTTAGCACACTGGACATTGGAGGAAACTGCTGCTTCCTGCCTCTAAGCCATCACAAAACTGCATTTCGGCAAAATCATGGTACTCCTCTGGCTCGGGTTGATGAACCAGTCCCCTCTGCTCCATGTCCCAACTTTGTTGGATTAAACTGAAACTAGACAGGAGAATAAGTAGAAATACCTTTCATTTCTAAAGATCAAATTACAAGGTCAAAATCTTTAATGACACCTAGCTCTTGTTTTCTTGGCAAAATGAATTCAATGTCATATAAATCAAAGTTCCTCCATGACAAAAGGGGACAGCAGGTGTGAAATATTGCACACTTCCTTTGTGGGAGTTGATTTGATTGTTCATGGGAAAATGATAAGAACAATGGAACAACACAATATATAGTCTGCTTCTGTTTTAGCTGCTTGTTCTGATCAATCCAGTACAAACCTAATGTAACATTTTATTTCAACTGAAACTTTTAAGATTATATAAATTCCTCTAAACTTCTGTGGTTGAAAACGAATACCTGCAGCAGTGAATTCTGTGTTGTGACGATTGATGAGAGTGTGTTGCTGAGACAGAGAAAGGTTTAATGAAGTTAATTGCAATATATATAATAAACATCTCACGTCATGATACATAATTAAAGCTCTTGTTACTTTTTCAATGGATGGAGATACCAAAACATTATAATTTAAATCAGCTTGATATATGTGACCTTGGTTGTTGCTGAATATTTACATCAGAGCAAGATTGGTTTTATCAGCCTTTTAGGGTTAGGGTGAGAGAGTTTATTCCCAAAAACCTCATGAGTGACTGTCTGGGGGTCAGAGGTCACTGTGAGGCAAACTTACAGGCCTTGAGACACTCAGGCAGCCTCTCCACACACAGCTGTGGTTTTCTGCTGATACTACCAGAGCCCGGACTGATAGAAACAGACATTGGAAGATCAAAAACATCTGGCTGTGTCAAAATTAGCACTTGAGCGGTTGCAATTGTCTTTCTTTGTTTGTCAATAATGAACCATTGATGCTGTCACATATCCCTCTCCTACATCTTTTCTCTCCTCTTGGGTTATTTGATCAATAATGGAGGGTAAAATATCTATAGCTAGTATACATCACCGGCTCAGAGGCTGCTGCTTCAGAATGGAGGTGACATCATGCACCAACACTGCATTCATTAATTCTCCTTTCTCCTTGATATCAAGCTTCAATACAGTTTTTCCACATAAGGCATCCTGGACTGCAGTGCTCTTTCTTCATCACTGATGATAAGAAATTCCCCAACAGTGCAGATGATCAAGAATGATAAGAGGCGAACCCTAGGTGGTGAACATTGTGAACATTATACCTGCTGAGCTTGTTAGCTTGCCAACATCTGTCAAGCACAAAATAATATATTTCCATTTGTCATTTCCTTTGTGTTGATTATGTGTAAGAGTGGTACAAATGCATGATGATGAGGATGCTTAACTTTTTTTGTGCCAAGAGTTCATTTGGAAGTGCTGTTTGTCTTTTGCCAGGTATGTCGACACCAACAATGTGAGGTGTAATTATCGCTCTGATGCCGGCGCCATTTTACTTCAGAAGGCAAAGTGAGTCTGACTGGCTCTAATGTGACCCTCTGCAGTCATTGTTTCTCCTCTGTCAACACGGCACACAGAGTGCTCTGGCAGCTCTGGTTCCTCAGCTCTGTGTTTTCGTGCAACAATGACTGACAAACATGCATGCTGACACGATTTACTTCATCCTAATTCTAAACCACATTCCTGGCAGGATGACTTCATGATCAGCTTGCCTGTTGAGGATCCCCCAAAAAAACCCCAACCCAAAAAAAAAAAGGATTTAAAGAACTAAGACTCAACTAGGCTGATTAAATGACAGCAGCTGAGAATGCACATGCTTTTCTGACCTGTAAATCAGCTCAGTTACAGCTGACATTAGATCAGTGCTGCTTTAGTGCAGAAAACAACTTGCCATCCAGAAATCCAGTTAGAGTTGTAATTAGGGATAAAGGTTGATGGTTTGAAATAATGATACATTTAATTTCAGAAAAAAAAATGAATATACCCATACACACCCATGACCTCCTTATCAATTTTTACAGTGTTACCTCTACTACAGGAGATATGCTTTATGTAATTCCTTTGTAGAAGGAAACAAATCTCACCCATGTATATATTTATATCATGCTCACTGAAGTGAAGTTTTATGAGATTAGAGTGCTTTAAGAGACTAAAGAATAATATTTTTCCTGAAGCAGCATCATAAATCATCTTAAATAGCAGGCAGTCAAACGCTGTAATAGACCTTTAACCTGAAATCATAATCTGAAGCACTGGGGAGTGACCTTGCTCTACAAAAATATCTTCAAAAGTCCAACACTTTGTCAAAAGAACACACAAACTGTGCGTCTTACAGTCACAAAGACAGACACACACACACACATACAAAAAAACACAAAGGCAAACACTCCTCCTTGACAGCACGCTGGCCTGTCACGCTTTGTCTGAAAGGGATGACAAGTCTTGGTACAGTGCAGTTTATCACATTGTCACAAAATCTGACACTGGAGCAGGACTGCATGGGTTATCACATAGCCAGCCGACCCTGCACACCCACTCACCCAAGCACACGCACACACCACCACACATACACTTGCTTTACAGTGCATACAGACACCTCTGGGACTTGCACAGACACACTGTGTTGGCAGATAAGAACTCCAGTCATATTCTTTATGCAAATGAGAATGTAATGTGTTGTGGCTGCAGATGCACAGATTTAAGAAGCAGTCGATAAAAGATTGGGCTTGTGGTTTCTATTTCTATCCATAAAAATCAGAGTTGAAGTATACCTTCTTGACTATGCGTAATTTATGTCAAAGTTTGTTGACTTGCTGTTGAAAGTGTGGACTCATTCGAAGCAATATTGCTATTGGATCCACTGAGTATGAAGGAATTATTGATTGATGTGTGTCAGGTGTGCGCTGGCAGGAGCTTGATTGATCTGGCTGGTGATTGCTCTATTGGCTCGGTGCTTCAGCAGGTGATTGGCTGAGCAGAAAACATCAAACTATAGCAGCAGCCAGGTCTTGACAGTTGGTAGAAAGGCTGGCTGGGTCACCGATGGCTCACGTGTTTGCAGGTTTACTCTGCTAAGAAGAAGAAAAAAGGAAAAAAAAAAAAAACAGCAGAAAACTGGTGTTACAGTAAACAACAAAATGTAACGGGAACAGGCTCAGTTAGTCACCCTCGATTTCATTTGGTCCCCATATCCTTCAGCATGCAAGATGAACTGTAAATTTTCAGGGTTCTGCTGAAAAACATTTGGGGCTTAAGCATCATAAGCTCCTGGCACTGTCTATGCCACATACACTATAAAAATGTTCAACACTGCACACTCCTCGCTTACTAGTAGCATAAGTAGTAGCTGTGCTGCTGCATTCAGTTGCATGCTCACAATCTGTCAAACCACACTGGTGATTGTTGCCTGCTGTATTTATTTGTGAGGAGATGTGGGAGGGGTGACATTTCTGTTTCTCCACAAAAGAAATCACCCTTGATTGCAATAAACACTGTCAAATGTGACAGGGATGGATAAATACTGTCATAAACTGACAATACGTGCAAATTTACAACTTTTAAATTTGATTTAGTGTTTATTTTTGCATAGCTCTCCATTTCCTATCAAACTTTTCAACCAAAATGGCACACTGAAACATATTTCAAAGTGAAACCAGTTCATCAATTCTGTTATCAATCACCCCAAATATCAGTGTAAGTTGTTGGCATTTACATAGTCAGCATTTCACAAATATACAGTCATCAAGCAACTGTTTTGTTCAATAGCATAAAATGTGAAGCTGTTTTTTTTTGGGGGGGGGTGGGCTTGGTCATTAAGAGCTTTGTACATTAGAAGAAGCCTTTTTGATTTTATTCTGAATGTTACTGGGAGCCAATGAAGAGAAGCTAGCACAGGAGATATGAGAACTCTTTTTCTAGTTCCTGTTAATATTTGTGCAGCAGCACTCTGATTCAACTGAAAGCTTTTCAGAGAGTCATTTGGACATTCCGATAGTAATGAATTAGGGAAGTGCTATTTAGAGGCAACAAATCCATGGATTAGTTTTTCATCACCCACTTTCTGGTTTTTGCAATATTGAAATATAGTGAAAGAAGGCCGTCCTAGAGACTTGTTTTCTGTCAGGGACCTCAGTCCTTTCACTACTGGAACTACAAAATATTGATACTGATTGCCACTCACAGTTTCACAGTCCCAAAGCAATTGTAATCTGTTTTCAACTCTTTTTACTTCACTAATTCAGATTCTCCTTCCTTTGATGTGTTGGGCTCGTTGACACTGAAGATTAATTTCACTGTCGGAAAAAACCAACAAATCCTATGTTGTCTAATTTTGGGATTTCAAGCACTTTTACACCGGGCCCAACCTTCCTGATAGTTGGGACATGTGGTAAAATAATTTCCTTATGGTGTTTTGTTCATCCCGCAACCTGACCTCGGATAAGCGGACGAAAATGGATGGATGGGTGGAGGGTATGTTCATGTGTGGGCAAAAGGCTCTAAACTGTTTGTCAGTATGCTTAAGGTTGAATACAGGTAGAGAAGAAAAGGAGAAACCTGAATACAGGAATGCATACACACAGCTGCTTTTATATGAGAACAGGAAGGCTGACTGGAGGGTAATAGGATGCGAATCGTGTGCTGTAGCCTTCACATTTGCATTCACATTTAAGATCTCAACCCAACAGAATCCTGTGGGCGATGTGTCAAATACCACTCTCCACCACAATCAAAAAAGACACTGAAAAGAGGATTTGTCAAGGAAGGTGTTGAACCACCATCCAGGGACTTCAAAAAATCTGTTTGCGTTATTATTGAAGCTGGTTTCAAATGCTTATTAACATAATTTTGGTTTGTTTTTCAGTGAAATTATCTCTCATTTTTACATCTTGAAGGCAAAAACTGAAAAATCAAACGCACACCAGAAGTAAACATAAACATTCTGACAGCAAAGGTCAAATGCAAATCTGAATTTAAATGCAGATAATTGCATAGATGCAGCTGTTCAACATAACTTATGATGCATCACTGAAGAAAACACATGCAAATATGATCCATGTAATCTTTGAACATGTGCATCATGTTGCTTGTGTACATGGATTCATAAGTGCCAACATATGTTTTGATGACCTGTACTTACTCGTGTTCTGATGGACCCATGCTTCTCCCCTTGGGTTTGTTTATGAGGATAGGCGAGGAGCTTGTGTGCGTGTGTAGGTGGTGGTCATGTTCTTGACTTGAACAGAGGGAATAACCTTTGATTTCTTCACTCTCGCTCTTTGTCTCTCCTCTCACTAATGGTTTAGTCCTGGAAGGTTATCCGCTTCATTACGAAAGTTTCTGAACACGTTTGCTATGTTTTCTTTTTTGAGATTCAAACTCAGTGTCATATATTAAAGGTGGTGACTGCTTTCTAGTGGGTGCAAAGGTCCGGTTTCTAACTATCAGTACATGAAGTGTGTGGTTTTATTGGGGCACAATGCTTGGTGCTCAGGTCTGGCGTGCAAATGCGCAGCCACATTTCTGTTCCTTTGTGTGTTCACACAAACTAATGCCTTTTGACCTTTAGGGAGTCGATCCGAGTGTGATGCACTGTGCTTGAAAACCTCACTACCATAGAATATGGTTTGTTTTGCATGTGCCCAAACATTTCAATTTCTTTCTGTGTCCTGCCCATCCAGGATGAAGCAGGAACTCTTTCTGTTGTAGGCTTCATGCCTAAACTGTTTTTTTTTATCTATCTCCAATACCCACTGCACTCTGGATACAGTGCTCTAGATGGAGAATATCACAATGATATTATTCATATGCAGCCAGGTTTAGGTAATCCTTCCAGTGCTGAGACCAAACCATAAAAAGGACGATGAATTATTGAAGAGCATCAGAGAAATAGGAAACCTTTCTGTGAATAGGATCAACCTTTTGGGAAAGCTTCAAAGAGCATTCAATAGTCGGCAAAAAAACTCCCAGCCCTTTCCCTGCTTTATCCCTGTCGTAAAGCTCTGCCCTGATGCTGAGAGGGAGAGGGAGGCACAGCGACAGAGCGGAGGGGGGGGCTGAAAGCTCACCTATTGTTCACCCTTTATTTGCATGAAATTGTTTACCACCTTTTCATGCTGTTCTCTCTTTTTTCCAATCCCTGTCCCCTACTGCTCCATTTTTCTCGCTTTCAGGTTTCATTTCTGCCTCTGCTCAGTTCAGCAGATGCAGATGGCATTGCCTGAAGCAGGATTTAGAGACAATTACTTCCAAATGGCTTACACTGGATGTATGTAAAATGTAGATTTAAAGGAAGTGGGTATCTACTGCGAAAGTTACAGCCAAAAAGAAAGTGATTGAAAAAACCAGTGAAAGTTAGGTATCGTGTTTTGTTTTTGTTTTCCAAACAAGAATCAAACTCCTGACAGTCCAAAACAGAACGATTTAGAGTGAAATAAGTGCAAAGTATTCAGTGGGAGGTCAGCAGGGGTGGATGCAAGGCCTAACACGTTGCCTTGGGCTCTGAAGATGGTGAGCACAAACTTGGCATAGGATGAAATCTTTTCAAGTCACCAACAGTTAGAGCCAAGTTATTTTGTTATCATGAGCCAAGACATCTTTGCAGGAATGTCCAACCACTGCTAAACTTATACCCAGGACCATAAGTCCTAAACACATCGCACTTATATCTGTAGTGTAGTAGTGAAGAGCCATATCCCAGCAGACTCTCAGAACCAAACACTCAGGTGATCTTTTGTGTGCCTTGTTCATCTTTTACTCAAAGCATAAATCTGGTAATCTTCTTCTTACTATAAATAAATCCCATGAAAGGACCAAAGCCAACAATGAGGGGACAGTATTGTTTGTGTAGCTGAAGCCTGAAACTGATTCTTCCTCTTTGTCCCGGACCTCCAGTGTTGTAAAGCTGTCAAAGAAAACTGGAAAACAAGCTCATCTCACTCATTCAACATAAGGCTGCGACGAGTTAGCTTAGCTCCGCATCAAGACCATAAACAGGGAGACATTTGTTTAATCCATGTTGTAAAAGAAAGGGATCCACATTTGCACTGAGAGGGGGCATGTTTCATCATCACGCTGAACATGGGCCAATGTAGTTTTTCAGACATTTGCCAGCGTAATTATTCTACCCCTCAGCAGATTTGTAGTTTTATATGACTAGAAATAGAAAATTTACTGCTGTGTGAGTGATAATGGGGCCCAAGAAAATTGTTTCTGATTTAATTTTCTCATAAAAAGGAAACTGCATGAGGAGCATCCAAACTGTTTCTCATGCACACGTATAATGTATTATACATGTACATGTATTCATGAATAATCAGGCTGTTTTTTCATGGCCTCCAATACAGTGATGTGATTGATTCTGATTGATTATTTGTAAAACTCATTTCTACCATTGATACCATTTATGTTATCATTTATTCCACTTGTAACAAAATTAATAGTTTAGCGAGACTGTAGAGCTGGACGTATGACCAAAATTGTATATCACAGTATTTTTCAGAATTACTCCAGTTTCACAGTATTTGACTTTTTTTGTTCGTTTGTTTGTTTTTTCATGCATGATTCAGTGTTGACCACATTTTCCGCAGATTGAGATTTACTACATATTGGCTAAGAATAGCCAATTCTAATCCATGGTCATGACTATTGTGCATTGTGTACAAGTATTAATAGCCTACAGGTTTGCATGGCCCCACAAAGTGCTGTCCGTTCGTCTGACCTTTAGCTTTGTCGGTTTTACCTGACGGTGTCGAAGATGCAGATTTTAGTTTCATAGCTACATGTATGACATTTGAAACCAAAAAAAAATTAAAAATAAAACGCTTGACAGTCTGCCAAACAGATTACACTGAGTGGAGCAGGTGACTGGTCCAAGATGGCGGGTTCGCCAGCGCAAATAGGCAGTAGCAGTCGATGCGGCATCTACTCCACCACGCTCAGCAACTCCACTATTATTACTGCTCTGTTCAATTTGTGTTTAGTGGCGCAGCAATGAAAAGGGTTCCCTGTGAAACAATTTACTAGCGCGTTGCGTTACGGACATGTTTAAGCTATTTAAACCGGTGTTGCCAGTATATGAAAAATTTATATCATAGAAAATATGAAAACCAGTTTTCGGAACAAACCGGTATACCACCCAGCCTTAATTGACTGACTCAACAAATCCCTCAGGGTTGTCTCCTGACATATTGGCCCTACTGTATGACAGGAGGCTGACATACAAGCCGCACCAGTTGATGGCGTACTAGACTCCCGTTGCCATAATATATGAAGACATATATAAAGACATACAGCACTAGCTTGGTTAGGTCTGTGAAATGTTCAACAAATCACTTTCATTAATTTCAGATGATCTTAGTTGTAGTTGGTTACTAACAACATGATCTGTTTCACACTTTCCCAGAGGAGTCAAACACAATTGTCGTTTGATATTCCAGTTTTTCGTGGACCCCTACATCCATCACAAACTCCTCGTGACGTGAAGTTTTTTGGTCCATAAACTACATCACCACACTTTGCCCTTTTCTACTGTCATAATTACCACAACTGAGAGGTAACAACAAAAATAAATATGGATCAAAATAATAATAATAATATTAATATCAGCACATTTTTTTGTTTTGTCTTGTGATTCCTCGCTTCTGTGTGTTAATGTTACTCAGTTGGAATTGAGAAAGCTTTCCCTCCTTGACTCACCTGGATTTACCAAATAATTTGCCCCTCCTGCCCCAAAAGACCAATACTCCAGGTCTACTGACTAGATATCCTGGAGCATTTCATTCAGATTGTATGATATCTAACTCTGTAAAACACAGGGTACTTTTTACATGTAAATGAATGCGAAAGCGTGTATTTACTTCTCAAAAGATGATACGCGATGAGATCGCCTTCGCCACCGGCGCCACGGGGTTAAAGCAGAGCGACAGCAGATGAAAAGCGTGAGATGTAAGAAAGATGTCGGACTGCAGAGATGGAGAAAGGATCAGACAGAGATGGATGAAGCAGGCAACACAGATGTGCATTTCTATCTGTCTTCACTTTCTATGTCTATCGGTATCAATTTGTCTGTCTTTATCTGGGCTCACACACTGCCCCTGACTTCTTCTTCACTCACTTATACTGATGCAATTTGGACAGGGAGAGGGGGGAAGAAAAGCGCAAGACAGCCATCCTTTATTGCTGTGACCCACTCCTCTAGCAGGATGTTGCCTGTCAGCATCACTCACTGCTCAGCCTCCGCAAGACCACACACACACACACACACACACACAAAGGCATGCAACTGCAATGCACATACAGGACAACATACATGCAGCTGTTTACTGCTTTAAAAATTGGCTAAAATGCATTAATTTGTCACCTGCAGCACTGCGATGAGCTTCTCCCTCCTCACCAAGTTCCAGAGATAAAGGGGGGTAAGAGAGGAAGGTGCAGACAGAGAATGCTTTTGTGTTGTCAGCAGAAACATTGTTTTATGGATGCACTGTTTGCAGTGGCGTTGCCATATTGTGTGTGCGCACACATGCGTGTTTTTCTCCTTTGGATGTATCTGGCCTTACCTGTCCACAGGGATAAATTAAACCTGTCAGAGTTCTGCTTGTGCATGTGCCTGTGTGTAAGATGTTCAGAGATGGATTGGGCCTGTCCATGGACACATTGACTGTTTGTTTTAAGCCTGCCTGCGGGGCTTATGCATTCTGCATGAGAGTGCTGTGCTTTATGTGTCAAACGCATTTGTTTGCCCAAATACTCAGTGAGAGCACAAGCACTCAGCAGACCTTTTGTTTGGTCTGGTATCTCACCCACATGCAAACTTGTTAAAAGAGAAACACGCACACAGAGGACGTGCCATGTACACAGATCTAAGATCACTCACATCCTTTAAACATCTGACTTCACTTGTCCCCTACTTCAAGCTTTCAACTTACATGCATTTATATACATTTATATTTTCAGGAAATAAATCATAGGAGAGCTGGTATTCACAATAACAAATCATTTATTGTGTTCTTGTATTCCTCTAAACTTTGATGAGGAAGAATTTGAAAGTAATCAAGTCTGTAGCCAACTTGCAAACCAATATTTACAGCTCCAACTTTCTGAAATATTTTTAGTCTCTGCTTTAGCGGTTTAGCATGGCAAAACAAGTGTGCTAGTGGGAGTAGTGCAATTTTGGGACTATTTTGGACCAAATAAATACTTCCAATCAAAGCTGTTTCCAGTGAGTGCGAACACACTGCTGTCTCAGGTCTGAGTCTCATCATTGTTCAGAGCATCAGCATGTGACATTTACATAAAACATGCACAGAGACCTTCCCTGTTATTTTGTTCCCTGTATACTTGACACAAGTGTAATTTCTCTGTCATTCCTGTTCCAGCTGAGTTACCTCTGCGGTTGTCAGTGAACGCAGTTTGGTTTCTGGTTGCCTGGAGTCACATTTACCTCTCTGCTGGATTTATCCACTCAATCTTACCACAGGGAATGAAAAATGAGCAAGAGTACAGTTAACACCCAGCAACAGCTGTCACTTACATTATAAGTGTGTGGGTCATTACGACTTTATTTCATTATTTGTCAGAATATATTTGTTTCAATAGTGGCTACATGACTTGAGGACACACCCTAAAACCACAATGAAACCGCAACCGCTACTGTTACAGAGTAAACAGTTTTCTTCTTCCCCGTTAAAAGAAACTAACCCTAACCCTAGATTAACGTTGGGAAAGTTAGCCTGTTAGCCAGCTTGTCTTGGCCCAGCTTTCTGCGAGCCACTCACTGTGACCTCCAGTCTGCAGTGAAAATGTAACACATCTCAGAGGGGTGTTATGAACCCCTGTGTTAGCATTGCAACAATAACTGAGGCTCCTGTCAACTGGCAATCACGTCACCTATTTCCTGCAAAAAGTTATTTTCAGCTGGAGAGAAAACCTACATATAACCCCTTTTAATAAAGAAGCGGGGATTTCATGAGTGAGTAGCCAGAGGGACCAACCAGTCACTTAAGCCCAACTGTTGACTGTTAGTAAAAACCAATGAGGGATAAATTACATATTATTAATGATATCAGGGCAAAAGCTACAAGTTGTGAGTGAAAAGCTCAGCCTCCATGGTCCTCGTAGACTGCAGAGGCTAAACCCAAATACAGTGGTTTGACACAGAGAATTTTGCCCTTGTGGTGGCTCTGCCCTTACCAAGCACGACGTCTGTCTTCTAGAAACACACAAAAAGTGAAGTTCAAAGGCTTTCTGTTCTTCAACAGTTGTATTGAGGGCTGCCCCTTCGAGCTGAAACCCATACGGGGAATTTGACTCCGGTGTTTCAATCTTGGACAAAGGAAAGACAAAAAATAAATATTTGTATCTGTAGCGCCTACCAGAGGGAAGCAGCCTGGACAGATCGTCTCCGGGGTGTGAAGGGTCTGCAGCAGTGGTACCTGCCTGGTTCTTGACTCTGGACCTGTAAAGGTCTTGGATAGGGAGGGCAGGTCGGCCCCAATGATCTTGTCTGCAAATCTTATCGTCCGTTGTATGTCTGCATGTAAAAGTCCTTTCCACAGGCTTACTGTCAGCATTGTTTGCTGCCATATTACTTTAATTACTAATGTGCATTGAATCTTGTGACACTGTAAGTTGGGTCATCAGGGAGGGAAAGAAGGCTACAGTTCTCTGCCGTATTTGAAGGATAGGATAACCAAGTCCTCTTGTGGATCTTGCATAGGGGCCTCTGAATTGGGCAACAACTTCTTTCTATTTTTCTCTATCAGACACCAAAAACACTCACAAATATATGAATCTTCCTTTTTTAAAGCTTTACACAGCACCTCTTTCTCAGACGACATTCATCAAGCAAAGAGCAAGCACTCAAGTTAAAATAAGTGCCATCAGAGGAGACATCATTCCCGATGGAAGACATTTTCACTGAGTCAGCCTCTTTCTTTAGGAGCATCAAAAGAATGAAATTTACTGTGAGTGCACATTAGAGAAAGCATCACTTGCTGTTCTGTTATTGTGTCATTTGAAACTGTGACTGTAAACAACCCAATGTGAACATTCTACCTCCTCTGACTTCCTGTTTTCTTTCTTGTCTGTCTTCATCAATCCGCTGATCTTTCAGTGTTGTATTCAATTACTATGGATTAGGATGTAACACTTTTTTATCAGCGGATTATTAGTGTATTAGTCTTTGCAGATTTCTCATATGTGCCATAAATTTCAAGATAAGATCGAAATTTGCCTTTAAGCAAACTTTCATTTGAAGTTTAGACTTTATGTAAAAATGGACGCCGACACTAAAGTGAAGCCAATGTTTACCTGCAATTTATCTAATGACCATCAGGGGGCGACTCCACGGGTTGCAAAAACAACTCATTCTGCTTCTCACTAGATTTATTAGCTCAGTTAATGTGTTCCTAATAAGTTTATGGTTTCAATCACTCAGCTCTAGTTCTTCATTATAAAATGATGTTCATTTCTTAATACATCATAACCCAGTGTATCTGCTTTAGGGCGGCACTATCACATGATTAACAGATTGCATAATCCATGTCTGGCTGACAATTAGAATAGAGCAAAGAGCAGGTCAGATCCAACCTCACTCCTCCTCAGCTCCACCTTCTCCACCTTGACGCCATGTATACATGGTATGTTGCCACTTCACTGAATGTCATGAATGATCACTAATGATCAGTGACACTTCAGTTTTTTTTTATGAACAGGTCTTATGGCATTCAAGATTCACATTATATGAACATGATGTACTGCTGTGTGTTGTGTAGCCTGAGATTTGCAAGCTCAAATCTTCTCTTTTAAGGATCCAACTTTATTAATTTCCCTGTTATATTTCATTCTATCATGATACTTATCATCATTCAGGATACGGTCATTAAATCTATTCAGATCTACAACTTTCTCTCCCAGCGGCAGTAGACAGTCAGAGTGGGCAACCGAACTTCAAAAACTGTCCAAGGCAGCACAGGCTCACCCCAGGGCTGCGTGCTGAGCCCCCTGCTGTTCTGTCTGCTCACCCATGACTGTATTGCAACACACAGCAACCACAGCATCATAAAATTCGCAGATGACACGTCAGCAGTGGGTCTCAACCATGACAACGATGAATTAGCATACAGGATGGAAGTAGAAAAACTGACATTGTGGTGTTCTTCTCACAATCTGAGAAGACAAAGGATATGGTAATTGACTCAACCATTGATGGAGTGTCTGTGCAATATCAAATATCTGGAAGTTCACCAGTCTGATGATCTGACATCCAACAGAAACTCCACAGCAGTAGTCAAGAAGGCTCAGCAAAGGCTCCACCCCATCAGGAAACTCAGGAACACAGGTCTCTATACCCACACCTCATCACCTTCTACAACAGCACCATCAAAAGCATCCTCACCTACAGCATCTCATCCTGGTTTGGAAACTGTAAAGCCTATGAACAACGGCAGCTGAACAGAGTGGTGAAGAGGGCGGGTAAGATCTTTGGTGGCCCCCTCCCTTTCCTGACAGACATTTTTCATCAGCTCTGTATCTGTAGAGCCTCCAACATCATTAAACACTCCCAGCAACCCGCTCATGGACTGTTCTCACTCTTGCCCTCAGGAAAGAGATAAAGCAGTATCTGCTCCAGGTTTAGCAGGATTTTCAACAGCTTCTTTCCACAAGCTGCGAGACTGTTGAACAATCTTCATCATCTTCCTCTTCCGCCTCCGACACATTACACCTAATACGTACTCCATAAGCAATATTATTATTCTATTCATTTTAGCCTGCTGCTAACAGGGATTTAAAGATACACAAAAGCACAGCACATGTACTTTTAACGTGGGTTTTATCTAAAGTTGTTCCCCATAATTGAGTGTTTTTATGTGTTTGATGAGATGTTGTTAGTACCTTTGCACTGGCAAGGCTTTTTGGTTTTTTCGATGTATGGAAATACTTGAAAAAATTGTAACAACGAAACCTTTAACCTTAAAGGTTCAAACAGTATGAAAAAATATCTATATTTCAGGTTTTTTTTTTTTTTCTGTTTGTTTGGTTTTTTTTTTTTTTTTTGCTTGCTTGTTTGTTTGTTTGTTTTTTGATCTGCTGAAATCTGCAAATTAAGTGGACATACTGCAGAGAGTCATTCATAGACTGGATGAATCCTGGATTTGGACAGTCCTCACCATTATCTGTGTATTGGACTATACATGTACACAGCAAAACACCATGAGGTGCATCGAAGAATAGTTTTTTCATACTTTGGTGGGCGGAGCCTTTAACCCAGCATCATCTGGAGAGATCTGTTACATCCCAGTGTTTCCCCTAGGAATGCAGCCTTGGGGAGGGTCGTTGTCATACAAAAAACATGAAAAATGGAATCTGAGTTGTAATATATTTTGATGACAACAATATATAATACAATTCATCTATCTTATCTGTTTATTTATTTTATAATTCATTTATCTATCTATCTCATCTACCTATCTATCTATGTATTTTTTATTCATGTAATGTATATATTTAATTAATTGTTTAATTACTTACCAATATCAGTCTTGTACAGCCAGGGGGAACATTTCCAGTAACAGTGCCAGAAATTGTTAATTGGGGGAGCTGGGGGGGGCGCTGGGGTCTGGGGGTGTCTTACGAATTTTAACTGTCTGTCGTTCACACATAGACACGCACGCTGGCTCTCTCGTATACGCACATGATCAATCATACGCACACACAGCCACTCTGCGCTCTTGTGGGAGGGTTGGGATGTCTGCGGATGAGCTGTCGGAGCATTCTGGTTGCAGCTTTCTGCTCGTCCAACTCACTAAGACACAAAACCCTCATTTAAATATTTAAATGCTGCTGTCTCCACCTGTTGCACCTGTCTTCATTTACAATTATTCTTAGTAGATCACCCGCAAAACACAGTCTATTGCACTGTACGCACAATTTAGTACCCTTTACGTGGGATCTTAGTAAATCAGGCACTAAGTGTATGATTATGCTGTATTATTCTACTTTGTAGAAAACGTATTGCAGTGGGATTATGCGTGCAGTAGAACCAGAATAGCTGTGTCCGTGTTATCCATGCACAATTACGCATCCATGTCAAAGAGCAGGACCTCGCACCCACACACACACACAGCATGAGCGGTGTGAAGTAAAATTCCATAACCTGCTGTCAGAGAGAAAACCCTGAATACAACGAAACTACTTATATCAGAGTAAATGAACCGCAGTCCAACACAAGGAAATTGCTCACACACTGCAACGTAAACAACTTTCACTTTTCAGGTAGCCTAATCCATGCACTGAGTGCTAGCTGATCTGTTCACTACCAGTTGTTGCAGACAAGGACCAACCAGCCAGCCAGCCAATCAAATCAGTTCAGATTGCCTCGTAAGAAACTTTTTCGTAATGTGTGATTTGATTGGTTTGATACATATGTTACAGCTTTGACAGCTCTCTCAGCAATTGCATAGCAACGTAGTAGTTGATTGTGGATGCTGCTTACAGTATTTAGGAGGGGCTAAGACATTTTGAGGGGGGGCTTTAGCCCCCCTCACCCCCGCCGTCAGTGAATATTTCCCTTTTGACAGCCAAGCTGGGTCAAAGCCCAACATGCGGTGGTGAGCAGACTTTAGCTGCAGGTCGGGGGCAGGGCATACAGAACTGTCGTTGCTTGGACCCAGAGCAGGAGAGCTGCTCTGGCTGCTACTACCAGAGGAGCAACTGGTGTTGCCATCATCGCCCTGTGAGCGTTTAAAAAACGCTGATATTTTGCTTTGCTTTTCTTGTGACATTGTTCAACACTTGCTGGCGGGAGTCTGCTCACCTGTGTGCGCGCATCGAGGCGGAACTCCGCCGTGTGTGATACAGAGTGCAGAGGAGAACTGTGCAAACATGGAGAGACAGAAATGACAATCTGCCGCCTTAATAAAATAAATAACATATCACTATGTTGTTTAATAAAAGCTATACAGAAATCTATATTATATTAAATATAATATAATATAATATAATATAATATAATATAATATAATATATATAATATTATATTATATTATATAATGGTAGGGGAAAAACTGCATCCCTGCGGAGCTTCTGTCCAGAGATTAATATCCTCTTTTCTCCATGCAAATGTAAAAATTATATCAGTGTGTTCCATGTATGATTTCAAAAGAGCTGCAAGTATAAGGTGTCTACATTTTTCAAATCTGAATGTGAAAGGGGAGAATATAGAGAAACACTGGTGTGTCTGCAAGAAGAGAAAGTCAGCTGCTAGTGGGTGATTCAGTGACAAGCAGATGACTGAGCACAGTGACAGGTTCCATACGTGAAGCCAGAAGCAGGCTATAGTTACAGGTGGGAACAGTTTTTGTGAGAAGAATGGCTTTTGAGCATCATACAGACGGGCGTTGGCAGGTGAATAGTTTTTGCACGGTGTGTAGGTGGACTTGCGACACTTCCAAATGAATCTGCTCAGTGCCGATTATCCTCAGTTTGTGTGTCTTCACCGTAACTCATTAGGACTTCCGTAAAAGTAAAGTCATGTTTCTGCTCATGACATGTTGAACTGACTCCTGTTTGCCAGCTTTAAATGATTTCACTGGGCCCAAGATGAAAGGATTTACATGTCCATACAGACACAGACACGCAGGTTGAAAGTCCCTTCCTGCCCCCATGACACCACTGCTCACCATTCTCACCAGGCGAAGCATGTTGTTATTCATTTAGCATACGTTCCCTTTTCATGTTCACCTCGGTCTTTGTATACCACCCCTAGCTTCCCCTGCCGCCTTCATGCTGTGACACAGGCAGCAGTGTGTAGCTGCTCAGACCAACACAGACTCAGGATTGATTTCTTAGCATCAAAAGGCAGGACTTCACATCCAAAAGCCCTTTCATCTGAATACTGAACACAAAGGTGGGAATAGGGGAATATTTTATTTTCTGATTACATGTCTTTTTGTGGGTGCGGTGGGTGTGAGTACAAACAACTTGAGCTCAGCTGTGATTACGCTTCACCGTCCCGCAGTGCATTCATTTAATTTCAGCGGCTACTGCATAATAGGGTGGATATTTATCAGATGACTCGTGGCATGATCTTTTAATTTTTTCTTTTTTCTTTGCCTGGGATGATTTTTTTTTTTTTTGGTTGTTGTTTTTTCCCCCGGGGGGTGTTTTGTGTGGAACCTCTCTCTCGCCTGTCAACTATAGCCCTCCATCCATGCCTCAGGTCCCTCCAAATGCTGTATGTACCTCTGCGACACACTTGGGACTTGCGCGCCTTACCCACCCATCTGTCATCCACATCCAAGCTCCATGGGCGAGAGGTGCGTATGTTCGGGGCTAAGATCCGGGCATCATCCCTCCAGTCACTCAGCTGCTTGTCCACTCCACGTAGAGCGACACACGCACTTATGTTAGCCTGCCATGTGTGTTCATCAGATATGGGTGCTCCGACATGTGCATTTGCATCACAGTGCCCCTGGAGGAAGCTTTAAGCCGTCCAAAAGAAAGCCTTTGAGAAGAGGTTTGGGAAGGCTTCAGGGAATCTGTGTGCAAAGCTGTCAGATGGATTTGTGTCCATCACGGCTGTACTTGGCCCCAAGACTGTGACAGAAGATCTGAGCAGAGAGTTTCTACAAAGGAACCATGGATACAGTGCAGACAGAGCCCAACTAACCCACTTCTAAAATAGAGCAGTGATAGAGATGTGGGGGGGCTGGGATCAGGAACTGTGGCATTTTTAAGATCTTCAGGTTCTGACATGTTTGATACCGCATTTCTGCAATTTATATAATTCATCACTTCATACTGAGTTAACTGTGCTTACATACAAGGTGACAAGATATGTGTTTCTTCAGTTTCATGAATTAGCTGTGATCATGCTGTGAAGGTCAGACCTGCTGTATCATAATGTTCCTATAGAAATGTGTTCATAATGCAAAAACATCAGTTAAGTCTCCAACCAAGCAGTCAGCATGCTAACAATGGATGACATATAACTTCTGTGACAGAGTCCATGCTTTTTATTGACCTCTGCTACAACTTCATCCTCCGTTTACTTGCAATAATGACATAGTTGACTGCAACAATTGCAAAGCAATATAGAGGGATGAGCCCCTTATGAAAGGAAGCAACGCTATAAACAGACTTTACAGTTCAAGGCCATCTTTTCTCTTGAAATTCCCTTGGTGCTGTGTGTGTGTGCGTGCGCTTGTCTGTGTAAGAGACAATAACAACCAAAAAGCTTCAGCTCCCTTGCACTTTATTTTTCTCCCCCATTTCCCTCCCTCCTACTTCCACTAATCGTTGGATTTTGTACTTATCAGTAAAATGAAACACATCAATGATGAAATGAACTTAGCATGGTGTGAAAGAGAAAACAGTGCCGTGTGCATGTAAACACTTGACACTGTACTCCCACTGAAATGTCTTGTACATAATAAGTACTCAAGCGTGCTGTGCTTGTGTGTGTGTGTGTGCGTTTGTGTCGGGATGGAAAGAAGATGAGAGAAGACAGACACAACAGTTGCATCATGATTGTAACATCTGAGCCATTTATGATTTATTTATGCATCTTATTTGTTACCAGGGAAGGATACTAGGTGTTTTGCTAAGAGGGAAAAATTTATGACTGGAAGGGGACACACTAGAGATAGACGGATAGATGGCTGAAATTTAAAAAAAAAACAAAAATAGAGGGATCAATTAATTAATCAATTTGTCTGTTATTGATTGAGGCTATTGGGCAGTCAGATATATTCAATTTGTAAATACATATATAGCTTCACGTTTTTGGAAGTACACTTATTTTCTATCTTGCTGAGTTAGATGACAAGATCCATGCCACATGTCAACCTGTCCAGAGGATCAAGCAGTTAGCGTAGCTTAGCATAAGGTGACTGTCCAAAACTAAATGTAGCAACTAAGATATCTAAAAGGGCACTAATAAACCTATCGATTTTAACACACATAACCATTTTTAGACTTTAGATGATAGAAGGATTACTTCCGATTACTTAGTCAGAAAAGCTTTCCGTTATGTTGTTCCTATACTAGACTATCAGTCCAGCTCCTGCTGTGTAATTTTAGTGCTGTAGACATGTATAGATATACTGTACACACAAACTAGATTGATGCAAGCAGTAATTTGTGCAAATGAATGAACATGGACATGTGGAACGCAGTGAGTCTTTCAAGCTGTACCTTCATGGCCTCTGGTGCCAAACCACCCGTTGTATACAGTATTAATGGGGCCTTTCTCCCTGGAACGTACCAACACAGTAACAGCCAGAGCCTCAGTGCTTTCAGCTTTTATGACTCACAGAAGCTCAACAGGCAAAGTGTGGGAGAGTGCACAAGGCATGCTGCAAAAGCCCATTTAGTTTCAAGAGGAATTTAATCAACATTGTTTGGAACAGAGATGGTTAAGGCCATGAAAACGATTTTTCAGAGCCTGCCTAAAATTTTCCCTGTCAGAAATGTCATAGTAAATCACAAAGGATTCCATGGGGCAGAGCAAGGCTTCACAAGTGAGTGGTATATCCATAGTAATTAAAGAAAGCATCCCTTTATTTTATCTGGATTGATGGGTGAACTTTTCTTGCATAAAGATGACAAATATTATCTTTCAGATTTGTGCGTTTCGCTCTTCAAAGTAATTATGTAAACAGAAATGACTTGTTGGGTTTAGAAGTCAAGTTAATTGAAAAACTATAAAAGAACCAAAGCAAGAATTCATTCTTTTGACTTAAATTCTTGCTGGCTTGACCTTTGGTTAATGATTACCATACATCATTAAATGAGACACTTACAAAGTCATTATTAATCTCCCTGCTACTACTCCTCACCTCCATCCTGCCTCCCCATAGTCTGTCAATACACAGGAACCATTACAGGTAATTACTCTTGCAATGTATTCATGAAGCACTTAGAATGCACATGTAGCTTGTGTGAGCATTTGACTGCAGAAGAGGGAATGCTCCAAGGTGTGAAAATGTGTAAATGCAAACAGAGAGTGGGAGACCCACGACCTCGGACCAAGAGAGGAATCAAGAGCAGACAGTGCTTTGCAGGAAAACGCCAATTTGCATCTATTAAAAAAAAAAAAAAAACTTTACTAAGGCAGGCAGATGAATTGCTCTCTTCAGCAGAAATATCCCTTTCATTGCAATGAAAACATCCGTGTTTGTCCGTGCTGTGCTGGTTCTGAACTGTATTTGTTAGGTTCAGGTACCAAGAACAAACCCAGGAAGTGAGCGTAACAAAACTGTGAGTTTGAAGGTAGGAAGGTCATTTTGGCTGAAATTATTTTATCTTTCATTGTCTCTGTATCAAGTTAAATAGAAGAATATACAGAATTCACAAAGGGATCTACCTGAGAGTGTCTGCTCGCACCCTGACAGGGTCCTTGACGAATGATTGACTGAGGTAAAAAGAACATTTATTTTCATACAAATGGCTTTTGCTATACGGCCTTCATCAGAAAACACTAAAAAGAACAGACAAATTATGATCACTCTCTTCCGGTCTGTGTTTCACTTAAATCAACTTCTTTGCAGATGACTGTTCTTTTGTGGAACCATAACTCCTGTTGTTAGAACAGGAGAACTTGAATCAGACAGAGATTAATAGAGCTGGTGACAGGCTGAAGTGGCTTGTTCTGCCTTGATCTCACTCACAGCATCCTCATAAAATGCATTTGCTCTAGCAATAAATGGATATCATCACGTTGCAGTCAGGCAGATGTGTAACTGGAATCATCTTATTTGTAGAGGCCCCCCACCCTTTTGCTGCCCCACTACACCAAAAGTGTAACACAAGCCAATGATGTCATTAATGCTTTATACATATCAGTCTATACATCTATAGTATCTATAGATACAGTGTGCTATAGATTTATGCTGTTGTGCTTCTTATTATATTGTTTTCCTTTAATCTGTCACCTACAGTACAGCAAATTCATTTCTAATGACAGTGTGGAGATGAGAAAAGCAGCAACTTTTTTTCAGTTGTTTTAATTTTTTCTTTTTCCTTTCTTAGTTACATCAGACTGTGTGACGGACAGATCTGTCAAACTGATATCAAAATGATCATCGCAAATGTTTTTCTTTTCTTTATTGTTGCTCTACAACATTCAGGAATTAAAGAATGCAAACACGGGTACTCAAGGTATCCAATGGATCTTCTATCTTGATAGCGGTACTGAAGAAATGGTAAAGAAGGAAATTTGTGTGTGATATCAAAGAACAATCCCCCAACTCTAGAAGCATCTGGTAGACAGAAGACAGAAGTTCAGTTACTACAGGGGAAGGTGTGAATGTCACACAAGTGTGTGACTTCTCGTGATCCAGGTGATAGATGAGCATAATCTCTGTGTTTGAAACAGGAGAGCTCGAATCAGACAGAGATTAATCTCACCAGCTTCAGTCGCCTCGATCTCACTTACTGGATACGCTCGTATATAAACTGTGCCCAAAAGCTCCCACTTAGTCTGAAGCAAAGTTTTTGCTCTTCTTTTTTTTTTTTTTTTTTTTTTTACATAGCCACACTGAATTGACAGCAAAAACCAGTCAAGGACCTACGATACAGAAGACAATCAATCAAAGTCTAGGTACATTTCCTGATCTCCAGATGTTAAGCTAGCTCTATGACGCGCAGAAGAAATTCATGTACAGTGCAGGCCAAAAGTTTGGACGCACCTTCCCATTCAAATGAACAGTGTGTCACAAGTGTGTCCAAACTTTTGGCCTGAACTGTACATACTCCTTTTTTTAGCTCTGGAACATTGGGGAACATCTAAATAAGATGTGATTTCTGAAATTTGCAGGCTAACTGTGGCAGCCTGAATTTAACCACAGTAAGGATTGCTTTTCTATTCAAGCTCTCTTGTAAATCAGAGGCCATTTGCTGCAGCCAATTACTCATGAACTCAATTACAGCAGCATAACACTTAAGATTTTCTTGTGACTGGGGAAGGCGCGTTCATCATATCCTCCCTAAGAATTGCCTAACTCTCCCCTGCCAGTAAGTATAAAGTCAGTCTCTCTTCAACTCAAGGGAAGAACCCAATCAAGCAGCCAAAGTGAAACTTCCTGATCAATCTATCCCCTAAAATTGACTGATCCATTCTGTCAGCGAACAGGTTCCCAGCAATATCACATTCATTTGCATATTAATGTAGCTGTGCTCAATAACTCAGAGATATACGAAGAGGCGATGAGGGTGATGGCCTGAAGAATATGCCCCTGATAGATGAACATTTTCCTGTTGGAAACATTTTCCTTGGCGGGATCCAAATCACTAATACCATCAAAAAGTGTCATTGTAAAAATGTTATACTATTATTCATAACCACTTATTAATCTAAGTCTGGCTCAATCATTTCACACTGTTGAATCATGGATATACAATAACTCATAGTTTAAATTATGCAGCAATTCACTATAATTCAAGCCTGAACTTTAAGCATCAGTCACAATTGATGTTCCTTTAGCAAATTTCAATGCTCAGTCAGTGCATGCCTTAGGGGTCTGAAACATACCAATATCATTTCCAAAGTAGGTATTTTTTAAAAGTCAGTCAAGTGTAGGAGTAAAATGTTCAATCAAGCATAATAAAAGTTGAAGGTTTTGTCTTGTACTAGCCTTGAAAAAGTTTTCAATCGATGCAATGATCTCACATGCCTCTTCACAAAAACCAGCCAAAATTTGTAATCTTTCATTTAAAAAGCAAACCTTGAAACACTGAGCAAATAATGATTTGGACACCCACACAGTATGATTAGCATATCAAAAATAGGTGTAGCAGTCACCGTAATTAAACTGAAAATATGAAGAAATCCCTGAAAAGAGGTTCAGTTGTTCACGCAATTTTCTAACACTGTTTTACGTTTATTCAGATCTTTGATCTCTGGACTTCATGGACTTCAAGGACAAGTTTTGTATCAGTGACAAGGGCACAAACAGGAGGAGAGAGTAAGGTGACAGGATGCAAAATCAAAAGTCCTTTAATGAGTCCAAAGGTAGCAGCAGGTATCTCCCAAGGCTCGGGATTGTTAAACAAAGCGGGCTCTCACACTGAAAGTCACACAATGGGAAATGAAAGGCCGGATACGATTGACACAAAGACTTGCACAGAAGGACAGGGAAGCACAGTTTAAATACACTTGTTGCAATGACACACAGGTGTAACACACAGGGAAAGGCAGGCAATCACACAGGAAGGAAACTTGACAGGGTGGAGCGACTGGCAACAGCATTTCAAAATAAAACAGGGCGTGCCACATATGACATGAACAAAACTAAGTACAACCGACAACTGACGCTACCGAATCCTGACAATCTGGTGTTAGGCGAGTCAATGGCTGTATTTTTTATGTCACTGACTGAATTTTCAAATCAGCAAATCTCCAAGCCGAATAATTGTTCATTCACACCCAGTATAAGCCCAGCAGCCTCTCCTCTGCAGGTACACTAACATTTACAAGCGTATGCCAGTCCGGCCAACCACAGTGAAGTATTTAGGGAATCTGAAGTCAGCCCGACTTCACTCCGGCTGTGGTAAAATTGGTAAATGCCACAAACTGGGACTTTCCATCAGCAACTCAGCGCATATTCTTCAAAACCAAGGCTCTCTGAGAATAGGCCTTGTTGCTAACGTAGCTTCTCTGCCACCAATCTCATTGCCTTTTGAGTGGTGAGGCAAGAAAATGATCAATTTCCACAGCACGTTTTTCTCATCATTGTAAGGCTGTTGTACTCAAGTCTGAGCTCAGTCCTGAGAGGCTCTCAGGACTAGTTCCCTTGGGAGACTTTTTGTAATACTTCTTCCATTCTTTTTGCCTTTTTTTTTTAACTGTAATGACATATTTTCATTTCTTTGGCTCCATCTCTGTGCAATTGCATTTCATTTGTGTGAATCCTCAATAGACAGCTGATTAGCCACAGTTGTTTTGTTTTTTTTTCCCCCTTTCATCATTTGAACAACTCTGACATCTGCACTAGAACATTCAAGCTGAAGTTTTGTGAAGGTTTCTTTCTGCTTAATTTCAAGAGGCTGCAGCCTTCTCAGGGGTGAAGTGAAGTGGACCCGCTCTCGAGCTGCCTCTGACATGTGTCTATGGTCCCTAAAAAAATATGACAAGTCCCTAGTTTTTCATGGTTCCAACTCTGACTCTGCCTTATTTTTATCCAATCTAGTCGAGGGTAGAAATGGACTCCCAAATCCCTGTGCTACTGTCTAACATTTCTGTTGTGGATGTGATTCAAAGTTCAATGTTCATTTTGATGAATGAAACTTAGAGCCACTCACAAATTCTCCCACATCTGTCAATAATGTTCCCCAAGGCTATGATTTGAGCAATCTGTGCAATGATTCATTTATATTTGAGTCAGCACTGCAGGTGTAGCAGGTGTATGTCTGAGCCACTAAACAAGAAAAACAGCACTTTCTTACTGCTCCTCCTCCAGTTACTCACCAGGTTTTGGTGGATGTCTCTTAAGCAGCTGTCTAAGGACTGTGCTCCCTCTTGTTTTGACTTCAGCACAGAAAATGATGGCGTCAGTCCTTCCAGACTGCTTATTTGCAACGACTGTCACTCAGCCAGAACCCAAAACCCTGACTGCAGGATTTTTTCCACTCTACCTTGGCTAGATTTTTTTACCCTGTACCTTTGCCTCAGTAAGAGAAACATCCTTTGGAAAGCTAAATGAAATGCAGAAGCTTGGAGAGATGCAAATAGCAGGTGTTTATCTGCCATGATGGCAGGAGTCAAAGAGATGTCTGATCTAAGCAGAGGCAGACACACATGAGCACTGGCTGCAGGCCGTCCTACAGACCACAGCATTTGCAAATGTTAATGATTACAGTGACTAAGTATAACCTTTCATGTATAACACACCACCAGTGACCCAGTAAGATACCTCTCAAACAATGAAGTCCAATTACCAGAAATATAATCAGGAAATCAAGACAGATGAAAACATAACAGGGAAAATCAAAACAGAAAGGCAACGTAGCTCATAAATCCCTACACCAGAAGCTTCTACATCCCCCATTAAATATAATGCAACTGCCAGAGCTTTTAAAACTTTCCTGTCTGGGCCAGGTGCTACTTTTAGAGGTCTGATCAGAAGCAGCCAGGGCACAGCTACAGGGAAACAAACGGCAGCACATGATCAACACATGGCTTTACTTAACCTATGTTGAGTTCCAAGGAAACAAAGCTCTACTGTATGGTAACGGAAGAACTGCTCTACTTATATGCTCCTTAGCTTATTTTACAGCTGAAAACATGGGCCAAAAAAAACACAATTCGTGACTTCCAACACATATGTGTGGAAGCCGGTTGTAAAGTGATGCCGAAGCTAATCATGACTGTAAAAAGCAGCATCAAAGCCAAACACATCTGTGTCAATAGACAGTAATTCTTGTGTTGGAACATTTGGAACTGACCTCTCTTCTGCACCATTAGCGCTGCAGGCAGCACAAATAGGAAATTTAACAATGATCAAAACATTTTTCTGAGACGAAAATTTACAGTCAGTCTCATTATCGAGATAAACAACATCCCTGTTGGGACGCTGGGAGCAACACTCAGAAAACAGGAACTCCGCTGGTTTAATCTGTACGTCTCCTCATATCTTTTCATAGCCTTTAAGTAACTTTAAGCATTGTTTTAAGTGTCGTAAACAATGTTAGGGCTCTTTAATTTCACAGCTGAAAGGGGGAATTAAGATTAATGTGATGCCACTGTAATGCAGGGCCTTCTAAACAACAAGACATAAACACACACAAAATAAGATGAAGACTCTCTCTCTCCTGAGTTTTGTTTGTTTGATTAAAAAATGCTGTTGGGCACGAATGGTCTGTGAGCGTTTGTGTGCAGGGCTCTACTGCAGAGATCTATTTAGACAAGTGTCTGTTTTGAGGTGTGGTTGATCTCTAAAGTGCATGTTCATGCAATTGCTGTGCGTGTGAGAGAGTGTATGTGGATGGCTGTGCTGTCTAAAGCCTTGTCAGGCTCCTGGCCATGCCTTTCCTGCTGAGGGAAAGTAACCCTTCATGAATAATGTTGAATACAGACAGTGACAAAGCCTTGAAAATTAAGTGACTTTAGCTACAGCTACAGAGCATGCACATGCCCCAGAGAGATGGAGGAAAAGCATTCTGCATGACACCTTTGCATTTTGTGTGTGTGTGTGTACGTTTGTTTGTGTAGCACAGATGTATTTGGGCTAAAGCAACAGGTGATGAAAAGCAGGGCACTGGTCCTTTGAAATGGTGCTTAAACTCTCCCAGGACTGTCACACGTAAACCAACAAACCAGCCTGTCATCAATAATGGATTAAACCCATTCATGCAAAGCATTATGCTTCTCAAGACTTTAACAGTTCAGTGCGAGTACAGCGTATACGGCTCACAAAATGATGACTCCTCTGGGTGAAGTGATTTTATATTGGACAGTGAAACTTTAATATTGATAATGAAGGGACTTTGTTCTCTCCCATTCTGCCGCAATGAGCTCAGCTTTGCTCCACTTTATTATTTCTCTCTTATTATTATGGGTTTTGATGACATTTTGTCGTCTGTAAGAGCCCAACAATTTAGAGCATTTGTTTATTTCAGCTCAAATCAGGGTAATACGAAAAAAAAAAAGAAACTTCTCCCTAGAAACTATTGTGACAGAAGTTGATTTGCACTCCCATCAATGTGGCATTGTCATTGCTATTATCTGTTGTTCTGAAAGAGGCAGCAGGAGTTGGTTAAACTAGTATTACCCAGCCAGCCTGTTAAAATAATATTATTGCAGATATAATATATTAAAAAGAAGCTCTTTCATTAGACTGTTCACTAGCTCTTAGGGGCCCCTCTATTAGGCATGACAGTTTCCACAAAGGCATGCATTTTGGCTATGCCTGGGTAAAGTTTGTAAACAGGATCTTTCCATCACAGATGTGATGTTGAAGCGTAAACCAACTGCTCCTCACTTCTTCACCAGCTGGCTCATTAACGTTGTTTCAAAGTTTAAATAACCCAGTCTGAATTTCACAACTGGCAGAAGTCAGTAGTTGGTGCCTAAATGCTAGGTGATATAGCTAACTAGTGAGAAATTAACTGCAGCCTCCCAAATCATCAGATGGCAACGTGGTTTAAAAGCTAAGACAGTATGTATGTTAACATGAGGAAAAAGTGTAATGTTAGCATGTGCTGCATTAAAAATCCTGCTTTCTGACACCTTTTAAAAATGCAGAGACACGCTGACAGTGTCAGCATGTAACTATATCAGACACACGTGCACCAGATGTGTTAGATTAGTGTAAAAGCTCATATTGAAGTGTAAACAGGCAGGGGGTCGTGCACGGTTCAGCTATTTATCATCTGCAGCAAAGGATGAAGAGACTGCTCATACCTGTTACTGTCAACATAATAATCTGATTTCATCTACATCCTAAACTATGACTTTGATCCTCTGACAGTGAAACTGTAAACACACTCCGAGCACTGTCCACAGAGCCCAACAAATATTTATACAACAATTTGAAGAGCCACAAACACACAGTGTGTAACAGTGTGGCGGGTTCAAACAAGCGCTTCTTCCTACAAAACAACCACCTTCAATCAGACTGCTAAAGCAACTAGCTAATCCCATTATCTGACTTAACTAACTTGCATGCCTGTCGAGATAATAATAATATCAGATGAACACGAGGATGACATCAAACTGAGGGAATGAAGTAAAATGGCAGTTCAGTTAAATTATCAGACCGGTGAAGCACTGAAAGCCAAACAAGTCCGACCTACAATGTGGAGATCCCTTTTATTTTATTTTTTTTAGGGCTTTCTGGATTTATTAGATAGGACAGCAAATGGGGGCTAGAGAGAGTGGGGAATGACATGCAGCAAATGACACTGGCCAGAAACAAACAAGTACCTTGCAACCCATCTGTTTATGGGGCCACCCACTCTACCCACTTATCCACTGGCACCCCACAATGCTCAGCTTTTAATGGGAAAGTGCTTCATTTCCTGACCGGGTGATTAAAATACCAATTTAACCAAAAGTACTTCACAAAATATATAAAATATTATCCAAAGTTAAAATTTTTTAAAAAGATACATTTTCAGTTGAATTTGCAGCTAAATTAAGGAGCTGAACAAACTCACATTGGCTTGGATCTGACGATTAGAAATACTGAAACTGGGTTCATTGTGGTGGCTTGACATGTAATCTGACAGGAAGCTGACTTTTCTGATTTCCGTAGGTTGATGATTGAAGATGATTTCACTGGACTGATCTAACAGTGCTGTTGAACATCTCCATCTCTCTACATTCCTCAGCTTTAATCAAATCATTTCCAGTCAGAATCTGCCTGCACACTGACTATAACCAATGGATTGGAATATGTGTCAGCTCCTTTTATGCTGAGGGCTGGAATATTTCCACCATGCCCTTTTCAGCAGCACTGAGTTGGAGATAGACTGTCGCCAATGGCTAGTCTTACCAAGGTGCGCAAACTCAGATTTGCCCTTTTCAATTTCGGTTTCCTCCATAGTGGGAGAATGATGCTGTATGCATTTTCTTTTATGGAGCACAGTCATGCAGTGGTGCAGTCTCATAGTGATATTTCTCCCTGCTATTCATAGGTCTCCTCCTCTTCCTGCCTCTGTCCTTTCTATCCACCTCCTCTTGTATTTGTATGTGCTTTAATTTCCTCACAGGCATATGTATGCATGAGGGGAGTTGGAGTTTGCCATGTGCGGTGAATCTGAAGGGTTTCATTACAACATTCAATATTTGGGGAAATGTTGTTCATTTTTTTCTTCAATATCCGGAGCGATTATGTCAAATAATGCATGGATGTTTAACAGCGAAGTAAATATTTAATGTTAAGATTGTCAGTTCTTGATTTTCATGCAAATAACCATGAGATAGAGAATTCATTTTTAATGGAAGATATGTCGATTTAAAACAAAACTTTTCATCTCCTTATTGCATCTTAATTCTGCTGAAGTTTCCTTTTTTTTTTTTTTTTTTTGCACTCAACACAATTTTTCTCTCCATCATCTATCTCACTCTGTTTTGCTCCCTCCCTCCTCCCTGTTCATCTCAGAGGCAAATGAGAAATGACACTGGACAAGTCCTTGCTGCTTTATTAATCCTTTAAGCTTCTGAAGGGAGGCACAAATGCAGCTTACTCCCATTCAAATCAATGGCTGTTACTCCCAATTGCCGTATCTGTGGACTGCATAAATGTGCTTCATTTTAACACTCTCAGACCTAAAAAAGCACACACTTGCAAACACACGACTGCAGTGGACAATGTTGAATAGCTTCGGTTCCCTATGGCCAGGCCTCTGCTAACCAGCCTGCTGCAGGAACAATTCATGGTCTGCTCAGTCAAACGGAACTCTAACCCATGGGCCGGTGGAACAGCCCCGGTCATAAAGTATCGCACACACACATTTGCTCAGCTATCCGCCATAACACAGCTACACACACACGCTCTGTCTTCATACAGACCATAAAATCGTTGCGACAGATGAAGGCAGGGAACAGTGTTTTTGTGCTGTTTTTGCCTGTCACAGATTTCCATTACAAAGTCTTGCCATGAGTCTGAGAGAGCGAGGGGCCTATTGAAAAATGGACAGGCTACAAAATGCTGCTAGTCAGAGCCCATCAATGTTGCGTTTCCCTGCTGAATGGCTTGTCATTGAAGGGTGGAGATGGGCTTTGTGTGAGAGGTAGGACTGAGCGGTGTTGCGCCAGACAATGAGTGGAGAGCCGATGTCAACTGAAAAGAGTGCATTCAGGGTTCATCATCTGCTGTGTTATAAAGCTTCTCAAACATTTGCCTTGCATTCATCCCCAAGCTCTCCTCTCCTCCTCTTTTCTTCAGCCATTTCAGCTTTGTTCAGCATTTTCTACCAATCAATTTTTTGTGGCAAAGTTTCTATTCTTGCATAACTGAACAGTATCCAGAGCTGTTACGTATATTAACGGTGTTTGACAAATTTTGACAGCAAATGCAGTAATTCGTCGGCAATTTCATCTCCTGAGAAGCAGGATTATATAAAGGCTGCCTTAACTGTCACTGATTGATCATTGCTTTTGATAGTGGCCGGGCAGGTTTTGGAGAAAATAAATCACCACAGAGGGACAATGAAACACCACATTTTTTTTTTTTATTATATATATATATATTAGATTTACTGTTGCAGAGTGCACAGGCACATTCAGGGACACTGTCCTTCCAAAAAAATAATGAGAGCATCACCATACTGTATGCTTTAGACTAACATATCCCTCTGAATAAGTAACTTTTTTGCCCATGCAAATAATGCAAAAGGCTGCACTGGTTGAGTCATGCTGCTCCAAGGTATTAACGACATAATTTAAAAACTCTTCAGGAGGGTTAGCAACAACAAAAATTCTCGTGAATAATTATAATAATAATTCTGCCCTATCCAATATTTTATATGTGGCCTCAGGGTAAACAGACACGTGAATTGAACAGGACCGCACACTTGCATAGATTTGAATGTCTAACTTGGTGCCTGCTGGATAACATTGAAGTTTAGGCGAAGTTTGAGCAGTTTGGATTTTTCTTTATGTTCCAAGTTTTATTTATTCTGTCTTTCTTTTTCGTGATAGCCTTTTGTAACTGTAACAAATGAGTGACCTGTGCTTGTGTGCTGAACATTGAGCTCACAGCTGGCTGGACTGCAGGGTGGTGTGGTGATGCAGGGGTTAGCACAAGAGGGTTATGTCAACCGGTGACTGTGAATATGAGTCCTGCGATAGGCTGGTGACATGCACAAGCTGAACTGAATCCTGCTAAATGTCAGCTGGGATCGGCTCAGATTCCCTTGTTCGAATGACTGCAATAGATAGATGGATGGATGGCTGATCTCCGCAGGGCGTCTGTCTGAGGGTGGCTTCAAATTTCAGGAATACATGTTTTCATTCAGTTGGGTTTTTGTTTTTGTTTTGGGATTTTTATTTATTTATTTATTTATTTATTGTTATTGTTGTTTTGTTTATTTTTCCATAATTTCAATGAATTGACTGATGTGGATTAACCACTAAATCACAAAATGATGCCACTGAAATGGGTGAAATGACAAGAGGTCCAGCTAGCTCTGCACCCACCCTGTGTGATAATCTGATATTACATGGTGCCTAATACTAATTAATTTGAGGTTTGTCTACAGGAAGTATGCATAATGGGCAGGGATGTCTTAGGATTGGTCGGTTGTAGCATTAATGTTTGCCTCAGGGCCCCCTATGCAAGTCAATTCTGTCATATACTTAGATGTAAAAATGTAACAACAGATACTATGGTTTTTATCTTGCCTTCTGCCAGCGCTCTGTTAGTTTTATTTTAAAAAGAGAAGCGATCTCTCTCAGAAGAGAAGAATATAAAACAATCGTGACAATTTATTTGAACATTTACAGATGAAAAACTTTCCCTGTCAACAGTGACATATAAGGGCAGGGTCTTGGACAGGTCAACAGGGAGAAGACGATCATAAGTGTGTTCTGTTCATTTAGGAGCAACACTGTGGCTACGTGGTAAGCTCCGCCAGCTGTTAGCTCTTTTCTGGGTGAAAACTAAAGCTCTTCTAAATTGCTCATATATTTGAATGCGGATGTTACTCCCTCAGGGCTAGTGCATGCTGGGAAAAGATCCAGCCTCCTTTTATTATAAAATATGGCTGGAATGTGTAACTGACGGCATGATGGATAAAGCAAGTAAAGTAAAAGAATTTTTTTTTTTTTTAAGTAAAAAAAGCAAACTTTACGTTGCTCACTAACTGATCAATGGATAATAAAAGTCTAAAGCATTCAATTAGCATCTCAAACATCGATATTTATTTGGCTACACACACACACGATCGTAAACAATGAACACCCGCTCAGTTTGACATTTATTTGGCTGTTCATTCTCGCTGCCTTGCTCCATTCTGTCTCTCTGTCTTGTTCAAGTGAGAAATGAGCAGCAGCAGTCTAATCAATGGGACATTCATACAGCAGTGTTACATCCCCCCCCAGCCTTGATGAAATGACACGGCAGCCTGTGCGGCACCATAAATTTGCCTTGTTTAAACACTTTTCCTCCTAATTCTTGTGGGAGCCAGTGCTCTCCAAGGCAGGCCGAAGGAGGGATGTAAAGAGCTGTACATAAAGTTGTTTGTTTTTGATTGACTGTGAGGAGATCTGAGCCATTTGTGTACTTGTGTGTACGTGTGTTGGTATGACTGTGTGTGGCAGCCAAGGCACATATGGAAACCATTACGATGCCCGGTTGCTAGGGGCTGCCAATTTTTGTTCAATATGAACACTGTTCAGGCGTATGTCTGTGTGCCATCAGATTTTATCAAAAGATACTTTCCCACGATTTGAGATCCAGAGAGTGGACATGTACATTTGTGTCCTGCAGTTACATGAGCTGCATAAAATGGAAAGAAGATGTGGATTATGGTCTTCTATGTTTGGTGTCTGGTCAGTAATGGTCTGGGCCCACAGACAAAAATATTTTGGGAATCAGCAGTTTGCGGTTTGGTTTGACTGTGGCCGTCACTTAAGGCCTGCGACTGCATTTGTGGGAATGTGTGGGAGGGAAAATGGGAGCAGGAAGGAGGCAGAGAGAAATGTAATGAGAGGAAATTAGTGAAACAGAAAGGAGTGACAAAGGTGACATAGAGCTCAAGTGAGAAGCAAAGAAGGGGAGGAGAAACAGAGTGAATGAGACAGGATGGGGGGGGGTGTTTTTTCTCCATGGGAAGGAATGATAAATACCGTTCTTGGCTGCTCTCAGGGACCTACATGCAGACGCTCAAACAAATTAAATGGAAAAAAGAAAAAAAAAAAAAACACTCAAAATCAAAACATGCAATCTAAAAAACATCTTTTTTATACATCCTGTATCTCTGCTCTGAGTCTTCAAACTACAGTGGCCTGCACCAAATTCACTTTCATGCCTTGTGAAGCAGCAAAAAAGACGAGAGAAACCGCGCTCTTCCACAGTTGGGCTAATTCGAACGATATATTTCTGTCTGAGATATGGGTGACTTGAAACAGAAGTTGGGGTTGGAAGACAAATAGCTTCAATTTACAGTAGCAAATTAAAAGCCTTATCTTGAGCAGTCAGAGCGTATTTCCATTTCCCTTTACATTAAAAAAAATCCCTGAGAAGTCGTCCTGGAACTGGGAGAATTGCAACTTTGAAAAGTGCATGAATATCTAATGGAGATTTGAATGAGGCTGAGCTTCCTCCAACATCTGTGCGGCCATGTCGGAAGACTTTGGCGGATGCTGGAGTGGGAGAAGGAGCACACACTCGTTGATCGCTATGCTGAAGAGTTGCTCGAAAGCACAATTGAATCCCATACGTCTCATGCATCCCCACAGAAATCCTGACCCCTCTTTACTTTGATAAATAATTGATGTCTCTGGTTAAATGTCAGAGCAGGAGCTGTAGCAGGCACTTATTTATTGTCTTCCTGATCATTAACAATATCTCTCTCTTTTTTCTCCTCTGAGCAAACACAGGAATCTGCTTTCATTATAAACACGTGGCTGTTAAAACTTGAGCACGTTGACATGGCTCTCCAAGGAAGTTTGATTTGAACATTAAAGCCTGTAAACTTGCAGCTATGCGGAAGCCTCAATACTATGAATGAGCTGCAAAATTGTAAATGGGTTGTCCTTAATTTTTTATTTTTGTTTCCTCTTAAAACAGCTTCGCTCTCCTGTTATCCACCAAAATCATTCCGTGACTGCTGAGATGCAGCAAAATGTAATTCAATCAGTCGAGACTGCTTTAAGGGTCAAAAACATTATTGACTGGACGCCGGTGCTGACTCAATCTGGTTTCACCCTCAGCAAAAAATAAAAAACATCAGCGCTCCCACCACTGAAAGTCTAGACAAGCTCAGTGCTGAGGGTGATGTCGAAGAGAGGCAAAACGGTTTGTACGATTTGGCCCCCAGGTTTGGAGCTGGCCGCAGCACAGCACAGGTGCAGCTCACCAGACTGACAGGGTGTATGGGACAACTGCCTGGCTGAATCCTTTTCACCGTTAATATATGGGAACGAAAGGCAGGTTTATTTTTTCACCTTTCACCAACCAGGCAATATGTAATCCATCCATATAGAGAAGACATGATAAAAAAGACAATTTAAGGATAATAAATCAGTCAAAATGTGGTAGTTATTTATTTTTTCACCATATTAAGCTTATTTTTAGAGTTTTTATGGATCACTGCCTATGGGCATTT
The DNA here is from genome assembly GCF_900963305.1 of Echeneis naucrates. NCBI lineage: Eukaryota > Metazoa > Chordata > Actinopteri > Carangiformes > Echeneidae > Echeneis > Echeneis naucrates. Next base: position 7,340,180 of record NC_042511.1, read on the forward strand.
CCCATGGCGTTGCTGAGAGATGTACGCTGCTGTCATCTTATTGTTGTTCTTTTGATGGGAGAACATCCTGTTGTGTAGCATATGAACACTGACAAAAGTTAAAATAACTTTAGGAATTAAAAATATCAAGCTGCTTTAATCGTCTGTCTCTTAATAATGCTATTAGACCTATTGCGCCATAACGTTCGCACTTCACTCGACAATGGAAGCTGGTGACCTAGACAAACTACTGTAGCTTTTGCTTGGAAAGAAAGAGCTAATGTCACGACACAGCAGCCTAGAAGATATTGCTTTTGCTTCACAATATGTTAATTCCTGTTGAGTGCCATTGTCAAGCCCTGTGTTGTGTTGACCTCACAAAGGAAAGGCAAAAAGCTAAGGTTCACTGCCTGTTGTCAATAGGCAGAGTTCTGGCATTGGTAAAACTGGCAATAAAAGTCACAACACAAAGAAAGGTATGATGTGATGTGAAAGGTAACGTCACTCCACTCACAGGCTGCACCTGCCTGTGTGCAAACGGTGAGCAATAATTTTCTCTGGCCCAGCGGAAAAATAAATACTTTACTTTCTTCTATTTTTTGGTGATTGAAATTTGTTTTGTTTCTTTTCAAAGCACTTCCACAGTGAATGTGTTGCAATGTGAAGCATCAACCACTCATATTAATTTGGCTTTGAATGGTGATGAAGGCCTTTGTGGTGAAGACTCCTTGACTGGATAAGATGACCTGGAATGAGTGTGTATCTTAACCTGTCAGACTAACACAGAGGGGAAAGAAAACATCCAATAAGAGCCAAGAGGTGAAGGAAAGAAGTGATGTATGAAGAACAAGAAGATAATACACAAAGTAGTCCTCCATATCTCACCTTGACTGTGCATAATGAAGCAGCTATATAGGCTACCTGAATGTAAAGTGACAAATAAAATATGCTGAAAATAAACTATTCTGAATTGATTAGTATTGGAAAGCTACAGTCCCAGCTAGTTTTGCCCCTCATCAAAAAATTACAAGAAAGAATGACCTTGGCCGCTTTCTAATGCAGCAACTAATGATCATTATACCAAGACTTTTTCAGACCAGGCTCCGCAAATCTGCATCACTGATACCCTTCAGTATTGAAACTCTCGTTACACCAAGCAACCAAGTGCACTTTTTTTGCAACCTTGACAAATTTTATCAAGTACTGACATCTCTTTTCAGAATTTCTTAACTCAGAACGTCATGATTAACAAAAACCTATCTTGTAATACCTTCAGGGGAGGACCTGCTAAAACATCCAAGATCAGCACTTCTACTTATCCTGAAAGCTGTGATGAATAAGAAGTTCAGCCCTCCCTTTCTGCCGTATTCTCACTTTCTCGCTTCCCAGTGGATTACATTTTAACTCCCCTGGATATGTGCGTGTGTGTGTGCGTGAGAGAAATTTGTGACATTCCAGCAGTGAAGCTGTCCATGAGAATGTTTACATGCTTGTGCAGATTTCCCACTAACCCCCTTGCCGCCCCTTTGTTCCCTCCGCAGCTATGCTCTCCTACAACTGCAGTTCAGGTAAACGATTATCTCCTCCCAGTTCAACTTTGACCCGAACAGGAAGCTGGACCAGGAACAAGCTGCCTTCAGTGAAGTGTGTGTGTGTGTGTGTGATGGTTTATTGTCTGTGGAGAGGGAGGAAGGGAAGGAGGGGGAGCGCTCCAGAGAAAGCGAATGGATGCATTTTTTTGAGCTTATTGAATAAGTTGTTGATTATGGCTGGAGCCGGTGGCTGGAGAGTGTGTGTTTTCAGCCTGTGGTAGTTAATGTAATTGAGTGCAGCTGTCGGACCTTTCCGCACGGAGCTTTGTGTCTGGGTAAGGTCCAGTGTTATAGCATGTTTAGCCAAGACATGCTTACATCAGGAAACAGAGTAAGAACAGGGCATCTGTGTTTTATGTGCGTGCACGCGTGTGCAAGTCAAGTAAAACACACTGCACAAACACACATATGCTTACCCTGAGAGACTCCCTGACTGGTAGGGGTTATACATGAATAAGGGCTTGCTTGCCAGCTAGAACAGCAGTGAACAACTGGATAGCAGCTGTGCTGTCGGAGCACTTGGTGAGAAAGGGTGTGAGGAATGCTGAAGAATAACATAAAAACCGAGCAATAATCCTTCCAGCTAATCAGCACGCAGATAACAATTTGCCACTCATTATATCAATTTGCAAGGGGGAAAGAAATTAATCAATGTTCTTCAAACTCAAAAAGCTTAGAAAGTGCACTTGCTTTGTTTTAAGGTCAAGCATAATGTAATGCATAGCTAATCTGAGGCGTGCTCACTCTTATCGACTTCTGCTGCAGTACTGACCTACAAAACAAGAACGGATCCACTCCCTTGTATTAGGTCAGCAATTTGTGAAACCGCAGACACATTTCCAATATCCTTCAATTCAATCAGCCATTTTGATTGTTCTAGTTATTTCATTTGACTCAGTGAGAGCGAGAGCTGAGACAAAGGAAGGGAGAAGGAATGAGAAGCAGAACTCCTTTACAGGGTAATCTTGGCTGCTGTTAGCATCCCAATCAGCACTTATTTTAATAGGGCCGAGACAAGCAGGAAGAGAGGGTCAGAGGTTTGGGGGGATTAATGGGGTCACACATGTACCACATAATGTGTGCATGTGTGCGCCAGCTCACCAGCTAAAGAGCATGTATGGCTGATTCAGGCAGGGAGTGTTAATAACTGCACAGTCCTCAGAAACATGATGGAGACGGGAGATAAAGCTCCAAACACGCAGATGGATGGGAGGATAGCAATTAAGCTGATTCAGGAGAATTGAGGTGAGAGAATGAAAAGAGGACGGGGCTAAAAGGAGCAGTGGAAAAAGGTTGTTAAGCCTCTGAGAGGCTCAGAGAGCAAGAAAGAGAGACTTGGAGGAATGTGAAGGGAGCGAAGTGGCGGAAGTTAGATCGAGGACGAGGATAAAAAACAGAGGTGGTTATAGTGCTGGTGGGATGGACGAGATGGAGGGGGAGTAGTTAGTGGATAGAACGTGTGCAACAGCGGATGTACGCAAGAAGCTTTGGGAGTCCGAAAACCCCTTCTGTTACCCATGAACTCTGATTCTCTCGAGACTTCAGCATGGGGGTGAACTCTCGGGTACACCATATCCTGCATGTCTTTAAATAGATACTGATGGAAGATCTCACATAGATGAGCTAAAAGAGATAAATTAGGAAACCTGTGCCTGTTGCGAGATAATCAAATGCCACCGCAGTGGTCAACCAAGTCTTTCCAAGCCTTGTCAAGCATCACACGGAGCTGTACTTAGCTGCTTGACTTCACATGGAGAAATAGAAATTCTCTGTTTTATCATACAGCTAATGGAGCTAATTTGTTCCACTGAGGAAAGTGCTCCTCCTCAAACAAGGCGCTGCAGGAGCAGTTCGATTACTGTGATGAACTGCTCAGCAAAAGGAATACTAGAGAGGTTGCTGAATTTGTGGAGGGAGCTATTTGGTTGTGTTGGTGCTAATTAAAACTACCTTCACTGGGAGCATATTCCTCTAAATATTTCAGATGAATCAGCTGCATGACACGTACTGTAAATCTGAAGCTTTTATGCTTAAATATATTCATGCCACATGAAACATTGAGGCGAAAGTCTCTGAAAAAAAAAGAAAAAAGAAAATACACCCAGGCTGGCGGAAACTTTAAGACTAAGCTTGCTGATTTAACATTTGGTATTCTAAAATGCTCCCATTACAGTGCACTTAATTCTTCCTCCCTTCTCTGCATCACAGTTACTTCTTGAGGGCAAAATATGATTCAATAATACAAGAAAAATGAAGGGAATTTTTCATACCACTTCTGGGCAGGAAGTGATTGTCTTCTCCAGTTATTATTCTTTCCCTTTCCTAGTTGTGCTTTGAGAAAATGGCCACTTGCTAAAAATAGTGGCCATGCATCTTTTTGGCAGAAGAAAAAAAAAACAAAAAAAACCGAGAGCCATGTGTTTATTTCTCCCCAGGACATATTGTGGAGAAGTGAAGCTGAGGTCGAATCAGTGCGTGTGTGCGTTTGTGTGGTTGAGTGGGTGGTTGTGAGAGACAGAGAAAGAATTTTCACAAGTGCATTTGCTGTAGTAAAAAGGTCATAGGACTTCCTGAATGGATTGTGTCACATGTACACACACACACACACGCACTACAATTTAGATGTTATAGAATTTTGTCATCATTTCCCAATAACACACTACTCCTCAGGGCAGATGAATATTGTTACTGGCCGGAGCTTGATGTGATTGTGCTTTGTTTCAAGATATCTTGAACTCCATCAGATCCTGACAAGAAAAAGGAAAAAGCATCAATGAGGGCAGATTCATCGTGGAAAAAGAGGCTTTCCCAAGTCTTTTGAATTAGAATTTCTCAGTAAAAATGCTGAGCTCTCAGGAAGTTTAATAAGGACCATTGGTGAAGTACTTAGTACAGTCCTTCCCCTTCACCAACACACAAATCAAGTCAGTTTTCTTTCCTTTTTTAGAAGCAACCATCCAAATGGTAATCTGTTGAGTGTAACAACAGAGAAATCTCAATGTAGTCAATACTAAGGTGGTAAATCAAGGCCACAGCTCACGCCCTAAGCTCAGTGGATCCAAGCAATAATAGTGACCAGTGCAATAAAACTCAGTACCCTCCATTGATGCTTATTGGTTCATACACCTTTGAATAATCTTCTCTCATTTAACCCAAAATGCATCAAAATAAAATCCTCCCCCTGCTTTTTCCACCACTAATACGCTCCAGTGCACCTCAATGTCCTAACAGCACCACCCCATACGGCAACCAGACTTTGTGCCTTAAGGGCCTCCGGATGACAAAAAAGCATCTGAATTCATTTGCATGCTATTGCTCTGGATGCACTCTGAGCCCATCTTTTCTTCCCACCGAGAGGCCACGGCAGTCATCCCAAAGCCATTGTACCCCGCTTTTTTTTTTTATCACCTTCTCTGCAGTGAAAGTTTACAAAGTGAAAGATGAGACATCAAGTGGCTCATCTGGCGATAAGTGCCTCACCTCCAACTTTTAAGACCTCGCTATCATCAAGTCTGCTGTTTGCAGTGCTTAAAGTGAATGAGTAGATCAGCAGTTAATCCTATGGGCTTGTGCTGCTAAGTAGCTCGTCGCTGTCTGGGTGCTAAAGAGGGCTTGAATGCTGATGTTGTCAGATGTGGACAAGCGGCAGGGGGAGTAGATAAGCTATTGTTTTCCCAGGGAAAGCACAGAGGGCTCAATATTTCGGCGCAACACTGATGCAACCTTCCGAAAGAGTTGCTGCCTTTGGAGTTCTTCTGGATTGGGGATTTCACCATCCACACACACATACTGTATCTTTACATGCTTTAAGGCTTCCAAATGCAGATACATGCAGTTGGTCCACACATGCACATACCCACGCACATCCACAGACACACTTTAAGCTGCTTGGCTCAGTTGAAGACTAACTGACACTGCATGTCAGAGGCGGGTGACATTATCACAGAACATCAATAATCAGCGTACAACAACCTCTGTCCTCCACAGCTGTTTTGATATGTTTCAAAATAAAGCCCATTCTGGATTCCTTTTGATATGAGCCAGCTCCAAATATGTTTTGCTTTCTCTTTTATCAGCAGCCCTCTTTGCTCATTTTCTTTTTTTCCTGCTCACTCAAATCCTTATTTTGGAGGATGAAATATAGGTTGTTGTTTTTTTGTTTTTTGTGTGTGTGTTCGTGTGTGTGTGTGTATGAAGCGCTGATAACAAATGTTCCTCCCAGCAATGTTTCTGCATCAACTATTAATTTCCTCTCCTCAGTCATAAACAGACTAAACAGCCTAACTGGTTTCAGATCAGAGGTGTACACATTTTTTCAATTCACTGTTATGTTGTGCCACAATACAATACAAAAAAAAAATCATGTGCAGCCTTAGAAACATCTTCCATATTGCATTCACTACTTGATCATGATTGTAACAGTGAAACCACATGTACATAACAAAAAGCAGATTTATCAAATTTAAGCCTATTTTATATTGCTTATTTCAAATTTTTTCTCAGCGTGACTTATTAGAGAAATCTTGACACTTTCATGCATTTGAAATCTTATGTTGTGGTTCACTAGTTGTTGCATATAATAAAATATGATGCAATAATTACTTTTAAAGCACTTCCCTTACAGATTCAAAACAAATGAAATAAATATGAACACAAATACCATCTGCTTGGTTGGTGGTTCTGTTGGAAAGGTCTTGGATCTACAGAGATGCTAAATTCAAAGGCTCATGAGAAATAAGCCCTTTCCAACACTAGTTACCCTCAGTGGCAGAAGCCAGGGGTGTTAGGTGGCAAATACAGGGTCTAATCTTTAGATGCGGTCCACGTCAAGGCGAATGCTGTTTACCAAGAAAATTTCAGGGAAGACACAATGTTCTGTCTGAATGAAAATTAAAAAGAGAAATCAGGAAAATTCTCAGCTCCATCACAGAAAGCACCCAAAAACTGTACACATAAAGCACCCAGCAGAAATAGTCCTCAAAAGGCCACAGAAAATGTTTTTAGGGTGCTTTAAAAAAAAAAAAAAAAAAAAAAGTCTGAATTAGATTTTCTTTTGGAAATAAAAGGCAGGTCCACCAGCATTTGATTTGACAAGTTGACCATTGCCAGATGACCTGAAAGATCTGGAAGACTCATTGCTTTTAAAAAGATCTGATAGGTTATTGTGCAAGGCCAGCTGGTGCTTTATGGACATGTAAGAGAAGCCTAAAATCACTTGTAGTGTATTTGAAGCAGATGTAGTTATGTGAGTACTGTGCATGTGGGATGTGCTTCCTTCTATTAGTCCCTGTCAAAATAGCAGTACTCCCTAAGTAATCTGTGCAGGGCAGGAGGAAAGCAGCCATCAGTTTAGTTCCTATGTTTCTTCATGTCCTGCCTACCTGCTTTTGTAGCATATCTGAATCTGCTGAAGCATTCAGATATTCAAACCAATTCCAGTTAAAGGACTGTCAAATTAAAGCAGTAGATAAAGCCACAGAGGTATGTTTTCTGTTTTTTTAAAGCCACTATATCTGTTCACACTTTATACTTCCTCTTTTGCACACATGCCTCCCACTGAAGGACAATTTGGTATCTGCTCTTGCAGTTTCAGTTAGCTGGGGTTGTTCAGTCCACTGTTATGTTCTAAAATCCTTTGTTTGTCTCAGGGCGTTACCAAATAAATATCCACCTGCCTGGATGCTGATGTGAAGAAGAGAATTGAATTTAGCAGGAAAGTTTGACATGCAATCACACAAAGCACTCAAACACCTGTCCATTAAGTGTGAGCCTAGAGTGGGGATTATTGCTGAGCTTAAAGACTGAGGAGATCACTAAGTGACGCTTTATATGAAAAGCAACGTTCCTGGTACCTGACAAAGATTCACATTTCACATCTGCGTATCCTCTGCTACAACATCTGTTACTCAGTGCACCTCAATGAATGCTTGCTCCTGGAGTTTACTTCAGACCTTCTTAAACATATCAACATCTGTTTCAGCTGTTGCTGCTAGAAATGGTTTGAAATTAAATAATGAGCAGAGTAACTACGAGCACGGCAGTGCAGGCACATCAGCATACCTTTGCTTTGCTCGTTTGTGTCTATCAGCACTGACACTAACTGAGCAATGCTCTTCCCATATTTCATATCCAGCAATGACATTTAGCTGCCTTGAAGTCTTAAAGTACTTTTTTTTTTTTTTTTTACCATAAAACAAGTAAAAACATCAGTTTGTTTTTCAAAAGACAAATGTTCTGATCTAAATGTGAGAGCTGCTACAAGATATCCAGGTGAGGAAAGCCAGATTTTTACATATAAGCATTGTTAGAAATGTCAGTGGGATTTTAGATGTACTAAACTAACCAGCTGCTGGCTGTATCTCCATTGTTATCGTACAGATAGTGGTGTTAAAATTAGCAAATGCCACAAAAAATGTAAAACTAAATAAGCATTCTTTCATTCTTTGGAAAGCTGGTGGTGAACTCATTCACATTTAATATGTCTGGATTTGCCCATGTGGCTCCCTCGGCAAATCTATTCCTGAGATTGTCTAAGTGTTGGTCTTTCAGGCATCATGGCTTTTCAGCTCTTAACCCAGACTCTCGTCCATCGATTTCAGCCGACTCACATTTCTAAAATCACGTGTTTCACCAGGTACAGACATTAGCTGCTTGGCTGTTCAAACAGGAAGTCATAAGCGCTCTTCATATATTCCTGTACATATTAAATGAATGTTGGAAGAAGCAAAATTGATGTCTACATACCCAATGAGGAAGGTGATTTATTTTTAACAGACAATGTAATACACACACAAATGCGATTACCTTCATCATAAAGCCCACCTCCACCCTCCATCTCAACTCCCCATACTCACCCTGTTCTTTTTAACTGGTTTTCTGGGAGCCTGTTGAACTGTGAGGTGATTCAGCTGAAGAGTTCTGCCAGTGTGCTTTTGGCTGGGGGTGAAACAGATCACTCTACGCATGCATGAATATATTACTTCTGCTGTCATTATCCCTGGCAAGGCTATGGCATTTGGGACCTGCGCCCTGTTGCCTTTCTGGCTCCTGTGCTGTTATTGTCATTGCTGCACAATAAAGTGGGTCTGAATGTTAGTTGCTAGGGTTTTTCTGCTGGGATAAGATGCTTCTTCATCTCCAGGGACTCATGGATGCTTCTCACTATCGTTTGGGTGAGGGAGGCTTATATGATGAAAATTTCAGAAAATTGAAAGTGGCTGGCTAAGGCTTTCTACGACGCTGAAATTATCATTTTATAAATACAACTCTCAACCACAGACGACGTTACAGGCGCAGTAGCATGCATCTAGTCTTTTCCTCCACAGACTGCAGTCAGTGCCAATGGATTTACTACACTGTCTAACCTCAGCTAAACAGAGGTGAGGCAATTTCTGCATTCTTCTGACCATCTGCGCTTGGCCCTCTGGATTTGGGACACCGCCCAGGGTGGCTTTAAAGACACCAAAATCTTAAAATGTGCACAGCCCTGGACTGACTTTCTCCCATCAGACAAAGATTCTGTCTGTCTGTCAGACTGTGTCTCACCCCTCTCTGTCATCATCAGCCCTTAACTTCAAAAAAAGTGTGTGTGCATGTGCGTGCTTCTTTGCACATACGATGACGATGTATGATGATGTATTATGAGTACTGGTGTGCTCACATCAGTCAGTGGTTTTTGCATTGTACCCTTCTTGCTGACAGATGGAAACCTCAGGCACAACGCTGGGGGTCTTTCTTTTGAAGCCCCCCGACTCCCCTCCCCGACACCACCGCCCACTTCAACCCCTCCCACTCCATCCCCGCACTTTCCCCTCACCCTTTTGCACTCACCAAGCAGAAAGAAAGCTTCAATCTCACACAGGCAGGCCCCCAGGACCTGGCTGCAGGCAGTGGAAGCCTTCCTCTGTTACTATGAAGAGACATATCCAGCCCTACATTTGACACAATAACATAGACTGAAAGGGAGAGGAAGTGCAGATGCAATATTCATATGAAAATTACAGGGCTGGCAGCAATATAACATAGAGCTGTGGCACTTAGGAATATGTTAGCATTTGCATATATGAGCGCTTGGAGGTATTTTGTCTTAGGCACAGTGGTGTGTTTGTGAGTGCACCCATGCTGTTTGAATGTGATATTCATAAAGTCTATGTTGTAGCGTTGTAGAAATCAGTAAAAAGTACTGTAAATATAAAATTTCAAAAGTGGAATGAGGCCCCTTTTTCTGGTTAATTGACTAAAATTAAATAGTGAGAATGCAAGGCAGGAGTTTAGAGCAACATAAGAAAAGGTTTTACTTGCCCCTGGATGAGAACTGCTTTTTAGAGTCAGGTCTGCTATTATTAGTGGCAGGTGGTAAACCAAGCTGTAGATACTTTAACAAGCAGGTGGCAATGAACTTCTTCCAGTGGGTTTATTTTCTCTTAAATTGGATATCTTGCTTTTTTCATGTGGAATGGCTGCCTTTCTCCCCCCACACCACCACACTGTACGGCTGAGTGATCAATACACTGCGAACCCTGTGAATTGATTGTAACCTATTACAACGCACGGTAGCTGTCCTCTGTGTTGCTTTTTGGTCAGCCTGCTGTCAAATCCGCTGCAGTGTGCAACCTGTCAGATAATACAGCTGAGGGTTTGTCGGCCAGAGGAGCTGCACTGTTTAAATCAATGCTAATTATTCTGTTTCCACTAAGATTGCTTTGAGAAGTCAACACATGAATGAGTCATACAATCGAAGAAAAACCCATTAATATTTTGATTACAATTGGCTGTAATATGTACAGATTGTGGTGAATGGACACATGACTTTCAAACAGGGAGATTGTATTCTCCTTACCACCTTACCTTCCGATTTACTTGCCAGTAAAGATCCTTGCTTTTTCTTAACAGCCAGTGTTTTCCTCAACCTAATATTAACTTTGTGTTTCTTATTGCCACCATGATAATAATGGTGCAGTTTGCCTGCTATTCTAACGCTCCTTTGGGTCTGGATTCAGAGGGTAGGAAAATATGTCCTGTTCTAGGTTTTATGACTTAATTATATGAGATGAGAGAAAAATTCCCAACTAATGAGCCAAAATTTATGTTGCAGGACTTCGTCCTTATGGATACTTGATAAATTATCCTGCTCTATAAATAACCAGATTGTGAGTAAACCAAAATGTGATAAACTAGCGTAAAGGAAAAGTATGTGCAAACCGCACAGTTGTGAGGAAATGTTCCTCGCTCTGGTCACCATGCCTAATTTTTCAGACCCACAGTAACTTTCCAGGTCATAACAAGTTCACATTGACCGTAGTTTATACACTGTTTTTATTAATACATGTTGTTCTTGTTGGGCACAAGGAGCAGAAGTGTTACAATACCTGGTATGTGTAGCAGGTATCGCATGGACCAGGCAGTTTCAGAGAAAGATGTGGTGCCTTTCTGTGTCCCTTGCTGGTTGTGCATTGCTCATCATATTCTCTGTTGTGCAACATTTTCAATAAATACTTCTGCCTGACCTGAACTCTCAGTGATCATGTTTTTCTCCAGCTCACTGTGTTTCTCAGTATAAACCTGTCTCACACACACAAGCTAAATGAGAACAGGCACATTTAAAATTCCAAACTTAGTGTAGACAAAAGGTAAAAGCAGGTCAAATTTCAATGGCCTATAGCTAGCTGGGCTAAGAAACAAAGGACATCAAGATTGCCATTAGAAAACACACGATGATCCATCATGTCATTAAAACACAAAAACCAGTATAATTTGCGTCCAAATTTACAGCAACACCTCATGGAAATCATGCAGCTTCAGCCTTGTTTTCAGAGGCAAGCAGGTTACCCACACATCCTGAAGATGAGAGAGAGAAGCAGATGAGTCAGAATGTGAACATTATTGATCCAGCTGTGCTCTCTCACACACACAATGCAAATGTTTCAACCTGTAAGAGGAAAAGCACTGGACTGCATTCATGTTCCACCTAAACCAGGTATTCATTCATTCATCTCCGAACGCACACACCCTTCTTGTTGTGGGGCAACAGCACTAACCACTATGCCCCTAAACCAAATCTCAAAGTTCATCTTATACATTCATGCATCAGTATTCTTAGTCTAACTTGTAATATCAGTTGCAGTGCATTAACTTTTAATACTTTTGCTAAAAATACATAGCAGTCTGTCTACGCTCTCAGTCATCCAGGTCATGCTACTCTTAAGTGCTCAACTTTCGTCGGAGGTGAAGTGTCTTCCAGAACCATTTGCAGACAACTCAAGCACTTTACTGCAGATAAATAAATACAGACCATACACACCATTCAACATTAAGAAAAAGATGGTCCTGATAATGTTAGTCCAAAATATCACTGGGTTGTGATCCGTTTTTCATCCAAATGTAACAAAAATAGAAACGGGCAAAACTATTTTGATTCAAAAGTTAATGCAATCACTTTTAATGGGTTTTAATCCTCCAGCTGAGTGCCACAAAACTACTGAAGAAAAGGGCACAAGGAAATGACTTAAATAAAGAGGTAGTGCGTCCAATCTGAAACAAAGGAGAATATGCTTGTTTTATAGATCCATTTGAGGAAGTTTGAGGCAGCATTATGAGAGCTTATTTTAAAACTGTGCATCCATCCATCCTTATTTATGCACCAAATTCACCTTAGGAACGTGTCATTTTAAGTATGAAAACCATTTGCATTCGTTATGTTCTCCACTATTGTCGTAACGCTTTAGGTGTGTAAATGTCATGAGAATTAAACACGTTGCTCTCGAGACACAATGTGACATGAGTGTGTTCGAGGTTATCATGAGGATGATGAAACTGCTGTCATTGGAGGTGGCAACAGTTCACACGATCCATAACAGCAGCTCAGGGCACATCCAGTAGACTCACAAAGAAAGCTCCCAACATCAAACAGCCTGATCCCCGGGGCATGGCCACCACCTGTGCGTATCACCCATCTTTGTCTCTGCTTCACCGTGGCCCCAGCTTCGACTTTTCCCGGTTAAAACGAAGGAAACTGGGTCTCGGTGTCTCCAAGTTGAATCCCTGGAGTCGAAAGCTGCTCTGAGTCCCACATTCATCATCTCCAAGGCGGTTATCACTACGTGTATACGTGTAGAAGAAGCAGAGGAGAACTTTGTAAAGGATAATCTAGTCCTGTCACCCTGCCCCTCATGCACACACACATTCTGTTTCCCATTCGCTCTGTGTCTCTCTCACACACGCACACACACACACATACAATGGGGGTAAAGCTTCATTAAGATCACCAGCTGGAGAGACACCTCACTCCATCCATCACACCACTGCAGCCAGGGAGTGGAAGATACACACTCACACACACACACACACACATGCATAGGGCACACACATGTATACCCAGAGACTAAGTCCTGAGGTCGGGAGATCAGAGATGTTTTCCAGCCAACAGGAATGATTTAGTGCAGTGATTAGACCTGATACTGATCTTATTATAATGATGTGTCACAGCTCAAAGAGAAAATGAGCATTTTTTTCATTTGGGCCCCTCCTCTACTCCCTCCGACATATCACGCCTCTTTCTCAGGTTACGACTCTAATTCAATTACAATTTCCCATTAGAAGCTCTTCTGTATTACAGGTGTAGAATTGCTTTTATTTTGAATTGCCTTTGATGACCATTTAAAAAAAATTTCCCATCCAATTCGCAGTAACAACTCAACTGAAATAGGTCAAACATGTGACCAGCTCTGATTTCTCATGCAAAGATGGGTTTTCTAATTACGGTTATATTACTCACTATGTGAAACAATAATGAATGAGGTGTCGTCTGAAGATCTGGAGGAGCAAATAGCTGCACTGGTATCACAGTGATGTCATCGGAGTTATGTCAATTTTGTCTAAGATAGTACAAATTCATAACACAAAGCCTGATTTATCGATTGAAGGTGTGGATTCCAAAAGACATGGGCAGAAAGATGTTGATGAGCACTATGGGGAATTCAGGATGCATGGTTTGGGGATTTTAACCAGACTGAAGGACTAAAAGTTAAAATGTCTTTGCCCCTGCTGCTCTGACTTTGACCATCTGCCTCATGGAAGACGGGCAGCTTTATTAAGCTGGAATGTTAAAATTAAATTTTTAAAATATGAGTCACTGGAGGGAAAGAGAGTAGTCTGAATCAATCCCATACAGTGAAAAATATCCTGACTTTTATTTATTTTATAGACGAGTGAAGATCCACAAACCCTGAATCCTATACTTAATCATTATGTTGCTTTTTCCCTGCCAGTTAAAAGCGCATGTCTACATCTCTCCCTCATCTGGACGTATGCTTAAAACGCTGAGGTTCGATGTCAAGATGAGCCTGATCATCGGGGTTTTTTGAACACAATAAAAGACTGTTTTCAAAGGCTGAGTACTGCTCCTCGTAATCTTGATCAGTAAAATTACCTTTCCTCCATATCCTTCATTAAACCTTATGAAAGCAAAGTCACCAAACCTTGGAGTTCAAGGTCAAATATTCCTTAAAGAAAATAACCCACAAACCCTTATCTACAGCCATTCAGTTCAAATTCTAATTCATTTGGTGTCTTTTTATTCACTTCTGCTTGATAGAGCTGCAGTATGATACATTTTCACATGCTATTCTGATACAATATTTTGATTTTGAAGTGAAAAGTGTTTAAGTGGATTTTCAATGGCAAACTGACCTGATTCTGACAGTCTCACACAAGACAAAAGACAAGCAAGTAGCTGGTGGCCTGTAGCTTTGCAAATTGTGTTTTCTCTGCAGAGGAAAAAGAAAATAGAGCAAGAATAACATCTGGCCAAGGTGACAGAAACACCGGGAACATGGATTTCTTGTTTTGTTTGCTTTTTTCTTCTTCTTTTTTCTTTCTCCATAATACATGGCATGGCTCTGCTGCACAAATCTGTGTAATGTTTTGAATAGAGATATCATCATTGCTCTGGCTGATGTCTTACGCTACCAGACAAGCAAGCAATACACAGGTGGTTGGAGAAATGGGCTACACGCCTGCACATACATCATCCTGATGAGGACTCTGTATGAAGCAGAGAGAGAGTGGGGGGGTTTGCCACGCAAAGGAGAGTGAAGTAAATGATCATGTTTAACTTGGCTCTGCTGAGGACTGCTAACTTTTTCTCTTTGCTTCTCTCTCTTTCTCTTCTGTTCCCTCTTCCCTCACTCCCAGGAGTTTAGTCCGACCCAAGGCTGAACTCGTAAATTACTATCATGGTCTTCATACCAGGAACTAATTAAAATAGAGAGTGAATGAGGAAAAATATAGAGAAAGAGAGAGTGGGGAGTGGGGGACGCTTTCTCTCATTGACTCTACACTACCATAATACCAAAAGGTGGGTGGGGGAGTGAGGGCTGGAGGTTGAGGTGATTTTTTTTTTTTCAGGGGATAAAGAGGAAAAAAACAACACCAGCTTTGTCACAGTCTGATGAATTTCTCTGAATGATTAGGGTCAGCGCAGCCCAAATTACAGAGTTCCTGAGGAAACATTGTCATTTCATTCCAGTAAATCCTTCACCACAAGGGAGTTTGTCACCACTCTTGAATCACGCAAATGACATTTTCCAAAACACAACTGTTAAAATTGAGGAAACAAGAACCAAATCAGAAACTCAAAGGGAGGAGGCAGGAGCGAGGCAGAGATACCACCATTAAAAACCTTCCAATCCTGAGTGCACATTTGTTCTTGGTGGGGCTCTCCCCCCCACTCCTTTTTTGTGTGTGTGTGTGTGTGTGTGTGTTGCCTTGACAACCAGAACAATACTGAAAGGCTCTTTCACTCTGATGCTGGCTGAAAATGATTTTCTCCATCATGCATTTTAGCAAGCAATTGGAGAGACAAGACAAGGAATTTAGCTTAAACCCTGTGTATCATTCCTGCTTTCAGAAAATGGAGGGGGTTAGGTGTGTGTGTTGGGGTTGAGGTTTGGGGTGGGGGGCTACAGAGTAGAATGGAATTTTAATGCACTATATCAGAAAGAGGAAAATGAGTTGGATAAAGTTGAAGGGCAAATAGAGTGAGGAGAAATGGGTAAGAGAGAAGAGAAGAAATCAAAGAGTATCTGGCCAGTGCTTTTCTTTACAGTAGACTTGTGTGTGTGTGTGTGTGTGTGTGTGTGTGTGTATGCGCACGCATGAGTATATTCATCACACTCAGTGAGACCGGGCTGTTTTTCCACCTCTGGTTACAGGCTGCCTCTCTGTCTTTGTTACCACACTGCTCCCGTAGAGAAATCAATCATCACATCATATTTCTTTGTTAACGCATGGAAAACAACAGGTTTTGTCAGAAAATTAGGAGAGAGAAGTAAAACACGACACATTACAAGCAGCAAAAGGACACATCAGCTCTAAGGATGGGTAGGTGATTTGGATTTTTTTTTTTTTTTTTTTCTTTCATTTTGGAGAATGTTTTCACCATCAAAACATGATCATGCCAAATTGGCTCCCTCTGAGGAAATTGCAGCGGGGTCATTGCCATCCCCTGCACAGTGCTCCATGAAAGAGCACAAAAGACTAATTTGAAGTTTGGTTGAAACAGCTTTCAATGTTTATTCTTCCAAGCATTCTTGATGTGCTGTTGTTAAAGCTCTCCCTCCTACTCTCCACCATCCCAACTACTGTAATCATTTCCTTTCTATACCAGAATCAGAAATAGTTTCATTGCCAGGTATGTGTGAACATAATACAAATATATATTTGTATTATGATAATATAATATATATATATATATATATATATATATATATATATATATATATATATAAATTAGAAATATTTTAATTGGGATATGATACAAACATGATACATGTAATTATTTGAGATAGGCTCATACAGGATGGGAATTTTGGCTGCTGTTGGAAATGTTTGTACATCTGGCTTAATGCAGGTGACATTCAGCCTTATTATTTTTATCCTGTGTTCATTTTTTGCTGACACCTATATACACGGAGCACAGGCTCTTGCTTGAAGACCATTTATGCCGCAGCAGAAGTGACTTATTTTGCTCTAAATGCATCATTATTTGCACTGAAATAAAGCTTCATGGCAACATCTGCCCCCCTCTCCTCCCCCCGCCCCCCTTTTTCTCCTCGGTATACCCAGTTGGCACAGACTACAACGAAGCACGGGCCTTGTGGGATTTAGGAATTCACCACCCATGTCTCTGTTTAGTGTGGTACATTTGCCTAGAATAAATATGGACTCTGTTTCACTCACATGTTTACTAAATCCAGAGGATTATCTCAATCGTAATGGCTCTCTATGTTGAGTAGCTGGATGAGCCTATGTGCACCCAAAATTGTATCATTAATAATTTTCACTGTAGCCTACAAATTCTTGACTCGGAATAAGAAGGCAACAAAGTACAGGCAAAACATTAGACAGGAAAGGAAATAGCTTGGTTTTTGTTTGCTGTGTATTTTCTGCTATTCTAATATATAAATTTGAGCATGACAATTCAGCAACCACAGTTAATATAGTGCGTTACTTCCCCTTTCTGTTCTGTAATGACTATTTTTAATGCCTGGTCATGCCTCACCTGCCCACTAGAAGCCTTCTATGTGGTTGTCACACCTACTCTTCATCTGTTTACCACCACTGTGATTCCTGCCAACTCCAGCTCAGTGGCTCATCAAGCACCTTGTTTACTGGAAGCATAGTATTTACTTCACACACTGTCAGACTTTTCTGCATTATAGAGTCTTCTTAGTTTGCTTGGTTGGTTCTTGACAACTCCTCCTTGTTTACCTAACAGTTCTGCTGGTTACTGTTTCCTTAATTACACACTTGGTGGGTTGCATGCTTGCTTAACCACCAAGTAAAGTAAAAACCATAGCCTAAACAATTGTGTCAGCTATACGGACTATCCTTCATGAGTGAGTGAAAACAGACCTCTCTGCAAACAATACCAGGTTAAAACCCAGTACACGGCTGGACCACTTATTGTCAAACCCTTCGACCGCGATGCCATCGGGCCAAACCATCAAACACACAAATTAGAGACTGATGTGGTTTCAGCTCAGCCACATTCACCTATGGAATGTCTGCTCTGAGAGAAATTCAGGAGAGACATACATATTTCTTTTTCAACTTAATCTTTTATACTTTTGCCTTTATTAGAATAGTTTTGAAAGAGAGAGGAGATGACACACAGCAAAGGGCCGCAGGCCAGAGCTGAACCTGTGCAACTGCAGCAAGTGCTAAGCCCAAAATGCTTAGACAGACCATCTTTCCTTATTTATCTCTCACACAGAGCACAGCCTCCATCTGGGATCTGCATTTACATCCCATTCCAGAATATAACAGGCTTTTATTAGGGGCCGTGCTCTACCTGTAACTCTGTTTGACATGTAGAACTGGTCATAGCTGTACTGAAGTACAAAGCCTGACTGCTGATGACTTCTCTCTCTCCCGCCCCGTCGCTGCTCTCCATGCTCAGTGTGTATTATCTTTAGTTGTTCCTCCCCCCATTTAGTAATAATGATGTGTGTTGCTAAAGTAGTTCATTTGTCATAAATGGCAGAGTTCAGTGTAAGTGCTCCCCCGCCTCCCTACAACAATTGGCAGAGCCCTAAGCCCCCAGTCAGCATCCATGCCTGGTCCAGCAAGGTACCAGATTTAGCTCCAGTCTTTGAATAAAAATATCTCAAAGTCATGTGATGAGGTGCTATGTTAGCCACCTTGCAGACTTTAAACACCTGGCTATTACAACCGGGTCGCACAATAAACTCAGACATAAGCTCATTGGACACACTGACTGTTGTGGTCCAACCAAAGGTTTTGTCATTTTAGTCATCACATCTGAGAGCAGTCCACTTAGATAGGAATCACTTGAAGCATAGAAGGGACAACCAAGGCAAATGCTGTAAACTGACTCTTGAGAAAAGGCTTGTCTCAAAATAATCATTAACTCGGCTATTAGTACATTTTCTTTTCCAACGAACATGGTTTCCTGCTGGGAGACGGTGGCGGTGATTGGTGCTTGACATGGCCTTCAGTAATTTTTGCATTTCCAAGACAAGAGCTTTTAATATATCCTCTCAGCAGTGCTACAGCTTCAATGCTGCCTGGAGTCATACTGGGACTTAGCTGGTTAGCATGCTAACCTCGGGAGAAGACATGATGGAGATGAAAGTGAAGATTGGCTTTCCACCACAGGAGATTGTTCATGGTCAGTAAAGGAATGAAGTTTGATGCTGAGGTCGTCAGGAAATAGCTGTTAATGCTAAAGTCAGCCATGTGAAAGTACTGAAATGTCCAAGGATCCCTTTGAACTGAAAAATAATTTGCTGTCTTGCTGAGAAGACTGAAATCTACCACTGGAAAAAAAATTGTCAATTTTGATTTACCTGCCTAATAACCAGTTCAGTAACACATTTTTAAAAAATTAGAAATATGTTTGGTTTTGTGTGTTTTATTCCATACACAGAACAAACCAACATTCAAATCAGTTTCAGAAACATAGATGTGACATGGCTGTCACAGGTGTCTCACACTTAATAATATAGTTATTGTTAAAAAATAGAAATAACATAGTCTGCAGTTGTTTCACTGACCAGGTTTAAATAGCCCTTGACTGTGTGTGGATGTGGCAATGGTTGCTTTGGGGTTGTATTTGAACTTACCATTATTATGTGGTTTCTGTGATTGCAGATTTTAATTGTCCATTCTGTACCGAAGTAAAAGTTCTCTGACAGCCTCAATGGTAACTAGATAAGTATTTTATTGACAGAAAATTCAAGTAAATTAAGGCATTGTTCCAGAATTTACTATTTATAACAGATTTTTGTTGTTAAGTACAATGAAACTAGTTTCCACAAGTGTAATTTTCTTTTCTTTTCAATTCAATGAAGCCACTATAGTTAAGATATTAATTACATTATACAGTGATCACTGATCTAAAATTCGTCTGCTATTAAAATGAACTTTAAAACAGCCCCAAGCTTTCTTAGCAGTCTGCCTTTTAATCACATACTGTAATTACAGCTTATAAATGTGATTATGTGCAGATGTTTGTGTTGGGATGATATGATGATGATTCAGCCCCCACAATGCTCGGCTATTAATTTGATCTTCAGTTGTAATCGTAATCGTCAATTGTATCGTTTTGTAAACACCAGAGCCATGTTACATAACCTGTATGTGGCTTTTATGTTTAGATTAATATAAACTGAATAACAACGATGCCCAGCATTGCTCTGATCGATGCTCATTGCTTCATAGGGGCTATTTGTAGGCACTCTCTGGTGTTGAACGTGTCTTCTTGCTTTGGCCGTTGGTGTGTTTCCAACACTGGAGGTTATAAGATGCCCTCTGAGCAGCACTGTGTCATCTGGGCACAATTGGGAGTACAGCTAGCTGGTTCGCATGCTAACTTCACTATAAGAATAAATTTGACACTGCTACAGTTCTTGGTGTGAAATGAAGGAAGTTTGATGCTGAACATGCAACTTTTTTGCTAGACTTGTAAGTATGCAGTTGTAATGCTAACGCTGAAAGCACAACGTACAAATAGGTCCTTAAAACACGAGGCTTTACACACCAGCTTTTTATGTACCCTTCTCACATCCACAACAATTAACCATGTATATGTGTCCCTGTCTGTGTGTGTGTGCTTTCACACTGGGGACGCCACATTTTGGAACAAATTTTTCTTAAACTTCACACATAATTGGAGATATCTTTGTATAGTTGGGGACTAAATTGGTGTGCCTCATTTGATTCCAGTGCAGTTGCAGAGACCCCAATATAAAATGGTTTCTTGCCTAATTGGAGTTTGGTTAAGGTGTGAGTGTGTGTAAATGTGTGTGCATGCGAGTGGTGAGACATTTCAGAGAAGAAAAAACTATACAGGAAGATGTAGCCCGTCAACTTTATCCCTTACATTTGCTAAGATCAAACAAGTCTTGACCTAATTTTGACACTTTTCCCAATAATAAGCTCCTTTACCCACCACGGAATCAAACACACTGAGCCAAACTCTGCTGCTGCTCACTATCTTTTTTATGGACTAAGGCATGACAAAATGCGTCTTTAATATGTTTGCAGTATGTAAGAAATGAAAACTTGAGCGCTCTCTCAGCCTCACGAGACAGCAGAAGGTGTCACCGGGCACAGACACGCATACATATGCTTGTACAGGCACATCAACAACACAAACACGCACACACAGTGACGGACAATAAACCGACCAACTGTCCCACTGTCTATTTAGCAGCGCCGGGTTTTGTCCACTGCAGAGGAGGCAGCGGCTCGGGCCAGTTTGCAGGACAAAAGGCAACAGAAGTCAGGGAGGTGGGCAGGCCGAGAGTTTCTGTTCCACTAATAATGGGGAGGAGGTTGCTGGCATTCAACCTCATGGACCGGGGCCACGGAAACAGATGTGAAGGAGGGAGCCTGATAGGTCTGGGCTTTGGTGGTGGTGCGTGAGGGCAAAGAGCTGCAGTCTGAGACTGATTTGACGGCCAGAAAAAGCACCGGAGATAAGAATTGGAAAGCGACAGGACAGAAGGTAGATGACAGTCAAGCAAAGATATGGACAGGTAATGCATGAAAGAGAAAGAGCTGCTGACGAGACAAAAAGGAGGAAAGGGTAGTGGGAAAAAAATCCTGGTAAGGAATTAGCCAATAAATTAGGGCTGTAGAAAAAAACAGGGACAGAGAGAGCAAACTGCAGAGCCAGAAAGGAAGCAAAGAGCAGCAAAGGCTGCAAATGTGAAAGGAGTCTTTGTTTCCAATAGTGCTCTGTTATGACGCCAGAGTCTTAACCATTCATTCTAAATGGTCAGGGCAGCGAGCCATGACACACACACACACACACACACACACACACACACACACACACACACACACACACACACACACACACACACACACACACACACACACACACACACACATTCACACACATAGATGACAGAGCACAATCACACCTCTCTCCCATTCTCCCTGCTCTCATCTCGCAGCTCATCTTATACAACTTTCATCCACACTCCTACAGCTACTGCCCGTTCACACACACACACACACTCCATCATCAGCAGATAGCTCTCTTGGTGTGGTGAATATGCCTGCTCGTAGCCTTATCTATCTTATGCAACGGTGTGTAATAGTGTGACCATTATGGAGCAACTGCAGCTATGGCTGCAACCGGGTTAGTGAGAGCAAAACCAGTAGCAATCCCAGACGTCTCCATCGACTTGGCCTGCCCTATTTTTCCCTCCTTTATACTCCTTTCTCTCTGACACTTCTTTAGTCCCTGCTGTCATTAAAGTTGGAGGCACTTACATGTATACATGCCATTATTGAAGTCAGAGGCACTTATGAGGGAAAAGAGTTTTAGTTCTTTGCTCTCATTTAAATGAGAGACACTTTTTGAGCAGAGCTTTTGACAACACTTGCTTATCAGCACTTATCTGCATAGGAATAGAACGACGGAAATTGTTGGCTCGGGACTGTGTGTAATGTTGCTCTCATCAAGAAAAGACTTTTACGTTTTCATGTGGTCGGCAAAGATGTAAAATGTTCTTTGAACACACACGCACACACACATATACACATGCACACGGAAACTTCAAAAACAATAAGAGAATAGTTTGTAACACTTCCTGGCCTGCTACCTCACTGTGTGCTCCCTGCTTTGGCTGTCAGATGTGGTTAATGAGAATCTCTCCTCTCCCATAGACTAATGTTCCTATAGAGAGCAGCCTGCTGGGATACACACACTGGTGCTTATACGCACACACAGACGCTCACACAGGTCCCTGAGAGCCTTGTCATCACACAGAGAGAGACCTGCTGGCCTATTGAAGATCCCCGTGCCACAGGGATCACCTCTTATCCCCCGCAAACACACAGCACACAGCGGGCAACTCGGAGCCACAAACGCAGACGCACACACATGCTCCCAACACACAGACCCTAAGCCTTTGTAAGTGCACATTTTTGCTTATTTCTCACATGTGCTTTCTCTTCAGCTCCCATTTTCATCACACTTCTGCTTCCCCCCTGCACCCTCCCTCCCTCCATCTACCCCCTGTCTCTTTAATTTTCTCTCTCTCTCTCCTAATCCCTCCTAACATCCATCTTGCTAATGCCCGATCATCCAAACACCAGCACCCCTCCTCTTTCTGCCACCGACTTCTCCTCGGTGTCTGCACTCCCATTCAGCCTGGCTTGTCCTCATGTATTCATAGAGATCACTGATGGAGTGGGGAGTCTTTGTCAGCGGGTCAACCTCCTTTAACCCCCCAATGACCCCACAGTCTACTCACACATACACATTCATGTGAGCACACACACACACTGGATCCTTCTCACTTGCCATATGGCATGCGCAATGAAGGGCTAACAAAAGATAGCTAAAGAGGTGTCAGGGAGGTTCATATGAGTGTGTGTGTGTGTGTGTGTGTGTGCTTTGCATCAAAAGAAGACTAAGCAGCCAGCCAGGGTCCAATAGATGAAATTGATTTTTTTTTTTTTTTATTTTTTTTTTTTTTTTTGAGGGGGGGTCCATCTTTTCTCCCGCTGTCAAACTCACTGGCTCAATGAAGAGTAATGAGGGGAGGCCCTGATTGAAGCACAATGGGGGCACACTTGATGGAGTGTTGAGCAATGCAGATCTGTCTCCATCACCGAAGTAGATTTGGTGTTATGACAACAATACTATCATCGTCACTACAACTTTCACCGCCCGAGTGTTGTCATGGATATTTTCTTCTTCTGTTCTCACGCTTACAGTTTGGCAGAACTGTTTTACATGCCAGTCAACATTTGTCTTTGAAGCAGAGAGCGTGTGTAGTTTCTTTCATTTCTGTGGAAAATTGTAATGTGGAAATCACCAAGCCAATTTCTAGCAAAGTACACTTGGAGGAGAAAACAATGGCAAACAGTAAAATGACTCAAACCGTCTCTTACTTGGCTTTTGGTCTTCATTCCAAATGAAGTGTTGCAAGAGTGTTAAAAATGATCAGAAAAAATGTAAAAAATAAGAGTAGCTCTAAGGGAAAATTGCAACAGATAAGAATTACAGTATCTAGTTCGGTCAGTGTTTTCTAGCTGGTGCGGCAGTACCAGGGGGTGTTGAGATGAGCCAAGGGTCTGCAGCACCCTTCGCCAAGAAGGCAAAATTTTCGATTAACTAGATGTCCATATTGTGAAAGGGGGTGAAATCCTGTGCTTTATAACAATAGTAAAGTTTGATCCTGACACCTAAATTATTGTTGAAAAAATCACATGAATGCTGGAGATCCTTTACCTATATTACCCACAGTGCAACTTAACTATAGGCAGTTGATAAATTTGATGTTATGCTCGATGTTAACGAAGGCTACAGGGTTCTTACTGTTTCCAAATTTCTGCCCCGGCTTACTCTGCCTCATGAAGCATTATTTGACAAATAAGCATTGGTATGTAAAATCTACAGAGGTCCCCTCTAAGTATCCACTTGTGTGACAGTTTTTGGTTGGTGGTTGTCACAGTAACGCACCCAGGTTTTTTGGCTGCAGTCAGGAATTTGGAAAATCTGCAGGGAAAAAACATTCATATTTATTTAAAAGGAAGGTCTATTAATGGGTGACATCATGTCCTCTATGAGTGAAAGAGAGTTTGAATTTAGTTCGGTATTTGTAAGTCTGCAGTAATATAGTGAGCTGCTGCATCGGCGCAAGCCAGGGAAAAGGGATTCACCACAAATGGAGCCTTGGCTAAAAGACATTTGGGTACCACTGCTTTAAATCACATACCTTCTTTCAGTTCTCTTGAGCGAGAGTCTGTTTTTGTACACTGTGTTGCTCCAATAAGCCAAAAAATAAAACCATACCTGCACCTCACCTACAGAAGAATGCATTACATGTATGTGACTGTGCATGTTCTCACGTGCCGTGTCCACAGCAGGAAGAGCCTCATGCCCTATTTCAGTCAGGCCTGATATGATCAGATGTCAGATCACAAGCCCCTCGTCTCTCCCTCTCTGGCCCTTGGTGTTTCTGCTCGGAGGTGAGAAAAGGTCTAAACGCTGACAATAGTCCAGCACAGCTTTCCATACGCCGCTACCGCAAAGATACAAATCAACCAGAAGCAAACCTCGGTGATAGCAAAACCAGACAATTGGTGATGTTAAACTGGGAGAGAATAAGGAACGTGGCTGCGCAAAATGAGGGAGTAAGGTTGTGGGCTTTGACAGCTTTTGTCTATGAAAATACTTGAAAAGCGTATAAACATAGAAATAGGCTGCTTTGTGTGGTCACATTGTTTCACAAGGTCAACAATGTTAATATAATTGCCAGTTAAACATCCGTTCAGATTGAAAATGCTACGTTTTAATTACACTGTGCTTATGACTACTATGTAATGAGAGGTGCAAAGCACTTTAAAACATTAAAGTAGGCACTTTGTATCATCACTATTTTTTTCTTTCATCTTAGCCGTTTAAAAACCATTTTGTTATATCAATCCAAATTTCC
Source organism: Echeneis naucrates (assembly GCF_900963305.1). Lineage (NCBI taxonomy): Eukaryota > Metazoa > Chordata > Actinopteri > Carangiformes > Echeneidae > Echeneis > Echeneis naucrates. Next base: position 7,365,234 of record NC_042511.1, read on the forward strand.
CAAGCAGAAAAGGGCTGCGGGTCTGCACAGCACCTACAGAGGAGATCCTGATGTGTCTCCTCATGCAAACAGATGAGTGGAGTGGGATAATTATCCACTGGATGAACAGTTAGAAGTAGATGTAAGCACTCTGATCATAGTAATGTGGCAACTTTGATGACAACACGCCGGTTTAAATAAACCGACCCTTTCAGCAATTAGCACAAGCTTATGGTCTCACCCTCAGCAGTTGGTCTCCAGATGCACACACACTCCACCAAACATGCTCCCATTCGCGCAAATACACACACATGTCACTAACAGAGTTATTGGCGCATGAAGCACTTCAAAAATACAAAAACAACCACAGCGAACAAAAAAGAAAAAAGCTTGAAGCTCCAAGATATAGTGCTTTTATTTATGTGTTTTTACGGTAGCTCATTTGACCAGCTGCTTTGTGACGCAAAGCAAAGACTTGAAACGGTGCAGAGTCAGAAATGGATGAATTTTTTTTGTTTTTTGTTTTTTTCCCTGCCACTGACAAAACTAAAGGAAAAAAGAGGAAAGAAATCGGATTATTCAAGAGGAATGGAAGACTTCAGATCAGCTCCATCCCCTCAGATACCAGCTGCAGGGATTTCTCTTCCTCTTCCTCATAGATTTCCCACAAATGCTATTTATCGCCAAACATTTTTAGTGAATGCTAACTTTGAATCATAACAGACCCACACATCACTTGATTTCAAAGGTGTGAAGAGTGGTGGGTAAAAATAATAAAAACAATGTATTATGACAAAAAGACATTTCTCCCTCATTCCTCAATGTCTTTCTTTGTTCATTCCCTTTTTTTTCCCCTGGACTTAATTTACATGCTCTTCACTCAGAGAAATCCATTTTGGTTTTCACAAATGTGCAATCTATCAGAGTCTCCAGGTAACTTTGCATATCACATCGGAATAAAGACAGTTGACTGATTAGGATTCCGCCTCTTTGACCATGACACCAGCACATGCACACACACACACACACAGGGGGAAAAAATAAAGATGCATAAATACGCACACACAAACCCGCAAATCACAGGTCTCATTTAGTTCCCTTTCTGTGTTTTAATTAGAGTCGAAGCAGGCTAATCACCTCCTTAGTAGACAGCATCACTAATGAGACAGAGAGGGAGGAGTTGTGAAGGAGGGAGGAGAGTGGGAGAGATACACATAATTGAGACGAGCTAAAAAGAAGGATGGCAGAGGAGAAAGTGGCAGGGCATAAAGAAACAAGACATGAGAGGTTGTTAGGAGTAAGTAGATTAGAAGGAGAGAAGCGAAGAAGGGAGGGAGCGAGGAATGGAGATGTGATACAAAACAGAAAAGGGAGTAAAAGAGAGGTAGGTACATAAAAAAATTAGGGACCATGGAGAAAATGAAGCTTCAGCTGACAACAAATAGATCAATTCAAAGGAAAAGAGGAGAGGAGTCTGGAGAGAAAGGGAGATGGACGTACAGGAAGAAAACCCAAAACAAGAATGGCAAAGGAAAGAGGAGCTGGAGAGTGAGAATGGAGCCTTGAAGAAATAATGAGAGTCCCTTACCTCCCACAAAGACAGCCAGTCTGCCCTAACCCCCCCCCACTCGCCGCCTCCCTCACTGTGGCTGCTCCTTTCATGCTGTCACCCAGTGACTGTCTGAATAGGCTTTTATTATTCAACAGTCTGGGCAGGTCACAGGGGTCATCACACAGCCCACCACTGCCACCAGCAAACATCCGAACATATACACACACTCTCCAAAGTGATCCTGTGTGCTTTCTCGTGCACGCAACAAAAGAGGTAGGAGAGAATAAAAAAACAACAAAAATGCTATTTGTGGATGCAAACACACACCAAAACTGCAAAATGGAAGCCAGGAAGCACTCAAAGGTACGCTAACTACAGGCATGCCAAGTTGACAGCGTGTGACAGTCCCAGATGCATTCATTATAGCACTTGTCCACCTCTTGTTATCCTGCTGTATCTATCTGCCCAATGCATCTGTAGCTCTGGGAGCTGGCACCCTGGAATTTTGCAAGCATGTGCTCATGTGGTTGCATTTGTGCACGCATGTATGTTTGTGTGTGAAAGTGTATTTCTGCGTATTTATGTGTGACAGGAGGAAAACAGAGATAACAGTAGCCTGGTAGTATCAGCTCCATCTTATCTCCTACACAGCCAGAAGCAGGTATACAAGCTAATTGGAAAGTGCCAGACACACAGTAGACTGGTGAAACACACGCTCACCTTTCCAGCAAGCGAGGCAGACAAGAGAATTGGCAGCGAGCAAGAGAGAGAGAAAGAGAAGTGGGAGAGAGACAATTGACGTTAGAGACACAAAATGATACAGTGAAAATGAGACAAAAGGAAGGAGAAGTGGAGCCAGGAGTGACAGAACTGGAGGAGGTGATAGAGAAGGGGGAAAATTGTAGGACGACAGCAGAGCTCAAAGATGCAATATCAACTAGACAAACAGTAACTAAGGCACAGTTCCCCCTGAAACACCACAGGTATTGTGCCTATTCTGTCTGTAACTGTACTGTCAGCACTGAGCTTTGGGAACACAGGGGAACAAATAGCTTCCCCTGTTTTACTCTACAGTATGTGTCTCCTTCCGCCCCGCTTGTTAATGAGCTGCTTTGTCACATCTGCTCTCAAACGTCAGGCCAGACGTATTTGCAATGTGACATCTTGTCCTTTGCAATGCAATAGCAGAAGCCATCAAACACGCACGCACACAAAAGATATAGACAGAAGGACAGACATGTCACACTCTGGAACAGCCTGCATTAGCGACGCGTACATAAAGGTCCTGTTCGGACCCCACAGTGGGCTCGAGGACTGCAGGAGAACAGCTTTAAATACGAGTCCAAAACACATCACTGTGGTCTGTGCTGCATGAGGTCTCATTCCTTCAGCACTGTGAATGCTCATGTCACTCTGAGAGCTAGCCCACTCAAATGATGACATCTCCCTGAGCATGTGTTCATTTATATTCATTCAGTTGGTTGTCAAATCGTTTCAGAAAATTTTTTTGGAGAGTCCGTGGTGATGCAATATATGATGAATGATGAATGGGGCACACCTCTTCTCACAGAATAGAACAGGTCTGTGTGGTTGCGATTTCTACCTTAAATTTCCAGGAAACGATGGGCACAGAAACTGCATTGCCAGTGAACTATTATGCAAATGACACATTTGTTTGCACACAGAGCGGTTGAGTGCCATCTAATCACAAGTGACCAACAATAGACCAAATACAGACGCAGAAGTAAGTGAATCAGGCTTCTGACTCCACAGATCAGCCCATTCGTTGTGTCATTGCACTCACCACCTCTTCTGAAGAGAATCCTTTCCTTTTTTTCATCATTGTAACATTGGTGAACTAAAATATAGTTTCTTTTGCAGAGATAATTGGAGTTTTGTGATTTATTTTTGCTTTGGTTGTTTCCGTAGAGGACAGTCTAAGTGTAGTAGAAAAACAGCCGTAACTGCTCTTCTATAGGTTCATGACTCTACTCTGAATTTATTTCAAGAAAATCAACCAAAGTTCCACAATAAATGCAATTGTTCCTTTTGTTACTACTGCCACCTTTATTCTGATAATTGATACACCAAACTATCGGCTACACCAGCTAAACTTTTATTGCTGAAATTTTGAGAAGACTTTTTTAATTTAAATTGATTACTCTAATATTAGTGCAGGACAAGTTCCTCACCCCATCAGCCTCCAGGCAATAATGGTATTGAGGGCACCTGTGGCGATAACTGACATTTAGTCAGATGAGATTGTTTGTATGTCGTTGCTGTTAGATTACTGAAAATAACATTGCCTGTTGCGGCTTTGGGTACAATATATTGCTCTAACAGCTTTCTTTCTCATATGTGAATTACTGGTCTTTCCTTTGTAGTCTGCATGTTGTTTGGTAATTTCTTGCAAAAGTGTTGGCAGTTAAGCTCCAATGACAATTGAACTGGATGTTGTTATTCTATGCCATTAGATTCATGCCAACAATTGGAGGAGGGATGGCAGCACTGCACAGTGCCTGAAAGAAATGACTGTCCCTGAGTCTGTGTCTGTGCATATCAGAAGCATTTATTCCATTTCTCACTGTTTTGGTTCCATGAGTCATTACAGTGAATCACCGCAAAATAAATCAACAAACCCTGATCAGACACAAGGCTGGGAGCAGGTGATAAGTTGCAATAATGGTTATTGATTAAGGTAGTCGCACACTGTCTCCTGTCTTGTTTTTATTACAGATGAAAGGCATCATCCCTGCGAGGCTGCCTCCCTGTGCTCACTGAGGAGGAATATGTGGGAGAAAGATGTTACGTGCGGTCACAACTGCTATGTATAGAAGTAATCAAGTGTGAACAAACTCTGGTGTTGATGATGATGTTGGTGCACTTGGGGATTCATTTAACGAATTATGATGGATGCTTGTTTAGTGAAGGTTTTCAATAAAGAGAAAATTCAGAGAATAAACAAGTTGTATGTGTTTATTTTCAGGATCTATACTGTAGAAGTGATTGTGTGCAACCTCACCTTTTTGTGTGTGTGTGTGTTTGTTTTGCATCTGCACTCTTGCAAATCATTTCCTTCTCTCCTCTCCTGCCTTTGATGAGACCCTTGGGAGTGATGGTTTGCGCTTCAGCAACATGTTTTTTGTCTGCTTTTTTATCCCCTCCCTCCTTCTTGTATAGAAGTTTGTTGAAACTAAAACCACGAGAGAGCCCCCTCGCCATTCCCTGTTTATCTGGCACGACAAAAAGCTCTGCTGTAAATTAATTGCTTGTTAGTAAAGAAGAGCCAATAATAACAGTCTGGAGGTGATGCAGACTTGACAAGGCTTATCTGATGATTACCAATGGTGATGAGAGTTTGTTTATTTATTTATTTATTTATTTATTTATTTATTTATTTATTTAATTTTTCACTATTTATTTTTAAAGCAGAAAAAAGGAATTGTTCTGGCTCCTGTTACATTTTTCATGAGTGTTTTTCAGCCAGTGAACAAATTAATACTTACTTAAAAGTTCACAGAGTTTTCTGCTCCAGCCCCTCATTTTGCAATTAACATTTTTGAAAAACGCAAAAAATATATAGATATTTATCACTTCATAAAACCATTGTTGTATCAAATAGATTGAAAATAATTGCTGTCCAGGTTAATAAGCATTTATGATCCGTCAGGGCTTTGTAAATGACATATTTTCAAAGGATAATCCCTCAACCATGTTTCTGTGTCAGGGGTTGGCAGTCATCAGAGATGAAAATAATGCATGTGCAGATATGATCACATTCAACAATGAAATTAAAAGCCATGGTATTCACTTCCATTTTTGAGAGACCGGGGAGTGAAATTGTTTAAAAATTGGGTTTGTTTCATGAAATGTCATTCCTTTATCCGTCTATTCATCCATCATCCTTCAGCCAACCTTCCCCACATTTGGTCCAGTTTCTGTTTCTCATCTGTTTTTGCAGTCATCCGTTGCAGGCGTTCCTGCTCTCTCCCCTCTCCCTCTGCTCCTTGCTGCCTGTTGAGCTGATTGAACATTTGCTGTTCGCTTTTTGGATTCTGTCCCAAATCCCCTGCATAAACTTGAAACACTGTGTTAAGCATTCCTCAATAGAATCCAACAGCTTGTGAAATATGTGGTCAATTGGTTCGTGTTTGTAAAAAAGCTGCAACCCACAGCGCTTCGGCAAAGAAAAGATTGTCTAAATCTACTTTATCTCTCTACTTTGTGTAACCTTGCAAAGGTCTGCTTCTTTATTTATTTATTTATCTATTTTCCTTTTTTTTTTTTTTTCTCAAAGCCAAACAACAAGAGCTCAGGTGTGGCTGGCCTAGTGTATAACTGATGAGTACTTCCAACACCACATGCACACACATGCTCAAAGCATCCCGTCACTCTCAAGGTTGTCACAAATCAATCCAGAGTTTTGATGAGTTTTTTCATCAAGCAAAAGTGAGAAGTGGAGTTTGTAAATGGGAGTGGAAGGTGATTTTAATCACAAACATCTGGGGGCAGAAGGTGCACTGGAGAAGTCCTCATCTTTGGCTCCTTCTTCGCTCCACTGCTACGCCTCTCCCTCCCACACGTCGCTTCGTTTCTCCTCTATTGGCGATATATCTAATTCCACGCTTGCTTCTAACATCTTTTTGACTCCACCTGGCCTTTTGGGCAACTACTTTCCTCCTCTTTTCCTTTCCTCCATCCACGGGGTTTTATCGAGCCCTAACATATTTCAACTTTTGCCTCCACCTTTTCCACACTTCTGTTGCTTCATCATCCCTCCCCTGCCTCTTTCCCTCACTCCTTCAACCCTTTTCCACTCTTCTTTATCATGACCCCACATCCACTCCTCCATTCCACAGCTGCCGCCTCTCAGAACCTCAAGAGCCGTAAATCTGGTGCAACCCCAGGAAGTGGGTCACCGGGGGACACTTAAACATGTAAGACTCTTGTGAGGGCCTAACCCTTTCCAGAAAGCGCTCTCGTGTGTGCGTACGACCACATAACCACACACACTCACCTGACACAAAAGCGTGTTCACACACTCGCACATGCAGACTGGTTTTATGGACGTCTGGGGTTAAAACAGAGCAGCCTCAGTATAGCTGTGTTATTACAGCTCATTTTCTTACCTCTAATCAATCCAAGTTGTTAGGATTTGTGTGCTGGGGGAAACAACAGGGGCTTTGTGTCACAAAGACCAAGAATCGCTGCAGCCCTTTCCCCAGTGTTTGGCTTCTCCTCCATCAACCCTAACCCATCATAGCCTGGTGTGTGCCAGCAAGTTTCTGGAGCTAGTTATGTTGTGTTTATAGGTGTGTGTGTACGTGTGTGTGCTCCAGGGACCTCTGGTTTGAATTAGACTGTGTGCTCTGTGGCTGATGTTGCTGTTTGTTCGACTCCTTTAAGACACTCTCACTTACAAGCTAACATTTCCTAATTTATCACTTTATTGTGTGTGTGTTTGTGGCTACGCCCACATGACTTTGACCTCATTACAAGATCTCCATCAAAAAAAGCACTTTTAAAAAAGGCACAACTTTGTTCATGCTTCAATCAAAACTGATTTCTTAATGTAAAAGTCCTGGTACTGGTAACACATGTTCAGTGACATGGTCAAAAAGAAGCTGTCACTGTGTGGGGAAGAAAAAAAAAGAAAAACAGGCAAGTTGGCCGATGAAGGCTGCCTTCATGTGCAAAAGCCAAATCTTTCCTCATTACCAGCCAGACATACATGTTCTGTCAAAGAAACGACACCGAATTGGGACCGATCTTTTTGATTGTGGCGTGTCTCTGGAAGGGTTCCTTTTCTAAAACACTAATCTCTGGCCCACAAATTAGCTGTCAGTAATCAGCTGTAGACAGACATAGTATCGGGGGAAAGGCAGGCAACAAATCAACAACATGTCACTCACACACAGCCACTGACACAAAAAGGCACCCGCGGGCGGGCATGTGTGAACACACAGTGAGAGAGTTGGATGTCTCTCATGAGCAACAGGACCTCTTCTAGACTGATAGGCCCTTACTCTGTTTTCTCCATTAATTCAAGGTGACTTCTGCAAAGCATTGGAAAAAGAATATGAAGCTGAGAGCTCTCAGCTGCCCACTAATTAATATAAATTTGCGATTTATATTGCCTCACCGAATTAAAGGCTCTCTTATCTCCAGAAAGACACCATTTAAGGATCAAGCGGATGTTTCTTTGCATCTAATTGAAAGCCAAGTCTGCTAATAGCAGAAAGAGTCTTGATGAGTTTTGGATTTTAACAACTGTGGCTCAACATGAATTTTCCACTTTAAGCTAAAAAAAATCAGGAATCAGGGATGACAGCATGTTGATATACAACATGATCAGATGTACAAACAGATGCACAAACATCAAGTTAGACCAATAATTCAACAATTTGGGAAACTAATTCATTCATTTCTTGCTAAGGGTAAAACGAGTAAAATGACTGCCACCCTCATATCAGTCTCTTAATTATGCAGCCAAAGCCAGTAGGCTGTTAGTTTTTATGCTGAACTGTTTCCTTGAAAAAATTAGGTACTGTCCCTTTAACAAAGACCACTTGTAATCGATCAGTTGGTCCTCTACACGATTTAAGTATATATCAATGAACACATATGTGGGCAGCAAGGCAGCAGTGTTTAGTGCTGTCGCCCCACACTGAGAAGGTCGCGGGTTTGGTTCCCAGCCTGGGGCCTTTCTCTGCCGAGCCTGTGTGGGTTTCCTCCCACTGTCCAAAGACATCATGTTTGGGTTAACTGGTGACTCTAAATTGTGTGAGTGGTTGTTGGTCTCTGTGTGTTGGCCCTGTGATGGACTGCTGACCTGTTCAGGGTGACCCTGCCTTCACCCAGTGTGAGCTGGGATTGGCTCCAGCACCCCTGTGACCCGTAAATGGATAAGAAGTTGAAGATGAATGAACACGTGTGTTGATGTAAGTTAAGTAAGTTATGTAAGTTACACTATTATATCTTGTAAAACTCGAATATGTTAATTTTACACTAAACATGTTTACATGACAACTAATTATTGCTTTACATGTATATGTAAACACATTAGCTCGACTGAAATTGAACTTAAAATTGTCGTACTAACACATCCAGATAATGTGATTGAAAGTCGATCTGCTGCTGCTTGTATACGGACAGTCAGACTGGAGCTGGAGGAGGTGATCTGGGCATGTGCTAAATTTTCACGCTAAGCTATGACGTGGAAGTCAAATGGCATTTAAAACGTAAAAGCAAATGTTGGAGGTCAGACAAAAGAAGCTGACTAACTGCTAACACGTCCAACATGGCAAAGTCTGCAGTAAAAGCTCATGTTTGGACGGATACAGAGGCTAACTTGCTAGCTCACCCGTTTTGTCTTTCCCACCTCTGTTGTGGTCTGTGACGCCATAGCTCAATCAGTAGTGGCCCATTACCCACAAGACAAAGGAGTGCATATCGCCACCTATCGTAGAGGAGGCAACATGATTTCAACAAATAAATGGATTTCACTCCCGTGCATGTAAACAGGGACAAGGAGAGAAGTCCTATGAGATGGCTTCATCGAGCTGTAACCATAGCTAGACTTAACTGTGCATGTAAAGGTGCTTACTAACTTAGCTTCGGGGTGCTGGTGTAGTAGCTGGATTTCATGTTGTCATTTTGTGGTATTTGGTTGTTTTGCATCTCTTTGTGAATGGCTTCTGAATTTGTAATATAGGGCACCTTCTGAGTTGTATTGCATCTATTTGTGGTCATTTACATCTATACGTCATCCCTTTGTTCTCATTGGTGTCTTTTTCTGCTTCAGTAATTACTGTGCTGCTTCTGTGTCCATCAATCCATTATCTAAACTGCTTACCCAGTGCAGGGGTGGAAGAGGTGGGGCCTATCCCAGCTGGCATTGGGCAAAAGCTGCATTCACTGTGGATAGGATAACAGCCTATCACAGGGCCAGCACACAAGCTCACGTTGATGTTTGCGGCAATTGTAGAGTCCCCAGTTTACCAAAATGTGCATGACTCTGCGCTATGGGAGGAAGCTGCTGGACCCAGAGAGAATCCACACAGGCACAGAGACAACGAGTAAACTTCGAACCCAAAACCTTCTTACTGTGACCACGTCATCAATATTCATTCTGGTAGCAACCACACAAGCCACCATCCAATAGAACACCTAAATGATGGTAATATAACTGAAATGTTGGAAAAATAAAAGTAATTAGAAGGAACCAGTGACTGTAAAGAAATGCGACAGTTGGAATTGCTTTGACCTTGGTACAGCAATTCATTTATGTTTCCTTTTACATGCGAGGTTCAGCCGTCGCTGCATAAAGAGAAAGCGAGAGTGGTGCAGTCCTGAGTGCTGCAGTGCTGATCACTTGTGAAGCCTTTGTGTTTCTCTGTGCCATGTCTTGGTGAGGCAAAGCACCTCACTGTCAGTGCCATTCAGTCAGATAAAGTGTGCGTCTGTGAGCGTGTATACCAGGAAAGTCAGCTAGGTATGAATCAGAGAGAGAGAATGAGGACGAATGGGTGATTAGGCACCCAGACCGCTCCTCTGTGTCACCCAGCAAACACAATAGTCACCATCTCAAATGCTAGAATGGAATAGAATAGAATAGAATAGCAGTTTGTCATTTGATATGACAGCACAGAAACCACAGTTCTACTGGGGAAATTTAAGTGCTACAACTCAAAGCGAAGCCCTGACAGTTCACAAACTCCCAGTCACTACTGGCTTCAAGAGCAGACAGAAGAAAGCAGTGAATGCACTGGTCAGCCATACAGTATGCCCACGTCAGACTTAAAGTGACACATTATACTGGTCTTGCAGCGGAAAGGTATGAATATTTTATACACCTCTCCTACCCTATAAGTCAGTCAAGTCTGTAAAAAAAAAAACCTAATAAGAGTGTGTTCTCCTCGTGGGCTGGTGGGTCGGGTGGCTGCAGGAGCAGTGCAGCGACGCACCCACTTTAAAAGTGACCAGACAGCCTTTCTTCACCTCATAGTTCTGCCTGGGCTATAAATTTGTTGCCCAACTGTTGACATCGCTTGCAATATGCTGCGCTCAGAGTGTGATCACCACATGCACTGTGAGCAAGAACAAGGCAATGCACTCGTTCTTGTCTGCTCACACATGCATGCACACACACACACACACACACACACAGACACACACAGACAATGGTGGCCAACAAGTCATAAAGTAATAAAGCTCTGTGGACCCCTAATGAAAGCACAGAAGAAGAGGGGGAGAGCAAAGAAGAGACTAGGATGAATAACAATCCCTGCTCTGATGGGGGTGGTAGTGTGTGTGTGTGTGTGTGTGTGTGTGTGTGTGTCGGGGGAGGTATCAACTTCTTCCTCCTGCAGCACTGAAAGCAAACTCCCAGCTTTCTCTCGCCCCACCCCCTCTGGAGAGGAATCCACCAAATAGGCCCTAATTGAATAAGTGACAATGAGCGGACAGACGAGGCGACAGATGCTCGCGTGCCTTTACAACCAAACCCCCCCCACCCACCCACCCACCCGCACTGACACCCACGCGCACGCACGCGGGCATTCCTCTTGACTCCGCTGCGTACAGACATCCACAGGCGCGTGTCCGCGGCCGCACGCACCTTGTGCGCCCACTGACTTGTGGAAGAGAGAGAGAGAGAATTGCAACGAATGGCATGAATGTTATAGTGACAGACATTTAATTCACACACCGGTTTATGGCTGTGAGGCCGATTGTTGGCCACAACACACAGTTTTGTTTGTTTGTTTGTTTGTTTGTCTGTCTGTTGATAGCATGCATTTGTTGCAGATACTAGTCTTGGCTTCAGGGCCACCTTCGGATCAATAAAATATCTTTGGGGAGCTTAGAAGTGTAAGAAGATAACTAGAAAATAACAACAACAAAAAGAGCAACAATAATTAAATAAATAAATAACAATTCCTGGAGACGTGGCATCTTTGCACCTGCTGCAGCGGATGAATATTTTTAGCTTTATTATTGCTGTTCTCAGGCTTAAAAAAAAGGTGGGGCCATGTTTGCTCGGCTGCTGTGGTAATGTAGCGTGCCTAAATGTATTAAGCCTCCATCTGCTTTTTACTTAGATTACACCCCCTCTATACATTAATTGTTTTATTCTGCGCAGTGTTTAAGAGCCCACCTCACCCCCACCCTCCTCCAACTCTGTCTCATTCTTTTGCTCCCTTCTTCCATAAACTCCGGAGCTCACTTTGTTCTCCAAATGTGATTAGCTTCTCTGGGACGCAGGGAGTAATTGCATTACCACATTGTGGAGCATTTGGAGCAATGGAAATGCCGGGCGCCCGTATCAAACCTGTTTAAATACCAGCCAGCTCTGGTGAAAGATGTGCAGGGATGAATGCAAACAGTGTGCAGACAGGCTCACCCTGTGAATAGACGGGAGCAGAAAGGGTGTTTTTTTTTTTTTTTTTTTTTTGGGGGGGGGGGGGGGGGGGGCAATTTATGGGCTCTGGGCTCAAAAGACGAGCTTCTGCTTGGTGTCCACGCACGTTTGGAATATTTAATAAACTATTGTTTTGGGGGTAGACAGTTGGGCGGTTTGCGTTAAAAGCTCGGCCCAAACCGAGGAGCCCCGGATCAAGCGGAAAGCACTATGTTTATTTACCATAATTCTCATGCAGCCGGTGGCAGCTGCTGGTAAATTATTCATCTGTTTTGCAGGTTCCGTATCTGTCTATTTCATAAGGTTAATTATGGGCTTCGAGTGCAATTCTGCAAGTGTTGACTGAGAAATTAGTCGCGTCAGTGCAAGGAGACAGTTATGAGTTTAGTCCCTTTGAAGGGGAGTTGTGTTCCAGATGGTCACCTCCAGTCCCGACTCATCTTCAACTTCTGCTGTAATATCTGTCTTTGAATATTCATGAGGGCTCCAATGACCTCTTATCGCCACAACCGAATTTCCTATTGGCAGAGCGACGACTTCTCTCTCTCTCTCTCTCTCTCTCTCTCTCTCTCTCTTTAAGGCGCACACAAACACACGCTTAAACGGGCGCACAAGCACACACAACAGGACGCGCGCAAAGTGTGTGAATGGATCTGGAAAAGCTGCTCGGAACTCCACAATCCCCCATGACAACTCATTTCCTCACAGTTGTGTGGAGTTCGGAGCTCCGCTGGAGTCCTGTTTGGTCGGCTTTAATCGCCGGGTCGTGGTGCCAAACAAACCGAGCCAGATGGTCTCCAGAATGCTCCGTCCCAGTTGTGCGCATTCGTTAAACCTTAGATATCTCTGCTTTCTCCCCTCTTTCTCATCTGTTTCTCTCTCTCTATCTCTCGGCCGTGCATGCGCATTCGGGCTACACAAATTAGACTTTCATTCTGGTGTGGAAGTGAAATAAATAAATAAATAGCGTGCTAGAAACTGGCGCGATTCGGGTGCGGCGCGCTCGTTATCACCCCCCTCCCTCCCTGACTCGGAGTTTGAAGTGATGTTGAGCAGATTTGTGCACTGGGACAGGGCTGTTTTTCGGCGTGACCGGCTCTTTAAAGGCATTCATTAGAGTCCGGCTCCCTTTCAGCGCGATTCGCCACAGAGCTTACCCGGCTTATATTCTCACTCAGACACCCACAGAAGCGCATGTGAACTATATGCATACACACACACATATATATATATATATATATATATATATAGAGAGAGAGAGAGAGAGAGAGCACTCAAAACATCTACAACAAAGTGCCTGTGCGGGGAAAGGGGGGGGGGCAGAAATACAGTAGAAGCTCGTGGCATGCATGTGCTGATGCCAAAGCGGCAGTAATGTGAGTGGTGACAGCTGCTTCTGGCTGGGCTGGGCTCTGTCTTACATGCTGTATATCCAAAGTGTGGTCGCCATTGATTTAGGGCTGACTTTCACCTTTGTCTTGTCTAATGAGAATCTCGACCATTTTCCTTCGTCTCCACGCTGTCTGCAGAGAACAGACCCGAAGCGAGAAAGTTGTAAACCTTCCCGTGTTTTTACAGCGTCAGGCTGAGCTCTCTGAATGGATGTTTTCTTCTCTGGTGTATTTTCTCCCTTGTCCATTGTGGAGGTATGGTCATTACTCTGAAAAGTAGGGAAAGTGAACCCCACAGGGCGGGGTTGGGTTTTTTTAACCCCCTACTTTCTCCTTTTCCTCCACCCCCCCTTTCGCCTCCGTCTCTCCTCCTCTGTGGAGTTTCAGTGGCCACCAGCCAGATTTTGATTTAAGAAGCCTTTGCTTTGCCCGGGATGTGAGAAAAAAAAAAAAAGAGGAGGGGGGGGGGCCGTGGCTGATGTACAACTAGTTGGTTTGAGGCGGGTTATTTTGGGCAAGTCTGTGTGCGGAGGCACCTCAAACGGAGAGAGGGAGCGTGAGAGAGCGCACAGCGCACAGACCAGACGCTGGGAGAGGGAGAGAGGCGCACAGATTTCAGCGGCGCAGAGCATTTCTGCGTGACAAGGAAGGACAGGTAGCAGCACATTTGGACGCTTTTATGGAAATCAGCGCAACTTGAGCTCGTCTTTTACCATTTTCCCACCTCGTCGTGGAGAAAGCAATGCAGCTGCTGGCTGAGGACGGACTGCGTTTACTCAGATAAAACTGGAATTTGCTTGTTCTGCATTTTCCCTCCCCTCCGGATCTTTTTTTTTTTTTTTTTCTCCAAAACGCACCCAAGTAAAATGAAGGGACTCTTGCTGAGAAGAATGTGGAAAGTTGTGGTTGTTTTGGGGCTGGCTGCGCAGCACGCCACCGGTAAGACACTGAAATATCAGATTTATGAGGAGCAGAAGGTCGGCACCGTTATCGCCCGGCTGAAGGATGATGTCGCGGACGTTCTGGCTAAACTTCCCAGCTCGGTGTCTCTCCGCTTCCGAGCGATGCAGAGAGGCAGCTCGTCTTTCCTCACGGTGCGCGAGCAGGACGGGGAGATCAGCATCAGGACCAAGATCGACCGTGAGAAACTCTGCGAGAAGAACCTGAACTGCTCCATTCAGTTCGACGTGCTGACGCTGCCCACCGAGCACCTGCAGCTCTTCCACGTCGAGGTGGAAGTGCTGGACATCAACGACAACACGCCCCAGTTCGCCCGAGCCGTCATCCCCATCGAGATCTCCGAGAGCGCGGCCGTGGGAGCGCGCATTCCGCTGGACAGCGCCACGGACCCGGACGTCGGGGAGAACTCGCTGTACACTTACGCCTTAGAGCCCAGCAGCTTTTTCAAGATCGACATTCAGTCCAGGACCGACGGGGCGAAATACGCCGAGTTGGTGGTACTCAGGGAGCTGGACCGGGAGGTGCGCTCCAGTTACGAACTTCAGTACACCGCCTCCGACAGGGGCGTTCCCCCGAGGACCGGCTCGACCCTCCTCAGGATCAGCGTCGCCGACTCAAATGACAACAGTCCGATTTTTGACAAGTCCTCTTACGTCATAAATCTGCCAGAGAACGCACCTGTTGGGACTCTGCTCATCGACCTGAACGCCACCGACGCGGATGAGGGCACCAACGCCAAAATAGTCTACTCCTTCAGCAGTCACGTGTCCCCCAAAATAATGGAGACATTCAAAATCAACCCCGACAGCGGTCACCTGACCCTGATCAGGCGCGTGGACTACGAGACCATCAGCTCCTATGACATCGACGTGCAAGCGCAGGACATGGGTCCGAACTCCATGCCCGCCCACTGCAAGATCCTGGTCAAGGTGGTGGACGTGAACGACAACAAGCCCGACATCAGCATCAACCTCATGTCCTCTCAGGGGAACGGGGATGCGGCTTATATATCCGAGGCTTCCGCTTTGGACACCTTCGTGGCTTTGGTGAGGGTGGAGGACTTGGACTCGGGGTTAAACGGAGAGGTCGAGTGCAAACTTCACGGTCAAGGCTACTTCAAACTGCAAAAGACTTATGAGAACAATTATATGATTTTGACCAACGTGTCGCTGGACAGAGAGAAGAGGTCAGAGTTCAGTCTGACGGTGGTGGCGGAGGACAAGGGGACCCCCAGTCTCTCCACTGTCAAACACTTCACCGTGCACGTAACCGACGAAAACGACAACCCGCCTCGTTTTGAGAAGGGTCGATATGAGATCTTTAAGTCAGAGAACAACGCCCCTGGAGCATATCTGACCTCCATCATGGCCACTGACCCTGACCTGGATGCCAATGGACAGGTGAGCTACTCCATCTTGGAAAACTCCGTCCACGGGAGCTCCATCTCCACCTACGTCACCATCGACCCCTCCAATGGCGCCATCTATGCGTTGCGCGCATTTGATCGCGAAGATGTGAGTCGCATCTCCTTTGTTGTGCAAGCCAAAGACGCAGGCAAACCACCTCTGCTGAGTAACGCTACCGTCGTTCTCAACATCTTGGATGAGAATGACAACCCCCCAGTCATTGTGGTGCCCCAGCTGTGGAACTTCACGGCAGATGTTCCCGCATCGAAGTTCGCAGAGGCTGGGCAGGTAGTGACAGGGGTCAGGGCAACGGATCGTGACACGGGGGTCAACGCTGAGCTCATCTGCTCCATTGTCAGCGGCAACGAGGAGGGCTTCTTCCTCATTGACCCAAGAACGTGTGAAATCCGTGCCAATGCCAGCCTGGAGAACTTCCCCCAAGAGACCGCCGAGCTGACCATCGTGGTCCGGGATCATGGAAGTGAGAGCCTCAGCGCCAAGGCCCTTCTGAAAATCACCCTCTATGAGAACATGGAGAACCACGTCCAGGTGATGGACCAGGGGGAGTCGTCTCTCGACGTCTCCCGGATTATCATCATCTCCCTGGCGGCCATCTGTGCCTTGCTGCTCATCATCATGGTTGTGTTCGCCGCTCACTGCAACCGTGAGAAGAAGGACACCCGGCACTCCTACAACTGCCGGGTGGCCGAGTCAACCCACCAGCACCACCCCAAGAAGCCTTCGCGCCAGATCCACAAGGGTGACATCACCTTGGTTCCCACGGTGAACGGCACTCTGCCAATCAGAGCTCACCACCGCTCACCTTCTGCCACGCCCCCCTTGGATCGAGCCCAGATGGGGAGCAGACAGAACCATCACAGCCGACAATCTCTGAACAGCCTGGTGACCATCTCATCCAATCACATTCCAGAAAGCTTCGCCTTGGAACTGGCACACGCAACTCCACCAGTGGAGGTGAGCACAAAATACACACTTACACACACACACACACACACACACACACAGGCAAATTCCAAATGTAGCCCCTCAGACCCTTTGCAAATTTTCTTTCAATGATTCTCTCTCTCTCTCACACACAGACATATCTACACACACACACACACACACACACACACACACACACACACACACACACACAGACATATCTACACACACACAAACACACACACACAGACATATCTACACACACACACACACACACACCCTCTCGCCCTCACACAGCTGTCTCTGTTTGAGCAAATTAACTCATCTCCATGTGTGACAGTGACTTAATCAGCATTGCCCCGAAGTTCAAACTGACTCATTAAAACTGTTGATGATTATAGATGTGTCTTTGTCTTTACCTTGTTTACACTCTGTCACCGTCATCTCCATCATAACCACAACTCACCCTCAGTCACACGTCTCCATATTCATCTAGACTCACCCCCCCACCCACCTTTTTGTTGTTGTTGTTGTTATAACGTCATCCATTTTGTCTCATCCATTTTCAGCAGCCTCTCCATCAGACATTTTGTGTTTACTCATCCATTATTTTGTCTTCTGTGTTGTCTGTCTCTCCCTTTTTTTTTTCTTTTTTTTTACCTCCCCTCTCCCCTTAATTTCCCATCTGTTATTCATCCCTCCCTTTTCTGTTTCTTTTCATTTTATTTTTGTTTGTTTTGTTATTTTTGGATGTAGCAAGTCTCACAGCTTCTGTCCATGCTCCATCAGGGCCAGTACCAGCCCAGACCCAGTTTCCGTGGCAACAAATACTCCCGCAGCTACAGGTAATTAACCCCCCCCCCCCCCCCCCCCCCCCCGCCTCCTTCCCCTAAAAAGATTATCTTTTGTTTACTTTTTAAACCACTTGTGTTTCATTGTGTATGACATTTTCCAACAACCTGTTGTGTAGCTTTGCCTGTCAGCTGCTCAGTTACATGTAGATCATGGTTTGATGGTGTGTACGTGTTTTAGGTTGTTTTGGTGTTTTTTTTTTGTTGTTTTTTTTTTCATATTCCAGTTGTTATCATTACCAATATCATTCAGTTCAAAAGTATGCAACTCATTTGTCTGAATGTCACAACAATTTTCTTGATAGTCTGCTTTCTCTTTTTAAAATGATTGGGCTCAGTTTTTGAAGTGTGCATCCATCACAACTTTCATCATAATCCCCCCCTGTGATCTACAGATGGTAGATTTATTGTTGCCCAGAGCGGCTGTTGTGATAGATTTATTGATGGGATCTACCTGCATGTAGGATTTATGGCCCACAAGATTTTGACAGATTCCAGAAGCAGCCTGAAGTTTTATGTTGATGGATTTATTCCTTGTTAGTCTCCTCTCTAAAAAGCAATCGATTCTGTCAGCATGCGCGCAGTTCTGTAATTGCGTTTAATGCTGGACGTGTTGGTAACCTTTTGATAACACTTCCTCTCAGGTATGCATTACAAGACATGGACAAGTTCAGCCTGAAGGACAGTGGCCGTGGGGACAGCGAGGCGGGGGACAGTGACTGTGACATGGGGAGGGAATCCCCCGTGGACAGGCTGCTACTGGGGGATGGCTTTTCTGACCTGATCCACCTCGAAATGCACCACCGACTCCACCCAGGTGGGTTCGACAAACCTACCTGTTCGCACAGCAACAGCACAAACTTCTTCTTCTTGAGTTGGGGGGGTTGTTTTGCGCTTCTCTCACAATGACTTGGCAGAGTGGCCCCAATCAGTCACAGTCCTGGCACCTTCCTGACTCAAACCTCGCACTCAACTATTATCTCACCTTCACAGCAAAATCACACCTCTGCTTCTTATTTCTCAAAGGTTGTGATTACACTTTCAGCCACCAAAACTGAAAGACTCAAAATATTCTCACTTCTGATTTGCTCAAAATGAGAAGATTGAGATTTTTTTTTATTCCACAGACTAAATTTTCCATGAGAGAGAACAGACCCAAACGCTCCCCCCAGACCACAGCCGAGCCCTCTAATGTACCTTCTGCCTGACAAATTTCAGCAGTGTGGACGGAGGCAGGCGTAAGCCCATTATTTGTCTGTACACCTGGCTATACAGCCACTCCATTCAGCCTGATGCCAACACAATCCCCATTGTACCCGGCCCCATTCTTCCATACGGCCCTCATTTCCACGCTCGTTATCACACTGAGAGAGGTTACAGTGTGTCTGGCTGTTTGTGTCACTCTGTGTGTGTGTGTGTGTGTGTGCGTGTTATCTGCCCCTCAGATAGAGTCGTGTCTGTAAAATCCTCCCCGGAGCGGAGATGAGTTGCCTGTCACTCATCGGTATGCGTCTCAGGGTGCTGTTTTTATTCTTCCCTTCTTTTTCTTTTCTCTCTCCTTTTTTTTCCCAGTGAGTGACAGTGCTGCACTTTCATGTCTGAACTGAGGAGAATTCATAGTAATTGCTTTTAGAATTATGTTATTTTCTCTCTCATTCTCTCTCCCTCTCTCTCACACTGATTGTCCTTCCCTCACTCTATCCTACATGCCCAAGAGCTCCTCAGCATCACTCCCTCTCTCTTTTCTGCACTTCTTAATGTATTCTCTATCTTTATTGAGACAGATAAAGGGGGGGGCTGGACATGGATGGTCTTTCTTTATCTCTTTTTCCTCCCTTTAAGAAAGACTTGGAGGTGTTGTCGCCCTCCTCCTACCCCTTCCCTTCCACTATCTTTTATGGTAATATGAAAAAAAAAGGGAAGGGGAAAGAGATAATGGGCCAAGAGGGAGGATTATCCCTGTTTCTCTCCAATAGATTTAATTTGTTTAGATTTTTCTATTTAGATGGGCAAATGTGGCTATTCATGCTAGATATGATAAAAGAACTAAACAAGCAAATCCCTGCCACACAGTTGGCTGGCTACATGCTCAACAGAGCAGCCAAGTATTACTCTAACATCTGCCTGTAATGCCGTTCGAGCGGGATCTGGCGCTTTTTTATTAATTTATTTATCCGTCTAGTTCTTTTACTTGTTTTCATACCTGGCACTGGCTGGATATTCATGCCGTAGGCTGTAAATACCAACCAATCTGCTCCTCCAAGCAGGAGTACGTAGAGATCAGGAGGATGGAGGGAAGAAAAGAGAAAAGGGAAGCTCACAACTACCAAGCTGAGCTGTCTTTGATTTTAATGAACGGCTGAAGCACTGCATTATAAAATATTCAATAGGTATTGTACATGGAGAATTCTAACAGCATAAGGCATGGTTTTTCAGCTTTAGCAATCCTGGTCTTGTTTTCATGCAAAAATAAATAAAAAATCAGAAAGAGCCGCGACCTCTTGCTGAACATTGTATCTCAAATGTAACAGTAACAGTTACATTTGAGATACAACAGAAATGTAACAGTTATATCAGTTGCATTGTTTTCTGTTTTATTTTTTTTTTTTGCAGTAAATATCTGGAAAAATGTTTTCTGTAGTTGGATCTGTTCCCAACTATATCTTTCTTCTTTGTCTTTTCCATTTTTTCCTTTTTTATTATTACTTTAGCTATGAGACTGTGCACAGATGAATGTCGCGTCCTGGGACACTCTGACCAGTGCTGGATGCCCCCCCTCTCATCGCCCGCTTCCTCCTCTGACTATCGTAACAACATGTACATCCCCGGGGAGGAGTCCACCCAGCAGCCACAGCTCGACGATGACCAGTCGTCAGTTGACTCAGAGCGTCGCAAGAGCTTCTCCACTTTTGGCAAGGAGTCTGGGGGCGAAGACGCTGGCGCTGGGGGAGTCGTCGCTGGAGGAGGAAGTGATGCGTGTGCAGCTGGAGGAGGGGCTGGCTCCCTCCTCACAGAGATGAACTCCGTGTTCCAGCGGCTGCTGCCCCCTAATATGGACTCATATACAGAGTGCACTGAAACAAGCCCCCCTTCGTCCTCATCAACCACTGACAGAGGAAGCGTGCGTGGTGGCAACACTGCCGGCAACCACAGTAACAACGCAGTGCCTCAGGACAACCGTAGAGGCTTGCTGCCTGGTGGGAAAGGCCCCGCCTATCCTCCAGGTGTGGCTGCATGGGCAGCCAATACCCACTATCTAAACCCTGGAAGTGGATCTGTGGGGCCTAACCACGTTTCTTCCTCTTCTTCTTCCTCTTCTTCTTCTTCTACTTCCACCTCCACTAACGGACAGCCGCCGCACCTGAAATGGCTGCCAGCCATGGAAGAAATCCCAGAGAACTACGAGGAAGATGACTTTGATGGCGTCTTCCATCAGGGTCACCAAGGTGGCAAGCGCAGCGAGAGCCGGCACGAGGCGGGCATGGACGCTAGCGAGCTGGTGCACGAGATCAACAAGCTGCTGCAGGACGTCAGACAGAACTAGAGAGGAACAAGAAGGCGTCGTATGGTTTCAGCGTGTGGTGGGAGCTACAATTCACATTCTGGCGAACGCGTGTTCTTTGTGCCAACATGTATAAACTATATGATGACTGTTTCTTGTTCACTGTAATGCTTGTCTTGTTTAATTTACCAAATATCCTCTTTGCAGCTCAGTGCTGAGAGACTCACAGAGAAAAATAAATATGGCACTGAAGTTGTGATGGAGGTGACAGGGAAGGCATGAAAGCGAGCGCTCTGAGAACCGACTACTCAGTTGTCATTACAGTCTCTCTCTGAAAGTTGCTTGAATAAGTGATTTCAAACAAAAACTGTACCCTTCCTTCATTTGTAATGTTTACAGCAGCGTGAACAGACTCCACAGGGAGAAACCAACAGTTGTGTGATCTAATTTCTGCTTTTACAGTGTACAATATTGTACAGTGTCTGTGGAAAATGGCAACCTCACTTGAATATTGTGCTATGTCTCCTGTTTTGTTATTATGGAATGTAACTGTACAATTTGACCTTTGTATTTTAAAAATACACTTTTTTCTACTTCTATATATTTATATGTGTCTATGTATGTTTGTACAGAAAAAGAAAACAAATGTCTATTTTTTATATTTGTCACTGCATGTCTTAATATCACTCAACGTGTCTCTTTTCCTCTGCTCCGTTTATTTTATAAAATAAAAAAACTGTATTTAATTTTGTTATTGAATGTGTGTGTGTATTAAAAATAATCACATTCCAATGCAGTTCCATGTTGGAATTTGGTTTTGTATGGTAACATTGTGACCAGTGGATGATCAATAAAGTGGAAGGATTCATAACAGGGTAAAGCCTGAACAGCGTTAGTAATTTCATGCCTTATTCAAATTGTCTGTTTCACTTAGTTTTTCTGTTTTCCACATTTGGAGCTCCCATTTGCCCCATTGTCTTTTACCATCCCCTAATGTTCAAAATCAGAACTGCAGCACCATCTGACTGCCCTCAATGTGCTGTGAGCTCTCAAGGCAAACCCTCCCTGAGCCTCGTTATTCCACAATTCACATGTATGATTTTGCCACTAAACACACCATTAGCTATGAATGATCTCTTTGCATTAAAAGGCTTTTAAATGTTAATTCACTTTGAGAGCAGGGACTCAAGCTCAGTCTCATGGCGAATATGTTTAGCATTTTACATCTGATAATACTTGTGTATGATGTGAATTCACAGGAAGGATTTTATCACATGGAGCCACCGTACAATTAAAGTGGGAAATGAGCCACTCCTTTACTTTCACTCACTCTCATGTTCATCATCGCCGATGATTGGCTGATACACTTGTGAGCAGCAACACACTACAACTACACACACTCTGCAGAGGATAGAAAATTTAGCATTGCATTTGAAAGAGGTAAGATTCAACAATGAAAGGCTAAATGAAGCAATTAACCTCGTGAGATGGCACTTTCCTTCAAAACAAGGCCACAGGCCCTCATGAGAACACACACCTACAGAAGACTCAGATGCATGAAGGCAACACGTGGAAACACACAACACACACTTACTCTCGCACACAAACACTTGATAATGAGCTCATTTGTCTTCATCATTAAGGAGGCCAAGCCTCAATAAACAACAACCACTGATTGTGTGTGAGTGAAGGAATGCTAAATGCCAAATTAGCTTTGCCTCCTGTGAACCAAACTAGCTAAAAATGGACTGTCGCGGACCAGTCACAGTCAATAAACTCTTTATGCATACATATCATCTGTATGATCTATATGATCTATAAGGTTTAATATTAACCAGCAGCAGGTCTGCATGATGCTGCTGAATGTGAATGTGTAATAGCCTTAGCTCTGCCAAGCTAGCCGTTTTGTTGCACCTGAACGCTGAAGCTAAGCTAGCTGCTCGTGAGCTCAAGGATTATATTTAGCATATAAACAGGAGAGTGGTTTCAGCCTCCATAACTCACTTTCAACAAGAGAGCAAATTAAGTGCTGAATTATCACTTTCAGCTTTAATAATATATTAGTTGAGAAATATCTGTTTTGTAGCGCAGCATCTATGAGACGTAATTCAACAAACATGTCATTTCAAATTCAGACTGATAATCCATAATGAATGATCCATGGAGAAATTTATTTTGGATGTGGCAATGGTGTGTGTAATAGGGGAGAAGCTCCCTGGGTGAAAGACCCAGGGAGCTTTTCTCATTTAGTATCACTCACATTATTCATTTTACACAGAAACAACACGGGCACTGATACAATGTTGAAATATGAAATTATTTTGTTATTAAATCCACCATTAAATTGTTTGTCAGTCTAACTTGACTTTTATAAACTTTCATTCTGAAATCTTCCATTTCAAACACAACTTCCCCACCACCAACACCACAGAACCCCCATGTCTCACTCTCATGTGTTGGCTATTTCTGCTCGACCATCTGTCGATTTGAGACAGTACACACACTCAGACACACACACACACACAAGCCTGTGTATCCTGATCTAAGGTTGACATTATAGGGCAGTGTTTCCACAGAATTGAAATGTTAATCACATTTCGCCGTGTTTTTCTTTTATCAATACTGTCACGTCTTTTAATCCTTCTTATTCGTTCTGCCCAACACAAACCGAACATATCTTAGCAAACACCATCCTTTACCTGTGCTTGTTGATTGTTGTTATGACAGGAAATTAAGAAGGTGATGGCCGGTGTTATGCTTGATTACTGAGTCTACTGACAGAAGACAGCTCCGACCTGAAGTCAAACACGCCCCCAGTGTGTGCACGGGCACACACACACACACACACACACACACCCCACTACTGTCGGGGAAACAGGATATTGGCCAGCATGTAATATAAACAGAACTCGGGTGTTGTGTGTATCAGAAAAAGGTCTTTGTGATAATTCTGTCATTTATATTGCTTTGTATATCTTGTTGTTAAAGACATCTCAGACAAATGTGCGTTAGTCTGGTGGTTCACTTATCCATCATGCCTGCTGAGTGGCAGGCTTTGCCTTACATCCAGCTTGAAGGGAAGTGCAACATAAATGCTTCTTTTCTACATTTCAGTGTGTGTCTGTGTGGCTGCTAGCTAGACTGCAACAGCAAGTGCTTCTTTTTAATGCTAAGATATGGAGAAAGAGAACAAGGCTGGAGGTCTTTGTGTTGAAAATGAGGATAATGATAGTTCAGTGATTTCCGTGACTCCCAAGTATTTTCTGTTAAAGTGAAAGAAACAAAAACTGTTCTGCCTATAATAAAGGGCACAGGGCTGTCTAGATATATGCTGACAGTGAACTCAGGAGAGAAGGAAATTTCTTATTGTGGACCTAAATGATGCATTGATGTTTAAATGTCCCTATATTTTTTCATTCTGCAAACTGTGACTTTTTTGGTTTCCATCTCTTTGGTTTGTGACCCCTGAAGCCATATCAACATGTTCCTGTGACCCTCTTCACAGGTCTTGAAGGTTGTGTGCATGAAATATGGCGTTCCCAAATGGATGTAATAAAAGCTGAAAATTGGAAACACATCATACTTCACAGAGAATAAAAGGAGGAAAAATGAGAGAAAGAAAGATAGCAGACTAAACAAACTTTAGTAAAATATCCTTGCTTTTCATCATTCAATTGTAATCCCCCTCTAAAATTTCAGGTATCCCTGAGGACCTCTGCTAAGCCTCAGGGGTCCCAAACCCCAGATTGGTAACCATATTGTTCTTAGTAAGTAGTGTTAGAGTGTGATCTGCTGTCTCATTTTGCCAACACGAAGGCTTTCATATCATTTCAAAGCCTCATAGGAAAATTATACAATCAGGTTCTTAAATACTCGATGAAAGCTATGAAATCACCTTCAGGTTCACACTAGCAGGTATGTAGAATGCACATATGCAACACGTGAAGTTGTTGGTGAAGTGAAATATGTCAAAGTACAGTACGTGTAAATGATATCTGAAACATCAAATCAGCACTGAATGAATTATGGCATTCCATTATTGATGTTGTGACCAGGAAGCCACTGGACAAGAATTTGTCCAGCAGATGGCACTGTGGGACCTATCTTTAACAACAAAGTGACACACACCAATGAGACTCCCAGGTACAGTTACACCACCAACAAGCTCCTGCAGAGGAGATATATTTACAGAGAGAGAGCGACTGCACTGAAGCAGAGTCATTTTGTCATTGTAATTGCATCCCGGTTTATGCATCTACAGGTTTTTGTCCCCCTTGATTTTTATGCAACCACTTTGTGTGTGTGTGTGTGTGTGCGTTTGTGTGTGAATGAGTGCTCTTTTATGTGCCTGTGTGAGATGCTCATGGGCGTTTTAGCAAGAATCTTTGCATGTGCATGCATGCATGCTGTCTGTGTGTGGGGGACTGCTGGGTGTGTTTCCTGTACTCTCACCGTCTAATAGATATCCCCATCCTGTTTGCCATTTAGAATTGGAGAACAGCCAGTTGTAGATCGCTCTCCCTTGCCCTCTCTCTCTCTCTCTCTTCTCTTTAGACAACTGGATTAGTGCGGCAGTGAAAGAAACGCAGAATCTCACTGTTACAGCCAGTAGTTTGGCCTCATGCCACATCATACAGACATGAATGCATGTACCTGAATGACACATGCACACACACACAGACCAGACAACTGCTGTCATTCTACCCTGAGGCTAAGCTAGCTAGTTTGATATCCAGATGGCTTAATTACAGCAAGTGTATGGGCAGTCACACTAGTGTTCGTGCTTTTGTGTGTTAGTAAAACTCGAAGGAAATCGTTTTGTTGTAGGTTGTGACTTTATGCACGGCCTCATGTAACTAAATTATGCAAAATTAAAAATGCATTAAAGTGGCAGGATAATGAGGCTGTATGGTTGAAGTTTGAGTTAAATTGAGTTTGTGCCTCTGGCGTGGCTTTCACCTGAAAATAAAAATGCAAAGAAGAGAGACAGGTAAAGGGTTAAATCACGGTTTGTTATTAAGATACAAAAACAGAGTCGTGTGAATGACTGAACTTTAGTCATTCTCTTGCCTTTGTTAACTTTGCAGCTTTTAACTTGATAATATAATCCTCCATGTAGGCACTGAAATCTGGATTTCACTGAGAGCAAGACCTTTTATTTATCATTTATTATCTCCAGCGGCGTTGTCAAATGGAGGTTGTGGTGAATCGCTGAAATACAAAGTGCATAACTGTCACGGCAGAGACCAAAATTCCCATCCTGGGAAGGTTCAATAAAAATTAGCTCACGGCTTTTAAACATGTGTCTGAAGTCACTATTAATATGTCCATATCAAACCAGACCATGATGTCTTCCCTGGCTTTGATAAAGGGTTGTGACAAAAAGGCACTACAAAAGAGAGGTTGGCTAAAATCAGCCAACTTGTCCATAGTTATTAAGTAATAACACAACTTTTCATCTGTTTAGTCTGAGCACGACAAGAATATATCTGGAGATACGTCTTGCTACAAACCATCCCTCTTTTGCTGTCTTTTCTCTCCCTTTTCTCTCCATTCAGCAGCTAGAAATGCCACCATGCTGCTGAGCCAAATGCTAACCTTTGCTTTGGTGGGCAGGTATGTAATCAGTTTATCAGCTCTTCGCCACTGATAACAGCTGCTGCACCTGCTGCCCTGTTGCTTCATACATATGCTGATGTAAGGACAATTTTCATGACAAATTTTTACTTCTTAGCAGAAAATGTTCAGTTCAGACATCTTGTTATTTACTGTGATGCAATGTCAATGTGTTAACATGTCCTCATTTTGTTCATATCAACTATGATCTAGTTTCAGTTCCATTGTGTAGACACAATATCTGGGGGACAGTACTGTGTCATGAGCTAGTTAGCAGCTATACCAACACCTTGCCAACACCTCTGTCTGAACTTGAAAAGTCAGCCTGCCAGCACTTTCTATACTTATTGATTAATGATAGATTTTTTTTTCTTCTGTTGCTGGACACAACAAGAACTATACAAATACTGGGACTATTGCCATATCATGGTCAGATGGAGTGACCTGGTGATTGTCAACAACAAGTGGAGAAGCTCTCTCTTAAGAGGAAGATGTTTCCCAGTCTCAATAATTTCAGATAAAGCAAATTTTTATGTATTTTTTTATTTGGCTAGTTTAGTTTTAATGTTACAAATGTCAGCTTGATTTGAAATAAGGTTGTCTCGCTTCAGGAGCGAATTCCGGACGCTCTGCTTTCATCTCATCCTTCTTAACTGGTATTGACTTGTACAGCCACACACATAAGCCATGAGAGGATCTAACCAAGAACGGGTTCGGTGTTTACCAGCTGGCATGAAATGATTCATTTTAGAATTGTAATTGCATTTTCTTTTTATCAGGCAACAGACTGGGGAGATGGAAAGACAATGATACTGAGAGAGGGTAACAGACAGAGAGGAAGGTAGTGCAACTGCAGTGTTATTTCCCTGATGACCTGTCTCCCCCCATGTGACCTACTTCCACGATGGGTTACGTCAGATCCTATCCACTTGGTAATTCATCTTCCTTTTGTGTATGTGTGGGTGTGTGGAGATGTGTGCGTTTGTGTGAAGGCAGAAATGGCCTGCATTCAGACTTATGTCACATATTTTAGAATGATTTGTCAACCTTTGGAGCGGTACAGAGAGCCGTTGCATGTCTTTGTCGTGTGTTTGTGAGCATGCATGTACGTATATTTGTGTGTATTCATATATTCAGAGGAGTAAAGTGACACCAGAGGCCATTTATCCAGAAATCACAGCAACCCTGGGTTTCATTCTTACCACGAAATCAAGCCTGTGTGTGTGTGTTCCCGATAGCAAAGAATCAAACAGCCTCTTGCTGAGAGTGCTTCATGTTTTACTACAGCTCCAGCATGGTGTCATGTATTCCTCCAGTAAACAAGTGAAGCTATTTTGGACATGTTTTTGAGTTTCACAAAGACAACAGTCAGCGTTTGTGATGTTTTTGCCACTTACAGCACATGTCAAATGTGCTAGCTCGTGACTGCTGAATTATTTAAACCCTTGGAAAAGTAACATGTCCTATTTCAAACATGAATAAGGAAACTGCGTATGAAATAATGAAACCCAACACGAATCACAGTGGAGTTTTGAAATACCAACAGTGAGAAAGAAATTCATGGGTGGATGCAGTGAAAGATTTTTTTCAAGGTTAGTTTAACCACATATGAATTGTGATTGACAAGCTCACAAATACTGATGAAGGGCAGACAGGGGCCATAACATCTTCATCCTTCATTTGCTGGTAGGGTCTGAGAGTGTAGGATGTGACAGCACGACCTGTGTCTCCCATGATCATTGCACATAAATGTATTATATTCAAATTATTACACTATACATACATATATGTATGAAATCAGATTGTCCCAATACACCACATATTGTCATTTATAAATATATATGGTAGAATATATTGTATAATTTATAAAATATATGATAATACATAGATATCAAACTCATTAGAAATGAAATGGGAAAGCTTCTTTCGAAGACAGCCAAACAAAACAAAACATCAGAGCTCCAGCAAAGCTCAGATTTCCATTATGTTCAGTCTAATTTTCATTCATTTGAGGTTTGAATGGCGCTCTTTCAATGAAATTATCTCATCTCACTACTATTAGCACTTGGTTTGATGTCACAGCACTGAAGGTTAGTGCAACAAACTGTCTACCTTCATGCACCTAACTCCGGTGGAAGGAAACATTTCATATCAGCAGTTATTCACTGATTTTCAGAAAATATCATATTTTGATGGAAACTAGATGAATGCCAACACACTATATACAAATATTTTTCTTCTTTTACAAAGTCTGATGGACGCACAGCAGGAGGGATAAAACACATTACCACAATCTCATGATAGCTGATACATGGATAGAATAAATGGCATCGATGGGTCAAATGAAATTTCATGGATAAATCATGAAACTTTTTCTTTTTCAACACAACATACTCTGTATTTATTTTCTTGAATATGCAAAGTTTAGGTTGCTGAGAAAAGCAGCTGAAAAGTGAAGCTGATGAACATCCTTAAGAATCATTCATTCATTCATTCATCTTCTACGACTTATCTTCCTCTACAATCCTGGCCGCATCAGGATGATGCAGAAAAACTGCTCCATGCATTCATAACTTCTCGGCTGGACTACTGTAACTCATTAATATCTGGATGTCCAAACAAATCTCTGAAAGGCCTTCAATTAATTCAGAACGCTGCTGCACAAATATTAACAGGAAGTAGGAAAAGAGACCACATCTCTCCTGTGTTAGCTGCTCTTCATTGGCTGCCAGTAAAATATAGAGTAGAATTCAAAATCCTTCTTTTATAAAGCTCTTAATGGCCAAACTCCATCATATCTCAGAGAGCTCATAGTTCCTCACTGTCCTAGCAGGCCACTCCGCTCTCTAGATGGAGGTTTACTTGTGGTTCCTAGAGTCTCCAAGAGTAAATCTGGAGGGAGAGCGTTCAGTTATCAGGCTCCTCTTCTATGGAACCAACTTCCAGTATCAGTCTGGGGGGATATTTAGCAATTTTCAAGATCAGGCTTAAATCTTTCCTGTATGACAGAGCGTACAGTTAAAAAGTTAAAGTCCTCTACTCTTTAGCTATGCTGCTGTAGGCCTGGCTGCTGGGGGAAGGACTGAGCTTCTCTCTCTCTCTGTCTGTCTCTCCCCCTCTCCCTCTTTCTCTCTCCCTCCCTCTCGCTCGCTCTCCTTTCCTCCCCCCTTGCATGTGCTGATAAGAACCATCCTTCTTAAAAAACACAGTTTCACCCAGTTCTACACATTTATACTGCATTTATTAACCATGTTCTGCCAAAGTCTCTGTCTCTCCCAGTCCTCATCCTGCAGGTGGTGACTCATCGCCATCCCATCCCCCCCAATGCCTATCACTCTCTCTCTCTCTCTCTCTCTCTCTCTCTCTCTCAACCCAACCGGTCGAGGCAGATGGCCACCCCCCCCTGAGCCTGGTTCTGCCTGAGGTTTCTGCCTCTTAAAGGAAGTTTTTCCTTGTCACTGCTTGCTCATCGGAGGATCTGTGGGTCTCTTTAAATAAATTTATAAAGAGTTTGGTCCAGACCTGCTCTATATGTAAAGTGCCTTGATGTAACTTTGTTATGATTTGGTGCCATACAAATAAATCTGTTTTGATTTGATTTGATTTATCCATGTCCGGGTCACCGGGGTGCTGGGTCCGATCCCAGCTCACCCTGGAGACCAACAACCACTCACACTCAGACCGACGGATAATTTAGAGTCACCAGTTAACTCAAACATGATGTCTTTGGACAGTGGGAGGAAACCCTCTGACAATTTTTTTTTATTATTTTATTTTCCTCTCTCTCACTGTCTCTCCACCTCTCTCCTCCTCCTCCTTCTTTGTCAGCTCCCTGCTGTCAGGGATCTTTCTTAAAAGTACATGTCAGAAATGGAGGGAGAAGATGAAGAGGTGGTAATGGTGGCAGATGTAATGTTTGAAGATGTGAGTATCCGTGTGTGTGTGTGTGTGAGTGTATGAGCCTGTCAGTGAGGTACAGGTGCTCTTGCAGTGTCGAAGAAAACGGCAGGCTCAATCTGGGGTCGGCTGATTGGCCAATTAGGGAGTGTTTCCATGTGGCATGCAGCAGTCAGTCTCTCTCTCTTTCTCTCTCATCCTCAAGTGCCTTTGTCCATATTTCTATTCTGTCTGTCTCTTGTAGTATCTCCTCCCCTTATTCTCTCTCACTCACCAATAATCTACCTCACCCCTCTTTAGCCCCGAACCCCCAAACCTTTCCATCCCCTAACCTGCCAGTCCACTTTCTCATTTCTGTCCTCCAACTCCCTGTTGCTCTTTTGTCATCTCCAATATACATCTCTCTCCCTTTCCATTGTCCCCTCACCTTGTCACACACACCCACACAGTCCACACTCTTCACAGCCAGACATGCCATCCTGCTAATGAGAGAAATGAGGCTTTATTGAGCTATCATCCAAGAGCAGATACTGCGTGTACCCGAAACACTGCAGTGTGCACTCACAGATACACACATGCACACGCACATCAACGCGTCAGGCCATGAACATTTGGGGCCCATAACAAATATCTGGTCTTTATATGTCGGTAAATTGTAAGGAAATGTAAGGAAAATTGTGTATGATAGACTAAGTAAAGGCACAGAATATATTCACAATATTCTCTCATCCTCTCTGAAATAGTTTTGTATGTATGCCCAGTGCACCTGTTTTCACAGTCACATCGTTCCACAATGTTTTCACTCAATCTCAATCTGATACACTTCCCACCTTTTTTGCATCTTGTCAATGAGTGTTGAAATGCATTTCTTTTTGTTTAAAGGAGATTATCATTTCATTAGATTTGTAAATATCAACTACATCTTCTTGCAACGGTGCTCAAAGTCTTACTTTATGGATCCATGTTATTGATTGAGCATGGCTGTACATTGATCACAAATGAGGACAACCCCTCTTTGATGATTTTTTTTTTTTTTTTTTTTGAGGGGTCATTGTATGCCTTAAATGCAATACATTTTTGGTAACCAAATTTTACATTAGTCATTATGTTAACTGAAAATGATTAAACAGAAAAACCTACATAATTAAGATCTTAGTTCTCCTCAGGTCTGATGAATGTCTTCATTGTTATAGAAAGTTGTGCCAACTTGAGGAACTGAGGGGTTAGGATTAGATAGGGTGGAATGGATATGTATGTGTGTGTGTGTGTGTGTGTGTGTGGGGCGGGGGGGTTGTTCATTGCACTCACAGGGTCTTAAAGGTCCTGATCCTCAAATGAGTTTGACTACTAAAAGGGGTGGTAAAGCAATTTCATCCATATTGAGGTGTGGGCAGGAAACTGTCTGAGAGATTAAAACAGAGGAGGGATTATAGTCCCAATCTTTACATCCACCGACCATCTGGTAATTTGCCAGTTAAGCTTGTGCAATGAGAAACTGCATCTCTCCACAGTGATCTGCAATTTCATGCAAACAAAAAAAAAAAAAAAATCAAATTTGAAATGGTAAGAAGAAATCGGGGAAACAAATAGAATTTACCTTTCTTAATTTTTTAATTGTACAATTCACTGTGGAAGCCCGTCAGTGGGCCACTCCAGCACAATGGCAGTATAATTCAGCAGCTGCAAAACATTTTCTCACTGACGGGCTTTAGCCAAGAGGGCTGCTGCTTCTGTTGGGGCAGCTGATGTGTTTCACAGTCTCTTAGAATATTACTACGAATAACTTATACTATAAATTCCTGTTCTTTGTTGTCAAGGTCCCAAAAAGCCAAACGTCTGTTCTCATGTTTTAATGTAGCTTAGGAAACCACGGTGTGCACCGATCATCACTGTGCAGGGTTCAAATCAGACTGGCAGTTTCAGCCGCATGTCTCCTTCAAGACAACACACTTGCTCAAAAACCCGGGAAAAGACTTCTGGGGTCGGCGCAGGAAACTCTTCCTGCAAAAACCATGTAACATCCTCATATCTAACTAAACATATTGTTGGTGGGACCTTCTAGTCTGGGCTTTGTTGGCATTTTGGCAAACTGCCACTTGTATGCTGCAAACCATTTTGTTTTCCAGCATCTTTGCTTTTGACCATCTGTGTTGGTAACCTCGCTTTCTGATGCTTGGACAAGTTGGGCTGCCAAGGGCTTGTCTGCACATTGAAGCGAGAGGAGAGCAGTGTTGTGTTTGCTCTGTCAGCACTCCAGATTTTTACCCCCCCAAAACACACACACACACACACACACACACACTCACTCACACTGCCACACAAGCAAACCCAATGTGCACATACATGTAGCGCTGAACATGCAGCACGACGAGAGAAGAGACACATTAAACACATTATTAGAAATTCAGAGGCTTGTCTCTGGATGTAGTTACAAAAAGTATGCACATGTGTATGCATGTTGCCACACCAGCTCTTGTCTTCTCCTCTGGTGCCCCATGTTGAGAGCTTTGATATTGTTTCCAAGCCTGGTTTCCTCTGACCTGCTTTGATGCTGCTGTCTGGTTGTTTTGTCATCTCCCTCTCTCCCTCTCTCTCCTCTTCCCTCTCTCACTCTCCCTCCTTTTGGTATGTCGAGACATCAGGGGCACAGGGAGCTACTTGCCAACAGCACTCTTAATCTCATACTTCCTTCCATGATGTCTTATTTGATGCTACTGTCTCTGTGAATTTTCCAATCCAACTTACTGCTCTTTCTTGTCTGTTTTGATGTATTTTTCGTTCTCATTATGGTTTTATTCTAAATATTTTTTTTTTTTTGCCATTATTTTCTTGCCTCTGCTTCCATACATACTTTGCTAGTGTAAGTCTGGTCCAGGTGCTTTACTAGAAACTGAACAGCATAGATGTGAAAACATCAGCACAAAGACAATTATTGTGATTTGCTTTTGTTTGTTCTTTTCCTAGAGAGAAGAGCTGGATTCACATTAAATTGCTTATCAGTCTGAAGCTGCTGATTTCATTATATGTGGATGTGTATTTCTCATGCCCTCACTATAATGTCATATTGGGACAGTGTGTGCACATGTGTAGGACACCCTAGAAGTCACATGCTCAGGCACTCAGACAATTTTTTACTGTTGATTTAAAGGTCAGATTATTTTTTGTGAAAGGTGGTATTTCAATGCCTTTGTTAATTAAACCATAACCCTAAATGAAGTCTAGCTTATGTGTGAATACTGAGTGTTCAGCTCATAGTCTGACACTGGGCCTTAAAATGAGCTGTCGAGACTCCTGTAACTTTGTAATGAAACTACAAAGCAGTCACAGCCCTCAAACATGCACAACGCTCAGTCCATCCAGACTCGACATCCAACCACAGAGTATTCACTTTCTCTGATTGTTTACTCGCTTTTATTCAGTCAGAAAACAGTCGTTCAATCAGAAGAGATCTTCTCTCTCCCACCACATCACTGTTGTATAGCTCTAGAGAGAAGCCTGAGAAAGGAGATGTAAAAAAACACTGACGTGCATTCTGATCATTAAAACCACATCTTTTTAAGGATATTAGCACTTCAAATAAAACAGCAAAAAAGTGTAAGATGTGGCACCTTCAACACTGAAAAATGTTTTCTTACTTTTTGGCAGTAATGTTCATTATCGTTGTTAATTATGCATTCATGAGCTTGGTTCCCAGGGACGCGCTGAATTTCAGGTTCAGATCCCAAGGGGAGAAACAGGTTAATTTGGCATGAAAATCCCTCTCTCATATCAATTTATTGCTGCTTGGTGTTTTTTTTTATGGGATTTGCTGACAATAAATAAACACCCCTTATTCTTTCATGTATTGTTTGTTTTGTTTTGTTCATCTCTTCTCACTGACTACATTGTGGGTTTGTCATTAGCTAATGGTTGAAATGTCAGGTTGTATCAATAACATCAGGGGGAAAAACGCAATCCACTCACCATGTTGGTTTTTAAATGTGCCCTACACACTCATAAGATTTTATTTACCTTACATGTACATTTAGATGTTTGACATTTATCAGATGCCTTCCTTCATTATACGTGACAACAAAAAATACATAAAGTGAGGAACAGAAGATTTAAGTAACAGAATAGAAATCAAAAATCAAAGTCAGAGAGGAACCCAGTAATCTCCCAGGGAGCTTGTCTACCCAAACAAATGTCACTGACCATGCTTCCTGCTGACACAGACTGGAGTCTAAAGTCACAGAAAAGATTTAATTCATTGCGGTCTTTAATTCTGTTTCATGATTCCCTCGTGACATATTTCTTTCTCTTTGGTTTTACTGTATTAAATAACTTCTTCTCCATCTCAGATGAACAAAGTGTCAGATTTTAGATGACAGAGTTGCAGTTGAAACCAAAAAATAAGATATTCCAAAATGTAATTCAACTATCCAATACATTACTTTTTCCTGTGGACTTTCCCTCAATAGTTTTAATATGTGTGTATTTTTGTGTTTCTACTTTATGTCCTTGTTGTCCTTGAGCATTCCTGTGTCCATTACCTGCATGCTTGCACTCACTGGTTGATCAGACATAGATCATTTGGGTTCAGTCTTTCCCCATTACCCCACGAAGTGACGAGCCGTGAAAGCAAGCCAAACAGACAGAGGTCACAATGTAATTCAGCAAGATTATTACACTGGTGACCAGATAATTGCATTATTATATGAGAGCAGACAGGTAATGCAGCCAAAATGACCTGGCAGCACTTTTATTGGGGAAGCGGACATGGTGGGGGTTGGTTGAGTTTGTGGTTTTGGACGAGATCTTTGAAAATCTCTGCAATTTCATCGAACGGTGAATTAAAATTACACTGGTACTTTCCTGTGGTTATGGACTGCAGGGGATGGAGCCTTTTGTAAAAAAAAATAAATAAAAAAAAATCAATAGGCATGATTTAAAAGAGACACTTTTTTCACCAAACTTCAGACAGATAAGTCATTTTGTGTTTTTCAACAACGTGCCAGCAAGTTTATTTTGTGAATATTCAGGTAATTATTCACACCTCGCATTGGGCACCATGGGTTGTTTCCTAATTCTCTCTGTTTATCCGCCACCATGAGGATTTGTGTGGCAATGCAGGGCGGACGCACACACAGCAGACTCTTATTGTTACTGCAGCTCCTCGCACAGTTGAATGTCCTCTGTTTTGATGGAAGCTAGTTAGTTCAGAAATAATTTGTTCTAGAAGGGAGCACATCCCGAGGTTATTGTGAGATGCACCAACTTTCCCAATGTCCCTCTCATGTATCACCGAGCGCACTCACGAATGCACACAAGCACACATACAGTAGGTGCTTTCAGCAATAATAACCGAGCGGAGGTCTTGGCCCTCTTTATGAAAGGAATCTGGCCGCAGGAGTGGATGTGTCTGCTCCAATCAGGTGGTAGCATTTTGAGAATGATTACAAGACCCACAATAGTCTTAATTGTGGCCCCAAGCTCCAGCAATCCTAATGACTTTGGTATGTACCAATAGCCAAGTTTTATGTGTGTGTGCGTGTTGGTGTGTGAGTTTGTCATATAAATGTACTTGCAGAATGGGAAGACAATGTATTATAATGATATGTAATATTTAAAAGGCATTTTGTGTGTATGTGGGCTTTAGATTGTGTTTCCTGCATATTCTTTTCCCTGCGTTGTGCTCACTCTCCCTCTGCATCATATAATGACTGTTTTTGGTTGGCTTGTTTGTGTCCTTTTTGCAGGATTGTTGGGATTGTGTACTGACACACACACACACACACACACAGAGTAGCATTTACCCAATTGCTGCACTTATCAATGTTGATTTTTAGGCTGCTTTATCATATCTGACATATTTATTTTAAAGCTCCACTACACACTAAACTACATGATTAAAAGGTAGCTTTAAAATACCATCTTTTCCAGCAACTACAAGTAATCTGTATTTATTTGATAACATACCATACAAATGTATTCATTATTGTTGGGTCAAATCCATTAGCATACAAATGGCTATTAGATGGCAAGAGAAACAGAACAACATTGACATTTATTTTGGAGTAAGGATTTTCACCATCGAGGAGTTTCTTAAGCTTCCAAGGTTTCAGAGTCCGCTGGCTCACAATCCTAAACAAAAGAATTCAAGATGCTCAAGTACCTTCAGGACGGGGAATGACTCATTGCCATCATATCTACATACATCACACCTTGGGGGATGTGTACATAAAAAATATCCAGACAGCTTTAAAGAAATTCTGTACACAAATAAGCCCTTTTACTGTCAAAGCTTCGAGTATTGAGGGTTTTTCCACCACTTTGGATTTCACATTGACATCCAGATGCCATTCAGATGTGTGTTTTTTTGTTTCAGTGCATTGAAACAATAGTGAGAACCAACCAGGCTCTGACAGTTTTGGCTAAAGAGAGCCACATGCAAGCTGAGGATTTATTTAAACCAAACCAAACTATAAGTGACGAGGCACAACACTGTATTATAAATGCATCAAATGATCATAGTCTAGTGAATCCAATCAGTAATGCGTGTATAATGATATGAATTTATTCTGTATCTACATGATGTACCATGTTTCTCTCTTCACAATAGGATGCTGGGTGTGGGTGATGATTTTGACAGCCTGGTTAAAAAGAAAAAAATGTTACCATGGGCTTCATGTTGCCAATAATAGAAAGCACAGAGAAATTCTCTTTCCACTCGCTGTCATTCTCAAGGACACTCCAGCAGGTTACCTCGTTATGGACAAGTGGGCATGAATTCATGCCCATTCATGCCCACTCTTTCAACCATCACACCAGTAAGAGTTTTCATCCATAAACCCATCCATCTATCAATTTTTTTGCCACTTATCATGGTAAGGGCTGAGCTGGAAAAAACGCAGGTAGAACAAGCCAAACTGACTTTTTTGGCAATTTCATCCCACTGCTCCTGGGGAGTCACAAATCACATCCAGGCCACCTGAGGTTGCCTTCCAGTCACCCTTACCTGCTTTATGTCTGAGGGGCAAAGCCTGAGCAGCATCCTTACCAGGTTCAACTGGTTCCATGCAGGTCCTCTTGGATTTCTGCACACCTCGCCCTCTCACAGAGACTGTGCCTGCAGCCTGCACAGAGGCATCAACTCTGACTGTTCGAATCTTTGTTTTTATTCTTTCATCCACTTGTGGCTGTAAGTAGGGGTTTACAGGGTGACCTAATGTCAAGTAACTACACTGTATTTTAACAGTGGATCAGCTCTTTATTTACTGGCACAAGCCAATAAGTGTTGGCATTCCTGGAGACTTTGACACCTTAGAGCAGTCGATCATAAGATCCCCTACACTCTTCACAAAGCTCTACCCCACCTGAACGTTGATCTCTTATTTATTTATTTATTTATTTTAGAGAAATCTTCAGGAGAACACAGAGCAGCAGAGCTTGCTTCTGTCCATAAGTGAATATTCATTTGTATCATTAATACAAATGAGAACACACACTCAACACACATTCAGAAATCTATGGCAGAGCCATTTTCACCGCTCAGTGTTACCTGAGGTTAGAAACACTACAAACAAAAAATTTGTGCATTCACACTTTGAACTCATATTATCACCATTCATATAACTCTCACGTGAAAGTTGTTTTACAGTCAAAAGAAAGAAAATCTTTCCTTATTTCAGAAATAGCATTTTACCCCCAGTCCATTTGTCAGTGAGGGTGCTGAGGTTTGACCTTCAGGAAGAGCCTTAAGATGTTGGCCTTTCCATTGTAGGTGAAGAAGATTATTATTAGAGCATCAAATGCACCGCTCCTCAGAATCCATGGGATACTCCAGGGATGTGTATTCCAATATCCAGAGCCATTTTGGGATAATCTGATTCACCCTTTGTTTCTTTTTCACATGGATGAGAAGGCAAATTGCAGGGTTAAGAAGGACTCAATTAATGACTGCGCTTTTAGAGAAGAGAGAGAGGCAAGACACCCAGAGAAACAGAGACATTTGCAAGTCTAATAGCATTGTGGTTGTAATGAACACTGTTTTCTGGTCATACTCAGAGCTGCAAGGAAGTAATAGCCCACAACAGGTTAGAAATAGGCAATGAACTGAGAGTGAGGTGGTCAGGTCAGTAAAGGGTGCCAATAATGAATACAAAATAGGTCTAGATCAATAAACAGCTGTGTATTTGTTACAAGGGGACATAGTGTACTTTTCAGTGTGTGCGGTTCTGCACGTGTGGGTTCATCTATACGGATGCACAATTTAGAAGACAGCGCACAAATGATTTTACATAGCTCACTGTGCCTCATTTTTCCCAAACAAAATTAAAAATTGATTTTTGCGTACTGACAGTGATGTGAGTGCATGTATGTGTGGATTAATTCAGCCCACTAATGTAAGGCTTCCAGAGGACACACATTTCTAAAGGGTCGAGACTAAATATTAGTTCGCACATCATTTGTCCAGAGTGTGTGTGAGTGTGTGTGTCATACATGGTTGTGTGTTTGTGTCTTTTTATGTGTGTGTAGGGGTTTACTATGTCTTGTGCATGCATATCAATGCCCATAATTTTCAATAAGTCAATACATTTCCTGTTTGTATTTGATTATCTGAGAGCAATGTGTTGCATTCTTATTAACCGGGTCCTTGTATCACCAGCAGATGGCAGCCAAGCCTTTCTTCACACACTCAGCCAGTGTGGCTGCTCTCATTGACAAGGATGGCATCAAAATAGAGGCCTCTTTTATAGCAGGTCGGCAGAGAAAGGCAAAGGTGTGCTCCCTTAAAATCAGATCCTTTGAAGCCGTTCTTCTCCTCTCCTCTATCCTCTTTCATGTCCTCATAGCATGATTAAGTTCCTCCTCATTCTGTTATCTGAAACGACTCTACAAAAATAGGATGTCAGATAATGAGAATATTTCTCAATTCAGATACAATAAGGCATTTAGCCACACATTTGGTCAAAATGTGAAAATGCTGGAGCATTGATATGAGTTTTCTCTCTCTAAGTCTCCCTCTCTTGCTCTGTCTCTCTCACTCCTTTCCTGTCACAGGCTCACAAAAAAGCTGGAAAACAGGACATTAGGGTTGTGTAAAATGTAATTCTGGAGGTAGACAAACAACACATGTTTAATACTGTCACCATAGCAACAGCTCACAGTAGGGAAGAGCATGCACACACACATAATTTATTATATGATCCTCTGTCAAAATGTACACCTGATCAGGAAGTACATCATGGACAGTGCATTATGAATTCTGGTTAATTTAGTTCCATTGATAATTTACACTAATGTGCATACGTGTAAAAGGCATGTAAGTAACTCTGCATGTATGTATTTAGTGTGTACTAACAGGCGTGTCCCATGGTGTGCTTTGTTTTTGTGATTCATTATCACTAACTGTGGCTGATGTGGGCAAACAGATTCTGTCGACACATCTCGTTTCAGCCTTTATGTCAAACTCTGGTTAACAGCAGCAGCGCTGTTTACAAGCTAATAAGATCATTGTGGTGGAGGTGAAGGTGAAGGTGTTTGACACTTTGCTATTTGGAGAATGACCTGAGATGGGTTCAAAGAGCAGCCAAAGTGGAGTGTTTCTGGGTGCATTTCTGCAGTGTCACCACAGGTGATGCTCTGCATGCTGTCAAGTTTGCCCTGCCTGTTACACAGTGTTGGCTGCTATGCAGGAGAAAATGAATGAATGATGAATGAAAATAGGTTAAATCCTGAAATTCTTCCAACATTGAGATTTACTTTAAGCAAAATTACCTGTGTTTTGTTAACAATATACTGTTATTTCAATGTTTTAATTCTCTGACTTTTTTTTTTTTGAGAACATGGTCAGCAGACAGAAAGTATCCAACACCTGACAACTAGAATCATTGTCACTTAAAGCATTTTCCTCTCTTAAAATGATTAGAAATGCAGATGTGAGCCATGATTGCATACGCCTCTCCTCTAAAGCTGCTTTAGAAATAGAACCTGTGTAGAGCTGTAAAAGCCAAAGAAGTGCTATTGAACAGTTAATCCCATAAAACCAACAGATTACTAAATATTCTTTGCCACCAAGGCAGTAGGCCATTAGCCTAAAGTGCCTTCTTAGTCTCTATGCTTCCATAATACTTTTACCTTTAATCCACTCTCACTCTTTGTCTGTCTGTTTCTATTATTTTACATACATAATACATTTGTTTCATATCCTAATTATGTTTTTAAAAGTTATTACCATATAATTTTCATCCTTATTTTTCACTCTCAGAGGTTGTAACTTTTCTGAGTCCACACTCTTTTGTCTCTATTCATCAGCAAGTGAGTTCAACAAGTGAAATCTTCACAATCTCCTTTGCAAGCCAACCACTTTCTCTCTCTTCGCCTATAAACTGCCATCCACAATTAAGCAGCAATTTGGAAAATAGTAAATTTCAGCCATCGATGTTGGAGGAAACTGAGACGAAAAGCATGGCTCCCAGTAAGCAACATCCTCATTAGCCAGAGAAGAGAAATGGATAGCAGGAGGGAGCCAGAGAGAAGAAGGGGAGAAACATCTTAAGAGGAGTTCTAGACAGATGGACCAACTCTTTGCCATAGGGCTGAATGGGTCAAGCAGAGCAAGGGAAATGAGTATGCTCATGAGCCAGGCCTTCTCCTCCAACATCAGTGTGTGACCTCACAAATCCGCTTCTAGAAGAAGAAGAATGGTCAAAAATTCCCATAAGCATACTCCTAAACCTTGTGGAAAGCCTTCCCAGAAGAGCTGAAGCTGTTACAGCTGCAAAGGGTGTACAGACAGTCATATTAAACCCTGTGGATTAAGAATGGGATGTCACTTAAGTTCCTATGCAAGTCAAGGCAGGTGAGCAAATACTTTTGGCAGTATAGTGTATGTTCAGCATTGTCCACAAGCACTTTCAAATCAGGCACATACTGAGCACACATGCACGTATACATTTTTCCAACGAGTGAGATTGTATTGACATCATCTCAGCCCCAGACATTTCTTTTGAGACACATCACACAGACTGACTGGGCTGATATCAGCTGTCCATACAGGCATACTAAGAGAGAGCTTATATAAACAAATAAGTGGGTTTTTATGATTAAATATGTCATGCACAAGCTAAAATTTTACCCTGACCTTTTCAGATCATGGAAAATTGCTGGGGATGATAAACAGAAGGGTAAAGAAGGGTGGACGGCACGACTAAGGGAAGGATGGCCAGTGAGAGGAAGGGATATACCTGTATTAGATCCTGTCCTTTTCTGCTGATAGCAGAGGTAGATATGACTTTGGTTATCTGCTGTTCCTGCCTTCTGGCAGAGGACAGACCAACATACACACACACACACACACTGGATGGGACTAGGCGGTAGCCGCTGGTGCCTGGCTGTATCGATTAGAGGAGTAGTAAAACAGTTATTTCTGCAGGTCTGTCTCCAACAGCTCCCCCCCTATGGCTGCAGATGAAATGAGGAAGGGGAGGCAGAAGACGGGAAAAAGGCAAAGGATTTAAAAAAAGAAGCAGCACAACAACATTCCAGGAGAATGGGTGGGGAAATTGGAGCAAAAGGGATAGGGTGGTACAAACACACAGATGGAGGCAAGTGAAGTGAAAGCATGGAAGGAAAATTTAGAAGACGGCTGGGAGAAAAGTCAAAATTACATGCAAGGAGAGATGGTGGAGACAAGTGAGAGGAAAGGGCTGTTGTACAGTCAAAAGAAAGCACAGGGAGAGGTGGAAGGAGAGGGAAAAGAGAAGGCAGCAGATTAGGGAACATGAGCTAACACAGAGTAATAAAGTGAAACAGAGATGCAAGAGAGAGGGCTAGATTGTGGGAAACAGAGTGGAAAGGGAAAGAGATTAGGGGCACAGAAAAACAGAAAAGAAGATGGAAGAGAAAGAAACCATCACATATTTTCTTCCCTCACACTTGTTCACATGTCCAAGGAGATTAAATTCTAACTCAGCTAGTGTGTGTGTGTGTTTATGTATGACTACATGACTATATGTATGATTGCGCCACTAAATGTTCTCCCACTTGCTTGCATACCTGCACAATGGGACGCACATAAGCATGTGTTTGTGTGTGCACATGCACATTTTCCAGGGGTGATGGTTAGCTGCCAGAGTGGAGTACCAGTGACAGAAATACATTGATGTGGGACAAAATTTACAACTGGCCTCCTCCCTTTTCCAGCACCCTTCCACATCCCAGCCACCCTGATGGGCCAAGGTCGGCCAATTACCCTTCACTGACCAGCCCAGACACACACACTCACATAGCTCGTGGTACATCGGCTTATGTGTGTCTGAGTGTAGTGTAGTGGACAGCGGCCTGGCATGCTAGATTCATGGGGAATATGTCAGCCATCAGCCTGGGCATTTCAAACAATGCCTCACAATGTGCTTGACAGCCCTGAAAAACAGCCTGGTGCTTGGAAACCGCCAGACCATCATCTCAACTCCCTCATCTGGGCTCTCTCTGGCTCTCCATCTCTCTCTCTCACTCTGTTTGTGTGCTCATCTCTCAGCATCTCTCTATATATCTCATTTTCTCTCCTAATTCACCCTCCAAGCCGTCATTTTCTGTCACACGTTTTCCCTCAAAATTTTCCCCTCTATTTTTTTTTGCTTGTTTGTTTTTTTCTATCCTTCCCCAAATGTTCCAACTCCTTTCCCCCTCTTCTCCCCTCCTCCAAGAGAATCCTTATCATATAGCAGCATCATTTTTTTCATAAATTCCTTTCCTCCACCTTCTCTTCCTTTACTGTTCTTGTAAAGCAGCAGATGCCCCCTTATTAGGAGATGAGCAGCAGGTCACCTGGTAGTTAAGTACATAACACCAACACAGGCACACACACAGGGTACTTATGTACATGATGGTATTATCTGGCTAGGTGGTGATATATCTCGGGGAGACACCATCCCATAAAGCTGCGGGGACATGCAGTCCCTTTCTCCTCCCTGCTTCCCTCCAGTCACATGCAGTAACAGCCGGCCCTGATTCACAGCATTCAATTTACACTGGCTCGTAACAGGAGGTGATGGGCTCTTGGAGGGTGGAGGAGGGCTAACAGTAGGAAGTGTCTGTGAGACAGGGAGAGAGGTGGAAGGAAAAGGAAAAAAGTGAGCTTTCACGTGAGAATGGATTTGCAGTAAGCCACACACTGCAGACTGTTTCTAAGACCACTGTGATTAGTTTGAGTGATGCCGTTACAGATAAGGATGATGAAAAAATGTAGAGACATGTTGCATTTAGATTAAACCAGAATCTAAAAGGACAATTATGTAACACTGTTGATGGCAACCTCAGTGTCCTCTCACTCTTGTTCCCATCTGCTTAGAATTGTATATGTGTGTGTGTGTGCGTATGTGTGTCTTTAGCCCATTGTCTCTTGTGTGTGTGCCTTTTCAGATGCCTGCACACAAGTGTCAATGCGGGCACCGAAAAAAATCCAAAAGAACAGGCCGACCCCAATCCCATCCCCCCTATGAATATGTATCATTCCAAAAACCCTGATCCATATCTGCATGCTGTAAATCTAAACTCTGCAGTCACAGTCCTCCAGCCCTTTTTTACACTGCACGCACCGAGCTATGCATGTATAAACTTACATATCTTTTATGGTTCAACAGCTCATCTACATCTGAGAATTTATCTGAAAACACATTTCACTTCTGTTGAAAAGCCTTGCTCACTCTGAGAGTACGATTATACGCAGAAAAAATGTTTAACAATCAGCCTTAACCTCTGACTAGATACTATTAATGTGTATTTGTTATTGAAGCCAAGGTCACATGTGGCCAGCTGGTGCAAACAGCAACAGAGGAATGATAAGAAGATGTAAATATTATTCATCTGTTACTGTATTGATTTTAATGTACTGAGTATTTGCGTGGCAGCAAAGTGCGTAAGCAGGTAGCAGTAGCATTACGCAGGCTTTTGAGTGTAGTAGACTCCATCACAGTCTCTAGACATGTATTATGTGATATTGCTCCCCTGCCTATGGGCATTACAGCAATGTGTATGGTGGGAGGTAGTAAACCAAAGGCAGTGCACCTAAAACAGAAACCCAATTGAATGTTGAAACATCTAGTCACATGA
The DNA here is from genome assembly GCF_900963305.1 of Echeneis naucrates. NCBI lineage: Eukaryota > Metazoa > Chordata > Actinopteri > Carangiformes > Echeneidae > Echeneis > Echeneis naucrates. Next base: position 7,409,847 of record NC_042511.1, read on the forward strand.
GTGTGTATCTGCAGAATTCTGTATGATATGAGTTCTGCTTGATTTTCATTATGCCCTGACATTTAAAGGAAATTTATGGCCTTGAATGTATCCAATCGAATTTGAGTATAGAAAAGGGCATATATTTTGTTCTGAATAGGACAAAAAAATGTGCAGTGCATCCAGTCCAGAGTGGCATGCCTCTGGCAGCTTAGTGTGTGTTTTTGCATTGCACCTTTTCTTTATTTTTGAATGTTATTTGGATAATTGATTACATCTGTAAATGACAAGAGCTTGGCACATATATTACTCTCAGGCACGTGGCCCACTGAGTGAAGCCCGATTTTTTTGACGTATCAGCATATACAAATGATGGACACACATGTGGACCTGATAGTTGAGATTCATGCACAGCAGATAATTCATGGGCTTCACTGTGCACGTATCGGCCTGCTCTCTCTGAGACTGAAAGGGGAGTGGAGCACCAGGGTGCACCGAGGAGGTAGTTAGCATTCATGCTTTAGCATATGCGTTTGTGTGTGTGTGTGTGTGTGTGTGTGTTTGATATGGTCAGTGACACCTACCCCAGGTGATTCATATGCACGGTGTACATTTGTGCTGTGCAGGTAATGGCTCCTGATGCACGCTGGATCATTGAGATTCATTGTGAGCGTGGTTCTGTAGCCTCAGACCTGTCAATAGATGGATGTGGGAGGGTGTGAGGGACGTGGGATGGAGAGAGGGAGAGAGAAGGAGGGAGAGCGGGGGGGGGGGCAGATATTCGGCTGTCATCTCTGTCATTTCTTGCTTGGAGAGGGAGACCCTTGGGACAACCCTTCAGTAGCAAATGGACAGAGCACACACACACACACACACACACACACACACACACACACACACACACACACACACACACACACGCACAGCTGTATACAACAGAGTGGGCACAGTGTCAGTGCCAAGCCAGTGAGACAAAGTCCATATCAATGATTCGCGCCCATCAGGGAGGCTGCCCTGCTGACATATTTGTGAGCATGCTATCTAAATTGTTAAAGACAAATATTTGAGTCATTTCACAATTTCTGCCCTGCTACAATTCACACAGTAACAATGGCAGCAGGGAAAGAAGGGAAATAAGAGACAGAGACAGAAAGGTGGTGACTCCAAGGACATGAGAAACATCTTTTAGGGGAAGATAAAGGCCTGTAAATGATAGGGTCTAAGATATAAAATGACAAGACTCATTCGACTGTTCGTAGCAACACAACAAATGCAAACCCCAACATAGCGTTTTTCTCCCCCTGGATCTTTATCTTTACCTTAATGTCTGCATGCAGCTCCACCACAATACAACCCCCAGAGACTTGAGGCCCTTCTATAGACCTCCACAAACACAAACGCACACACACACACACACACACACACACCCATGAACATGGCATATATACAGAACATCAACTTTCTTACGAGGCTATTGTTTTAGAGCTGCTCATCCCAGAAAGCCATCTTGGCAGCATCAATGTTTATGTTCTGTTAGAAGGGATTTTACAGAGCATCATATATCCCAACATCTCAGTGGTATCCTTATATCAGAGGCTGCTCCAGGTTACAGATGAGTGATTGCAAATGGAATACAACTGAACAAGAAACGGTCCACAAGTGTGAATGGCTGTATGTTTCTGAAAGAATAAGTGCACATACTTCAGTGCACTTGCTTATGGAAATCTGAAGTGCCCAGTGAAAAGCTGGTACATAGTGGAGCATTTACAAAAGAGAAGATCAGTTATTGAAGATTGTTTGACATTAGCTTTTTCAATATTTCTTTGCCTTCAAACGTTTAAGAGAAAGCTTTAAAATAAAGATACATAAAACAAAAAACTTAGTTAAAAAAAGTCAAGGAATGTAATGGAATTCTAACAGAACGTTATATTGGTGTTGTTATTCCTGCTTTGCATATCTACCAACCTCATGCTCCATCTTACCCTCACTCGTGAACAAGACCCCAAGATACTTGAACACCTTCACTTGGGGTAAGGACTCATTTCCTACCTGAGTACGCAGCCCACTGGTTTCCTGCTTAGAACCATGGCCTCTGATTTAGAGGTGCTGATCCTCATCCCAGCCACTTCACTCTTGGCTGAGAACTTGTCCAGTGAGCACTGGAGGTCACAGAGCAATGGAGCCAATAGGACCACATCATTTGCAAAAAGCATCAATGTAATCCTCAGCTGCCCGAACTGCAGCCCTCCTCCCCCACAACTACGCCTCAATATCCTGTCCATGAAAATCACAAACAGGATTGGTGTCAGCCATAGCGGAGGCCAACCCCACTGGAATCAAGGCCGACTTATTGCCGAGAACTTAGACACAGCTCTCGCTTTGGGCATATGGGGGTTGGATGGCCCTAAGAAAAGACCCCCTCACCCCTTACTCCCGCAGCACCTCTCACAACATATCCCAGGGAGCCCGGTTGTATGCCTTCTCCAGGTCTAAAAAACACATGTAGACTGGATAGGCATACTCCCAGGCCCCCTCCAGGATATGTGCAAGAGTAAAGATCTGGTCCATTGTTCCACGACCAGGACAAAATCCGCATTGTTCTTCAATCTGAGGTTCGACAATTGGCTGGCCCTCCAGCACCTTGGAGTAGACTTTCTGAACCACGAGAGAGGTTTTGGGGACAGGAAGGTTGTCATAAACTCCCCTTATCAGGAAGCTGAGCCGTCCTTGTGGTATACACCAGATGTCTGCCCAGCTTATGACACAGCTTGAGGTGTCCTCCCATTGTGTTCATTCCCCTTGTTTGCCCTGTGACACTGCCTTGATAAGGTAGTACTCCTGTTCCACTTGTGTGACCACCTCCACATTCATGGTCTTCGGCTGCTCCCTTGTGGCTTTAGACTAGAACTGGACAGGTTCTCCCCGGGCCAGCCCAGTCCAGCCCAGCTGTCCTACACTCTTCCCACAACCTCTTTGTTCTGAAGCCTGCTGATGGCCTGGTCCACCTCTGGCTGGGTGTTCCACTTGAGTCCTGTACGGCTGTTCACTTTTCCACCTTTCACTCACTAGTTTCTGGACACCTAGCCAGAGTCAGATCTTCTCCTGCTTGAGTCCAATGTTAATGGACTTCAAGGGAAGTTGCAGCATGTTCTTGCCAAAGAGGCCTGTGGCTGAGAAGCAATAAGGGAGCCCCAACCACTTCCTGATGTGTTGGAGATGCAATCCTTCCTGCTGGCTGCTGTAGATGGAAACTGACATTCAATGGCTATATCAGCAGCTGGTACAGCGTGAACTGGTAGCAACATACTTTCAACTTCCCATTAAGCTGGTTGCTGTCAGTCTTTGCCAGCCCTTCAGTTGGCAGATTCCGAACCACCCTCCCCATCTGTCTGTCTGAGAGCTCTGATGTATACTGCCTCCCGAGAGTTCGGATGGGTTGCTCAGCCGGCAGGTGGATCTCCTCTCCTCCAGCGACAAACACTGTGCCGTCGTTTCTTGTTCCTCTCCTGATCAACAGACTTTGGCACTTGGAGGGCTTGAGCTTCATCCTTTCCCACATTGTTAGTTTAGCCACTTGAGGAGTCTTGCAGTGCATGGAACTGCAGGACGGTTGTTACAACATACATGTAGCTTCTCAAGGCTAGGAGTCTTTCTCCTTATGGAAGTTTCAGGCCTCTGACTACCTGCCTGGCGCCGATAAAAAGTATCTCGAAAGAAGAGTATCAGTGAGATTGAACATCCCATGGAGATGCTGACCTCTGATGCTATTGCTATCCTGTCGTGAAACCTTTGGAGGTGAAGCACATGTGGAGGTTGCTTGATGTTGATGTTGGCAATGCAAGGTGGCATGTGGAAGGACTCACTGCTTGTGTGGCTTGTGTGGCACTGAGCCATACGCATTTGCCAAGTCAAGCTCCCTTTTGGCTTGCTGGGTTTGCTCCCTGATCATGGCTGAATATTCTATGCATTCTGGGAAGCCTGGTGGTCCAGCCTTTTGGAAACTCGTGTTGATAGTTTCCATAAGATTTTGGTCGGCTGCAGGCAGTTCTTATATACCTTGTAGGGGAGGCCGTTCAGTCTTAGTGCTGAGGATGATCTGGCCTTTTAAGTGACCTCTTTGATCTCACTCAGTTGTGGCAGGGAGGTGTCAAAGGGGATGCTTGAAACGAGGACAACGAAATCCAAATCCCAAACAACCAATTAGAAATAAGTTCAGCAAAATCTCATATCCTGTGTTATCTTACAGAAACACAATTTGACAAATCTTTCCAGAAAAATATAATCAATATACTGCCAACTTAATACTTAAAATTCCCCATAAAGCCAAAGAAATCCATGTTAAGATTTTAAATGCCGTTTATCAATCCAGTGAACTGTGAAGACAAAGATTTAGAATTGAAACCAATAATTGTGTATTTTGTGATGATGCTGAAACTACTGATCATTTATTTTTTCAATGTATGCATACTAGTACTTGATGGCTTAATATACATGACTAGCTTTACCCAAAGATTTTTCAACTTGAAGACTTTTCTCAGAAGGAAATTGTTTATGGACTCATGGACAACAGTGAAGACGACTTTCTGGTTAAAAACATCCTCGTTCTTGGGAAATGTTATATACACAAATCAAAGTATATGAAAATGACTCCTAGGTTTTGTGTTTTCCATAATGAGTTTCTTTCTTTTATAAAAGCCGTAAAATAAAAATGCAATGAAACTGTTTAGCATAATAAAAGAATATGACTCACTGAAAAAGCCCTTTTGCCCTTTCCTTTCCTTTTCTTTGTAACTTTTAATTCAATCTACCTGTTTTTATTTGATCTTTAATACTTTTATATACACATGTCCCTTTTTTGTTTAATGTAAGGAATTGCAGGCCAAGTTGTTTGTAGATTGAAATTGTTTCAATAATAGTAATAATAATAAAAACCTTATTAAAGATGTCGGCCTGACTGCCATTCCTGTCGTCACCATCGCAGCGTGGGGGCGCTCTGTCTTAAACGTCACTTTAAATCAGACATGGAAACGAAAAACAAGACCCGCTCTGGACCTGCTCAGTTCCGGAGCTAAACCGTATTTACTGCCACGTTTTGTCACCGTGTCCTAAAGAAAACAGGGAAACCTACTCGCAAATTTCGGATTTCCAAAGAAATCGAAGACGAATGACTCCGAGGAGCAGCGAGAGGCGAGTTCTTCGGCAGATGCTAGCTTGAGGACAGCCGACACCACCGCTGCACCTGCGGGGACTGCTTCCGGTGAAAGCCCGCCAACAGCCGGGCCGACAGAGGCTGGAGATGGGGCTAACGACAGCTCAGAGGCCGCTGATGAAGGTGACTCCACCTGCCTCTGGAGAGAACCGAAGTCCCGCAACACCTGGCTGTTTGTTCAGGATGGAAACGTTGGAGACACAAAAAGTCTTCTGCTTTGTGAAAAGGTCATTGGCACGCATTTATCAGAAGAGTGGATGAACGGAGATGTAAGCAGCCACCATCAGGTCATCACCTGTCCACATCATGGGCTTCTGGACCAACAGCAGAGGAAGCTGATCCCAGGCCTGTGTTTTAAGGTAAGGGCTGATCTGGCTGTGTTGGACATGATGTTGCTGAGGATTGGATCTCTTGTAGGCAGCCTGGCCTATTTTGTCATTATGATGATCGTGTGTGTGGTGTCATTGATTGGTTTGTTGATGTGTGTTGTTGTATCTCACAGGTTATTTTGCACACGTTAATGCAGACTTGATTCCTTGTAGCCAGACTGGTTTGGTTTTAGATTTGATTCTGATTTGTTGCCTGTGTGGAGCTCGGATGTGATATGTGGTTATATGTGCTGACATAAGGCAAATAGGCCTACAGTGATAATGGATGTGTTTTCAGTAAGTCCTCACTCTGAGGCACGCGCAAGCGTCCACCCCGACAGCCACACTGCTGATCGAGGTTCCTTCCGCACATCTTCCCTTGATGATCAATATTTAATGAATAGATCCTCACACCTGTTCAGCTGATCTGAGTTCTTTCTGCAATATCAACTGATACCCTGCAAGGAGAAATTAAAAATCACCTGTGCCAATTTCTTTCTATTTTCACAGGCGAATTGATATTCAGGGCAGCACAGCGACGTGGTTAGCGCTGTTGCACGTTGTTGTGAGTTCCGTTTCCAGCCTGGGGCCTTTCTATGCAGTGTGTGGGTTTCCTCTAGGTACTCCGGTTTCCTCCCACCATCCAAAGACGTCATGTTTTGGTTAATAGGAGACTCTATATTGTCCTTAGGTCTGAGTGTGAGTGTGAGAGGTTGTTGGTCTCTGTCTGTCTCTGTGTGTTGGCCCTGTGATGGACTGGTGACCTGTCCAGGGTGTACTCTGTCCTCACCCAGAGAGAGCTGGGATTGCTCTCGTACCTGGAAACGGAGAAGCGGTAGAAGACGAATGAATGAATTGATATTTAGTTCTTTTTGGTCTGTTTACCATTCTCGAGAGCCTAGATAAAAGACGGAGATCTTTAAATTCTCAGAAACACACACATTGTGTTATTAGCTTGACTTTTCATCCTGTTTTCTAACCAACCTTTTCTTGTTGTAATTTATGGTCACAACACTTTCACTCAAACCCAAAACACTGTTAGGATTTTCTGAGACTTACCACAGTTTATGCTTTAAAATACCAAAGAATAGAATAGACTTTATTGGTCCAGAAGGATTTTTTTTTTAATTTTTTTTCGCTTTTCTGTTCAAACGTGATACACAAAGACACTACAATAAACATGACAGAAAGAGACATCGTCCTATAGGAAACAAAACCTCTTTGGGATTGAACCAACCCAAACTAGCATCCCTTAATCAGAAGTGTAGGCCAAACACACAAGGGTTATTATTTCAGTCTTGCATTTGGTTCTTGGTGAATCTATACAATAAACTTTTATCACATCTAATCAATATGTTTATATAGTCTATATTAATACATATTTTAATATGTTCCTCGAGTCTCCAAGAGTTAATCAGGAGGGAGAAATTTTCAGCTGTCAGAATCCTCTTCTATCAGCCTGGGGGGGCAGACTCTGTTGCAGCTTTCAAGATCAGGCAGAAAACCCTCCTTTATGACAAAGTCTGCAGTTAAAAATGTAAGATGTAATTACTCTTTTCTTTTAGTTGTGCTGCTATAGGCCTAGACTGCTCGGGGTCGCACTGAGCACCTGTCTGTCTGTCTCTCTGAGGTTCTCTCTCTCTCTCCCCCCAATCCATGTACATTACAACCTTACATGCCTCTAACTTGGTTTCTTCCCTTAGTATATATTTTGCCCCTCCTGTCCCCGAGCTCCATGTTCCCACTCAGTACCTGCTGCTGCTGGAGTTACCTTTAGTTATCATTACACACAGCAACTCACTTCTTCTTCTCCCCTACTGCTAATTTACTAGTGCACATTTAGAACTACCAAATCACTGTATGTTTTGTTTGTATTTTCCATACATCTTCTCTCCTCCTGTTCTTGTTCTCTCTCCATCCCTCTAGTCCCCCCTCTCCTTCACGCTCTGTCTCACTGTGTCTCTCTCACTGCCTCCGCTTCGCTCTCTGTGTAAAGTGCCTTGATGTAACTTTGTTACGAAGGTACTTTACATATACAGCAGGTCCAGACCAAATGGTTTAGGATAGAGCAGGAATGGAAAGAGAACAGAAAAAATACACATGTACAGAGGATTAATGACCAATACCAATAACGGTACATTTGTAAATATCAGCAGTAAAAACATTAAGGTCACACACCCATTATTGTACTTTTTCTTATCATTTTAATGTGCCTTATGACAGAAATGATTTGGGAATATTATTTTGGAAAGATATATAAAAAAGCATTTATTCATTTCTTTCTTAAATATAATATGTAATGATTCTTACTTAAACTGACCTTTTAGCATAATTATGATCAAACAAGTCTCTGAAAAGTGATTATAACTACATTGGTCCTTCTTTAAATGCAAAGGAGATGCTTATTTATTCAAAAACCCCTTACATTGCATTGAACTGCACAAAATCTGACAGCTCTTTTTCCTTTTATAGCACAGTATATCCATTTTGAAATAAAAATGAAAGGTTACCTCACATTCATTGCTTAACATTATTCAGTACTGAACTTTATTTTCATGCCAGCAATCATTCTCTTCTGGCTAGGTATCTTCTTTTTTTTTTTTTTTTTTTTTTTATTATTTCTTTTTTTTTTTTTTCTAAATACTAAAAATGAAACACTTCAAGTAATGTGACCTTTCCTGAAGCTTGTGATAGGGCTTCTGTGGTGCAATGATGATGGGTTGAGATGGGCTGTATGAACTCCTGCTCTGTTATAGTTATATCCTGTGCTGATGCAAATCGGTTAGTACATTATAAAGTGCCCTCCCTCTTGGGCAATGTTAATGGTTCCAGCAGGTCAAATTCATTTTGCTGTGTTTGGATGTAAGAAATGCAGAAATGGCAGGTGAATAACTCATAGCTAGAAAAGAGTTTCAGTATACTGCATTTTGACAGAAATGTATCACAGCCCAATTTATGTGAAAAATTCAGATATTTTAGATTCCTAAGAGAGGAAGAAAAACATCAGCAGTATGTCTTAAGATAATATGGAAATTGGAAAGCATTGTGAATGTCAGACTCTTTCTCGCCTCCTCTATCTGCAGCACTGCCAAAGAAAAACACTGTCCTTGTGTTAAGCTGGGGGTTTGTCTTAAAAAAAAAAAAAAAAAAAGTGCAATGACCATTCAAACGTGGTTTTTGCCAACACTGTGTGTATTAAGGTTCAAATGATGAAAATGAACCTTAACATAAATGTAGAAATGCAGATTAGACGCAAGGGGATTTCCATCCATTCTGAAGATGTGCGATCTTGACTTGCGTGCATTTTTTTTGTCTGTATTGTAGAGTTTTTTTTATTTATTTGTTTATTTTTTTTGGCTTGTCAAAATTGAATTCACATTGTCAAAACTCTCCACAGTCAGTGAAACAGAAGTCTGTGTGGCCCAAACTGTAAATCATTTTTCATTGCTTTCACACAAAATGCATTCAGTGACAACATTTTCCAAAATCTCTGGAGTTTTTTCTCATTCATACACAACCACCTGCAAAACACTGTATATTTGCAACATGTTTGCAGCAAACGTTAACATAGTGTTTTCAAAACTATAAAAAAAAACCCAAACAAAAAAAAAAACCTGAAAACAGAGCAATGACAAATTTCATGCGTTTCTGCAGTAACCATTTTGAATTTATACAGAAACTTTTAGTAGATTATTGATAATAAAATGAAATAATACTCACTCCAAACATAGTGATTGTAATTTGAGCCTACTCAGGTTTCCTGTTTTTTGGTGTTGTAACCAAACAGACACAAAGAATGATTTCGGAATGATTTTGTTTGGAAACATGGATCACGGATGAAAGTTTGGTGGGTAAAGAGGAGTGGCAAGGTGAAGGAGATTGGGTGGAAGGGAAAGAAGAGAAAGACCTCTGATGAGATAAGGGCCACAATTATTGACAGTGCTGTAGACCAAGGTCTTTGAGAGAGGCTGGTTTAACAGCTGCATCAATAGTTCGAACATTCAGACAGAACAAGTGAGATGTGCACCCTTCAGTGATAAATGAATTACATGTTACAGTGGAATGCATGCTTTCATTTTTACATGTAGTGACAGTTTGAAAGATATGTTTTTTTTTTGTGTTTTGCAATATGATCCAATTGTGGCCTCCCAAAGGAGAGGGAGGCAGAAAATGTTCAAATGTGCAAGAAATTGCCGTTATTAACATGATAATTAGCAACAGTGCGATAAAACTGCATGGAATTCAGGCCAGACTACTCACAGACAGTATAACCTTTAGGAAAGTAAATATGGTCAGCACAATGGCAATTGCCAGTCCTAGAGAAACATAAGGTAAGGATGAAGTAGTTGCACACTGCACCCTTTGAGAGAAATGGTGACTGTATGAAAGAGCCCTGTATCATGGTATCAATATGTCGAGGTGAAATGTCTGTTCAATCACCAAAATGGGGTACATAGACAGCTATGCATATGGATTTACTGTATTTCAGAGTAATGGAGATGGAAGCCAGGCAAACTGCACATACATTCATCTTTGTGGATAAAGCTGTGTTCAACCTGACAAAAACATGCTGCAGGGAAATAAATGTGATTGGACAAAGAGAAACTGAATGACACAGGCCAGAAAGTAGCGAACATCACTATGTGAAGCACTGTCCAGTGATAATTTGCTGTTACTCAAACCGCTCATTAGCCTTACAATACAGAGAGGCTCATTTCTTTTCTGGATGACCTGCATAATCGACTTTTGCCAGCAGAGGAGAGTTGAGGTACTCCCCTACCTTTATTGTTGTGTTGGCTAATGTGACATCCCACCACTCTGCTGCAGTCACAGATCGGATTGCTTCCCATCCCAGGATGACATTACTCTTCCTTGCTCCATACTCCCCCTTCTTAAACTTCAAAGAGGAGTTCTTTGTACGAATTCTGTGTACGGCGGTGGAAGGTTTATGATCATCATCCACATGACTGGATGTCCTTCCTGGATGCCATTAATGCAGGGTGTGGAAACAGCAGTGTACAGTCTGAGCAATTATAGTAGAGATGTTGATGTTTTTTTTTTTTTTTGTAAGTATTTTTACAACCCTGGAATTAGTTTTTTTTTTTTTTTTTTTTTTTTTTTGGTTTCAACTTATTTATTTATTTACTTATTTTGCACAAGTAAAATACTACAGCCTAACCAGCGCAGCACTCTATGGGATAAGCTGCACCTTGCAGCTACTGTTTAGTGTAGCTGTCCTGGAGGGCTTCCATTGTGCAAGCCCCCATGAACTCTTCCTTGAGAACAGTGAAGTGTCAGCAGTTGGCATTGCGAAGAGGACAGTAAGGAAGTGGAGAGCGGAAAAGGCGGTGGAGGTGGCCGAGTCACACCTGAGAAAAAAGGTGGGAACTGTGGCAATCGGCTGAGCGGGTTTGGGCTACTTCCAAAGCACCCAGGTCGGCAAAGCCCAAGGAAAGGAGGGACACCATCTTCTCCAGGAAGAAGTCCGAGCAGGTGTGGAGGAAGAGCGAGTGAGCAGGGCAGTAGAAGTCTGGCAGGAAGGAGCGTGGACCAGATCGGAGAGTACACTGCAGTGCAGGATCACCTGGTCAAACATCATGCAGGCACATTTCTCTCACGTCCGATTCCTGATGCAGGTAGTCTACACTGCCCTGCCAAGCCCAGCAAACCGCCACATCTGGGGAAGAGCGAGACGCCTCCCTTGCCCACTTTGCTCTGGAAGAGGCTCATTAGAACATCTCTTCAACAGCTGCCCAAAGGCTCTGGCAGATGGCTGGTGACATGACCAGGTGCTTAAGGGAGTTGATGAGAGTTTATTGTCAGCCATTAAGACCGGCCAACACCACCACACACCAAAGAAAGCAGTCACCTTCATGAAAGTTGGAGAGAAATCCCAGACTCAGGCAAAACGAACAACACCTCCACACAGCCTCTGATTGGCAGCTGCAGGTTGATCTGGGAAATGTTCCTGCAGCACATTGTGACAACTTCACTCCGTCCAGACATGATCATTACCCAGAGGCTTCAAAACACCTGGTCATGCTGGAACTGACAGTGCCTTGGGAAGAGCACATAGAGGATGCCAATGAGAGGAAACATGCCAAGAACCAGGAACTAGTGGAGGAGTGCAGGGGCAGAGGCTGGAAATCATTCTATTCCACAGAGGTTGGCTGTAGAGGATTTGCAGGACATTCTCTGCTCATAGGAGCAGCCAAGAAGAGTGCCCTTCAGTCTGCCAGTGAGGCTGCAGAGGTGGCTTTGGGTAAAGAGCTGATCTATGGACAGCTGCTGGGATGCAAGTTGGGGGCTCATCAACCCTGGCTGGGACGCCTGCGCAAAGGTATGCGTTGCGAGATCCGTATTACCTTATGAGCCCAGGTCTGATGCATCCCAGCGCATCCTGGAGATGGTTCTTGAAGACTATATCCAAGGATATAGAGAAAAAAAAGATATTGAAGGTAATTTCCTCATTTCTGATGTATTCTTGTTATCTATACTTGATTACAGTTAATAAAGTGAAAAGTTGTTGTTCCTATTCTATAATGATGGACTGATTTATTAGAAAAATTGTTAAAACTTCAAAGATAAAAGTTCATGCTCCCTGTTTTGAGTTTTTAAATCAGTGTATAATGAGTGAGAATTGTCAGTGTTATGGTCGAAGAAGCTTATTTTGACACATGTACTGTATGAAGCGTTTTGTTAGTTTGAGCGAGTTCTGCATTAACTGTTGAGATGCATATTGGTAATGCAGACTAATATGAAGAATTTTGAAAAAGTGGCTTCAGTAATGACTGTTTGTCAGCAATAAAAATTACTGTACTGTTTTCCTCATGAGAATGCTTTTCATCTCAATATATGATATATAATGTATATTCAGATTCATAAAAATATTGATATGAGCCAGGAATATTGGGAGGTGTTCAATAAATCAATAGAATAGATGACTTTGGTTTAATTAACTATCTAACTAATACTGATAACAACTGCCATTACCAGTTGCTATATTAGCAGGCAAGCTGGGCAATGGAAGGAGGGCATCTTTTGACTTTCTCACATCAAACTCAGGAAAAGATTGTTTCAACAATAACAATAATTAAAACTGTTTTGAGCCAATGACAACAATATGGGGACTCTTACACAGCAGTAGGTGGCAACAATGTGCCATTTGGTTGTAATTTGCGAAATGAAAAAGAGGATGAAGCAACAGTAAGAGTAATGAAGGTGATAACAGACCTGCGGGAATGAAGTAGCAGAGAAAATGGTTCCATTTTGGTAAAATGGTTCAATTTTACCATTATTATTAAGATAATAATACGAATAGTAATGAAATATTTATAATTATAATTTATATAATTATAATTATAATATTTTATGTGGTTTTTAGTTTATGTGTATTTTATTGTTTTGCTGAGTTTACTGAGTATCAAACAGATGTGTGTGTAAGGTCAAGGATTAAGGGTTATCTAAAAGATTGGCTTTTACTCTGAGGGAAATGACATGAAATTTTGTGAATTTGTGAGCATCTGTGAGGACAGTATGCTCAAGTGCTCTTGGCTTAAGCATCCCCTCTATCATCATGTTAACCTATTTCTTATACACATGAATCAGCAACTTCATTTGGTACACAGGTTAAACTGCTTGTTGTTGCAAATATATAATCAGTCATTTGCATGGCAGCAGCTTGACGAATTTGAACCCGTAGACATGATCAAGACATTTTGATGAATTTCAGATGGAGCATCAGCATGGGGAAGAAAGTTGGCCTGAGTGTTTCAGGAACTTGGGGAATATGTCAATGCTGCACTTTGGACATCTTAATACCATTTGAGCAGTGTTTTGAGCCACAGGATGACCACAGTTAACCTATCTTCTGATGACTGTTTCCAAAACAATAACAAATGCTGCAAAGTTCGAATCTTAAACTGGTTTCTTCAATATGACAGTGAATTCAATTTACTCAAATGGCCTTCACATAAGATCTCACTCGAAGAGAATACCTTTGGGATGTGCAGTAACTGCACGTTATGCCAATATCAACCAAAACCTCTGAATGCTCGGCCCTTATTATGGCGGAGCGTCTGCTAGAATGTGCAGACGGAGGGGGAGTGGATTGAGCAAGGGAAGGGGGCTAGTTTGGCCGTAGGCCGTTGTGTGATCTGGTTGCTGAAACTTGAAAATGAATGGCTTTTCCTGTGTGAACATTATGTTCATTATTTTCTGAAGTTTGACAGTTGAAGTGCAAATCATCAGAATTGTATGTTGCCATGTTTCCTTTTATGTATGCCAGCATATTTCTTCACAAATTGTATACTGTTGGGCTCCTGCATGATTTCATTTTCCCTAATGTAAACACGTGTCAATGTTTACAACTTTGAGAAGATAAAATGGAAGTGTTGTTTTGCTCAATCAAAAAAGAAAAGAAAGTGAATTGCTAGAATAGAAACAGCAAAAATAAATCATTCTCTCAAGTTTGAGGTCCACAACTGACATTAGGATTTTAGTTTGGAGTGTATCTCTCTCTCTTGTCTGTCTGTCTTTAAAACCTGGGGTCATGCTTACAAGACACTTTCAGGGCTGTTCTGTGACTTCATCCCCTTTTAACTTGGTTTACAGGCCCAGTTTGTGGTCAAATTAGTACACAGAGGCATACTGACACCTGACCCCACATCAGTTGAGGCAGAGAAGCAGTTGACACGTGAACCACCGACCTGCACTCTCTCTTCTGAAGCTTTCCTGTGACTTGGTGCTCAGGTGGGCAGTTGAGCTTTGATATCTGAATGGTAGGTGGCTTCATAAGAACTCAGTGTATGTATTTTTCTGTATCCCTGAACCTTTTGTGGACAACTGGTACATATTGCCATCTCAATAATAGGTAGCTCACCCTTTTTATTTGGTTAAAAGCCATGTTACCAAACTTGAGAAGTTTGGAAATAAGAAAAACTGCCATAAATTCTTTGTAAATAAACTCCATTGTGTGTCCTCCATTGCAGTTGCTTTGTCTGTAGTGCGATACGTAGACTGCCTTCCTGAAATTCAGGACTGTTTTAGTCCTAATACGCCTATGGGATACTTTGAACTGATGTTTTGGACAGGACTTTCTGCCACAACATCAGAAAACCAAGTGATTGAGTGTGTTAAAGAAAATGTGGTTTCTTATGGTGGTGGTTTTCCTTTGGACCCATTTGGATCCATCTGTAGGTGCTATTGCTGTAGTATAGTAAATTTTGCTTTTGATATATGAACTTCTCCTCTCAGATGCCCAATTCAAATAGAAATAACTAAATACATTGCCTTAGATGTTCGCCAGAAGAGCTATGGTAATTCAAGCATCTGAATATTGGTAATTGAAGTGTGAAAATGAATACGTGTGATCTCTGGCTGAAGGTCAACCGTCGATCGTCTCTCCGACTACTCATGGGTCTCTCATCTCTACGTCTCAGCTGCCATATATTCACTGATGGCCATTTCCTTCTTGTCCACTTCGTTTCCACATTTCAAACTTTAATCTCCGCTTTCTTTATCTACTCCCTTTCCTTTTTCCTCCTTTATGGTAATGTGGTCCAGCTGTGCTCTGTCTTTCTGTTAATCTCTCCCTCAGCCTCACATACTCTGACCGTTTCACCTGATCCCATAAGCCCCGTTTTCACTTGATCTTTCCCTCTGGCTGCACATTACCTCTTTGTGCCCTACACTCTCAGTCCTCCTCCTTATTCTCATACTCTCTCTTCAACCTGCCACCTAATTTATTTCTACTTAACAAAAAAAAAAATCTTCATTTAATACAAACCTGTCTATACTACAGTGTACACTCCCCTTTTCTCTTGTTTGCCTCCATCTCTCTCACTCAACTTGCAGCTACTGTGGTGGCATAATTTAATATTCGTGGTGTCACAGTAAAGAGAGAGGAGGCTGGGCTTGTCAGCAAGGCGCGAGGGCCCACATTGATTTAGCACTAGCGTCACAGAGGGAGCATCTCTCTTTATTTTATTAGTAGTCTACGGTCAATTTGGTGCAGTGACAAGGAGGTGGGGCAGGATGGCCCAAATAAACAGCTGGAAGGCAAGAGTAGAAGTAGCGGCTTGTACACTATTTACAGTGTACTGTCACAAAATACTGTGCCGTTGCTGTTTGTTGGTATTTATTAAATTATCAGATAATTTACATCTCCTGTCTCCATACTAGCAGCATTTCTCATCTCTGATTACTCAGTGTCTGCTGTCTTTGCAGTATTTAACAAAAGTAATCACAATATCTGCTCGGCAACGTGTAATGTATGTGTTTGACAGCAGTTAAGTGCTTCAGTCAGGGCCTTTATTATAATTATTGTTTTGGACGAGGTCAGAGTGAGCTTTCTCTATACTTTATGCCACCAGAACACCAGAAACACAGATAAAAAGTTATCAGACACACACAGATATTGTTTATTCTGACTTCTGAAGGCTCAAAGGAACTGAATTTGTCAGGGCATATAGAATCGAGCAGCTAAACCTTGGATATGTTGGTGCTATTTCTGGGACTCTCTAACAGGTTTTTCAATCTTTTGTTTTGATAGTTGATAGTGAGCCAATAAGTTGTGATTTCTTCTGTTATCCCCAATTTATCAGGGCCCAAGCATTCGACAGTGTAAGAACCCTACTGCATCTGAAGGCAACCGTCTTTATTACTATTTTTCTGCGTCTTGACTGCCTTTTTGCGGATTTTATCATGTCATGATATTTAGGATTGCGATAACACTATAGATTCCAATTGTCCACCTGGACTTTTTGTTTATTTTAACCATAAAAGCACCAGAAAATGTTCTGTGAGGAAGTGCTTTTGCCCATTTTTCAACAACACTTACAACAACATTTAGCCTATGTCGAAAGAGTTAATTAACAGCTAAAAGCAAAGGAGTGGTGACGCGCAACTTCTCAGCTTTCAGAAACAACTGGCATTTCTCTAATAGAGCAAACATTCGTGAAATGACTGCAATTCAAAGTGTGCAAATGTGTCACTGGTGGCAGGAGGTGAATGAATTCCTCCTACAATTTTAATCAAAATTAATTCATCTTGACTCAGTAATATCTTAAAACCTTCAAGACAAAAAACTGTTAATCTTTTCCGCTTGGCATTTTGGTAAGTTTTTTTAGGCTTTGCCAGGTTTTACCATCAAACCTGCATCAAAGTTCGCCTCATGTTAAGAACACGTTTCCATGTGAATACTGAGTCCCACTCAGAGCGCCACCTACTGGATACAGGAAGTCACATACATTTGCTGATTGACATTATATTGACAAGGCGTATTCTCCACATCATTCACTATGCCATGACATATAATATTCCATTTTAGTGTCACATAGTGGACACTTGCAGAACATTGCATGCATGTCATCCTTGGTGAACATTTTAAGCTCTAACATGATTGGGTTGGAGATGGGGCTGGTTGATATGGAACAAAATCCTATCACGATAATATCAGTCTATTGGTATTAGATATATCACGATATAAATCTAACTGTCAAGTTTAAAGGTTCCTTTTTACTCCTATGTGAGATGTGAAGATACTACATTAATATTGGCTTAAATATTATTTATTATCTGTCAGAAGTTAAACATGAAATGTAATACAGACCTTGTAGAACTGTATTTCAAATAAATACAATGATTATATAATAAACTAAAATCTGAATTCTGACCAGTCAGAAGCTTCAAGTGTTACAGGAGAACACAAAATAGGTAATACAGAATAGAAAAAGCTCTACACAATTTGCTGTGAACGCTACTCTGCTTCTTGTACGACTTTAAATAGCTAAAATTTCCCCACACTGCCGAATTCCTCGGACTTTCTTCAACAATGTCCTTGCCTGTTGAGCCTTCGGCTGTGTCTGTTGGGGACGCTGTTGCTCGTGTTAACATTTTCTGCCATTTTCAAGTATTCCGCTCCCACTCCTCACGTACTGGTGGCCAAAACATAAGCATGTGTACTTACGTTTAAGCCAGCTGCATCACCGACTCTCTATGCGTGTGTCAGCCTAGCCTGACGTAACTCTATTCCAGCTGCATAATTGGCTTGGCATGGCGCTATTCTCATCCTTGGCATAGAAGTGGGAGGGCCCGTTGATCGATGCTTGCGGCTTTCTTTTATTGGAAGGGAAAAAAAATAAAATCTATCTAGCCTGTCACAGTTTAATCTGTTGTGACGTCACACAGAAACATGAAAAAGTCAGTCTGTTACACTTGGGGAGTTGTAATGCTTTCACAGAGCCACTGAGGATGAAAGCTATTTTACCTATGTTTTCCTAACCTGGTCTGTTAGCTTAGCCTGAACTCTGCCTGTGCTGCTGTTTCTATGCTGAGTTGATGTTTCCAGTGTTCCAGTGGGGCTTTGATTACAGTAAACACATACATTAACCCGTTAAACACAAATTATATTTTTGAATTGGCTGAGAAATTGATACTTTGTTGTTGTTGTTGTTTTCAGGACAAAACCCAATGTTCCTAGTAGAGATGCTCGATCCACTTTTTTTAAGTTCTGATCCAATTCTGTTACCTGAATTTGGATATCAGCCAATATTGATGCCACACCATTTCCTGGGTTTTACTATTCTCATGGTTATTATTAACAAAGCAAAGAAAATGCATTTAATGCATTAAAATTAAATGTTTCAAAGCAACTATTCCAAAGCATTCTATCTGTACTGTAACTATAGTAGTCGTTGGATATAAAACTATTTATACAATGGCAACTACAATAAATGAAGTGTACAGCAATGCATTATTAAATACTAGTAATTAGATTTCTATACAAGTTAATTCTGTATAAAAGGGGAAAGATAATTTTAGTCACCTTTATGTCTAACTCATAGAATAAAAAGAACAAAAAAAACCAAAAAACAACAACTATCATTATCATTGTAGAACTGTTTAATTATTGGAGCTGTACCCAACTAAGATTTGCCAGCTTTGTCAGACTTTGGACATAGGACATCAGAAAATCTTTTCCTCTGCAATTTTTCTACAGTGACCAACCAGCCGCCTTGCAGCTGCTATGGTGTGACACAACGGCTCCTCTTCGGGCTGTGTTAATGGAGAATAACAGTGTGTGTTGAGCAGAAGGAAGCCCTCATACAGTTGAGTTTCTCAGTGTGGATGATCAGTTAACATGTCTTAACGCTGGATCATGTTTGCTGCATTGTCATGACACCAGCCACCCGCTTTTCTCCTGGAATTTCTCATGCATCCATGACTTTGTTCAGTGTTTGAGCAATATTTTTTGAAATGCCTTCCCTGTGCGTTTAAGTATCCTGTTATTGGAATGCACACTGACAGAAAACTTGAAAAATTGAGTTGAATGACAGGTCTCCAGCAGACAATTTGGCTTGTTGGCTTTCAGAAGGCAGCAATATTAATTACTAACTAGTCAGGTAATTAACGTGTGCTACAGTGTTTTTTTCTATGGGCCTATAATTACATTAATAAATTTTTGGAATTCATAAAAACAAAAGACTGGAATCTGGTGCCTGGATCAGTAACATCATTCCAGTGTCCTTTGAGCAAATTATGCCAGTATTACCATCTGATACCATTATTTGATCAGATTGGTCCCAATTCTAGTTTCTAGACATGTGTCATCTGTGATGGACAGATAAATTACTTGGTATATTTAAGTGTTTATGTTTTGTGTGTCTCTGCTGATGTTGATAAATAGCAGTGCTGCAACACTACAGGGTGGAGGTGAACTTGCAGAGGAGTGAAAGAGTTGATTTGGATCATTTT
This sequence comes from Echeneis naucrates, assembly GCF_900963305.1. NCBI lineage: Eukaryota > Metazoa > Chordata > Actinopteri > Carangiformes > Echeneidae > Echeneis > Echeneis naucrates. Next base: position 7,429,158 of record NC_042511.1, read on the forward strand.
AAAAGTGGACTGTATCGGCCCCTGATAGCAAGGATTGATTCAGAAAATCTCTGATAATGACAAGTAAATTGTGCATCCAATAGGGTTCAGACATTACATTTTTCCAACTAATTTTGTAAATGTGTCTTATCTGTATTTAATTGCCAAATACTGAATGAAAGAAAATGGAAAATCAATTGAGCTTAAGTCCTTTCTCTCTAGTCCATACAGCCAACTGACAGCAAAACTACAGTACAGAGTTTGCTACTGCACTGTGTCCATGTGATGGGTTATTTTCTGTTCTTCTGTCAGGAAAAAGGATGGAACCCCCCTCCCCCTCCCCACCATCAATTACGATACCCAAAATGTGTGATAGACTATAATGAGTCACCATATAAATGTTTGCAGGGAGAACTGTGGATGGAAGGCCAACAGAGAGGTGAAAGAATGTATTTTCACTGTCGGTGTAATGCTAAATTGTGTTCTTGAGGTGAGCAGTCTGATTTGCTGATACACAAGGCACAAATGCTGAATTTGTTGTTGTTGTTTAGTTTGTGTGATAAATGGCTATGGATTGTCTCTCTTTGAGCTCAAAAATTTAAACTAAGTTGCATAGTTTTGCTCAGGACCATGTAAAACACCCAAAGTACCTTTGGAAGACAAAGCAGGACTTAATGTTTTTGCCTGGACTGCATCTATATATTGATATCTACAGTTTGAACGATGCTCTGGAGGATGTCAACGAGGATTCAAGAGTACAGCAGGTGATGGAATATGTCATGTAGTATTCGATTCCATGTGTATTTGTGTCAAATGGCTATGGAGGGATCGATCTGCTGTGCAAAATGATGTATGCATGTATCATGGTGAGGTATAGAGCCAAGGTTTTAGGCTGTGAGCTCTCTAATTCATTACAGCTGCGTGCGTGCGTGTGTGTGTGTCTGTGTGTGTATAACAATGCTTGTGTGATTCATAAGATGGAACCCGCCCCGCTATGAGGGAACTCATTAGACTCCTGTCGTCTCGCCTCCCGGTAGGAAAAATACCTGGCATCTGGGAGTTTATATTCCCTCTTCTTTACAACTCTCTCTCTCTTGCTCTTTATTGCTTCCACGCGCTGTGCCACAAAATCTAAGAGCAATCACCAATCAATCTTGTACACTCACCTAGCCCTCTCTCTGCTGCTAACCACCACCTGCCTTCTCCTGTTTTCCTTCACTGCACACTCAGCCTCCTCTTCAGTCACATTCAAGCACGTCCAAGTATATCCTCTTCCTCCACTTTTGTATTATATCCCATTAAGACTCATCAGGCTCATCACCTCATCCTTCTGTAATCATCTCATTTGTACATTCTTACATCCTCCTTACTTCAACCCAGTCATCTATCACTCTTCTCTGCCTAGTCTCCTCCACCCTTACGGTGTACTTGTATAAAACTCCCAAGTGATTGCTTGTCACAGCTGATTGTGTGACTTTGACACCCCCCCCCCCCCATACCTATAATTTCACTTTGTCACCATGGTGATCCTGTACACCTGTACACGTGGAAGTCACAAGTTTTCATGAAAATCTGCATCACACAATAAAGTGTGCAAAAGAAAAGAACAATCGAGGACAACCAAGGAGGCACTGGAAACACTTTGCTTTTCTTAATCCATGAAATACACTTGGAACTTACAGCCACAAGCGCTAACCTAGAGAGTGCTTATTTTGGGAAATAAGTTGCTTTATGTTCAATGTTTGAAATTATAGAATAAAAAAAAACATAAAAAAAAAACAGCTGAATGTGGGGCAGCAGTTGGTTTACATTATTAGTAAATGTAGAATTTATGAAGAGTACTGAAAACAGGTAATTTCACTTCTTTGGTTTCCACATTAAGAAACGAGTCAGTCATTCAGCAAATGTCAAAAAATTATGTGCTTATGGTCAAGTGAAAAGGCCCCTGCCATAGTGCAGGGTGCCGTGGGACTTGAGGACTCTGGAACCACAGATGGTGGAATCGGTCAGAAGCTTTGGTTTAGGTCCTTGACTGTTTCCCAACCTTGACCAATTTGTTATCAGCCATGATGACAAAGATGCCCTAATATTCAAGTATTTATTTGAACTCATAGCATTTGCTTTTGTGTCTTCACTTTAAGGGAGAAATGTCTTTTTAAGACAATCAGTTCAGTAGATTATTAGCACTTTTACAAATGATATATTTTAGTTCTTTGATTCAAATTTTCATCTTCTAATAACTTCAATGTTATAGATCACTATAGTGTTTCTGTCATTCACCAGAGAATTCACCAGGTGCCATTGAGTAATCAGTGTATTTGCAAAGAAAGCACTTCTGATGTGCATCTTTTACCATGTGAAAACTTGATCTTTTTCACTATTATTTCACATTAATTCAGGTCTTTCCTGGCACTCTTGGCTAGACAAGAGGTTTGTTGGGTTTCTGAGAATTTGATGTAGTATTTGTTTGTATGTACTGAGCCTTTTACAGAATAGCAATTTGCAAGTAAAGCAGAGGTAGGTTTTGTGTGGAGGAGTCCAAAAGGCTCTTCTTTTCACAGTGATTTTAGTTAAGAAAAGTTTTTCCCAGAAAGTGTGTGGAATTGTTCCTCTGTATATAAAATTGTTAATATTTAGATGATGACTAACTGCTTCAGCACATTATTGGCACATAAGCAGAAACATTATACTGTTGGACATTGATGTGTTGTGTCTCATCTTTCTGGCTCAACTAAATGGACTTTAATTCGGCCTAATTTTTTCTTCCAAGCCTCTGCCCCTCCAGCTTCTCTCCTCTGTCACCCCCTGCTCCTCAGTGTCCTCTCTGTAGCGACTGTGATCCACAGGGTAATGGTGCTTGTCGTCTGGAGTCTGTTCCATCAATATGTGGCCCCTCTGTCTGGACTCTGTGGGTCATCCTGGGTTTACTCTCTCAGCCACTACTTTCCCATCCACTCACCCTCCTATCTAACGTCCCCTGTCGCTTCCTAATCACATTCCTGTCCCCAACTAAATATATTAATCATCCAAGTCGCCTTCATAGCCAGTTTTAATTATTACTTTGTCTTTCTGCTTGTATATCTGTTTATGCAACACAAAGAAATATTTATACCACAGCAAAAATTTGAAGTGAATCCAAACCAAAAACTGGCCTTTTGTGAAGACATTTTTTTATGGAAATACCAAAGTCCCCAAAGATATCACATCAAAGACAGAATCTTCTATGTCTGCAAACTGCAGAACCCACAAAAAGACCTTTACTGCCTTGTAGTAATCACCTGCAAGCCACACAGGGAGAGGAATAAAGCATGCCAGGCACAAAAGGAGAACTCATAACCATTAAAGTCAGTAAAGTAATTGAATGAAAGGTGAGCTGCTGTTTTAGAGGCTGTGGCGCAGGTATGTGTCCTAACAAGATGGCAGGAAGCGCAGCTTTTTGGTTGTTACAGTAGGTGTTGCATCATTAGATTTTAAGAGCTGATTCAGTGTTTGGATTGGGCTTAGTCAGATGTGAAATGGCAAAGGAGGGGATGCTGTCGTTACGGCAGGCAATTTCATACAATGATGGATTGACAGAAAGCAGACTTTACATTTCACGTCACATCCTCTCAGCTGTGTGTGTCTGTGTGTGTGAGAATAATGAACTGTTTGTGTTTCCTGTATTTGGGTATTTGTGCACTGATGTGGCTCAGTGTGTTGGTGAAGACACTCCGTCAGGCATTTCTATCAGCTGCTAAATGCTTGTCTTCACAGCCCACATGAAAACTATTGCACATCAGTATGCAAGAAAGGGCAATTGTTATGGGAAAGCAGCACAGTTAAAAAATAGGAAAGATCCTTGTACGTGCACAAGCATATGTGTCTGTGTGTGCATTTCTCAGCATGGTCATAGAGAGCAGGTTGTCAGCCACTGTGGCATATGGTGTGCACCCAGGTGATGAGACATTCTCCAGTACAGGCCCTTTTTCCCTGTGTGTGTGTGTGTGTGTGTGTGTGTGTGTGTGTGTGTGTGTGTGTGTGTGTGTGTGTGTGTGCTTCTCTTTTACTCTGATGACCATCTGTGCCCTGCTCTTCAAAGCATTTCTGCAAAGCACCACAGACAAATGAATTATTAAACTGCTTTTCCAGGTGACACCCTAACCATTTGTTACCTCCTCTCTAGTGGGGCAGAGACTCAAGAAAACAATCACTCAGTCATTGCCCATACTCTCCCACCTAATCCCCTATAATCTGTGTGCATCTCTCTGGTTCATCTTTCCTGTTCCCACATACTCATCTTTAACATTCTCTTCTAACTCTAACACTCCTTAGCCTCCATTGTCTGCTTATTCAATGTCCTTCTGTCCTTATTACCCCACTTCCTTTCCTCTCAAATGAGCCCATGCTTAATTTGGAGTCTCTCTCTCTTGCTCTCTTCTTTTTTACTCTCCCTTTCCTTCTCTCTATGTCCAAAAAAGTCCATCTTTTTCCCAGCTCCAGCCTCAGGGACTGCGACCGCTTGAGGAATCCAATAAGGTTGATTAAGTGATGACAGTATAATTACAGCGATGGCACAGGCATAATCAATCTCTTGTTTCCTGAATAGGATAAATGAGCCGACCCGGACAGTCATCATATGGGAGATAACTTCCCTCTGCGCATACTCAAAAGAAGGCTGAGAAACTACCTGAAAGAATCAAATTTGAAGAAAGACATGGCCTTTTCCTTAAATATGTTCTTATGTATAATTACAGAGCAATATCAAAAATAAAGTCTTCCAAGGCACTGATGACCTGGGTCGGCTCCATTGACATAGTGAACCAGAATCTCTAACATGACATATTTGTTTGAACTTTTACTTTTTTCACTACTTGATTTAAAAAAAAAAAAAAGGTGCTGAATATAAACATCTGTGTGTCAGTGAAGTTGACCTGTAAAGGTGAAATCTCTGCACCTGTGTCTTTCATGAGTATTCTCTCTCTAAGAAATGAAGGCTCAACCACACAATGCTATTCATCATGAACTGAACCTTGAAAATATTCTTGTTCTTCTGAGCCAATGAGACTTGCGGCAGATCAGAGAAGTACGGCTTAATGCAAAAGTCTGATGTGTAAAATGGTCCCCAGCCACTCTAATTTTGATTTCAAAGTCAGCACAGTAGGTCCTTTCCCTAGATGTCCTTTTGTGTGCCAGACCTATACAAAGCTAAGGCGTACCTTTCAGTATTTAAATAAATAAAGTAATCATAGTGTGATTACCTAACCTCTCCAAACACCAAGAAGCGCTGCTTGCAGATAGATAACTCTTTGGTTGGTAGACTTTAAAACTGTTTCAATCTTCTGCCTGGCATGTTTGGAACTCAGCTCTGCAGTTCTTCAGGCCTTTGGCCCTCTGTGGGTCATGACACACTACTTTGTAGCATCATGGTTTTACAGAGTGCACTTGAAGTTTGTTTGGTTTTTCTTCCTCAGGGCAGAGAACAAAGTGCTTCCTGCTTGTTGGTGTCTCTGTCTTGTCCTGATGATCGTAGGAGCTCACATAAATCTCAGCAAAACCTTAATCAGGCCGATTGACTCTTTTCACAAACCTTCACCCGTGTTTTTGAATGACACAGCAATTTGAACCATGAATAGTGGCGCCGCACGAGTCTAAAAATTCATATTGTGATCTTTTTGGCAAATCTTGTACTGAATAGACATGTTCTAATTACTGTACACGCAGAGATGATCATTTTTGGCCAGTGTCTCTGTACCACCACAATGGTTATGCTGATATCAATGCAGAATATTGTTGCAGCTGTTGAGTCTTTTTGTATTGCATATTCTCTCGATTATCTCTCTGATTAATTGAATTCCTATTGCCTGATGCTACGGCTGATGATCCATGCACACACTGAAAAAATGGCCTCATGGGGGTTGTGGACTTTTAATGAGTGTAGCTTTTACATTATGCATGATCATTTCATGTTGATCATGATTTGGTCCTTCAACTTTTACACATTCATAATTATATTATTGTGACTTACAACTTCCTCCCCAAACCACACCCGCTGGCTGTGTCGTGGAGCATTTTTAAACAGCCAAGTTATCAGCCTTCTTTTAATTTCACAGTAGAGGTGTTACCTCCATGTCTACCTTATGTTGTAAATAATTCACCGTGTTTGCCAGTGCCACACCACGGAGAGATTACCGCGGAGAGACTCGACACTTTGAGTTTGTTGCGTCATGAGGGACTCTGAGTCGGTGCTCAGCCAGAAGTTGGTAAGAAGTTGTGATTGATTGAGACAATAAAGTTTAACATTACATTAAGTTAAATATTTTAGCTGGTCTTGTACTGATTCTGAATCAATGAATTGATCCTTTAACAAATGATACACCTGGTCCGTCTCATTTAGAGCACACACTGTGATAGAGAGACTCTAGTATAGACACCTTATGTTTTAAAGTTTTTTTTTATTTTTAGTTTATTAATTCTACCTATTAATTTATCAAGATACATTAATTTCTTGCAGGAAATTGATGAAAACAGTATTTCTCACAGCAGCTTTCTTTATCTTTTAATCAACAGTGTAATTGACTGTTTCCTAGGTAATGCAGTGCTAGTTTTGATATGCATTGTATGTTAAGCCAGGCCTTTAAAGGATAAAATAACAGCCAAAAGGCTTCAAATGTTGTAGATGAGATGCATAAATGCATTAAGCAAGCATCATTCTTGTGCATATAGGAGTTAGGGTTAGGGTCTATATTTTATGAAAATAAAGTTTTATGTTTTGAACCATAAAGTGTTTGAAGATATTTTTTTTTTATTTATGTATTTATTTGACTTTATTCTCTGACAGATTTGCATTGTTTTGTAGGTGGCACAAGAGAGATGTGGGTTTGATTACAGTCTTTGATCTGCAAAAGTATGGTGTTATTTCATGATGGGAAAAGATAGATAACTTTTAAAGGATCATACATTATTAATTTAGTTATTCATTTGGAAATGTAATAAAAATTAATTCGAAAATTGTCTAAAATAGTGGATCTCCGTTCAATTCCAATAAGGAAAGTTAAATTCATAACAAAATTATAATACGTAAAAAGCATGAAAAAATCATGTAACCATAACATGGCATTCATGAAACATGTAGAAGATTTGGTGGAACCACTTTCAATGATTTTTATGATGTTATGTTATTATGTTTTATTATGTTGCACACCTGTAGTCACTCCAAACCAAGTTGTATATAAAGGCTGACATGGAAGAGCAACTTTCTGTCTCACTGATTACCGGAACGCTTTCTCACGATTGGTCCCCTTCCCGAGGGCTTGATTTGGTATATAACACTTGGGGGCTCTTCCGACATCCTGGAAAGGAATACAGGACAGAAGGTTGTTCTGTCGGCTTAAGGGTGTTGGTTTCATCAGTGCCACTCCTAGCAAGTGTAGACACCTGTGTGCCTGTTGACCAGCCTTGGCATGGCAGCCTTTGACTTGGCTGGGTTTGTGGAGAACCCCACGTTGAGTCAGATTGACAAATGCAGGAAAGTTGAGTTGTTTGTAATAGCGTTTAATAATGGCATATATGTCACTAGCCCTAAGGCTGAGCTCAAAGATATATATATATATATATATATATATATATATATATATATATAGTCAAATAAAGGATATATATAGCCTTTATTTGACAAAGGCATTTTCTCCTTCCTTCTCACTGTTGATTATCCTGAACTGGCAGCTATAGCAACTGCTAGGTCAGAAGTATAAGCTGTGGGGGAAAGTCCCTCTGGTTACGCAGTCCCCTGGCCACGCTGGCTCAAAGGTGTCTGAGCAGCTGCAGTTGATCATGGTGGGCATACTCCAGCTTCCCATGGCACCTGAGGGAGGTAAAGCCACTGACTGCCACATTTTATTCCATCCTATGCCTCCTGTTGAATGAAGGTACTTTTCTCGTTGTCAATTAGGGAAAAAGGCGAAGGAATGGGAGTTTGAGCTCTGTGGAGCGATGGAACTTAAAATGTTGATGTCATTAGCCTGATCAGTTCTCATCCCATTCTTTTCAGTGATGTGCCCTCTCAAACTAACATTGTTGTGCATGATATTGATGTTGGAAATGCTAAGCCTGTTAAACAACAAGCATATTGAATGCATAGTCGTGAAATGTGAGAGAAAATGAAAGAAGTATGCTACGTACTAGATAGCGCTGTATTGTACTTTGACTCGGGGGGACAACCATTGTTCCAGTTCGTTGACGGTGGTCCAGTGATTTGCCACAAATTGAATTCAATGAAAGATGTGCGCAAGTGCTATTTGGATATGGCACTTGGCCATATTGCGATTTTCTGATTGGGCTGACTGTATAGTCCTAACAATGCTATACATACGATGACAATGTTACATTATGCACAATTTCACAGTATATACAATTAGAACAAAGAAAAGAAGTGCACAATGAAGTAGGCAAAATGTTGAGGGCAACAGCTTTTCCCTGTTCAAATGCGTCCTCCACAAGACTCTGCTCTCAATAACAAAGCCTGCAGCACTTTATCCCTCAGGTTTCCAATCGAAAAAACACCTCCATCCAAGAAAAACATCACATTACCATGTTTTTCGGTGAGCAGCAAATGTTAGGGAAACAGCTTAGAACAAATCAGAACAAAACTCGTTAATGTGTAAATGTGCAATTTTCTGGAAGCCTTTGGTTTTCAAACAATGGTAGGATTACTTCTTCTTTATTCATCAGAAAAACATGTAGTCATATAAGAAATTCTCTTCTTGTTATAAGCGAACAGTCTTATTAAACATTTTATTTGAATACATTTACACTGAAAACATAATTTTTTTTATTTAACCCATGGTGCACCAGGTTGCAAGGTGGATGCAGGCAGAGATTGGTGGAGTACTCATAAAAAAAAAAAAAAAAGTTAAATGCTTTTCGACACCTGATGGTGACATGCTCTGACATTTGAAAATGGTCTGGGTGGCACTTTGACTGGATCGCTTCCAAATGTCAAAACCTGATCTAGGATGTCGAAACGTTCCTCTTTACAGGTTATTCCTTTATTCTTTGCCCTTGTTTGTAAAGTTAAGTGTGTTTATACAGGAGAGAATTTTTAAAAAATTTATGAAAGCCTGCTGAGATATGCGAAGCAAGTATCAATGTGAATGACAGGGGAAGCTAATAAACTGGCGGTAGCAAGCTTCTCCACTGGCACTGATTACCTTCAAACTGAATGAGGAGGAATATATGCCTACTTGGCAATGACACTGAAAAATTAGCCAATGATGCCTTTAGCTATGTGGTTCTTGCCTTGCTCTTTCCCCCAAGGAATACTCTGCTGATGGACTTGGCAGACATGTCTACAAATGCAGCATTTACCAAAAAAAAAACTATGTATTGTTGATTTAATTTGGATATATGGAGGAATAAAGATAAAGATGCAACTAATTAATACCATATGTAAATCCAAAGGCATGTGGTGATCGTTTTATCCATTGGACGTCTTAATTCAAGGTGTAAAAAGGCAATAATAGTCACGAACATATATGGTGGCTAAAAGAGAAAGCAGTATGTAGTAACATACTGATGAAATAAATCTGATATAAGTTGTCTGCATATCCTGCTTGATGAGGTTTCCCCACTACCAAACACAGATCAGCTAAGGTAAATGAACAGGCGCAGTGCTTGAATTCCTACAAAAAGAAAAAAAAAAAAAAGGGTTTGAAAATGAACAATCTTTTTAGACAGTTTGATTCCTGTCAGATATTTCTGCGGCCCTGTCTTGATCTTAACTAAACAAGCCCAGATTGAAAAATCTTTTACCTCCCATTTCTTCCTGTTGCAATGTGCACTGTCTTGTTTTCTTGTTGAACTCTAGTAGCAGGTGGCTTGGCATCTGGTCAGCATACTCATAACTGCCAACAAAGCTCATCTCATCACTTCATCTTTCCAGTCCTATGGTCATCATTAGCAAGTGTGTACAGATATGGTGATTTTGCTTGTGAATTTCATTGATAACGCATAATGAAATTTCTTTTTGACCTCCTCAGGTAGAAAAACTGGGCCCCTGAATAAAACTGGTGATACATGAGAGGATCAGATTAACACAATATTCTGAGGTGTGCTTTTATCATGTCTGATCAAATTCAGAAATTCCACACATCAATTAAAACACATCCCAGGTCACATCAAAATTACCACAATACATTTGTCAGGTAAGCCTTGTAGCCTTACTTGCGTCACATTGTTAAAATTAGAATCCCATAATGGCAGAACAAAATTTGTATTGTGTCTTACCATCATGGCTGTCGGCTCCTCCTTTGGTGTGGCGTCAATAAGGAGCTCAAGGGGACCACTTTAGACTCTTCAGTAGCTGCAGAACATCTTGAAGTGGCTTAAAACAGACTGCTACCTGCAGATGTCTCCGCCTTCCCACAACCAGTAGATTGGAGCAGAATTGCCAAACACAGCTTTTTTTTTTTTTCTGAAATAATTTTATTTGAGGATGTGTCTCCTTCTTCCCATTAATTTATACAGTCGAGAAGAACTTGTATGCATGTCTTTAGATTCAAGAATAATCTGGAATAATAATAATTTTGTTCAATTAAGTTGAAATTGTAGTAGGAAGAATGGGCAAGTGTAAGGAAATGAAGAAATGTGGTGGGGGCCAGATTGTGCTGGCAAGACGACTGGGTCAGAGCATCTCCAAAACTACAGCTCTCGTAGTGCTGTGCATCACATAGCTGGGGAAGACACGGCATTACGATACTCTGGAAAGAAGGCAAGCTGGTGGCGGCACTATGATGGGCAGTATTTGGTCTGCATTGTTGCAATAAACACACAATTAGCATTGGATGGCTACAGCTACTAACCCAACCTACAACCCGTATTTCCCAGATAGAAAGGAATATTTTTGTTGATGATGATATTCCAATGAATATTTCATATATCAATCTTTATATGAAATGTTATATAATAAATGCATTAATGTATATACAGTGCAGGCCAAAAGTTTGGACACACCTTCTCATTCAAATGAATAGGAAAGCGTGCCCAAACTTTTGGCCTGTACTGTATATGTGTGTGTTTGTGTGTGTGTATTTATGCATGTATGTGTGTATATGTGTGCATATATATGGAATTACTTTTATTTGGTTTGCTGTCTTCCACTTTATTCAGCCTTTATTCTGCGCAGGTGTTTAACAAATGACTTTCAAACAAACTTACATTTAAAAGCTCAAAATAATTGCTAAATTATCATTTGTGCTTTAGGTCATTATTAAAAATCTCTTTGAGCAGAGACTTAACTCAGAAAGACATAAAATAGCCAAAAATGCTATCCATTTGATGAAACACATCACATGGCAAAATGATTTTAGACTACAAAATGAATAATATCAGTGTTGGTCATTGTTTTCTGGCACCATCAAATGAATATGTCCATTGCTTTTACATTTGAATAACTTCAAAACCTGATCACCTATGGGAATAGCTGGGTTTAATATTAAAAACCCTCATTGCACTCTGAAAGGGTCAGGTGTGCAGGGTGTTTGACACGGGAGCAGAGAGCACCTTTCATCTTGAAAGACTTAGGAAATTCACCGACATAACTCATTGAGACTGTCCCACTGCTTTGAAGGGAAATTAACCAGAGTTAAAAGGCCTTTGTTAAGCCAGACAATCAAATAATTAATGGCGTTTTGGTGAATATTTTAATATCTACAAAGAAACTGAATCTGCCATCTGTTTCATTTTACAAGATGGTGACTAATGACTGAAAATCCATATTTCAACAACAGGATGATTTTGGTTCTAATGGGTGGTGCCAGACATGAAACATATCACACAATTTGTTCCTCATCCTGCTACAATTCAGCACATGCACTCGGGCTCAAATGCGCACTCATCAGATTTCATGTTCGCTCGATTCCTCATTTACTTACCATGTCTTGCTCTCTCTCGTCTGCCTCTCGCACTGCTCTACCATGCCTTGGAAACATCTGTCAATATTGACTTTATTTATTTAATTGACATGGCTCTTGCTGACACTGGGACTTTGCATAAATAATGACGCAATGCTTTGGAAACTCCTCGTGATGAACAGAACAGGGGAGGGTAACGAAAGGGAGTAGCACTCTTTCCTCATTCCTACCCTCCTCCTTTGTCAGTCCATTGGGAGGAGAAGCTTAAGTACTTTGGAGCTGGAGTGTCTGTCTTTCACACATCAAACAATTTGTTTTATCCGGTTCATATTCTCCCCTTCAGACCCCGCATAGCCTGATAGGGCTTTGATGATGAAATGTTGAGGACATCCATGCATTATATCTGAGTTGGCATGCACGAAGGTGTGTGTGTGTGTGTGTGTGTGTGTGTGTGTGTGTGTGTGTACTGGTGTGTCTGGGCGCACACACGTGTGTTTTTTTTGGTGTGTATTTGATCCACGGCAACAATGTCATTTTTGAAGAGCTGCTCCTCAGACATTGATGCCAACAGCCCACCTCCCTCTCACCACCTGTGCTGCTCCTAGAACTGGTATCATCCTTCACTTCTCTCTCCTGCTCACCCCTCCCTATAATTCTTAGAATAAAAGCAATGAAATATAAAAGCAATTAAGAGCAGAGAGGATTTATTTTTTGCTTTTGCAGAATACGTATTATCAAGTAAGGTTTGACCCAGACAGAATAGTAAAATTAGGAAATTAAAATCAATATGTGGTGGTCGATACTGAAACCTAAATAACTGAGAGCAGTACATGATGAAGGGACGTTATCCAACATGAGCATTTTTATCCAATGGAGGTTTTACATGTGCTGCCTGGATTCTTTTGATATGTTTGACTATTCTGTTGTAGTGTGGGTCAGGAGAGTCAGGGATGGTATTTCATTTAAACCAGACTGAGATTCTAGGTTCTATCGTTTTAGACCGAAAACTGTGATTTCAGACAACGCGATTTTGAGATCGTCAAAGTGGCAATTTTTTTTTTTTTTTTTTTTTTGCCCCAGGATTTGTTCTGTCAACTATTTCACACATGTATGACGTCTACCTTACTATCCTGACAAGCTCACCAATCAGAAGCACAATGCTGCACGGGGACTGGTCACATGTCTCCAGTGACCAATCAGTCACTGATTACACTCCAGTCAGTGTAAGCTGTGATCAATTGCTAAAATGGCTTCAGCTGGACCATCGGCAGAGTCGGGGGTTTTAAACCCAAAAAGAAACAGTACTTTGGTGATTTGGGAGTGTTTTGGATTTGAGGTGAGCGACGAACACCAGAAAGGTGCTGTGCAAGACATGTCGGGCAAAAGTTGCCACATCCAGTGGAAACACAAAAAATTTATACAGACACTTAAAAGTCCACCACATGCATTTGCATGATGAGTGCATGGCGAAAAAGTCAAGAGAAACGTCGAGTGAAACTTCTACACAGGCCAAGCAGACAACAATTACAGCTTTGTTTGCCAGTGTAACTCCCTATGATAAAACCAGCCTAAGACACTGGAGATAACAACAGCTGTAACACGCTGTATTACTAAGGACATGGTGCCCGTCAACACAGTCACTAAAGAGTCATTTAAAAGTCTCCTCCGCACGCTGGATAAGCGGTATTTGCTTCCTTCCTGCACATATTTCAATAAGGTTGCCATCCCACAGCTGTACGCTGAATGCAAAGTAAATGTGTCGAAAGAGCTTGAAAAGTATTTTGCCGCAACTACAGATCTGATATGTTGTCAAGCCGAACGACCGAGCCAGTTTCACAGTGCATTTTGTAAATGGAAAAAGGTAGGGCTATTTTATTTTAGTAAGAGTTTATTTTTTATTTTATCATTACTTTTCAGTTACACGTACTGTAAAAAACGTAGACTTCTTAATACAGGGTTGAATTACTGTAACTTTTGTACCACTTATAAGTAAAAATAATGTTTTGTACTTAAGTTAAAATACTGTTTTGTATTGCTTTTAAGTTAAGACATGGCTCTTTTACTTCTAACTGCTGTTGTTCAAGCACTCAATGTATCCTATTGCATGTTTCTTGTTAATAAATAGGACTAAATTTGAAATCAATTCTTGATTTTTGTTTTCATTCTTGCATTAGTTATGGCATTTATTGTTTTCATGTTGCTATCTCGTCTTTTCGTTTTACCAAGCAACTTATTTGAACAAAATACGAGCTTACTGCATACAGTTTCTCAAATATTCATGAGAAAAATTCTACTAAGTTATTTTTGATTTCAGAATTTAATTAAAATAAAACATATTATAAAGAAGAGAAGTTTATACAATAGCAAAGTCTTAAACTAAACACAATAACATTTCTTAGAATCATTTAGAATGTAAATGAATAACTCACATTCCTGACATTATGATCATTGTATTATAAATGCTCCAAGGTGATTTAAGCAGGCCCTATCATTCTCATGCATGTTAGAAATTTAGGTAAGAGGCCTGTTAAAACATTATAATGTCTGCTGGTCTCAAAAAATACAGATCTGCTGCCGCCTAGGTTGTGTAGAAGTGGACGCACCTTACATAATGCCTATGGCAATCGCCCAGCAGCATTTACGCAACAAATGTTCATAATGCCAAACTGTAAAAAAGTGTTGAATTAATTAACACACAATTTTCTAGTACTGATATACAGGACTATTTTTACTTTAAATAAACTAGTGCAGCATGGGCAATGTAAATTCATACTGACTCGAATGCATTCAGGCTAAATGGTGTACTTAAGTAAGCAGTTTTGTGTGAGAGCCTCCTTCATACTGTTGCATTATATCTGTGATCTGTGATCTTGTGTTGGAGTAATACAGTATTTACAAGGTACCTGTTGCACGTGTGTGTATATATATATATATATATATATATATATATATATATATATATATATATACGTAAATGCGTAAAAATTTCCAGTGGTGACATTTCTGCCAGTACTGTTGTGACACAGCTACTTTATTGGGCATTATGGTTAAAAGCCTTACCTTTTCTTCTTCATTGGCTCAGTTGATCTCTCCTCACCTGTACTCTGTACCTGTCTGCATTTTCATCATCAAGGCATGTACATGCTAAACTATCCGTTTAAGAGTGTGGTAGAAAGATGATGGAGCCTGTAGCTGATTATTTTGAAAGACAATTTGAGGAGAAGAATGAGGCTATCTGAGAGGTCACGACTCGGCTGTGACTGATGATGGAAGTGCAGGTGCAGGGAGAGATGAATTCAGCCAGTGAAGAAGTAGTAAAATTTTGTGCTCCGTGGTTGCAGTATGAGGGGCATGATATGATGTGTGGGTATTGAAGGTAATGTGAATTTTCCATTGAAGCAAATCTAAACTTGTTTCCAGGTCAACACAGTTAATGCTTGGAACTCTAAAATTGCACAAGTAAAATGGGGCCTCGAAATCATGTGCTGGTGTGACCAAAAGAAACTTTATAGCACCAGTCTTGTGCTCTTGGTCTCACATTAATTTAGAAATGAACAACATTACACCATTAGCCACCAGGGTTTCTCGTGCATGCGAAACAAGGTGGCCACCTGCAGCAAATGTAAATTAAGACTATGCCTCAGAGTTAAAACGCAGAAAACCAAAAATACGTAGCTGATAATAAATATTTGGTTGCACAAGTTGATATCATGACACATATGCACATTTGCACATAATCAGAACGGTACCATCGCTGCCTCATCCTGAGCCAGGAAAAACAGTTTTTGTATTAATGGAAGAAATTAGAGAGCAGCCAAATAGCTGTGCCCTGCGCCTGTTACACACTGTTCCAAATAAAATAAAAAACAATAGATAAAAGCAAAAACTCATGTCTGCATGACAAAACATTGCCTTATGTTGAAGAAATAAATTATTGAAGTGCACGTTAATGGCAATAGTGAAGTAATTTTTAGTGGCACTCCATAGCAGGATGACATTTTTCCTAAGTTGGAGCACTAACTAGACACAGACAATGAATTTAAAAAGGCCTTCCAAAGGATTTTCGGAAGGAAGATTTTGGTTCTTATGAGAGGTCAACCTGGAACACTGGATCCCACCATTTACAGAATACAAGTTATTAGAGTCTGATCCATTAATCAAGCCTAAGTTATTTTTTCAAGCTTTAAAATTTTACTCCAGTCACAGACAGCCTGCCTTTATACTGATCAGTGTTTGCTCTGGGATTTTTTTCAGAAGTGGCAGCAGGCTCTCTCCTGCAGGGGGGGGGGGGGGGTTGGGGGAGTAAACAAATGGCACTTGACTGCAGATTTAACTTTCACAACCAATTTATTGGCTGGCCAGTTGCAAATGTCTTTTTCCCTTACAACCACTACAACCTATACTCAGCCATATGCAATGTCAAAAAAGTAAAAAAAAAAAAAAAAAAGGTCAGTAAAAGGCTGATGATACATGACGACCGTCATCTTTTCCAGTTGTCTTTCTCTTCTTAGAGAAATATTTGAACAAGTTCATCTGAAAATGCAGTCAGCAGTTAATACATAATGACATGTAGATATTAGCTTAATGCTATCAATTAGTTTACCCAAGTTAGTGCCACTGAGTTGGCTAATAAGTCTACCTTTTCTCAGGTAACATGCTGCCTTATTCCTCACGACTACACTTCTGACTCTGACCTGGTGCCTGATGTGATGTCACTTTAAAGGACTCCCGTCTCCTCCTCTCCCCCCGCTGTTGCGCTCATCATCACACAGGCTGTGCTGTGAAGGTGGAGAGATGTGACAGTAAAAGAAAAAAAATGTGAAGGCATGGTGGGTAAGATTTAATGAATGTATAGAAAACACTGCTGATCATTATGCCCCCAGTCTGTGGAGTTCATCTTTCATAAAGTACAGCGTTCCAAGGGATGCAACAAGTGTGACGATGTGTTTAAATAGACTAGTTTGGCAAAGTCTGCATCAGCTTAATCAGATGTTGGCTTCACTTTCAAATTTGAACTCAACAATTGCCAGTGTATGTGTTGTGACTGTTGGACTTGGCAACATTTTTCGCCTGATGAACAATACAGGCCACAACTTTGCCAAAAAATCTAATGAGAGCAATTCATTTTTGACATTCGGTGTTACAGAGCATGTTGGGAATTGGTGTGACAGTGTTGGTTTAAAACTACTCCCAGACCTAAGAGCACAATCAATCCAGAGTTATCCTCTGGGAACGGTTTTAATCCAGCTGGGGAAATGGTGGCCCGTGTCTGGCACTGGAAATACCATGCTCATATGTCTCAAAGCTATCGCTGTATGAGACACTACATCATGGCCATGAGTCAGACTCTAACTAAACCTGCATGGCCTGAAGCCACTACATGTGTCACCTCACCGGGCTGGAAATATCACAGCACTCTACCCTTGCCACCGCTGTACTTTGGCATGACAAAGAGCCAGTGTTCCAGACGTGCACAACATCGCAAAACGCCCATTGCTGGTCACATCATGGTATTATATTTCGTCACCTATGGATCATCTCTCATGACCACATTTGTCCAGCCCTGTTTCTGTCAAAAGTCCATGATAAAATGCACTTGCTTAGACTATATAGTTCCATTGTAGCTCAGTGATGTTCTCATCCCATCCCCTTTCTGCTCTCCTCCAGTGCTCTTGATCCCTAACACCTTTCCTCTGTCCTCTGTCACTACGCATCTCTATGAGATGTCAGGTGACTATATACAAGATGCAGGAATATACTGTCAGCTGTTTGAAAATGCAATTTACCAGAGCAGTGAAGGAACTGGTTCTCTCCCAGTCTTCTTGTTGAGTGATTTACCCTTTGTGTCAGAGATGGTGTGATAAATGGTCAAGCTGAACAGTTTCGGTACCTTCACTGTCATTATAACAACATAAAAGGGGGGAAAAATTCAATCAATCAATTAAAGCACAGCAAATATTTCTCAGATTGAAAATTCTTTTTTTAAGTAAAATTGTGTTTTTCTGTTTGGCTTTCTTTAATGTGTAATTGTTATGCACATCTGCAGTGGACTGGCGACCTGTCTAGGGTGTACCCCATCCTCACTCAGAGTGAGCCAGAATTGGCTCCAGCACCCCCATGACCCGGAAACGTAAAAAAACAGTAGAAGATGGATGGATGGGTGTTACTGTATGCACATTGACATGGAGAGTGAAAATTCCACGAAGGCAGTTCATATTCAGTGGAGGTCATTATGACTCTGCATCTGGCTGAGTGCTGGCCTGTTTTGAGGACAGAGCTGCTTTCATCAGTGATATTAAAAGGCAAATATAGCTCTGATGAAAATTAAGAGACCATTTCAATTTTTTTTCTTTTCAATCTTAAATCTTTATTAATGAGAAAAAATATAAAAATGACTGCTGTGGTCATCTGTAACCTGTAGCAAATGGGATTTGCTGGATGGTAATAGCCTTCAAAAATAATTGGAATCAAAAATGACTACTGACCATATCAAAGGGATTGGGGGGAAAAAAGACAAGAAGAAGGGTTTGTTCTGGCTGTAGTTACTGATTGAGTCCATCCTTACAGTTTCAAAGACAGAAGTTTATAAGAACAAGGTCAAGCAGCAGACGGGGACAACATAGCGGCAGATCAAGATGACTCTGCACTAGCCGCAGTGACCGCAAGCTCATTTTTCTCACCATCAGTCCGACCAACAAAAAGAATGGAAAATGACAGCTGGGATGAAGTATATGGAAGCATTCCCTGGGGCAAAACTGAAGTGGGGAACTGAAGGTGGGGACCAATCTCCGGACCTTCCCCGGAGAAACAGTCACACTTCTATTGCTCTGTCCCTTTACTTCTGTGCTAGGACTTAAAGCTCTATTTACTAGGGCTGAAAGATCAATTTAACTCTGATCGAAATTGCGATTTCAGACGTGCAATTAGCAAAGGCTGCAATGTAAAAAATCTGTTATAATATCTGCAGCGTGCTCATTATTTGTCCCTGTACACAAGTATTATGGTGATTTATTATTTCCTGCAGGAGATAAAACAATGATTACAGCTTATAGCCTCTTCTGCACACCTTTTTTTTTGCACTTTTAGAGGCAAATGTAGCGTCTAATAGGATGCACATTCCTCCAGCGATACGTTTATGTGCCCTGAGGACTGGACCGCATGAAACTATAGTATAGCAAATTAATCAGGTACAGTTGTCGATTACTCTGGCTACACGATGAACCTCAGCTGTTTGCCTTATCAGTGCAACAATGTGCATTTGTGGGTTGGGCTAGTAATGCTGACACTTATTTTTTATGTTGAGCCTGGTTGGCAAATTTATTCCCAAAAAAAAAAAGTAAGCCCCAAAAACAGTGTTAACTCTTTGGCAAGATACATCATCAAAAAGAATGTGGCTGTCAGTTAAGCTATTGATCCACCCTCTTGCGGCTTTCTGAGATACTCATCTATTTCCAGGAAAGGTTACAGTTTAGATCATGTCATTCTCTGAAAATGCTGTCATCAGGATTTTTTTTTTTTCCTCTGACTTTATTGCTGTTTATAGTAGGTTTAGTTTATAGACATTAATGCAGTAGAATGCTGTTGTGATTTCACTGGAAATTTACATCAAAGGTTCCCAGTGTTCAGTTAACATCTTGTGTTTGAGACAGAATGTATGTTAAATAAGGATTAGAGGAAACTGCTATAAATGTAATGTGCACTGAGCTGATGATAACGTAGAGTTATGTTTCAATGTTAGGTTATGATCAGCATCCATAGTAATTACAATGGGAGCAAAGGAGGAAATAAGGTAACGAAATAATGAATGATGGTAAACAAACACTCTGTTCAAGGCCCTTAATCCAATTATGACCTTTCAAACTAGTTCAAGTTCTTTGACAGAGACTGTTTGACCAAATCAAGTCTGGGAAGTAAGGATGAACTCGGATTAACACCCCACTACACACTACACATGTGGTGAAGCTAGGTGTGAACAAGGCTCAACACTATTATCCTCTCTCTCACACACACACACACATGCATGCACACATTATAAAAAGCCACCTGAACAGCTGCTAATAAATTGTCATCAGCCGCATTCATCAACCTTTGATTCTCCTGGTCTCGCCATAGCAGCCTCATATAATGGGTGCAAATTGCCTCCATTATACAATGTTAGCGAGAGTTAGCTTCGTGTTCCCAGACACAGATTTCATCCCAGTTATAATGCGTACAATTTACACACGAACATGGAACAAAATAACGTTTTGTTCCCAAATCCTGAACACAAGAAGGAATTTGAAATGCAAAGACTTTGAAGGGGTGAGCTGAAAATTCTTTTTTTGTCTTTGAGCGACTTCTTAACACGCATCAAAGTAATGCAGTGATTGAGGGCAAAATGACAAGACAATCTGTGACTTGAGCAATAGCGTTTAAGTGAATCAACTTTAGTGGAGAGATCTCATGCTTGGGCTGATGCAATTTCTTTCATTTGCAGGGGGCTTTTGAACAGGATGCCTCCAAGCAAAGAAAATGCTGTCACTGAAAAACAAAATTGAAAAATCATTTCAGTGACTCTGTGCCAAATTAAAGATCTCCAAACCAGGCCACATGGAATTTAAATGCTAGCGATTTTTCTCCTCTGCAGTTTAAGAAAATCTGTGTGACACCAATCATTGATTCAAGCCTAATGTGTGAAGAAGGAGGAAGCTGTTTGAATGTTGATCAAACACCAGTGTGTATGACTCTAAAGGCAGAGGAGATATATACTTCCACCATCCTCAATCGGTGCCAGGAAAGGGGCTCTTCTCATTACTGCTCCCTGTGATGGGTGTGAGTTTCCCTTCATGGCAGTGAGCTGCCATCTTAAGCTGTCATAGCCCAGAAGATATGGACAAAACTTACCCTTTAATCAGGAAGCATCACATCCCCTTTAATCAAATCAACTGTCCACACCATGCTAGTCCCTTTGCTGTATATACACCATGCACACATGAGGATTACCTCTTCTGCTGTGTATCAAAAACTCTCCCTCATTAAAAAATAAATCCTGGATTCTGAACAGAGTTGGGCATTATTCCAAGGAGGTTAGGGTTAGGGTAGGATAAGTTTATTGAATGGGGCACACGATACCAGTGCTGGACATGTAATGATATAACATCATACTATGACCTCCTGCATACAGTTTCAGTAATACTTAAGGGATTTTCCATCTCTTTGATTGCAGTCTGATCAAATTCGAAAGAATGAACTAAAAAAAAGGGATGAGACAAATTACTCATGATGAATAGTCTCAGAAGTACATTCAGTCCCTTCAAAATGTCACTTAAAATCTGTTTCACCATGGCAACACCCCACAGCACACAAGGATGTTTGTCTGGGTGTATGTATATATGTGTCTACAGGGGAAGGTTTCCTGCTTGTAGATCTTTCTGAAAGATCATGCAAAATCTGTTAAAATAATTATCCATTGGCTTCCATGTCCTTACGTTCATCTTTGCTTTATAAGCACAGCTGTGGGTTTGTCCTCGTTTTCAATTTTAATAAAATGGGTGTGGAAGGGGGCAGCACGACATTGTAGTGGTTGTCGCCCCACAATAAGAAGGTTCGGTTCAAGGGCCGTTCTGTGCGGTGTTTGCATGTTCTCCCCGTGACTCTAAATTGTCCGTAGGTGTGCGTGTGAATGGTTGTTGGTCTCTGTCTGTCTCTGTGTGTTGGCCCTATGATAGACTGGTGACCTGTCACTGAGTGTGAGCTGGGATTGGCTCCAGCACACCCCGCCATCCGTAAACAGAAAAAGCGGTAGAAGATGGATGGATGAATGGGTGTGGAAGGTACATGGTCTTTTGGGCCAGCATCTGCTGCTGCTGTCTATGGCTGTGTGGCAAGCTATACGAAACACTGTGGTTGCTTGAAACATCTTGTTGTTGTGTTGGTGTTGAATTTGAGTATTTGTGTAGACCCTGCAGCTGCTGCACAGATTACATCTCACCAGTTGCTGACCTCAAGCCAAAGATTGGGTTAAAGCTTTATAACCATGGCAAGACCCTAGTCTGCACTCCCACCTTCACAAAGACCCTCTCCAGTCCTACAAGCATTTAAATGATAATTAATACTTAAGCTGCCAATTGTAACGGTAACCCACAAAGAGGAGAAGTCTGCTCTTTGCCCCACTATTTTCTTCCAAAGATGAAATAATCATCCACCCTAGGGCTGAAAGACAGGCAACTTTCAGGCCCCATGAATTACAACTAGCCATGGAAAACACTGTGGCCCCACTCAAGAAGGTGTCAGAAAGTCAAGTGGGTTTTGTGTTATCTCTTCGTACTTTTGGCTGCCTATTAGCATAGCTATTCAGACGGCACGGCCCTTGGCCCACAATGGGAATAGAAAGGAAGCCAATCTCTCTCTCTCTCTCTTACTTCCCTCTTTATGTCTTTCACTCTTGAGTCTTTCTTTCCTCTGGCTCCCTCACTTCTAACTAATCCGCTAAGTCCCACGGGGGGCTTGGAGTCGTTGAGTTTCTGAAGTGGCTTTTTGTCTTTTAGTTTTGTGTTGGTAAGTGGGAAGTCCACCTGCTCTGAAGGATTTCAAGAAGGTTGTGCAAATGGACTTTGTGTGTGTGACTGTGCACATGCACACAGTTCAAGGCGTCTGCGTGCACGTTTTTACCTGTGAGCTACACTGGGAAAGTTGAGTCGCTCAAGTGCTTTGTGAAGTGGAAAAGTGTAAGAGATTTATTTGAGAATGCACACCCAAATGTCCAGTGTGTGTTCTTAAAAGAATCGAACCACAAATGCAGTGCCCCTGAACGTGTGTAATTTCTTTTTTTTTTTATTGCGCAGTGGAAAGTCATCTGCCCTTTATGATGGTTCACAGCAGACAAATGGAATGAGTCACTATTTAAGGATGGATGAATGTAGATTTTATTTTTTTTTTGACTAGGCTGATTCATTTAATGTACCAGGATGGTCTAAAGTTTCAAATGACAGCTAACAATTTATTTTTTTTATTCCATTTAGGAACAGGAAATTATGTTCACCTTTTCTACAGCAGGTGTTTGCAGATGTTTAACGGCATACTTAAGACACCTTATGTAACCACAAGCACCGTACAGTTTGTGTTGTAACAACTTTATCATCCCAGGGAATCTACCAGCATTTCACTTAAACTTCATTTTAATGAAGGGAATCCCAGCATTACAGAAGTTGCTTGAGTCCATTAAAAGGTCTTTGGAGATTAATATTGCCTACATGACAATTGTATAGTGTCTTTTGGGGTGTCTGTAAAAGCTGGAAGCATCATGTTTTTGAGAGGACAATGGGGAAGGAAATAAATTAATATGATGTTGCTACTAGATAGATTTTGATTTTTAAATTGAACTTTTCGTAGTGATCTAAATAAATAAACGTGGAGCTCTAGTGATGGCACTGCTGATCTGCTGCTGTCAAAGGTGTTCACCTTCACTACTGCACCACTGTTACCGTAAGCTGTATCTCTCCACCTAGTTTGCAGGATGCTTGAATATTTTGGTTCCTCCTAATTTGAAATTCATTTAAAAATATTTATTTGCGACAGAAGATTTGTCTAAAATTTCATCATTTTCAAGAACAGCTGCAGGTTTCACCCAGGTTTTTTTTTTTTTTTTTTTTTTTTTTTGGGTGTTTGTGTGTGTCTTTTACCCTAGATGTGTGTTTTAACACTGAAAAATAGGCACAACAACAGATCTTTTGATAATGTGATGCAGGCAGTGTGTTCACTCCAACCTGTTAATATAAATGAAAGCAAGGGTGTCCTGTAGCTGCCACATTCAAGCATCGTCAAGCAACGTCTGTCCAGAGGCACCTGGTGACACTACGCCATCAGTCAAAGTACATTCGTACAGTTTATGTTCTGCCTGTCTACTCTTTCTTTAACATCTACTTTTAAGCAGTTAGATTACCATTATTTAGCAAATAACTGACCAACTGACCAATGATTTACCGATGGTACATCATATATGTGAGCAAACAAACTATACAAACAGCCATTTCATTTCATTTCATTTTTGGGCATATCGATTGGGCCTGTTGCCACAGTAAATGTCCATCTCATCATTAGCTGCGCTACCGTTTCCCTCCAGCTTTGGGCGTCCAACTGACCTACCCAGCAGCCCTCTGCATTCTTCCCGTACAAAGTGTGTTTCACCGTAGCAATATCATATTGATCCTCTCCCCTCACTTTCCTCTCTGCATCTGATGGCTTCTCAATAAGTGCATAGATCCATGATTGATTTCTACATTCGGACATCTCCTTACAGCCATTATGAGAGAATTTGCAGGGGCTATAATAGGATCTGATGGTTGTGAGTGTTCACAAATCACTTTCCCATTGAACCAAAACTGGATTCAGGAGGCTTCAGTTGAGAGTACCACTCTAATCCCATTCTGTTATCTTTTGCACCAATATGGCACTTTAAACCATCGAAATGCTTAGTTTTTGTCTGAGTTACTCAGTTTAAGAAAGTGTTGCTTGCAGTATGTCCTTCCTATGTACTGAAAATTCACACCAGCTGTACCCCTCCCCCTTCGTCTTCTATTCCTGCAGCCTCTTATTCTTTCTTCTAAATCCTCTATTCCACACCATTCCTTCTCCCTCCCTCTGTCCCTCGCTCGCCGATGCCATGACCTTTTTAGAGGCTGCTTAAACAGATTAGCTGTTATTAAGGGCTATGCACCGCTGATGACTCTTTCATGAGGTAGGGCCCTGGTCCTGAGGGGGAAGAAGATTGGAGGGAATAGAGGGGAGGGACTGGATGCAGAGAGAAGGTGGAGAAATGTGGAAGCTCCACACAAACAGGTAGAAATGTAGGCTAGGGGACAGAAAGTTGAAGAGCAGAAGTAATGATAGTGAAAGGGCAATGGGCTTAACCAATAAGTTATTTAGGAGTTATTTGGGGAAGAGGTTCACGGATGGCAGAATGCGAGGAAACTAAGAAATGAAAGCCAAATGTAATGGATAGGTGAGTAGGTGAGAGGGTCATGTGTTAGTGAAATTGAAAGTGGAGATTATGCCTACAGCAGTAAAACTCAAAAACTGCGTGCAAGAAATATAACAAAAACAAACAAAAAAAAAAAAAAAGACTTGTTTTTACACTGTTAGGTCCCTCACACATTACAATATTAATATGTAAATAATTATAATGTGCACTGTTAGTAAAATACCTCCTTAGCATTGGATGATGTTGACAGTTGATACAAGACATCCATTGAATAACAGAGAATTTCAAATGTAAACTGTAATGTACTGTACTATGTTCAGTATTTATTGTGTCCCTGCTCCAGAAACCAGTGAACAGTTGTCATTTTCTGCAGAATTCAAATGTTAAAGTCAACCCCGTCTCCACTGGGAATTAACTGTTAGTTATCCTTTAATGGAAGAATAATTGCTGCCTGAATTATGTTCCCCAGAAATTTTTATTTTGAGTCTGATCATAAGCTAGGTTTTTGGCATTTAAGAATGTGGGTAGCTTGCTGGATGCCAAAATACAACCATGAAAACAAACCGCAAAACTTTATTTGCCACCAGTGTTTTTAGGAAACCAAATACAATACTTGTACAATATATGATTTAAAAAAATGTTTGTACTTTTTATGTCCTTTTCAGGCAGCAGCAGTGAAGATGATGATGGGTAATGATTAGGACATAAGGTTAATGATAATGCAGTGAGTGATTGCACTAGCTGGGAGTCCAGTGTGGGTCCTTGTGCTTGCATGTGCCTCAAGTGTCAATAATTTGCGTCCTGCTGGAAATATTGACTTTTACAGACTATCTGCAATATTAAAAACAGAAATCCTATTCAGTGGTGTTCTTTAGTTAACGTAAGTTGTTGGAGATGAGACAAGGTTATCAAGATCATACAAGATCCTTTATGTGCAAAGTGATAACTAGAGAAATTTTGCTTTATGGATACTTCATTTGCAGTTTACAAATAAAATATGCACAGTTGTTTTACTGATGCATTGAAATTCAAGCAACACAAAAAAATTTACTCCAACTTCCATTTGTTTTGTTTTTTTCTCCACCCATATTCTCTGAAATGCTTCCCATTATGGGTTAACTGTTTTGTGTTATCAAAGACATTCTTATTC
The DNA here is from genome assembly GCF_900963305.1 of Echeneis naucrates. Lineage (NCBI taxonomy): Eukaryota > Metazoa > Chordata > Actinopteri > Carangiformes > Echeneidae > Echeneis > Echeneis naucrates. The sequence goes on from NC_042511.1 coordinate 7,455,130, forward strand.
TGCAACAAAATTGCCTCCTGCTGCTACTACATGTACATGCACACACTCTCCCTATATATTGTGTGAACAGAATCGTTCCATTCAATTCACAGTTTTATTGATCATCAAAAGTAATTAGCCTTATTATGAACAGAGAATGATCCGTGTTAGTTTTCGGATGCATCTGCATGTTATCCGGTGGACCGATGCATATAGTGTCGCTTTTAAAACAAATTTTTTATCCAAATACTCCTGACAACAGATTGTAATAACCATGAAAGTGGCTTCTCATGGTTTCCTCGATTTTGCTTTTTCTCCTGACCCAGCACCATTCATTATTCTGATGCAACAAAAATGGAGGAGGAGGAACTCAAGGTCACATTTCATCAATTGCAGCTGTGTGCCAAAACATATTTCTTCCTTAAAACACCTTGACATTTCCGTTATAGTGTGTTTTTCCTTTTCTCCTGCAGTCGGTCTGTGTGCCTGTGTGTGTCTATATATACCCAAATTTCTCTCTCTCTCTCTCTCTCTCACACACACACACACACACACACATATATAGCTGTGTGTATTTCAAGCCATACGCAAGATACCTTTTGTGTGTCAATGTAATGATGTACAACCTAATAAATTGATGCAGTGTATTGGGTTATTAATGGATCAATAAATTGATATACAGTGTTGTTCATGAGCTCTGTCACGAGTTGTATGTCACTGTTTTATGGACCACATTTATGATGTTTTTGTCTCCATCCATTATATCTCCTCCCACTGGATGCAATTAATATTTTCTGAATTCCAATGAACACTTTTCTATAATCCTTTGTGAGTTCATAATCACTGAGGCTTACCGCAAATGATAATAAGACTGTTAAGAGTCCCTGAACTGACTAAAGCCCTGAAATGTCCAGTGTATGATTTGACAATTTTACCTGTAAACACTGTAATTATCTCCAAAGAGTTGAAGACACAGGGAGAAACCAAAAGCCCTGCAAACATCATTGTGTCACATTTCTAGGTATTAACCAAAAATGAACAAGAAGAAATCAATAGCATTGTTGAAGAAAGAAAAAAGTAAAAATTATAAAGCGCTCCAACTTGTAAAAGTGGTGTTTTTAATTATCTCAGTGCAGAGGGCCTGAGCACAGATTAGAATCAGTCTGTATCCATGGGCGACAGCAAATCTGAAGGAGGCACTGGTCATTGATGTGACAGGCCTTTTGCCAGAGGGGGCAATGCGGCCAGATTTACCCCCTCACTCTGACAACTGTAAAAGGTATTGCACATATTGTTATAATGAGGACCAGACTGGCAGTCCTCTGTGCCCTTCAGTCGGTGCTGGGAGAGGTGGTAGGAGCAAATGCTCATTGGGGGTGAGGTGGATGAATAAACTGAGTTAGAAATATGATCATAAATGAAAGACATCAAAAGTCAAGAAACACTAAAGGTGAGAAAAACGAGGCCTTATGCAAACTGACCATGATGGCTTGTTTTGACAGTCAGTTTTCAAACAAACGAGACAGCATATTCAGTTTATTGTTCAGGCAAGCTGCCTGCCCCCCCTCCCGTTTTGAGGTCTTTGTGATCAGCTAACCCTTTTAAACCGAGCGTTGAGTTACTGTAAATTTACAAATGTTCGCTCTGTCTGAAATAAGAAGTTGCACTTCACAGCCAATCTGCAGTCATTATGGTAATTTCACTTGTGCTGTTACTGAAAGTTGGCGAATCCGTTGTTAACCGTTAATAAATTCCTAGCTGCCAGATATTGAATGTTCTAAGTGGAAAAAATAGGCAAGAGCACTTCCTTGCTGTCTTTTTACTGAACATATATGGTATCAGCATATTTCTAAAGATAGCCAATGTCTGCTTGAACATAGTCAATAAAAGCAACTCCTCAGCATTTTTAAAAACAATTCTTATTTTTATTTTTATTTTTTTTTGCTTTTCCGGTGGATTTGCAGTTTAAAGTTGTCATTTCAATTTTCACCCTGTTTCTGAAAGCTGTGAATCATATCTTTCTACCAATTGTACATTTTTTTCACATATTTTTCATCTCTCCACCATTTTTCAGTTCTGCTTTCTGTTTGTAGATTTTCACAGCAAGCCAGCATGTAGCTTTTTGCTACGTTTATGTGGAGTGTTTGTTGGGACAACGCTGTTATTTATTTACTGGCTGCAGGGCAGGTGCCTAGTACCATGGATGGATTGCAACTCCATGATCCTGTTCTGTTCAGGTAGGGAACAGGTACACGTGGCACTATGCCAAGTTTGCCAAAGATGCAAATTAGAGCAAGGACTGGTGGTATGAGTTGGCTAGGCTTTCAAAAGTTGGCAGTGAGCTGGAGAACAGTGATTGGGCTTTTAACTTCAGTCTTTAAATGTAACGCCAATTCAAATCAAAGGTCGTTCACACGCCAAACTAAGATCTACAATATGCAATCATCAAATGTCTTATGTCTCATTTCTACTACTCATTTTTCATAAGATTGTTAGTGTAGCTTAGCACAAAGACAGGAAGACTGCTATCAACACATAATTATTTACTTTTGGAAAAACACGTGAGATTAAGCATCTCTGATGGTTATTCTCACCTTTGGACAGAGTGGAGCTGGTGACCAATCTGCTTGCTACACAAAGCCAACCTGCTGCTCCCTGTAACATGATTTCCTGCAAAGCCATAAAAGTATTCCCACTCTAACGCTTAGTACTTTTTTTTAGTATCTCATAGGGAAAAGCATAAACAAACCTGTTTCATAAAATTTCAAACAATTTATCAAACCAAAGCTTTTCCATCAATCCAAAACGTATAGGCACGGATGGTTATAAATACAGGAAGGCAATTGGTAACTTAATTGGTAAGTTAAGTCATGTAAAACACTGTTTTGAATAACACTAAGGAGCTCACTATGTATTTGTGTCTCCACAGGATAAATTGGGTCAAGAATCAGCAGGAGCACAAAACTAAAACAAAACGTCAACAAATACGCCCCACAGCTAAGGCCCTGTAAAACTAATGAATGCATTTCAAAATGCATGTCCAGAGCAGAGTCATGCTGCACATTTTAGGAGAGGAAGAATTTAGCACTGACATACTCTAGATTCACAATTGCACAGTATGTTAAGCTGGCAATCTCAGGAGCATGATAATGATCCATAAACCAGAGAACTGTGTGGCTGAAGTAATGTTGTAGAAGAACCTTGCAGGCAAAGCAAAATACAGTAAATACACCATCGTTTTCTTCCAGGAACATTTCTCGCTGGCTTATGCCCAATTTGTCTCAGCACCTGTTGCTCTTTTCTTTTCTATTGTCATTATTTTTCTGCTAATCACTTCCATTTTTATGTTTTATGTTCTGTTCAGATCACTTACAAATGCTTTCACATTTTATACTAAGATAAAATCTGTCAGTTTTATAATGCTACGTATTGACTTCAACACGATTCATTTTTAGAGGGTTTAAAGCCCCCATGGTTTTTCATTAGCACCGGGGGATTGTCTGTATGAGTGAATTTGTATTATTTTTGTCTTATTACATTCACGGTGCACTTGATAATTATGATTCAGCCTTATACCCAGTTTAACACAGCAAATTTTGGCAGCTTAACTGAGTTATACAAGGCAAAATCAAGCAGGTGTAAGTGTGTACTGGCATCTTTGGAGCCATCCTGAAACCAACTTAGACAGCTGACATTAACGTCAGCTTTATGACAAGTCAGTTCAACTCACATCGACATGCTTGTGTACTTCATCTTTAATGCTGGTGCAATGGAAAATGAATTAAGGTAAAATTATTCCTTCTCTTTTGTTCTAAGCAAAGAATGTCCATATACCAACATCAGTAGCTGAAATTGTTTTTTTTGTACATTTTCAAAACTTGTTTTCTAAGCTTGTTCAAGGATGCACAACACCAACAGATTGAAAGTTGGCATCAAAAACCAAACATGGCAAATCCCAAAAAGAGCAGCGTGAATTAATTTTTTGCTTTTACAGTTTTCCCGTTGAAATGTTTTATCATCAAAACTTCTATGAAAGTGATCTCTCAAAAGCAATGTGTATGCAAGACCTAACCAATGTTGTGAATACATTTATCCTTTTGATAAGACACTTGAAGGGCCAGATTCCCTCAAGTTTGTTTACATGAATGTTTAGGTCATCTCTTTTTGTCTCTTTTCTGGCATGTTGCTAAATATTTGGCCATACTACTGCTACCTCTTGTTGGAGTTGCCACTGGCATAAACGTGAATTGAGTCTATCATAGCACTACTGCTAAACACAGCACATTTAAGGGCGACAAAATGGCGTTATTGCGGATATAACGTTTTGCATTAAACCATGTGCATCTAGCTAGAAATGTGACACAAATTTTGACTAGGGTGCTTCTCGATGAAAAGTTGGATCATTTACGTTTTTACAGAACACTTTCTATTTACTCCAAATTTCATTTGAGTGGACTTGTTCTGAGCTGTTTTTGTCTCAGTGTAACATCCTCAAACCCATCCATTCTTAGCCAGTGATGAAAACTGTGGAAAATTGTACAAGTGTTCACATGGCTCGCCATGCTTAAACCCACAGAAACACAATATTTCAGTCACCCATTGTCTATAACTGAGTCTTAAAATAGATGCTAGAGAGAACACAGGGAACATTGGAGGAAAGACATTTAAGGAAAATGTTTGCATTTCGATGATCATGAAAAAATGATGAAACCAAATTTAAAACATCTCGGGGCTACCAAACATATGTAGGTGCACATGTATTTCAATGCATATGTCAACTGCACTGAAAGCAACCAGTAAATATCAACCTGGCACTTTACAGCCACAATGGGTGTCCATAGACTTTATGGAGCAATACTAAGCTACATAAGTGAAATCACTGCATTTCTTGCATCAGCTGAATAAAGCAACAGAAAAGGAAGAGATGTAGAAAATACTGTTACTTGGCAACAAAGCTTTTATTTATGTTCTCTTGTCTACAGTTAGGACATTTGTAGTACCCACCTGCCTGTAACTTCTAGAGTCTGCTCTAAATTCAAATTCTCTGTGGTTTTCTGAACATGAAACCTGCTTCGTTGTCAACGAATAGTGGAAGCCCCACCCACGACTGCTGCCTGTACTGGTTGATACATATTAGACATTGTAGAGACTCGTGCTTGAGCCTCAGTTACAGCCAGATTCATGTTTCCAAGAAAGAGTAGTGCACTGAATCAACTAATATATTGTTTGTTAGCCTGTAATTGGTAGTAGCTGACATAGTGGAGGTATAATCAAACTCTCGCTCTCTAGACTGACAAGTGTATCAAGAGATGTGTCAAAATAAACCTTTAGAGACTTAGTCACAAGCTTGCATGTCAGCCAGTTTCAACAATATTGGCAACTAGCAGATTTGTTAGTCCAGTCTAGTCTTTATTTATGTTTTTTTTTTTTGAAGCCTTTAGTTTGTAGTGGCTGACACAGTGTTGGTGGCTTTTGTAATGCAGACTCGGACTCGCTGTTCTGAAAAGGTTTCAGGTTACTTTGCCCCGCCCATACCAGCAGTATACATTATTGGGTTATAGGACATGAATTTCTAACTGTATGAAACTGTGTTCGGACTGTCGGTGCAGTTTAAGGTGGAATTATTACGTCATTGACTGATCACGTTTTGTCGATAAGTATTGAGCCCCTCTCCTCAACCTCATAACCTCACAAAATTGCAAAGGTTCTGACTAACACACTGTCTGTATGATGCTGATGCTGTGCTGTCCTCAAACAAGTTAAGAGCTTTGAATCGCTGCTCAAGTTTCAATTTTTAACTGATCACAGTGCTGTAGGTGAAGCTGAGATTTCCATCTTCCTGTGCCTGAGACAGAATAAGAGTTGTTGAGATCAGCTACACTAGTAGTATGAAATGCATCTTAAAATGACATTTAAAATGACATTTATTTGAAACTTTTTTCACTTCCTGTTTCTGTGGAAAAGATGACCAAGACAAACACTATCATTCTCTGTTGTTGGGCAAAATAGCCACTTTCCCCATCACTGAATCATACTAAGTAAAATTTTAAATATGCAGTCCTGTCTGATCTCTAGAATTAACTAAGTACATGCTACAAATCTATTTCTTTTTCAAACAGAGGAGTAATTGATGAAAGGATATGAGTATAAAAAGTGATTATATGTGTACATAGCAGCTTGTTACAGATGCTAAAAATACAACCCTACCGTTGGAGTAATTCACATACCTTCTGATGTAGTTTCAATGTCTTTGTAATATGTATGTATTTATTGTCGTGTGCTTGTGAGGCAGAACACAGGTCAACTGGTTTCCCCTACTCTAACAGCAATTTAGACATTTCATGCCTCGCAATAAACCATCTGAGAAGTGAGCTCACAAACTCTCAGTCTCAAGGCAGATAATCAAACCACAAGGTCAGAGTGCTGGTTTCATACTTGACACCATAAGTATCTGTTGATGGCCCTTCATTTGTACACAGATGAAAACAGACGGAGATTCACTGCTAACTGCAACTTTTCGGGCCATGCGGTTTACTTGATAGGTTAAGCCTCTTCCTCTTCTCTTGCCTCATTATTGCCTCATCTTTTTCTTCTCATTCTGTTTTTGTTTTATGTTTAAAACATTGCCTTTCCTCGTAGACTGCTTCTCTCGTTCTCCTCTTGCTCTGTTTTCATAGAGAGACTCGTTTTTGCTCTCACAGTAGTGAGTAGACTTTGATGTGGGCTGACAATGTGACTTGTGCCTCTGCTAAATTTAATCATATTAGCTAGTTAACCATGCCAGTGTGACCCACCAACAAAAACCAAGCTCCCTCTACTCCTCTCTCTCCGTCTCTTGCTCTGTCTCTTTTTGTCTATGATAATCTAGCCTTGGGACTGAGGGGGAGCAGAGAGCAGAGTGCTCTTGGGAGATATAGTCCATGTGAATATATATGTGTGTTTGCAAAAGACAAAATAAAAAAGAATGTAAGTGGTATTGAAATTGCCTAAAAAAAAAAGTTTCCCCTTCACAAATATGGATACTGTTTCCCTAAAAGACTTTCCTTAATCTTCAGTGCTCCTTGAGTTCCTTCTAGTGACTGAAATCTTTTGGTCATTTTTTATATATGGTGGGCGTCTCACTGTGACAGAGGCCTGGATGGCTACAGATGCTACTGAGCTCTCTGACTCAGACAGCTTCTGCCTCTGAAGTCCACAAGGGAGAGAAGACGATTTGTATTAAAAGTTGATGCTGGTGTGTGTGTGTGCACATGTGTGTATATGTGTAAGTCTGCCTGTATATGTCAAAGTGAATGTAGGAGAAAGGACAAGATAGCTCATGATTACAGCTGATAGGTTTATTTGAGGAAGGTCAGGAAGATTTGGTAGTAGAGCAAGACACAAGTAGCTGATTGGGATCATGGCAGAGTGATGATGTGTTTCACAAAAAAACGCTGATATCCACATACTGACAGAGACACAGTTAGGAATTGAGTGTGAAGAAAAATCTGTATGTGTGAGTGATTTGTAACAAAGCAAAAATGAAGAATGGGCAATGCTGTTGGTGTCCTTCCACGTGTCTTCGAGATTGGACATGCCCACTAGTGCTGAGTTGTCAGAAAAAGTCTGTCTGACAGTAGTGAATGCCCCCCATGGCTCACCAGGAGTGTCACTCTGGAGATGTTGTATGTCAGATGGAGTGAATGATAGATTTGAAGGTCAAAAAATAGGCAAATGAATTACAGTTCGGCAAAGAGATGGAATAGATTACGAGTTTGTTACTGAGCACCAGGCAACTTTTACTGCCTGTGATGTTTTTTGTTTTTTTTTTAAGCAGATATTGCATTACTCAGTTTTGTTTTGCATAAACAATGAAATATCCCCTCTCCCTCTATTAGAAGGTAACAAGGAACAGGCTGGTCAGACACGTAACCAAGGACAATCTTGGACTGGAGTTTTCATTTCATTATTACTGTTGTTTTCCCCAGGCAGTCTGTGTTCGATTATTCTGGCCTTGGAGCTTGATCTTTGTCTGATTACTCTAGCTGTTTGGTTTGCCTGCAATCGCAGGCTCGCATAAAGACCCTGTTTTTGTTTTTGGCTGGGGTTTGTCACGGGGCCTTATCTATGTGTAAACATCTCTGTTTGGAGGTTTTCCCCTGGATGGTGACGGTGATGGTGGGGGTTTGTGATGTGTGATTATTGATAGGTTGGAGGCTTGTCTGGGTGTGACAGCTTTTGCTTGGCAGGCAAGCGTTTAGAATAATTTGTGCCCTCCAGAACTGGTGTTTATTTCTGTCAACATTCCAATTACATCAGACCAATCAGTGTGGTCACAGCCCAGTCGTCTCATCTCCACATATCAGCTGTGTCAACATCCACTATCATCCGTGGTTGTCACACTGATTGTCACTCTATCACTCAATCTTTGAGTCGTTAATTACATTTGGATCCCACTGTGAGAAAATAATAAGCCCAACTCTTGTCTGCACTTCATTTTTTTTTTTTTTGCCATTAATTTATGCTTGCAGTGTATTGTTTAAATCCTATAATACATTCACAAATCGGGAAGGAAGTCCACCAACCATATATTTCCAGTGAGCCTGCATTCTTGCAGCTGAATCATGAAGAATTTCGAACAAAGCTTTCATGCCAAGCCATTTTTCCCCCTCAAATTACTTTTGATATGAGTTCTCCTCCAACAGTAATGACCCAGTTTTCTCTGACCATTTCTTTTGTGTGCCAGCTTGATTTTGATTGACTTAATTAGTTTCAGTGTGCCTCGTGAATTTGGTTGATTGTATGGCTCCTGTAAGACAAAACCTCTAATGGAGTCTTCCGTACCATTGATAAAACAATGATGACCATGGCTTTTCTATTTTCTTTTTTATGTCTCACCTGTAAAATTAGTGTTACTACACATCTCTAAAAACATCAAAATCATTACAACAACTTACTTTGGCCATTTGCATTTCCTCTTAGCAGACAGTACTACTCAGAGACACAACATTAAGGTGGAATTTCAGGATTACAAAAGGATTGACATAATTCTACGAGAAGAGGGGAAAGACCAAACTAAACGGTCAAACATGAAAAAGTAGGAGTGGGATAAGAGCAGAGAAAAGCTCCAAAAAGAGCAAAAGCAAAGAAAAACATTATCTCTTAATATAACAAGCGTGTTCGGGAAAGAAGCGGATTGGCGTGAAAGGACAGGAAAAAAACAAAACAAACCAAAAAAACAGTAGGTATTGTTTTAATCCTGTCAGTGGGAACCTTCTAATCCCTTGCTGTGAACATCACAAAAACACGTTGGTGTTTTTGTCTTTTGTTCCCGGGGCTAATCCCTAGTTTGCCAGGCCTCGGGTCTGGGGTGGTACATCGATGACATGGCTGTACAGCCTATGTGTTACACAAACCACAGGACACGTACACAAATACCTGAGCTAACACGCCAAACAGGCAAAACCAGATGAGACTAATGCTGTAGTATAGTTCTATTAAAACGTCATCTCACAGTTGTTTGATTAAGGTACTTTCCGGGGTGTTGTGTGTTTAGCGTTGGGTTTTTCTTGTAATTGTAACACAGTAGCGCAATACTATATACTACTACTTTTGATCTGATTTGAAGGTTAAGATAAGAGGATAAAGAACATTTCAAATCAAGATGATCCTTTTATTTTTATGTCAACAGGGAAGTGAATTGTCTGTCTTATGTATTCAATCCATTTGAGATGCCTGATTAAATAGACAAGGATCACTGCAAGCATTTGTTTCAGTTTTTTCAGTAGAAACTTTCCAACAATACACCTCATGAGCAATCGCAATTTTCAGTGCTGAACTGTCATTCTGTCCAGTAGCCACAGTGCAGTTGGGGTGTCTGTAAAAATAGAGAGGTAAGAAAACACCACTGCTAGTAGGACCGTGTCTTATATTTAACTGTTTTGTTTCTCAAGACGTCTTCACAGATGCCTTTAAATATCTGACTCTCGAGAGAACTGCCAAGATCATTTTTTGTCACAACCTCCACAGGAGGGATTAATCCTAATCATACATCGGCATTGAAGAGAGGTAACCGCACATTGGTTATATTAACTCAACGTAAACAAAGTCATAACAACAATAACATATAGCATTATGTGTGTAAACAAAAGTCTCTTGAGCTGCTAAAAATTCTGGTTTTATTAAAATGTCATTGATGAATTCTAGCAAGAGGAACTTCACTGTCTCATACATTGCATACAGCGAGTTTTGTTTCCAGCTGGTTTTACTGAGAACTCTCAGGGATTTGGGTCATGGGGACATGGCTTTGGACACGGCTTTATTTTGGCTGGATATCAGCCAATAATGATTGGCAGTTTATCAATCCGATCATTCCTAATTGGAGATTATATGCTCATCTTCAGTGTTCCATCACTATTTCATTAAAGTCAAACATATGACCTCACCTCTGACCTGTTTGCTTATTCGGTGGAAAAAATTGTGCACTGCTGTTGGTGCTTTTCGCCGTGTTTAGACCAGACTGAACCCATGTTGTCATATGTCAAGCTGTGCTGAGATCCACAGCAGAGATTTTGTTGCTGATGTTGAGTTTGTTGCATTTTTCAAACCATGGATACTGAAATTTAGAGGGTAAGATAACCGAGTTTATACTGTTTTAATCCAGTATGCCGGTAACTGTTTCATCCCTAGTCAGACTTGTTAAGAGACACAGCTCCCGCTGCTCATATCAGAGTAAATAGCAAAGCTTACGATGATGAACAGTGTTTAGAGATTCTCCTGCTTTTATCCACAAATAAACACCTTTTGGGAGCAAGCACAAATTCTAAATCTCATATTGGTTGCCTGCCCGGGAAAAGAAAACTATAATCATAATGCCATTATAACTCCTTAGGGTCAAGTGATGGTGGCTTTACTCAATGAACACAGATGCACACACACACACACATTCAAAGAGACCTGCATCCATTCCGCTTCCTCTGGAGGATAGTCTGACATCTCCTTGCCTTGCAGCTTAAAGTTATGATGTCAGTGGGTCATAGTGGTTTATGGGATTAAGCCCCTGGAGGAAGTCAGAGGCTCTTTAAAGCCAGGACATAACGGCCTCTAAATTTAATTGAGGTTGCAAGTGGGCGCAGTAACAATGATTGCCTTTATCGTAAAGGCAAGGACGCATTGTGGTGCTATAGTATTACTAATATTAACCACCACCAGATTTATCATTGGATCCATTTGACAGCTGAAGAAAAAAATACAAATTTTCATGACAGAACAATTGTGCAAAATACATGTGCAAGCTTGTTTTTAAAAACACTTGTTGTTTTTTGGAAATCCACGTTACTCCACCAAAAGCCGTAGAGCAGGCTTCTTTTCAATACCTCCATTTGGGGAAAGAGCAGATATAGTATAAATTAACATGGAATCAGTCTATATTGTGACATGGGCGCCTAAACACGGATCTTTGGGAAATCTCTTCAAGCAGTCCAAATCAGCTGGAGCTTAGAGAAAAGTGGTACTGTGCATATTTCTGCCTTGACAAGTGGCTTCAAGTTGGTTCTGCCTCCTGCTGAACATAGGTTCATCGTTTGCCCTTTTGAGGTGCCATTATTCCACTTTCAGTGAAAACTCTACATTTGATTCTGTTTTGTATTTCATCTCCCTGGAAAAAAAAAGTGCAAGGCATATTTTCAATCCTGCGTGTCTGTGTTCTTAGAGAGAGATTAGCATAACTTTACAGCAGGATTTCTGCTTGCTAAGACTTGAATTCTGTCCTAAAATCCCTACATAAGTAGAGCTATTGGCTCTCATCTGTTGGTTTTTGTATATGGGCATTCTTTTTTCTTCCAGAAATTAACTAAATAATTGTAGCAAGATTGTAAGATCAGCAGACAAAAGGGATCACTCATGTTGGTACATTAGGGGACGAGATGTACGGCATGCTGACTTCAGTTATGTCTGTGTTGTGTGTTGTGTGTTGTGTGTGCATGTTTTTTGTGTCGCACCTCTGCCCTGAAAATCATAAAGGTGAATTATTGTATCTGCTGTGTTGGTGACACAGTCCCTGGAGGACTGCATGAGAGAGAGAAATGCATTTTAAAGTCAAACAAGCATCAACCAGCTCAGCTACACTGAAAATCAACATCCCAGGTAGAAAGCAAAGCAGCACAGGCGAGTGCAAGAAAGTGTAGTGGCTAAGTCAACACATGAATTAAATATTTTGTCCAGAAACTCACTGACACAGCACTTTGGAGTGAACAGGTGTTTTTTTTTTTTTTTAAGGGTCAACTTAGTTTCCCTCACTCCAGTCACCTAATGCCCACAGACAGGTATTCGAGTGTTTTCACATCAGTTTCCAATGGCTTTGATGTGATTTTATGCTGGAGGCTACAAATGGTTAAAATAGATTTCGCTCATTGTTCTCACTTTGGAAGGGCACCATGGATCAGGCTCAGTGCTCGTCTGTCATATGTGACATCAGCAGAGATATCTCACTCTGTTCTAATTCTGATGAAAGTTGGAGGAGTGATGCATCTATCTACTCTGAGTTGACATTTGAAAAATTATATCGATAGGCCTAATGGGTATTTAAAGGTCACATTTTCAAACTCAAAGCCCATAGAGTAGTTACTGCTACAGCAGGGCTTCCTTTTGAAAATGGGAAGAAAGAGAGGCAGGGCTGGTTGATAGTTACAGTGTTAAATAGTGCTGACTGAGCTGGTAACAGTGCTTTAAAAACTTGATCACAAAAGAAGGTTTGATGTTAATTGAATATGCAATTAACCACGAACAACGTTTTAAAGCTACCATGTGTGAAATGTTTCTTTGAATTTTATCCTGGTTTAGAATGTCACAACTGTTTGCAGAAAAATGAGATATTGTAGTTATGCAAAAGACCTTGTGCTATCTTTGTATTTTACAGCCTATTGTTGTGTGTCCCATGAGAAATTCATGTTGCTGTCATTTCGCCACTTAGATGCATGAAAATGTCTAAGAAATTTTATGTTGGATAGAAACTGAACATCGGGCATCAATCTATGCCCCCCAAAAGTCTGTCTGTTTCTATACTGGTTGGTTAGATTGGTGCAAAGTTTATTATACAATCACAATTTCAGAACAAAGTATCTTCAAACTGCTATGTTTTTTTTTTCTTTCGCTTTTTGTAAAATCCGCTGATTTCATTTGCATTTTATAGTGATATTGATGCTACCCACCTCATGAACTGAGGTTCCTTTCCTGTACAACAATGTTTATTTTTTATGACCCTGTTGATGCCTTTATTTCACCAAGTTTCAGTTACTGTGAGGTTCTACATTAATATTCAGGTGGTCTGTTTTTATTTATTTATTTTATCATGAGATAAACTTTTTATGTACAGATGATGAAAAGGGGTGTGACTTATAGATGTTTGAAATTTTTATTTATTTTTTATTCAGAGGGCATGCTCAACATTCAACCCCCCAAGAATTACCATTGACTTGGCAGCCTGGACAGTGGGCAAATGCAAGTCAAGGTTTGACTTTTGGATGGTAAAAATAAACAGAAATGGGAAATGCAATGCAATGATCCTTCCACAATGGGGAGTTGGTGGCAGTCAAAATGAATAGCTGATTTTAGAGTACAGAGAAGAAAAAAGAGGCGGGACAAGGGAGGGTGTACTCATGCTGTATATGTACACATTGTTAATCTCTCAAACACACAAATTCAGATGTGCCAGTTTAATGTATGCAATCATGCATAATTGGCCTCTATGCAATGGAACATTATGATCATGTAAGCTTTTGGTTATAGAAAAAAAATTAGAGGGTTCGTTGTAAAAATGTTCTTATCTGGACATGTGTGACTTTGTGTCTGGCTCAGATTTTCCATAAATCGAATTATTTAAGGTCTTTCCTCTCCAAATTCCGTTTATTTCTGATTCTTTACCCTTTCAAACAGCTGTTCACCAAACCAGCTGTGCTTGAATGAACACCTACGTCTGTTAATAAAGATTACACATGCCTACCCAGCATGCTATTACCGTCACAGCAGTTTGAGCCAGCTTTCAATCGGTGCTCTGCTTGTACGGAGCATTTCTATACATTTATGTTTGAGATATCTAGCTGTCACTTTTCCACTGAAAATGATCATGAAAGAAGTAGTTTCCCTTACTTGCAGGGATGCTTTGACAGTTGAAAGGACTGATTATTTCTGGCTTTCGGCTTGAGACAGCATCTTGTACCACTTCACTATAATACAGAGCAGAGTTTTTGATCCAGCTAAGAGCATGACGGTACGTCTTCAGTTGCCCTCTTTTTTTTTTTATTTTTTTATTCCAAAATTAAGTATTCAGACATTCATCATTGTGAATTTATCAATCATCACTTCCTGCTATACCGCACCACTACTCATGGAGCAAATCCTATTTATTCTTTATGAAGTGGCTTTGTTTGCAAAGTCTGCAAAATGTCTGTTTTAATATTATACCACCTTCACCTTGGGGATTTGGTCCATGCTGCTTAATGCTCATGATTTATTCTTTCATCTGATTCTACTCAGTATAACTACCTCATGGTGCAATGCTCCATTGAACCCCCGCACACTTACCATCTGCCTCTGCAGTTGCAACAATACTGCATTACATGCTGGTTGGATAATGACTAAAGAAGAATATTTTAGCCTGTCTAGCACTGTATGCTTGGATCATCTACAGTAGACATATTTGCTGCCTTACATTGTCTGGTAATGCCTTCTATGATCTTGTGATTTAAATTTATAGTCTGTGATGGTAAAGACTTTAATTAGAAACTTAGCGTTAGAAATTCCATTGATTAATAGTTAATTCAATGAATTTTGACAGTGAAATAAGTTATAAATATATATTCAATGGTCTGTTTTGGTTCTTGGTTGTGTTGCTAGGCGGTATGCATCTGCGACACCTGAGCAGGGGGTTTTAACAGTAGGATCAGTGAACAAGCCAACCTTGAGTTCACCTGATTAAATAATGAAGGCTTAAAAAAAGAAAAGCGAGAGAGAGACATGATCATGATACAATTTAAAATTACTTTGGACCCCCTATGTTGATAGAACATCAGTCTGTCCACTCAGTGCTTCATGATCAAATCCTTTCCACTTATTTATTGAGATAAAATCCACATCAGTGAAACCCCAGTCTACGTTTGCACTTATGCCGGCTGCTTCTTGCACATAGCACACATACATGTGAGCACACACAGGCACATACCATGCTGCTGACTGAGTAAAAGGGTCAGACACTTTCATAATGAAATGTTCAGGACATTTTTAATTTGTTGAAAATCTGAATGACCGCTCACAGAAGTTGTAGTAGATTAATTATGAAGAGCTGCCGCTTTTACTGTCAGACAGCATTTACACTACCTTTACCAAGTTTTCATATGATTGTGAGTGGAGCGCCAACTTCTTAATTCTTTTTGGCTGACAGTCTCTTGGGTTGATATATTTGCTCCCCAAGGCAACGGGGGCATGAGGTTTCTTAAAAAGAAGGGGACAGTATGTCATCACTTGGATCAGTTGACTTTAGCTAACTATATTATTGTTAGAGGTGGCTCTGAATTTTTTATCAAATCAGTTTCTGTGATTAAAAAGATACTTTGCATTATACAATGGTGTGTGTACTCAAACTGTTTTTGCTAACTAATTAAACATCTAACTTCCTGTTGATGAAATTTGGATAATGGCAAAAATTGTGATTAGTGATTAGATAATTGGCCAATTGTGGCCTCCACAGAACAGAAAAATGAAATACAAAAATGAGGGAGGTTACATATTTAGTGCAACTTCAGTGACAACATAATCATCTGCAAAAACACCTCTGGTCATTATTCAACACTGTTACTTGGGACAGGCGACTGTGACCATTTTCCTGTTACTTGGCTGGTTGATGGGGGCATACGACCACAGGGTGGTAATTTCATTTTTGTAGAAATCATCTGGAACCCACTTTTTTTTCTTTGAGACAGTTTCACAAAATACCTTATCAAACGAAATGATGCATCACCTTTCTGCATCGCATTGCTTATTATCACTGCAGGATGTCTTTCTTCATTGCTGAAATCCAGACTGTTTTCTTTGTTTCGATGTTTTGCAACTCTTTATGGCAATAACAACCGCAGTGCACATGAATGAATATCTTTCTTCTTTTCAAACCCTCATTGTTCTGTGAGATGCAAATTTTTGCATTTCAATCAGGCATATTGAGGCTGCTGCATCTGTATAATGTAAGTCACATGAGACTGTCACCTGTTTGATCAGACGCCTTCAGATGACATACGGTTTAAAATGTGCTCTGTAGAAGAACAGTCAATTCACAGAGGTTGAGCTTTGCAGTTTAGTCTGTGTGTGTGTGTCTCGGTGCTGTGTTGCAAGTTACTTCTGTTAACAAACTTTATACTAAGGAAAAATGAATTGGATGCGCGGTCCAAATGAGTAAAAAAAAAACAAACAAACAACTCTTTCGCTTTAGATAAAGGAAAGTCTTCACAAAATAAATGTTACCATAGATGACAGATGAGAATAAATCTCACAGCTTTGTGGAGACTAAATGGCTGCATGGAGGTAAAGAACTGGTTTTAGGGTTAGGGTTAAATTTGGGTTGGTCTTGGGTTAGGCAGTGTTGGTTAAGGTGAGGGGTTTAGGAATGCACCATGAGTGGCACGACCCCACAATAATAGGTGAACAAGAGCATTTATGTGTATATGTGTGTTGTCTGAAGCCCACTCAGACGCCTCGCTGTAGACACTGAAGGTCTCTCTTGTTCCTCCCAGTAGCGTTCATTGGGAAATAGCTCCAGGCAACCCCTAGGCTCTGCTTCTCGTTCCTTTATCTTGTGTTTGTTTTTTTGATTGTTTCTGACTGCAAAAACATGTGCATCCTCAATGCAGCTCTGTGTGTGTCTGTGTGCACCCATGTATGTTTGTACGTGTGTGTCTTTCTCCTGGTCTCCCACTCAGTGTTTCATCCTGATTAGTAACTGCTAACTTTAGATGAAAAATACTTGCAGAGAAAAAACAAAAAGAGAGTGAAAAAGGCGGGTTGAGCATGTGGAATTTCAAATGGATTGAGATACTGATGTAACACTATTAGGATTCCTAAAATAGGAAAAAGAGCAAATGAAAAACGAAGAGAAGGCCAAGGATAACAAAACAAAAACAAACAAACAAACAAACAAAAAAAACAAAAACAAAACACAAAAAAAAAACAAAAAAAACAAACAAACTATTTTGGCAAGTGAGGATGAGGGGAAATGAAAAAGCAATGTGGTCAGGAAGGAAAGAGGGAAGACAGGACGAAACAAAGACTGAGAGCAAGGGGGGAAATGTGGAGGAGGAATAAATCAAAATGTAAGAATCACTGCCAGGTGTTTGAACTTTGAGAAAGGCAGCATTTGAGGATAAAGCATGAAGGATAAAGGTTTGTTGGAGCCAAGGGGGATTCTCTTGCTGTCTGCATCTCTGTCTGTCTCGCTTCTCCTCTCTGCTTCTTTCTCTGACTCAGGCAGACTGATTGAGCTTTTACCAACTTCAGTCACATACACATATATGCACACCCGGAGTTCAAGACAAGATGAGACAGTTCTATTACAGGTCTACAGATTGATCTGAAAATGTCTACCAAGGATGTGTCCAGCCGGAGCCTCAACTTTTAAATAATGGCAGCTGAATGAATAATGCATCCAGGTAAAAATGCTCGACTTCATTGATCATAAAATCGAACTACACAATTCTTATTAGTGTGTTCCTCAAGGCCAAATCATCAAATCCTTGAAAATCTGGATATAATGTTTGGAAATCCCACCTGAGAAATCCCTCTGTTCAAAAACTTAAAAACTGTCCGCCAGACACAGTTTGGCATTAGGAATATAAATCTAAATATACTCAGGATTAAAGCAGATTATAAAGAGCAAAGCATTCAAAACATAAAGAATTGATTCGTGCCAGCTCCAGAATCACTTCATATAGCACATTGATATGTTTTTCGATGCTGATGAAAGATGTAAAATTACAATATATGTAATTGGTTTTGAAAAATAGATATCAGCTCTCCATCCTGTGGTTACCTTTGATCAGATCACATGTCAGTGTCTCAGTGTGCAGGCTTCAAGGGAGAAAGAGCAGTGGGAGTTTCAGCAAGTGCAAGAAGTTGACGAATACGGCACAAAACATAACAAGGGCGCATCTCAAACAATGCTCTTTCTCTTTCAGAGAGCTTTCTTTATTGTGTGCGTTCACCAAAGTATACAGGCACTCAAACATGCTCACAGATCTCAGGAGGGAAGTAGGAAAAGCATTAGAGAGCCGTCTCTATTCACTTTCATCTCTCATCTCTTTTTAATACCTCCTCCATTCTGGAGTTTTCTCTTTCCGCTCGAACTCCCTCAGCTGTTATTTTACTAACTTCAAGTGTGTGTGAAGTATATTTCCAATCAATCAGCGAACAGTTTCTGGTCGGGCTGCAAAGACTTAACTACTATCGCTCGCTTCAAGGCATGCACAGGTGCTGTTGGTTTGTACATGGAAGGTCATGTCAGGCCCATGCTCTTGCCTTGTCTTCTCTCCTCTCTTGCTCTGGCGAACACAGCTGGATGCCTCATATCCATTAAGAAGTGCTCAGCAGCTCCATTCCTTTGCTGGGTGTCACAGCACACTGAGCACTGGGCTGCGCGTGTGAGCGCGCATGTACGTATACATACTTTGCTTTTGCGAAGGAGTGTGTGTGTCTGTCTTCTCGGTGTTGGGATGCATGTGTGTGGAAATGTGTGTGCGTGCCCTTCAGACTGCTCACGCTTCATTTGTCTGCTGAATGAGACCAGAATCTCTCACTATTCTCTCGAGAATCCTGCTGAATTCTCTCTCTACTGCGGCCCTGCTTCAGTGAGCACCCTTAATGGTAACCTGAAAAATATGTTTGGCATGTGTACGCACAGATATCAGGGCATTAAAGTAAATTTGTTCAAAAACTATAGGGCGGCATTTATATGTGTGTTCTTTAAGTGTGTGCTGTATTACCAAACTGAGAAGCTCATCCAATGCTCGTATGTACACAAAGTACATCCAAGAGAGTTGAAGGGCAAAAAGGGCCTCAAAGAGGAGGATGCGAGGGCCAATGCTTTGAACTGACAAGGAGAAAAAAATGCATTAATTTCACCTCTTGCTCGCTTTATTTTTCCTTCGAGCCTCTTGCCGCGTCTTTCACACTTGGTAATTTTCCTGCCTCCATCTCGCCTTTCTCATTACCCCTTCGTCATGAATCTGTGAACCTCATTTAACTCTGTCTTTAGTTCATACATGCATGTACGCACACTTAAATACATACACATACGCTCATCCATTTCATTGTCAGAGTTTCACAGTTAGGTCTCTAATCAACTTTTTTTGGGCAGGTTCCTCTCCGGTGAAAATTAAGAATTTGCTCCTACGATACTAGTTTTGATTTGCAAAATATCCACTTTTATCATTCTTCCTCCCCTGCTTTTATGGTCGGAGCAGTCTTCAACTCAAGCTGTGGTGGTTGTGGTGGTGTTATTATGCCAAAATAGGACCCATGCTGGGAAAATTGGCCCAAGTTCAGCGGCAGGATAAATGACCAAAAAGGCCTTATAATAAACACATGTAATGACCTGTGTGTGTGTGTGTGTATGTTTTTTTTTGTGCCTGTTTGTACTTTCCAGTATGTGTTCACTCTTTATGTGTGCTCATCTGTGCGTCTGCGTGTGCTTGATAATGATATTCATGAATTATGCATGTGGTGTGATGCTTTTCATTCAATTTCAGCTCTTATTTTCCCCCAAACAACATTACAGAGGCAGGGTCTCTGGGCATTTGGCTGTAAATAAACTCAAACTAATAGACTTCAACTCAGGGCAACTCCCGTCTGCAAAGCACTCACCAGGGAGTGAGCTTAACAAACTGCCTCCAGGCACTGTTCTCAGGTCAGCTCCCATGAATTACTATTGACTGTCAGGGGCACCAGCGAGGTTAAAGGAAACAGATCTGAAATCAGCACTCTGAGGACAATTGCTCCTGTTCTTAAAAAAAAAAAAAAAAAAAAAAAAAGTTAAAGTTTGAGCTTGAATTATTTACCATTATCAACAAATGTTTTTGTTCTGTGAGCAGAAATGGGTAACTGTTTACTTTGAGATGATTGTGTCTTCTGGGTTTGCACATATAGAGCTGTGAGCATGTGCACAGGTGTGTGTCACAGGGCTGAGGTTGCATGTTCTACTTTCTGTGAAGCGTTTGGTGGAGTAGGGGAGGGGAGGTTTGTTGCCATACATGACTGCCCATATCTCCCTTGTCTATGATCTACGACCTTGTCCTCTCTCATCACTCGTTGCTTGTGACTGTGCTGTGGCTCAGAGCGGTACCCCTCTTTCTCTTGCTCGCTTCCCTCTCTCTGCCTCTCTCTCACTCTTACTCTGTCCGTTGTGCTCTGTTGCTCATCAAGGGCTCCGAGCTCCCCCGTTTAGTGCCTGGGGTACCCTGCTCTGCACTTGTGACATTGAAGGTATGTGTGTGTGGACGTGGTTGTGCATGAACGTGCATGTGTATGGATGTGATTTAGGACATTTGAGGGGAGTCAGTCATATGATTTAGCAGAAGATGGTCACCTGCAGCTTTGCTTAAAGCAATGGCATACCATACGTGATGACCACTATAGTTCACCACACTATCTCTTTTTAGATTAGTATTAAGCACAATATACATTAGATGCTGAGCCGAATAGTTTTTTCAAATATGTTCAAAAAATAAGCTATTGGACAAATGGAAATGTTGCCCTGAAGATGATACCAAAGTAAGTTACAGTTCATCCTGTTAAGAACATTTTTATCCTTTTTGCCCTCTGGCAACGCAGGGGCGAAAAAGTAATTCGTCTTCTGGAGTCCATTAAGTATCAACTTGAATGACAGTTCAACCGTAGTTATAGACATGATTCAGTCTGGATTAAGAAGGGGTGGACAATGTCACCAGCCTTAAAACCATGCAGCCAGCGTGGATTTAAAACAAAAACGGGGGGGGGGGTCAATTCTGACATTTAATTTAAAATGACATGTACAACTAGGCCGTCTTTTGTCTTTTTTTTCCCCAACACTGAATGCAAACAAAAAGCAGAATCCTCATTAATGCCAGCAGCTGAATACCATATGCATGGCATTCATACCAGCATAATTACAATATGTACTCTATGCAGTGACCATTTGTGAGCTCAGTGTACAAATAATACAAAGGCACCAGTTTCTATAATGAAGCTAGATAACACATGGAAGGGATCAGATTTTCATGAATCATTTATCAGAGCTACTGTGAGTGTATTCAGACAGAGAAAGCAGTTGTAACTTCACTTGTCTCTTGTCGAGGACATCACTTTGCCACTGGCAGTAGTGTCAAGGGTGTCTCTACAGTGAATAGTAGTTTTTTTTTTTGTATTTAATCACAGAGAAGAACACATACTTTTGTCTTTTGCAGGGTGCTTTGTGGTGTGTGTGTGTATATGTTGAGGCATAGCACTCTGAGGCCTTGTGTTTCTTGACCCATAGTAAATCTGTGTTTGTCACTGTATCTTGGAGACATGATTGTAGTGAGCTTCTTATTTACTCATTTTCTGTGCAGATGTGGCTGAGAGAATATTTACAGGTTAATACAGAACCATGTTGACATATTAGTAAAAAGCGATAAACCAAATAAAACCTGTCAACAAATTGATCTTCGTCATATTGGTAAATACTCATCCCAATGCATCTTCCATAAACAGGGCCCTTAAAGAAACACTACCTACTAACAATATTCAACACTCACTCGAAGCAAAACTGACATTACCAAATGTCAACTTGAGCAGCTTGTGCCAGATTGGAATGCAGTGCCCCCTTGTTCTTGGTCATTTTGAATTCACTGAAGACAACAGAAAATAAAAAGTCCTGCAAACACAGTAGAAAGTGGTGCTTAATACTGTGAGTGTTGACCCACTAAAAAAGAGGGATGGATGATAAATTTTCCATTAATTGGGATCGAGGTGGAAATGGTAAATTATTGTGATATTGATTTTAAGTCATACTGCCCAGCCTGAAAGTGTTATTAATGAGAGCCTTAAAAGAAGTTAGCCACCAGAAAAGTGAAAAATCTTGTAAAGATAATTGGTGCTGTGTAAATTTTATTCACATTCAAAACAGTGTTAATGATATAAAATGGCACTAATCAGGGTTTCACCAAAACTTTACTAGAAGTTGAACATTGCAGACATAGTTTGGTTTTAATTGCTTTTTAAAGCTAACCGTGTTGCCTATTTACATATTCAACAGACATGAGGAAGGATTCATATTCATTTGGAGTAATTTTTTAGTACCTTTTAAGTCAAAGTACAAAACATCACAAGCACCAATAACCATTTGAAAGTGTAAGGTACACTCCAGGCCTGAAGGGGCAACAGCAACACCCAGAAGTGGAACCAAAGATCTCCACCAATGCTCCCAAAGGGACCATAATCAGATGTACACCTTCTCCTAGATCATGGCACAAAATGTTTGGCTCTAAGATCATTCAACCTCTTGATTTGCCCCTTACAAGAAGTGAAACACAGTTGGGGTTTGATCCATGAAGACGCAACTGGTAGGAAAAATGAATGGTGGAAATGCTTGGGTCAATTATTTTTAATAAGAATTCTTAGTTCAAGTTTAATTTCATTCATGTTCACTGAAAAGTAACTTGGAAAGTTTATTTTATTGGTGGCAATTTACTGTACTGTGAAAATGACTTTTTTACTTAATCAAAGGAAAAGACATGTTTATAAAACACTAATGTGTACCTATTTCTGTTTGTTTAAGGTTATTCAGTTGACTATTCTAGCCATCTATTCCTGTTCAACCTTTCTACTATTCTACTGCTTGATTCACTGCAAACCATTCTGAACCAGACTCATCAATAAGAAAATTGTTCATATGTCCTTCATACGTTTGAACAACCCTTTTCCAAGTATGGGCGAGGCTGTGAATTGAAACGCCCACAGAACTTGACAGTACCTCATCGACATTAACCATTCACCCTCTCCCTCACACTGTTTTTGTCTTAGGTCTGCCAACTCAGTACTCAAGTACTGTCATTCTGGTCTTCCAGTAGTGCCCCACTCTCTTTTCGATAGTGTCTGCATCGTCTGTGTCTAGATCAGTTCAGGTATTCAGTGGGTTTGTCTCAGTGTCTCAGCTGAAAACAATTTCTTTTGTTACTGAGAACACAGTCAATAAGAATATAAATGTGCAAATCAGCTAGGCCTGGCTCGTATTGGCTGATGTTAACTTCCACATAGACATGTCGGTATTGGCATAAATGTTGGCCCGCTGACAAAAAAGTAATAGGGATATAAAAATGCCAGTTAAATTGTAGATCATTTAGAAACAGCATCTCCGTTACATATAGTTTGCCTAGTAGAGGCCTGACTGAGCTCATATTTTAACTGCAACTACAATAAATCTTTTATAACATATTAAATTAAAGCATCCTCATCATTGTATTTTCTTTATGAAGTAAAGTCTTAGTTTGGCCATCATCATTAAACTTCAGAACATCCTAAGCCTCAGGCCATGAAGCCAAAACAATGAGTTATAAGAAGAAAAAGAAAACAAACAAACAAACAAAACAAAAAAAGCAGGCCCTTCTCTTCTCTTCTCTTCATCACAACAAATGGCCCTGTTCACATAACACATTATTTGAAACTGGGTTAATTAAAAAATATTGATTAGTTTAGCTGTAGGGCTTTTGCATTTGCAGTAAGTGTGAACATTTAGACTCTGATACTGCCCAATCAGCATTAATTAGAATTTGACAAATTAGTTCAATTGTTATTTGTTTAAATTAACGTTCACACCAAAAGGCATCTATGGTTGTAGGGATTTCCTGCATTTTACCTGCCTCATGAAAACTGGCTTTGTTAATTTAATGGGTTAGTCCATTTTTCCCTGGGAAGAGGAAATAGTAATGTTTCCAGCTGAAGTATAAATTATCATCTGTGCTTCTAATCAGCTCCCATCCTCTATCCTCCTGAATTTGTACCAGCAAATTGAACAGCTGGAGAAAAAATTATGGCAAATGAGAAATTATTTTGTGTTGGGCGCTGTTTCTGAGTTCCTTCTCTTCTTCAGGTGTCCAGAATAGTCTGCTGATGATGTGTAATTCAGGAAGTGTTATGACTCACTGTCAGCCCTAGGGGTTACGCTATTATGGTTCCCAAGTGAAAAACTACTCTCACACCGTTATTCTACCCCTGAACAATATGCATAATACCCAGAGTAAGCCATTTCATTAATTCTGAATTGTTTTTGGAATAGAACGGTATCGCTTGGAGAGCCTAACCAAAGCAAATAGGAGATGTTGTTATTAAATTCTAATGCATAGAAAGCGTTACCACAGGTAAAACTAAGATTTATGACGGTAAGCTGCTGCATGTTCAAAACAAATCTGACAAATTCAATCCTGATTCCGATTGCTTTTTGTTTCCTTTTAAAACTTTGCATCTGTTTTGATGACAGCTCGATTACCCTATTCAGCAAAATCTTTACCCAAGCACAAAGAATTCCTCTCATCTCGCAACAATATTTACCTTAACTCTGCCTATTTATGTATGATATTCAACTCATGCATCTGGGAGATTAAGGTCCCAAATATAGCCCCATTGCAATATTGATCCTATCGATCACGTCTTGGAGTCCAACAGCCAATAATAAAGGGGAAAGCATTCCACAAGGCCTTCCTACTAACTTTATTTGCAGGGAAAACTATTCTGGTCTATTTGTCAGGATCGACTTGAAAGACAAGAGATTACACAAGGGAGATCTATAAACAGAGTTCAAGTTTCCTTTGAGGTTTTTATAAACTATAAAGCATGTCGCCGAATCCTCTTATGTCTGCAGTGAGTGGCAGAATCTTGCAGCATCAATCAAAATAATGAATCTGTATTAAATCCAGACGTCCCTCCAGTTGACATCCATTTTCTAAAATACATATTCCTCTGTCACAGTAAGAAAGGAGAAGGCAGTGAGAAAGGGGAGAGAAGCTAAAAAATGAGTCATGTGAGCAAGAGGAGGAAGCACTGGCCAGTTGATCATTGTCAGATGTTGACAGTAGGTATAGTGTATCCCTGTATATGAATAGGTATGAGTTCTGCCATCAATCAACGGGGCAAGTCAGATGAGAATCTAGTGAGAGGTTACCTCGGTCCCACCACAGTGACTTTCTGCATCAAGCGATTCATCAACTTTAATTTATCGCTCTGCTACTTTTCTTTTGTGCTTTTGTATCTTCCAACAATAGTTTGAGGTCTTGGCTTTGACTTAGCGATTAAACTACAGCACTTCGAGCTGCTTGGACATTTTTATTATTCCCCATATTTATTCCCCTCTAATTTACCAACCTTTAATCCAAAATAAATGATTACAGGGTAAGTGGGGCTTTGCAGGCTTAGTTGCATTTGCTTATACACACATCCAAAACTTTTGGAGAAACGTGAAATCTCCCCTGCTAGGAATAAAACGTAAAGCACAACGGTATACAGCATCCAAATTGTCTAGGCACTATTGCCAAAATGAAGTGTTTCCTAGCCAAGAGAGGAAATGAGGAATCACGATGTTGCTTGGAAAAGCTTTCAATGTGTAATTTAAATGACAAGATCTCAGCAAAAACAGTACCCAAAGAAAGTATTTGTTTAATGAGTTTATTAAATATTGCATCAAGTCGATAGCTTAGACAATAACTACATCTTTGATGCTATACTATTTTTTAAATCAATTTAAAACTGCCAAAGACATATCTATGTCCTATCAAAATGAAAAATGTTTTCCTGAGGCTGAAATGAATAAATTTAGAATAAACTGAAATTTAAATACATTTCTTTAAATCATTGTAGAAAATACTACTAGAATATAGGAAGAAATGCATAAAAAAAACCCCAAACATTTATTTATGCCCTCGCATCTGCTGCACACGCATGTACCAGTGGCACTCAGCTGCATCTGGAGACAGTGTGCACATTAATATCAAGATCTGCCGCTCTGTTGAGATTTTAAATGAATTGTTGTCATTATGATATTCAATTCAAACAGCAACAGACACAACGCCTCCCCACAAAAAAAAAACAAAAAAAAACAACAACAACAAACAAAGTCATTAGTCGTGGATGTGATGTAAATGCTCTTACAGAGATCAGTTTGGCTTGTGAACCATGCTGGACAGTGGCTGGCAGCACTTGAGCATCTGGTGGTTACACTGTTTAGATTTATCACACTGCATTAGAACAGCTTATTTGTTATTTTTTTGGTTAACCTTAAGGCTGACAATTTACAAAATGAAAAAAAAAATTGCAAAAATTTGCATTCACAATATTTGGGGTGACATAGACCCCTCTACATCTCTCAGACTAGACCAGACTAGACGAGAGACTGGACCCCGGCCTTTTTTCCGGAATAAAAAGGAATACATCTGTCGGGAAAATTCTCTGAGGGGGTCACTAATGATGCACGCCCTCCACCAGTGAAGCGGCCGTCTGAGTGCTAACTGCTAAGTCAAACGAGAATCACTCACTGAGCTCAACACAAAGCGGTTGACTATCATGTACTTCAATGGAGATTTCAGTAATCGGTGGAAAACCAAAGAGCACGGGGAGAGAAGGATTTGATATTCCCACCAAAGTTGTGGAACATATGTTTCATTGTTTTATTATGTTTTTGCTTAAATGTGTGGAAGCATTAAAGTTTTCACTGAAGAAATTCAATCTATTTCATTACTTGAAACACTGTCTCAAACTAAGAAACACTACTGTTAATACAGCCATCAACATGAAATACACAATTAAAAGTATAACTACAACCTGTCCAGGCTGTACTCCACCCTCACCCAGAACTTTGGCTGGCTCCTGTGTCCCTGACGAGTAAGAGGTAGAAAATGAGAGCGAAAACACATTTATAAGTGCAGTCTCAAAACAGTCTAAACAGAAGACAATATATTTTCTTTAAAAAAAAAAACAAAACAAACACCCAGAAACTAAAAAAAAAAACCCAGAAACAAACTGAAAAACATTACCATCCATTGAGGAATATATCGGCAATAATAAAACAAAAAGAATCAAACATAAAACCATATCAAATCAAACCAAATCAAACCAGACTGGAGTAGTTCTCAGCTGGGAAACCACAAATCCAAACCTTAACTGTATTAAAATACACAGCAAATCCTTCTAGTCAAGAAAATGGTGAGTGGATATCAGAAGAGAAATTGTATACCTGCTCACATATTGTTAGGTGCAATTTCCTCAGCTATGGCTTTGTAAATATATCCTGTGTGTAGTTGCTTACTATTTCTTCATCTTTCTCATTTCCTTTGAGACCTTCTAAAGCAGCATTTGATATCACATTAAATGTTCCCCCATCAACATACACACACACAAAAAACAAAGTTAACAAATACTCTGATGCTAATTTTCTTGTCTAGCCCAAGAACATTGAGCAAAGGCCCTTCTCATGCACGTGCATGAGCACTTTTAAAACACATTCTTAATAGTCTTCAGTGTATAGATATCTAGAAACCATTGTTTTCCAGGAAGACAACATTTCTAAATCTTTTTTTCTCTTATGTTAAAATTTGTATAAATTCTGTGATCTGCATGCTTTGGCATAATTCACCACTTTGCCTGATGTCTCTGCGATACCAAAAAAAAAAAAGGGAATGACGAGGGGAAGTGTCCTCACTGGGTGTGATTATTGCCACTCCAGTTAAAACAGTTATTGTACCTGCTAGCTGTTGAGTTAACGTTTACTTTGAACAAAACAGGGTTGTTTTCCTGTCGTCCGTCAGTGGTGTCCTCTTTGGATCTGCTCCTACAGATGAAAGTAGTATACTTGAGCAGCACAACAAGGAAAAATGTCTTTTCAAATACTCAACAAAACAATGAATCAATGCAATATTCTTGAATGGGAAAAGGAAGTACTTATTGAGATTCAAGCATTGGCAGCTACAATTTTGCCTCATTGAGCATAAATAACATAATAACATCTTTTAGGCAGTTTACTTGTCCAACTCCCTCATGCTGAAGTTTGTGAAAACTCTCATCTCACAAAATTCTTTTAGCTTTAAGATATGTAGTGGTGTTTGTGGTTTTACTATTTCTTATCCTCTCACAATATCTCACAGACTTTAATACTAATCAGTGTATCTAAATACTGGCCTTTACAAGGCCACTTCCTTGACTTCTTTGTGGGTGATTCCTTGGTGGAGCTGCTCGTGTTTTTATGTCCACTATTTTAAGTTCTACCGTCCATTCAAATGCAGCTTTCGGACAGATGGTCTCACATCTTCAAGCAGTCTTTAATATGATGCCAAGTTCATTGTTGCATCATTGACACCAAGCTGCCCAGTTCCTTACGCAGCAAAGTAAACTCCAACTAGAATATTTCCAACACATCAGCAGCCAGTTGGCCCAGCTACCCTATCTTTGTCTCTGCAGAGCATGTTATTACTTAAAGTCTGTTCTTTGTGGTCACAGGCAAACTGTAGTGTTGTTCTAGTGTATCCGCCAAGGCACAGCAAATTTGACTTCTTGTAGTTGCATACACTTTGATACAAACAATTTCTGTAGTAAAGTTACCTGCAGACCTTTACATTTTTTTATCTTTAAATTGTGAGATATTTTCATGTTTTGTTTTGTTTAGTTTTTTTTTTTTTTTTTTTTTTTAATCACAAAGTCCGCCTAAGGCAGGGACAGATATTTTGACAGTCTGAAATTAATGCCACTTAGTTATCAGGAGCAAAAACAGGACTGTGGCAGGCATCAATTAGACAACAATTAGATCTAACTATAAAGCAGGAATCTCTCTGTTGTCTTTACTTTGTTATTATTGTCCACAGACAAACAGTATTTAGGATTTGGGATGATTTACAGTTGCTTCATGAAGGTTAACTTTGTTGGGGTGTTTACCTTTTACAGGGGCAACATGCCTTTCCCTCATCGAGACCACCTGGTTTTGAACTCTGCAGCAGCTGAGTTTGCCTGCACTACCTCTTTTCTTTTTGACATCTTCATATACACTCCAGACTTTCATCTGTTCCACCAGCAGACTGTGAAGGACAATAGTTGACCTCAGCCTTTCTAGCTTTCTTTAAATTTTTGCCTGGGAGGCATTCCTCACTGGATTTGTTTTTCAAAGCATTTACAGTCACTTCAGGACAGCCAGCGTTTCACATCTTTGTCCCGCAATTAGCAATTTTTTATTCCAGGCTAATTATTCAGCCATAGTGGCAGATGGCTCTTGCAAACAGGGAAATATTTTGATTAGTGCCCCCGCAACATCATCTGTTTTCTAATTTTGTGAATATGCCTGTACACTGGAAAACTCCTCAGCTAGCATCTCCAAGATGTCAGACTTTACCCCGGAGTGATCCTCAGTCCAGTTCCAGTTTCTATGAAGCCTTATTTCCACACTGAGGCTGCACCTTTATGGAAAGAAAGGAATGCTGAATTCACATGGCCATGCACATGCTCTGTACTTGCTGTCTGAAAGTAGCAGAATGATAGAGTTATCCGAGTCTGAAGAGGACATTGAGGATACACTGTGAGGTGCCTGAATACTCATTGGACTTCCAGATGACTCTGCACTGCTTGGAGCATTCACCTTTAAAGACGAGGGACTCATATCCGCAGAATTTAACACAAGTTTAATCATACTAAGTTCCCTCTCCCGATGTGACATCAACTCATTAAAATCAAGATTCTTATAGTGTATATTAACTGACAATTTTGGATGTGACTTTTCATCAAGCTAGTCAAAAATGTATTCATTCCTTAACATGCACATTTCCACTATAGATAGCTACATAATTTACTCTAGTTATATGTGCGAGAGCAGGATACCTTCTATCAGAGGTTTCTCTGTAGGATAAGAATGCTCCTCATGCAAGACATTTTTAAATAGCTCTCTTGTTATGTGTATTAGGGTATCACCATTCTCCAGCTTCCAATCCTGTTGTCTGCAAGAGGTACTAGTCCACCAGGGAGCTGGAGCTGAATAAGGAAGACTTGTGAAATAGGACATAACTCTTTTTCCCAAACAACAAACCCTCAAGCAAAGAAATTGAAGCTCCTCTACATAACAGCCATCCTGGCAGGCTCTGGCAAGCCACCAGCAGTGTCAGGAACAACAGTTCCTTGACTCCTAACAAGTGCATTCTTTGTCAGTTGAATATGAGTAATATTAGGGTGTTTTTAGTTTCCCTTCTACATTTTTTTTTTCTACAAAATTGGTAGATTGGTAGAAATTGGAGAGATTCAGTGTAGATCTTTCTTGGTGGTTGAATTCAGTTGATGTGCAATGTGACGTTTTAAACTAGGGTTTGAACAGCCTGCTTGGAAAAACACCTCAAAACTTAATGTTAACACAGTGTTAAACTGGAGACTCTTCTTCTCCTTTTGAAACCACTTCAAAAACCCAGCATCGTTGTATCTTTCAGGTCTACTTCTCATCTGCACGCCTGCTTGCACTCGCATCTTCCTCTTCCATGAACTTCATTGAACTTTCTGCCTGCTTGACCACAGTGGGACTGAGAGCCCTCAGTCTTGCTGCCCCTCAACTCTTGAACTTCCTCCCACAACACATTTGTGAACTCTGATTCCTTTCCTATTTTCAAATCCCATTTGAAGATCACCTCTTCAAGCTCCCACATACTGTATCTCCTTGAGTGCTTTGAATAGGGCCTGTAAAAAAATATCTTGTTGTTGCTATTAATGCTAATATAATGAGACAATTACTGGACCAAAAAAATCTGATCATCTGTTGAGTGTTCCACAAAAGGATGTATCAGTAAACACTTTGTAACCAAAATACTCTCTCAAACACTTGAATGAAACTTATAACTTGTATTCACAGGTTCTGAATTTAATGACAGAAAATTTTTAAGGTCCAAACTGACCTGCCAGGCTAGCTCACTGGGGGGCTCAACAATTAAACAATGAAACTGCCATTGCTTTTCCTCAGCAAAAATATCTTGGTAATAGCATCTAGTCAGTAAGAACATTTCAGTAGGGTAATTTTAATTTCAGTCTTTTGGCAAAATACTTTGAATCACATTTAGTCATTCCACTGTCACCCAGAAGGACAAGCAGCATAAACAGACATTGTGTTGTGCTTTTATAAGATGCGCATTAAAAATACTTTGTGTTCCAAAAGTCACCTGATCCAGACCCTTTCACGAAGACATGCACAACAACGCCACATAAAGGGGAAGGGCAGAGGATCACAATTAACGCTCACAACCTACCACCTGAACCTCTTTTCCTCAAAACTATATCACCTCTAAATTACGGATACATCACCTGCCCATTTCCTCTGTCAAACTATTGTCCAACACTTTAAGAATGTGTCTTCCAGTAAAAACCTGCTGCAGAATCTTTAAAATTGTAGAGCGTTTGTCTATTTTTGGGTTTTTCACCCAATTTTATATCAATTGTCCTTGTATTTCTTGCAATAAGAGTGTTGGTGAAAGATTGCTTTTACCAACTGCATTCTTCTTTGACTGATTAGTCAAGTAAACAATGAACTACTCAATGTGTTGAGTGTAACACATTTGTTGTATTGCACAAAGAAGCTGTACTCAATTCATCAGTTTTCAGCACTTGGCAAATTGAATTTCTTTTTTCTTTTTTCAGTTATAACCACCTGCTGCAAGTTTGTTTTTTCTATTATATCTGGCTAATCCTTCAATTCAAAACAGCATCATCAAACCGACATTTGTCACAGATTTTGTCATTGTTCTGCAATTTCAGCAACAAAAGGTCTTCAGACTACATCATTCCTAAAATGATGTAAAAAAACACTAACTTATGTTTGTTTTTTGGGTGATGGCTTGTTTGCAAAGATGAGATAATGTTCTGTTTCAAGCTCACTACAACCAGATACAAGAAGAAAATGTAGTATATGTGTAAAGTCATAGGTGGGGTCATTTGATGTGTGTTTGTGTGAGGTACTTATCTATAAGTAGTGTGTTACCTGCAGAAGCTGCAGGAACACTGGCACAGCGGCTGAGCAATGTGCTGCTGTGAACGGGGACTCCACAAAAACTTATCTTTGAAGGCCACTGAAAAATGCCTTCTGAGGAAAAAAAACCAAAACACATTTAAATGGTCACTGTATTTAGAATGCTTTCATTGCTTTATCTTGCCATCAAACAGGATT
Organism: Echeneis naucrates; assembly: GCF_900963305.1. Classification (NCBI taxonomy): domain Eukaryota; kingdom Metazoa; phylum Chordata; class Actinopteri; order Carangiformes; family Echeneidae; genus Echeneis; species Echeneis naucrates. The sequence goes on from NC_042511.1 coordinate 7,487,300, forward strand.
TTCCTCTGAAAAACTACATTTTGTGAAGCATTCAAATGCTCTGTTCCTCTGCAGAAGGTCATCCTTGATGCACTCTGCATTACTTAGCAAAAATATGTCTTTTTGTTGTCCCGGTCCATAGCAGCACATGACTCACCTTCTGTGCCAGCACTCTGAAATGACACCACACTGATCCAAATCTACTTCAGGTAATACACTGACTTTAGATCAGGAGATTCCTTGACAAGTGAATTTCCAGTCTTGAAGATATGTAGACAATTGAAATACGTATTTATTTATTTTATTTTTTTTTGTCTGTAATTTTTGTTATGATTATACATTTTAGCACCAAGGTCTTTACCATAAAAACTAAACAAACATCAAAGGGAAATGAAGTGGAGAAAAAAATGAAACATCGCTGCTAGATTTCTGTAGTTGCATCAACTTTGATTGAGAAGCCATAATGTAATGTAATGCAAGCTTTGTTAAGATAGTAAATAAACAGTTTGTAAATACAAACTAGATACTAATAGTTTGCTGAAAGAATGAGTCTTTATACTATTTAATTACTGAACTACAGAGAAAGCAAAAAGACAGGATTGATCAAGCAAACATTCATTCTCTGCAGTCATTCATATTCTAATTCATACACAATAGAACCCCTGAGTACACCCACCTAAGGCTACATGATGATGATGATGTTGATGTAATGTACATTTTTAATAGCAACCATGAAAGCTTAAATTCCTACCCGCATATTATAATAAAGATCAGAGGCTTTTAGAAAAATAAAAACACCACACACCTCCAGGGTGAATAGGACTAAATCCTTTTCTCCCCTTTGTTGTTTCCCTGAATGGTAAAACTGGCATTCTGAGTGAAGTAGTTGGAAACTAATACCCTTTTTTGTTGAATTCACTGTTGAAAACTTTGGGAATGTTTCCTATCAAAGCCCTGAACCTGGAATAAGGTTTGCAGTATAACTTAAAGTTGGTCTCGTTCCCCTAGTACCTGAATCTTACTGCACCAGGAGACCCATGGAGCTCCTTTAAGTCCATGACAAGCTGCAGAGCTTTGGGGCTTCACACAAAACACGTGATGGTTTCATTTTAGGCCCACACTGTGCTGACTGAGACAGGAAGTAAAGTGAGTGAGAAAGCAAAGAGCAAGGGACAGGAGAAATTCTGTAGCATACAGAGGGAATGTTAAAGTGAAGGGGTGGACAGAGGAGAAAAATATGTGATCAAGAATCAGGAGGAGTGAAGAGTTAGTGGGAAGAAGACAAGTGTAACTTAGTGTAACAAGTGTGAGTTAAAGGGTGAAGGAGAGAGAAAGGCAGAAGGGAAAGAGAAAGTGAATGCGAGCATATAAGACATGTAGCAAGTCTGTGAAGATGGCAAAGGAATGTGTGTTGACAAGAAAGCAGTCAATAATAGACAAGGAAAGTTAGATGTGCTGTACAGTTTAGGCAAAAGAGGAAATGCAATCCTGAAATATATTATGAAATTCAAAATGTTCCCTCATGATTCACGTCAGGACTGACAGCACTCTCACTATTTCTAAGTGCATTATTTGTAAATGACACGAGCCAGATGATGGTACACAACATTTCAGCCCGTCAAATACTAGCATGCCTAAATTAGTCATCTTGGAGATGTAGCCTCTGTGAGCGCACATTGGATTATTATTGTGTCATTACTATTATCTAATGAGGTTTCAAGAGAACAATAAAGAAATAATGACAATAAAAAATGTTCTGCTTATTGGCTACTTTCACCAGTGTGGTTTTTGCATGTGTGGATGCAAGCAGGATGCAGTACTCCCCCCCCCCCCCCCCCCCCCCCCCACACACACACACACACACACACACACACTACAGCTAGTTATACAAATCAGCTGGCATATTTGGCAATTATTTTACCTCTCGGTTTTATATGGCCTCATCCTTAGTCCAGGTATGTAAGAACTTATTCTTAGCAAGCCAATTAAGATTCTCTGCATCAATATGCAGTTCAAATTTGTACTAATACTGAAATGCATTTTAATTCTCTCCTAGCAGCAAAGTCTATCTCTGCGGGAGAGAATACATATATAATCAATGGCTTTGAAAAACAGATTTTGGACATTTGGAATTTTCACACATGCTGTCAGAATACATTTTGAAATTTACAAAAGTCCCCAGTTGTTTGTGCCTTTGGTTCCATTTCATCCCTGCTTGGTGCTTTTTTTTTTTTTAAGTCTTGGAAACTCTATGTGAGATGCTTATGTTGGGGATTATATTTTTTAAACTTATTTTGGGCAAACCCCAACAGCTGAAATTGTAGCCACAGCGTTTTAAGTGTTCAAGGCAGGTAACTTTTGTGTGTTGACAATGTTTAGTTTCTCTAACAGATGCTACTGCACAGAAGAGGATTGGAAATTAGTACGTTCACCTCAGCATTTACATCACTGTTTGGAGTCAGCGCTGATACATACCTGTGACCACCACAATGTCATTTGACCTAGGAGAGAAGACTGGGCAGATGTTAGTTGCAAGTTTGGTAATCCAGTGTAGAAGGAGCTTTATTCACGCCTTTTGCTATGAGCTTACTTTGGTTGCTCATATTTATTCACCCTTCTTGCATCAAAACTCAAACCTTGTGGCCACCTGTGCCAATTCGACACAGATCGATAAATCAATAACTGTGTTTCCTCACTATGAAAGTATAACATCTGCTCCGTTTTAGCATCACTTGTGATTAAGAACTCAGAATACTTAAATCTCTTCCTGTAAGGTGGAAAGTCATTCCCAGTCCCAGGAGATCCCAACTCTAACCGAACCAGCTGTGCCACAATTAGATGAAGCCTGCCCAATCATTGCGGTGAGGTTTCGCTTTTTCTACTCTTATAGATGGGGACAGTTGAAATGTTCAGCTGCTACAACTGTATGACCTTTTAACTGCAACAGAGGGACGATAAAAAACTGAATGTGTACTGCTGCTTCAGAACAAAGTCAATAAGAGGCTGTTAGGTATTCCTGGTCTTGGCCTTTGGGATTGTCTGTTCCTTGTTTCCTGAGAATCTAGCAAAGCGAGACTCTGTTGGAAACTGTTGGCTATAAAGCATTGTTGGTGTCTAAAAGTGTCCATTATGGTAGCCCTAACAGATATTTGTTAGGGAACAATGATGCTACATTAGACAGAGAGGCAATATACTCCCAGGCCTGCAGGCTTCTTCAGCAAGATGGGAATTCTGGCATTGAGGAGGTGGCTCTCCTGCTTCCTTACTGCTCTGATTATTACCTCTCCAAATGTCTCATTTGTATTTTTTTCTTACTTAAGTTTTTATTTTCCCCTAAGTACAGTAAAACTTGGTGGGGACATTCTCATTATTAATGGGGCCATCTGCCCTTTTTAAAAGGTACGCAGGAGTTTTCTTGTGAAGTATATGCAGTGTTTCTTATTAGAAGCCCCATTACATATCATTAATGTCGCCCAGTGAGATCTTTTTCCTTCTCTCCTTGTGTGTCAGAGCTTTTTTATTTCTTATGATTTAGCAAAGGTTTAGGAGAAAGCCTCAACATGACAAAAAATCGATTTGCGTTAGAATCAGAATTCAATTTTAATTGGAAATCGACTCATAAATTCCAGACACCTATTTCCTAACACACACCCATCTGCAGTTTTGTATTAAGTTTAAAGAACTGATTGTCAGTAAAGTGGGTGTGATAAAAATAAGTAACCAAAAAAATGAAATGGGCAAAGCCTTCTCATTTGTCCCCAACATGTATTGATTTTTTTTTTTTTTTTTTTTTTTTCTTTACAGGACATTCCACCTAACAATGTCTGGTAACTGCCATTAGCTTCTGAGCTGCACAGTCAATTAAATCGTTGATACGTAAAGATGAAAAGGCAGAAAACATCCTTTCATTCATTAATCACTTATCTGCTTTATTCGCGATGCATTTTCGCAGAATCAAGTTGTGCTGCTTCCACGTGAGGCTGGAGATGATGGAAGGTTTAGATGCATCTTCTGAGCTGAGCCACTCAGGTTAGCTTGACCTCTTCCTGCAATACGATATTTCCTCTAAGACAAACACTTCTACAACACACAAAGCAATTTTGTTTGCTGCAAAGTGACTAAAGGTTTCTGCATCAATGCCATCAACTCATTTTATCATTTAATAATATGAGATGGATGGTAATGTGACTGCTGCATGATGAAACAGTTCACTGAAACTATTCACAGCTTAACAGTGCATGTGCATTCATGATGGCGTATCCTTTGTGTTCTCCAGTACTTCACCTCTGACCATCATCTTTATGTATGTATGGAATACGCTGAAATGTAAGCTCACAAATCACAATACAGATGTGAGAGGGGCAGCATAGATTCTTGCTCTCAATCATATCATCTTCTGGCACTCATGAAAGTTTTAGTAAGTATATCACAGAAAACAGGTGTTTTAACCGCGTTTATTTTTACTTGTCTTAGACTTAGTTAGACATGTGACCCCTGCCTGTCTTCATCTTCTCACCTTGTATAAACGTTTTCTCACCTGTCATAGCTTACATTCTATGTCGTCACTTCAACCACCCCCCGACCACAGCCGCTACAGATGCTCATCTCTGTTTCTCACTTTCTTGTGCACGATGCTAAATAACAATTTCTCTCAATCCTTAATAAGGCTGATTCTTAACCTGCGTCTCAGCAGTGTGTGGATAATCATCCTTTACATCAACCTATCATTTGCTTAGGGCTTTACAGGATCTCCCTCTCTGCAGACTAGACAACTCTCACTGGAGATGGATCTTTGCTATAACAATCACAGCTCCATTTGGTCCATAAGACTCATTCATATGTGAGGATTCCTATTGCAGTAATCCTGCCTTCTAGGTGACACTGGGTTAGACTGATTTGCTAGAAAATCAGTCCAACCTGATTTTATCAATATCATGACAAATACCAATGTATGCAGCAAAGCAATAAATCTGAGGATGATTTCATTTTAATTTGACGAGGGAGGTTTTGGCAACTGCAGATGTTTTCAATCAAGTCTAATCATTGTAGATTCATAAAGGTAGAAAGGGAGCTCAGATGAATAAATGATAAATTATTTAGAGAAAGTTCTTTTAAAAGCAGCTTTTAAATTATATAAGTGTTACAACTTATATACTACAGTACATAAGTATATAAGTCCCACATGCCTGGTGCACAGAATGTAAAGCAAATGAACTAATGGTTTTTGACTGGTGTATATATACGATCCACCAAGCTGTTTGTGTGAACAATTGAGCATCAGAGTGTCATTGCTGTAATTTACTTAATTCTTTTGAACTTTGTTCCTTCCCAGTTGGTCTGAATTCTGTCGTTATTTTTGCTCTAAAGAGTTGCAGACTACAACCTTTTAGTAAGTTAAAGATGTGTTGATGATTACAGCTTTAAGAGGCAATGAGGTCTTAAAGCATTGAGGAGGTCTTTAAAAAGTCTTAAAAAGGTATTGTAATTAACTTCAGGATTTCTGCATGTACCTAATCTAAAAAAGCTGACTTTAACTGACTTGGTAAAATAGACTTCACCTAATAAACACGTTGTCTTTGCAGTTTGGCAACAGGCAGAGTGTCAGAACAACCAAATCAAAGGCTGATGGATGTTCAAAAAAACGTAACAGTAGACAAGGACAGGCTCCAACACTTATTCAGGGTTCTAATGCAAATATTCAGACTGCTGCTGAGCTATGCTTAGTACAGTATATATTATAGCTAATGAGGATGTGCTCAGGAAACAACTGGATCTGTTGATTCTAACAGGGGTGACGTGGTAGGCAGTCAAGGAATGACTGAAGAATCTGAAGGGATGGGGGATGTGTATTAGGCACAAAGCAGAGAAAGTGATAGTGTAACTTGGAGATAACAGCCAAGCAGTAGGAAGGACTGGAGTCCCCATCTATCATCATACATGAGAGGAAACTAATTTGGTATTGGACTAAATTTAAAAAAAATTGCCAACAAGTACAACAAATACATGTGATTCACCAGCATGTGTGGGGAGAAATTGGTGTATGCAAAAAATATTTATACATTGGATGAAAAGTGACTTTGAATTCTGGCATCCAAGATACTAAAACAGCCACATTGATAACTCCAAGTCCAATTGGATATTTCTGAGTTATTCTAATTAAGAGTTTAATATATTTGCAATGTTAACAATTAGGGGAGGGAATCTTTAACGGTCTCACGATTTGATTCAGATTTTAGGGATTACGATTCGATTCAAAACCAATTTTCAATTCAAAACGATTTGATTCATAATGATTTCTACTTCAATCTGTAGGTGTGCAAAGGATCCTCATGATCTATTCCAGTCTGCTTTGCAAGACAGAATGACAGAATGAAAGTGTCTTTTTCACATTTATTAAGTTTAAAACATTTATCCATGTTTAAATTGAATTGTTGCATAAAAGAAATATCCCATATTGCTTAAGTTTCAAAAATAAGTGTCTTTTTATAAAAAAAGAAAAAAAAAAGTTCAGTTGAACATGAGTTCCTCATTTTCAAAATCTTGCACACTGTGAAGCTCATGTCAAGCTCAGTCTTCCCGGGCATTTGGTAAATAGTGCCCTATAAAGTCTGCAATCACGAAAAAATGGAATTCATTTTTAACACGGAATAACACGGAACTGGCTGACACTTTACATAAAAGTTTTTTTGTTTCTTTTCTGGGGAAAAAGTAACAAAAGTAAAAAAAAAAAAAAAAAAAAAAGGAATATCTGTTGGGAAAATGCTCTGAGGGGGGTCACCAATAATGGACTCCCCCCTACCCATGAATGAATGAATGTGGTGACTTGAATGCAGTGGTTGCAGCTCAATTCCCAGCAGCACGGTGGTGCAGTGATTAATGCTGTCACCCTGCAATAAGAAGGGTGCGGTTCAATTCCTGCGCTTCAACCCCTCTAGAGAAAAACCTGGGAAAAAAAAAACAATATGGGAAAAATTTCAACAGAATTTGATTCGAATATGAATCGCTTTTTTGGTGCAGCTCTATTAACAATATGCACCAATCAGGCTGGCCCGTGTGATTAGACTCAACAGACAAGCTACTGTTGGTCAAATCGCTGAACAAGTTAAATCTGGTTCTGATAGAAAGGCTACAGAATACACTGCACATCTCTCTTTTAGTTAAAGTATACCTATGATGCAAATTACAGACCTCTCACATCTTTCTAGTAGGAGAACTTGCACAATCAGTGGCTGACTAAATACTTTATAGTATTATACTATACTATAGTTTAGTAGTAATTCTTTGAGTAACTTGATTGAAGGCTGAAATGCAAGCCAGTGTCTTAATCGATATTTTACAGCAGCGATTTTCAAAGTTGTAGACATAACTCTCCTACAGTATGCAATACCAGAGTACTTCAGGGTAGGTGCACCTAGGGAAGAAATAACCAAACATCTGGTTAGCTTAACTCAGCTATGCATGTGACAAAACAGTTCTGTGTTGCGTACCAACAGTGAGAGGAAAACAGGATGTATTATCAAGGTATAGACTACATAAAAGTAATGTAGGCTCCGGGGCTGTAAAAGTGAAGTCCGTGCAAGATGGCCATATCCATTACAAACTTAAGCATAAAAGCAGTTCACAAACCGGTGGTTGACCTTGTGATTGCCAGTTGGATCTATGTGGCTTTCTTTTAACATTTCATCCTTGCATCAACAACCTGTGTGCATCAATGATGGAAGGCTGTATCAAAAAAATTGATCGTGCTAATTTCACACCTAAACAGTTGACATTTTCCCGTGCAGTGCCCAAGATGTTTAAATAGCTCACTTAAACCCATATGGTTTTAAAATGAGGTGAGTTCAGGCACATTGTTGGCAAATCGCTCATTCGCAGCAGCAGAAAGTGACTGAGGTATTAAATCAGTATTTGACTGTAATTTTGGGGACGATGAAGAAAGTTACATATTCCTATGTTGCACAATGCATATTGACTTTGTCAGGCAGAAGCAGAGTAAGTTGATAATAGACTTCAGATATATAGATAAGTACGAGGGGAGGCTCACTTACCCCCACTTAAAAAAACAAACAAACCCTATTTTATAAATGGGGGAGGAATAGTTGCTGGCACGTGTTAAGTGAAACCTGTGACTAGTATCTCTTCTTGTTTGCTGAACAGTCTTTCATGCTATTTCCTTATAAGACCAGGAGTATCATGGATATCCATTCTTATTCTTATTTACGTGATTTCTCCAGCATCCACACAAGGTTCTTTGCTGTTTCTCAGGGGTGATTTGCACTTTCACACCAAAGGAAGTTCGTGGGTCTCCTTGAGTGCTGTGACATCTGTGTGGTTGCATGGTGTTTACACTTGCATACAAATGTCTGTACAGCTTAAGGCTAAACCTACTTGGAAATTGCTCCTAAGGAAAAAACCAGGCTTGAAAAGGTAAAAATTTCTTCTCACATTTTGCCTGATTTCTTTTGATGTTCATGTGATGAAAGAGGCACTGAGTTTAAAGGTGTGTCTTAAAATACTAAACACTGAAATAACTGTGAACAAGTGTTGATGAGCAGAATTTTTATTTGATTCTGAGTCAAACTCATTATGATTGTGGTTGGATGTATACATTTGCGATGGGACACATCTATCTTCAGTTTAGTCTTCCTTTTGTGAACAGCACTAAACTTAATGTCTCCTTTATTCAATATGTTTTCATTCTTCAATCATTCATCCATCTTCTATTGGGTTGCGGGGGTTGCTGGAGCCAATCCCAGCTCACACTGGGCGAGGGTGGGGACACCAGTCCATCAAAGGGTCCACACACAGAGACAGACAGAGACCAACAACCACTCACACTCAGACCTACGGACAATTTAGAGTCACCAGTTAACCCAAACATGATGCCTTTGGATGGTGGGAGGAAACAGGAGTGTCCGGAGGAAACCCACGCAGACACGAGGAGAACATGCAAACTTCGCACAGAAACGCCCCAGGTGCTGTTCATGTAAGATAAATAGTTGTATTTAACTTTATCGCTTGTGTACTTCATACAAGGTCAGTTGTCACCAATTTATAATTTTCTTGATTGCAAATAGACATATGACATTTAAGCTTTTTATTGTTCTCCAGCATTATCATCCAACCTCATCATATGCAGAAAACACTTGTACTCAAGAGTTTTAGTTATGGTCTTTCTACTGGCAGCACATTAGAGGCTACTGAAACAAATTGTTTTCCTCCTAAAATTAAAAAAATTCTATTTCAAGTAGTTTCTGCTTTATTGTAATTCTGTAAAGAAAGGTGAGGAAGGGATTTGAAAAAGTTATTTTATTTCCCACAACAGACCAGCTTGCACACATATATGCAGACAAACATAGAGAAATATCCACCCTATCTCCAGCCTCCCACCCACATCTCTGAAGATGAAATATATTGAGTTGGTGGTACAGACAGTCCCACTTGATAAGCGCCTCACTCATGCAGAAAAACATCTTCCACATTCTCATAATGTAGACAAAATGCCATTTACATGATCCATCGCCTCAAGATAATGTCTCCTTTTGTGGGTTTGGAGGTGTCTGTGTGCGAGTGCTACTGTGTATTTGTGTGTGAAACACTCAGGAAAGGACTCCTCTCTTGTCTTTATGCCCTCTTTCTATGAGTGGAACAAAAAAAAAAAAAAACAACAACAAAAAAAAAAAAAACAACATAAAATGTGCATTACTGAAAATATCTCACCGAAGGCAATGTAAGAAATTGCAAAACAAACATCTTTAGCATGGCAACAACTCAGTCTTGATTTGAAGTAGCTTTAAGACCTTCCACAACATATATTATATTTTATTGTTAACATAAGTGCTTTGTTATTCAGCAGTCATGATTTCTTATGAGAGGCTAAAATAATGATCAACCAATGAAAAGACCATACAATGCCACAAAACAACAGGATTTGTGGTAATATACTTCAACAGTTTACCACCTTATTTCTTTTCCTCACAATATGGTTTTTACTTCATGAACAATTTTTCAAGGTTTTTTTTTTTTTTTTTCCCCCAAAAGCAGAAAAATCCCCAGTTTACAGGGTCAAACTCCTTTCACTCGATAAACAGCCAATTTAATCTGATGTTGAATGTAGATGAATTTTTCAGCGTAATACTAAGTAGCTTCACAAAGCCAGTGAAAAGCAATGTCCTTCATTGTTGTCACTCTGCCATGACTAAGAGGGTGATGGAAACTTTCACACATGTCAGTGAGTTAAATTTAGTACCAGAAAAAGGAGGTCTTTGGGGTTGACCTCTGCTCCCAAACCAGGCAGGTGTGAGAACACCTCTCAGGCAGATCACACATGTCTTCCTGCGCTCTGCTACGGTGAGAAAATGGCTGACAGTCCAGGATGACTACTGCAAATGCAGCTACGATATGCAAAGCAGCAGTATAAACGTGAACTTAAATGAACATGTGATGTGGCAGGGTGTTTGGTACACAGTCTCTGTAATTATGGTGGGTGCTCAGTGAATTTTATTTATTCATTTTTGGAAGCAAAGCATTGTTTTCTTGAAATCTCTCACCCTATCGGTCGCTTTCTGCACCCCCCCGGGATCAGCCTGTCTGCTTTTTCTTTCTCTCCTTATCCCATTCTCTGTCACACAAAAGATGGAGAATGTGCAGTTTATGTAACAGCCATTTTGTGAGGGCACTTTGGGAACAAAAGGAATGACAATTATCAGATAGCGATTATCTTCACAGCTACTCATTTACGGGATAAAGCTTATACATATTGCAAGCCTCTCATCTACCCCGCCCATCAGTGGCCCCCTCATCCATTATAAGCTCAAACCAATATGTATTTCTCAACTAAAGGGTGATCGAAGGTGTGATGGGGCTGCGGCGCCTTGAAATAAATGCAACTTTGACCCACATCTCCAACCATCCCCCTAAATTAGAAATCCATACTTCATTTCTCGGGCAAGAACCGTTGTTTCTGCGAAGCCGACAGCTGATGTGGGCTGACTTGATAGGCACTCAGTCAGTGTTCTGGCCAGCCCGTGCTCTTTATGCTGTTGTACTAACTGGTGGAAAAGTTGGAATGATGGAGGGAGGGATGAAGAGAGGGAAGACTGACCTTTAGATAATCATCTCAGAGTTTGGTTTGGTTTGGGCCACAGTCATTTTTTTAGAAGAAGAAATAAGTTTGACTTTCTTGTCTAAGGGGATTAAAGTTCAGATCAAAGTGCCTGAAGGGAAAGGTCTATGAGCTTAGTTTACTGTATATGTGACAGAAAGAAAGAATCCGTCTTTCTTTGCGTGCTGAATTTGGTCATTTGACACTAATGTATGTTGATGTATCACTTTGCACCACAAACTGACACTCTATCTTGGGCCTGCATTGCATCTTCAGACTTCTACACACTATGAAATATAAGGGTCATTTTTAGCCCATGAAAATCATGTTGTGGTCTATATAGCCAATTAAAATACTACACAAATAGGCAGCGCAAAGTGGCCCAGGCTGACAAACAGACCAGTAAATTCACTACCCTAACAGTTCCAGTTGTACAATTACAGTTGCAGTTTAACACTTAAATGAACAGTGTGAAGTGGATGGGTCCTTGAGAAAATTTATGTGTGGATATCTTTATGTCATCCCAAAAGGCCAGGGGAAAAAAAAGATTGAAAAGTGCAACCCTTGATGTGTGAACAGAGGGTGACATTAAAGCCTAACTAAGTGCCACATGGAGGAATAAACAATACTGTATGCTGGTTAAACAAATACTAACCTTGTCTCCTGGCAACATCGGTAAATGGCTGCACTTTGACTATTATGCAGAACAACTAAGGCTGTGACTTAAAATAGCAAATCTATACAAATAAACACACCCTGATGTTGATCTTTTTAATAAACCGCTCCAAACGCTGAGAGCAGCTTTACTATTTTCTAGCAGCAGAGAATCAAAGACCAACAAACATTATGTTGTGTGAAGTTAGTACTGTTGCAGGTTCAGTTCCCGGCCTGGGGTTTTTTTGTGTGAAGTTTGCATGTTCTCTCCATGTCTGTCTGGGTTTCCTCCCACCGTCCAAAGACATCATGTTTGGGTTAATTGGTGACTCTAAAGTGTCCGTAGGTCTGAGTGTGAGTGGTTGTTGGTCTCTGTCTGTCTCTGTGTGTTGGCCCTGTGATGGACTGGTGAGCTGTTCAGGGTGACCCTGCCCTCACCCAGAGAGAGCTGGGATTGGCTCCAGCACCCCCTGCTACTCAGAAACGGATAAGCGGTAGAAGATGTATAAATGAATGAATGTTGTGGGAGAAGACATGCATCTTTTCCTTGTCTACTGTTTACTTTAAAGGGATTATTTGGAAGCCATCACTGATTTTGATATTTCAGCCAGTCTGCCTGAAACTGAATCTCTGACCTTCTCAATGCCATCGTGACATTTACCTGCTTATCCACATGTAATGTACGTATTAAGTGGGGTTCAGGGGTTTGTGATGGACTTTTGGCTAATGGCGAACCATGTGTCATATGTCAGCTCACATGCCTTTTTCACTTCAGTGGTGTGACCGCAGTTTAACTAAGCGTTACTTAATTAGATCACAAACACATTTTGCTCAAAATAACTAAGGGGCAGGTTGTTAGGCGAAGAATTCATTTACACATACCAGAAATGTCCACTGAACAGATTAACAAACAATAAGCTGAATCAGTTTTGGATTTGGGTTATACGATAGTACTGTACATCCCCACTAGCCATTCATTCCTTTTCTAGCACAATGCTGATGAGGAACATAATTGTAAAGCACTGTACTGAACATCGACTGGCTCTCCTCTGCACCCCAGCTTGCTCATTTGCAATCAGGAAACGTTTTTGGCAGACACTGCTGCTTCCTTTATTGGACTAAAGTAATCACTTTTTAAATGCACATGGAACTATCTTTATTCATATAAAAAAGGACTTTCTAAGACATTTAGGACTCATGTTTTGACAAACTATAAACATTTTTCATTTCAATTTTTTTAATGAATAATTCCTTGATGTTGTGTTTTTAAGATATTGCATAAGTGTATGAAGAAATAACCTTTTAGGAGAATAGAGAGTCTGTTGGCTCTCTTTTAGACTTGAGCCCACTGCATGAGTCAGGTCCGCAGAGTCGCTATCAGCAGAAATACATCTAAAAAGCTTCAAGATTTGATTCACTTAGATGTTCTTACTAGAGTGTCCTGATACAAAAAAAAGAACCTAGACTGCTACAATTTTCTTAAGGGTTTAGAAAAAGAAATACAGGTAGTGTACTTTTTTAAGATCTGAGCTTTTGACTTTTTTCATTAACCCTTCTAAACCGAGTGTCGCCACTGGCGGCCATCTGTGCAACCATTCACAAGTTCGCAAATGTTTGCTCCATCAGAAAATTGCCAGCAGTTTCTGAAAGTTGAGAAGTTCCTCTTCACAGCCTGTATAAGTTCATTAAGGCTATATAACTTCTCTGTTGCCAGAAGTTGGCAAATCCACTGCTTTGTTGTTAACCATTAATACACACTTTCAACATATGGTGAACTGCCAGATATCAAAACTTCTACGTTTTCTGGAAAAATGAGCAAAAGCACTTCTTCGCAGGACACTCTCTGGCCTGCTTTTGGTAAAAATAAGCAAAAAGTCTAGACAGACAATAGGAATCTTTGGTGACAAAGGATTAAACCGCTGTTTCTCCACAACCACCATTTGCTTTCTATTTCTCAGGCTCTGTGTCCTTTAATTTTGGTTTGGTTCACTCAAATAGCAATTACTGTTATCTAATTTTTCCAAGGAATAAAATGCAAAATAATGACAGTTTGCAACAAGCCCATTGGAAGAGTAATTATCACTACAACATAATCTGTCTCTCGGCCCCACACTTTGACACTAGCCCTGTTTTCCTGACCTCCCATTGTGCAAACACCCAATGGGATGCATTTGGTTCTGTCAAGAACAATTTGGCAGTGGTATGGGTGTGCCAGGAGTGTGTCAGCCTGATTTAGTTTTCCTCTCTTGCAGTACCGGCACCAGGGAGACTCCCTCTCAGTTGACAGGGACTTGTCAGTAAACACACAGCGATTACCATCGTGCCCAGACTGGAAGCACACATGCATACACACACTTTCACATAAATAAGGTCACAAATAAGAACACATGAACATGCAACTTATTCTCAGCAAGAGAAACTCAAGCGTAATCTGATAAATATGCACACGTCCATATTTCATGCAAACACTTGCTTGTGCACACATGCAAGGGTGCACGTGTGGACATTATGCCTCATTCGATCACTGGCCTTCAGGACTTTACTGAGATTGAACTAGAAAAGCGCGGAGGCAGAGGTGTCCTAACATTTAACAACATTAAAATGAATGCTCTGCTCAGCGGAGAAGCCAGCGATTCATGGAATAATTCAGCAAATCACAGTATGAGGTAGACGAGTGATGGCTTATCTCAGGGAGAGAGGGAGCGACGCCACTGTGGACTCATTCAATTAAATTTTATTACATTTGTATGAATATATGTGATTTAATGTGGATGAAACACAAGTGCCTTTCGTTGAACGGATTTGAATACGTGATATTTTCTTTGCGCTTACGTCTGGCACACATTGTTGCACTGACACGCACTCAACCACATTTGCACTTCGTGTGTTTGCTTTCATTGCTGTAGTTACCTTAAGAACCTTTAAAGGGCGTATTGCAGGTTAAAGACCACTTTGAATCGATGTTTAGAAAAATAAAAGAGGACCAGCTTTTTCTTCAAAATCTATTGTAAAATACATAATTAGGTTTCTAGACTTGTTTTTTGTGAGAAAATTTTACTTAAGCATCCGAAAAAGCTAAAGTGGAAGTGACAAAGGCAGAGAGAGAGCACTGAACCTGGGCAACAGGAAAACAATGGATCCCAGTCTCAGTTCGGACACAGAAGAAACGTTACGTGTGCCATTACACATATGATGGACAGCAGCTTGATAACTACGAGCCTGTTATCCGTCCCAGGGACCAGGGACAGACCAGGGGGAAAATAAACGGTCAGAGGAGAGCGATAGAGCTGTGGTGTCAGGACAGTCAGTGGAGAGCAGGGCCGGTGTTGTTAGCTTACACTCGTCAGCTAAGGATATGTAATATTGTGTTCACGTCATAATATTCCACAGATTACCATCATATGTCAGGCAATAGCAATATTATTAATGGTCCTGTATTCCAGGCAGGAGTATTTATACTTACAAATAATCAAAATGATTTTGATGAAGTGTCTCACACTACGAGGTGTAGCGCTGTACTACTGCCTTGGTAATCTACGTTCTGTTAGGTGCTTGTGTGGGAAATGCGAAGTCATGACCACAGCCGAGGAGAGCATGTGTTGCAGGGAGGTAAAGGCCTCCTGGGCCTGAGTGGAGGATGTCACCCCCAGGCTCCAAGTGCAGGGCTTCACACAGCACCCAGGATTTGATGCTTGTTGTCTGAATCCCTCCGTGCTTCAGACAGCCTACATGCACTGCAGGCAGGAGCATGGACCTCTGCAGGCCAGCAGACACGAGCACGTTATGTTTAGGACAGAAATAATTCATTCTTTAGTTTTTTCACTCTCTTTGTCACTTACATGTTCTATTTTCCATATATGATGATGATAATAAAGTACATAATAATGCTGAATGTTCAGCAGATTCTGAAAACTCTAAATTTCTCTGGCACAAACGGAGGCTGTGTGCACTGAAGGCACCGCACCTGGTGTCAGTCAGTATCCCATGTTGAACTCCATCAGATCGCTTGACTGATAATCCGGGCTACCACGTTTGTCGTAGCTGATGCAGTCGTCTTCAGGTGCACCAAACGCACCCAGGCACGGAGGACAGCGGCGTCTTTCTTTCCTGTTAGGGCACCTGTGGACTCGATGTCCCGACAGGCTGCAGTTTGTGCAGCCTCCACAAACGCAATAATTTACCATGATATTGATAAATGAATGCAATACAACACTACTGAAAACACACTGACTCTCTGACTGATAACTGCCTACTCCCACAGAGTGATGGCAAAGCCGAGCCTACGTCATATGAAACGGTGTTGAAAAAAAGAGTGTTTTTAGAGGCTTAGTTCAAAACTAAAAAACAAAATTTGCGCTCTTATGTTTTGAAAAAAATTTTCAAACCTCCATAAACATTTTAGAGGGCATTTTTTAGACAAGATTATATATACATCTAAAAAAATGTACCTGCAATATGCCCTTTAACTTCATGCTTTCCATGTTCCCCTCCTGTTAACAGTATGCCATTGCGCTGGCTCCCTTCCTCTTAGCTCTGGTCTACATGCAACCTATAACCTAAACATGGAACATTGTTGTATCTAATTAATTTACGCTAAAGGAGCTACTACTGTATTTCCATATTTAATCAAAGACACTGCAGATAAACAATGCAACACATCTCTGCTTTCGTACAGTGATGAATGATGTTGGAGCGTCTCCATTATTACTTCCTAATCAACCCCTTTGGGTTCATATGTACGTGTGTGAGTGTAAAGAGCCTGTGTCTACCTTGAGGTGGGAATTGCAGCAGGCATAATTTCATGAATTTCATTAGTGAGGTGAAAATAATTTCCTTGCCAGCTAGAACTGTAATTTGGCTATTGTTGTTAATCCAAATTTAATATCTTGACAAAGATTACAGGGGACGGTGAAACAGCAATGTAGCGCTGGTTTTGCTGGTGTATTTCTTCAAAATCAAAGTACTCCTCCTCTCCTCTGTTTGGTTTTTTTTTTTATTTCCCTCGTTTTATTTTCACCACAAAAAAAGCTTGTTTATCCCCTCCTCTTCTCTACTCCATCAGATCACTCCATTTCCCTCCTCCATATCACATGTGAACCCAAGCCACTTTGATCTTCCGCTAGCTTTGGAAACAGTGATAATAGCTTCCAATATCAACATTATTGAACTATTTCAATAATGTTGATATTCGTGCTTTGAAGAATAGGTACTAGAGTGTAAATTCATGCATATGAGATAACTATTTGATGTAGCGATTCAGGTTTTTTCACTATGGTGTATCACAGACATGGATGTTGATTTAATACACGTTGTTCCAACTTGAACATAAATTAATCATTAGAACAGAGCAAAATGTATGGATTTATTGCTAAGTTGCTGCAATCTAAACTTTTCAGACAGGATATGAGCAATAAATAAATAAATGACCATTACAAAAGAAACCATTGGCATGCAGCATTTTTTAAATCAATCAAAAGAGAAATCTTGACTGTATTAATGCAAGGACAGGCAAAAAAATGTAAGAATTTACAGAACTCCCAAAACCCTTCAGAGCCTGTGTCCATTGAATTTATGGCCATTTTTCAAACTTCTCCACAAACTCTGAAGTTCCACTGAAGTAACAGTCACACTTTATTTTCCTCTCACAGGGGGGTGGATGTTCACGGTGTGTATTTTCCTGACAGAGGGGACAGTGGAAAATCTAAGAAGAGCGCATCACTCTTAAACTTGTGGCAGGATGTCTGTGAAGGCCTGGGGGGTGGGGGTGGGGGGGGCAAGTTCAACTCTAGACACCCAGAAACAGCACGGTGAGACAGGACACTCAGAATATTGATTTACAATGTACCGTATGGAAAAATATCACACACTCACATTTTGCTATGGCATCTGACTAGTTTGTTTGGTCAGTCCACCACTTTCAAGATGAAATATCTCAGCTGTCAGCTCTTCATGGAGACACTGTGGTTAACATAATAATTGCCAAATGCTGGCCATTGTCATTTTGTCATTATAAGCATGTTAACATACACTAACGTGAGCATAGACACATTGTCTAATGTGTAGTCGATGCCTAATAGAAGTAACACATAGGATTGTCATGTAGCATTTAGAAATACACATTAGAAACAGCTGTGAGCAGCTTCTGATAGAGCAGAAGTCCAAACCATGACTGGCATCTGACCAATGTCCAATAACCTTCCTAAGCTCAGCTATTGTGGCCCATTGATCAGATTGGTGCAATGTTACTGGAAAATTGTTCTGTGCTGTATATGTTTAAAATGTCTTACTTTTTTGGAAAGGCTTAGCTGGGAATTGCTTTGAAAACCATTTGTTCTTATTGGAAAACAATGCTGTTTCTTTTGAAACTTTGGCCTACATTTGCTAAAGAGTTGCCAAGCAAGTTCGATTCGATTGGAGGGGCAGTGAAAATATGGCCTCAGGCATAATTAAAGAGCACCATCTCTATGAATCAATCTAGTTAGGCATCCAAAAATAATATCTATCGTGACAGAAATATACACCTTGTTGACAAGCACCTGGATGAGGTTGTGCCTCAGGCATGGTAAATGCTGAAGTCTTTGTGTGCTGGCTGTGATTTTCTACAGCCTGCAGAGCACATCTATTGCTAATAAACAGCACTCCCTTATTTCCTACTCTATTAATCATCTGCCTGCAAGTTTAAGTTTTTATGTCACAATCTTTTAAAAGCAAAATTAATCCGCTTTTACACTCATCACAGCAAGACACTCCAACTTATTAAGTCCCCATGGGGACCCAAACTCTTCAAGCAGGTTTAAATTAGTGTTTTCTGACACCGTTTGATTTACGTCCAGTGATTAAATGGGGAGCGAGTGAAAAGGAAGAAATAGCTTATATCAGCAGCTAAGAAGATCTTTGAATGCAGAACTATTATTTCATCAAAAACTTAAATCATTCAGATAGTTCTCCATCTCTGCCTGGCTATTTTTAGGACACTAAATTCCTTGGCCTTTACTTGCTAGACAAAGGTAAGGTGGTAAATTTAAACAACTTCAGTAGTTAGGCACGTGATGTTTCAACACGTCTTAGATTAAGTCAAATAACTTTTGAGGGTGAAGTTTGGAAACCCTAAAGTTCGTTCAGTATAGCAGCAGAATATGATGTCTTGTTCAGTTGCTCTCCCATCTTAAATGGGACTCCTGTGATTTACTATAGCACTTGCTGGTGGAGTCACAGAGGACAGGCTTTAAAAGAAATGTCACAATGGAAGGAGCAGAGGCTGAGTTTCTGACACTTTGACATTTAGTCCTTAATATGAGTAAAGCTCCTGAAATGTTTGAATCCACACCTTACGCAATAGGAAATTGACACCTTTAATTAGAACCACCCTGCCATCTGCATTTATGTTCATTTTCTATATGCTGCAAATAATGTTGACTCATTTACATTTACCAGCATGATACACTCACCACCCCCCAGTGGCTGTGTTTAAGTAAATTAAGGGTTACATTTATCTTCTATACTGCTGCCCTTGAGAGACACATCCATGGCAACAAAAGCACTTTGGTTAAATGTGTTATTGGAATGTGGTTTCTTGTTGGCTGAGTGGTGGTGATGGTCACTTAAGCGAGGCCTTCCACCATTGCTGTCTAATACCAGATGTTATTATACACCCTGTGAATAGCACTATGTTATGCATGTCCACTGTAAAAAAAATTAAAAAAAATAAATAAATCGTCATTTATCATCATTTGTACATCTTTGTGAGCACAGATCCTGTAAACGGGCCTGTTCAGCATGATGCAGGTAAACCAAAAGATGTGTAACTAAATAATAATAAATAAAAAAAACACAAAAAAAACACTGCTAGTACTCATTAACTTGTAAAAATGACAGTAAAAAAATTATTGGCTTGTGCAAAAAGAAACTGAAAGGCAGAAAAGTCCAAACCTTATTGACTGCTTTCTGCCATGTTGTATCCAACACAAAACCAACTTGTGTAGCTTGCATCTGGGCATCTGGGAGACTGTTGCTGGTTGATGCCATACAGAGCCACATTTAAGTCAAATTAACCCAAGTAATTAACCACAGTAAGCACCATGTTCATAGTGATAATTTTAATTTAATGCTGTCATACTGACTGTGTGGTATTTGTAATATGAATCAGAATGAAATTAGCAACCATTGCATATTTACTGAGTTGAAAAATATTTTTGACAGCCCACAGTCTGACCTGTTACATATCCACATATCACTACAACCTCTACACACTTAGTTTGAATGAACTGCCACCTACAGCAGTAATTAACAGCTTCATGTGGATGTTGAGTTGCAACAGTTATCAATTAAGAGCACCATGCTAAATTCAGAAAGCTTTAAGAAAGTCTTCAAAAATGTTTCTCTTCTCTGTACACACACAAAAAAGCAGATATCAAAATTCGAGAAGACGACTTGCCAGGGAGGTTTTGCCAAGTGTGACAGGCAGCAAAGGCAAACTAATTATCCCATGGTGCTCTGAAGCCAAAGTACTCATTGACAATTGCAGGACTACTCTCAGGGTGTATGCAGCTATTAGGATGAGCGACAAGCGTTGTCCAAAAGTACTGATCACAGCAGTCACGTGAGCCAGGCCAGATCAACCACTACCACTGCTGTTGGGTCACATTATATAGAGAAATTCTATCAGAAATAATAGATAAAAATAACAGAACAAAATTTAAAGGTGATGTATACTATTTAGACCATTCCAAGTTATGGTGTTGTAGTACAATATTATTTTGAGCTGACCATAGTCCTCTGATATTGAAATAATATCCACTGGACTATATCAGTAGATAACAGACATAAAATAAATTGTCCTGGTTGAAATAGTGCCTGATTATCTGTGCTTATGCATTCTAACAAAATGCAAGTGTCTGTCACGGTGGACTGAGAACAGTTGGAAATGGAAGATTTTACACAAATTTCAGTGCTTTTTGAAGAATGGTGCCTATAAATTGATCCAAGCAACAACCATCCACCTCACAAAGTACTGTGTCCGCAAGAATGAAACGGAAAAGAGAAATGCTGCACGGTTTGTTTGAGCTAAGCACTGCAGAAGAAACCAGTATCTGATGGGAGCTTCAACCTCGGTTGCCGAGGAGATGAGTGTGAAACCCAAGTGATTGAATGCATTAAGCTCAAACACTGTATGTGAGTACCGTTTAGGTGTGCTTGTACTATACCTTCTTACCTAGTAATAGTACTTTGCCATTTTATACTTCATCCTCATTACATTTAAGAGGGAACTATTGTGCTTAAATTTAACTGAGATTAAACTGCTATTAAACTATTTCAGAATTGGTAAAATTTGATATTTTCCTTTAATAACCAGTCAAGGAATTCTTTACATTCCTGATTTAAGTTGTGATGATTTAGAGGGGAATCATCTCATAAACTGGGGGCAGGGGGGTGGGCAAATTTGTTCAAAATTTTATCACCTCTATAGCATTTTGATAGCATGAACGGACAAGCCAAGATGAATCTGAATACAATCGCAGTGCAAAGCTCCTGAAATGTCAGTTGTGAATAATTTCTATGAAAACAAATTACATCAGTTCACAGAGCATGAAAACAGCAACCATCAATTTCAACCCTAACCACAATGGTTCTGGCAATGATAATGAGAAGAGTAAGAGACCAAAGAAGGAAACAGTTTAGTGGTAAAAGAAGCAAAAGAATAACAGAGGGAATTGAGAAAGAAGAGAACTATACTAGACTGTGTTAACATGCTTACAAAAGACCTCATACTGTTCAGTACTGGATTATTATTGATGTGATTCGTCTAAGATTTTTTATTTATTTATTTTTATTATCTTTGTGCAAAAGCCTTACCCAGCACGCTTGAACTCATCAGTCATAGACTATTCATTGAAGCAAGTGTAACTGAGCTGCAGATGTACTGCAATCTGCTGCTAACAGTAACACCTTTCCAACCCACAAGCACACTGCCATAAATGGACTTTGAAAAATAACCGCTGCTGAAATTTGATTCATTCATCCAACTTTGGACGCTAACAACAGATTTATGCAATTAACCCTGTCACCTATCTCTCCCATACTGGGGTAGTGGTCGGGGTTGGAGGGTTCAGGTATATGTATTACCTACCAGGTCCCCATCTGGATGTAAATGTCTCTGTTCTTTTAAATGAACGATTTTACAAGTACAAAAAGCCATCAGAATCCTCATACCACTGCCACCCTCTGGCAATGTAATCACTTTGTGCATTGGATATTGCATTTATTTTTTAATATTTCACTCTCCCCTGTCTGTTCGACTCTTTCTACCTCGGTTTGCTCCCCTGCATGCATTCCATTTTCATTCTCACTCTAAATGGCATTTCTTCCCTAGAAATTAGATATCAGCCCGGCTGTCCCTTATTATTTCAACCCAGAAGTGAGGACTCCAGTTACGACCGAGATATCGCCCTCCCTCCCTCTCTCTTCTTCTATCCCTCCCCTCTCCCTCTGTAGTCCTGTCTCTTTATCCCCTTTATCTCCGTTCATAGCTCTCCCCTAACTCTCATCCTCACCTCTGAGGCCTCACCTCCTCTCCTGCCTCACCTATCTCTTGCATTAAATCAAATGGAACACATTAAAACTGGCATGCACAGCAGACAATGGCTTTTATGATTGCCTGCCATGTTCAGCCTGGTTGTGCTGCACAGCCCCATAAAATGCCATTTGTATCACCTCATTTCATAGGGCCTTACAACACAGATGAAACAGAGAGTGGGAGACTGAGAGGAGACACAGAAACCAAGGAGAGATGTAGTAGGTTGAGCGTGGAGAGAGCATGAAAAAGAGAATGAAAAAAGGTTGAGAGTTTAGCAAAGAGGAAGGGAGCGGCCAAAGAGAGTAAGAGAAGAATTAGAAAATGATATAGAATGTAAAGTCTTAAGTAAAATATGAGCAGAGAAAAATGGGTTGAAATAGTAAAAAGAGAAATTTGCAAGAGCAATAGAGCCAGAATGATGTGGCCAAGACAAGACAGGTGAGAAATGAGGGCAGAAAATGGAAGGAGGGTGAGGAAAGAATGAGAGGAAGGGATAAATGAGTGAATGTGAAGAGTGAGATGTGCAGAATGGAAAGAAATAGGTGTGGAGAGGAGGAAAGCAGAGGTGAAAAAAGGCTGCGAAAATCCTATTGGTGAGAGAGTGACAGACAGTGAGTGAGTAAGAAAAAGCAGTATTGTGACTGAGATTACCCCGCAAAAGCCCTGACACTATTCAAATAAGAACAAGCTGCCAGGACAACTCTGAGGATTTAGACCAATAAGAAATATATAGCAACCCGCAGAGAGGGAGAGAGGGCTGATGAGGGCACATCTCTTGCTCTCTCTTCTCTTTCCTTCCTCCCTCTCCATTAGTACAGTGAGCATATTGGGCTTATTAAATTCTAATTGTCTGTAATGGCCGCCCAGGCTCTCGGAGGCACTGTGACAGGGTGAGAGTGAGCGGAGGTATTTGTTGTGCTAATTGGAAACCGTTCAGCTCCCTTAAGTGTTGCGCTGCTTGCTGCTGCTGATAAAAAGCGGATGGAACGATGGATAGATAGCACAAGTAACAGAGGGGGGAGAGCGAGGAAGAAAGAGAGACTGATGGGGTGGAGCGGGGCAGGAGGGCAGAGTGTAAGAGGAGCACCTTGGGGGTATTTACCGGTGAGAAGGAATATGAAAAATCAATGAGGACATAATGAGCTTCATTTAAAAAGTTGTCAGACAGCAGAGGGGCTGTTTAGCATGCTGGAGCCACTGTGTGAAACAAAAGCTGTTTACACAACAAACCACTACTTACTGAGATTTCAGAAAACATTCGCAGTAGCCGAGATTGCATTCAAGCAACCTCATGCAGAAATTGTGTAAGAATTTATTATTTATGAGTATTGTTTTGTAGCTATATGCTGTGTGAGCCGTGGTCTCTGTATGAAGGTATATTTATTTCCCTGTGTGCTCAGGAATTCCTAGACACACCCTCCCCACCAACATCTCTCACGTCCTTGCTGTGTCCTTACACACAGCATGCCTCAGAAAGCCATTTAGAGTTCCTTGCTTGTTCTATACCTTCTCTGCACCCGACTCTCTTTCCTCTCCTCCCTACAGCAATATAACTAGCAGAAAGAGCAGAAGGTGTGAAGAGGTGCAAAAAGCATCTAGCATGTTTCCATATGGTCTTGATTCCACTGAGTTCTGCATACACAAACACAAGCTGAAAACAAGTCTGTATTCCAGGTCAGGCAATTTTCAACAACACACAGCACATCAAAACCTTCTGGTTCTTTAAGGGAAAAAATATTTTTAAGAAATAGATTGATACTTTTTGAAAAATATGAATATCAACGGCGGCATAGTGGTTAGTACTGTTGCCCCACAATAAGAAGGTCGCAGGTTCGGTTCCTTTCTGTGTGGACATGCTCTCTCTGAGTCTGCGTGGGTTTCCTCCCACCAAAGACAACATGTTTGGGTTAATTGTTTACTCTAAATTGTCCGTAGGTCTGAGTGTGAGTGGTTGTTGCTCTCTGCCTGTCTCAGTGTGTTGACCCTGTGATGGACTGGTGACCTGTCCAGGGTGTACCCCGCCTTCACCCAATGTGAGCTGGGACTGGCTCCACCACCCGCCGCGACCTGGAAACAGATAAGCTGTAGAAGATGAATGAATGAATAAATATCAACTTTGGGGACAAGATGTAGATAAAACTGGTACTGCTCTCACATTTCTCTCTTCATTGTGAATCTAAGATCAGCAGCTTGTTAGCGTGAATTAGCATAAACACTGGAAATGTCAGGAATTAGCCTGTCTCCTAATATGTATTATTAATATGTGTTGTTGATAATTTGCACTTAACATGATTTGGTTGTTTAATATTGATACAAATCTATGTGGAATGAGTGAGTCATTTTAATGTACATAGATTTCGCAAATGATACAAAATAAAGGGCTAAACAAAAGAAACAAAATACAATTGGAATGTCTGTTTTGTAAGCAACATTGAAACAACTTTTGTTTAGTCGTTTACTTTGCAATAATGAAGTAGTTCCACATCTAGGAAGTGTCCATTCCTGAAGTGTTTATATATAAGGTGGTATAAGGTATTCGTATGTTTAATGCCCCATTTACATTTGGCATTACTTGGATTGCAGACTCATACACTGTATAAACATATATATAAAAAAAAAAAATTCAAAGATCACCTAATCAGGCCTCTTTCAGCAAACATGTGGTAAAATTATCTTTAGCTACTACTTTTTGCCTTTTTGAAAACGCTGCCTGGCTTATTAGTTATGTAAGATTTCTTATCAGAATCTGGACATCAGATAAGGAGAATGTATATTTATATATATATATATGTCCTATTAATATCATGTTATTATCCAGATAGAGCTGACATGTTAACAGCAGGTGTGTGGCAGGCCCCTGAGCTGCCCTGAGTCCAACAAGGCTGGACTTGCTAGCTCCATCTGCTGTGACTCCAGCTAATTTAGGCTAACTGGAGGCTGGTACACACTGAAAATGCAGTCGTGAGAGTAGAATCAATCTTCTCATCAACTCCTGACAAGAAAATGAGAAAATGACTTTAAGCAATGTCAACCTATTGCTTTAAAGTCCATCTCCATCTATTAATTTCTTTCAAAAATAATCTTTCCAAGCCTCGGTCCTTTATTTTGAAGTGTAATTTAACTTGAGTTTTATATATATATATATATATATATATATATATATATATATATATATGCACTACCGGTCAAAAGTTTTAGAACACCCCAATTTTTCCAGTTTTTTATTGAAATTCAAGCAGTTCAAGTCCAATGAACAGCTTGGAAGGGTACAAAGTTAAGTGGTGAACTGCCAGAGGTAAATAAAATAAGGTAAGGTTAACCAAAACTGAAAAATAATGAACATTTCAGAATTATACAAAAAGGCCTTTTTTAGGGAACAAGAAATGGGTTAACAACTTAAAGCAGCTCTGCAGCAATTGGGGTTTAAGAAGCCTTGAAAGTTGGCGCTACCAATTCCTACAGGTGTCCCAACTTTTCTTGATCACTTACAACCCCCTCTGTCTGCATAAAAGTAGTGTTGGAACACACTTGGTACCATACCGTCGTGAGCATTGTTTGAACAGTAGTGTACTGCAGAAAGTAGTGTTACTATTAAAATGGCGAGGAAAAGGCAATTAACGATAGAAGAGAGACAGACCATCATAACACTTAAAAATGCAGGTAGGTCTTTCCTACAGAAAGTCAAAGTGTCAGCGAGTACAGTCTCCTTTACCATCAAAAGGCACCCAGAAACTGGGTGAAATGCTAATGGCAGAGGTCTGCAGACCCAAAGCCACAACAGCATTAAAAAACACATGTTTCTGAGAGTCAACAGCTTGCGTGATAGGCGGCTCACAGAACAACAACTTCAAGCACCACTTAATAGTGATGGCAGTAAGCAGGTCTCAGTTTCAAGTGTGAAGAGAAGACTTCAAGTTGCAGGTTTGATGGGTCGAGTTCCTGCAAGAAAGCCATTGCTGAGACTTCAGAATAAGAAAAAGAGGCTTGCCTGGGCCATGAAACACCGCCAATGGACTACTGAAGACTGGAAGATGGTATTACGGATGGACAAATCAAAATTTGATATCTTCTGTTCATCACGCAGGATTTTTGTACGCCATTGAGTAGGCAAAAGGATGGTTCCATCACCTGTCACACACGGAGGAAGAAGTGTGATGGTCTGGGGTGTGTTTTGCTGGATCCAGGGTTGGTGACTTCTACAGAGTGAAAGGGGCACCCTGAACCAAAACGGCTACCACAGCATTCTGCAGGGCCATACAGTACCCTCTGGGATGCGCCTAGTTGGTCAAGGGTTTATCCTACAGCAAGATAATAATCCAAAAGGTAAGTCCAAGCTTTGCCAGAACTACCTTAAGAAAAAAAAAACAAGATGGTAAGCTTGAAAACATAGTGGCCAGCACAGTCTCCAGACTTCAACCCCATCGAGCTAGTTTGGGATGAACTGGACAGAAGAGTTAAAGCAAAGCAACCTTCAAGTGCTACACATTTATGGAAACTTCTGCAACAGAGTTGGGAAGAACTTTCTGAAGAAGATTTGATTTTCATTGTAGAAAGAATGCCACAAGTGTGTTCAGCTGTTATATCTGCCAAAGGTGGCTACTTTGATGAGTCAAAAGTTTAAAATACATTTTGGTTTCTGAATTGGTTCTATGATTTCTTTTTTTAACTTTAATTGTTTATTTGTTCTATGCATTAATTTCAGAGTATACTGAGACATTAAACTGCATAATTTTCAATAAAATCCTGGAAAAGTTGGGGTGTTCTAAAACTTTTGACCAGTCGTGTGCATATATAATTTTTTTTCTCTCTCTCTCCCCTAGTTCTTGGCAGCCAAATGAGTCAATCATGGCAGTCAATTGAAAAGTTTTCTTCCTGTGGATTTGTGACAAATTCTGCCTTTTCGGCTTATGTGGGTGTCCCATTAGAACTGAACAGAAGTGCTTTTGGCTGCCTTGTCTCCTTTCCCCCGGTGCCTTTTTAAGTGCCGTCATATTATTTTTATATCGCTGTGTGTCGCTGTGGCAGTGTGGCAGGTCCCATAGCGATTTGTCTCAGCGATTGTTGGAGAAGTGTGTATTAGAGAAAGTAGATGTGGAGATCAAAGTGTGTGCAGGGGCTTGTATGCTTTTCTACGTCTGATATGTATGTGTTCACGCTCACAGTTTTTGCTTGTGCCAGTAAGCGTTCAGGTGTTTGAGTGTATCCAAGCATGACGTATGTTCAGGAAACCTTTTTTCCGAGTTTTCAGCCACATTTTCTGACCTCAACACATACTTTCTGGATTGGCATCACCTGAAAAAACTTTCCAAATTTTTTTTTTTACAGAGTGGTGCTCCTCAAGACCTAAAGAGAATAATAATTTGTATAAATGTATAAATTATGTACAAAAATTATTATTTGCTTTATTTTATATTCTGCAACAGGAGGGAAAGTTCGTACCACCCCTGCAATATTCTTGCAAAACAAAATATATTTTCTTATTTAACTTGCTAGTATTTTATGCGTAAATGTCTCTAATCAGTCTCTCATGGTGCTCAGTGACCTGGTTGTTCCTCTCAGGGTTCAGTTTTGAAGATGGATCAGTCAGATTGATAACTGGTTAGCATTAGTGAATTTTTCATATGTTTACTGTGTTTTATGTTCCTTTATGTGCATATTCATGTATAAAGCAGCTACAACTGAATGCACTGAAATTATTAACATGCTTGCAAAGCCTCGTATGTTGTTGTCAAGCTTTCCTAGCAACATCATTTAGCATGTAGCACAGCGCATCCTCACTGAGCTTGAGCTACACAAGCAATTTTTTGAGTTAATTAATTCCAACTTTAGTTGATCTTTTATTATTTGTTAAAGATTTATTATATTACTTTTATTATTACTTATTTCTTTCTCCTACCTGGACCGGGTATGTTTTTAATTAAAAAGAACCATCTAGGTTTAATGTTTTTGCAGTTATGTTTTGAATTTGACAATAAATGAAAAAGAGAAAGCGTTCTGCAATTCTGTTCCAGCTGGGAAGGTTTCAGTGACTGAGACCCTTCACTCGCTCAAACACCAAGAAGTGGAGCAGTGGTGTGGTTAATATAATGGAAGTAAAGTGCAACTATTAAACAGAAGAAATGGATGGAAGGATGGCTTGAGGAACACCATGACCTTACCATTGGCGGACCACCAGAGTGAGCATGTTAAGATACAAATGCAGATTTGGTGTAAGTGGTGACTTGTTACAGAACTTATGTAGAGGTGGGGGTGTGTTTGAATCTGTGTGTGATGCACATGTTGCAGTATTAATGAAAATCGCTCAAAGCAGCGTTTTAACGCTCAAACTTAAATGATCCTATGATAAATACTCAGATTTTTATGCATTTGTCTTTGCAAATGTTGCTTTGATGAAACACTTCTGCCACTTTAAATGAAGTGTCCATAACATAATAGAGATCTGAAAAGATAAAGGTTGTCGGGATGGCACAGTGCATAGCACACATGGTGTTAACATAGGTGTTGGGGTGAATCCAGACAGAGAAATGACGGTTGAGGAGTGAAGGACTAAGGGCTAAAACAAGAGATGAGGAGAGTAAGAGATGTTTGAGAGGGAGGAGAAGTGAAAAGACGCCAGACAAAGAGAGTAACTAAACCTGATGGATGCTTAAATTTAAAAAAGGCCTGAGTACACAAATACACACACAAAAACACATACACATACATGCAAGTAAACACACATACACACATGCTGGCTGGCAGAACATCACATTATGGCACCTAGATTATCCAGCAGACATCTGGTGAGGCAGCTAACACGCTCTAGCAGAGCATGCTGGCAAGGGCCATATGTGCGCATGTGTGTGTACAGTATGTATATGTGTGTGTGTGTGCGTGCGTGTGCGTGTACCATGCGTTTTGCAGTGTGTGCTTGGCTGTGTTCACGTTTTGTGTGTCTATGTGTGTGTCAGGTGTCTAAGGGGACAGCTGCTCACTAAATAGTATTAGTGTGTCTAATTGGGGAGAACCAAGTCAGTGTGTAGTAGTGAAGAGTATTTTGTCTTGACAGTTGACAGAAAGCATGTGCAGATGTACAGCAGCCACACAACAGGGCAGAGTCAAGGTGCAAATGACAGCTGATGAAACTATTACTTTCAATTCAGTTAAAATTCAGGTTTAATTCTTTCTTTGAAACCAATAGTCAACAAACTGCTTTGTCAGTCAGCAGGAAATGCACAGAGGGCAGATTAGTTTGGGTGATTGATTAACAGTCATGAAACTATTACTGTGTGTGGGAATCCTGTTTTAGAGGGAAACTAAAGTTTCCAAAATCCTATTTTTGCCCCCGTTCACTTTTAGGCTGCAGTCCCAGATTGATTTTCTTACTGAAATCTTTCAGTTCTGCAACCACAGTCCAGACAGATGTGAGTTGATAAAAAAGCTTGATCTGTGTCACCTTCAGCTGTTACCATGCAGTCAAATTAACGGGCGGAGGAAGCGGAGGCTGCTGATGTGGGGATGCCAAGTTCTCTCTCTTGTGCTGGTTTTGCTTCTCAGACTGATGTCTTTTTTGTGAAGCTTGTTACCTGCAGGCAGAATGCATTTAGATGCAGTTAAAAGAAGAAAAAGCTGTTGAAGCACAATTTTGTTAATATCCTTTGAAAGAATCTGATATTTTGACCAGAGTTTCTACCAATATGTTTGTTAAATTTTTTTTATCCAAATAACCTTTCATACTGTAAATTTCACTTTCATATGTTGCCATTGCAGCATAGTGTTGACATACCTCATCTATATTCTGTAACAATAATATGTGGTCATATCAACATAAACATTGGGTTCTTACTTACTTTTACTCATCAAGAGCAGTCTCCAGCAGCAGAAAGCAGCACCACTGTTGATGTCTTTCCTACTGCTGAAGTTAGCATGCCAACAGGATAGTTATGGCTCATTTTCTCACTTTCTGATAGTGACTCACTTGTAGGCTCTGTCCTAAACATGTGCTGCTGCTCTAAACTGCTATATTTTGAGATAAGTCACTTTTGTACCCGTCAGTTTATCTACAGATTATCTGTTCGTGAAGTTTATCCTTTCTGACTTAGTGATGTACTTTGCTCCCAAATCTCAGCCATTCATCTAATTTAGTAGTAAAATGTTACAATGTTATTAGAGATGGAAGACATTATTTTCTAAATTGAAAGACTTAAGACGGCAATTATCTAGATTTATCCTTGAAATATATCCAGAATTATAACAACGACAGGCACACATTGATTAATCCTACAGCCTCGATGTAACATGTTGTTTTCATGAAATTTCCCTTGATTGAAACTCTACAGACTTGAATTCCATTTCTCCTTGTTTAAGTCTGGAAAAAGGGAATTATTTCCATTTGTTTATACCCTTTCAGACTGTTTAAAGTGTTTTACAATTACAGGCCAAACAGAGCAGACAAATGATGTTGATGGAGAGGCAGGCCAAGTGGAAGACAGAAAGGGATTGTATTCGTTGCATTTAAAATGGAAAATATCAAGCGGTATTCAACCGATGACTATAATTTAGCCAAACCTCTTCAGGGGTACTTGACAATGCATATTAAACAGGGCGGCTGCTTTTTGGAAAGCAAAACAATGACAACATCCTTCAAGCTGCTCTACTTCTGAAAACAGGCTGAGACTGTCTCAGTATTGCTCGTTTGCTTTTATTTCTATCTTTAATACTTTGAAGGAACGACAGAGGGGCAGTCCAGAGATGAGGGGTGAGCCTCATTATCGTCATGGGGAAGAGGCGAAAAACATGACGTTCCCGCAGCTGAGGTTTGTGTCCCTTGCAGCCCTTTTAGCCCTTTGGCATAGCTGATGCACCACGAAACAGACACCCTCAACTTGCTCAGTAAATTTACTGAAGGCTTAAAAATGCCCAGTGCGAGAGAAAGCACATATCATCCCCCACATCTTCCCAGAGACAAAGAGAAAAGTTACTTTGTCAGCCAACCTCACCTGCATGCAAACACATTTAAGGAAAAAGAAAAAAGAAAAAGCTTCCCCTCACACAGACACACACATATATACATATACATACATAAAACATACAGACAGGCAGTCTGACAGACAAGGTTGGAGAGAATAGATGTGGGCAGGTTCAGTGATTTCGATGTCAGAGGCGGTCTGAACGCTCTCTGTGTCTATCCTCTCTCCACCAGACCTTACATGGCAGTTCTCCTCTCCAGGGTGTTCTGAGAAGACAGGAGGGCGGCAGGAGGAGAGGAGTGGGGGATTGAGGGGTGGGTGGGTGATGGGGTGCGCATGATGGCAGGTACTACGGGATTGTTCCAATACCCTTGACATGAGGGAAATGCCAGAATAAGAAAGGAGACGAGCCAAGCAAGGAGGGGGTTGCAGGTGTGTGGAGGACTGCATCTTTTCACTTTAGATATATGCATCTGTATGAGTGTTCAGTTTCATACAGATATGTGTATTTCCGAGTTGTGTATTGGTGTTTGTTACCTAGTTGGCAAATCAGCATCAAGGTTTGTGTATTTTAAAGTTCTTGACAGTGTTTGTGAGTAGTTTTTTTTTTTTTTTTTTTTGTCTGAGAGCAGTTTATTGTATGTGAATAAACAAGTGTGTGTTTGCATATGCACTCACTGCCCAATCGCAGTATGAGTCCAAAAGCAGGGCTTTTCTTTGGGTGAGCAGATGTTTTGCTCTCACCTTGCCACACCTCATAAAGCGTGATGGCTCAGGACCCTGGGGCCAGTCTGGCACAGACACACACTCAAATACACACACCCACATTCTCTGTGACCCACCCCACCGCCACCACCACAAAGCCATGCATACACACAAAAACACGCTGAAATACACACACACACACAAATGCAGTCAAATTGGGAAAGCTGCGGTCTTCAAGCCTGCCTTTGCACTCTCACATACAGAGAGAGAAGGAAAGTGTCAAGGGCAAAACAGTGTGAAAGTTTGAATGCCACTAAAGCTACAGCCACAGGAAAGTCAGGCAGGCAGGCGACCGACACAGCCTCTACTCACACAGAGAAGAGGGAGAAGTGAAAGAGAGGCTTTTACTGTAGGATCCTTTTAAAGTAGACACAGAGTAAAAAAATTGTCTGGATAAAAAAAAAGTCATAAATGTTAGGCAAACAAAGATATGTAAGTTTTCTAATCGCAGCGATAATTATGCATCCTGTTATCAAACTAAATTGACAGGAAACTTCTTACGTGAAGTCTCGTCCTTAGCTCAATTTGGACTTCATCTATTCCTCCTCCGTGTGTGTGTGTGTGTAAGGTTATGGCTATAATCCCATTAGGAGTACATGGGTAACACAGCCTTGCCACAGTGATTACAGGTTACCTGCTCTTTTTTGGTAAACTTGCCGGTGCTCCTGCAATTTAGATCCAGTCTGGAGCAACAGTATTAGGTTTGGTTTTTTGTGCGTGTGTGTGTGTGTGTGTGTGTGTGTGTGTGCATGAGGAGCAGAGTAAATATTTCATATCCTACCTCCGTCTGTTACATTAATCCTGTCTGCCTATGAAGATGTGCAACGGCATCGGCTTCTGCAGTGATTTGAACATCCACAGTCATTTAAATGTAATAAATATAAACACACGATTTACAGTGATTTTATGACATTTCACACAAACAGCAAACTTCAACGCCAGTAGCATTCTGTGTAGGTCAAAGTGGAAAGTTATCACAGTTTGCAGTGCGATTGCATTTCACACTGGAGACAAGCCTGTATCACACATTTAACAATGTGCGTACAATCCACTCAAATGAGAAAGCTGTTGCTGGTAGAAGCAACTGTAGCTTATGTGTGACAGTGCTAAACCAGACAATTACTTACACCAGACTTCACAATCGAAGAAAGCTCGACCAAATTGAATATCCTGTTCTCCTAATGGCTTACACATGTCACTGTGCAGCAGCAGAAATGACAGTTACCATATGTAGTCTAGCTTGACTGAACATCTCCAAGGACATGACTTTGGCCACACACGACAGAAAGGCTGCAACCTGCTGCGAAGATGATCAGAAATAAAATAGACATTCTGATAATTAACAGGTGAAAATAGAATACACAACACAACACTTGGTGTTGTTGCACTACACATATATCATATAATGTGAGCAAAACATTCAAACTTTTTTTTCCTCATTATAAAATTATAGTTTCTGTAAAGCCTTATTTCAGGTGTGCAGCAGAATAACAAAAAAGATAAATCATAATTTCTGTAACTATTTCATTTGGTTTATTTTCCCATCAAATTGCCAACTATTTTTTTCCCAGCCAGCACAATTGAAATGCACTCTGCAATCACCTGAATTTAGATGATTTAGCACAAGGCTTTGGATGAATTATTTATCTATAAAAGGACAGACAACCAATTCACAATACACGAACCACAAACTAAAAACATTTCAGCAGTTGCATGTTTGTAGCTTTTATGAGTATTTCTGAAATATATGCACTTTTTGGTAGGTTGGTGTTTTTTTTTCTTTCACAAAACCTCATTTATTTTTTAGATATAGATATATATATTTTTTACCTTCATCCTAGTTTATAACATGTTAATACAGCACTGGGAAAAATAGAGAGGTAAAAATACTGAAAAACACAGAGAGAAATGTACATTTACACACACACACACACACACACGCAAACAGACACACACACACACAGGCACACTGACCTGACACACATGCAAAGCACCAGGTTTGACAGAGACACAAGAGAGCAGGCAACACTACAAATACTGCTGAGATTCTCATTAAAACCCCAGAGAGAAAATCTTTTTTAATCGTGGTAGCATTAGTGGTAATCCACTGTGGATTATTCTTAAACGTAATACTGAAGGCAACCGCAAGGTGGCAGAGAGCCTGGCAACACCACAGCACACAACATCAATGGCCTCAAAAGGACTGGCTTCATCTTTTAACTCTGAAGTGACCAAGCAGGGTCCAATCACTTTGTCTGTCCATGAGGCTTTAAGGTTTTTCATATTTTTTGTGAAGCCTCTTTGTTGACTTGTTGGCTGTAGCTTCACTTCTCATTAAGTGTGCTTCCGTCTCAACAGCCATATGTGTAAAAATTATACTTGAAATGCAAAATAAATTTAAATTGATTAAATGGATTATTCTGATATCCTTATGAGAAACAAACATGCGGATGAGTATCGAGGACAAGACGTACTCTTTTGTCAGTGTTTTGGCAAAAAAAAAAAAAAAAAGCAAATTGGTAATAATTTTATATTTTTTTAAATGAGAGAATGTAAAATGATTTGGTTCCCAGACATTTGCTGACTGTACAATAGAAATCGATAGTGTATTTTTCACTGATGTACGAG
This sequence comes from Echeneis naucrates, assembly GCF_900963305.1. Lineage (NCBI taxonomy): Eukaryota > Metazoa > Chordata > Actinopteri > Carangiformes > Echeneidae > Echeneis > Echeneis naucrates. The sequence continues at coordinate 7,521,951 of NC_042511.1, forward strand.
TTCAAACACAATAGATTTCTCTGGCAGTTCGGTTCATGTGTGATTTTCTCTAACAGGCTTCTGAAACCATTCTCATGAAATCAGAAGTTAAGATGTCAGAGTTAGTAAAATCCAATATGTACCGTATTTTTGCACTATAAGGCGCACTTAAAATCCTTAAAGACCCCCGAAAACCCAAAAATTTTAAATGTTTAGAAATGCTCTGCTATAACTATTTTTTGATTGAAATAGCTTTCCCACAAATTTTTTTTTTAAAAAAGCTCTCAAAACGCTAAAAACATGTCCACTACTTCTCCCTCATTGAAAAATCCAGGTTTTATCAATATTCATGAGTATGCAAATTCGTCAGACTTGCATCCGCCCTACACCGCTGCCTGATCTGGGTTGCTCGGTAACAGCGGTGCGCCGCGTCAGGATGGCTACCAGTCGCGGCAACATTAGCGATATACAGCCTTACGTGTTTGAGCCAGAGGCTGGCTCGGACTCTGAGGAGGAACCAACATCTACAAGTCGCCGGCTAGTAGACATGTCAGAATGGTAAGCATACTGTCGGTTAGTCTCTTTGCTAGGATTTGTGACGTATAAAATCCAACAGAGGAGCTGAAAAACTGAATCCAACTTTTTTTTTTTTTATCTGGTTTTGAAACTGCATTTTCAAATCTAAAATGCTCAGTTATGGCGCACACTAGAGACTTCACAGCTGAAATGTCTTGTAGCTGAACCCAAAAACTACATAGACATGTTCATAATTTGAAAAACTAAATTTTTTGGTTAGGTGATCTATAAATCTTCTCAAAAATCAGCAGTGCGCGTTATGTATGAATTCTCATTCTTACTGACCTTGAATCAATTTTATGTGGAACACTGCGCTCAAAAACGTTAAGGTTGGTCCTTGGTTGGATATGGGCTGCAACGTCAGACAACATTAGATAAATAATTATGTAGTGCTGGGAACCAACCACCATCCAACATTTAGTCAGTGTTACCTTACTGTAATTAGACGTGAAGTCAATGTTAGGTTTTTAACGTAAACCCATATCAGGAATTTGACAGATTTGTGGAAGACAAATTATTTATAATGTTTTTGTATTTTTCTGTATTTGTCATGACTGAACAATATTCTGAGTTACTGTGAATGAGTTGAATGAAGTTCGACTTGCCTGACTGTTTTGTTTTGCTTTATATATGTTTTATCATGCGCCTTATAACCCCGTGCACCTTATGTATGAAAATAGGCCTGTTCATTGATATTGCCCCTTATGGTCCGCAAAATACAGTATTTTCTGCATTACTTAGAATTTTTACAGCCTAATTCCCTCCTTCTTTTGAGCTTAGGGTTCAAGCCAGCCCTTGATTAACATTGTAGGTTCTCAGGTAGGTGGGGGCCTTTGTTGCTTATTTTTAACTATCTGTCTTCCTTCATGTGCTGTAATGTCCTAACTAATCAATAAGCCTAATAGTTAAGGGGGCAAAAAACAGGAACACACACAATGGCAATCATCTGGTTGCTCCTTCAGTCTGCATGTCAAGTGACTTTGGGGCAACATACTGAACCCTGAAAATTTTGTACCACTGGTTTATCTCTGCCTGTGTAATAAAGTTGTTCTGTTTTTGAATCGAAGAAGCGTTATGTAAATTTGCTGCTGTAAGTAGTTGATAAGATGAGAAGAGCCTTGTTCATTTACAGCCCATTTACCATTTCACCGTGATTAATTTGAGCTCAAGTATACATTTGGCTGAGGATTACTGCTGATTCTGAGAATAAAACCACAAATGTCTTAGTGAGTGCAATAGAAGGTGCCTCGTTTTCTGGCTGACTTAAATGTCCAATATCTTCCAATGTGAAAGGCTGAAGGTCAGATTGCGAGTCCATCCCTTTTCCAGCCCTCCTCATTACATTGTAAATTTTATGTGATGTTGCTGATCCAATTGAAAAGTATAAGTTACAATATGTTGGTGAGCCCTCTGGATTAACACTGAACTAGTTCCTCTTTACATTTCGTCCTCCTTCCCTTCTATTTTAATTGGTCTACGAAGGAATCTTGTTAGGGCCATTTTTGGACATTAGCTACATGTAACTTTTCTAATGGCCATAAGCATGCATATTTTCCTTTAAGATGTCAATCGCACATCCATAAGCAGCTGTATGTGTGTGATCTTGGTCGATAGATTATAACAGCCAAAAAACTTTTTGTTCTTTCAATTATTTCCTGCCACTTATCCGTTTCCGGGTCATGGGTGCTGGAGCCAATCCCAACTCACACTCAGAAAGTCCCCAGTCATGGGAATCGAACCCCCGAGTTTCTAGTCGTGGGGCAAAAGCACGAACCATTATGCCACTGTGCATCATAAATTTTTTATCTTTTAAAACAAAAAAGTGACAAATGTTTGCAATTACTGCAGCTGTTTTTGGCCAGTTGTTCTGAACATTAGAGCAAAACGTGAGTTTTTTGCTGGTTAAAGCGAATAGCGAAAAGGCTCTCTTCAAGGTTCTTATTGGTGCAGGCCAGTTGTTGCAACCTGCATGAACATGGGCTCTCAACTTACCACCATATTTGTATTTGTGTTTTACATGAACAAACACAGACAAGCACAGTGATGAGCTGTCTGCTTTCTCCAGGCACCGTGGTGCTTTCATCTTCCTTTGTGTCAGTCAGCATTGGCAGCTGATGTTGTTTGTTTTTTTGGGTTTTTTTATGTCGTTATTTTTTTTGTTCTTTTTTAAGTCTTTGCACTGGACATGCATACATGTAAACACGTGGTGACCACAGTGGTGGCTCCAGAGATTTTCTGCTGCAGGTGCTATGGGGATGCTCACCTCTCAAGAAATGTCTATGTACATAGTCTATGTACATGGACATTTCTTGGGCGTGCTAGGCAGGTACGATGGCGATTACAGGGGGAGCTACGGCGCCACCTCGCGTCTCCCTGGCCTCGCCATTGGATGAGAAAAGCTTTTATATTGGCACACCTAACCTAATATTAAAACCCAAAACTTTCCAAATGTTATCTTCCTCTGACTGGTATAAATAGAGCAACTTCAGAGGTGCTAGGTTTTAATCTTAAGGCCCATGAGAGATGACAGTGCAATGGAATAATCAGAAACTTCTGCAGCCACAGACTCCATTGGCTATGAAGGGGAGTCCAAAGATAAAAGGATGCCTTTGAAAAGACATTCTATGCAGAGCCACATATGTCTCTCACAATTTAGCCTAAAATGGTTCAGTAACCCCTGATGAGACCCAGCACACACACACACACACATGCACAGAAAATCACCTACTGGCACACAAGAACATGGTCATGCATGAACATACAAAAATGTATTTTTATACAAAACTTTACAGTCACAGAAAGAGACATCTATTAATATGTGGAAAGAACGCCCGCACATATGCATACAAACACCCACAGTCTCTCTCACACACACACACACACACACACAAGGCACTTGTCATTACTCGCTCCGTCAAAGTAGATCATACAGGCATTAATTGAGAGTGCAATCATGCTCTGAGCCCACGGTTCAAAGGAGCTGATAATAAGCTGTGATAGGTCCAGCTGATGGAAAAAACCAGGCAGGCTGCCGGCATGCACAGACACATGCTGGGTTAGTGTGTGTCGGGGGGGGGGGAGGGTGTTTGGCTGTGGTCCTGTGTCTTGAAACACTGAAAATCCAGTTTTTCATTGACTTTTGCCGGTACAAGGAAATCCAACCAAGCCCCCAAACCTGAATCTGGGTTTTAAGGACTTGCAGCACAACAGAAAACAAGGAAATTATTGTTAAATTAAATAGAACAATAAAAAAATGGATGTGAAAACAAAACTTTTGTTGACTGAAAAGAAGCTATAAGTGAGGCTTTTTAACTAACTAAAGACGTAACACACTTGCAGGGGGAACACAAATAAACTGGAATGGCAAATAAGCTTTCTTATGTTTCTTGTTTTTCTCAGTTCATACATGAGCCTAACATTTGTTAGGATATGAAATCTGTCTTCCTGTGGCATTAGCTTGGAGTTGTGCAATCAGTGCATGCTTGCTTTAAAACCATCTACGGTATGACGATGTCAAGTTAATTTATTGTTTATTGACTGTGGTGATGAGCTGCACAGCTACACCACTCATAACTAGTGCTGGACAGTCCGGTTCATTGAGTTCGGTTTGAGTTGGTTCATTGACCTGCGTCTCACCTTGGAGGCACATTCACACACTCAAACTGCGTCTTGTGTTTGCTGTGATTTGAGTCCACATTCAGCAGATTTTTTGTCCCTGGATAATGACATAAACACACTAACTGAAACACATCTGCTACAGCTGCATGTTTTGGATGGTTGCTAATGTGTCCTCGGTGAATACAGTTGCAAAATCTTATACTATTGGGTTTTCAGCACATTATACTCTGAAATTTTTTTAACCTCACCTGTCATCTTTGCACTTGGGTTTAGATGCAGTGCATCACACAACCTTAAAACAATGCCAAACCACAGATTTGGCTTCCTAGCTGTGACCATAGATCTGTTAATTTATGTGTTTGAGTGTGTGTGTGTATATCTGCTTGCATCTATGTGTGTGAGCAGCTATTCTAGCCGCTAACTTGTCTTGTAGCTGGCTCTGTATTCCTGGCATTGCTGTGGTCGATAAGACAGTGGCATGCAATATTAATGCAGCCTTCTACTGTGGTCGGTAAGATCCACCGCTACCGTTTCGGAGAGAACCGAGAACAAACAGTAAGCCTGAAACACAGAGGTGAGGACAAAGCACGGGAGGAGGGAATAAACAGGTGCGAAAGTAACAGAGGGAGGAAACGCATGAAGGAGGGAAAAGCTGATAAAGACAAGGGATAAAACAGAGCCAGGTGAATGGAAAATAGAGCAATAAAGGCAAGGGGAGAGTACCAGCAACACAGGAGAATCACAGGGCAGACAGGTCAAGAGGCGTAAAAGGCAGGGAAGAACAGTGGGTGGAAAAGAGCTGTAGGTAAAGCAAAATTGGACACATGAAAGCAGGGCAGGGAGAATGAGAAGGGGATGAGAGAGTGATTTAAAGGATGAGTGAATGAAAGTGAACATTGGGAGTGGAATGAGAGAAATGCTAAGCGCAAGATAAAATGGACTGTGGGGTGAGGGTAGGATGGCAGCAGACTAAATGGAAAGAAAGTGAGAATGCGCTGGGAGGAGAGCTTCAAAAAGTGAGATTGTAAAGGCATTTAGGGGAGAAGACGGATGATAAAAAGCAAGAAATGAGTGGTGTAAAGGATAGCCGAGCAGCAGATGGAGAACATAACTACTCACTTTAAGGTCATCTCATATCAGTGCAGTCATTAAATACAACTGTATGTGTGTGCATGCACCGACAGCAAAGTCTGTTTTTCATTTGTGTGTCACTCCCAAATATGAGTGCACATACTATTACTCACCCAGGCATAGCCTCTTTAGCTGTTGCCAGGCAACTTTGAAGCAATTAAAAGCGAGGGGCGCCTGTAACCTGACAGAATATATGAGTTTGGGGAAAATGCTCACAGTTTACATGACTCTTAATTGACAGCACGAAGAACCCTGACTCAAATTTGCAGGTTTTTTTTTTTTTTTTTTTTTTTTATATAGCACTCAGCTTTTAATGTAGGATTCTCAGGAGAAAGTTTTCCAAAGTCAGTTCTTCTTAAGTGGACTAGATTTCTCAGGGGATTGTCTCAACTCCTTTGGATTTCTCTCATTTGCTATATTACTCAGTATATACAACATCCTCTCTATCTCTTGCTCTCTCTCTCTCTCTCTCTCTGGCCTGGCTCCCCTACTCTCTCCCTTCTGATGCATTCAGTGGAGGAACTCCAAAATGATTTAAGTGTCGACGGGTGGTAATTTATTCATGTTCTGTTGGTTAATGATTGCATACCAAGAGCTGAGAAAGAAAAGAGGCAACCTCAAGCTCAAGTTCAGCGACATTTCCAAGAAACGGCAGTTGAATAATGGCCTTTCAACATGTAAATTCCCTCAGCTCTGAAGTTCACTGATTTGTCAGCAGAGCTTTTGATGGAAGCTTCCGCGTTGCATTTTTTGGTAGGCGCTCGGTGGAACCGGCGTGGCACTGTTATTTTGCAAATAGAAATCTAAGGGGTGGGCGTGTGGGGGGGAGAGGGGGTGAAACCAGCCATGAATCTATTTCGGTTTCCAGATAGGATTTTTCATTGCTGTCTGCCAAAGTTGTTTTCAGAGAGGGAGAGTTATGTGTGGAAAAATGCATAACTCAAACCCATTATGGCTTGCTTTTAGCATCAAGTAACACAGAGTGAAGTACACTGGTGCTGCACTTGATGATGCATTATCAACTCTCAAGTGGGTGAATTGTGGCTTTGGCTGTATTCATAGCTGTTTTCAAAGTCAGTGTAGTTGTTAATTTGGGAGAAAGATTAAAAAAAAAAAAAAACTACGATAGGAACATTTATGAGTCTTTTCAAGTTATGAACCCTGGAATTTAAATTCTCAGATGGTAAAAACTGGTTGTGCAGAGGAAACTAATTTTACTTTCTAAACTTCCACAGTTTGACTACTATGTGTCATGGAAAACGTGTGAGACTGCTTCCGTTTCACTTTGTATTTGGTAACTGTGAGAAAACATTGAATAGATAACTGCACAAGTCTATGTCCATTCTCAGAGTAATGAAACTTATCTTGACGTTTGTCATTGTACCAGACTCTTAAAAAGGGGCCAACAATCTACTGAAAAGTAAACAGAAATCATTTCTCCATTACAAAATTGTACAAAGCCTGCTTAAATAGATAAAAAAAAAAGACTAGATGACATACTTCATTGTAATGATTAACTCAAACTTTTCATTCAATAGCCTCTCTGTTTCCAACCCAAGCATGCACACACAAATAAATATACACACACTCACACACTCTCTCCCACACACACAGGGCTGACCTTTATCCATCACTCTGATATCTTCCCCTTAAGACCACAACAGTTTGGTTTTCTGTTTTCTGTTTGAGTACTCATATCACCAACACTGTATCTATCTACTCACTTTGACACTCTAAACCAGCAGGGTCTATGACCATGTGGCACACCAATAACGCCTCTCTCTCTTTCCCTTCCTCTACTCAGTCTGCCTTAGCTCTGAGCTTTCAGTTCAGTGTCAGTTCCACAACACATGCACAGATGAATATGAATATGCAGTCCCTTCTTTTAATAAATAAATAGTTCAGCATGTTAGTCTGGAAAAAATTCCTAAAAACTAAAACTCTGACAGTGATACAAGTTCAAAAAAGAGAGACACCCACAAATGAAAATCAGCTTTAACCGTTTTACCTTCACGTGTCCATATGGTGTGTTTTGCATGATAAAAGACACATCTTGAACAAAATGAGCTGTCAACACCATGGTTGAGCATTTCCACCTTGCCAGCCAGGAATTCAGTTTGCACTAGCACAACCACTAACACTGCAGCAGCCGCTGTCAATTCCAAGCTCCGAAATAACATAAACAAATAAAAGATCCTTATTTGTCTTTGTCAGATGTCTGTGAATTAAAGCTTGCATCCGACTCTCTGTTTCCTTCTTGAACCATCTTGATATTCTCTTGTCTCCCACAAACCTTGTGGAAGTGGGGCACAAAGTTTGAGCCACAATTTCACATTGAGGAAGGAACCACAGTGAGGACCTGTTTTCAGTCTTCCTTTTTTACTCTTAATGTGGGGGAAAACCATTTTTAAAAGAAATGTAAATCATCGCAGAGTGCACTTAGACCACATGCTTAAATGTGTGCCTGGAGGAAGATTTAACGGATCACCAAAGTAATTCTAATCTATCCATACTGATAAGTCATGAGAAATGAGGATGGAATTGTAACTCTTCTGCTTTTGGACCAGCCTCTTTTTTCATTTTCCATAATGTAAACTGCACTGTAAAAGAGAAAAGGTTTTTAGACAGGTTTAAGACAGTGGAGGGTATAAGTAAGACTCTTGAATAAACTTTGTGAACATACTTGTATTGTCCCATTAGTAACTGAGCTAACAAGCTTTCCTGACAGTTATAGACTTGAGGTAGCTGTAAAATGCTCTTCCTTCTTCACTGTGAAAGTTCTAGCTGTCACTTGAAAACTGTGAAATCAGTCCTTCTGTCTGTATGTATGTTCTTGCTGACTGTGTGTGTGTATGTGTATATATATATATATTAGGGCTGTCAAAATTAATGTTTTAATTCATAAATTTTATTAACGTTTTTTTTAACGCAATTAATGTGTGTCAAAATCCTGGGGGGAAAAAAAAAAAAACATCTCTGGCAATGCACAATAGGTGGTGTGCTAATGAAGTTTGTCCAAGCAGAGTTGCCTCGAGTTGCTGTCCAAGATGAACAGAAGGGCAGTCCAGAGCAAATGCCGAGCATTAGCGTGGCTAAACTGGTCCCATAGGGTAACTCTAGGATTTTTTTCAAGGAACATAGAAGTACTGTGTTTAGCCATGTTTTGGTGAAGTGATGACATTTTGGAACATAATGAATCAATGTGGAGAGCAGAGAAGTGGATAATGCTTCAGGAGTGGCTTGAAGAGTTCCTATTGTTATGACACATTTTACTTTTCAGAAGTTGTCTCTTTTTGAATCAGTTGTAACTAATATGATTTCAAGCATTCCACAGTTAGTTGTAAGGATGAAAACAAACTTTTTTTGACATCCTTCCACGGTGACAAGGGGTTATGGTTTGGCAGTGGAAGTAAGGAATATGGGAATATCACTGCTCCATTTTTAGTCACTGTCAACAGACGTGCCTCCCGCGTGGCCCTGAACAAAATACTTCTCCCCACTTCACTTCTGCACTCTTGGCAAATTGCCATTCTGTCAAATCTAGCTGGTTAATGAATGGACATGTCAATCATGCATGAAAGGCTGCAGGAGGGAGGGAGGGAGGAGCAGAATCACACGTGGATACCCTCCTGCATTTTGACATACGATTGACAGACTTCTCACAATCACCATTCATCTCTCGGAACAAAATATTTTCACTAAATCAAAGGAACATTGCAGATTTTCCTGAGGACATTTTGAGGAGCTGACAAAGAGGTCACCAAAACTGCCCATACCTGTATGTCTGCAAATTCAACATGATGAGAGCTGGACAAAGTAATAGCAGACAGGACATTTCCAGAAAAAAAGAACAGTCTAGTTAGCTGATCTAATGAAGTACCTGTTGCAAGGATGGAAATGCTCATATGATATCTGGAGTACACCGAATAGGTTTCGTCCGTGAAGTTTACTTCTGAAAATCATAGTTAAACTATCAAGACCATATCCATGCAGCCGCAATGAATACACCATTTATCGTTTGTCTTTTGGCCAGTTTTTTTTATTTCTTGGCACCCTCTGTACAACTTGATAGATTTGTCTCCTGTGACCTGAAATGAAAGCGTTGGAGATCAGGACACATGTTGACATTTACCTGGGAAGAATTATCACCATTGAAAGTTTGGCTTTTTCCAGACTTATTTATTTCCTTTAAAAGATCTTTTTAGGCACAGCAACTTTGAGGCTTTTGGGACAGCAATATCTGTTGGTTGGTCAGTGAATGCACCAATCTGGTCCTTGTATCTAGAAACCATTGGATGGACGGCCATATGTTGTGCTGATTTTTAGGGCCAATGTCATGTTGGTATTTTTGGCTTCTAGTGAAATGTCTTGATTACTGGCAGATGGAATGCAATAAAGTTTATACTTTAGTTTTCACTAATATTACCCTTTTCAACTTCCATTCAGTTCAATCAGCAGCAAATGTAGCCTAATTAATAATATAAGCACATAAACATAATAAACCTGTCAAGGATTGATGCATTACAAGCAGTTGAAATGTTGCAATAAATGATGTACAATGCAATCTGGAAACGCAGAGAAGAAATGAGAAATATGATCATGAAACAGCTGAAAATTAGATGAAGAGGAAGCTGTTCATATCGAAGGAAATCTGTACTACAAATACCAAAATATAAAATGAAAATATATATTATATGCAAATGTTACTAGCCTCTGCAAGGACCAGCAATAAAAATGTATCAGGATTATATCACATTTAAATATATAAATATATATATTTATATAGCGGTCAGACAGAACAGAGACTTCTGTGTGGCAGAATCCCATACATACTCACCTCACTGCATTAAAATAAGGATTTATTAGGTCCAGTTCAAGCTGAAAATTTTTCTAAGGAAAAACAAAGGCAAAACCTTGACATTTTTGCTTTTTTTGGCATGTCAAATTAAGATGTCTTGCATTGTGTGCATTGTGTATGGGTGTTTTATAAGTAGAGGACCTTATTTATACCTTTACAAACTATTTCCATGAGGGTAGGCATCCCTGCACAGAGGAATTGAAAGTATAAATCAAACCCTTGGATCTTTACAATTTAGTAATCAGTATGCTGCATATTATTATCTGTGTAATTCCCTCCTAAATTTGTGTGTGTGTCATGTGTATGAGGGTGTGTGTGTGTGTGTGTGTGTGTGTGTGTGTGTGTGTGTGTGTGTGTGTGTGTGCGTTTAATTCTCTGCTACGTTCTGTTTTCCTTCCCTCCTCTCTTTCAACCTTACGCACAGAACCCAATTTATTTGCTCCTACTACAAACAAATCTGTAGCAAAGTAATGATCGCTGTGTAAGTACTGCACTTACTGTACTGCTCCATGGAGTTGTCAGCTTTAGGCATGGAATGAATACTGACTTTAACAAATTTCCAAAGCCATTATGTCAGTTAGAAAAGTTTGAAATACTTTGTTCCACCTTGAAGGTTAATTTAATGACATTAATTTTCAGGATTCTTTGAAATCTTCTCATTAAGGTGAGTGATATTTCCCCCAAAAATTGTTTCACCAATTGCAAAATGTCACATTCTCAGCTGATTTCAGATCATTTGAATAGGTGACAAGGTCGTAGTTGTGTCTTGCAGCAACAAACATGTTCTCTTATGTTTTGTACAGTATGCTGATGGATTGTTGAGGCACCAGGCACCACGTTGTTGACACATTTTGCCTGCTTCTGCTCCTGTGATTTTTTTTCTCTTCTTTAATGTACACATTGCAGATTTTATCATATTTTGATTTGCAGCCACATTTCCCAACACCACTTTTGCCATTAATTAACTAATACTATATTTTTTTTTTATTTTTTTTTTTTTCTCTTCCTCTCCTTGATCATGTAGTAATGAACTCCCTGCTCATATGATCCCAACTCCTGTGGCCCATTCATTTGATCTTCATCATATCCACCATTCACTCTTCATAGAACTCTAATGCCCTCTGCCCCAAGCTTTGTCAGCACAGGGAGACCTCCAGACCCCTGGCCATCAATTTCTAATATGACCATCCTCCTCCGGTAACCTCGTTCTCATCTATGTCTAATATAGCTGACAAAGACCAATGCAAACATAAGGCCCCATTCACCCACTGCATAAATTGGCTGGTTAAGTCTGGAGGCCTCCATCACAGTGTCTAGACACATACACTGCCACCAGTGTGCCAGTCTGCAGTTAATCTAAAATGGCCAGACTTATTAAATGTTCCTGTCGCCCCTGGTTACCAGGATGACCTGCTACAGAACAGACTGGCTTCTGCTGTTGGATGACCTCCCAAATTACTAATGATGGGGTCAAGCTTGTAACAGTAAGTGAGAGAAAGACAAATAGGATTAAACAGGGTGATATATTTGATGTAATTACATACAATTCATAAATGAGTAGACAGTTGTTAGTTCCAGATGGGTCAAATATTGTTGTTGTGCTGTAGATTAACTAACATAAATTGAAACTGTGCAGTCTGTCACATAATGTACGGCAATAGTTTTTTATTAATTGTGCTTATGCGCTCACTGAGCACTTTAATAGGAACACCTAGCCACCTGATTATTCATTATTCAAATTTTCCAGTCAGTAGTGCTATATATAAAACCGTACAGATGGAAGTCAGTAATTTCTCCTCCAAACATTACATTTCTAGGTGTTAGTGTTATTTATTATTCTGATTATATTATAATTACACTGATACAATAACTTCTCTTTTCTTCAAATGAATATGAAGACGATCCTTCTTGAATCCCACTGACTATGATGTTCGTCAAACTTTTTTAAAGAGTAGCTCAAATCCTGGCTTACACAATGATAAATCTTTAAATATAATGGAGAGGTTGGAGCAAAATAAATATCACAGAGACTTCCTCTCGTATGACACATGGCTAACCCTGTGAGGCTAGAATTCATCTTGCCAGGTTCTTTGCTGTGACCAAACCAGAACTATAATTTAGATTTATGCATTATGGATATGCTAAATGCTAAATGCTTACTCTGGAGTGCTAGTTGATAAAAGCCTCCTCAAACTTTGATGTTGAGTGCAATTAGCATAATACCTCCTAACCAGTTGTTTGTGTTAATAACGTGTCAGCAGGCTAATGTTAACAGTAGCTTATCAGCACTCTTTTGTTTCTCAGTGTTACCACTGTAACGCTGACATTCAGGAACACACAAAAACCCAGTCCAGTAGATGTGAAATTTATTTTTGTATAAAAGTATGAGAGGTACAGACAGTAACAGATAAATTCCCCTTAAAATTCAACCTTAGCTCTTGCAGTAGGTGTAACCCCAAGTTGTATTGTTGTCATTTACATTAATGAAATTTTCCTACTGCAGAATATATTGTCTGAATGAGTGACACTGGCTTTCAGCCCATTGCCACTTAAGGTGTCTTCAAAGAAAGCATTATTTAGAGAGAAAGACCCTCCTAAAACCTGAGAGTTTGTATATAAACCTTTTTTTTTTAGTCTGTGAAGAAGATACTTTGAGGGATTAAATGTTTAGCTGCTTTAGTAAATCACAGATTTTTCCTTGAGAATGAAATATGGCAAAAAGAACGAGCACATAATTTTATGTTTATTTATTTTTTTTTTCAGTGTTGATAAACTTCTTATTTATTTTTTACTATGCTTGGATCTGGTTTTGGTCACCAATGGTCAATGTAACCGTGGCCCCACAAAACTCTGGGGCTCTTGAATGGAATGTCTCAGAATCATCTTGCGGGGGATTTCTGTAGTTCACATTCACATTCACTTAATATGACTTGATTAGATTTTGGTGGCTCAACGTTTAGGCCAGTCTAATATCATTCTTGTGAATGGCATATATCAGGAATGTCATAGCATCTGGCACAAGCACTCATTTGGACACAAGATTGAACTGATTAGAACTGGCAAAAAAAAACAATAAGAAGGTTGCGGGTTCGGTTCCCAGCCTTTCTGTGCAGACTTTGCATGTTCTCCCCAATTAAGCCATATTTAGGTTAATTGGTGACTCCAAATTCTCTGTAGGTCTGAGTGTTTGTTGGTCTCTGTCTCTGTCGGCCGGCCCTTTTGATGGCCTGGTGACCTGTCCAGGGTGTGCCCCACCCTCACCCAGAGTGATCTGGGATTGGCTCAAGCAACCACTGCCACCCACAAACGGTTAAGCGGTTGATCATTTTCAAAGTTAATTCATTCATCTTCAAAGGTCAACCTCACAGTGGCCTGATAGCGTTCTGTAAAAATACTTTTGGCCTTTACTCAGTGTTGTAGCTATGGAAGAGCTGATTGTGACCGTATTTCTTATAATTTGCCTTACTGGAGGCAACTTCTTCCATCTTATAAGCATACATGAAAATATTATCTGCTCTAATGTAAATACCCATCGAGACACAGTGAAGCTGTGCAGCCTCCTTTTCTGGCTTGATGGCTCTGGCAGGAAGACAAATTTCCATCATCTATTGTTGAGTTCTTGCTTTTGAATGGCCATGAGGCCTTTTAACGAGCAGCTGCAATTACCATGTCATTTCTTGGCTGTCACATACTTTGTGGGTGTGTGCACGAGTGGAAGTGTGTGCACGTGCACACATACTGGTGTGATATCCAAATGATAATATAGACCACATATGCTGTCTTGTCTTAATGGAAATGTATCATTTAGCTTATTGGAAGTTCTGTTCCTCATCATTTTTACCTTCTGTTAATTTTGACAGAATGCCAGGAGAAATGTAGCCTATTTTAATCCTCTCCTCCCTCACATAGAACAGGACAATTATTAATAAAGAGAAGCTGTGTGCAGTGCTGGTCCTCCTTGTATGGTGTCACATGCCCTATTGTTTGTTGTCATTCAAGCAGCCAATTGCAAAATGTGAAAGGGTGTAATTCAATAATCTGTCTCGTCCAACCTTCACAATCGCAAAACACAGATCAGGAGAGCTGAGTAAAGCCTTACTACTTAATAACCTGCCATTATAGAAATGGAGAATAGATGTTATCATGAAACTTAGACTCACCGGTCTTTTCCCATTTAAGTGATCATGAGACTGTCATGACTTTATATTTGTTTATGCATACACTTTCACACATCTACACACACAGAGCACCTGACAGCCAAGAAATTACATGTTAACTTTAGCTGTTGTTTAATAGGCGCATACTGTCTGTTTACAGTGAACAGTTTTTTTTCTGCTACAGTACAAAAGAGCCTAATGGATTTTAGTTGTTTGGGATTGTTGTAGCACAGAATGGGTACAAGGTTTATCGCTGATTTTAAGAGTGGATGGACAAAACAGGTGGAAGTTATACAACAGATGTTATGCTACCGGTTTCTCTGGATAACCCATGTTGCTGTATGAATTTTGTTATAATTTCTTTTTTATCTTTTTAAAATAGTTCCAATGCTAAATTGGAACCAATATGTAAATACAGACTGGTAAGGTGAAATTAAAGATGCCCTGTGGAGATTTCCTGAGAACAAACAAAAGCTGTATTAATTGTTTTTCGTCAAGCACATTGTGTGTGTCCTTGAGCTTTGCAACAACGCACTTTTCTATTCATAAAACATTTACCAAGTAACTCCTTGATTTCTTTATTCGCCCCTTGATCATGCAATGTTTATATTAATGTTTGGGTACTACCACTCTTCACTGGCTTTGATGGAATACTGATCAGTGGAGCAGGGTAAGACCAAAGGCACACATTTTTTTTGTGTATCTACATGATGTAGCTCAAGGAAACTGACTAACAAATAATATTCCATTGTGCTACTAGTGGGAATACACTTACTGAGCACTTTCTTTGGAACACTATATTAATATTGGCCATCTCCAAAACTCTCCAAATAATCTCTGGTCTTTATGGCATTAATTCCACGAGCTGTTCCATTTCAACATAGTGAATTATCATGTTGTATGCAGCCATCAGAAAATGGTGAATTTTGGCCTGAATTTGGCCAGTTGGACATGGTCCACAACAATACTCAGTAATGCAAACAGTTTCAAATTCATCAAACTTCTGTCAGCTCATGTTAGACATTTGTCCACACTGACTTGATCAAGTAAATGAAGTCAAAAGAAATATTAATAAAAAAAGTAATAATGACCTTTTTCATTGCATTAGAAAAACACCAATTTAAAGATTTAATCGTGGAGAGCAGCTAGTTCCTTGTGTTTAAAATAATTGCTTTTCCAAATGGTTTGAGGTGACTGGCATGTTATACACAGCATATTTTCTTTTGTATAATAAATAATAAATTACAAAAGAAAAAAAAACCTCCTCTTACACATTATAGCAGTGCAGTTATAAGCAGAACTATACCTACCTGTCTGATAAATGCAGCTAATCTAGAAATAAGGAAAATAGCTTGTAAGGCAATGCCTTTGGAGTTGATACCTGGCTCTAATTGCAAAACCACACAAGCTAATTAAATTCATCTTATAAAAAGTCAAAAAAGGCATGACAACAACGAAAAAGCATCTATACTAAAAATTTTGCTTCCAGGTTTTCCAGGTACACTAAAATATTCAAAAAAAAGCAGACTAGTGAAATGATGTAGCAAAATCAGATGGGGATAACAAGCAATAGTGTCACATCTGTCATCTACACAGATGGTCTTATTGTCACGTTGTCCACATTTCTACTTAGTTCAGAGAATATTCTCATTTTTATAAAGGTGTGTGGTAGCACAACAAAGAGATAGATGACGCTTTTCACATTTTACACTGCAGTCTTCATTCATTTATTCATCTTCTACCGCTTATCAGTTTTCGGGTGGTGGGGGTTGCTGGAGCCAATCCCAGCTCACACTGGGCAAGGGCGGTGTACACCCTGGACAGGTCACGAGTCCATCACAGGGCCAAAACACAGAGATAAACAGAGGTGGATGGAAAGGTGTCAGTCCACCACCAGGGCACTGCCGATGTGCCTATGAGCAAGGCACTGCCCGACGCTTTCACTCTGACACCTCTTTGCACGTTCACATGTTTGCATGTGTGGTTGTCTGGGTGCCTATATGTATATATATATATATATAATTTTGTTGTGTGTACAATGACAATAAAAGATTCTTCTTCTTCTTTATAAATACAATGGATTCAGTACGATTAAAGCTAGAATGCTACAGTTTAATTGGAACACGTGTCTGTGACCCAAACCGAGCTCTCCTGCCCACCACCCTGAGCCCCACATATGTCAGTATCACACTACATCCTCTTCTGCCAGTGATTTTTGGCTTTTGAAATTGTTTTCGTTCTCTGTTAAAATGGCGGTTCTTTGCCATGCCCTGTGTCCTCACAACAAAATTAAATAAAAAACTTCATATAAAACAATAAAATTGGATCAAAGGTTTGATCAAAGGCCATGCGCATGTTTTGGACATCACTGGATATCTGCTTTCCAAGGTTTCAGTGCTTTCCTTTGATCAATCAAGCAATAACCTGTGAAACAGCAATGTGATGTTTGTGAGTGATATTCTATGAAAGGTATCTGTCCAGTAGTAGTTAGCTTGGCTTGATAAGATATGAAATGTTTGCTGCTTCAGACAAAATGTAGACACTGTGCCTACACACCTTCATCTAGTCATCTTCATTTAGCTACATTCTCTTGAGTTTTCCTTTTCTTTTGTGGAGATATTGCATGCATTGGATTTTTTTAATTGTATGTTTTTCGCCTGAAATGAGCACTTAAATCTGCTATGATCAGGGTAGAAAATTTGTCTCGTTGTATCGTGAAAAAAATAAATGCTTGATAAATTTAGTTTAAACAAGGTGAAATATATAATCTCTCAATTTGAATTGAAGTTTCATTCCATCACTGAAGAAATGTTTGTGTTTTCTTGTCCTGCACAGCTTGTATCTAACAACAACAGTAAACTTGGATCTATGTAGCAAATGCCCTTGCAATTCCTGATGTTACTGCATATTAAAAGATGACCTTTGGTTTCTGTTAATGTGAAAAGGTAGTTTAGATATTGCTACAAAGCTGGACAAAAATAACACAAAGATTTTAAAAATGACAGAACAACATGACCTCGTTGAAGGCTTTGACCATTACTGTTTGCTCTGGGCAGAATCTTGTGGATCACTAGAGTTATCCCCTTGCGAGATATGGATCATGGCTTAACATGAAACTGTGCTGTAAAAATGTGTGGCTTGTGGCAGGAAAAGATGAAAGTGTCAGAGCCTAAAAACAGATCAGATCAGCTGACAGCTCCTGCTCATCCATACGCACTCACACTTAACACCTCCACAGCATTGAAGCCTCATTAAACAGGAAGGGGAAAAGGAGTATTTATACAAAAGAGCCATGTGATTGCCTGGTAAGGAAACAACTGCTGAAGAGACTTAAAGATAACTGTAACTAAATATTACATATGTAAACAAGAATAATTCTCCACTCAAGGGGAGAATTTTTCCTCCTGTGCAGTATCTCACTGCGCTTCAGATGTGGCTCCTGGAATATGCTAAAGCCACTCTCCAAGTCTGCAGGGCACAACCCTGAGGCAGCCACTGCTGCCTTCACTTTCTACATTTTTTTTAGCTAGTCATTGGAATTTCTTGAGTTTCTGGTGCTCCTTCTTCCTAATGTTGCTGTTGCTTGGGGTCACTACATCGATCACAATCTCCGACCAGTTTGTTGTTGAAGAGGATGTGTTTGTGTGTGTGTGTGTGTGTGTGTGTGTTATTGTAAGAATGCTGGGGCAGCAGGTTGAAGGTAGAAAATGCCAACAGAGTCAACAAACTCATCAGCAAGACTAGTGATGTTGGCAGTGGAGTCAGAAAGGAGGATGCTGTCTAAGTTATGGACTATCTTAGACAGTGTCTTCGACCCACTCCCTGACTTGCTGGCCAAACACAGGAGAACCATAGACTCATTCCACCAAGAGGCAGCACTGACTGTCACTACTGTGCATTTTGCACCTTATATAACTTCATACTTATGTCTGTATTATACTATTATACATTGATATTTTAATATTTCCATATAATCTTTATGTTCATATATATACATATATATAAATGCACAGACACCCACAAGGGGATGCAGAGTATTTCTATTTTAATTTATAGGTTTCAGACTTAGATGTAGCTGGCAATTTCACCAGATTTATTGCTTAAATCATTTAAAGGTAGCATTTCATCTGGAAAACTGGAGTTTTTTGCTTCACTGCTTTCTGAATTTATGTCAAACCTGCATGTGCATGGCAAGGGTGTGTCCCAAAGCCAATCTTAGTGTGTTGTTACACTGAAAAACCACTATCCACTGTATAACGGATGTCCATTATCAGCACATGAATGGTGGATTTGTCTCAACCATTTCTGGAATTTAATGGGGGGCCTGTGAAACAATTGGGTGCAGAGTGAATGAAGACAGTTTCCCCATTGGCCATGCCGCCTGCTGAGGCACGGACCATCAGTTGACATCAAAACCGACTCTCTCATTTTCTTATCTTCCACAGGCAGCAAGGCCTACCATGTGCTGAGCAGCTGCAGTTGCCCATCCACATCTAATGACATTTGTTATTTTAGTTCCACTCCAAACATCTCCTCTTGAAGTTTAGCAGGGGGGAGAGGCGAGGAGCAGGAAACCAATCTCTGCCTTTTTCATTAGGATATTGATTTTCTGTTTGCTCGGACTGTGACTGGGATGCTCTGTTCTGACTTTTCTTCTTGAGGTTTGATTAGCATTAAGCAAACTGGGCTGTCAGAAGGTTAAGTTGGCATTGCTGTTTATATGCTTTGTTTCTGCACAACCTTTAACCATGTTGGAACTTAGATTTTACCCTCCTAAATATTACAGTTTCATGGCGTACACGGTACCAGTGAAAACGTTTGGCACGCTTCCCTATATACTGTATATCTACTGCAAACAAAAGCAGATGTACATGTTGCAGAATTTATCTTATGCATCAGATCCAATTACATATGGTGCAGCATTAAAATATTAGAATATTTAAGTGTAGTCAAAGTGATTTCTGATGAATTCCAGCGCAGTATCTATATCACGCAATTCCTCCCTCTTCCTCTTATAATCGTATCGTGTTTTCATGATGTGCAACTGTGAAATGGGGATTCAGCCACCAGGATTGCTTACATGTGGGTTTTGGGATAAACTTTGGATTTCTGGATTAGCTTTGACATTACTGAGCGTTAAATGCTTTGGTTCTGGATTAAATTGTTTCCTCATTCAACTCATACTTGACTCTCAAATGTGTAGCTTTGCCCCAATAGAAGTGGCATTAACAGCTTAGCAAATTTGCTCAGAAAAGAGGAAATTAATGACCATTGCAGAGACTAAGACTGGTTTTTCTTTGCTTTTTTTTTTTTTTTTTTTTGCTTTACAATACATTAAAGGGATTTAACTAGAATATGCATATGGATAAATTACAACCCAGCCTTGATCTTCATGCTGTTCCCTCAATGTCAAGTATGCATAAGTACACATGCAGATTTTAAATGAAAGACCTGCTCAGAAGCTTGTAGTCTTATTTTCTACCACTCAACAACATTAATTTGTTTTTCCAATTAAACTGATGTTGTTTTTTCAAATCTGAGCTACCCCTGTCAGCACTTCTTGTATAGTAAATGAATTAGGTTGATTGCGTTAAAACTGCTCAAAACAATACCGGGAATGCTAAGAATAGAAATAAAATAAATTTTTTCAAACAAGGAAAGCAGTTGACAGACAGCAAGAAAATTAGTTTCACGCAAAGTACAAAGGTACAAAACAGTACAAGTTAAACAAAAAGTGAAAGTTTTTTTGGGTTGATTATGATAAATGCTTCATAGCCTGTAATGTCAGCATGTGCTGCATCAATAATCAGCTGAATGCATTTCTGACAGTGTGGAATACCTCTGTTTTCTTTTACAACTGTAGTTTATCTTATGTCTGGACTAAATGGCTCAGCAACCCATCTGACAGTTCTTTGGGTGAATTACAATGTCACCCTCACATTTAACAAATCACGAATGGCTCAATAGAATTTAGTGGCAGTCATGTTGAATTGTATCTTTGCAGTTGTAACCAAGTGGCAACCCGCCATGAGATCGCCTATTGCCTTGTGAATTGCTTTGATTTTGAAGGCTTAATTTGTAATTTGGCAGCCGGCGTCATGGAGAAGAACGTGGGGTTGTAGAGGAATTAGGGTGGATCTGAGCTTTGTTATTTCTATAGAAGGTTGCCATTTCTGATAGAGCTTGTCAATCATTGTGTTGCCGTGCCTATTGCTTTACTCACTTTCACTCTCAGTCAATTTCTACCACTTATCCATAAGGGTCACAAGGTGTGCTGGAGCCAATCCCAAGGGTGGGGTACACCCTGGACAGGTCACCAGTCCATCACAGAGCCAACACACAGAGACAGACAGAGACCAACAACCACTCACACTCACACTCAGACCTACAGACAATTTAGAGTCACCAGTCAACCCAAACTTGATGTCTTTGGGTGGTGGTAGGAAATCCATGCAGGCACTGGGAGAACATGCAAACTTGCAAACTGGCCCAGGCCCAGGAATTGAACCCATAACCTTCTTGCTGTGAGGCAACAGAGCTAAACGTTACGCCACTGCATTACCCACCCACTGCTTACCATAATGTGAAAAATGAATGGATTGAAAAAGACTAGACTATAAATTCAGATGAGAAATAGGTACATTTTTACACAGACATCAATACATTCTGTCTTATTTTGTTGGAGCTGCTCCTTAATGGTCATCAGTTAGACTGGAGGTGTAAGGCTCATCAGCACCTCATTTTCAACTTCAGTGTTTCTATCCATTTCTATTTAATATTTATCATGGCCTTTGTGAGTCCTGCCTGCATCTGTTTTTACATTTAAAGTATTTTATACATTTGAGGGAAAAATATAATCAAAACGACCCTACAAAAAGATTACACGGCGACTTCCTCAGTTATGTTGCTAATTATGGAATTTTTTTAGATCACTAGATCACTTTTTTAGATAATTTCCTATCACAGGTTTGCATAACAAGTAGGAAGAGAAAGAATCAGCAGCAGCCTGAATTCGGATTATCGTTTTAGACAGTTACACATTAACAATAATTAATCTTCAGCAATATGTGTAACACTTTACACAAGATCTCTGTGACGCTAACAAAAGATGCTCATGATGTTTATGGGAAGTAATTCCTCAAGAGTGACAGACTAACAAGCAGCCCAACAGTATACTAATTTTCCAAATCATCACAAAAACTTTTTTCTGTCACATATGGAGAGACAGATGGCTATATAGACAGACCATTGGATCGCTGAGAAGGGTCTTTGCGCCATTTGCCATGGCTGTCTCACAAGCAACAGTTAAAGAGAAAACAAAACAACTAAATAAACCCACTATTTATGTACACATACAGCACAGAGAACACATTGTCACTCTGGCAAACAAACTCTGGCAGGCCATAATTTTACAGCACAACAGAAGAACCAAATCTCAATCTGATGAGAACCATTAATGTGAAAAAGACAATGTTTATGTAATTAAATCTCCCCTGTCCTGAAGTACTCAAGGAATTAGTATGAGTAATGAGCAGTAAGGCATACTGGCTAAATTCCTCCATTTGTGCATGTAGATAAAATTAATCCCCCCTTCCTCAACGACCTTAACACATTAAAGGTGATCTCTCAAGCATCTGCATTTTTTTTATTATTATTATTATTATTGAGGACAGACTACTAATAAGTTTGACATGTATAAACACTTCAGATGCTCTGGTTCGACTTACAGAGTTATAAAGAAGAAATTTTGCTTTAGTCGTGTTTGGTCGGGTCTCCTGAATTTAACAGAAAGTGATTTTTGTTTCAATCAATGGATATCAATGGATACCTGGTATCCCAAAATGACAGTGAAAATAGAATTGCAGATTTTTTATATATTTATTTATTTATTTATTTTTTTTATGGAAGAGCAAAATTATCACATATACACCGGTAAGGTATTTATGCTTTATGACTGCTGATGGGTGAAGTAAATAACAATGATTATCTCTTCAGTAGGTCAGTAGTTAGTGGGTGAGATATGTTCAACAGCATCAAGGTTGATGTTAGAAGCTGGAAAAATAGGCAACCTTAATGATTTGAGCAAGTTTGATAAGGTCCAAACAGTGACTGCTAGACAACTGGGTCAGAGCATCTCCAAAACGGCAGCTCCTGTGGAGTGTTTCCGGGCTGCAATTGTCAGTATTTATCAAAAATGGTCCAAGGAAGGAGAGGTGGATCACGGCGTAGGGTCACGGATGGCTAAGACTCATGCCCCCATCTCACAGTTTACAGGACTTAAAGGATCTTCTGCCAACATCATTGTACCAGATATCACAGCATATCTTCAGGGATCTAGTGGAATCCATACCTTGATGGGTCAGCACTGTTTTGCAAGTGGTCTCAATGCTAGAGCTGGTTGATGTGTATCTTCAGACCATTTGATCTGATACATGAGGTTTAGTTTTGCTTTCCTCATTTCTTTGTGAGCTTTTGGCCCATTCAGTTTATGGAACAGGATCAGCAAAAGGCCACATTTGTCTGTATAGCATCTCACAGCGGACCATGCATGTCAGCAAAAACCAAGCCATCTGTTTCTTGACACAATCCTAAATCCTCCATGTTTCTTACATTTAAGAAGTGTGAACAATCAGGATCCTGAACTGAGTATTATGAGCAATTAGAAGAGGAGAACCTTTGTAAGAGGTAAATACAGTAAGAATCTGATGGTAATTCTGGAGACGGATTCTCAGTGTCATGTCTCTTTCTTTAAAATATGACAGTTGAAATTGTGGCCAAACAGTTCAACATATGATATGATGATACTTTATTATTCACTTTGTGGGGGGAATTTGCAAGTTAAAGCATCTTGCTGCTGTGACTGAGAAACTCAGAAAAACTTCGAAAGTTGAAAAAGGAAGAAGGTACCAAAAGAAATCAGTCAAAATAATCAACAAATATATAAAACCAGAAGTTTTACCACAGATATGTACAAGACCAGCAGACCAACAGATATTTGGGCTGATGGGTCCAACATCAGACCAGAGAACCTTTTTCCCTGAGGAGAGGCTTCCTGTCTGACATTGAGTTTCTCCCTACTCATGATTTTTTTTCTTTCTTTCTTTATTTATTTTCTTTTTTTTATCTGATTTTTGTAGCAAAGCAGATTGTGACTGCAGAAAACTACATTGTAAGAAAATAAAAAACAAAATCAAAAATCAAAGGGGTTTAACATTTTCTGAGTTTATTGTATATTCCAAAGTTGATGATACATGCACAGTGCTGAGACAGAACTTTGTATACAAACGGTGAAACACTTTCTCTTCATCCAGCTTTAACATATTTTTTTTTTTTTTTTTTTTTTTTTTTTTTACTTCTGAGAATGTGTAGATTTCTTTGGCTTTTAGAGCTTTTCCACTTTCTTCTTTTTTTCGCCTTGGCAGAACAAGATAGAGTGATCAATAAGAACTTGGAACATTATAGTTAGTCTTTGTGGCAAATTTAGAGATACACATTGAGTTGAACACTCACTACACCTACACTCTGGCTGTCTGTATTCCCTCTGCATACCTCTGTACACAGGAGATATGGGCCATTTGTTCTTCTTTTCCAAAGGTTTTTTGCAAAATGGAGCCAAATCAAAAAAAGCATGCCAAACTGGCATCACACAGTTATATTAAACTCTTTCATGTAAGAACTGCACACAAATGGGTCGCTACAACAAGTTAACAGGCTTGTCTTGCTTGGAGAATAAAGAGGGGAGAGAGATTTTTATGCGTGTGCGTGCTATTTTGCACTGAACTGCACCTCCCCGTATGTGTGAGAGATAAGTATCTAATTATGCAACTACTATCACTGTGTATACTTGTCTGCATCTTTTATTAAACACACAAAGGCCTTATTCATGTTTAGGAACTTTGATTTGCACAGTTCATAATGTTGCGACCCAAGTATTGCAGATGATGCCCAGAGTTCTCATCCATTATCTTAAAATAGATCAATTTTTAATCCGAGTGAAAGTAAACAAATAAATAAATAAAACATGTAAAATTTCATTAGAGGTTAAAATTGTGGAAAGTGCAAGCTATTGCTAAAGGGAATGACATTCCAGGATAGATTTGTTTCCATGGATACCAGCCTTTGTTAGTCCATGCAGTTGTCTAGTAAATTTGCAGAAGGTCTTCCATGGTAATACTGTGTCTGCATGCTTGTGTGAGTCTGTGTGTGCGTCCACACATGAGTTGAGAGGTTCTGATGGTGCATGCGTGGTTGTTATCCATTTCCAGGGAGCCCTAGAGACTGTGCTATTCTACATAAAATGATCGCCGTTGCATATTCAGATGATCTGTCCCATGGGGGTCATTAGAAAGCATGTTGTGCAGGAGCTGGCAATCTCACACAGTTGTTAATTAGCCATGGTTATGACTTTATTAAGACTAACATTTGTTAGCCGGTCTTTAAGTGGACATCCTCATCAAAGGTTAAAAAAAAAAAAAAAAAAAAGTGAGAAGATGCATTTCCCCGCTCTAAATTTCATGGTTCTGTTCTTGAAGAGGCATTGGACACAACAATAGACAATTTTCTTCCTGAAGAATGAAAAACCTTTATAAATATGCATGATACACTTGACACTGTCCACACAATTGTGTACACCTGACAGACTAAAATCCTTGCGTAACCACTTTGTTGCATTAAGCATTAGAGGTGGAGATGAAGGGTAGCATGGAGTGTTTTGATTTGCTCTTTGTACGCCTGATTTGTAGTGGTTCCTATTCTTTTCTTTCCATGACTCACTGACTCACAGTTCATATTCTTTCTTACCTGTTGCCTTCATCACCATTTTATTCATACTGCTACGTCTGCCTTTCTCTTGCACTGGTTGCTAGACCTTGATGCAATTCCACATCTAATGGTGCTGTGTAATATCGCCCAGTAGAAGATCATGATCAGGCTGCTCACTCCTCACGCCCTCACACCACAGTTTATCACTAGATTAGACTGAGTGGCTAAATGCTTTTTGAACACAGTCGCCTCTTGCTCATGTCAAAGACTACCTCTGGTGCTTTTGTGAGATTTGAAATGAGATGTTTGATGCCTCCGTGTCAGGGCTTGTTTAGTGACATGGACATTTACTCACTTAATTACCTGTTTTGATTTGGAATATTCAGCGTGCGTTAACTGTTCGATGTCAGCGCCCTGATATTTTGAGAACAGATATGTGCTGCCAACCTCACTTGACAGAATTGTAATTCAGTGTGATTGGAAGCTAGCCATCCGTTGACTAGTGACGGAGCTCTAATTGTGGTGTAGCAGCTGAAAGCCTGTTGACAACCATTTCCATGCATTAGTGAGAGCCACTGTACTTTAGTTCCATTAAAACCGCGTCTCTCCAGCCACTCCCGGGCATACAACAGGGGCACAAAATTTTGAATCTGATCAAAAAAGATTGTAAAATGCAGCCTCAGGAACATAAAAGTGTGATAACCATATGTGTCTAAATAAATATATAAAATGTTTCTAAACAGATGAAAAGCTAAGTTAACTCTTAAGAATTGCACTTGAGCTAACAGCATGATCTGTTTAATTGGTAACATGTGATGAGCATTTACAGGGTTAGGGTTCCTCTGATTTTGTGTGATCGTTTCTAATTCAAGTACCTAGTTGACTCCAACGGTAAACCGTAACCATATGGTAAGCTCGTACAGTTTGTTTTTCCAGGTTTAATGTTAGCAGCATGAATCTCTTTAACTGCTGCACTCCTCTTTTTGATCTCATCCCTCCATTCCTCCCTGTGTGTTTGGTTTTCAGTGAGCTGCGTTGCAGCGTTTCCTCTCAGGGGGATATGACATCATGAACAAGAAACATCTGGTGGGGTCATCTCAACCTTTTGTGCAGCCTCCACTATGTTCTCTCATTACTGCACTTTCCCAGAAACAAATTCTATTGTAAACCAAATCAGTAAAGACAAATCACAGTGAGCTGCCATTAAACTCTGAGTCAACATTTTTGTCTTAATGTATGTACTCAGTTTTGTCAGTTTATTCATCCCCTTTGCTAATAATGCCCGTGTAAGCAAACTACCATCAACTGCCATTTGCCTTGGCTGAATTTTTAAGACAGCATGAAGAGAATTTTTTTGACACTTATGATTAAAAATATTGAGAATTTTATTTAGAATTACTTGGCTTCTATGAAAAACATCTCAGACATTTTTACATACTTAACCTCCTCAGTGACAAAAAACAGGATAAACTGAACATCTGGAAGACAGCAAGGAAGTGCTGATCTGCTTAGCAGCCACTGTTCCTGCGGCCAAGATGTCCTGCCTCGGTAATGAGCAGAGAGGGACCACAGTAGCATGGTAGGATGGCTCCTGTTTTCCCCGTTGTCCGAGGCAACATTGGGTTTGACTTCAGGGTCAGATGGACGGGGCTCGGGAGAAAAACCTTCCACACTCGTCACATCTGCAATTATATGCATCCACTGAAGGATGGCCTTGACAAAGCTCCTGCTGGTGTTTACACCGAATGGCAGCACTGGCTTGGCAGAGCACACATGCCGACTGGTCTCCTATGCCAGAGGCAGCGTGCTCCACATGGAGGCAGATAAAACCTGCCTGGTGCTGGGCCACCACTGTGAACATGCCAGGGCAAGAGAGGCAGAGGGAAGTGCTCTACAACAGACCAGTTGCCTGGCTCTCTGTAGTTCTACACAGAGAACCAGAATTTTATTTGAAGTAGCTTTTTCTTTTCTCTTAGTTTATCACAGTTTAGGAAGTATTGCAGTTTTTGATCTACTCTTCTTGGCCGGTGTTACAAATTCAACACTTCATTTACAATAATGTTGCTTTGATAAATACACAAAGATCCACAGCTCCGATTCTACTCAAAGTTTCCCTTTCAAACGGAAATATTGTAAATTAATTGTAGCCTGGTTGTGTGTGTGTGTGTGTGTGTGTGTGTGTGTGTGTCAAGCTCCTGCACAGACGTTTCACATTAAAAGGCTTCCACTGGCTCATAGGGCATAATCAAAACCCTCTTCAGGCTTCTACAGGTCCAATGAAAATGTTTCATTAAATCTTAAATGTGACCAGAAACAGGACAGTGAGTGATCAAAGTTAAGTATAAACTGATGAATCATTAATTATGCAGAGAACAGCAATCTGCTTTGATCGTATGGACAGAGAGGTTTCAAATAGTGACTCTTTCAGTTTTAGTTTCCCCTGCCTGTGCAGTATGAAGATGAACAGTTTTACAAGAAGTTAAAGTTCAGTTTGTAGAATTAGGAATGGGAATTATTTGCTTTTGAGAGCTTCCAAAGCACAGCAAGTACTGGAATAAATGAATGATGACAACACTTTTAATTATACCCAGAGATAATGGGCAACATTGTAATCAGTTTTTTTAAAATGAAGTTTTTGTTGAGTCCATAAATATGCTAACTAGTGAAGTACATCATTTAGCGTCACTTAGCTGCTTTTTCAGCAGCTTTAGCTACTAATGGCTATAGTAAGTATCAGTAAAAAAAAAAAAAAAAAAAAAGGTTGTGCCATTGTAAACTACTTTTACTATTAGCAATTTAAGCTTTAGGTACTTACAGTGAGCATTACCTAAAGTAAATCATTTTTTCAGCTACATCTGCTTGCCTGCATAAACTGTAGCCTGATACTATACGTTGACTTAAAGTGAAATGGTTTATCAGTTTATCATGGTATATCATTTGCTCCAAATCTTTTTCTCCCTCAGCTCAGAATCTTTGTTCAGTTCTCTAATGTACATCCAAATATCTTTAAAACAAATGACCAGATATATAGATGCATTTTGTGTTTTATGCCTATGAAGCATTCTATTATGTAAGCTGGAACACAGATCGCTAACATGGAGTTATACCTGTTAAACATCAACATGGTTTCATTGTTTCTGTGGGTGTGTCACGTACCGAAGTTAGCTTTGAGCTCTTTGGAGCATTGTGCTTATGTGGGGCTCTGTGGTTACCAGGCCCATTTTTCTTTATGCTGGGCATTGTATAACAGACACGTCAATTTCCAGTGCATTGGACACCCAAATGAATGGGTCTTCTTTTTGGTGTGGGAGGGTGATCTGAATGACTTGTATATACTCATCTCTTTACCTCTCACTCGCTAATATGTATTCACGATTGTGAGCAGATTTGAATGACTTCATATTCCTTCTCATGCTGTATGGACTAGAAAACAGGTCTTTTTTTTTTTTTTTTTTGGTAAATCACTTACAGACCGACGCTGTTCATAATTGGATGTCTGGAAAAAAAAGGGGGGGGGGGGGGGGGGGCTTAGTTAAATCACAGAGGCATAATTATTTATCATTATTAGGTATGAATGTGCTTTGGTTTACATCTGATTGCTTCTCAATAGAATAATTTCATTAAGACTGAGTTGGATGCTTTTTTTTTTTTTTTTTTTTTTTTTCGTTCCACTGCCCCCGATATAAACCCGTTAGCTGGAATTGCTTTGAATTACTTGGATTATCAAAAGTACATTGATCTGTATTCAGTGTCCCTGTCTTCCTGTACCGAGGGCTCTATTTGAAGGGAAATTAGACCATTCCTTCCCACATTGCTTGACTCACCTCCCTCTCATGTGGAAAATCAGGAGTTGAGACTCGGCTGTCAATCATATAGGAAGACTGACTTCTGCCTGTGATGCTTATCAATAATGAAATGGGCAATTTAACAGCCACTAGGTCTCTCACTCTTCGAAATAAAACAATTTGCTGTATCACTGACATATAGTGTGCTGTCTATATTGCCAACAACAGACTTTGTTTGATTCCTACACCAAGTCATGCTTTATCCCTCCATATGCGAACACATGTCTTTGGATGTATTATGGGTGCCCTTGTCTTAGGTTGAACACCTCTCATCCAATGTGTGCATTACCCTTGTCATAATGCAAAAGCCTATTTAAGACTGGCAGCTTGCAATGACGGATGCCAGCTCAAGTAGATCAAGCATTTGTATGCCACAGGAGAAACAAATAGCACAACTGCACTCAGTGATGACAAATAAGACCATTAACTGTAATAGCATGGAGGTTTTTACTCTATCCCTGCTTTTTTCTTTATGTTGAATTATTAATGTTATAGTTACACCATTTCCCTGTTTAAATCTGCTTGCTATTGTGCATTTTATATTCTGAGGTTTCTTATTGATAGGTTGTCAGGCTCTTTAGGACATACTTCTGTGGCCTGTCATAATTGCACCATTGTTCACTATTTCATATTGGTGCAGCCTTTCTGTGATGGCTTCATGAGGAGGGTTAGAATATTTGTCACAAGTTATACTGGCCTCGACCTGCCAAAAGCACAACCAATGGTAACAGTAATCCCAGGAAAACTTAGATTGAGGAAACTGCATTGTCCACAACATTTCAGCATATTTAGTTTGAGGCCAAGGCTTAGAAGTCAAGATAGAAGCTTCAAGAGGGTATCAGCTACGGTAGCCCAACAGCCATGGCTGAAGAGTGACTTGTTTATTAACAACTTCAGGGGCACACTTGTAATAAGCTCAGCAAGTGTTAGCAAATTCACAGTGGGGCCTCACATCCTTTTCATTTAGTGTCTATTAGTTTTACAAATGACCTGCATGCTCAACAATGTCAAATGCTTCCACAGTTTCCTCTAATTGAATATGAAATGACTTCAGGAGCAAATGGAAGATAACAGTGAGAAAGAGTCAGCTATACTGAGAGAGAGAGACTGAGGTTTCTTTCATGCTATCCTTCACTTTGCCTTGCTGGTCCCTATGGGTGATTAAGGCGCCTGGTGAGAAAGCTGATAATTTGATTCCTGACTGAATATGTAGCTCAGCAGCCTGAGCTGCTCAAACTATTGGGGGCTTGCTGGAATGTATGGCTGTGAAGAAGGGTGTTAATGCCTGAGTGTATTGGCCAAGGCACAAAAAAAGAAAAAAGACACAAACACATAAGCCCATCCTTTTGTGTTAAGCATGCCTGATTTAGCTGGTTAGTGTTTGCTATGCATTAGCTGACTTCACTCTTTGGAGACTGGCAGCTTCTGCACACAATGTGTTGCTCTACCAAGTGAGACAGCATGCAGAGAGCGAGCGATGGGGAAGGAGCAACCGAGGAGGGGAAGGAAGTTTAAAAAAAAAAAAAAACATTGAAAAGGGGCTCCAGAAAACTTGTCAAAATGGGGAAGGGTTTGAGGAAAAAAAGCCAAATTAAAAACAGAAAGAAGGAGGTGCTATAGGGGGAAAATGGAAGAATAAATGATGTGTGGAGAGAGATAAAGAAATGACGAGACAGGGCAAGACAGATCAACAGCGAGAGAGAGAGAGAAAGCATCTGAAGTGAAATCCCAATGGAGCCTGATCTGAGTGTGGAGTTAATAACTGACAGATAAGAGAAGGGAAAGGTCTCAGATCTGAGTCCAGCCCTTTAAGAACATGACTGCAAACTGACTCTGCTTTAGCCGTCACTCAGAATGCACAAACAGGTGCTTGATAAAGAATGACATGGGCCCTCTTTCGTGTGACACTGTGACTGACTCATAACAACATCTCATTCTCATTTTTTTTCTCAAGGATTGTCTTCTTATTTGGGTCAAAGGAGTGGAAGCTCAGCCTGAATAAAGGGGTAAGAAGTGCCACTGGAACTTCAAAGAGGTTCAATATGACGCAAGTGGATGCAATGAAATGGCAAGCTTCAGCAACTGGGCCTTAAGAAGCAGGTATTTCAACAGAGGGCAACAAATTCTGCCTACCATTGAGGACAGAAACTGCTGGCTGTCATTATCTCAAACTGATCCCCCTGATATTCAGAATTAGGCTCAGAACGTGGCTTGATTTTAATTCTATTACGAGCACTCCTCCGTAGCTCCCTTGCCAGAGAGTCCATGTTGTAAGACTAACATTTGAATGAGCTGAAATTGGGGTGTGATCGTGTGACACCAAATAAATTGCCTCCAAAGATGAGAAATGGAATGATAACATGAACTTGTGATTAGAACCTCGACAAGAAGAGAGCACTTTTATTTCCTTGAGTAGAGTTCTAAGAATTGAATAAAGAGGAGACAAAGCACTAGGAAATGATAAGAAGAGTGGTATGTTTTTCATATCTGAAATTACTAATATATATTTTTAACACACTCTTATTTCCCCATTTGATTGTCCAGAGGTTAATACTTTTGAGGCAAAAGCAGTTGTTTAAACATCATCTAAAGGAGTGTTGTTTAATTATACATGAAATTGCCATTTTCTCCAAACTGCCTCCAGTTATTACGTTCTGGAATTAATTTGGAACATGAAAAAGCTGGTATCGTTGACGCCGCCTGCAAGAGGTCTGCTTTCCTTAGAGATTAACCATCTATCAGTAGTTGTCAGAAATTATTCGTTTCCCCATCTGCAACTGATTGATATTAAAATAAAGTGAGTAAAAGAGTCAGAGAGAAAGACACACAAAAACATAACACAGAGATCTATGGTATTTGTTGTGCCCACATACATCACAGCACTTTGTTGTTCGCCATTGTAGGCCAGCATTTTGAAGAAAGCTGACCTGCATATACACAAAGAGAACCTTTTGCACACTTATTTACCATAATTTGCTGCACGCTGTTTTCAAAGGCTGGGGTAAGAAACCCAGGCCTTTGAGATAAGCGGCCCTTTGTTTTTAATCAAAGCTCCAGTTTGAATGAGAAAATCTTCCAAATGACTAGACCAAAATGAAAAGGAGGTTTAGGGACCAGCAGCAGTACTTTTAGGAATCAAATCAAACTTCGACTATGTAGGAAAGAGCTGTAGAAACACAATGAACTTTTCATTGTTTTGCTTTACCCACCCCCAACATGAAACATGGTCTACTATTGAGATTCTCTGCATGAAATATCCAGAGTGAACCTGACTGAACCATCCCTCAGAATGGTTAGCTGTGACTCCACTGAACTGAAATCAAAACATAGCAGCTTGACTTTGTCATTAGTGACCTTGACAACAGACAGATGCTTGTCAAAAATGCTGCAGCTAAAAGCACTAGGTTTGAACTTGGCAACCTTAAATGCACATGCCCCCTTTTTTCTTTCTTTTTTTGTTGTTGTTTTTTGTTTGTGAATGAGAGATTTTTGACAGCACTAGTGAAAACTCAAAATGGGGATGTAATATCAAACATCTGGGGTTCTACAGTGTTGTTTCCTTTACAAATAGTGTAAAGTTGCGTACATCAATAGTTTACATGAAGAACTGAAACACAAATATATCAGTTTTTCTTTTTCTATCCTTAATTAAAAGATGGCATGCTGTTCAGACTTTGGAAAACTTGCACCATATGTTGAATTAGCTATTATTAGCTGTTACTCTTTGGAGAATACACACGATTAACCGCACAATTGTCACTAGATTACTTTGTTGAGTCTGGGTGTAATTTTTCCCTGTGATCTTGAGGGTTGGCCTGAAAGGACCAATGTTTTGGGAAGGACCATTTGTGTATCTTGTTAGTGTGTTCAAATTTGTGACTAAGAATGAGTAATCCAGCAAGCCAAACTGCCACAGTTGTGGTCTACTCCTCCTCAGCCTCACAAGGGCAGATTTTTGAAAGCCACCTGAGCTCCTGGTTGTCAGTCAGTTGGCTGCAATTGTCCTTTTGTGGTTACTCAAACAAAACAGTAAGAAAACAAAAGGGAGAGCATAATCTACTACAAGCCCTGAAGTGATCAAATGACATATGGTGTCGTTTCTGTTACAGGTGTCAATGTAGACAGTGGCTGAAGATTAAGATCTTGAATATGATGAAAACCTGGGGTTTGGAGAGAGAAATTGGAGACTGCTCCTCATCTCTGCTAGGGCTCAACAGGAAGGGCTAAAGGAAAGCACCGACATAAGGTAAGGACAAACACTGCAATAAAAATGCTGCTGGTCAACCTCGGTTAAAAATTGTCCCTGTCCCTGTTGGACATTGCAAGATCAATCTAGCTGTCAAAGTGTTGGGGAAGACTAATTTAGGTTCAAAAAATGAGATGGCCCACCATGCCTCTGTCCAGTGAGACTATATAGGGTATATTAGCTTTAATAAATCCTTGCACATGGGAGTTATCTTCATGCTAATAAAGTCCTATCTCCTCGGAGTCAGTGTGTAGCCAGTTTCAACCTCAGAGCCCCTTGTGTCTGGCAGAATGATGTATAGCTGTGCTATCTGGTGGAGCACTTCTCACGATACTCCTGAATTACAATATTTCTCTCGTCCCGGAAGAGTAGCTCAACTCTTGTTGACTGGACTAAGCTCCAATACTGAGGCTTTCTTCATATTTGTCAACTCAGTCAATCCAAAACACATAACACGTAACACAGCAAACCACGGACTGCACAGAATCCTGAACTGGCCTTCACTGTGCTGTGGCCCACGCTTAAAAGGTGTACAGTCTACAGTGCACATGTTCTCTCTGTGCATCTGAAGGTCTTTTAGAAGTCACCACTAACTAGAAGCTGGGGAATAGTGTGTCTGGGTTGACGGAGGGTGGGGGGGGTTTCCCCAAGAGGCTCCATTCGTCCCCGACATTCACAACTCATTCAGATTCTCTTTCATGTGGACTATTAGCATCAGGTAAGGCTGCAGCCCACCTCTTTGAAGTCAATGCCGATATCAAAGGATCAGGAAGAAACGAAGAACGGGGACGCACATGAAGAACGTATTTAGTTTTGACTGGTATGCTGCATGTGAATGAGCAGACTGCACGATCAAAAGTGCATTATCGCTGCATTGATACCACCATTCACAACAGGTACTGTGCTGCTCTGTCCTGACATTGAATAAAAAAATAAATCAGATCAAATCAGAATACATCGTGAATTGTAATTGGTTGTATGGGTGACAGATGTGGCCATTCACGATTTTAAGTGTCATCCTCTGTTTTTAATTTATCTCCCTGGTGATTTTCTCAGACTCTTCCCTCAGAATATTGCAGTATGCAAAGAACTGCAGGCCGGACATGAGCCTGGGCTGCAGTGGTAAGGGGCAAGGCACCCAGAGACTAGACTTCTCTCACACAGCTCACAGCCTCAATCCTGGATTTGCTTCCAACTCCAGAACACCACAGACTGTCATTAGGGGAAAGTCTTTATATCTGTCTCGATTTGATACATCGAACTGACCACAGCTGGATTTCAACTATGGAGTCTTTTTTCTAGATGCTCATGTTTGTTGTGGGTAAATTACTGCTTTATGTTCTCAAACAAATTTAACACCTTGTGTAATTTTTTGGGAAGTACAGCCCTCTACCATTTCAATGGTATGGCTAATCTTGTCTGAAACAACACTGCAGGATGTGAAGGCTATCTTTTTGATCCAGTTTGTCCCTGAAACTCCAGCTTATTACTTTGGTATTTTGCTGAATATTGGTGAAAATATGATCAGCCACTCAGTCAGTCACATTCCACACCATAAGACTGGCCTTGCTGTTGCCATCCAACCAGAAAAGGCACAAAGAACTGCCATTAGAAAATGACAGAACTGGTACAACTGTGTGACGGAATTTTCAACAGTGTCAAGAGCATGAGAGTATCAAGGGAACGAGAGTGTCAAGGCAAAGTTGTGAACATGTCAGCTTTGCTGTTGTCACTGGGAAAGTTAATCTGCCAGGATTGCATATTCCCCGCATTTAATACGAGGCTCATGACCATGAACTCCAGATGTGTTTCTCACACACCACTTTGTGCTAAGACTGTTCTCTGAGTGGTTAGCTTCGATCCAGAGCAGCCCAAGCAGCACGAGCGCTGCAGGGGAGGGGAGATTTAACTGAAGTGTTTTCACCCTTCTATGTTAATCCTGTGGCTGCGAAGAGAGAGAGAGAATAACAGAAAAGGGAGAGACAGACCAGGGGTTTGCATGTAACCACTGATGCTTCTGCCGGTTCAGCCAAGGGTGAACACCAGTACAGTCACACAAATACATACACAGCTTAATCTAAAGGCAGTGGACATAAAGGCCGAAAATGCTTTATCTTCAGCCTGAAGCACAATGTGTCCTACACATATAGAGCCCACAGGAAATGACTCTGTTTGCGCTTTATTTACCCTCCTGAGTTTGGTTTGGTATGTTCAGGAGGTGAGAAAGAGTATATGCTCTACTGTCCTGCATAAAAACTGTCTGTGTTTGAAACTATGTAAAGAAACAGGACTATGGGTTCGGGCGTCGCCACCATCTACTGTGTGAGGTTGAGAGGTGAAACAGCAGTGCATATCAATATAACTTGCAGAGGAAATGTTGGAGTGAGTCAGTTGCACCCAGACTCAGGCGTTTTTTAGTTTGCTGTACATTAAAATCAGCGACTAGACAAGTGTAATCATGTTTTTGTTATTTGTGAGCTTATAACAGGTGGTGTTGGTAGCTATGCAAACTTTGACTCTCTGCTCATTTTGGTGATGGATAACGCAGTAGAGCATATCATGAGCATCAATGTTAGAGGAACCATCAGCTTTATTCCTCCCTCCTCTGACTCACAGAGTTGTCAGTATTGGTGCCTAATTTATGTTATATAAATGGCTGGCTGTCTGAATCCATTTTTATGAGACTGTAATTGATTCACTGCTGCTCCAAGGTGAAAATACTCAGTAATGGCACTGACTGATTATTTGCCTTGTAGTCTTATACTATATAAATAAATATCATATGAACATGTCAACAAGGTTAAAATCGTGATGCCTCTCCAATGGATATGTGAACTGCAATTTATTTATCAAGTGTTTTTGATTAGGTTTGCAGATTATATTGCTGGTTGATCAATTTAACCCTGAAATGGCAAAAGGAATAACATTATAGGCTGTTGAGAGGTAATTGCAAAATTGCTTTGATTAACTTTTTAAAAGACAAAAATACAGTCAACTTTTGGAACAAATTTCATGAACAGGAAAATAACTTAAAGGAGCTGTTCATAAGTTTTGATACTCTTATTTGCGAGTACAGTATCAAACTTCTCTCCCCCACCCAAAGAATGCAGCCCCAGTGGTAATCCTGTCTTTCCTGGTGAAGTTAGCCGCAACGCCTGTCTGTCCCAGCACCTTCGAATAGCCTCTTGTGTTGGCCTTCACTCGGCCCCGAAGATGTAGCGATGCTCAGAGATAATATTTAACCTCTTGTCTTGTAAGAAATGGCAAGAAACCATGTGTGGGGTCAGAGAAAACAAACGAATGAAACAATAATTTTATCACTATAATTTAATTTTATATAGTTTTTCCTGCCCTGGGGCAGCACAGCGGCGTAGTGGATCCGGTTTTGGTTCCCGGCCTGGGTCCTTTCTATGCGGAGTTCTTCCTGTGTCTGCATGGGTTTCCTCAGGGTACTCCGGTTTCCTCCCACCGTCCAAAGACATGCATGTATAGGTTAACTGGCAACGTTAAATTGACTGTAGGTGTGAATGCGAGTGTGAGTGGTTCTTTGTCTCTGTTTGTCTGTCTGTTTGGCTCTGTGTTGGAGTGGCAACCTGTCCAGGGTGTACCCCGCCCTCGGCCAGTGTGAGCTGGGATTAGGTCTGCATGACCCGGAAACGGATAAGTGGTAGAAGGTGAATGAATGAATGGTTTGTCCAACTGATTCTAATCCACTAATTGAAAAATTAAGATTCCATAGATCACTTGAAGCTGTAGAGTGGTAATAGGCCAAGAAACATTAAAGGTACAAATATCACCTAGAAATAAAATGTACAGGAAAAACTAAAAATAAATAAACTCTACAGTGCTTAAATAACACCTCTTTCCAATACACTGATCACCATTTGTTGTTTATTACATTTTTGTGACAGTGTTGAACTTTTGAATCAGTCAGATTACAATCTGGTGATGCATCCTCCAATGTGTGAACTGTTCTGTTTCGCAATTGCACTGACTCAACTTCAATCCACTAATCGCTTTGGTTAATAAAAATGATTGAGGTCACAAGTTCTCTCTCCTAGACCTCTGGCATGCGAGAGTGCACAAGAAAGAGACAATGAGCATTGTGCGTCTGTGTGTTGTTAAGCTCCATCCTGTCTGTCGCAGCGAATAAGCAGGGGCAGGAATATAATTTTGATGATTGTGATGTTAACCACAGCTGCATTAAAACAATGAGTCATTCACCAAAAGCAGCAATTATTGGTATTAAAACCTAGTGCACCCAGCCCTTCCACAGAGTGGTTCAGCAAGTCAACCATTCATCTCAGGAAACAATGTGCACTTACACACACTATGTATAATTCAAGTGGCCCACTTATAGCACTCCAAAATAAACAAATAAATGGCTTGGGGGAAAAGTATTGCCCAAAAAGTGTACAAAAATCACAGGCTTTGAGAAAGCAGTAGAATGACAGAGATGAAATGGATTTCAAGCTACACTCTTTGCTCTCTGTTTTTCCCCTCTTTCTCTCGTGCCCTCATGCCCCCACCCCACCCTGAAAAATGTTTTAGTTAAAGTGATATCAGGCGAGAACTGAATGTAGGCAGTGATTTTTGGTTAAATGTGGGGGTAATCAGCTTAATGCAGGGTTAAAGGGCCGATGGGACATCAGCCAAATCTCTGGGCTATTAAAGTCACACCATGTCCCCAGCAGTGACCTTATCCTCAGCTTTAATTATGGCAGTAGTGTCTCTTTCCTTTGGCTTCTCTCGTTCACCCTCTTCCTCTTTCTGATTCTGTCAGCCGCACTCGTCCTCACTTCATCTTCCCGCTGAATCACTTCGACTTCCTCAGCACCCTACTGCTGTTCAGTGTTCCTCCCAGTTCCACTTTTGTACACCGTATTGAAACTCCTGCAGCTCTCACTTCCTTGGCTTTACTCGCAGATGTTGCTTCTCCTCCTTTTGCTCTTTCGTCTTCCTTCACACCTGTGTTGTTTCTGATCCTTTCCTTACCTTTCCCACCCCCCACCGCATGTTCTCTCCTTTTATCCCAACCTTTCCATCCTTCTCTTTTGAGTGTACAACCCCTTTCCCAATTCCTTATTCCAACTCTCATCTCTTCTATCAAAGCCTTCTCTTTTATTTTCTCTGCTTCTTTCCTCCCCTCCCTCCTTCTGCTTTGCTGTACCAGTCATTTTTGTGGTGTGAGCTGGAAGTGAATGACAGCACTGAGGCGAAAAGTGTGCTGCTGATTTGATTATAAGAAGTGAGGCCAGCAGGCGTTCTAGCACTACAGTGATGAGGAAAGGGTTTAAAATCACCGTATGTTAGTAGGTCCTGCCATCACATGTTCCCCATGCAAAGCATCCACTAATGTTTTTCACCGTCTGCCATTACATTTACACTTTCTAGCTGGACCAGGTAAGCACTACATCTGTAAGTAACTGACTGAAAGAGTGAATGGCGAGGCGACACCAGTGGGCAGTTGGTGAGTGCAGCTGCTCTTTCAAAATAGCACAACTCAACCCCCACATTCCCTGAAAGAGAGACCCTTCATTTACATCAACTACAGAAGGTAACGGACGAAGTCTAATTCTTTTAGTTTGATATCAAATGAAATTTATTTATGTGGCACCACACCATAAAAGTTACATCAAGGCCCTTTACACGAAGAGCAGGTCTGGACCAAACTCTTTATGGAGTTGTTAGAGACCCCACAGATCTCTCCAAGAGCAAGCACTTGGTAACGGGGCAAGGAAAAACTTCCTTTAAGTGGCAGAAACCTCAGAACAGGTTGGGTTGAGAGAGGGAGATGGCGGGGGGCAGAGAGAGAAAGACGCAGTGGGAGCGAGCGTGAAGGAGAGGATGTGTTATGCATTACACTGATATTTGAGGACAATACTATTGTTTTTATTCACCCACTTTGCTGTGTTAGCCTCTACATTTTGTGTCAGTAGAGATTCACTTAAAAAGACTCAATCCGTTTCAAATTAAAAGCCCGAGAGAGTTTCAGTTAAAAGGAGTCTTTTATCACTTTCCATTTTTTATTTATTGCTGCACTGACACACTGTCACATTTCCAGTTGCTGGCATGAGTGGGTTTTATTTTTATTTTTCGCTGGCCCACTGATGTGGCTGTCCAGCAAGGTTCCTCCTGCTGCTCTCGCTGGCCAGTCCAACTATTGGACAGTTTATAGTTCATAAAACAATAAAATATACAACGGACTTCTATTGCTCGCACTATCATACGACAAATGGAGTTGACAGCACATTGCACATTTGCATAATGAGGTTATTTTGTATGACATATTGTTTCTAAATAAGTGTTTTGGTAAGATTGGTGAAATTGTGCTGTCCGTAGCAGAGAAAGAATTTAACTTGCGGCGTTTCCTTTTGTCTGCATGAGTAAAGGAGGAGGTGCATGGTCAGACCAGGATCAAAAACTCTATTCTGGAGTTATGAGTGATAGAATTCTTTCACAAAGCTCACACTGTGCATACCCATCCATGGCAGACAGACTGTATATAAAAGTGGAGGCAATGCTGAAGAGCCCAAAGCTTCCGATCTAATCAATATTAGGGACCAACTCCACTGGTCGTTTTCAAGACTGTGTGAAAATGGTTATGGTTCTTTTCACCTGACTTATAACCTCAGTAAACTTTTAACCAACGAGTTCATTGTCTCAGTTGCTAGTTTCTGTTATGATGGTCCCATTTACTGTAAAACTGAACAATGGCTCAGGGTACGCATTAGGCTATGGCTACCTGGTGATTGACAGATAGTAGAAATGGCAACCATCAGGAGGAAGGTCAGAGCCAACTGCCACCCCTTCTTGACTCCAACGTCTGCTCCAAATAAGGTTTCTTGGCTGATGGCTGTGTTTAAGTTACAACCCTGAAGCCTCAAACCACCACTTCACAAACCAATGAGTGATGTGACTGTAGGTTGACATTTGGTATATAATGACTCTTGTAGTCTCTTCTAGCTTTTACTTTGAATTTTTGTTACTTCCTCCCTGTGTGAGAAATCAGCTTTAATTTATCTGATTTAAAACTGATTTAATTAATCAGTTTTAATTTATATTCTGCCTCATCCTATTTTGCAACCATTTTACTCTTTCAGAATTATATAACCTGTGGCTGTAATTCTGCATTATGATTCCACATCTCCACACTCTTGTTCCATTTTTTTCCCTCCATGTTCATCCTCTTTGATTCCTCTGTCGAAACTCTTTGACTTCCACTACTTTTTTTTTTTTTTTATCTTTGTTTCATTCTCGCTTTTATTTTATTTTATTCTTCCAATGGCCTTCATTGCTTCCTGTTACAATACACTATCAATATTACAAAGAGAACCACTGCTGGCTGCTCATGTTCAACTACTCACGTAAATTCACAATTCCTCTAATTCATCTCCATGGGCTAAATACCTACCTACACACACACACACACCCATAATTGTCTCTCAAAGCCACTGAAATATGAACACAAATGATGCACACACACATGCACAGGCACAGCAGATAACAAACAAAGGCGAGTGTGCATATAAGTGCATGCTGCAACACCCACATACACACAAATAAACATACAAACTGTGACACACACCCATAACATCCCTGCCAAACATCTGTTGGCACATCTATAATTTCAACAGAACCCCAGTATGCCATTGAGATGCACACATTGCCAGCTGGGCTAACACTTCTGCCAGCATCACAGCTGCAGTGTGTGAATGTTTGTGTGTGTTAGGAAAAAAACACTCATCTGACTACTGTTTGGTACACTTAATTTCTGCTTTGTGCTTGTTGCTGTACGCTGCGATATTTATGGTATGTCATTAAATGCATTAACCAGGATGCAAAGCTCTGAAAAGCTTTGATTTGTGGACAGTCAAAGCACAAGCCCAGTATGACAGTTACTTCTTACGATATATGTTGAATGATAAACTGCAGATACTTACATTCTCCATGCAGCATGCATTTTCCAAATCTTATGTAAAAGAAATGCATTAACCATTGTCCCGTGTATTTGTAATTAAAAGTATTCCCCAGTCTTCAGTCTTACAAGTACAAGTTGTACAAGTAGTACAAGTTGTTTGTGAGCACAGCCTGAAAGCTGGAGAAATGACTGAAAGATGAAATCATAAGGCCTGCCATTGGAGTTCATCACATAACTTTTTTACATCACGCCATGATAAATCATGCTCTATGATTAAAACTTACAGAACAATCTCTGACTTTGCCATGAGCTTGATTTTTCCACTGTATTTTCCAATGTCAAAATGAACTTTGAACCTCAGCTTTCAATGTAGAGTGTAAGACATACAGTGGTCAGAGAAAATTGAAAGTTGAACAGGTACAATTCCATCACCAGAAAACATCTTGTGGTTAGATAACACCTGTCATTGCAGGTCACTCCATCTGGTAAAGAAGATCAATAGCCTCAGAAGCACTCACTACTACACTGCCCTCGCAGTAAGATTGTTTTGTCAAATGCTGCCTTCAAAGTTCAGAAATAGCTTCGATCTTTGAATCACGTTTGATAGTGGTAGTTTGTTGTCCATGTCCATGTTGGGGTGTTCTGGGAAGTCATTAATCCACACATAGACAAACACACAAACACACACAAAGTAAAAATAAAAAATATTATTCAAGACATTGGAAAAGTTTAGATCCCAGGTATGATTGACAAACTTCACAGGAGTGTACAGTTTAAGAAAACTGCTAAAGGTATCCTGAAAATAGATTTACTGTCCTCTTGATAACGTAACCCTGTTTTGATCCAATTACGGTCTTTGGCATAGAGCACCAATGAAGGTGATTTGATGTGGAACCGGGCCTTAAGAAAAAACTAACAAGTGGACCTTTAAATTGAGAATAATTTTCTACAGAAACTGTTCAAAGTTCAAACCTAATCTACTGTGCGTCACTGCAGTTCATTGTTTTTTTTTTTATTGAAATGCAGCTAGAACCTTGAGGAATTTCATAGCTCTCTGAAAAGGCTTTGTGATTTGCTAACATTTGGAGGAGCGTATCTATGAAAGGCCAGGAGAAAGCCCTGCTTGAAGGATTCATTACAGTGTGTATCACCTTTGAATTTGACTAAGTTAAAAAAAAAAAAAGATTTTTTTTTTATTTTTAAATGTCCATATTTACAAAATAACATTTGCATCAGCAACAGAACAGACCAAAGCTCTTGTTGTGATAGTGTATTGGCATATTCAGATACTATGCCAATGTTTTGTTTTTGTTTTTTTGTTTTTTTCATGTGGCCATCTGAATCAGGTAACTTATTGATTTGCATGAAAAGTACATAGCTCCATCCATCAGTTCCAGAGGGTGTCTGTGAGATTGGATTGGTGTTTTCAGAGATAGGAGTATTGATTTAATATTTCAACATTCATACCTTGAGGTCATTGCAAAGATTGGCAGGCTCAGTTTCATTTTAATTATACCTTTAGGTGCTGCTGTCTGTAGTTAATTGCAAAACATCTGAAATATTACAAACAGTTTGATCTCAAGAAAGTGGGACACATTGTTCAATGTTGTCCACAGCACTGTGCTGGCAGTTATGATACAAAAGCTTGATTCTAGGACAATTCAGGGCCATTACAGTACGTTGGGTGAAGACAGGAGCAACACATGAACTGCACAAGTCTCAGAAGAACTGAGAGGTCTTGGCAGACAAAAGAAGCTGGACATGTAGCTGGGCTGTGGGAGCTGGACCATGGGTGGAGCGGGGGAAACGATAATTATGCTATTTTTCTCTCCTGGAAAACAGTTTTGTAAACATCTTTATGTTCACTCTGAAGAGACGTATAGATGTCACTAAAGAGTCCTTCCAGCGTCACACGGACATGTTCTAACTAGGTCACAAAAAAGCGCATTTAAATGTTTGGAAGCCATCTTAATGTCAAAAGTTGAACAGGAAATGTCCCTTTTCCTTTGAGCTCAGTGATGTTACATCACACACGTCTTTCATCCTGTGCTGCTACAAAGAGCTGCCAGAGCACAGAGGGAGAGAGAGAAAGACGAAAGCAAAATGTTGAGAGATACAAACAGCATTAAGCCACATTAAAGAAGATTAGGGTGAGCAATCAAGTACTGGTTGTCATGGAAACACCAAGCCTAAACTGTTATTAAGTGGGGCTGGCTGGTTGGCCAAGTCTACGATTTTACAATGAGGATAAGCTAAATGTTATCTACCTCCCACCTCCCTCCCCCCAGCTTTCTGTCTGTAATTCGGGATAACATGACAGTCTACATCCCAGATAATCTTTGTCCTCTAAATGTATTTATACTTGTTCTGCTTATTTATGGCAATGAGGATTGCAGAAAGAAAAAAAAATCCTGTGGTTTGTATTTGGCAACTCTTAAAAGTATTAAGGGGTTGAAAGTATGACAGAAAGATTCGTTGTGTGTGGATTTTCAAACCATTTTAAATTATTACTCCAATTCTGATCAGTGTTGTTTTCCCAGCCTGCCCTTTAGGTTCTCCCCAGAACAAGTGACTCTTTATTTTGCATGTACATGTGCTCTGCTGCCTTGATGAAAACTGTCCTAATTCCTACTGAGCTAGACAAAAAAAAAAACAAGGGGAAATGCTTTTCAGCCATCTGATTGGGCTCTTGAAAGGCAGTCAGCTAAAATACAGGCTTAAATGTGAGCATTAAGCCAGAGATCATCACAGGTTGACTCATGAGCACAGAGAAGATGAGAACCAGGGAACATAGGGACAATGTTTTGCGTGTTTGTATATTTGAAAAAAATAAATAAATAAAAATCTATTTGAGCCAAGCACTAGTGAACATATACAGCACATTAAACACTCATTACACTGTCTGAATAATAATGTGCTTCAGCTGGATATTCACTGGTATGCCGCATGGTGAAAACAATAATTTGTATAATGCACATGGAGATTTCAGCGTGTCTGAACTGATTTCTTATGTTGTTTCTTTAGAAATCAGTGCCCCCCCCCCCCCCCGTTTATTGTTGACAATGATGAGGTAGTAAAATTTATTTAACGCATATTTTAAAGCATTTTAATGCTTCACTGCACACATTATATTGCCATAGCAGCAATAACACAGCAATGAAGAAATAAAGGAAGATTAAAAGAAAGCAGGGATAAAAGATGCACACAATGAGAGGAGTTGATCTGGAACTGTGTTCTGTCAAAAAGAACCAATAGAATGTGCTTCAGTAAAGTGTTACACTGCTGAAGCATATTCATTTGAATTTACTTCATCAAAGCAGTGTTGTCGCCTTTGTCATCTTTCATTTTCATTATTTTTTTTTTACCTGTTGAATTGAGATAGACTGGCAGCCTGCTGCCCCACTCATGCTTGTGCAAGCACCATCCAATGTGACAGAAAAATAAATGATGAGGAAAATGAATTGGTGATCTAAAGTCATTAACCCAGTTGATTTATCCATCCACAGTTGTATTTGTGTTCTGTTTCACAAAGGCAGAAATGGGTATCAAGCAAAGAATTTGCTCTGCAGAAGGACTGGCTACTTTTATTTTGTATAAAAGCTTTTTTTAATGATTCAGACCTTTGAATTCATCAAACCTTTAAATGTTTCAAGGTTTTGGAATCTTTGATGTCGTTCACCCCTGTGGTTGTGCTGATATTGGAAGCAATTTATTTATGGTTTAGTATCCTCTCAAAGTATTTAATCGCAAGCTA
The DNA here is from genome assembly GCF_900963305.1 of Echeneis naucrates. Lineage (NCBI taxonomy): Eukaryota > Metazoa > Chordata > Actinopteri > Carangiformes > Echeneidae > Echeneis > Echeneis naucrates. Next base: position 7,566,797 of record NC_042511.1, read on the forward strand.
CATGAGTGTTGTAAAAAAAAAATGAATAGAGATGATTAAAGGATTTAAATCAATAAACACTGCTGTTACAAATGTATTTGTGTCAGAAAGCATAGCCAGCCAGGAAAGGTATCCAGAGGCTAACAAGCAACAAATATAATGTCTGACAACGATAAAGGAACAACAGTCCAGAGGAGCTAAAGGCGTTTTTGTTAAGCAACAAATACAAACATCAGCTGATCACCAGCCGCATTTCAGCTTACCTTCATCAGAAAACTGCATGTGATGTGAAAGTTATCACCCAGCCACAGTTCCTTTCAACTCTCCTCAGGTTGTTACCTTCTTTCAGGTCATTGATTTGTTGTTTCGTGCCTCAGCTTAGCTGTATGCTTCGGTCTTCCTGTTCTTATCAGCATTGTTTCTTGCAGCAGCTTGTGCACTGCCCAGCACCAAACAGCAGATGGACATGAGGAGGACATAGCAGAATACTTTGAAGCCCAAGAGTCAAACATTTTGACTTTCTGGAAAAGAAAATACAGCAGAAAGAAGGACAAATATTGAATTAAATCATCATGAGTCTAAATGAACCCAATCCATTTTTATGCAAGTGCTAACTATTTAAACAAGTTACAAATTACTAACAAATTTGCTGTATTAGTTGAATCGAATAACAGTTAATCAGTCTTGTGTATTCTGAAACAGTACATACTGGTTTACTGTAAGCTTCAGCATGTTTTGTTGCAGTAGTGCAGATTTGAATGCACAGTGGCTGGCAGTTAGCTTGACAGTAACCTATCCAAAGGCCAAGGAGACAGGGAAAGTGAGAGTTTCTATGTGGGAGGGATATATTCTTTCAAACAGGACGTACCTGTGCAGACCTTGTAAATACTGAACTGTAAACCAGATGAAAAAGAAATGAAATCAGTATCATTTTTCTATATTCTAGAAGGAATGAAATGTAACAACAATAGCACAAGTCATTGTTAAGCAATGTCTTTATTTTCTTATACCTTGTTATTAGAGCAACACACAATCCCTGCATGCTCATCATCCATTACACAGAAGTGTCGACACTGCTCATCCAGGAAGTACCTTTGGATCGTACAAATTGAATTGGGAACATTAATATTCCGCTCGGGCCCCTTTGCACTCAGGCGGGGTTCTACACAGGGAAGTGGAGAGAGATGTATAATGTTCTGTCAGCATATGTGCTGGGCCCTGTCCAGCTGCATGATGGGGCCCCACAGCAACACTAATACCCCTCTCCCCCCTCCCTTTGCACTGCTCTACCAGCACAGTGAAGGGCCCCACAGTGGGAGGGCAGGAGAAAAACTTCCCTGCTCACAACCTGCGTGTGGTGTTTATGTGTACTCCACGTACACGTGTATTTCTCAGCTATGTTTGTGAAAACGAGCCAGCATGTGTGTCTGTATTACACAAGAACACGCATGCAAATCCTGCCCTTTCATGACCACGTGAGTTCAGCAGCATGTAGTACAACGCCCTGACTGTCATATTATGACAGAGGTCACCTGTCTGCGGTCTGGGGCCTGCTCCGTCATTCTTTCTCGTTCCCTTCCTATTACCCTATTAGGCGTTTCCCCAGAGGCACTTTATCCTTACTGCCATCTGCTGGCCCAATGTGCATACTGATTAATTAAGAAACATGGGTAAAAGAAGGCTGGGCACTCATTAAAACACTCATTATATTGGACTTCCAGGGGGGCTTTGAGTTTAAAATCTGTCACTGGTTTCCTTGTTTTTTTGCTTTGAGGTTCTTAAAACTCTGTTTTGCTTCCTTTGCTTTACTCCTCACATGCTCTGATAGCATCTGGAGTGGAGATGAAAAAGGAAGAGGTGTAGGATGTCCTCTAATGGGGGCAAAGAGAGTGGATGAGTGAAGAGAAAACGAAACGAAAAGCGAAGATTTGAGATCCAGTCTGGTATATTGAGAGCAGCAGGGATGTCATGTCCAACACAAGTACACAACCATTAAGTGTGAATTGCGAGCCTCAAGGGGCTTATTGGCCTTGAGGTTTTTATGTGCATTCTGATAGTTGGAAATTGGTTAGAGCACTCGGTATACATTTCAAACTATATATATATATACTCTTTCAGACCACTCTTTTATGGGCTCCTAAGCAGTAATAGATGCTACAAAGCAGTGAGCCTTTTGTAAAAAGACATATATGTCATATAATTTTTTAATATGTGGAAAACATTCTTAGTCTTGTATTTAAGTTCATTTCATGTTTAATTTTTTTATTTTTTATTTCAACAATTATTAAAACCAAGAGAAAAAACATGATTTTAAACATACTAATGATTGCACACGTGTCAGAATTGTGGATGGAAGCTCAAATTGGACCTTTTAGCTTCTTTTCCTGGTCGTAAAGTAGTCATAGTGAGCCTAACTCTACCTGCAGGTCTACCAAGGTGACCGACAGACATAGCAATATTGGTTGTTTCATGTAAATGAAAATCTTTTAGTAAACAGACATCCAGGTCAGGATTAGTTGACAGAACAGCATGGGAGCAAAAGGAATTTTGTCATGCTGCTTTATTCTGTGTTCTTATCAGATTTAATCACCAGGTTCATTTGTTGTGACGAAGGATCGTCCAGCAGGAATTGGAAGTGGAAGAAGATCACAATGATCAAATGAAGACATAACGACATATCGAGATTCATATTATGTGTGGAAGTCAAGCCAAGATCTGAAAAAAACAAGAAAACCATTTGACAAAATCCCAGTAAGAATATCTGTATTTACAAAACGCAACTGCAGGAAAGTTCACACAGTGCAGTGTTGCCACACAAACAGCGTGCACATGGACGAACTCAATGTCTGAAATAAAACACCATGGATGAACCACGGTCCTTTTGGAAAGTTCTGAGAACAGATTCATTCTAAATGAAACTCTTTGGCCACCATCACCAGATCTCATCTGGAGAGAGGAAAGGATGGCTCACAATGGCATCACTGAGATTTTGGATTGGAATGTCCTGCAAAAGGTGCAATTTAACAAACAAGCTGAAGTGTGTTGAGCACTTGAAAATCTGTGGTAGATCTGTGGAAGACAGCCTAAAAATACTGAAGAAGTGGAAGTGATCTGGAAGGAATAGTGAGTCAGAATCCTTCAATCAAAAATAGAAAGACACTGAGCTACTACAAAAAGCATTTCAGGGCTGTGGTATTTGCTAATGGGAGTTACCAAGTACTACCTTCAGAGGGGACTTACTATAGCAAATGCCACCGTTAAAGAATTTTTTTTCTTCATGGAGTTCATGAAATAACAAGTCAGTGAAGAAAGCCTCAATTTAATTTTTGAATGTCTTTGCGTGCGTGTATGACTGCACAAATGTGTGTGAACACATTGTTAGACTGTAACCCATCATGCCCCCTGCTGCTCCCAGAGATTGAGATCAGGGTTAAGTACTCTATCACTATCACTGTCTTGCATTTCCACACAAACAGACACACACACACAATGTGAAATGAAGTCTTCTCCTTAATGTAAGATCAGTGGATCAGCAATTAGAAAAGATGGATTAATTGCACCTGATATAAAGGAAGAATTATTGTGAAAGAGAAAAGGGAAAAAAGGAACAAGTCTAAGCCCAGCCTGCCAGAACGTCCCCTCCCCCACAAACACACATACACAAACCTTTATGATGAAACATCTGTCTGCCCTGTTGACCCCCCCAGCTCAGGTCAAATAAGGCCGATTACACTGTAGTGACATGGATGAGAAGATACAGATTGATGTGTGTGTGTGTGTGTGGGTAACCCTGTCTGCTTTTTATGTAGCATAGTGTTATGTGTGCACTAGGCTGGAGGCCAGAGAACTGAGGCGGTATAATCCCTCCATATCTGCCAAAGTGAGGCACACACCATCCCAAAGATTCCTCAAGTGTGTATTCAAAACAGTGTTCAGGGGTCACTGAGAAGCCATAATGTATCTCATTAAACACAGAAATGTACCATAAATGAATGGCATGTACAACTGAATTAGTAATAAATAGTAATTTTTCTTTCCTTTTTTTGTGTTTATATTTGACCTAGGAGGCCATATTAAATTATACTGCATACATATCAAAATGTAAAACACATTGTTGAAAAATGTCCACTTTAAAATACATCGCTATGTATGCGTGTGTGTGTGTAAAGGAAATTCCATCAGGGATAGATTATTTGCATAGTAAAATATTAAAAGAATGGCACCTCAGTGTGTTCACCTGGCATCACATACAACTCAGGCATCATCAAATGGTATTCCAAGTGGTTTCCAAATATATATATATATATATATATATATATATAAAACTGCTTCTTCAATAAATAGGAAGGTGTAAGGCTAAAACATCATTTTTAATTTTTTTTTTTTTTTTAACAATGCTACTTTTAATGGGAGATTTTTTAAATGTTTGTCAGCTGTTGGTCATTGATTAAACAGCCAACAGCCACGCTAATTATTTTCACAGCTCTTTATCTTAACACAATTAGATGCAACTGGATGGATTCTGAGTGTAGAGTCACCACAGTAAGTATTTTCTGTCCGTTCCATTGTTTTAAAGATGTCAGTTACTCATTGAGAGAATTTCCTTCAAATCTGAAACAAATGCACACTCAGACTGAAGAGTGATGAGATCAGAATAGGTCAAAGGTCAAGGTCACCATACCTGTACAAAGCAGGTGTTGGGGTTTCACTCAAGAATTAACACATAATTAATCAACTTCACTGGACTAGTAGGGGAATATAGTGATGCAGTCTATTTGAACGGTATGACAAAACATTAAAAATGAAGGTTAACTAATTTTACAATGTACTCGGTTAGCATTTTAATAAGTGTTCAAGCGGATCCTGGGTTGTTATTCTGGTGTCCTTTGACAGGATAATTCTTTTGGCCTCATCAAAGAAGGAAAAAAAGTCTCACATTCTTAAATAGATTGTCAAAGAAAATCTATCCAGTTTAATTTCTGTGAGAAAAAGGGCATTTCTACCTCTGCCAAGGCGGCTGTGTCTTTACTCCTGCTTTTTAATATTTGTTGGCATGAAAACTAAAAAACTTGTTAACAGATTCCAATTAAATTTGGTGAAAAGTTGGACTATGGGCAACGGAACAAATAATAAATTTTTTTGTTTCTTTCTTTCTTTCTCTCTTTTTCATGTTTTTCTTAGATTCTGTTTTATGAACTATTTTGCCATTTGTGCTTTTTCCCCCCATTCTTGAACACTTTCAGGCATCTGATGCGTGCGTGTGATAATTGGTTATTACTATTCGAGTTCTGTTGCGCAATCTTTTCAGATTATGAATTTCTCAAACATTCCTGCTATTGAAATAACAAATTTAGAAGCCTGTGCAGTTTTGATGAACCCATTTCAAATTGTGGCTTTCATGGAATGTCTTTGGACAATGTCTAGCAGTATGCTACTAATAAAACTGGACAAAAAAGTAATGTGGTTGTGCAAACATCTCATCCTGGCCCCTGCAGGAATGAGATTGTTAGTTTAGACCAAAGATGCAGGAACCAGGAGAGGCAAATTACAATTCAAGCTGATCACTAAAGTTAAAGATGCAGAACTTCTCCCTGGAGAATAATATAGTACTTCTGATTCTACAGAACAAGCAACACCTGAATGTAAATCACACTTAATTATATTATCTTATCAGCACTGCTTGACATTTGTCTCCCTTAATGACACTTACACTCTTAATTGATATTATCCTGTCAAGGTGTTGTCATCTTCATTAACACCTCAGAGACAAATACTTACAAAATGGAGGGAAGCCTCATGTTGTGGTGTTTGTTTTCTGGCTTTCCTGGTTTTCTGATGACTTTATATGAATTATTATTTCAACAGCGATCCATCAGAGGTGTCAAATGTCTCTCACAGAGTTCCCCTGTGGCTTAGCTGTCTGGTGCTCTGTTACCAATACCATGTACTTTGACTGCAGGGTTTGACTACTAGCTCTTGCTGTGCCCTCACATCTGTCTTTATTATTCTCTTTCCTGCCATCCCCTTACAGCTGTCCACATGAAACGCTGATAATAATAATTCGTTAAAAATGAATCGTGCATTGTGCCACAGAGAATTATACCAGAGGAGAGACTGAAGTGGGTGATCCACTGTACTGTACAGTGTAAACCTATGTTAAGCCATGCCGTAGTGCAGGACTGGCCTCCTAGATCATTCTCACTTGAGTCTCATGCTATGTGAGCTCAAACCCCTCAGGCTCAAAGCTATGTATTTGGAACCGTTCTGCTAAGTGACTGTTAAAAGCTAAGCGGCAGTTATGTCTTCGCCTATAGACGTTAATGAGATTATGGCATAAACAAGATAGTAAGCGCGTTGTCTGTCTTCATTCACATCAACTTTTGTCACAACCCAAACACTCTCACACCCAATGCATTGCAGATTAATTTCTACAGTATGTGCATTGTTGCATGAATTGCTACTGATGTGCTCAAACTATAAGAATCAGCAGTTCTGCACTTTTCTTTATTAAGTCTGGGTGAAGTTGGCTATGCAGTCAATAAAAGATGATAGATCTTGTCAAAGGTTGTGAAGAATAAAAGAACAAAAGAGACAAAGAAACATTCTTCATTATCTATTTAAAAGTGGCCACAAAAGGCCAATGAAGCAGATGCAAATTATTGCTCAAAGTCATAAACCTTATGGAAGCTGTCAGGTTGACAACCGCAGCTGCAAAGCTTGAGGTTTTATCACTGCAGTTTACAGTAAGGCCTTTTTGGGATGTTAAGTTGTAAGAAATAATTTATCATAACTGCTGACCTCACCGGTGCTCACCAGACCAAAAGAAGAATCCATAGATTTTAACCCGCCATGGCCACACCCACACGCAGGAACCCTATTAATGAGGACATTGCATTTCATGTCTGTCAAATCCACATCAATATTTCATATTTACCACGCTATTTATCCACTTCGTTTATCATTTATGAATGGTATTCAGTGTGTCATAGTGTGCACACCGAAGATTTCTGTGTGTTTATACATCTTTTGTAAGTCTGCCATTTAGATAATGTCACAGCAGGCCATAAACTCCTCTGGAATTTCTGTAACACCGGTATGCAGCCAACGACGCGGCTATTCTCTCTGAACAAACAAGTGTCACTCCTCTCAACACTTGACCCTTAATTATTCATATGGTGCTGAATGGGACATTGTTTATCAAGGCTACAGCGCCAGGGGACCTTGTGCTCTAGGCTTTACACAGAAGTGTAAGTGTGTGCATGTGTGTGTGTACAGTATGAGAAAGCAAGGACAGTGAAAAAGGAGAGATATTGAACTCCCTCATGCACAGGCAGCCAACTTTCTAATTGGTAATTAAAATACCTTTGACAAACTAGCTTTAGCTGTCTGCTCACTATTGGTATGATAATGAGTGTTGAGGAGGTAAACGCTGTTCCCTACTGAGGGTAGGAATTGGGGAGGGGTCTGCAGAGGTCTGTGCGTATGTCAGGATGAACACCGCTTTTTTCTGCATGTATAAGAAAGTGCTGACTCTTTTTGACCCACACATGCGAACATCCATTGATACAAATTCAGGCACAAGATGTACCCACAAACACACAGTGACATCACAAAAAAGTAACACTCTGAAGTGAATCAAAAGCTATAAGGACAGTTCTCGCTAAGACTGAAAGTCTAGACTCATCAGAACTAAGGAAATAGCAATGGCTTAATGGCCACATGTATTTTGTGACCTAAGAGTATAGACAGCATGTCATTCCTCATCTCAGGAATCAAAATTGCAATAAAGTGCACAGTGTATATTTACTAGATAATGGATGTTGCCTCATGACATTTTGTTTGAGTGTCTGTGACTGACATAGATTCTGTCTCATTCAGACCGTTTCACTTCAGGGGGGAAATCCTTGATATTCTCTCGGAAAAAGCTGGACTGCAAAAAGAGACTGATTTGGAATTTAGTCTTAATTTTAGTGGCTTGGACACATTGGAGCCTTCATGCTGCTCAGTCGTGTTCCCATTCTGTTGGGAACTGAACAGTCTGTTCCCTTTCGGGCTGACTGCTAACTGGGTTGCTGGTACTGGGAGGGGGACCTGGGTTTCATGACAGGTCTAGTCATCACTCAGTGGAGCAGAATACCAGGGGTGAGAAAGAAGGAGAAAATATCACCCAAGCCCCTCTATGGGATGTAGCATCAGCCCGTCGTGGAAGTATCTGCATATCTGACGTCAAGAATTTCTCCCACAGGCTACAAAAGGTCAGCATGAAGGGGAGCACACGGGGTCCGCTCTTGGCAGCACAAGAACATGTCCAAAGATGAGGAACAAAGACAGAGGTCAACCACCGCAAAATGGACCGAGATTCAGGCTGTGTGAAGAAGTCCCAGCTGGATTAGGATTCCCAGTGGGACACACCACCACAAGTTGCTGGGAGCAACAGAGCTACAGTACAGTCCTGTGGGACGTCAAGGTCAAGACTGATGAGCAGCTGCTGACTAACCAGTCAGAAACTGTGGAGGTTCACGAGGAATTGGGCAGTTGTGACAGTCCCAGCTGACAGTAGCTTCAGAATTAATGAGCACGAGAAGATGGAGAAGTACCGGGGGCTGCTGGACCAGCTGGAACAGATGTGGAGGGTGAAGGTAAGAGCAGTCCCAGTGGTAATTTGGACATTTGAAGAAACAGACTTGAGCTCTGAATAATTATTTATGCGTATACGTTTTCAAATTTCACCAGTAGGGATCATATTGCTCTCATTTCCTATGAGATCAAAATCTGAGCGCTGACAGTAATCTTGTGAACAAGTACATGTATGCAATCTTGCGATACAGATCACTATGGCAGTCTCACAAAGTTAGATTAATAGTATAATACTGCCAACTGGGATCGAGACAGAAGTGAAAGTTGTTGGTTTTTTTATATATATTGAGGACTCATAAAAGTCATAAAAGGTATTCAGTGTTATAAATTGGTCCTCATTTTAGAGAAAGTTGTTATTAGCACCAAGGTGATTGCTGTGATCAGCTGCTCATGTGGACCAGGAAGCTGGGGACTAAATTGTTCCCATAGAAATGCTGTTTAAATAAGATATAGTTATTGATTAGGCTCCCCCTGCCATTTGTACGAGGTTTGTGGACTGTTACCATGTTTAGCCACCAGAAATGACTGTCCACTGTCCACTTTACTGTGCATGTTTGTGTGTGTGCGGATGTGATATCTTCCCCTCTCTGACTTATTATCCCCAACGTTCTTGCTGTGCTCGCGTTTTGGGACTTTTATAGCACGTAATTATCCTCCTCGCTCTTGCAGCAGCAGGTGTGTTATGTCAGTGAAGTGTAATCCTTTCAACTTTGGCCGTTCAGAGGAGGCTTGGTGCATGAAGATACCAGGGCACAGTTTATTTTTTGATCTTTAAACCAGTAAATAGCAAAGCTGTCAGTTTAATTACATATACTAAATATAAAGTATCAATTAGATGGTAATCTGCACAACAAGACTCTAACTTTATTTGTTTCCCAAGGGGGCAATTTGTTTTCCAGCAAGACAGAAACAAACACATTAAAATAACACATAGAAAATACAAATTATAGTTAGAAAAAGTTAGGAATCATTTTCTTATAAATTTCTTAATTTGACCTCGGATGACTGCTGTAAGTTGTTTCCAATATATTGAGGGTCCATGCCTTACAACAGCAAAAGTGGGTCGCATTATTTCAAACCTCAGATTCACAAGAATCATTTTTCGTGCATGAAAACTGAATATCAGAGTAATAATTAATGTAATGTGTTAAAATAACTTTCCTTCCATATCTTTCTTTGTTAATGTCATCCTGGAATGCATGGCATTTTAAGTCTAAAAGCCAACACATTAGTGATAACAGAAAATTGCAGTGTTTTTTTGCCACAGGTTTAAGTTTAGATTCAATACACCGCCAAGTTCCATAATTAGATGGCTAATTTGGACCAAATAGACTGAAATCCTTCTGTGGTGTTGAAGGTGACATTTTAGAATGGGGTGGCTTTGAGCTTGAAAAAAAAGGCCTTTCTCTTTTAACAAAATAAGACATTGTCCAACATTATTAAAGGAGGCAAACAATTAACAAACAGGAGTTTTCACGTCTCTAACCTAACCTCCGTCCAGAAACGGAAAAGTTAAATCCACAGTTCACAGCAGGTTACAGTGACTGTGTGACATGTTTACTTGTGCACCCCCCAACAACACATATGGATACACCCACCATCCTGGTCTGTGAGCTTCCTAGCTCCCTCAAATTTCCTCTCCTTGCCATCTCTGCCTCCCCTCTCTGCCCAATTACAAAGCACTGTCATCGGGGTTGTCAGTGTTGCACTGAGGAGTGCAGGGCAGAGGCTGTTTGATCATTCTCTGCACATCCATGCAGAAAGCCACCCTGGATAAGCACACACTTTAGCGATAACGTCCTTGTATCATTTAAATGTTAATAGGCTTTCTATGGGCTCAAACCTACATTTATTATTGTGCAAATGAGCCAATTTCCCCATATCTGTGCTGTCGTTAGAGCTGGCATGTTTAGTTGTCTGAACATAATTAGAATTATTGTACTGTAAGGAAGAGAGGAGAGGATGGGGAAGAGAAGAAAAGAGAAGAGGGGGAGCTCATCGTCTGTTGTATGTGGAGTGGGACAAGCTCTTTGGTGAAAGTTTCCTTTGAGAAAGAAAGCTGCGTTCTCGCTTTCTTTTTCATCTCAGATTTATGGATCGTCCTAATCATTCTTCAGCTATTTTGTGTGTGTGTGTGTGTTCAGATAAGACTATCGGCACATACACATTTCACTGCGGGGGAGTTGCTTTACTGCAGGCGTAAATGACAAACAATAGCAAATAATGTACCATGAATATACAGTTAGTGCAGGCAGTACAATCAATGTCAGACAAATCAATTTCAATATCAGGGATCTGTTGGGGGCCCTCAAGGCCTGATTCAGTGAACCTGAGGTGGCTCTGATGCAGATGATGAAGTCAGTGCGTGTCTATTTCTCTGAACTGTAAATGTGCACATTTAGATTTTACTGAGAGGCTGTCAGTGATGCTCGATGTCATCATTGGTTTCCTCTCTTGTATTGCCATATTCAGTTAGAAGCTAGACGTCTGCTTCTGTTCAGCTTTTTCTGGGGGGATTTACAACTATTCACAGGGCATCAGTTATAGCGTGTTGATGATAACTCCAGTGGACACACACCTGCAATACCAATACAATAACCGGAGGGCCAGAGTTCTCCACGTTTCCTCTTAACAAAAAAGTTCAATGAATGCCCAAGATTTTCTGGAGATAGCTGAAAGCTTTTCCATTTTTATTTAACCTGATTTTCATACTGAATCCTAATTAAGAAATGATGATTATTTCATTGATGCATTGCTCGGCATGTCTTGATAGTATGTTCAAGTAATCCAGTAGTATATAATCTGTAATGTTTCTTGGGTTGACTTGGAATTTAAGACATTCTATATTAGATATGGTCTTTGAATAGAGATGGTGTAACGCCAGCTCATACAAATAAACTGACATTTGGAGCTTTACTGCTGCTAGTCTCGCAAGTTTGTACTGGATGGTCTAGTTGGCTGGTTTTAAACGTATGTTCACTTTGTGCGTGGTAAACCTTGGGTAGTTAGCCTTGCATTTAATACTGCAAATTTTTCTCACTGATCTGACTTGTTTTGATTGCTATGTTTGTTTGCATGTTGCTTGTTTATTATTTTATATATCACAGTTTAAATGCAATGGTTTTCATTTTGCCTTGGCATTAGCTTTGAAGGTAAATAAATCAGTGCCTCTGAAGGTTTTTTCAGAATTTGTAGTCTTGTAGTGAAGTTGTTATGACCAGCTCATCAAGCGCACAACAACTACTGAAGGGTCACAAAATAAGTCTGAATTAAAATATTTTGATGCACTAGAAGAAGAGAAACTCAACTTTTATAGGGTGTGAAGTCAGTTCTCAGTGTGTTCTGGCAGTTAAGAGTGTATTTAGAGCTGAGTGTCTGAAACTTGTGTTGTTTAGTAGAAAAAAAAATTTGAGATAGAAAAACAACTGAACCAAAGTCAGAGGGTTTTAGTTGCCTGGCTTTCCAGGGAGACAGCCAGAACACTTAGGAGGCTGGCTTTTATACTCTTCCTTACTGGTGCATGGTCACCAATCAAAGGCAGGTGGAGTCCCACAGCAAACAGGGAGCCAGTCAAGCAAGGAAAAAGAACAGGGCACAGTAGACCATATCAGCACAGCAAATGGGAAGGCACAGTCCCGACACAGAAAAGAGCCACCCAGCCTTAGAAAAACAGGCAGCCAAGCCCATTGCAGAGGACGGCCATCCTAGATCCATTGCTCCTCTGAGAAATTCGGAATTCTTTCTTACCTTCATAATTTATGTCAGACAATGGAGAGTAGTCTTACTTTCAGGTTACAGCAAATGCCACAATAAACTCCCGAGAGCCAACTGTTAACCTCACCACCAGCCCCTGACAAAAACAGAATGAAATTGACTACAAGGTTAAGCCGCATGCCACCAAGACCCCAGTAAATCCCACAAAGGCTCAAAAGACAGATGATCGGCAGACAAACCAGCCAACCACGAAGTCCTGGTTTGTCAGATCCAATGGCTTCACGATTTAGCATCTCATGTACACATTTGTCTTGTCTGTAGAAAGAGCACGAGTTGCAGTCAGATGTAGCTATGAGGACGGTATCAGATTCTACAATCCACAGAAATGCCAATCATTCCTCTCCCAAGCGACAGATGACCTGTGTCATATTTATCCCTTCTTTATATTCTCAGTCCTCTCTTTTTGCTCTCATCTTCTCTGTTTGCCTGTCTCGACCCTTCCTCTTACATCCTTCCTTCTGCCTTTCCATCATATTTTTCCTCTCTGCCTCTGTCATTCTTCCAACCTCTCTCCGCTTTCATCTTGGACTTATTTCTCTCTCCAACCCAACTCTCCCATTCCCTCCTGTTCTCCACATCCATTCAGAAGCGTAGTCTCATATCCTCCCCCTCCCTCTCTACTTTCCTTGTTCCATTCTCCTGTCATCACCTATGGCTCCACTCCCACTCTGCTGCCCCTCCATGTTTAATGGTTCCCATCACCTGTGTTTGCATTTCTTCTCGTTCTGGAAGCACTCAGTCAGGATCCGGCCCATTGAAGGCCATCTGTTAGCAGATCTGACAGGAAATGGCTTTAATATGGGCAGTGGTCATTGGCACTGGCGCAGCTCGGTGTCTGGCTTTTTCTGTGTAACCAGACAGCCAAACAAATAGCCAGCTTTCACACAGCTTATAAACAGTCTAATTGATAATTTTCAAGCAACAGGCACAGATAATCAAGATGTCTTCTGGTTTAGTTTGAGAATGCAGGAAATCCATAGAGGACAGGTAAAGAGCCTTTGTGCACATTCGGTTGCCGCTTTCCATCATCTCCCTTCATGCTTCCTCTGTCTCTGTCACCTCCACGTTTCCTCCAGGAAAGACCTACCTCGACAACAAAGTATTACAAAATGACACAGTGTCCGTTTTGCCCTCCTTTGCAATCAGGTTAGCTGGGCAAAAAGGTGTGAAATTGCTTAGTGCTTTGTGAACCAAATCTGTTCCTGTGTTAATCCTGGTTTCTGGAGCCAAACCCGGTGAGGACTGCTTTCTTTCATGCTTTCTTCACATGGAGCATGCGAATATGGATATGGCTGCAAATGAAAAGAACGACAAAACAAAAAATGGACACACTTTGTAGGTAAAGTACATTTAGTGAAACAATTCTTCAAGTAGTTTCTTTTATACAAAATAAGTCATCTTCTGAACGTCTAGACTTTTCTAGAATAGACTTGCTATTTTGCCTTTTCTGTCCTACATGTCTGACAAATCTATATGGATTATTTGTTGGGCCCTTAGTGCTCAGTAGGGGTGCTCAAATACATCTAGTGTAGACCCACACACTCATTACTAATGCGGTTGCTCTGCTAATGTTTGCATATTATGCACCTTTTTTGTCGACACAATGTAAGGGTACTCATATAGCGTTAGTTATTTGTGAAAAATTGTGACTTCCACAAAAATGGCAGTCAATAGCCCCTTTTAAACAAAGACCCCACTACAGCGCTGTTAAGACTCTACATTATACTAGCTTTGCTTGTTTACACTGAACCAAACAAAGCCAGAACAATAAAATCCCAGTGAGGGATTTTAAATTTGGGTTTTCAGTTGAAGGGGCAACTGTGTGAAGTGGTTCAGCTTGTTGTGTTGTCAGTTCCAAAAAGTTGAAGGGATTTCTCAAAGGCAGGGCCTCTTCCATTTCTCTGAGTGGGAAATGTTTCAGACAGCCTTTTTAACATGTGACCAGCAATTTGGTTGAGGCCGACTGACAACTTTGGCTTCGCTTTAAATGAATCAACTCATTGACATATCATAATGGCATGGACCATAATGGATGTAAACAAGCCGCTGAACAACAGCACTGTGACTAATGACTCACACGTGGAGGTGACAGACTAATGTTTACTCTTTCTATGCTCGTCGAACCTATTAATTTCTCTATATTTTATTATTCCTATTAGAGTCTACATAATGTGATTAAGGTTCTGATTAAGTATTGATTATGTTCCATGCAAGTAGTTTGTTAACAAATTGCATTCACTATCAGAAAAGAGTTCACTATCAGAAGACTTCCATCTTCGCTGCAACGACCACAAACATGCATAGTTTTAATAAAACCAAAAAAATTACAAAAACCAAAAACCACTGAAGTCACTGATCTGGTCCGTTTCAAATTAGTTGTTTTAGCAATTAACTGTGTGGCTGAAAAGCTTTGTGTGGATTTGTTTTGGTTTGTTTATTTATTTATTTATTTTATTTTTTCTGAAGTTCACATTTAAAAAAAAAAAATGCTGGCTTTATGATTTTCTAGTGATTGCCTTTAATTATAGCTCAAACAAAATATACTGTAGACTTTGCATCTAAAAAGCTCACAGTAAGTATCAATGCTGAACTAAATCTGCTTCCAATTGCCTAATCAACTTTGATCATATCCCTTTCTTCTGGAGGTAAATTTCAGCTAAAAAAGGAGAGAATCCCTCCCCACATTAAAAATGTTGACATTTAAGCTGCAGTTTCCATCTTAAGATAATTACTTTGAGTGTCTTAAAGCTCTTAAGGCAATACTGAATACTTTGCCTATTACTAAACTAGGCTGTGTTTCTAGTTGTGACAGAGAATCCAATTTAGTGGAGGGAATAGACTCACACGTGCCATGTAATCTTTCATAACAAAATATCTCATAATATGCAGTGCTTCAGCGGGTTATTCTAGGAAAAAGATGGGATTAACTGTCACAGGTGTTCTCACAAGAAAAACAGAGTAAATGTGTGTTTTGATCTTTTTATGAAAAGATAACCAGGAAAAATTCCAAAAAGACTTTGTGCCAACTATTATCAAAGCTGCTATGTCGCTTCAATCACTCAACTTATCCAGAAGTTAATACATATAAAAGGGAACAGTGGGAGAATAAAGCGTTTGTTTGTTTTTTGTTTCTGTTTTGTTTTTGGTTTTTTTTCCAAATCAAATGGGCTTATATTGAATTGGTTTGCTCCATTTTAAATTATGTTAGTAATTATATCACAAGAAACAGCATAACCTTGGAGAAAACCAAACCACTGGTTATATGTGTTTGCATCAAGCCAGCAGGTAGTCAGACAGCACATTGAGTTGTGATACACGGGGCAACATTTGTTGGGAGCTTGCACTTCATTGGTGATCAGAAATTGACTAAACTATAATATTAAAAATACTAATGTTATATGATAATTAATATCGAAGTAAACCTCAGAGCACCACCCTAAAAGGGAAACAATGGCCAAATTACCAATTCAGTCTCATAAACTATAACTAAATTGGATCTCTGACTATAATTAATTTAACCAATACAGCCAAATTTAAGTAGAAGGATTAAAGGATTAAAGTAGAAGGATTGAGAGTTCTGAAGAGAGGGGGTTAGAAAATATTCCTTCCTTTGCAACATCAAATAGAACAGAGGTTGTGTTTAAGAACATTTATTATAAAGTGTGTGTGTGTGTGTGTGTGTGTGTGTGTGTGTGTGCGCATGTGTGACAGGGAACAAATAGCAGACACTGAAACTACAAACAAGATGGCTGCCGAGACCACATGTCTCATACGGTCTTTTGTTAAGGCCAGCTGAAATAGATCTACGGTGCCAAGGTAGAAGGAGGAGGGTTCGTTGCATGCATGTTTAGTCAGCATCATCTCCTGTTGTGGCTATAAAAATAACCTAAGAACAAAGAAGGAAGCCAAACAAAGAAAGTAACCAGATCTACATCTGTGTGTACACAGGTGAACAGACCTGTTCTTAGCTGTAGTTGTTTTATGCTAGGTTGACCCAGTGAACATTACCCAGGTGTTGGATGAGCAACTTTCCTTCTTTGTGCTTTGTCCAAGAATCCACAGTCCAGAGCTGCTGGTCTGAGTGATTGGATTCCTCCTTAGTTCCTTAAAGGAACACACAGAGGTTTTTGTTGCCCATCCTGTGTTGAATGACTTACTACCTAACCTCTTCCAAGACGCAAACCTGCATAGTTAAAAAAAAAAAAAAAAAGTTTCAAGGGGCTTCACAATCTTGAAAGCAACACTTTTATCCACTTGGGAAGATATATTTGAACAAATTAAATGAACATTAGTCATTAGTGTAATTCTGCTTGCACTATTGCCAAAAGTTGGCAAATCCGCTCCTTCGTTGTTTACCATTAATCAACTCTTTTGACATACTGTATACTCACAGATATTGAAGGTTGTAAGTGTTCTGGAAAAAGAGACAAAAACACTTCCTCAACAGGACCTTTTCTGGTGCATTTATGGTTAGGATATGAATCTTCTAATACAATTTTCAGGTTAAACTAAGGTAACAGGCTGCCTTCTGTTGGCCACCTCCCACCTAATGTGTTTACAAGTTGGGAGACTTCCCCATTACAGATCTTAGATGGCATTTCTCCAGTTTGTGCCTTTTCAGTCCAGTGTCGTTGATCTGGGATGAGATAGTGTGACTTTTTGTGGCCACCTAATTGTCTAAAGTCAATAAGACTACAAAAGTGCTATATAGGTGCAGTCCACTTAATCTTTATCACCCACAGTGAGGAAACAGCATATGCTACTCAGGTTTTTGGTGACGGCTGCTGTTTGGGTGGTAAGCCTGTTGTAGCTCTGACCACACCCTTCTTCTCTAGATGGAGGCAGTCTGGGTTTTCGGCGTAAAACCGGATATCAACATTTCTGATCATGTTAAGTAATGTCTATAAATTGAAGCACTTCACCCTTGTGTTGCTGCCTCTCAGTGGAACCCAATATGAACACATACTGTTTGCCAGAGCACACAGTCAAAGGTGTGTTTGTGCGGGCTGTCTCTGCTCTCAGGAGGGATGTTTGATCATTAAAGCCAGGCTCGTTAACAGCTACCATTGTGTGCTTGGTATTATTTTAACCTTTTGGATTTCTGTGTGAACGGATTTATGCCAGCATGATAGGGTCACAACCATGCCAAGTTTACAGACGTGAAGGCAAAGTATAACAAAAAAAAACCAAAAACCTATAATCCGAACTGAGTTCTTGCCGGTCAGCAAACATGTTAATGGGCATTGTGACCAGTGTGATCCCACTGTTGCCTGATTTCTTGTGTTTGTTAGCTTTAAACATGCTGTGTTAAAATTAAAATAATGGTGGTAACAACAACAACTTTATTTGTATAGCGCTTTGCTAAGAACCAAGTGCTTCACCTCCAATTAGAATCCCCATCCCCCAAGATATGGCAATAATTAAAGACAGCAAGTATAAGACAATCAGCATGAAGCAGTCAAAAAGCAATTATCAAAAGTTTAAAGATGGGAAGTAAAAAGTTCAAAATAAAAAGGTGTTTAATTTTCTTTCAGCTCAAGGAATTATAGTCTTTAAACGCTCCACATTTAACGGATCCCAAAAATAGGACCCAATGCAGAAACAGATCTGTATTTACAGTTAACAAAGTCCAACAGAAATAGTCTGTAGAGATACCAGTAGCAATATGAGAAAGAGAAATAAAGAGGAAGAGAGAATGGAGACCAAGCTCAACGTTCTCCAAAACTAAGAAACTACAACAGAAAGAGATAACAAAAGGCGAGGCAGACAAACAAGCCTGAATCAAAAATCACACAAAGAACCAAGGGTGAGGCAGAGGTGAGGTTGACTGAGGCACACCGCATTATCCAAACGAAAACAAAGGAGGGGGGAGGGAACGCGATCACAAAGAAAAACAGTCAACAAGAGAACTGGGAATAATAAGAATGGACAGAGGCGCTCACCAAACAGGCAGGCTACTGAAGAGAAGTACAAGGAGGGAACGTATGGGGGGCTGATTGCCGGTAAATGCAGGACAGGTGTACCTCATCAGCTGCAGGAGGAGGAGAGCAGGAACACCCAGTGAGAAAATTCCAGGGAGGAGGGGCAGGAGCACAGCGAGCAACAGGACAGGTAAAACAAAACAGCAAAACATGACCCTGATATAAAATGTAAGTCTTAATTGGCGGTCAGATTTTAATCCAGGTTTTAAGACACATTTTTAAGATATATATTCTACACTGTATACTGATAGAGATGACGTGTAAATGTATGCATTGTATGTATGCGACACTGAAGCTGCCGAACATTTGTTTGTGTTTCTTTTTCTCTCTCTGATGAATAAAGATCCAAACGTCTGAGGACTGCGACCTTGATGTGGTTAAAATATGCAGTTGAAAACAACCAAGCGAAGTCAAGGTTTATTTATAAAGCATGTTTAAAAACAACTTTCATTGACCAAAGTGCTGTGCAAGTTATGCAATAAATACATTTTACAGTCTCTAAAACATGATTATGCAATAAGCAAACATAAAAAAAAGGTGTGAAAATGTATGTTCAAAGTCTTCCTTAAAACTGGATTAAAGTTTTAAGCTTCTGTCAGGCAACCACAAGACTCATTAGTATCGGGTATATGATGCCCTTGAGATGATGAGATATATGGTGAGCACATTTTCCTAGTTAAAAAAAAAGAAATTAAACTTTAGTGAAAAGCAAATCTAACTCCTACTCATATATAAAATAAAAACTTTGCTCTACTTCAGCTTGATTATTACATAAAGTTTTAAGGGGAATATTTTTATAGTATCTGGCTGTGAGACACATCCAATGTCTTGACATTGACGAGGAGAGATAGATTGGCTCTTGTCTGCTTCCAAAACATGAAGATAAAAGAAATTACCATTGCCTTGATCTGTCACGGAGAGTTGAAAATTGAATTAAAAAAATAAATAAATAATGCCCCACTTTTTGTTTTGACCAAAACTTCCAGGGTTCAACTGAGGAGACCATAAAAAGATTCTCCTGAGTATCATCGATCTAGCATCGCAGGGGAAGGTCAGGGAGAGTGAGGCAAACAGGAATGGTGTCTCAGCTGACTAACATCCTCTGTGGCTACATCTGTATTCCTCTAACCTCACATTCTTGGCTTGTGGTATCCAGCTCTTGAGTGGCAAGTGTAAGCCTTTGATTCGAAGATGTTTTTACCCTCTGGGTAGTGGGCTGCTCTACCAAGTCATAACACAGCACAATGGGCTTCTGTTGTCAGATGATTAGGCAGGCTGGTGTGTGTGTGTGGTTTGTATGTGTGTTTGAGAAAACGAGAGTTTGTGCATGTTGTGTAGTTTGTCTGACAGCAGTTTCAAATAACAATACATGTCAGCGTCTGTGAATAAGCAGTCTGACGGACCGAGCCTTTTGTCTCCCAGACCTTTTCAATATCATGTGAGAATGTCAGTATGTTTATTGGGGATTTGCCAGAAGAGGCACATATGGAAAGGAGTGAGCTTTAGTCAGTTAAAAAGCTTTTCATATTGTCGTGTCTGATCTAAAATGACTGATTTATTATCTATGTTGTTTGTGTGTGCGAATATAATCACACCTTCAGTGATGGGTTATCGTTAATGACAGAGCATGTGGCAATCAGAGACGAACATTTGGATGGCTATCTTTCTCTTTCATACAAATTTCTTTTCTCCACCAGCTTCTTGCCAAACAATGTTAACACATCCATGGTGTGACTGATCTCTTTTTCTTCATACTTTCATCTTATTATTTGAGAGGAAAACAACAAAAAAGGCTCAGAAAGAACAAATATCTAAAAAGGACAATGAGTTCAACAGCTAATAACTGTCTCAATACTCATTTGCATGCAAATGTTTTAGCACACTTTTCTGGCATTAACACATCTCAAGCAGCTGCAAATTAGGTCAGTGAAGGGCAGGGGAAACACTACATGGAAGCAAACCCTCATTTTTTTAAGACAAGAGAAGCAGAGGAAGAAAGGCGAAAGAAAGGTGAATGTGACTCATTAAATTAGATACAGCTTGGCTTGAGGGGGTCTGCAGGGAAGAAGTGGGGGAAAATGGGATGTGAGGGCTAAGGTTGGGAGTGGTAGCAAGATATTTAAGTGCAGATCAGGCCATAGAAATCAAAGCCCCGGGGCACACCCGATCCAAATGTCCCACCCGATGAGCTGAGAGCACAGAGAAAGAGCTCTGAACTCTGAACCTCGACCTCTCTTTGTTTTGGAAGAGGTCGGTGTGCCACATTTACCTCTCTGCTTGGCATGTCTTGCCCTGAGGGAAGTGTTTTTAAGCTGACAAAGATATATCGGCAGGCATGGATATTGTGGCCGGTAACAAATTTGTTATTGTGAGTAGTTTTTACATGGAGCCCTTCAGGCAGTTTTTAAACTGTGAAGGTGGTCTATTTTGCATACGACGAGGTGGTAGGTTTATGCTTGCATCGTAAAATGAGTCATAATGTAGCCTAAATGGAGGGTTCTGGTAAATGAGATTTCCACTCATTACTTTTTAGTGAAGCTAATGCATTGCAGTGTACCCATTACTATATATTTAGTTATGACTATTGCTATATCACTGAAGCAGAAATTTGATGTTGGATACTTAACCAGCATCACCTTCAATTTATCAACTTTCTAAATGTTTCCCACTGGTTATAAAACTGATAAGAAGCCAGCAAAATGTGAGGACTCATCGAAAAAGGAGAAAATCCTGAAAGATACAAAGCTACTTATTAAAATGGCAAACAAAGATTAGGTTCACTTAGTTAAAATAACTCATATTTGCTTTTTTTCCCCCCCAGCAATGACCAAACCCCCTCAAATCGTTTTCATTCTGGCTCCGTTTTGTCTCCCTTTGTATTTCACTCTTCTGGCTCATCATTCGTATCAGGAATCACCCATGAATGTCCAAAATAATAAGATTCTCTTCCGCTTTTGGTTAAAAATGAAAGCAACTAGGACTGCTGGGTTGTACTCTTTGGCACCACTCTGCGTTCCTTGAGCCTCAGGGCCTTTTTTTTTTTTTTGATATGGTACTATTATAGGATTGACATGCAGTCCCACTCGTCCTGCAGAAACATGCACAACCCAGCATAAACATACATACACATACACACCCACATGATTATTTATTTATTTATTTATTTATTTATTTATTTATTTATTTATTTATTTATTGTTTTTTTTTTTCATGATATATCTTTTAATGGCACAATTAGTTTTCTCTTAGGTGGCCTTAGTGCAGTATAAGTAGGCCACAAGAGATGATAGGGTGTGTATGTGTTTGTGTGTGTGTGTGAGCGAGACAGCACACACAGGCTTCTGTGTATGTGCCATCAGCACAGGTTGCAGGCCCAAAGCCACGTTTACCTGTCCTACTTAATAAATATTCACTTAGCTCACTGCATGATGTCTAACCTGCCATGTGACTGCATATTAACAGAGATGCATTGAAATGAGCGAACAAGAGAATGAAGATAAAGAAAAGAAAAACGGAAAAAATTGGAAATATTGTGAAAAAAAAAAAATTTAAAGCGTAAAAACAAGCTTTCAACTTGGTATGCAGAAATTAAAAATGCATTTGGTGGTTTGGAGGCCAAAAAAAGTCTAGATGTCTGAGTTAAAAAGGGTCTGAAGTTGGTTAGAAAGTTTGGTTCTTAAATTTTGTTGAAATGGGATTAACTTTATCGTCTGTGTGCTTTTCAGTAATTTAACTCATCTCTCTGGCATCGTGACCTTTGGGAATTTTTACAGGTTATGGTCCATAACAGACCCAATCTACGGAGTGTGGGAGAGTTGAGAGGGAGGCAAAAATATTCATTGGGGTGAATTGGAGTCAGAAATTGTACTCCTACTGACGTGGATCATATAAACGTACATATAAATATTTTGCACGGCACAGTCAGTTTTCTCTTCGGTAAATATTTGAAACCCAAGAATTTAAATTCTCATTATATCAAAGCTATTTGGTGATAGTTGTCTGAACATTTCAGGCTGGTTTTTTAGCACACCTTTGAGGCTGACTAAATGTAACCAATTCTAATCTGAAAACAAGACTCAAAGGAGAACAGCAACTCCTACTGGAGCTGATAGTACAATAGTGAAGGTGATAAACTTTAAGGGTTGCTCACCAGGTGGCTACAGATAAGATTAGATCCATTTTGCAGTTTTTCCTGCTGTCATACTTATTCCAGATAATTTTTACCATTCCCAGATTAGTAAAAATACTTTGACTCCATTTTGAAAAAAAAAAATGTGAAAGATGGATCATCGTTTTTTCCTATTAAAGATATTGAGAGCTGCTGTGTAAAGTATGGACAAGGACATGCTTCAACTGTGATTGAACAAAATGAACGACCGGAAAATCCACTGAAAAACACGTAACGTATGAAGAAAGTGTCGTAAAGACAGCTGTAATTACCGCCAGCTACCGCCAGATAAAGCTGGTCCAAATGAGCTGGAAATATCTACCACTGACACTCAACAGTATTTAAGTGGCTACATTTTCATATGAGGCCTAATTTTCTTTGAAAAATACAAATTTTCATTCAGTGTAAACTCTGGTTCAGTAATTTACAGGTCTAAAAACAGATATATGCTTGTAAATGAATGAATTGTTTTCTTTTTTAATAGGTCTGTATTTACTAATAAGTTGTAATGTTCCCTGGAAATATTCATATAATTGCACTAAGTATATCTGAAATAGAAAATCATCAACTGGTACACATCGTAGATGATAGCAGGTGAGCTGAATATGCAGATTTAAAATAAAGAAAGAACCGTCAGCTGGATACTGTCAATAATAAATGAATCCAATAAATAATTTGTGTTTTAAACCCAGTGAAGTGAAAGTGAGTTTAAACTCTTATTAAAAGTAACTAATAAAGTCAACACAACAATTAGTTAAGCCAAATCTGTGTTGACTAACCCTAACCCTATTTTTCCTGTATTTAGTGCCACACAGCCATTGTTTATATTCACAGAAATGATGGCCTTCGAAGATAAGGCAAATCTTAACCATGTGTTGTGCTGCTGAGATTTAAAAACCTCGACCTTTCAGCCAAATTCAGCTAATGCACAAACTTTGCTTCAATACATCCGTCGTTCCAGGAAGTTCAAATGAATACATTTCAAAGTGAGACTTTAAAGTGATAAAAAAAATTTGACTTAAATGTGGAACAAGAGCAAGATCTTTTCATGCCACCAAATCATTAAACATAGGCACAGATTAATGCACACACACAATGTCCCAATCTCTCAGTTGTGCATCACTTCTTTGTGTCCATGCATTTGAAACTGAGAGGTGATAATAACTTTAAATGGGAAGCAATCGTTAGTAATGATCAGCTTAATGAGCAGTCAAGGTTGAAATGCCAGAGCAAGAAAGGAAGAAATGAGGGGAGAAGAGATCTTAGACAACTCAAATTGCAATCCTCAGGTCCTCTCTTTCCCTCTTTTTCTGTCTCATGTGTCAGTCTCTTTAAAGGCGCTCTCACCACACGTCTGCTTCATCCCTCATCTCTTTTATCTGCCTGTTTCAACCGCTCATCTTCACCTCTGCCTCATTTACAATTGCTCCTCTCCTCTGGGGAGCGTTAACCTCGGTCGTCCGTTCGCTGGGCCCTAAGGCCATGATTAGAGAGCGGGGAGTGCGAGATGGATGCACAGGATGTGGGAGCAGCTGAAAAAGTAGTTGGGTGGGAGGGTGGGAGAGGTTTGGCATCTCTGCAATGCGCACAAGCCAGACGCAGCCAGTGACCCACTAATCAACCCCAAAACTGTGGCCTACACACACACACACCTCTGTGCAGCCCACAGGGGCTATTATTTCACAGTCTATTCCAAATAGTGAATTAAAGTTTGCCTTTCAACATCTGCACTGCTGTTACACATATTTAAATAGCTGTGACAGAACAATTATTATAAAATGACTCCGGCTGTAATAGTCTCTTTAGTTCTCACAAGTTTCCTGATGTTCAGCACTGCACTTTTCCAAACATCGGAGTATTTCCAACCATTGTTGTGGTTATATATAACAAGATGACATGTGCCAGGCCTGATCTTAACTAGGACTGTCTCCAGTCCCCTCCTGGCCCTACAAGAAGAAGCATTATGGATGGATTCCTCAAAAATGATGTAACACAACAATAACAATAATTCTTTGTAAAGATCTTTCATATGAGTCTGTGGGCATAATGCTCTTTGGCCATGGCTTTTTATTTTTTATTTTTGCTACAACATTGTATCCACTGCAGCAAGCTGACAGCAAAGCTGAATTTTCAGAGATTTTGGTCAGAGGCGCAGAAGTTCTTTAGTTGCCAGGAGAGGCAGATGCCGACGGGGGAAACGCACAGGAGCGCTCTTAAAGCTGAGGCAGCGAGGACTACTCACTGCACTCTTGGCGATACACCTGGCTAACGTCCGCTCACTGGCCAACAAGACGGAACGAACTGCTGCTGTTGAACTCCAAAAACTCAGACTTTCACCACTCCCTGTGCTTCAGTGAAACCTGGCTCACTGACTCTTCTCTCCAGCTGCCGGGCTTCCAGGTTTTCCTACCAGAGGGAAGCAGCCTGGACAGATCGTCTCCGGGGTGTGAAGGGTCTGCAGCAGTGGTACCTGCCTGGCTCCTGACTCTGGACCTGTAAAGGTCCTGGATGGAGGGCAGGTCGGCCCCAGTGATCTTCTCTGCTGACTTTATAGTCAGTCTGTGGCTGCTTGGTGTCCGATCCAAACCAGACAGTGATGGAAGTGCAGAGAACAGACTGGATGATGGCGGTGTAGAAGATGGCCAGCAGCTCCTGAGGCAGGTAAAACTTTCTCAGAGCTCTGATCGCTAAAACCACCAGAGTTAAAAACAGTTTCTTGCCCCAAGCTGTCTCCCAGACAGCTTGGGGCATCTTGTCCAGCATTGAAACACTGGAGTCATATTCCTAGTATGTTTACACATATTTGGAAATTTCTGATTTCTGATTTTCTGAGAATTGTTGAAAGGTATGAATACATCCATGATTCAGCTACCAGAGTTTTGAACGAAGCTAAGAGGCCATGCAGTTATTCAACAGCTCTATGATGTACACACACTATTATAAGGCATGCTGTTTCAACAGCATGTTTCAGGTTTCAGATTTATAGATTTTAAAAGTCCAAATTCCTGGTTTTAGTGGTTTAGATATAGTTCAGCAAAGCCATTTCACCTTTAACCACACAGTGATTTTCAACATGTTTACCAGATGTATCCACAGCTTCCGTTAATTTGCAAACAGGCGATATGAGAGCAAGAGATAATTTTTGATACTGAAGATATCCTAAACCAGAGTACCTGACTGCAATGACAGCTATGGCGGTAAAGACAAAAACTCCAATGACTATGCACAACCAAGTCAAGTCCCAGCCAAGCTGTTTTTTCCCCACTTTCAGAGATCCATAACAGCAGATAAATAAATAGAAAATAGGTTTGACAGATTTTTTTATTTTTTTTTGGTCACATTTTAACTTGGCCAGTTTTGTAAAGGCCTAGAACTGTAACTTCAAACATGCACACTGAAAACAAAACTTCGATTGAAAAAGGAAGCAAAGGAATTGGAAAATGTCAATAAATATTGGCACCAAAAAAAAAATTCCACTGAAAAATGCCACCTTGTGGGTGATACAGTTCCTTTCTGCCGTTACTTTTTTCACAGACATTTTGTGGTTCGCTGATACAAGTCAGCCAGCTAACCTCTGTTTCAGAACACGACGAAGCTCCTCCTGCGTTGTTTCGTTTTGGATCGTTTCAGCACATTCTGCTGCCCATGTGACTGGACTGAATTCCACTGTGCTGTGGTTAGATGTTGCTGAGTGTTTGGTGTCACGCACATGGATGAGACCTTGTGCAGCAGCAACACTGGCTTCAACTGTTACTAAACAGGCAGGAGACCCAAGAACCATCGACCACTGGTTGGCTGGCTTCACATTTGTGCTTGATCTGGTGACCTTGACCAGAAGAGTGAAACGCAGACCAGCGTGAAAAAGCACACATTCCTGTAGAAGCCGTTTCCTTGGTATGCAGTCCTGTCAAGCTTCGGAATATAAATAAATCACACGCTCCCTACTATTCCCCTCATTTCAGTGCCAATGCAACCTTTTCCCACCACAAGAGATTCAATGTCGTTGCTTCCTTTTCAGCTTTGCTTTCAATGCCAATTTTATTTTCGCTCTCAAAATATTACTGTCACTGCTCTCGTCCCCATAATTTTGATGCTCCTCAGTCAATGTGTGAATGATCTGCTATGGAATCCTAAAAATCTATCCTCCATTTCATAGCTATCAGCAAACAGCCTCCTTCCACGTTTTGTCCCAGGAGAAATAAACGACAAACTCCTTCCATTTTCCATCCTTCACATAATCCCCCCACCACCTTTTCATCCTGCCCTTCTCTTCTCCCATCGCTTCACTTATTTAATCTTTCACTATAATCTATGCACATGTCAATCTTTAACATCCCTTCATCAGACGTGACCTTTACCCTCTGTTCAATCAGTGTCCTTTCACAGACCTATTTTTTGTTCTAGCCATCATGTCTTTTTTGTCACCTCTGGAATCCCACCATCTCTCTTGTGTACTATTTCGATTTCTTCATTTTTTCCTCATACTCATACATTGATGCAATTAGATCTCCATTTTTCTTTTTCCCTTCTCTGGCTCTTCAGCTCTGCCCTCTTCACCTCTCCTGTATGCCTGCGGACCCTTTCGCCCTCCCCTCTGATCATCCTTTTTCTTTCCAAATGTCAATCCACATTTCAAACCTCCCTGAATCTCCTTTCCTGCCATCAGGCCGCTCTGATCATTCCTTCCAGCTTTAGCCCCCTCCTCCCACTCCTCCCCCTTTCTCCCTCCCTTGCTGTTTCCTGACCTCCATCCTCGCTGTGATCATCCCTCCAGAGTTGAGGCCATCTGTTCCTGCAGGAGAACCAAGTGCAGCCTAGCACCCAGTGCCAGCCAGGATGTGTGTGTTTATGCATGTGTGTGCCAATTTATCAGTGTGTGTATTAAAGTGTGACCAGAAAAAAAAAAGTCAAAGAAGAAACATGGAAGGTTGCATGACGCTGAGGGCGGAGCATCATTTCTACCTTTTATGAAATTACCTTTCAGATGTGGCCCATCAGTGGTGGTGTGCTGCATAAACAAAATCCCCTCGGTGTCTAATGCATGATGGATGCATTACTTGGAGATGATTATAGCTAATGAAGATGATACCGGCATGTTCTTCTCGATGCATGTGTGTGCAGTGACAGTGAGGGTTCAGGCCCTCAGTGCTCTCCCTGCTCGATTAGGAAGTAAACAATGTTTATTCAGGAGCAGCTGTCTAAGGGAGATGGCTGTGCGTACATGCGCCGACACATGCGCCCTCACACATGCATTCAGAAGGATGAAGATGAAGGCTTGGAAAAGAGACTGATTAGTGGCTCTGCAAAACCGAAGAGGAAAGCCCCCAGTGGGGAACACACACACACACACACACACACACAAACATGAACATGAATGCAAAGAAAGAAAAAAAGGAATGCGATAAGTTCATATGAAGCTACTTCTGCAGAGACAGACTACCACTTAAGATTGTGACTGTTATGAGTGACTTTCACTTCTGCAGTATTGAGACTCATGGGTATCATTAAAAGGAAGCATACATGAGTGGACCGACTAACTATAACAGAATGTGGACCTCTAAGTGAACTCTCCCCAAACCTCTACTGTAACTTTTACTCTTGCTCGAAAAAGGTGAAATACTGCAGCTTTTTTTTTCTCCTTTCATTACTTTAGGTTCTGAAAATGGTCAAAACTCTATTAAAAAAAAGTTTTAAGCGATATAGTAGCAATTTCTTTTATTTCACTGTGAAGACAATAAAAGACTAGGACTGTTTCTTGCATCTAACAGATGTCATATAGGAGGTGCTAAAAGAAACCTTGGTGATTTTTGTTCTCAGCCAGTGCACAGACTGCCATGCCTCCCAACACAAAGTCAACACAAGCATTAAAAATTTGTCTCCACAACTGACACTGCCACAATTTCACCGTCCGGTTCCCACTTCTCTCTCTCTCTCTTTCTCTCAGAGCATTCCCCTTTCTCCCTCTTATTTCAGCAGCAGCTGTGCGTATTCCTCCTCAGGGTGAATCCTCCACTAGCAAGAAGGCCTGCTTTACAAGAATGACCCAATTTGTCAGACATAGTATTCATACTGTTGATGGATCTAATTAAAAGCTGTGTACAAATCTTATAAAGGCCCGTGGTAATCATATTTACAGTCATTTTCAGTCATTCTTTTACCACATTAAATGAGAGTAATCTGCTGCATTTCAGCAAGTCATTTTCTTTCTGCTTTTCTGTATTTCTTTTGTACTGTTTTCAATTAGATTCATCTTTGTTGTATGCTTATCACTTGCACTTGATTCAGGCAATGATTTGAGTCCAACCATTAACATACGCCACTGAGAACACAAGCATAACATAACAACACAAACATAGACATTGTGAAAGAAAATATTATAAAAACCCATCTATATATAGTGTCCCTGAGAGTCTCTAGGAATAACACGACACAAAGCTGCACTGTGCACAAAGCAAAGAGCTGATTTGATTCAGAAGTGCTCCATGTACATCTCCCAGGAGCATCTTATTGGAAACAGTAGGGCAGCCACAACCAATGCCACTCCCTGACCTAAATGTATTTTAAAGACAAGCATTTGCTTAAACAGTGTCCAACTCCCTTACCGCACCACTTCTAATCGTACATTTTATTGGGCCACAGGATTATTAACAGATAGTTAGAGCCTCTTTCATGCTTCCACCCCCTTCAATATATTATGAGTATGTGTGTTTCTGTGTGTGTATTGAGACGGGAGGTACTTTAGCTTCATATGGAAATGAGCTAATTTCATCATGCCCAATGTGGATCAAGTTGTTTCTAATGGACTCTGAAACTAGCTCCCAAAGCTTCAAATAAAACTCAGCCACTCTGCCGCCTGCATCCAAAAATATCAATTTTAGTTGGTGATATATCCACCATTTTGGAAACAAATGAAATCCAATCTGCAAACTGAATGGAGCGAGGCAGATGTATTTGTATAGAAAGCTGCAGACACAATGGCAATTTAAAGAAATAAAGAAAATGAAAGTGCATTTTAGAGACTTTTAGACACTTGTCTTTTAAGACATGTCTTTTAATGTTGATTTAACAATACCTGAAGCTAGTGCTCATTTGTAAACTGGCCATATAGCTGCAACATTTTGATACAGGAATATGAGAGACTTAAACCTTCCACTAAATTCACATATTACATGACGTTGTAATACAAAACAGGCTATTTGCAAAAGATAGTTTTTTTTAAGAATATAAAGATATCGAGCAGCAACGAAAATCTTCTGTCATCTGTTTAATCAGTGCAGTATTCACTCGCATTGTTTTGGGCTTCAACAACTGAGGAAAGTAGCTGACACTCCAAAGCTGTAAAATCCTTCACGTTGTTCAGCTACTAGCCTCTAACCTGCTCTGTCATCGCTTTGCTATCGGACAGGTCGTGAAGTATTGCCTGTATATTTTATTTTTCTTTAAATTGCTGTCTGCTGGAGCTGGAAACAGGACTGAACCATATTTAAAGTACAACCTTTAAAACCAAAACAAATCTCCCATTGGGGTGAGGGTTGGGTCACCTGCTTACGTTATCTGATTTCTTTTTTGGCTGACACATCATCAAAACTTTGATCCTGCAGTGTCATATGTTAGGTTATCCATGTTGATGGATAAGTTTATGGCAGGTAGATAGACTCATGGCATATTCAGGATTTGAGGTACTCTTTGCACTAAGGCTAGATTTCCACGTCCATGTATGCACTGAAAAGAGACCAGGTGGCTTGTCTGGGCCCACACACATACATATAAATTCATAAAATTTACCCTTCTCAGTTTTATTTAGCAAAGGCATCAAGGTGTCTCAGCAAACCTGCCTTCTGGTAACAGCTCCCCCCAAAAAATTATGAACCCGTGAATGTGACTTTGATATCAAACACAGCACAGCTCCTCAGATAGTGCAGGGGGAAATTACTTTTGGTGTGTGTGGTGTTTGCCTATAACTTTGCACTCGTGAGTTATATTTGTCGCTGTTATTGACTCTGAATGAGATTAACTTCAGCAGAAAATGATCACGGGTTTTTTCACATGCTTTCCCTCTCAACATATCTAAATGCTCATGTCTGTTTTTCTCCGCTGCAGCATGACAGCCTATTCACTCACACAGGGTCTTTTTGTGTGGTGTTAATGCATGAAGTTATAGCCACATTCATCTGTCTGTTTATTCTGGTTTTGCCGTATGGTCTAATCACTTCGTGTTTTTGCTTTAAATCTGAATTTTCTGTGCGTGATGTCAGTTTTTATTTTTCTCAGAGAAAGTTGATTAGAATAGTGTTACACTTGGTGTTATACATCCATTATAGTGTTGTCATTGTTTATTATGTCTGTGATACGTTTTGGTGGCAAAACCTTGTGGCTTCTAGCATAACAAACAATGCTGGAAGGCACAGAATTGGTGCCTGCTCAGTCTGGCCTCACTGAGTTCTTATTTATTTATTTATTTTTTGCTTTTGTCGCTCTTGCTCCCCTTTGCAGAGTATGTTTCACTCCAACCCCCACCTCCGTGGAAATACCAGCTCGAGCACAACTCAACAGTCTTAATTAAAAAGGTTGTTTGCACAACGGCTAAAATTGATAACGTTATCATGTTATCATGTTTTCTATTCGTTTAAAATGAATGTAGCTCAGTGTGATAGCATTGCTCAGGCTGAAATTAAACACTGTTGTTGTGAAAGAAATAAACAAAAGCCCTCGGTTCACAACCAACCACTCCACATTTCTAATAGATCTTCCTCTCTGGTAATTGGCGGCTCTATTTTGACCAAAGCGAAACCACCAACTCCAGTGACACTTGTTCATTACACTCCTGGAGGATGTTAAGGCGTTTGCAGGTTGGGGTGTGTAACCCCTCTTGCGTGTTTAGTCTCCCCTGTTAGCTTCATCCCAGTTATCCTACAGGAAAGAATCCAGAAGGGATTCTGACCAGATCCCCAAACTATTTACAGCGTGTTCTTTCCAGTGCAGCACAGCAGTGGATAGTCTTTTGCATTCTCCGTCTGAGCTCCATGTCCCTTGATTCTGGGCCAAAAAACCCTTGCAAAAGGAATTCATTCAGCTTCTTGTTTCTTGTTTCTATAATTCCTTTGAGCGTTCTTGAGAGCTCAGGATCATGGAGGTGGGTCAGAATGAAGCGTAACAAAATTAAGACCGTCATCTTCACGCCTGTTTTCCTCTTCACTCGCATAATTTGGTACAGAAGTTCAATGAGTTCTTCAAATTAAATGTCAAAATATGTTATTTACAAATGCTCTGTAGAATATCACACACAAGTCAAAACATGGATCATTTGCCCATGCCTTAAAAGACCAAATCTGTTTTCTAATGTTTGGGAAACACCCTGGTCTCTATTGTTCATGAAGTAGTAATTTTCGCCTAAACTAAACAAGAGCAATCATCCTAAAAGGAAAGACTCATTGTTGGTTAGAAATGAGAAGGACACTGTTTTTGTTACCCAACCCTGTCTATTAGCTTGTGATGGCCACCAGACCTCAGTGTACTGTCACTAATCTCAGCTACTTCACAAGGTGACACCCAAAATCAGAATGTGCACAGCATCAAGGTCTGAACTCTTTGCCATCTGCAAAAAGATTTCTAATCCGGAGATAACCAGAATTCACCCACTGATTTAGAGTCAGTCCATTAAAATCACAAACAGACAGACAAGCACAGTCTTGGTAACAAGCTACAGACTTGGTGGGGCCACAAAATACCCAAAGGCGTTGGCTCATGAGCCTTGTGTGCTCCATGCAGACCAAATATAACTCCTGCAGCACATTGACAAGTCAAGAAGCTGGTCCACTTCCTCTTAATATACACAGTATACACATATCCACATCAATATATATATGACCCGTCAAGTTCGCCAACACTACAGTGGTGGGTCTCATCTCTGGTGCTGACAAGACAGAATACAGAGAGGTTACATGGTGTTCAGTGAACAACACCACTAAAACTAAAGAGATAGTGATGGACTGGAGGAAAAAGAGAGCAGACCATGCCCCACTGCAGATAAATAGTGTCTGCATGGAGACAGGAGTCTTTCAGGTTTCCTGGTGTGCATGTGGCTGATGACCTGACATGACACACCAATGCAACAACAGTGGTCAGCAAGGCTCAGCAGAGGCTGCACTTCTTAAGAATTAGCTGTAGGCAAGCCTGGTGCAAATGTTCTACTGTTGCATCACAGCGTGGTATGCCGGTTGCACAGTAAAAGACAGGAAAGCCCCGCAGTGGGTCATAAAGTCGGCACAAAGAATCATTGGCCACCCCCTGCCCTCCCTGGAGGACAGTGCAGACTCTCGGGGACTGAACAGGGCAAGGAGGGTCCTCCTCGATCCATCTCACCTCGGCCATAGCCTCTTTAACCTGCTGCCCTCTGGCAGAAGGTACAGGGTCAGGAGGCAACGCACCAACCAGCTCAGGCTTTCAGGCTCTTGAACAATAATATGCACAATATGTGAATGATGTGTGGGTGAGCGCTAGTTTTAGATAGTTTTTAGTTTTTTTTGTATATTGTATTTTATCGCTTTATATTTATGGTTTACTTATTTATTTCTTTAATGCACTATGGTATAGGTGTATCCTGAACCAATCTCATTGTGACAAGTGTACAATGACAATAAAGCATATTCAAGCAATGTGGTCTAGACTAGACCTGCTCGTCCTGAAAGGCTTTGTGTAAGTAAGTCGTCTATCAGTGGAGACCACCATTGTGAGGCCAGGCAACATGAAAGGTTTGGTGACCTTGAAGAGGAAATACAGGCCGATTCTGGTACACCTTTGCGAAGCGTGTCAGTGACCCTTAGACCAAGGAAGTGATTACAGCCATGATGGGGAGGCTAATGCTTTTGCAGCAGTCTCTGAAGCGTTACAATATATTGCCATTCACTCACCTCCTACTGGAATGTCTAACTCATTTAGCAGGCTGTAAATGCTCCCCTGATAGAAACTGTGCTAATTAATTTGGGGGAATCCTCACCTCTTGGGTACTACAGCAGGTCAGTCACTCACAAGATCAGTTACACCACATTATCTAAAAACTCACTGCTTTTCACTTTGTATCTTGCTTCTTTTGTTTCAGTGGACACATGCTCATCGGGGGATCTGTTGGGTCTCTTTAAATAAATTTATAAAGAGTTTGGTCTAGACCTGCTCTATATGTAAAGTGCCTTGATGTAACTTTGTTATGATTTGGCGCTATACAAATAAATCTGATTTGATTTGATTTGATACTGTCGGTGTAAAAAGGTGGGATTCAATGGATGTCGTGTTGTGGACTATTTCTTGGCCAGGACCAAGTGTAGGGTTCAAAATTCAAAAAGTGATTGTGCCCCTCAGATTGTTTGGCAGGTAAGACAGGGATGGCATCAATTTGAATGAATTTGTTTTAAGGGTTAAGAAGCAAACCACAGTAAAACAGCTTTTTCGAGCCATGCAGAAACGGTAAATAGGGGTGATTTCAGAAGCTTTGTGTTCTTTTTACTCTCTCCTGTGCTAAGAGGCTTGTTGGGCAGCGATATTGATATTCTGCGTCCTTATCACATGCCATCACGGTGAGTCAGTGAAGCCTTACTTGCTACCAATAGAGCAGCTCCCGCAACTCCTCTCTTCTCTGTGTTGACCGTGGAGAGCAGCCGTCCACTACCTTCCAACAAAATCCATATATACTGTAAGAAGCTTTACCAGAACCATCAGATTGATTTTTGCATCTCATCCTCGTGGAAGAAGTAAGGTTGAAGTAAGGTTATGGTTATTAATGTATAAAAACACTCATCGTGGGATATGGTGACATTCCTTTCAGTGCTATGAGACACAAAGTGGATTTAAAGCCAAATGTGTGTCCCAAAATGTCAACATGGCTCTCACATGTAACAGTTGAGTTTATTACTGGATTTAGATATTAGAATCCGCTGCATTTTAAGGCTAAGGAATTGTAGCTGCAAGCTTACTCCAAAGAGCATTAATATTCCTGAATCCTAAGCTTAGGGACTAAGTTATTGTCAGCACTGAAAAAGCTAGTGGATCCTGCTGTGCATTTTTCTCCCTCAGGGAATACCCGCTGCGAAGCCTGCAATTGGACAGATAATGCTATGCTTTGAAATCCCCCATATTTGTTTGTATATGCTTTATCTGCACTACTCAGTTATTTCCATGTCTTGCTTAGGTAAACTGGGTGAACCTAGAAATTGGATTTTGATTTGTCTTGACATACTTTAATCAAAATATACAGTCATACAGAACTGATGCTGTGTGGTCTTAAGGACAAGATTTTCTTTTAAATATTAGTTCAGTAAATATGTGGAGTTAGTAAACAGAAAAAGCAGTTTAACAAAGCTCACTTTCCACTCAGGGTTACTACTATTGAGCAAAAGAAAAGCATCTCTGAAGCCTCTTGATGGAATAACTCAGATGAGGTGACATATTCAAATTATTGAGCTGTAAACTTCTGCCAACAGAGCGCTTTCAAATGTAACACTTGTGTTTTTGTGCTCGCTTGTGCAGACACGCATACAGAAGTGACTTCCCTCAGAGCGTACCTAAGATATTTCCTTCACCTGGGAGAGTTTTTCCCATCTGTTGTTCTAGACATCCTGCAAGCATGTATATAGTTCAATACACAGGAGAATCTTTGCTGGGAAGGATCAACAATTTAGCTGTATATCTTAAGTGTGTGTCCATGATCGTGTTTGACAGAGAAATGGAGAGAGCCAGGAAAGACAGCGAGAGTAACAGAGAAAGAGAAAGAAAGAGCCAGACAGAGAAAACAAGAGGTAAAAATGTACAATCTGGGAAAAAAAGAATCTCTTTTGCTTTGAGACTTTATTAGTAATTCGTTATAGGCGGAGTAACCGAGGTAGAAAAACAAAACAGAAGTTGAGGTACATTATGTTTAATGAGGCGCCCGGTCAATTTTTGATGTGGCTGGAATAAAATAAACTTGCGTGCCAGTTGTGGTAACAGTAGGGGGGAGCATAATCCTGCCTGGAACCAGAAGGACACTCAACATTATATTTATATAGTGTGTATCTACATATATATTGGTTAGTTTCAAGGTATCAGAAAACCTGGGCTAAGAATGCAGAGCCTTATCAAGGATGTTCTCAGTCAGTAAAGAGAATTTTTTTTCACCTGGCCTTCTCACATGTGGTGGGTCCCATCTTCAAAAAGACAGATGGGACAATGTTCTCCGACTGTCAGAGCTTCACACTGCTCGCTCTCTCTGCTAATAAAACTGGAGCAGAGACTCACTGATCTCAAAACCTTTATTCAGGAGACGCAGGTCTGCTGTAGACCACGGTGCTAGAGAGGAAGTGGACCAGCTTCTTGGCCTTAACAGTGTACTGCAGGAGTTATATCTGCTCTATACATGGAGCACACAACGCCTCTGAGCATTTTGTGGTGGAAAGTGTTTCATGGGCGCTGGAAGTTTTTCAGGTGCTTTTGCACTTGGGCTCCACCAAGTCTGTACTTGCCTTCCTGTTTGTGATTTTTTCATGGACAGAATCTACATCAGCGAGTGCAACCTGCTCACTTCAGAATTCGAAGTCGACTTATTGCAGATAGTTTTTTTCTGTCAGATTTGTTGATGGGATGTTAACAACTTTGTAAAAGATTTGATAGTTACCTTTATGCAGCCAGTGTCTCCCCTGATTACCATTACCATACCATTCATAACGTCTCTATTTCTCAGCATCCTCCAATTGATAGTTTGTGTTTTTTTGTGACTCACTCAGAGTCATGTGTTCTGCTCACATTTTAGACAATGTCATTAACATTCATACCTTTCACCGCAAGTGTTGACTCATCACGATGCCCACATGTATGACTTCAATCACCACATTCCACTCATAAGCTATGTTTACAGTGTGTTTAAGATTGTTAAAGATAATGAAAAGTTGTGAAGTGATAATAAATGATCTGTTCTAGTCACTTATCAGCCCCGATTTCGCTTTGTCATTTGTTGAAAATGATTATATATTCATTCCTTTTCATCCAAGGGGAATCCGAGTTAAAATTCATTCTGAATGCATTTCTACTTTGTCTGGCATAACAGGATGGTCTGGACAGGTTGTTGGAAGGACCAACTGAAGATCAAGCTTGGCATCAGACTATCAGAGTACCAAACGGGCAGCAAGAGCTTTGGGTTTAGAAGCAGTGTCTCTGTGGAGCTGGTCAGCCTATGGTGTCCCAGCAAGACCAAGGTGAGTTTGAAGGAAAGAGGGCCACTCTAGGTCAGGACCTAATAGGAAACTAGTTGCCTGGAGTGTAAAGTGATGTGTTGTTTGATGGATAGGAGGCCTGAGGCTAGCCTTCTGACTGGAGGATAGAAGATTAAAGGCTATCGACTCTGATGCAGGGTGGCTAGCAGGCCAAGTGATAACAGGCTTGCAGTACACTAAATGTCATGTATTAAAGACGTTCAAAATAAAAAAAGATTGAACACAATTCAGCATAAGTTTAGCTACCTGCACCTTTTCCACCCCTGTTAGCTTCTCTTCTATTATGTGTGCCCACATGTACAAGATTTTAATACAGGAGAATTCCATTCAAGGTTCATGTTGACACTTTTTTTGTCTTACATGTATGTTTTTCAAATCTTCTATATACTGACAATGCAGGTATTTCAGCAATATTTATTTATTTTTATTTATACATTTTTATTTGTTGAGTTTCCCTCCAGGCATGAAAAAGATATTTCTGATTCTTATTATTCGAACAGAACTTTAGAAGCTCATGCACATCAGCTGCAATATGACTTGGTTTTGGGTGGATTTTGAAAAAAATGTAATTAAAAATTGGCAAAAAGCTTTTTCACCATTTTAAATGTGTTCCAAAAAACTGATGGTGTTCATGAAAAGGGCAAATGGTATTCTGCTGACCAGTGGTGGAATGTGATCAAGTAGTCAGTGACATTTGGACTTAATCTTCTGCTGCAATCAATTAAAAAAAAAAAAAAAAACACCAGAAAAATAAAGCTAGTAACATTTTCCCCAGGAAAGAATCATTCATCTTCTACTGAGAGCAGGGTACACCCTGGACACGTCACCAGTCCATCACAGGGCCAACACACAGAGACAGACAGAGACCAACAACCACTCACACTCAGACCTACGGACACTTTACAGTCACCAGTTAAACCAAACATGGTGTCTTTGGACGGTGGGAGGAAACCCACATAAGCACATGGAGAACATGCAAACTCCACACAGAAAGGGAATTGAACCCCCACCTTCTTATTGAGGGGCACCAGTGCTAAGCCTTATGCCGCCGTGCTGCTCTGCTACATGGAACCAAAAAGATATATAGACAGTAAGTTGGGGACAGTGGTAGGAGGTATAAACGGTGGTAGGTGGAACAAGATTTAGGTATGTGAAGTGGAAGAGGAAGCCAAATGATGACAGAAGACATCATGTGTGTAACTGGAACAGGAAGAGTGTCTGATGGGTGGATGGAAAATGGCAGGTCAGGTGGAGTGAAAGGGCAAAACATAGTCCGTGAGACAGAGACTAGGGGTAACTGACAGGCAGATCCTGACACCTAATAATTTCTCAGGAAGTAGCTGATACTTAAGTTAGGCTTGATAATTATTGATAGCATGAGCTAACCGTTAGCGATTATGCCAATTTTTCCAGCTCTGTTTGATAACAAGTGATTTCCACCGAGCAGACTTACTCACTGCTTTATGACAGTTTTAGATTGTTGGTATGATTAATTATTTTTATGAAGAAAAACCTTCTTTGCAGTTTGGTGAAAGGGCCAGTGTGCAGGGGAATCATCACATGAACTAAGAAATGTGTTTTCATTCACGATGGTTATGATCAGGTCCATCTCAATGGAGTCAACAGCCCAGGGCAGATTAGCAACTTCATTCCTAGAGCCCACAAAATCCTCCACACTGGTCTTTTGATCTATTCAAAGTGTTTCTCAAAAGAGTTTTTACAACAGACGTCATTATGAAAACATAAAATTATATTACAATTGGGTCAATTCATGTCTGTATGAAAGGAAATTAACTGTCAAGCTTTTTAGTCATGAAATTGTTGTAGTATTTTTCTAAAGCAAAAATTTTTATTTGGGGTTTTGAATGGGTTTGACTTTATGGGCAGTTTAAATTTTATATAATTGCATGGCCATAAAAAAAGGAGCTATTACAATAAATTGAGGCATAATTAGAATAGCCTGAACTGTAACGTCTAAGCACAGTGTTCTGTTAATCCATGTCAAATTACATATTTACTCTGGACAAACCTCTTAATGATCCACTAATAATGGAATCTGTAAAATAAACAGTTACTCTCATCAGGTAGTTTTTTTTTTTTCTATTGGCTTGAAGTGAAAACTGAGCCTTTTACTTGTATCTGGCCTTTTGTTTGTACCAACATGGAAGCTCAGAGAAATCCTGTTTTTATCTTGTAAGAATTAAAAGAAACAAAACGCATCTTTTGTCTTTGGTATGAGATTAATTGAAAGCTCAAGACATTTGTCATTGACATTTTAACTAGAGTCTATTTTAGTCTATTTTAGCATAAAAAATGAATATTAACCACAAGGGGGCAAATGATAAATCAAATAGTGGCATCACAGATATTTATAAATTTAGGGGTTGAAAGTTGAATCCTTATTAAGGCACATAGCACAATAATTGCAAAAAAAATAAGAATAAATATAAATAAGAGAAAAACAAAGGGGGGACTTTCAAAGATGTTGCCTGATTTCGTTGTGACAGCCAAACCAAACAGCTTATGTTAAAAAAAAAAACTCAATCACCCAGTGTCAAGCTAAAATCAGATGTTTACACCATTAAAACGCAAACACCATTTTATTTCATTTTCATGTTTCATCCTTTGTTACCTGCAGAATGTTGTTGTGATTTTTCTTTAACCTTGGCTCACCTCGCTCAAGTGTTTGTCTTTTCAGTCTTAAGTAGAGTGACTCACAGGTCGCTGTGAAGTGGATGTTTTTACTATCTCCCCGAGAAAGATTACTTAGTCTTTGCACACGCAGGCACTTTATTCAAACAGGGAATTGACTTTGTAGGGAAAATAGGGCAACTACAAACAAAACAAATCTCTGGATGCCATTTCTGTTTACCGTGGGACTAACAGTACTGTACAGTGAGGGAACAAACTGTAATGATGCATTTTGGAAGCAAAATCCATTTAATTAGGGAATAATCTGGTCAGCTAGTGTCGTAAATGCTGCAAGCTTAGTTTGTAACAATAACAGAAGCGGTTGAAAAGAAGTCTTTTTTTTATGGCAAATATCTGTGCTGCAAAACACACACAAACTGCGTTATTGTTCAGGAGGCTGCATTTCCCATTTCCACTCATTGCCAGTCATGCTGACTTTGAATCGGTGACAAAGAAACTGAGACTTTGGTGAGCTACGGTACACTGATTGCAGAGTTTTTCTTGAAATAAATCTAAAATTTGCCAAATAAAAGCCTTCAGCTGTGGAAAAAAAAAACTGAATTCCACATCATCGTTTTTGGTGGACAATAATATTTTTTTTTTCTGTGACTAACTTTGGATTTCAACTCAGTCTTTGGAAAATGCACACAGCTCCCAAACCTCAGTGTAAAGACGATCTCATTGCCAGACACGGAGTGTAAGCCTCTGAGGGAGACGGAGTCTGGCTGACAACTGAGGCGTTTTGTATGAAGCAGACTGAGTAGCACACACACACATATACACACAAAGATACGCCAGTTTGTTCCAACAGACACACTCACTGACACCTGCACTCATTCGCAAACAAATGCAAAGACAGATAGTGACAGGTGAGGTCATGTGTATGCACACACTAACACGCACACATAAACAGACACACCTCTCTCCAACTCCTGAGTTGATCAGAGACTGTTACAGTGTCACCTCACTCCCCAGTTCAAACCCCCCAGGAGATTTCTCTCTGTCACTGACGCCACTCTGTAGACAGCCTCACTCAGCACACAGTTCCTGTGTGTGTGTGTGTGTTTGTGTTGTTTGTTTGTCTGTCTGGGGAAGCGAGAAATTTTTTTCACCCTTGTGTAACATAGGGGGAAACTATTTTATCAAATCTCCTCCAGCAAGAGTTTAGTTTACAGTATGAATCCAGAAAGTCAGAAAATGTTTATCGCATCAACATCGCTTTCCCGGTCTATGAAATAAAAAAGTAAACAGATGAGCTGCGGTTAGCTTTGCTGCTTGCAAAGTCAACTTTAAATGAGGAAAAACATCATTCCCTGTCCCGCAGTTCAAAGTGGCTAATTTTACATCTTGTTTTGCAGTTTTGGCTGCACAGAACAAAAAAGAGGCCAAGTTGTGGTAATATTACATTGTTTCCCAGCTGAGAAAGACATGATTCTTTTCATCTCTCACAAGGCCCAAGGAAATGTGGATTCTGCACATAGAGCAACAAAGACAAAGCACAGACTCTTGTAGTCCCTCTGTTTTGACATCTCCAGGCAGAATGCCACAGCTGAGCTAATGGTGTGCTACGTTATAAAATGTAGGTTTATGAGGGATTAGCCGGCTGTGTGTGTGTGTGCGTGTCAGTGCAACAGACACAGACACAGAAGCACGTGTGCGCTCGGGCACACGAGGTTCCCTAAGTGTAGCGATGCATTAGGGATGTTTATGACAGCTTTGAGTGGAGCTTACCCACTTGCTCCAGCACCGCCGATTCCCTCCTCTGCCCCCTCCCCTCCATCAAAACCCGCGAAGCTACACACACTCACACATCGCCTCAGAGACCAGTGCGACGGGCTTTAGTTAAAGACAGGAATTCTCAGTCACAGATGGTCAGGTCAGTGAGTTGGGTGGGATGGTAGGTGGTGGGTGGGGGAGCACGTTGAGGAAGATGCACTGTGTGTGCTGTGCACTGTGAGATAGCCTTTATGAAGATGGATGGAGATGCGGTTTGGGAAAGACAAAGTAGGCCAGAAATAAGAGACGAGTGACCGGGGTGTTGATGAAGATGACAAGGAGGGAGGGGCTCAGGGTGGCATAACGATGACTAAAGAGAAGGAAAGCAAAGAAACTGCAGAGACTGGTGTGGCTAACGACTGCTTCTGGAATGTGATTGGCCAGCACTAATAACCCCCCACAGTCAGACATTGATAGGTAGTTGACCTGTTATGATCATGAACTGCACAGCTGCGGCTCCAAATGAAGACACTGACAGCAAAGTGTGGCAAATCACTACAAAGAGACACAAGACCTATAAGGATCTGTTTGTGTTTGGAAATGACAAAAATCAGCTTTTTAACAATATTTAAATCACAAAATAATGAATTTATACACAAAATGAATATTACTAACTTACACCTTAGTACTGCCTTTAATTATAGTTTAAATAGGAGCCTGAAAACATGTCTACCAATTTTACAAATTCCTACACCAACACTATAGAGACAGTAGAACTGTCTGAAGAGTAGCTATACAGGCAAGCAGCTGAGTAATTCACCGTTTGAGTTGTGTGTAGGGGAAGTAATGACTAAGTAGATTTCATTGCCTTTTCCAGTCTTCACTACACAACTTTTTTTACTATAGGCAGTAGTGATGTATTATTAAAATCCCAAATAGCCTTCATTTAGCAGGACACACACACATGATTTCTGACAGTGTGCAGCTGGAACCTCCAAGTGCTCATAGCCTGAAGCAGTTCTTAAAGCAGTTCCATGCTAAACGCCGCAGAGCATCTCATTTACTGCAGCAGATCTGTGTCCACTGAATTTTTTTTTTTTTTTTTACGAAAATAGTCTCGTCTCTAAGCTCAAGGGGAATCAGTACACTCTTTCTACAAAGTATATTTGGATGCGTTCCGGCGGAGACATACAACACTTGAGGATCTCTTTTTTTTATGGATGTGTGATATTTTTCTTATGCAACCCTGGCTATACTAAAATACAAGATGTAGTAAAAGGTGTAGATCGTAAGTAGACAC
The DNA here is from genome assembly GCF_900963305.1 of Echeneis naucrates. Taxonomy (NCBI): domain Eukaryota; kingdom Metazoa; phylum Chordata; class Actinopteri; order Carangiformes; family Echeneidae; genus Echeneis; species Echeneis naucrates. The sequence goes on from NC_042511.1 coordinate 7,609,280, forward strand.
AAAAAAAAGAACTACTCTCCTATTCCTCCCATCTCAAGTGACAGATTAAGCAAGGCGTCTTTGTAATGGATATATATATATTTTTTTATTTTTCTCTGCATCTAAAAGACGATGTGTGCAATAAAGACTGCACACACACACTGAGCTAAGAGCTTAACAAACTGGAATCTTCTTAATTCTATACTAATCCATTATCCTCTGGGTGCACTGTTTCTGTGGGAGGGACTGCTGTGTCTGTGTGTGTGCTGCGTTGAAGTTGTTTGTGTCGATGGAACCATAGTTTCTGCATTGTCTATGATATACATGCAAAATCTTCATAAGCAGTGTTTTTGAATTTAAGGTTATCCAGGTCCCAGTTGGAGCCAAAAGGATGTCATTCATGTTTATTTTCACATGTTTGTGTGCATGCATGTGAATTCTGTTTGGGTGATGAGTCTAAACGTGGATAAAGTTACTCAAAAGTGACACTGGCATGCAGGAGTGAGGTGTACCAGGGAAGGGCTCCAGAAATTCTCAAATACGGACAAGAGGAAAGCATCAACTTCTCCTGAAATGCTGAAGGAGTCTTTTTTTTTTCCTTTCCCCATTATGAGCTGAATTCATGCCCAGAGTTCAGTGATTCTGAGGGCTATCTCATGGCTGTTTAGATATTAGAGACAGGCATGTTTGGGAGCTTACCTGGTTTGACTGACACATATTGACGGACAGACAGTAATGAGGCAGCATCTGTTGGGATAAACACCAATCACACATGATTATGATGCTGACAGCTCTTGCTACTGTTAAAATAATAAGAGACATGAATTTATTCTCAAGCTGTTGTTGCTTCCACCATACATTGAGTTGGATTTTTTGTGTTTTACTTCTGTTTGTTTTGCTTGTCCTTTGGAGGAATGGGGCATGGGTCAGGGAAGAATCTATTTGGTGCTGATATAGTTAGAGGAGAATAACCACCAAAACACTTTCATTAGCTGTTTGCTTAACATTGTTTTATGGATCTAATGTAGATGGAAAGAATTCTGATGTGTTAATAGTGCTTACATCTATGGCGGTGTAGAGTTTGTATAGATAATGTGAAAGACGTGTGGTATTGTTTGTGCTGTAAGGAGGATTTTGCTCTACTCAGTGGTATTCTATCTATTAATGCATTTTCCCGATTTTCTTCTTCTCAGATCAGTTTTCTTCCCCTGCCTCGGGATAAGACGGTCACTGGTTGTACGTTTCTCACCAATGATGTGGTGTCACAGTGAATTTTCAACTTAATATTATGCCTTTTATTTCTCATCTGTTGTTTACGTCTGTCGTCTATTTCAGGACAAAGGCAAATCTTGATTGTAATTGTAAAGGCAACAAAGCAGATGCATGTCAAAGTGCACGAACATCCTCGTGACCAGTGGTCTGATTCCATGAGCTTTAGGCAGATATGTAGAAGGCCCTAATTCCAGGAACACATGATGTTGACGGGATTGTTGTCTTATAATTCTCAGGAGTAATCTAGGGATGCTATGAGCCCCCCGTGTTTATGACAAACGCTTTGCACTGGGAGTTCTTTCAGCAGAGCCATTAACCTGATGATGAATTCAAATTTAAAGCAGTCAAAGGAAAATAATAAAGAACAAATAGTGTGAATCTTTTATTACACGCTCTCATTTTTCTTTCCCTGCCACACTTTTTCATTGTATCTGCTAATCCAGTCCATTATAGTAGACGATGAAACCCTCAGTAAGTAACACTATACTTCACGCTGAGTGTATTTGAGATTATTTAAATATTAAATAGAAATTAAGATACGCTCTCCCTCTGGATGATGCGCTTCATCATTCGAAAAGTATCTCAGCTCTGCTTTTACTTAAATTTGATGTACACTGGAAACTCGTTTTCTTCTTCCACCCTACATCTATCTGTTCTTCCATCCCAGAGTCATCCATTATTCATGTCCCTTCCTACTTTATCTGTCTCTAACATAAACTGACTCCATTTGAGCTGTAAGTAGATACACGTTACCTCCCTGTACATCTATTTACGCATATTTTCAGTCCTGTCCTTTTTTAAAAGAAACACGTTTTTGTTTCCCCCCCCCTCCGACTCTACTCTGGACCCAGATACCGACTGTCCTATTCATTTACACAGTAATTATAGCCCACCCGGGCTAGCAGGCTGTTGCTGCTCATACTGTTACCTGATTTCTGATGCTTATCATTACATCCAACATTAAAGGAAAATCAATATGAAATAGGGCTACATCACAGTGTCACCAAGGGAGCGCAACGTCTGTGAAAAGCTGCAGATCTAAAACAAATATCTCTCTGAATTCATTCCTGGCCTGTGTCAGTACAACCTCTGGCATTTCTTCAGGAAATCAAACTACAATCCACTTAAACTTCCAGCAAAGCTTTCCTTGTCTTGTGCATTACATAAAATACTTAATGAGGAGTTTGGTTTGACTAGTTGAATAGCTGAACATATTAATTCCACGTCAAAGTTGGCGACGAGAAACCACACTGGACAACATTTACTGTCTTCCCAACCTGTATGCCAAGTACACCAAAAAGTGCTGGTCCACCTAGAAATTAAAACTGATCAATATTTTCCAATACACCAAATAAATTATGGTTTTTATTGAACAATTGAATTAATAAGGATTTTTTTTTGGCATTATATATTGTCATATGGTCCTATAATCAACGTTCCCATTCAGAACTGATTTTTCTGATTTTTTTTTTTTTTTTTTCCTGAAATAACAGGTGAACTATAATATCTTTTCAAATTGAGTTTTTAAATGGAAATTCATAAAACATCAGCAAAACCAAAATGCATAGGAAGCAGTGCTCAGCCATCTAGTGGCACTAGCTTTGGCTTGACTAAGCGAACCACTTGCTCAATGAGGCTTCATATTTAGCACACTCTTCTTTCATCTAACAGAGATGTGTGTATTACTTTCACAAGACAAGGACAACACATTTCTTTCAGCTTCATGCCTTACTCTTTTTTTTTTTTTTTTTTTTTGCTGTTCCCTTGAAATTAGTCAAGAAGTAGTTTTGGCATCCTCATAATTTCTCTTCATCTGAGTCAGTCAAGAGTGATAGAAGCACATGTAACTGGGCACATTGATGCACAGGAGACAATGAAAAGGTGCGTGTTGGTGCTTCAGAGCCTTCCAGTGTTTTGATGTTTGCTGCTTTGATCTTATTGGCTGCTCCACTAAACTAGATGGCACACAACCAAGATCCTGTCTGTGCCAGTGCTGTGTAATTGTCAGAACATGCCAGTTCCATAAGTCAGTTTCACCTGAATTTAATCATGTTTTGTTTTTGTTTCTTCTGTTTTTTTTTGTTTTTTTCTGGCCTCATTTCCAGCTCGTTTCTCGATGAGAAAATTCTCAGCTCTCTGCTGTTATCAGTGTGCAATGAGGACGACTTTTCAAGTCCCAAGGTGTAATGGAAAGGTTGATCCATTTTTGTAAGCTGAGAGGTCACAACCACCCAGCCGTCCGTCCTATTAGTCAACACGTTGTCAGCTTTGCCATGCTCCCTAACCAATCTTTCAAACATACTTTTTGCCTGTGCGATTTCCAAACACACAAACCGTGAGAACAGAGATTTAAAATGATACTTAGAGCTTCTTTCCCGCTCTTCAGAGAGGGTCACTGCACTAGATTTCAAAGCACAAACACACTGTGAAACTGAAATGATAGAAACATTTCATCACTCCCTTTTTCCCAAACTTAACAATGTTGGTTAGGTAAGTGGGTGTTCTCTAGCCTTAGAGAGTAGTGCAGCAGCTGGTATGATTCATTGTGGATTAAAGGAAACAAATTGGTGGCGTTGGAGCAGACATATTGTCCTCATCGCAGTGAGAGAGGAGATACTGTACCGTTTGTCCCCTAAAGACAATTGCAGAGTTTACTAAGCAGATATAGCCGCTATCATGCGGTATGTGCAGCTGGAACAGCTGGAGAGGAGCGCCACAGTACCTTTGTTACACTGTGTTCAAAAATTACTCCTTCACTGTCGGATTCCCATTATACAAGACACTCAGCTTGTTCTGTAAAATGTTTGAATAAGGGACACGTGAACTTTAACTATTAAATTTAATAGTTATGTGCAGTGTATGGCAGCTTTGACTTCTAAGATGGCCTGGCAGATTTAATTAAAAACCCCTTGAAGTCGCGTTTTGGCTATTTATAAAAGCTAGCATCGAAACCTTGAGAAAAATATGGATTACTTTAATTTATAAAACAGAAAGGTGAAATCCTGCTATCTGGTTGTTAGCTGTGATATATATACCACAGCTACTGTTCTTAAGCCTTATCACAGCATATCATTCCACGTCAGGGAAGCAACAGTGTATACCACTGCCTGTTGTGATCTTTTGCTTAATTTGATCGTGTGTTCCTCTTCAGTATTGTCATTATCGTCAGAAAAGCAACTATGTTTCCATGACAACAAACAACTGTTACAGTAGGTAGCAAAACTTAGCAGCGGTGTTTTGACGAGATTAACAAATAGATTAAATTAGTTGAATTCACATGTTTAAGGTTAATTTTCACCTCCAGGTAGGGTTGACAACGGTAGAGTGGACTGAACAGTGACTTCCTCCTGAAAAAACGCAGAGGAGAAGACGACATACAGAGCTAATGTCAGGAGAGGTGGGACTTCTTTTTTCCACAGCGGGGCTATTTTTATTGGATAATATGTATTTGTGATTACATAAAAACTAATTGAAATTGAATGTGTATTCCTCTTTCATATTTCCATTATTGGTAACCGTTTTATAAAAGCAATACATCACTTCAGGCCGTGATGTATTGCTTAGATATAGGTGCTTAGTGGAGCTGAGTAAAAACAACACATAACACAAATTGTTTTTTATTTCTAACTTTCTTCATGCAACTTTCTCAGCATTTAATGAATTTGACATTCAATTTCACCGTATTTTTATTTGTAACTGTATGAATTGTTTCAGTAGATACAATCAGTGGCCACTTCATTGAATACAACTGTACAATCTGCTGTGATTTACTCAAAAGTCAAACACCCTAGCCCTAACATTTATCTTTATGTAAGATAAAGTTCAGTTTTTGTTGATACTGTGTAAATTAAATAATGCTTTTATTATCAAGGTCATAGTTAAAAATATGTTTGTGCTGTACGATATTACACTGAGAGATAGCCGTTTCTTATCCTCCCCATTTATAACCTTGCAAGCCATCTTATTTTTTTACAAATAATAATCCATCTTGCCAACCTCCAAGCTATTTGCTCCTGACTGAACCACAGTGGTCTGGGCCAACTGGTGACCTGTGAGGGAGGAACTACCGGCCACTATCGAGAAGCAACCAATTCAATATTTGTGAGGGTGATTTTTTACAATAAATGTTCTTTATAAAGACAGAAAGATTGGTTTACAAAACATGCTAAATAACTTTCAAACTTATCAGACTGCGGCCTCTTTCATTACTTTTTTGATCAGGCAGATGGTCCATTCAATTATTCGCCAAGTTGTTGTTTTGTTTTTTTTTTTGTTTTGTTTTTTCTTCTGTAAAAATGTACAACATATTTGCCTATTCAGGTTAGATACATGATGTGGCAGACTGAGTGAAGCATATGTGTATTATGTGTATTACTTTATAGTACTTTAATGCTAAAACATAATCTTAGTCACAGGGGAGTGTCTGTATTCGTGTCATTTTTCTGAAAGCAGCAAAAAAAGTATGAATGCCTTTATGAAGAGTTTATATTTGGATGCATCTTTGAATGAAACTAGTTCTCAGGCAAACCAAAAGAAACTCAACCACTGTGAAAGTAGCATGTGTTGTAGCTTTCTGGGGTAGAGACTTTGTCTTAGAGTTAGGCGTTAGGGTTAGACATTCAAATGTGATGCTTAAGGATCGGATAAGTGGCTAGAAATGCATTGTGTCAATTGCAGGTGCCCACAAATAGACGAGAAAAAGTGTTTCTGTGTGTGTGTCTGTGTGTGTCCTTGTGTGAGTGAGTGAAAGGGATGGGGGGGAGAGAGGGCAATTTAAAGGTCATTGTCACAATGAGGCCTACTTAGAAGTGTGCATTGCACACAGCCTGACCCAGCATAAAACCAAGGCAATTAAAGCCCAGTGTCAGACCGGGGAATCGACTCAGCGCAGCAGTAGAGCGATCCAACATGGCCCTGGCCACACTGAGTAAACAGAGACTGAGGGAGTGGCTGAGGCGACTGGCAGTGAGAGAGGGGAATAGGTTATGCAAATGACCCTGGCCTCAGACAAAAGGGAGTCAATGGAGTTCCTCCACGCTGACGGGAGCAGAAAGTTAACTACACAAACAAGTCACTGGAGCTCTGAACCCTTTCCCTCTGTCACTCCAATTTCTCCTTCTCTAGCCACTTTTTAAACTGAGCTCAGGGTCCGCATTGCTCTGCTGATTGTGAAGTTCCGACCTGGATAAATAGTCTTCATGTAATTGCACGTTTGATTTTTAATTCAAACTTACCACAACACAAATTCACCTTAATGCATTTTCCCCTTCAGAAGCTACATCTCTTGTCTCTGCTGATCCATCATGTTCCTCTGTATTCCATTTAACTCACCGATGCTGTTATAAATGCTTGTAGAGTGCGTCTGACTTGAGAGAGAGCGACAGGATGACTGAATATATGTGGGTATATTTTTCTGGTGGGAAAGGCTTGGCCTGGTTTTCAAAGCCTGGTGCCAGATGGTGGGAGCAACTTGTGAGGCAAAGGAGGAGAAAAAAGAAAACAAGCTTGACTCCATAATGCCAAGACCAGATGAGAAGACATAACCCGAATCACACACACACACTCACAGAGATATCCAATCTTGCATCCTGATCACAACTTCAAAAGAGCACTTTAAGAGATGTTCTTTCACAGGGGCCTATCCCACTTAGAAGGATCATACATTTATATTTGCAATACAGCTGCAGCATTAGCTACAGCACATTAAAATGTTCTCCTTATGTGCACTGTACATGTCATCTGTTTTCCAGCACCGTGTATCTTCCATGCTTTTTCCATTTCATAATAGGGTCTATTATAAACTATTGCATGGTTCAGAGCTAGGTTATGTAAGTATTTCTCTGTGGGACCAAAATAAACAATGTGCTGCAGTGATCTGGTTATTCTCTTCTCTTTTCTACATCCCAGTCATTTTACCAGTGGAACATGGTTCACCCTCACTGGCACCAGGAGTTGTAATGCTGTAACAAACAAAATTTGTTGGATTTTCTGTTGGGTACAGAGACATTACGTTGTCAGTGGCCCTGGCCTAAGTGGAGAACCCCATTTGGCAATTACTATGGCAGTTACCTATCACAGTTGTTGCTCTGTTTGCTCCTCATAGTGATAGGGTCTGCAGCTAGATATCAGGAGAGCTAAGCTTTAGCATTATAGTCACATTCCCAGGCCCTGTAGTATTGACAGGTTATTGTATTGGCTTTTTATGCTATATGATAAAATAAATATATACAGTCAAAAGTTTGGCCACACTTTCCTAATCATTTGAAAGGGAAAGTGTACAAAACTTTTGACTGGCGGCGTGTGTATACACATGGGAATAGTTCTCATTAACTACTATTAATCTTTTCCATTATCACTTCCCCTGCCATTTTTACTTACTGCTAATATTTACCTATACACATTTTGTGGTACCAAGCATTGATCCCTCTTTATATTTTTTGTTGTATTCTCTCTCCTCCTGCTTTTGTTCTCTCTCTATTCAATCCTTCTCTTTCTCCATCCTGCGCCTCTCCCTTCTATCCTTCTCTCTCTCCCTCACTCTCTCACACCAAGCAATCGAGGCAGACAGCCACCCTCCCTGAGTCTGGCTCTTCCCAAAGTTTCTGCCTTTTAAATTAAGTTTTTCCTTCCACTATCACCAAGTATCTGCTCATGGAGGGCTTTGTTGTCTCTTTAAATAACTATATCTACACTTGCTCTGTATGTAAAGTGCCTTGATGTAACTCTTGTGATTTGGCGCTATGTTAATACATTTGTTTTGATTTGATTTACAGCTTCATAGCTACTATATACATTAGATGAAGATGTATGTAACAGCTAGATATGTGTTTAGACATCACTGTAATTTTGGAAAAAATGCGCTCAAAGAAAAGTATCGGGGGAGATCTTTTATTTTATATCATTTCCAAACTTTTCTAGCGTATTATTATTATATTTAAAAAACTGACACTAAACTCAAGCCTGTGGGACAACTTGGAGCAATGTGTTAGACAATTCTCTCTGCCATCACCATCAAAACACCAACTGTGAGAAGGTTTTTATGAGGCGAATCTATGCCAAGGCCTGAAGCTGCATTGGCTTTACACCTTACAGAGACACTGAGGGCAGTATTTCTTTTCATTAAATTTTTCAGTCATCTGCAGTTGTAGACACAAACAGACACATACTTGTTGAGAAATTTTTATCTGCCACTTTCTCCCAGGGGAAAAAAAAGAATGAAATGTGAAATTTGCAGCGCCCACTGCAAGCAAAAAACATTTGCTGAATTTCAAAGTCAACCATATTGAATGCCAGTCTTGATCCGGAGGCAGGGGTGAGCGGGTTTTTGATGGCAGAGGTGTTGTTAGTCAGCATATGGTAAGGCCAGACAGCTTAGGTCCTGTTTGGACCAGTAAAGGGGTACAACTCAGGTCAGGCAGCCTAAGCACAAAGATTATGCTGACACGACCTCACCAACAGATGATCCTGACATGCGTGCTCCTCACATCCCATCCACACAAAGGCTGCATTATATTGTGTTGTACTCAACATGCTGCGCTGTGTACTTGAAACCACCTCTGAAAACAGGTGCGGTCAGATGTAGGGATTTAAGGCCTGACATGAACTTTTATTTCCACAGATGACTGGGATCAGACAAATCGGATGAGGAAGATGTTTTGGTTTAAACCTTTCTTAATGCTGCTTTTAAATGTACGTGTCTACAATGTGTGCTTTTAAAAAGGTGACTGCATTAACTAATTGCATTAGTTAGTTGAAATCTATTGCTAACGTAATCTGTGATCAGTTGGGTAAAGTTTTTCACCCCGCCTTGCTGTACTTCATTGGCAGTGGATTTTCTTTATTTGTTTCAGGGATTGGATTTGAACAAAGATAGATGCCCGCTGAGGCCCATCAATGAGCTGTATGCCACGGAAAGTAGCAATATGTACACAGTGCACGCACACAGAAAATGACCTACTAACAACTGAACCAAAGAGTACTAATGGATTGAACTACACTTCAGAGTTGTCAGTCATCTCAAGGCTTCGGCTGACGGGCTAAGACTTTAAGGGCTTTTTGAGGAGAGTTGGGGCCACAATGCAATCTTCTAAAAGTAAAGCGATCAGGAAAAGTGGATGACAGGATGATGATAGATTATATGATGAGACATCAGGTGAAGGTTATGACTTGGTAAGTTGAAATGACTCACATACTTTTCCTAAAACGTTATCCAAAATTTGATAAATGGCTGCAGTGATCAAATGTCTTCCCCATACTATTTAATTTTATCATCTTGGTGCCAGTGATTGTTCAGACAATCAATAATTACAGTGTCAGACATGCCTGTGACCGTTGGCTTTGGCCTACTATATATGTATATATATATTTTTTTGCAGTCACTCTCAGACAAGTTTATGGATTTGACAACTGATTATGCATGTTTGTCTATCTTAGTTATGAATATAATATACATAATAATATGCAGTTGCCTAACAATTAGCAAGCGTTGCTGTGTTTTAAATGTTTATACATATTTAATTAAGATCTCTGGCCATCCATTTGTATTATTTCTGAAAAATATAACAAAAGATTAATGCTAGTTTGTCTAAATTAAAACAACAGTATGTCCACGATGCCAACATTTTGATATTTAAGTTGATGATAACTGAATTGATTTTTCAAGCATAAAGACCAACATTGAGTGGAAGTTAAAAAGTGCCCCGAATAGTGTCTTAGTATCTTTACGAAGTCCATGCAGTATTAAGTGTGGATCAAGTTAAAAGGGTGAATACAAGATTTTTTTTAAATCATCCTCACTGACATTGTGCAATAGTTAATTTTTTTTACGATCATCTGGCTCTAAAAAAGATTTATGATATCTATGACTGTGTAAAATTTGGTGGGAAATTTGGTGACTCTCAACTGTCCGTAGGTCTGTGTGAGTGTGAGTGTGAGTGGTTGTTGGTCTGTCTGTGTCTGTGTGTTGGCCCTGTGAGGGACTGCTGACCTGTCCAGGGTGGCCCCACCCTCACCCAATGAGAGCTGGGATTGACTCAAGCACCCCTGTGACCCAGAAACAGATAAGCGGTAGAACGTGAATCAATGAATCTCTGAGGTTTAGATTATTATCTTCAATAATTACAAATTTATGGAATTCAAACAAATCAGAGATCTAAGAAGCATGCAGTTACTACGCAACCAACATAAATGATGGGAATCAGTAGATACCTGGAATTGTGACAGAAATGTGTTTAAAAAGAGCATCCAAATAGGCAGAAAAATGGCTGGACTTATTTATTTATAACTGAAGAATCTGGTATTTATATCCAATGGTGAGAAGTTCTGTTAAGCCTGATATATATTTATATATATATATATATGCATTTTTTTAATCAGAATAAAGTTGGATAGAGTCTTGAGTCTTGAGCAATGACAGGAAACTTCCAAGTCTTCGAAGTGACTCTAAAAAATATCAAACTCAACTGTGGCACAGACATTACTACTTTGGACTGTTTTCAAAGCATTCATAGAGTTTATTATCAATTTATTACTCTGCTTTGAGAGAGCTTTATCTTCATTTCTATTCAAAGTGTGGCTCTATGATCAGCAAGGCAAATACAGCCAAACTGAGAGACTCTCCAGCCTCTCCTCATTTAGCTCCATACGACAAAGGGAGATGAGTTGCATTTCGAATGCATTCATTATTCCTCTTCTGTCTCCCTTCCTCCCTCACCCATTCTCACACACACACTCTGTCCTTACTATTAAAATCTGTGGGTATTTTTGTTCCCATTAAATGAATTATACCCATTACTCTCTCTGACAACTCTGCATTGAATGTGCGCACTCCGATTTAACATTGTTCTAATTCCTCTCACTATTATTGCAATAAAGCATTCATCATAATAATTAACCATTTTGACATCTAATTTAAGCTAATTAATTTGAGAAAAAGAATGCTTGTGTTATATGGAGCTCTGTGAATTGCCATGAAATTTCTGCTAATAATGGGAGCAGGAGGCGGCCTTGATGAGTTTCAACATGCTTGGGGATTGACGTCGAAAACTACGTCACCTGTCACCTGCCCATTAAAAGACAATGACAGTGCTTCGTCTCGGGGCTGTAATGGGCGATGGCTGATGGTCTTGCCATCGGTGGTCATTCTTCTATGTGCTGACATGATGACAGACACTTTCAGTAATGCTCTATTCTTAGATTGTTAGCACAGTAAACTATCTGGATAGAGGCAATCTGGCTTTTTGAAAACTGGCTATTGGTTTTCCTCTTATTGCTCTTCTGTTATGGATCCCCCCAAGGCAGCACATTGATATACTATAATTTGCGTGTCTTTTTTCTCTGCATTTGGCCGAAAGTGTGTTTTGTTCAGATACTCGCAAACACAAAAAGCGACAGGTAGATATTGTTATTGGCACTTTGTTTTCTTTATGGGGCAAACTCTCACCGATCCACCTTTTAAAATCACATATTGATTATGTCTTTGAAATAGCTTTTTGAAAATATCTGTCTATCTATCTGTCTGTCTGTCTATTAGTGCTAAATTAACTACCATGGTGGATCAGCTGTGTCAGCACTTTAAGCCCGTGAGTCCACCAATATGCCTCTTCCTGCTGTGCCACTTGGTAGCATAACAGGTTGAATGTGCAGCTTTCACTAAAGTGACACCATTAGATGATATTTAATGTGAAATGCCTTCAGTGGTACTCAGCAGTGGAGGTATATTTATCATACATGCTAATAGAGTGTGGAAACAGTCAATTTGTCTCACACCATACATGCCATTAATTACACGCCCTTCCAAAGTGATTTGTTAGCATGCTCTGTGGAAGCACACCAGTGATAAATACTTACATCTCAAGCGTAACAGATTGTCAGACTGCAAATATAAATTCCCATTAAAGGTGTATGAGAGTAAGAGCTTGGGGAACTCTTTTGTCATGTCAGACAGTCATATGTATTTGTTTGCTTGAGGATCCATAGATGAGAGAAACAGAGAGAAGGACAGCAGTGTTCATCAGTAGGTGTAATTAAGGTTTCCAGAGGATAAATCCTACAAAACATTGGTGATCTGCTAATTAACCTCAGATGGCTGACCCTCTAACATCCCATTTTGCTTCCCTTATATGGTGAATTTCTCACTGGTTTTTCCTCAGAGATGCGATGTTTGTGAAGCAAGCCTTGTGCGTTGGAAACCTGGTCATGTGCAGCTTTTCTGAATTACAATATCCCCACAGCCACCCTTAAATATCAGTCTTTCAGACCGACCATGTATCACATTTGCCTTCAAACTGCATCCAGTGCCTGTCGCAGCTGCGTGAAAAGCATCCTGACCATCTTTTTTCAAATACATAAATCTGCACACACCCATGCTTTACATGATCTAAATGCAGTTTTTGTGTAAAAGCGCAAACAAGTGCTGTCAAATATGATAATGGAGTATATCATAAATTAGAATAATAATTTTATATTAGTTATATGTATATATTTGCTGTTTGTTTATTTATTTATTTGTTGCTTTTTGTTTTTACAAGTTATATAATCAGAATCAGAATCAGAAATGGTTTTATTGCCAAGTATGTGTAAGCATACTGGGAATTTGACTCCGTTGTTTCAGTCTTGGACACATTTGCAGTGGAATATTGTACAATAGTGCAGTAATGTACAAATTTTCATGAAGTTGTCAGGTGGCTTATGGGGAGATCTGGGAGACAGCCTGGGGCAAGAACCTGTTTTTAACTCTGGTGGTTTTAGCGATCAGAGCTCTGTAGCGCCTACCAGAGGGAAGCAGTCTGGACAGATCGTCTCCGGGGTGTGAAGGGTCTGCAGCAGTGGTACCTGCCTGGCTCCTGACTCTGGACCTGTAAAGGACCTGATAGTCCGTTGCAGTCTGTTCCTGCTTGGTGGCCGATCCAGACAGTGATGGAAGTGCAGAGAACAGACTGGATGATGGCGGTGTAGAAGATGACCAGCAGCTCCTGAGGCAGGTTGAACTTTCTCAGCTGACGCAGAAAGTACAACCTCTGCTGGGCCTTCTTTCTGAGAGAGTCTATGTGGGAGGTCCACTTCAGGTCCCTGGAGATTGTGGTTCCCAGGAATTTCAATGAGTCCACACGAGACACTTTTCTGTTGAGGATTGTGAGGGGGGGTAGGGTGGACAGGTTCCTCCTGAAATCCACTGTCATCTCTACAGTCTGGGGTGGATTTAGCTCCAGGTGGTTCTGACCCACACCAGACGACCAGTCGGTCCACCTCGTGCCTGTAGGCAGACTCATCACTGTCTTTGATGAGGCCGATGACCGCTGTGTTGTCTGCAAACTTTAGAAGTTTCACAGACGGGTCATCTGAGGTGCAGTCGTTCGTGTAGAGGGAGAACAGAAGCAGGAAAAGCACCGCCCCCGGGGGGGAGGGGTGCCAGTGCTGATGCTATGGACGTTGGAGAAGATGCTTCTCAGCCTAACCTGCTGTCTCCTGTCGGTGAGGAAGTTGTAAATCCACTGACAGTTGGAGGCCGGCACAGTGAGCTGGGTGAGTTTATCTTTGAGGATTCTCGGCATGATGGTGTTGAAGGCCAAGCTGAAGTCCACAAACAGGATCCCTGGGGAGTCGAGGTGTTGGAGGATGAAGTGCAGTCCCAAGTTGACCGCATCATCCACCGACCTGTTTGCCCGGTAGGCAAACTGCAGGGGGTCCAGCAGGGGTCCTGTGATGTCCTGCAGGTGATTCAGCACCAGTCTCTTGAAGGATTTCATGACTACAGATGTCAGGGCGATGGGCCTGTGGTCATTCAACCCTGGGATGGTGGGTTTCTTGGGGACCAGAATGATGGTGGAGGGAACCTCACATAGCTCCAGAGATCTGTTGAGGAGCTGTGTGAAGATCGGGGCCAGCTGGTCAGTGCAGGTTCTCAGTTAGGGAGGTGACACACTGTTGGGTCCTGGAGCCTTCCTGATCTTCTGCCTCTGAAAGAGCCGGCACACATCCTCTTCACAGATCCTCCGTGCAGACAGGGGAGGGAGGGGCGGGGGGCTCAGGTACAGGAGTGGGTGCTGTTCAGCTGTTCAGTATCTCTGCCAGGTGTTTGTTCCCTCCAGGGTGGGGGGATGGGCTCTTGTGGTCGGTCATGTCCTGCAGGCCTCTCCACACTGAAGCAGGGTCGTTGGCTGAGAATTTGCACTTCAGCTTCTCAGAGAAGCTCCTCTAAGCCACTCCGATTTCCCTCGTCAGTGTGTTCCTGGCCTGCTTGAACTGATGAAGCCCCTTTGGTAAGAGGCTTTGACGTCTCTGACAAACCTAAGTCCGAAGTCCAGCTGCTTTCGATTCAGTTGTTGGCCGGATATCCTGGCCTATCCCCACTTCTGTAGGCCTCCTCCTTGGCCTGGCACATTGTGGTTGTATGTGCAGAAGGTTTTGGTCTGCACACACGAGTCTTGTATGGTGTCACAGTGTCAGTCAGTTCCTTGAGATCCATCACTGCAGCTTCAAAGACACTCCAATCAGTGCAGTCAAAGCAGGCCTGTAACTCCAGCTTTGACTCAGCAGTCCATCTCTTCGCTGTCCTCACTGCAGGCTTTGCAGATTTTAACTTCTACATGTAGGTTGGGATGAGCTGGACCATGCAGTGGTCAGAGGCCGCCCAAGGCAGCACGGGGAACAGAGTGGTAGGAGTCCTTCAGAGCAGCGTAGCCGTTGTTCAAAGAGTTAGCGTCCCTGGTGGGACAGTTAATGCGCTGCCTGTACTGAGGGAGTTCTTGGCTGAGGTTCATTCTGTTAAAATCCCCCAATATGATGAGCAGGGAGTCCGGATGTTTTTTCTCCTCGTCTGTTACCTGGTCAGCCAGGTGTTGTAACGCCTCCGTTACACAGGCCTGAGGTGGAACGTAAACACTGACCAGGATAACCGAGCAGAATAAAACGGTTTGTAGTTTATGAAAAGGGACTCTAAGTGAGGGCTGCATGATTTCCTCAACACTGTGGCATCAGCACGCCAACCCACATATAACATAACATGTCTTTAATCAGAGGATTTTTAACATGGAAGGTCGTTCACAATAAATATACACAGTAAAAGAAGATAATAAGCCATGTTTTTAAAAATATATATATTTTTGCAAATGAAAAGTAAAAACGGATGCTTTCCATTTCTCCTGCTGGTGAAATAGTCCTTTGTTACCTAGTCTTACACTTTGGTTGTTTTGACAGTCTCCTCCCTCCCACTTCTATTATTGGTTTTATCTTCCCTTGAGCACAGTAATATTTGTAGAAACTATTCCTCTTGAGTTTTTATTTGATGACGGTCTCTTTGGACCAAATTTTGAATGTAATTAACAACTAAAGCTTTGGTTTTTCCAAGCAGATTTCGTTACATGACATCTCACCCTACATTTAAAGGAGGACTCCACTGCTTTCTCAGACTTTCTTCGAACTCTCTTGTGATTCACACCAAATCAAACTTTAAAATGCAACTCTGAATTGCTGGAGTAGGTTTCTAATTGCTTGACACCAAACTGTGTCATACAGTAGTGATGTGCACAGTGGGATTTGTTCTAAGTGCCAAAGCACCTTTTTCAGAAACTTTAATTATTAGGCATGTGTGTGTCCTCTCAGCATTTTCATGCTTAATTTTCACCTCAGTAACACACCAGGTAACTGAGGGGCACCTGGCATGATCAGGCTAAATACTCAGAAAATGCTCTTCAGGTTAGCCAAGTACGTCTCGTGTTTGTGTTCTGGGATGACCTTAGTCCAGAAAACGGCCCTTATCCCAGTTCTGCACAGATGAGAGGTGGGTTTTTTTCTTATTGCTCTGTAGAGAGTGCACATCACTGCCCCCGCAGTCATTGATTTGTGTTCATGCATTCCAAATAAGTCTGAAATTTCCGTTGAATTCTTGCAGGCGTGACGAAACAGAAATTCACCATACACGTCAAAGGAAAAAAAAAAAAAAAGGCTGTACAGCCGTTTTGAGTGCAGTGTCCTGTTGCCATTCCCAGACATGTTTAGCCATTAGTGCCGGGCAAATTGATGGAATGAACACGTGGGTGGTGTGCGGTTGGGAAAGCAGGTACGGAACAGCGCAACATTAATGGCTCCGTCTGCCAGACTTCCGTGCCTAACTGCATTAGTTCAGCCTCAGTCACAGTTCGGATCTGTGCGCAGGAAGAGACCGCAGTGAACTGCCAAGTCGAGAGCGAGCGATCAACAGTGTTTACTTTTGAAGTTTGTGTGTGTTGCAGTAGGAATCTATGCATATAAGAGTAAAATCTCAGTGTTTAAATGTATGTTTGCTTTTATATTATCAGCTTCATTCTTCATGTGTGTGTTTATCTGTGCAGGTGTTTTCACAGAGATGTGAAGACAGCAGTGTCTCTGGACTGGATTTGTAGAAATGGTTTGGCATATGTGTGCATGGATTTGACTCGTGCTGTGAATGTTTTTCAGGGAGATGATTAAAGTTTATTAGTGCTGCTTGTACAGCCCGTCTACATGATAGTCAGATGTTGCAGTGGCTGTTGCATGAAATTCACTGACTTTATGAGGAGGGCATAGCTGGATTCAGCTGGCAGGGGGGCACCGGCAGCTTTGTAAACACTCGGGAGATAAAAGGTTGTGTGTCTGCCTGTGTGGGGAAATATGCGTGTCTGGCTGGGGTGTAAACAATGGCTAAAGGAGTCTCGATAAAATGTCACCAGGGCATTTGACCTTGTTTGACAAATTAAGGAGCAAATAAATAAATCGGCTTGAATTCCATCACCACAGGGGAGTAATGCACAAGCACACACACACATTCACACAGCCAGACAACAAATTACACAAAATGGAAAATGCTCTTAAAAACGGAGGGATTCCAACAACTGTTGCCTGGCGCTATCTCATTTCAGTACACAAATTTTTTTATTTATTTTTTATTTTTTATTATTAAAGGGGTATGTGGAAAACAGTTCGGTATCACAGGTCTCCCATTTTTAGCCAGTTCTTACCACTAATCACTTTAGCTGCTTGAATTTTGTTAGCTAGAAGCTGCAAATTCCTTTGTAGCTTGACAAAAGCCCAAAATGAAAGCCATTTTCTATACTTAAGCCTTAAATTGTGTGCCAGGCAAACACCAAATCAACAAACATAAGGGGGCTGAATTCTTGCAGTTCAACAAGATCAACTGATGAGCTTTCTCAGGTGAAACAAGCTCATTAATCAGGCCACATTCATTTCAGTACCTGATATTTCTGGCTTAAATATTAATGGGTTGTCATTTGAAGCTTTAAGAGTTGTGAGTTGGCTCACAACTCGTTGAATCGTTCATTTTATTTATTTTCGGTTAGTGTTGCACTTACATATAATTGATGGACTTCAAAGAATCGTAATCACAAAAGGAAGTAATTTGAAAACAACATTGTGAATTGTGCTCTATTGTGGTACAAGATCAAAAATGCCAGATTCGAGGATTCACACAATGCACAATGTGTTATGGAAACATCTCCAAGTATTTTGTGAAAACTTAATCAGACTCGATTACGTTTAGGATTTGTGTCTTTTCTTGTGTGTTTATCAAGTTGTTTGAAAAAATTCAACAACTTAACACTGCTCATGGCACTTAGTGATTTAAATATTAGCTGTGTACCTGGATCAATACGCCTCCCTTCCTTTTCTCTTCCCTTTGCACCGAGGAGTCTCTTTCATACTTGTCTCTTCTGAATTTGGGCTTTATGTTCCCCATAAAAATCAACTGTCCTCTTTTCCAGGTCATACGTATGTAGCCTTGACTGGAATACAGTGCTAACCACACGAAGGCGTTTCAGTTCTCACTTCAAACGTAATTTTAACTTAACTTTGATTTCAACACACCAAACTCAATCGGCTTAACTTACTTAGAATTGGAATGATAATAGATTCCTCCTGCGCGTCACATATAAACATCAATACATCAGAAGTCATTTTGATAATGCAGTTTAATGGCTGAAGAAAAAAAAATGATGTCTTTACTCTAACCACCAGTGTTAGCCTGTTAAATCTTTTATTGCCTATTGCTTAGTCTATTGTTGTGATGATAAACAGTCTGTTGTGATATTAAACTGAGTACTGAAAATTGCCATTACACCTCTGTGCTGAAATTTTCTGCTCTTTATTTTTTTCTTATACATAAACTGGGTAACTGCCATAAACATTTTCTTTACATGGGCTATGAGTTGAATTATTCAGACACAACACAAAGCCCAACAATGCACGCTAGTCACATTCAAACACTTAAAGAAACACTACATTAAACATGATATTTGAGTGACATTTAGCTATCCTAACATGTGGAACATAAAATGTAATAAACTATTGCTATTGTGTTGCAAAGCACACAACAAGCTTGAATGGTAAACTCAGTATAGAAACAACATAACATAAATATATGTAAAACAGCTAGCTAAAAAAAGCCAACAATTAAAAACAAAACCACACAAAATATAAATATGTATAAAATGTGCTGATGTGAAAGTTCAGTGAAGAAAATGTTTAACTTTGCAAGTATAATCTTTGTCCTTACATGGGCAGTGAACAAAAAGTTGGCAAAATGTGCATCACAATTTGGCACTAACACAACAGTAATGTTGGATATCATGTATCCAAACTTTAAATACTGACGAATGCTCACTTAATCCATATAATAATTAATTTTTATGGCTCTCTGTTCATGGCCATTTTCACTCTGTTTCCTCACTTTATTCTGTGATAGCACAAGGTTGGGTGAGAAGATATTTTTGTGTTATTGTACGAATCAGATCTCACTTTGTACCCATGCCTTACTTGGCTTCTATTTTTTGAATACAGAATACATTATCTACATTTCTAAGGGGGAAAATTAACCCAACGCTGTTAAATGAGAAAGGGACCTTGATAATGACACTAAATGCAGGAAGGTTTATTATTTTAATTAATTAACACTGTTAGAGACATAAACTATTAAAGCCACTGAAAACAAGCAGTTAGATCGTGTAACCTTGAAATGAATCTGTTTGTAATACCAGATACAAATATGGTACTAAATCATCTAAAGAGCCCCAGATTCTGAAGAATTGTAATGTTTTTTATTGTTCAGTGTTTGAATTACTCCCAAAGGTTGGATCCTCCGATATCTTTGATGATTTTAAATGCTACTAGAATTCAGAAAGATCATTAATTAAATCCTCTCATACAATAAATTGTGTGAATGCTAAATAATCAGGCTAAATCTAAAACAGTTAACCATAAAAAGAAATATTCAATTTACTCACTTGCAGCTTTTTGATATAAGTCAGTTAAATCTCCAGTATTCACACCTTACATCATCATAATATACTGAATTGTGTCCAAAGTCCCCAAAGTCCCATTACAATTCAGCTACAGTCCTCCCGCCCCAAACCAAAATATCACTGTGAGGTTAACCACAGCTATGACTAAAAAACAAACAAGAAAAAATGACAAGACTCGAGTTGGAAAATGTTACCATGTTACTATGAAAGGATTCATCATTAAAAGCAGTTTATAAGACTGGGAATAGTTCTATTTACACTTGAAAATATTAGTAGAAGACTAGAAAACTAAATTTATAGCCCACTGAGCTGACAAAGACTACTATTGATCAAACACAGTGTAAAACAAGATGGATCAAAAACATGACAAAACAATTTCAGTGACTTTTAGTGTGCCCTCTATAGAAGTGCTTCATCAGAATCTAAGAGAGATTACTTAACTCTGTCCAATCAAATGAGCTCAATCAGCATTTCCTGGACAAGTTTGCATCTTCTCCCTGTGCTTGTGTGGGTTTCCTCCGGGTACTCCGGTTTCTTCCCACCGTCCAAAGACATCACGTTTGGAATAACTGGTGACTTCAAAGTGTCCGTAGGTCTGAGTGTGAGTGGTTGTTGGTCTCTGTCTGTCTCTGTGTGTTGGCCCTGTGATGGACTGGTGACCTGTCCAGGGTGACCCCGCCCTCACCCAGAGAGAGCTGGGATTGGCTCAGCACTCCCCGCTACCCGGAAACAGAAAAGCGGTAGAAGATGGATGACTGAATATTCAATAGCAGTGACTGTAACAGAGAGAAACAAAAACAATAATCTGTCTCCCTTTGTGTACCGCCATAGTTCCAAATGTCATTTTTAGTGCTCACTCTAATAGTTTTTCATTAAAGGCAACTTGGGCATCTTATGAGGGAAAACATCCCCATTTTGTTTCCACTTGTGACAAACATTGTGCTTTGGAATTGTTCTGTCTCTCCCCGGAGTATAAGAACCTAATGGCCAAACTAGTGAATTTCCTTGCATCTTTCCACTGTATTAAGAGGTGTTGAGAAAGGGGAAATCAATGTGTTGCCTGATAAAATATGGAGGAGTGTACTTCCCAGTATTCATAGTTCGATAAGTAGCAGACAGGTTAATTCAGTTCAAAGTGATTCTCCGTTTTCATTATTCTGAGGTCATATTACATAAATTTTAGCCCGTGGTATCTCCAGTATGTGAAAACTGTAAATCAAATCACGGCACTTTGTTGCATTTATTGTGAGGCTGGCTACTAATTTATCCTTGCTGAACATTTTTCTTTTCTTTTTTTCCCCCTAGTGTTTACTGCAGGACTGGATCCAGACTGTGGAGCTCAGTGTGGAGGCTCTTCCTTCCTGAAGTTCAAACAGCTCTTTCACTGGTTATGCTGTTCAAAAAAGAAATAAAAATGAAGGACTAGAAGGCACAAACTCCACAGTGCTACAGAGACTCATTATATGAGTTTGTGTTTGTTATCCACATGTGATCAAATAATGAGAATCTTTTTTTATATCTCATCTTGGACTCATTTTAACCACATAGTCATTACATGGTTTCCTTCCTGCCAAGTCAAGATACCAAATCACACCAATAGTTACCTCCAGACACTTTTCAAATCACACAGATCTTCTCTATGTAAGATTTTTTTTTATAGAGACCCAACAATTTCCAAGAGCAAACACTTGGTGATGGTTACGAAGAAAACTTTCCTCTTAATAGACAGAAACCTTTAGCTGAAGCTTCGGTGTGTGAGTGCAAGGATGTGGGATGTATGTGGGTATTTAATACGTTCTAATCAATAACATGTTGTTAAAAGTTAAAAAGGAAAAGAAAATGAATGAATGACTCACAGGAGAAAAAAAACAAGGCGCTTCTGCTTTATTTGTTTGTTTTTCTGAGCCATCAACAGGGCCGTCACACTTCACTGCATACTTTTGCACACTTTTTTTCAGCTGTCAGAAGTAGAAAGGAGACACTGTCCATCAACAAAGGAGAGGACTGCTGAATACTGAACGTTTGTTTCATCCAAGCACAAAAGAGCACGTTCTTACCTACGCACGTATAACAGGAGGGAGAAAGACATGTTTCTGTTTGAACAAAATAACACAGTTTCACTTTATCAGAACTATAAACTAGCCAAACATGTTTACAACTTCAGGTGTAGTCAAAAAAAAGAAAAGAAGAAAAAAAAAACCCACCTCACCAAATGTGCCATTGAATGTAAAGTAAGTGGCCTTTCTGTGGTTCCCATGGTTCCCTCTGGGCGCTCCGACTTCATCCCAGAATACAAAATCATGCAGATTTAGGTTAAATGGCAATGAACTGTTGATTTGTCCAGGTGCAAAAGATGTCGAATCAAATCAAGTTCCAGGTCTTGGAATGAGCTGCAGAGTTGATACGTTCATGCGGTCCACGTTCACGCTAACTGCTCCTAAATGGGTGCAAACAACCACACTCGCTTGCCAAATCCACTAACTCGCAAATAATGTAGCAACATGAAGCTGTGAATTGCCAAAGGCTAAAAAGAGTTTAAAATAGATTGGATCCAATGATTACTCCAGGTTTGGTACTGTGAAGAGACCCCAGATACTTGAATAAAATTAAGTGGAGGACTACAGTCACCATCCTTTTAACCATCTGAGGAATTGTGGCCTCTTTGAAAACTACAATGTAAATTATGCACTCTCCTCTACTCATCTTTCAAGTTCATGGAGAAATATGCTCAAATACAGACATACACGTATACACACACACACGCACACATACACAAACCCTTTCTGCTTTCCCAGAGCTTCTCTTCCTTTATCTAATCTGTGTTTTATTGAATATGGTAATTATAATGAAAGGCCTATCTTGCACTTGGTTTAATTTGTTTTTGTGCCTTTTTTCTGCTCTCTTGCTCTCTTCCTCTGGTATGTGTGTGTGTGCATGCAAGTGTGTGAGAGACAGAGACACACTACGTGTACTAATCATTGTGTGTTTGGGTATGAAACAGTATTCCCTCCTCTGACGCACTGCATTATGGTGAGACCTTTGTAATAGGGAAATAAGACATGGCTGCTGATGTCACTGGGGTTTAACTGTGGCTCGGGGGAAGACGATGCAGACACATGTGCATGCACAGACACACACAGCGTGCAGGCAACCCAAGACATCAACAGAATTCATCCACCATCTGGTCTGGAGGGGGTTCAGGGGATTAAATACAACATGCAACCTTGGAGACCTGCCTCTGGTCGGCTAAAACATTTTTGCTCACAGTGCTCCTGTGGGGTTGTTTGTGCGCTCGTGTTTTGTCGATAAAACCTAGAATGCTTCATTATGCTTAAAAGGCTGAACCATGCAGCTTCAATTCTCCCCCCTAGGTAAGGACACATTTGATGTACCTTGTTCTATTCTCCCTCCCTGTTATTCACTCATCAGGACCTCAAAGGCAGAGTGGAATTAAATACAGAGAGGAGAAAGGGAAAAGGTTGTTGGGATCATTTCAATACATTAATAAAACAGAGTCTGTGCTCAGAAGAATTCATACATAAAGACATAAAGGAAAAAAAGCTTCTCTGGCCCATTTTCTCTTGCATTCATAGGAATACTGACAGAATCAATTCATCCTTTCTGGCCTGCATGTTTATACCAACCCATGATTCTTTTGAAAAGACACTCCCTTCAAGGAGCTTCCTGGAGGTCTGGACACTGTCAAGACGAAAGACTCCTGATACAGTTCCCAGTGGTTTTATATTTTAATTGGCAATGCAGTGAAGGGGACACCATGGGAGATGTATAGTTACTGTAATGGGGAGTCTTATGATATAATGACTCCATCTGACTGCGGTCTGCAGAGGCTTGTTTGAAAGCACTACCTTTAATGTTCAGCTTCCTCCACTCACTACATCACCTCTGATGCCAGTCAGTGTTAATAAGTAGCAGACAGTCTTATCACTTTTCATTGCACTCACCGTTACCGCAAGTCACATTCATTGGCTTTGAATTTGAAACCTCTGACCTGTGTAATTTTGTGTGTGCGCGTGTTTATATGCGTTCTTTTGTGTGTATGTGACAGAAAGACAAGGTGGAGGCAATATTACACAGCAGTAGATGGTCGTAGCTCTCAGAATGAAATTACTGGTTCTGTACTGTGGATGAAATACTGCACAATGCACTCTGAAGTAGGCGAGGCCAGGAACGATTGTAACATTTTTTTGTCATTTTTCCAATAAATCAAAAACCGTTTACACTGGAACAACCAATTTGCTATATTATAAACTTCAATATGTCAACTACCGAAACAATGTATTTCAGTGGTTTTATGAAGTATATACAGGTTGCAAAATTGATTTAAAAACAGTCAGTCCAATGTAACAACCATCCCTGTATGTCCCTGAAACAGTTGTAACATGTCAAAAATATGTTATTAATCAATGAATCCAAATGAAAAATATTATTTATCAGTCCTCTTATTGTGACTGTTGCCACAGCATCTGGCCCTTTCTTTGACTGATTTGTCCTTTTACTTACTCTGAAGCCCTCCCCAGCAAAGGAAAGGGGACTCCTCTGTCTGTCTTACTCTTTCCGATATTCTGTAAACAAACACGTTTTATTGACTTTTAGCATGCAATCTAGTGAATGTAGACCTGTTACATGAGCTTATTGTAAATAGCTTTATTTATCAAAGTTACTGCCTCACTTGTTTGATGTGACAGATTTTGTGTGAATCAGAAGAAAAAACTCGTAGCAGCTGATTGAGGAAACAATGAGCTCATAAAGCTTTGGTGTGATATTTGGTGACCAAGCAACACAGAGGAAGAAAAAGGTAATGATTTATCTTGAAGATCTCTGCTTTGTACAATGAAAGATTTAAAATGAAAGTTAATGACCACGTGTTTTCACCTGGGGCACTGAAAAGGGTGAAAAAGGAGAAGGGTTATCAGGGTCTATGATTGAGAAGGCCCCACAGAGGCCCCTAATAAAATTATAATTTTTATAAATTGTAAAGTTTCTTTTCATGGGGCCCAAAATCCCTAGCAGTGCCTCTGGTTTTCACCTCATTGGGACTCGCCTGACTGCCAGTTTGACACATATTAGTCATCTCTCTTTTTAGCCCGGTGAACATTTGACTCCTAGACGTTTGATCTCAGGACAGTATCAGAAAAATACATCTGATGGTAAAGTTAAATATTTTAACTTAAACACGTGGTTGGAACTTTTTTCTGGTAGTTTTAAAATATGGCTCATTTTTAGTTAGCAATAAGACAGTCTAACAGGGAATGTGCACACTGAGTACAGTATCTTATTTCTGATTGGCGATATTAAAGGTGCTACAACCATCCTGTGTTACAACTGTCCCTGGTCTCCTCTAAGGCAGCTGAGTATGCACACAGTGTCATATTGAATAAATGCTTCATTTGAGACGTCTATCAAGATGAGAACTCAGAGACCTGATTTATTCATTGTGCATAAATTCACTTTTTTCTTTTTTTTATGTATGCATACATGCATTGTGTTCTTAAAAAGTAGCCATATACTGTGTTTCTTTATCCTTTCTCATGCAGGTCATGCTGAATGTCAATTGCTAAATAAAACATTGTTGTGCGTTGTGTGCATTTGTAATAAGTTCACTTTACTTTAAAAAAAGTCAAGAAACCGATTGCCTCAAAATTCCCAAGTTAAGTAGGTAACTCGTTTTAAGTTATTAGAGCTTGTAAAAATAACTGTGAAAACTTAGATCATGGCAGTAAACTTAAGTGAAGTTAACTCATTCTCATCTGCTTTATCCCTATCTGGGTCACAGAGCTGCTGGAGCCAATCCCAGCTAACATCCAGCGAGGGGCGGGGTACACCCTGGACAGGTCGCCAGTCCATCGCAGGGCCAACACACAGAGACAGACAGAGACCAACAACCACTCAATTTAACGTTGCCAGTTAACCCAAGCATGATGTCTTGTTTGGGTGGGAGGAAACCCACGCAGACACGGGGAGAACATGCAAACCCCACAGAGAAAGGCCCGAGGCCGGGAACTGAACCCGCAACCTTCTTATTGTGGGACGACAGCTAACCACTACGCCACCATGCTGCCCTGAAGTTAACTCAAAATCATTAGTTAGGTTGACTTACGCTTATTACGCTGTACTCATAAAAATAAGTTTTCCTGACAAGTTTTAACATTCACATTACTAGAAAAATATCAGGAAACCGATTGCCTGGATATGTTCAAGTAAGCTGAACTTAAAGTGCTAAGCTATTGAAACAAACACAGACAACAGTTTGAATGGAAAACTAATTTTAATAATTTTACTTTTTTGTTCAAAACACACGGAAATAGGACCATTGAAAAAACTATATATTTTTTTTTTAATAAAAACGAGTTAGAAATTATTTGTGATATCTCAAAATTTTCACTATGAAACAGGTTAATTTTTACATATTTGGTTCACACAGTCCCTGTCCACATGTGTACCAAATTTTAGGTTGATAGGTAAAACTACTGAGGAACTATAGAGTTTTTACCAAAAGTGCTCCTTGGCGATCTCCAGTGTGCCAAACCTATCCAAAATGGTCCATTTTGGCTAAAATTCACGCTGCGAGATTTCACTGATATACAAATTTTTTTAACTCATAACTTTTTGGGGCCTATCGCTGTCTGCTTTTAGGAACACCAGTTACAAAAGTAAAATTTCATTTGAAAATTGCATTTATAGGGCTGAATATGTGGTGTCCAAAACCTATTTTTGCCTGTTTTATGTTGTTATTTTGAAGCTTTATGACTCCAGACGTAAACACACAACTATCAGGGATGGCTGAAATAAACAAAGACCTTCGAAAAATGAAGTTATGAAACTTACTGTGCTGTCTTTTATTATAAATTTCATAATTACAGTAAAACTTGGGGCAGTAAAAACACACTTTTAGTCGAAATGTCCATTGTTTACGTATTGACACGGAGCGGAGACTAAACAAAGGGACCAGCTGGCTGCCGACCTTTTTCGTCCTTACTGTACAACATTTGCAGCAGCTCCGTCGGTGTAAACGCCATATTCTCCATTTTGGTGTAAAAAAAGAGTCAAACTTCTCCACAACAGTAACAAAAACGACGGTAAAATCCGAGTCAACACCGAGTTAAAGGGACATCCGGGACATCCGGGACATCACCGGGTGCGTCACTGCCTGTTTGTCCCGTGCAGCTCTGGTCTCGTTACGCAGCCGTTATTTGGGGGGACAAACGGCCCAATCAGGGATTGTTATACGTCTGCGGAAACCTCAGGGCCTCTGCTATTGGAGGCTGCTATTCATCGTGACTTTGATTGACAGGAGACGCTGCCTGCGCGTAGTAGATGCGCAGTTTGACGGACCTTTAAATTTGCGTTCGCCCAGAGTGTAAAAAAGACAAAATGTCCGATTAACGGGACACGAAGGATAAAATTGAACCGCGGATCATTGTTGGGCACATCTTCGGCTTTAAAACGAGGCCAAGCTTGTGGTTTTATTCGGTGTTTGACCGAAGAATGTTTGTATTTCACGGAGACAGAAAACTACGTGCGACTTTTGTTGTTTTTGGTGAGCAGGCTTGTTGAAACCTTTATCGGGAAATAAACTGCATTTCTGCACTTTGGTGTTGTTTCTGTGACAGTAAACGATTTTTAGGAGGTGAAAGAAGCGGGGTAAAGACAGTACACACATGTTTACAGTCCCTTTGTTGTTGACGTCTCCGACGGTCCGACACATTTTCAGTAACTATGATAAAACCGGAGCACCCAGAAACGTCAACATTTCTGTGCATGTAGCTGAAAGTGTGTTTAAAACGTCTGCACTGAAATTTTCTCCTGTCAATTTTCTTCTTCTTCTTCTGCTTACCTTCGCTGTATAGAGGACGCCGGCGTCCCAACCACTGGGGGACAGTGTCTCAGTCTGGGTCAATGGTGGCCCTCAGAGACGTTTCCGGCGACCCACTGAGTAAAGGTGACATGAAATGCATGCATTATATTTGTTTTGGTTCCAATACAGTTTTTAACTAACAGTTAAAACAACCCCACTTTATGTCACATGTCACACGGGACCCTTTTTTAGAGGAAAGTCTGTGCAAAAGTTGCTCTTTATATTACATGCAAAGGGGAAAAAAGGCCAAATCACACCATGAGGCAAAAATTGCAGGAAGTTGCCAAAAGGTCATAAAAACATGTAAAATTAATTAATTAAATTAATTTAAATTAATTCAAGTTAATATTTATATTACACACATCAGTATGTAATATAAATATTGAATGAAAACAAACCTTTTCAGAAAAAAATGACACATTACTTTTTTTCTTGGGTAACCTTCAATCTAATATTGAGTCCCTAAAACATCCTTCAGTCATTACAACTCTGAGAATCCCTGCTCACATATCTCTGTTGGCTATGGTGTGAACTATAGATAAACTCAACAGTCAATTGCAGGGCCTAACATTTATCTTAACATCAATGGTGAAATGGTGAAAATCACTATTTCAACTGAATCTGCAACTGTAATTCTGATGTTTGAGACAGCTCCCACTAAAAACTGCTCAGAGCTTTCTGTTTTACATTCTTAGTTGATGAGTTTAGAACTGCACTAGACATTGACTTTCAACAGATATTAAGTAAGAGATAACCAGCTAAAGAACAATCATGTCAGCATCAACACAAAAGGAAAAACAAAAGCAAAAAAAGGAAAGTAGTGCTCATGTTTTTCCATAAAACAACATGAAACCATTCAGTAATCTGAAAGGGCGATGAGGCTCACAAACACATATCACTCCTGTGGTAAAGGACAATCAATTAATAGCTCTGCATACACAATGGGGTTGCATTTTTTGTTCCCCACATGATAAAAAACATTACATTACTTTGTACCTGAGAAACTTTCCGCTGGTGTGACTTGTTTCAGATATTTCTGAAGTTTCTGGCCAACACTTCCTCCCTTGGTCTTGAAAATCTTGATGAAGCGAGGAGTGTAATTGTCAAGTTCTCTGAAGAATTCTGTATTCAAGTTTTTGCTTGACAAGTGACAGAACTCTACCAGAATCGAAAGGAAAAGTATGACAAATTAATATTCAAGATGTTGTCATATTGGATGCAGCAACCGTCTCTCATTTCTCTTCCCGCTCACTGAGGGTTGTAGTGATGTGTCGGTCGCAAACAATACGGCTCTAAGAGCCGGCTCTTTGAAATGAACAATGGGAACTGGATCCTGCCTGGCTCGGACTTCTTTTGGTTTTTTTTTTCCTGTTCAAGCTGCACATGACTGGTCAGCTACATGAGCACTGAGCAGGAGGGGGAGGGGATGGGGCTACACACAGCATACAGAGAGAACAGTCACTAGCACACCCACACAGAGATGCTGGAAATAAGTGGCACAAAATGAAGCTAAATTTTGATGCATTTCAGTTTCATTGATTAAGCAAAGGCACGAGAGATGCCGAATGCTGCCGAAACATGCCGAGTTTCTCCGGGTTTTGCAGGCGCTTCTTGCTCACTCATACTTCTAAGTATAGGTAACTTGCAGCTGACAAGTTTGTTTACTTGCCTCAGTAGAAAGTTGTCTTTCCTAAGTTTAATTGAGGAGAGTCAACAGAGTAAGCTGAAATAAGTTAAAGGCCCTTTTTATTCAAAGTAAGATATACAATTACAGTTTGCAGTGTAGTCATGAATGAGCTAGATCATGAGTGCTTTCTGTTCTAGCTTTTTGTTTGGTGGATGTATACACTGATGTAATGTCACGTAACAACATGTTTGCTGTGTCTGTTTTCTCTGTAGTGTGCATGCACAATCGCCCTGGCTCTTCTCTCTCTAAGGGCGTTTATAGCTTGTTTCCACTTGTCTCCACAAGCGATGGGAAATAAAAGCGCTGTGGTAGTGTTACACAAGGGTTTTTGCTTTCTCTACAGTGATGTACATCAGTTTCTCCCTGCATTTTGCAAATATCCCACAAGATGGTCACTCAAGAAAAAATAATTTCCTCTCCAATACAATCACTTAACCAAAAAAAAAGGACTTGAATGAATTTATTTGTGAACAAAAATCTGGTTTTCCGATAGGCACAGGGAAAACATACAAACTCTGCACAGTAGGGCCCCAGGCCAGGAGCCGAACCAACAACCTTATTGTGGGGCAACAGTGCTAACCACTATGCTGCTGCACTGCCCTAAACAAAATATTTGGCAAAAAAAGCACACCTTGCTCAAAATGTAGAACCATTGTTTTTATTGCAGTTGAACAATAGCCATGAACTATTAAATGCAATGTCAATCACAGCTCTTTCAGAGAGTCAGCGCATCCCCATCAGCTCATCTACAAACGTACACCTCCCTTTGAAACGACCTGTCAATGTCAGTGAAGCGATTCAAACGTGGTGCCAACTCGCTGTACTTATCCAGGACAGGTAACAGCATCTTCCTGCAGTATCTAACAAAATTATGTGCTCCATTTAATGTGTCTAATTCAGCCTTCTGTTCTGCTCATTGTAGGGAAAGGCAACGGGCACCAGCTGTTTTTCTTGTGATGTGTCCACGTATGAAGGGCATGCAAATACAGCTGCAGGTGCATAACCGCATTTTCTAATTCCAGCCTTTCTGTTTTTTCTTTGTTAAATTTATTCCTAGCTTGCTTAAAGCTTGAGTATGTATCCTGTATGTAAATTTAGGATGGGAGGAGCTGAGTGGTTTGCTTTGCTCTGAATTTCATGCCTTATTTGATAATAAATTGCTTTCATTGGAGAAGCGTCACTTGATGATGCCCAAAATCTGCCATTCATGCTTGGCAAAATGTGAAATAGCTGCACAGTCACAATTTATGCTCATAAAAGTGGGCACAAACTAAATCACCCTTAGAAAGATTTTTACCATGCTGATATAGCATGCCGCATTATACCAGTGATCGACATTTCCTTTTAACATGAGGAATATAAGATGTGAGATAAACACAAGCTGAAGACATTTTCATGCTTTATTTTGCAACATGAAATGTCAGTAAACGCCCCAGTTGTGATTTCTTCAAGCTTTAACATCTGGTTGTTAACAAGTGGCTAAATGAGACTACAGAGTTTGTCAGGCCATTGAACTTCATCAAGCCGTATTTATGAGTCTGCTGTGGCAGCATTGATGTGTTTGCACTTGCATATCAGATAGCTATTATTAACTTAGAGAGTGGAAAGCATTTTCGTGAAGGTTCAATCAAACCATAACTTTAAGTTTAGTAGTGATGCTGTCAAAGTCATGACTTTGTGAATCAGTGTAATTTACACCTACATTCCCTTTTCTTTCTTTCTTTTTTTTTTTTACCTCTGCCAATTGTATTTAGGCAAAAATCACAGAAGTGATGTTCCTTTGAGAAGGTTATCCTGCTGAGAAAGTGTTTAAGTACAATAGTTTTGTTTTTGGCAAAGCTGACTTTAAGCAGTAATCCCAATGCCCGTGGAAAAAGCCTTTTTGTTTTAGACAGCAGGGAAATACTAACTTGCGGCTTGGCCCACAAAAAGACATCATCCCGCAGCACTCTTTTCTTTTAGCCATGCACATGAAGACTTAAATCCGTAAGGACTTATATAGTTTGGCCACTGGGTTACATTAGTTCTGACAGGGCCATATCATCAATAGCACAGCTCTGTTTGTGATGAGAGAGTAAGGAGTAAGTAGTCTGACTAACACACACTGACTGAACGCGACAAATCAGGTCTAAAAGAAAAGTTAAAGAACAAAGTTCAGCATGAGTGTGTACGTGTTCTTTCATCTTGTCAGTTTGATCACATTGATAATGACAGTAGTGTGAACTCACTGGTTCGACATTTCTATTTGATCTCATGAATCCCACTCCATCACTTATCAGGAAAAAAATGGCTGTGTCCTGGGCAGTCTGTGTATAGTTTAAACACCGTATTTTTCTTTTCGATTGTATTTATTTTTGAGATAGGAAATTACTCCCGTACTTGGTCCATAAACTCACAGGAGGATATCAGCAGGTTGCTAGCTCATCTTAGAATAAAAAGTAGGATGAGGGAAAATCAGCAGGTCTAAGAAAATACAGCCAGTTACTTGCTAGAGCTTCTTGCTGAAGTGAAGTGACTTTGTGAGGTCTCTAACAGTTGTAGATCCTACTTGTGAATACACCCAACTAAATAGGTTGAGCACATAAAAATAATTCTTTCTAATAAATCATACATGATTAAATTTACATTTGGATGGAGTTAGACTATATCCCAGCAATGCTCTCCTAAAATATATAATTTTTCTCCTGTGAGGTTGATTGTATCATCAAACGTTGCACAAGAAAGCAAAGCCGATTTCCCTAAATGTCAAATTGCTGTCCTATATCTGACCTTATAAGCTGTGGCAATATACATCTAAACATCTAATATATTTGCAAAATAGTGTGATACCAGAAATGGGAACAGTTTCTACTTTTGCAGTTTTAATATATTTACTATTTCTTTTTAAAAGTTTTTGCCATATAATAAAAGCGCTTTTCACTTCAGCACAATTAAGGAACTTGGATTGAAAACTTTCCTCTAATGTTTCAGCCTCATCATCCAGTTTTGATTGCAATCAACATAAAATATCTTTGCTGAAAATTGTTTTTTTTTCCCCCACTGTTTTTATGTACATGTAAATGTGGTGCCACAGTCAGGGATGTGGGTGCAGACGCAGACCAAAATCAAGCTCTTTTATTGGCTGCGAAAATTGACAGATGTCATTCATCTGGATTGTACTAATCAGTTTAGTCTAAGTCCTTCTCTTTGGGCTTCTGTGAGGAAAAAGTGCCATCATGTGTGCAGGTTGGACTGGCGAATACACTGCATAAATATACCTGTGTCTCTGCACATGCATGTCTGCAGGCCTCCATCCTCTCCTGCCCATCTCCCCAGGCATAAGACCCCTGTCTCGCCTGCCATTTCTCAGTCTGACAGCTGAGAGCTAGACTGCGGAACGGGAGAGAAAGCAGGGAGGGAGGGAGATAGAGGAGAGGCCGGGCTCAAGTGTGAGGAAGGTGGAGAGATATCAGAGATATGGGCAAAGGGGTATACATTAGAAGAGGGTGGCTATCTCTAGATCACCCCCCACCCACCCACCCACACACACACCGACCTTTCCTCATCAGCCCCTCTATGGGGACCAGGTGTTCTCCTTCTGAGGGGGGCACGGCTGGAAGGCGGAAAGAAAAAAAAAAAAAAACTGACCCTCATGTTTCACTTGGCATCTTTGCACCTGCATCTGCAGGGTTTGGAGGCGGGCAGTGGGCAGAGAGAAGGTGTCAAATAAGGCTGGTCTCCAGAGGCTTCAGGCTTTGTTGTTACACCACCCTACAGCAGACCCCGGTGCTCCCACCAACACCTCTCCCTCTGCCTGACACATCTCCTTGAAATGAATGCCAGACTTTGAGTCAGCAACTCAAGCGTTTCTCTTTACTCAGACCGTTTTTTTTCCTGCAGGTCAAGTATTTTCTCTTCTTCTTTCACAGCTACTGTTTTTAGCTGTTTATGCGACAGCTGTGATTCTTTTTTTTTAGCCTGTATTTCCCTACATTGACACGCTTTCCACTGGTTTTATCTTACTAAGCAGCAGTGTGCACTACACTGAAGCAGTAAACTTGATTGTTTTATGTTTTTGGGTTTGAATTCAGTTTTAACAACCCATAAAATTCATCCTTTCCCCCGCATACATGAAGGCTATTTTTCTTGTTCCAGCAGCACTCCAGCTATAACCCGGCCCTGTTCTTTCCTTTGGATGCAGGCAGTTATTGCTCTCAGTGATGTTTGTTCTTTTATAGTAGTCATCCTGAATCTGCGGTTAGCCTGTTTGTCTCTGTCAGCCATGCTGCATCAGCCTAGTGCTGGGGGCTGAGGTCTGTCCTCCACAGGGTTGTTCCACCCCTGAGGTCAGGGCGTGAGTCAGAGGCCTGATTCCGTCACCCCAGGTTACCAACTCACTACTTCCTGTCCAGAATACAGAATGAGAGGGGATGGTGGCTTAGGGCAAAATGTTTCAGGGCCTTGAGGCATCTGTGCATGAACATGTGTGTGAGTGCTACTGTTGGAAAAGCAGGGTAATTGTGATCTATGCTGAAAATCCTTTGTTTTTGCCCTGGAATGACAGAGCCCGGAGCAGATCGAAACAAAAATTACTTTGTGCTGTGGCCATTACAAAAAACTATGGAAAGCCCAAAGAATGAGTAGTAATCAAAAGTAATTAGCTTTAACTTTTCAACTTTTTTGACATGTTTTGGACATTTATCACCTTCGAAAGTACCAGACCATTTTGTATTGGTCTCCCCTGATTCCTGTCCAGCTCAGTACATAACCATGTTCACCAGCAGGCTGCCATCTTACAGTAACATTTTGTAGATTTATCTGCAATGTGAGACACAACAGCTGAAAGGCAAAAAATTAGGCTGGCTTTCAGCTTCATTGAGTAATTCTCTATCAGGTAATCTGTACATGCGATTCCTCTGCCTTTATTTATTTATGAAAATAACAACTGATCCGGCTTTAAAATCAGCATATAATAAAAACAAAGTAGTTTCTCTATCACTAAAATCATCCTAAGAACAACATCCTCAGAAAGAATATGAGCTTTGCGACAATGAATGCTCGACTGTCTGGCGGTATCAGGCAGGTTTTGAACAACAATGTGAGGATTTTGATATGGCCTCAGTCATCTGGAGAAGGTCGTCCTAGGAGACTAGAAAACATGTGTGACTTCTTTTCATTTGTGGGAGCAGATAAAAGCACAGACGATAGTAATTTTAGCCTGGATGGCTTTTCTGGTACAGTCTGTCCGTGAATTATCAGACGGTAAAAGATGCTGTCAACGGCATCTTTAATAAGACCTGAGGAAAAACTAAAAGACAAGATGATTGAAAATAGAGAGCGGCTGTTTTTGACACTTTACTTACTATCCATTCAAACCACTGATTAATTCACCATGTTGTGTTTAATCTAAAATGTAATTAAAAATGTTTGGTCCTCACTTTGAAAACATTCAAATGAGTCATTTCCATAAGTGATTTAATTAAAAAATAATCTTTGGACTTGCGATGCCTCATTACGCATTCATATTGCTGTTTAGCAACCAATACATTTAAAGGTCTTATCCCAATGTATTTTAATTGTTCTTCAGAGAGAAAAGCAGTAAGGCGAGCTAAAATTGATTCTTGTTGGCGAATTGTTGATTTTCTGTAGCATCTTGACATTGCGACATCATCCAGACAACTACTTTGGCCAAGGGGGCAAACACAATGTCAAACCTGACTTGTGGAGAAATGAAAAAAAAAAAAAAAAGAGCAGTGGTTGGATGGAGTTTGGCGGGTGGAAACATAGCAGGCATTCTGTTAAATGCACACAAAGTAAGTCCAGGTCAACGGGGCAGTGAGGCTGTGTCTCAGGTCAATAGGTTGTTGGAGACCTCGCTGGCCAGCCAGCAGATAAGGAAAGAGATGGGAGGAGAAATGGCATCAGAGTGCACACTGTAATAGCTGTCTGCTCTGGCCTGATGAGGTGGCGAGGGAATGGAGCCTGTGTCTGAATGTGTGTGTGTGTGTGTGTGTGTGTGTGTGTGTGTGTGTGTGCGCATGCCTGTTGACTGATGGGCCGGCAAGGGATAAGAAGGCAACGGAAGCAGGAGAGCGCTGAGCGTCCACTTTGCACATGTATCTGCATGGGCGTGCCGTGTAGTGCATGTGTGACTGGCAGGGTGCATATGTCTGATGAGGTGGCAGTGGTGAAAGGTGATAGGGCCGGGCTGTGTAAATGATGGTTGATGGGGTCTCTTGAAAGTCTATTTAGCCAGAGTAATGAAGTGCGCCTGCCAGGGGAAGAATATGAGAGACAGGCTCGCAGGCTCAGACAGGCTGCTTGGTCACCTCATTCAACCTTGGATGGAGAGAAGAAGAGAGGAGATGGACAAGATGAGTCAGTTGGAATGACCCTTACGCTCGTCGTCAACCACACAACCGAATCAGGTTAACTCCCTGATGCTGATGCACGCTTCATTTCTCAGCAGCACAACAACCCAATTAAAACCTTCTAAATTTACAGTATTTCACAGGTTAATTCTTGTTCGTTCAACCATATTCCATGATCTGTTCAGAATCTTTTATTAGCATATTATTATTATTTTGAAACACTGACTTTAATGCGTCTGCATCACTGTAAACCGTTAACGAGTCAACAGAAGGATCAAGGTTTTTATTCTGTATTACCCAATAACAAAAAAGAGAGTTAATGTCACACAGTAACACCAGAATAAGAAGAATGTGGAATAATCAGAAAGGATCATCATAAAAATAAAATATTTTTGTACTACAGTAAGAGTAAGATCATGAACTCTAAGTAGCATGTATCATAAAATGTTCGTTAAGCTATCAGCTATACAGTTACTGTGCATTGTCAGGGACTAACCATCCTTTATATTGGATTTTAGGCATTTCTCCAGAGCCTCCCTGCTGTCACTGCCACTTGAAGTGCTCGAGCCGAGCTATATATTTATCTTCTATCGTGGTAGCCTAAGTGAGGAACTGACATTTACTTTGGTCATTGTGATCTGATATTATTTGCCTGTTGATATTCTTTCTTCTTCTGTTGCCCAGACTAAGGACATCCCATAATCTGTGTCCTCAGCCCTGCTCCCTGCGCGCCCCAGCTCCACCATTCCACTGGCCAGATACATCCTTGCAGTCAACAAGTCTTGCCAGGCTGTTACTCCACCAAGTGTGAAGGGGGATAGTTGGCCAAGCAAAGCTGAGTGCTGGGCCTGCTGAACCATGGCGCCATGGCCACAGGTAAACAGTGGAGGACAGGAAAGCAAAAGCTCTGTGCACCACACTATGTCGAAGACTATCCACTTTGACTGACTTTCTAGCTTTGGGGGCCACGCTTGATGTGCTGGATGAAAAAGGAGCGTCCCCCTATTTCTGGAATCAAGTGATTCATGCCTTAATGTGGACAGCAACTGGCAACACAAGAGCGATATGAGAAAACGTACATGACAAGCTTATTGAATCACAAGTATGGTTTTAGTGACGATTGTTCGACAGATGAAGCTTTTCTCATCTGGTGACATGTTCATTGACTCACTTACTATAAATATACACCTGGTGAGAAAAAACGTTAAACTGTGACACCCTTAATTGCAGTAGGCGAGAAAAAAATCTGGAACTGTGTCTGGTACAGTTCCTGTTAGGTGACTTAACAACACAGAGGTAGTGAAACAACGATGCCTATTTCCCCCTTTAAGTCAGTCTTCTGACATTAGACACAAATCAATTTTTTTTTTTATAGAGTATCAATTTGAGGTAATGTGGACCGTTAGTGTGCAGCAATATTAACCTGTTAAATCTCATCAGGACTCGTTCTGTTTGCTCTTTATTTAAATGCTATTATTTCAGCTGCAACTAGAAAGAATATACATATTTATGCTGATGATACTGTTTTATTTTGCATTGCTTGAGCTGTGTAGTATTCATTTTCTATGTAGATAACAGTCAATTTATATCAACAAATGCCTCAGCTTTTGATCTGGATAGAAGTTATCCTTCAAAATATTGCACCAAAATCAAAGATTTGAATCAAGGGATCAGAGTTTTATGAAGGAATAAATACCCTTTTCCAGTGAACTGAAGAAAAACCTTGGTCGTGCTTTTTTTTTTTTTTAAGTGACTGTTGCATCTTATTTGAAGATCAAGGTGAAAGCTCCTTAAGTTTTTCTGATGCTGTCCGCCATTCTGTTCTCCGGTTCATTAACACTCATCATTACTTCCTGTACAAATAGTTAGATGTTATCAGTTGCATATTTACAAGCTCCCTTCATATTTCACTTCTTTTCACTTGAGTGATATTCAATTCTTTCTGCCGCCCACCTTCAGATACTCCAAAGATTTAAGTTTTAAAAGTAAGATTCTAGTTTCCCAATTTGTTTTGTTGTTGTTGTTTTTTACTGTTTATTACTGTATTTCTGAATTATATTTATACTTTTGTTTCAGTGAGTGCTATTTCTTCTTCCAACTCTTTTCAACTTTTTCATCATATTGTGTCTGCTGAATGAATGCATTGTGAAAGGTTTAGGTTATAATAAGAACATAATAACGATGTTTGCATCTTCCTAAAACCAAAACTCCAATTCCCGGCTGGCCAGGTGTGTGGATGTGACAGTATAAGCATTTGGATTTTTTTTCTCCCGTTCTGTTGTTTTCACAGGAGTGCTAAAATATTTCAGTCTAATTTACATGTACAAACCAATGTCACACCTGTTGGAGATACTTACCTCTATTATTGCAATCACTTTCACACTGCCTTCATATGTTGGAGCTCACAACAGCAAAAAACACTTGTGCTCGGTTGCTACATCATATGAACTACTTCTTTTCCAACAAAGTGACACATCCCAGCCTTTAGATTGTGTTTTTACTTGTTATCAGACAATTGGTCCTCTTAGTGTGGAACCCCCTTCCTTCACACTCCATCAGTCTGGCAAAGTGCTCTAACACAAATCGACAGAGCAGTTTGGCATTTTTTGTTTCCTGTTAAAGACAAAAGGTGATAATCTGTTGAAATATTATCAATACTTGCTGTTTGTACTAAAGCTAATAACAAAGTATCAACTGACTACTACAGGATAGTACTTTTATCAGGTAATTTCTACCGAGATGAAGAAATATTTTCATCCGAACGGGAGCAATTGAGTTCAACTCATCATAACTTTAGTACTTTTTCCCCTCAATACGACTTAGCAGAACTCTTGCCTGTATTTCTGATGTTGTTTTTGTAAACATTCGCAGGATTGCTTTAGAGTGGGATTTTAATCAGCACCCCAAAGGACATCTATTCCAGCAAGCAACCAGCAGATTAATCACATGCACCGGTCACATGTATTCCTGCTTGTAAAAGAAGGCTTAATATTGTCTCTCCTCAGACTGTGCACCAACCCGCCCCCATCTAGTGACCCAGGACTTTTGCACGGGTGGAACCAACTCCAATGCTCTTCATCGACTTCTTGTGTGTGTGAACTTGTGCCAAGCCATGTGAAGCTCACACTGCAGTGAAGGGGTGCGACGGGGATGCAGAGGAGATGGCGCCAGTGGTCGTTGTGGGAAACAGACAGAAGGCCAGAGTGACAGGCATCTGATTTATTTTTTCTTTTTATGGGGGGAGCGCTATTGAGGTCAGGTAATGAGGAAAGTAGAGCACAACCGTAGTGATTACTTCTTGAAAGTCTATAAGATTCTTCTGGGATAGCTTAATATCGCTTCATGAAAATTCATGCTCTGAAAACAGCAGTGAAAGCAGCAGAGGTGCTCTGTGAGTTTTTTAAGGAAGAAGCAAGTTCCTTCATGGGACAAATTGTTCAGCTGCTGAAGAGCCGCTTTGTGGTCTGTGGATGTTTCTATAGCAGGTTTTGCTGCCTGTTAACAAAGAAGCCACTTTTTTTCCACCTTATTTTTTATTCAAGGTAGCTCTATTGTTCAACTGTCGGTGAGGTTAAAGTGCCATTGGCCTGTTATTGTTCAGTTAGCTATTTTAGCCTGTATTGGAGGTTTTGCACTTGGATTTGGGGCATTTATTGGCCCGATTTAGACTTGTGCTATGACATACCTACATAATAATTCAAGCTGGGAGAATGACCTCATCCCAGGCCACCCTTTCATTTGATACTAGATTAGTTATTCATATTACAAAATACACATCATTCGATACCAACCAGCAAATATGAAACAAAAATGGGAGGCAAAATGTACCCTTCTATTTTTTTCATATCATTTAATAAAAGGTTAGGTGAAGGGCAGTAGTTTTCCAGTGTGCTCTTTCTTGCTCTATTAACAAGGGTAAACCAAAAGCTAAATGTTTTCCTGTTGCAAGTCCACTCATCTACTGTGGATAGTAATGAAGCAGCAATTGTCAAAGGCAAGATCAATGTAGATATGGCACTAGCAGCACTGCAGTGTGGATGGTGGCGGTTTAGTGCAGTAGCCATTATAAACACACAAGGTGATGCAAGGTGTCGATTTATTCATTACTAATATGTATTATCTCTGGTCATCTCTGGACGGTTTACAGCACAGGTCAGTACGGGACACTGGGAAATGTCCTGTGGCTCCCGATGGGCTACCACAGCTCCTCTGTGACTGCTCAGCTCCTGACCTCACATCATGCACCACCATAAGGTTCTGTGTTGTTTCTGCTGATGTCTGCTGACGTCTGATCAAGCATTGGATGCCTTGCCATCAAAATTGGTACAAACATCAATGTCTGCAAGATAAATGGTGATAGCATGTTAAACCCAGTACACCTGGGCACCTTAGCATCAATGTGATTTATTGTCCATGTGAGCATGTTACCACGATGAAGTTAGCATTTAGCTGGCACACCTCCACTACAGCCTCACAGAGCCCCACGACTGTGTACGACTGTGGGCTCTTAGTTATGTTTTCCGTACTCCTGATCACGTGACATCATCATGATCCATGATATTATTCCCCGGTGAGCGTGACAAAACACACGATAGAGAACTTCAATGACACTTTATTTATCACCACTTGACCTGTGACTCTGTGTGTGTGTGTGTGTGTGTGTGTGTGTGAGTGTGTGTGCACGTGCCGTTTTGCACCTCACCATGTATTGTGTGTTATGTTCATATTTATCTGAGTACACCTGTCTTGTATGATTGTAAAACCTTTGATATCTAGCTCAGTTGCGAAAGTCCCCCATCCTGTACATGAACACATATTCTGCTAGTAAAAATACACAATAGATAGGCCAAACAACTCAACTTGTGTCTTTGTTACACACAACAAGGCCTGGTGTCTGTAAACAGTGAAAAGTAACAATCAAATTAGAACATCAACTTAATTCATGGGTGGTGTGAGGGGGTTCGCTTTTTGGGCCACAACACTCCTCCATTTTGATTGATACAAGTCTTAATTTTGTAGCACTTTGTATTATTAGATTGAATGACAATATGAGGCGTGGAAACTAACCAATGGTTACACAGTTTTCAGAAAAAGTATATTGTATATATATTTATATATATATATATATATAGTTATATATATAGATTTATGTTCATTTATAAGCTTTTTAAAATAGCACAGTAAACACTTTGCACACATGATAAAAACCACTGAATGTGTCTGATTGTTTATGTATAGGCCAATGGCATCAAGGGAACCACATCCTGGTAAAGGCTCATTTCACTTTCTCTGCAGTCAGCTCAGGAAGGAACTTGAGAACTGTTAGTCACTAGTGTAGAAATGAGAACATTCATTTGTGATATTTTATTGATGAACCAAACATGAGGATTGTTTTTCCACTGCTTTCTTTTTTTCTTTTTTCTTTTTCTGAGCAGAGTGTGTTTGTTAAAATTGCCTTCCTGAAGTGGCTAAACTTGAAAGAGTACTGAACCTGGCTCCAGAACGCATGTTCCTGTCTGTAACTGTAAGTTGGAATATGTTAGAGTCTGCACACTTTAACCACACAGAAAGAACAACAGAAACAAAAAAGAGAAGTTATATAAAGACAGTCAAGTCAAAAAACCAGAGATACAGAATTTATAGTACTGCACATCTTCTCCGCTTGTCCTCTTTTCCTCCTTGTTTTCTGTCATTTCATACCTGTACAACACCTGCTTTTTAGGCTTCTGTGTAACCATCTTTCTCTCGCTCAGTTTCTTTCTTTCTGGCTGTCATTCTCCTTTCCTCCCCACAACAGTCTCTGTACAGTTGGCTTAGTGGTGACCATAGAAATAGCTAAAGGGTTCCGTGTGACGTTGGTTGTAGTTTGTACAGAAACATTTTTTTTTCTTCATGTAAACAGGCACACACAGATCTCTAGAGGCTAACTCCTCAGTCAAAAACAAAAACCAGACACCTCTGAGAGTTACTCAGGTCTCTCCTTGTCACGTCTCCTCCTTTTTCTGCTGATGATTTTATAATCTTCTTGTGTCAAGCGTTTCGGCCTCAGTCTCAGTCCTGCTGAGGGGAATAAGGCCTTGGATTGCTCCTCAGATATCTAGAGGTTTACAGCTACTCAGTATTTATTTCTTCTTTCCTCCCTCGGTGACCGTTGCCAAGGCTTTGTTACAGTTCGCCACCCGAGATAATGAAGTTTAACCAAGGTTGCTGTTGTCCAGGTTGCTGTTTGTTTTTAGTTTGATTTTGCTGCTATAGCATCAGTGTTGGTGGTCTGGTGCAAGAATTCACACTGTTTCCGACAGGTCCACGTGGAATGAGCTAGCAAATCCTTTTGCGGGCTGAAAAGACAGAGAAACACAGTCATTAAAACAAATGACACCCTTTCCCTTGAGACTTTTTAGTGTCACAGTGGGCTCAAAATACTATCTTTTGAAGGATACATGCCACAAAGGACTCTCTGTGAAGTTATTTATATACCCTACAAACTAGTCCACTTAGGATAATGCTAAAACTAATCTGGGAAATGGGTAAAAACATATCCATCAGTGAAGATAAATCATCAGAATTTGGTGGCTACATAATGCATGCATAGAAAATACACAGAACACTAATTGCTTCATTAATTATCTATAAATGGATCATTAAACATTTATAAACCCTTTATCAAGGCAACCCTTGTGATCAGAGAATTGCCGTAGCCAGTGGTTGCACACCGTGCTATTTTTAAAAGTAGAACATGATGCCTGTTAGTTAATAGACCCTCAGCCTTTGGGACTATCCTCTTATTTTTTACAGAGTGATGAACAACAAAACCTTTGCCGTGGCAGCGCGGGGTCAATTTATTTCAGCAGACTAAGAAAGAGAAAAAAAAAAAAGAGGAATCATAAATCAAAAAAAAAAAAGAAAAAGTGAAGTGATATCAAATAAAATTGTGAGTTTTGAACTGAATGAATGCAGAGTGCATTTATCCTACACCCTGCGAGGCAAACGAGATGAGCAGACGCACAGGCAGCTATATTTGGAGCAAAGCAGGCCCTAGCACCTAAAGGCTAAAGACCAATTATTTTCCACATAGACCTGAGGTGCAGGAAGAATATTGCTTGGCTGTGTTTGGTAAGTCACAAACAAGAAAACAAAACATATAAAAAGAAAATAGAACAAAAAAAATATATATATAACAACAAAAACGGCAGGTTTATGGTGCTCATCATTTACCTGGCAGACAGCCCCCAGGCAGCATGCAGTATCATGGAGGATGGTGGTTAACATGGTGGTGACTTGACTGGAAATGACTTCTCTACTGAATATGTGTATCAAATCCATTCTCTACTCTTAGCGCTAATAGAATATTCATGTAATGTGGGAGCCTGGAAAGCAATTGAAAGCGGCAAGAAGTGTCCTGCCATCCTTTTCAAAAGCGAATCCCATTCAGTTTCTTCAGAGACACAAGCTGGAAACTCTTTTTTCCCGCAACGTCTCGTGAATATGTTTCATTTACCAAATTAAGCACACTTTGTATTGTGATGGCTTTCCTCCTCTGACGCAATAATTTGTGCGCATGACTTTTCCAGCTGAGGAATCTTGACCTCATGGTTGACAGCCCACCTCACCCACGTTTCTTTATGTCAGGTATTGATCCAAAAGCTAGCGAGAATGGATACTCCAGACTTTTCCTTTTTAAAAAACT
This sequence comes from Echeneis naucrates, assembly GCF_900963305.1. Lineage (NCBI taxonomy): Eukaryota > Metazoa > Chordata > Actinopteri > Carangiformes > Echeneidae > Echeneis > Echeneis naucrates. The sequence continues at coordinate 7,652,400 of NC_042511.1, forward strand.
GGACTTCAGTGCATGTGAGATAGAAGAAGCGTGGGCTGTGTGTTTCACCCTTCCAACTATTCAGCAGGGAAGTCATCGTGCTCGAGCTCGGTGTTCAGAAAACGGAAAAGAAAGATGTCCTTCACATCTTCAGATGATGTAGCCTTTCTTTCCTCTCTATACGCTCAAATCCTGTTTTCAGTGCTTAATTACATGTGTTTGATGATGGTCGGCGATGGAGAAGTGAAATGTGACCTTTACTTTTATGAGCATCAGATAAAAAGGACTTTTGAGGGGTAAAATTTAGAGATAAGAAAAAAGAAAGAAAAATGGGCCACAGCAGTTTATCATGAGTCCAATTCAAATTGTGTTTATTTTAGAATAAATTACATGAGTACAGACAGGATTTGGAGTTAGGATGGGGTTAGATTGGAAATTTCAAAGGGGGTTTTGGAGATGGGGGATTAGAAATAATAGATTACATTTTACATTTGACAAAAGAAATTATATTTTACAAAAAAAAGAAACCAACAATGCAACAAAACATAAAGCCATAAAAAAACTCCTTAAAAATAGAAGAAATTTAAGTTGATAAACAACATAAAAAGTCCAGATCAGAATCAAGAGGCAGATTCGTTGTCCCCTCCTTTAGTATCTGTACTGGACCAGACCAAAGTCAAAGGGTCCCAGGGAACTTTCATACTGATACTCACAGAGAAAGGTGGGTTTGTACGGGAGGGTCCCCCTATCATAGTCTTTCCTCTCTAGCGTGCTGGAGCTGTACTGCTGCTGTTGCTGATGGAGTTGATGGTGAAGGCTGTGGTGTGACTGTGACCTTTGACCGTCCTTGCCAAAGGTGGAGAATGACCTATCGTTGGACGAGGTGGTGGACGAGGTCATGGTGAGCTGGTCGGAGAGGTTGACAGAGGAGGGTACCTCAGTGTCGGGCAGCGTGGCATCCATGCCGGGAACGTGAAGGTTGCTTCGGTAGTCTGGCCCCTGGCGCCCGTCAGATGGCACGAACGACGGCATCCAGCAGCGGTCAGAATGGCCCAGGGCTTTGCACTCCTCCGTGCAGTTGGAGAACAGGTCAGCACCTGCAGACGAGGTTCAGACAGAAGGATGGAAAGTGGAAGCAGAATAACGTAAGGAGAAATGGAAAGGTGGAGAAGCGCAGATGGAAGATTACACACACAGGGAGGATAAGTAAATGAAAAAAAAAAAGAAAAGAAGAGAGAAGAGAGGCAGCCCGGATATTTAGAGTGGAAATGCGAGATGGAGAGGAAGATGAAAGAAAGAGACCAGAAGAGAGAACACAAGTTAGCAATCATTTTCCAATGTCGCAAGCAAAAAAAGTGCAGCAAAAGCTATTCATCAAAGAGACAAGGCCAACATTGATGAAGCGTATTGTTTGTTTTCCTCCTCACCTCATTCATTCCAAATGAAATGTGCAATCAAAGTGATGTGGTGTTGCGAAAACATTTCACCCCCTCTCCACATCAACATCCTAAGACTCACAACTCATTCCCTCACACCAAGAGACAAAATGTGAATCCATATTCCATCATCTTAGCACACACACACACACACACAAAAAAATCGAAAATCAAAAATCAAATAAAACACCAATTATGTAAAGAAATTCCCACAAAACCCAACAAAAATTCACTGGCTGCGTAATCACACTAATGTCAATCATCTCTATACAAACCGACAAAGTGTGTAATTGAGACAGAGCAACTGCCAAACACAAAACATCAACATAAAAAAAGATTAAATTAACATCTGAAATAATATAATAGACTAACACAAACACACACACACTACGGGCATGAAAGAGGTACCAGTTATGTTAATTAAAGTCTCTTAGAGAGAATAGAGAAAGGGGAACGAAGGGGGGAAGAGAGTATGAGAGAGATTATAAAAGGCACGAGAAAGGAACAAGAGACATGAACAGAGTCATAATAATGAGAGCCTGGAGCCATCCTCAACTCATGTGCAGATTGGATTTGCAGCGTTCCTGTTTTTTTTTTTTCCAGCGGAGCAGGACAAAGTGGGAAAACGTCGGAATGGGGTGATCAAAGCGGGAAAATGTGCAGTTTAGGGTGAGATAAGGAAAGAGGCATCAGGAAAAGAGAAAACGACAGAGAGAGAGAGAAAAAACAAAGACAGCAGACGATCTATCATCGAATTTCCTAAAGGGGTGGGGGGTGGGGGTGCTCCAGATCAAAGGGTTGACTTACAAAAATCTATTCTACTGATCCATCTCACTGATAACGCCACTGTTCCTCTATGACTAAAAGCAGGTACACACACACATACAAAACAATGTAATGTAAGCACATACATATCAATAGATAAGCCACTACAGAAAGATAAGCCCGAGCAGAGAATTTATACACAGAGACAGAGGAATTATCTTCAAGGGGCTGGAACACTGTGTATCACTTTTAATAATCAGAGTAAATCAATGCAACCACAGCAATGAACTAACAACGGAACTTTATATTAGCCACCATATTATAGGATGGTAAAGGTCTGTGTTTGCTCTGCAGCAGCTTTGCTTTGACCTGCAGTCTAGAGAAAAGAAAAATACTTTTCTTTGCCTTCTCCTCATTCTCCCACCTGCATATTAAGACTAAATCTCCCAACATCAGCTGTCATGGATTATGGATTGTGTTTGCCCGCAGTGAAAGAAGCACCAGCAGGAAAATACAATGCTGCACACTGTCAAGGTTCTTTTTGTTTGTTCTGTCAGACTTAAAGCTCAGTGCATTTCAGACATGTCAATAAATATAGACCAGTCTCTAAAAGGAATGGCATTCTCATCTTAAATGGTTATGACAGCTAAGGAAGGGTGTAATTATGAAGTGTAATACACCCTAATTTTTTTAATCCATTTTTTTTTTCTTCATTTGTTTAATGTCCCAGGTTGATGTCTTAATGAATCTCCCTGAACATTGTCCCATTTACTGCCTGACCACCACCAGAGCAGGTGAGAGATGGCAGGAAAATGTTGATATGCTCACGAGAGTCGGCTCCAGTCATTACTGTGGCGCTCAAGAGCAATGAGATTACGGAACAGCAGCGAGTTGTGCACATTTCGCCTGGGGTTTTGCTTTTCAAGCTACACAAACACCTGCAGACACAATTGATGTCAGAAGAAGTCATTTCATCTCTTTCAGCATGTCCCTCTGATTTAAACACATATAATTAAATTTGTATTTTTAGATGCTGTTAATAGTAGAGTCAGAAACACATCAGGAAAACACAGAGCTCTGAAGATGTAAATGCAGCAATAGTTCTCACTTTATGAAGAGAATCAAGCTTGAATCAAAGGACATGAGTGCAATAGTAGACACATACTTTTTTATAACTAGAAGTGTGTAGAAGGAGCAAACCGACTATTTCTTGCAATATGAGTTTAACTAACTTTAAAAGTCATCCAGTGATGTGTAACTAAAGCATATCATTAACAGCAGTGCTGTCAACACGTTGCTTAAGTGCTGCTGTGGCTGATTTGTTGTGGATTTTTGTTGTTTTTTTGTTCCTTTGCATGTGTGTGTGTGTGTGTGTGTGTGCATTGTGTGGCTCTAATGGTGTTTAGGCCTGACAGGGAGCGAGACACACAACAAGAGTGTGCACTGACCGGAGAGGCCAGAGGAGCCACGACGCTCACAGACGAGGGGGGGGGCAAACAGACGGGGCAGTCGCAGATTTCACGGACAGTGAGACAGCAGGCAGGAGGAGCAACAAGACGACAGGAACCATAAGGACGAGGAGGGGAGACCTAGGCAATCACAGATGGAAGGAGCAATAGCCAGAAAAGACAGGGGGAGACCCGGGCCTCGCAGATGGACATTGGAAGAGGGGTTAGACAGAGGTGGGCTGAGAGGGGGATGGCTTAACGCTAAGCACCACAAAGGAAAGATCTATTAAAAAAGAGGCTTTAACCTATTTAAGTCCTTTTTGTGCAGCACTGTTTGTGACATCAATCCAGCCGTCCACTTTCGCCACCATCTTATCTGACTATTCACGGTCATGTGGGGTTGCAGAATTTGATAATGAATAAATGCAGACAGTGAAGAAATGTAGATGCAAAGTTATAGGTAAGGGTAAATTAAAACAGAGGATTAAAACAGAATATCCTTTTCCTGCAGGGAAAACAGGCCCTGAGAAAAAAACTGTATGTAAGGACGGGTAGATACTCGCCTCTGCATTTTACTGAGTGTTTTTGATCGACTCTGCAATTCTGGAATATGTCAGGTGTCAAATTTGGTCCGTTTACCTCTGTCTTCTATATCTGGTCCACAAAAATCAGCAGCGTTCAGTGTTTCTGCAGCCAAAGGCTTCGTTTGTTTTCATCACCACCTAACACCTAGTGTGGGTTGTGCGTCAGTAGCAGCTCTGTTCTCACTAACAGAGACTGTGATCGGGTGGCGAATGAAAACAAGAATCTCTTAAAATTTCTCGCTAACAGTGTGGGAAACTTACACTGGAAGGTCTGTGTGAATACGAGAACAGATTTTGAGCAGCATTTACTTGCGTTTACCCTCCGATTCACCCCTGCAGCTAATGTATATTAATGCTGCTTTCAAAGGCTGGGAGTATATAAATGGTACTATTTCTTTTAATTCCCACCTTGAAGTTAGCCTTTAGTCTTTTCACGGACTTTCTGCAAATGACTTTCCCTCTCGGACACATGAGGATGTTGACCTCAGGCCCTCTAATCATTTCTGTGCTGTTGTGCAGATGAAGGCGGTTGGCAGCCACGGTGCCTGGCGCTTCTAGAGGTGCAAACAAATGAGCCAAAGACAAGCACACGCACAAAAACCAAATGCACAATGCAGAATGCACACAAACGTGCATACAGATAAAGACAGAATGAATGTGGACGGATTAAAGGAAGGCTCACTTTGTTCCACATCTCTCATGTCTGAGTATATTATTAAGCAGGCAAAAGGGTGTATTTTACTGTGGAGATGATGTGTAAATATAGTCTGCAGCAGTCTCTGTTTACCGCACATCAGGCTCAGACAACTCATGACACTCACTTGCAAACTACTCGGTGATTTTGTTGCCTACTGGCTCACTTTTTAAAAAGCAGCTACATCGACACGTATGATCGCAAGCACACAAACACGCACAAACACACGCACACTTTTAAAAATACTCTCTTAATGTGGAGATATGTAAATTCACACAAGCAAACGGAGAGACGGGCCACGCGTACATGACACCCAGTGGCTGTTGATCCTCTCGAAGCACCTTTTCTTCCTCAGGCAGGAAGCAAAACAACAACCAGAACAGTGACTGGCAATGACAAGCCCTGCCAACAGCTCTGTCTCTCATCGTGACCTCATCAGGCAGGAAGAACACAAACACAGACACACACACACACACACGCATGCATGCTTGCATGTGCATGCACGCAGACGCATAATGCAAACACAATCTACTTGCTAATAAGCAATCAACATTTCTGTTCCTTTTTTTTTTTTTTTTTGTTTCATTACATCTCTGCGTGTTTCCGAAATCCCACGTTGGTGTGATTTGACTAATTGCACCGCCCGACATAGATCCAGCAAGTGGGAGCAGGGAAATGGAAGGAGAACAAATCCAGGGAAAACATAAGCCCCATGTTTGAATTTGCTTTGTGTGTGTCTGTATCTGCTGCACTCAGGTATGCACTCACTCCCTCCCTGCACTCATTCATCAGTCTGTGTCCCTCTTTCTGTCTCTATTAGTCCCTCTGTGTTGCTTTCCTTGTTGTTTCACTCACATTTAATCCTCTGTGCCCATTTCTTTCTCTGTCATTATCGTGCTCCCCCCCCCCAAAAAAAGAGAGAGCGAGACAGAGCAGAAATCCCTCCCCCAGGTAGACCGCGTCTTCTAGCCATACCTCTGTTTTTCATCTTGTCCTCCACTGTTGCACAGAGAATACAGACACAAAACGTCAATATTTGGACAGCAGCTCAGGACGGCTGGGGAGTAGCATAGCGTCCTCGTATGAGTTGGCCAGAGAGGCTGTGATGAGTAAACCACAGACCTCCCAGGGCCAAAACGCAGTAATATGGCTCCAACCATATCCAGTAATGACAGACAGAGAAATTGTTCTGAAGTCTCTGAGAGGCAGCTACCCTTTTCCACTTTTGTTGCAAGGCAACTGGGCTGGGAAGGAGAGCCAAGATGGCCGCCTGCCCTAAAGGTGTCCGTTTGATTAATACGGTCTTTTATATATTGTTAGAGCAGAGCCGCAGGATGACCTCTGGTTTGTATGCTTTTCATCACTTGGTCTTCTCTTTGAACACAGCCTGCTGTCGTATGCAGGCTTGATCAGACAATCCCTCAGACACTGAGCCCTTCTGACTGCACCGTTTAGGGGTAATTATGATTAGTGCAACTCTGGTGTTGCTCTCTCTCCACCCTGGCCATCACTTCTATGAGTTGACGCCATTGCACTCAAAAGTAAAATTCAACAGCTCAGGGAACAACTTTCAACTTTCAACCCCAAGAAAAGCTAAGCTATGCTAATTTTTGGATGTAAACTCTAAAGTGTTTTTTTTTTTTATTTTGTTTGGTGACAAGAATGCTGACTGAGGCGCTCAGTAGTGACTTTCTGAAAATAGATTCGGGAACATGTTAGCTGTATTACTTCATGGAGAAAAAGAGTGAAACAATTTCTCATTTCATGAAAAATCCTGCAACGATCTGCCATATTTTCTCTCCCTAATAGGTTTGAGGTTCGGGTGAGCTTACATCAAAACCTCTGCTTCTGAGCAGTTATCTTATGAACTTTTGTTAAATCGGCACAAAGTAGTGTCGCTATTTTTTCTAGATTTTATCAGAAAGCAGTATAAAAGAAAATACTTTAGTCACAGATCGCTTTGCCTATTAGCAACACTTAACCTGACGTCATATTTTGTGTGTTTTTTTGTTTGTTTGTTGTTTTTTTTGTTGTTGTTGTCTGATGTTAAATCTCTGGGTAGAACGAGTGTGTGTTACTCATGGCCAAAGTATCTTTAATTGTCCAGGGACTTTCCAGGGAGTTTCACTAGTCTTCCAGCCTTATGTTTCACCTCTGTGATAAATATCTGAGACAACTGTCTAATGCATTGAAGAGCCATCTCTTCACTTTTTAATCCGGCGTTTTCTTTGTGGAATCTCACATGTACCAGCACTGAATGAGATGGATGCTGGCGTCGCCTTTTTCAACCTTTTCACGGGCGGAAGAAAGACGTAATCTGCCATTCAGCTCATTCATGGAGTGCAGCCTATACATACCAAGAGCATATTCATCAAGACGAGATGGTGCAGTGCAGCGGTAACAATTACAACACGTTCTCACCGTGGCTTTGATTCATCTTCCGCATAGAGCCCGGTAAGTTGAAGTGGATAGACTCATCTACCTTAAACACCTTGTACCGAAGTCATTAGAAACTGAGTTTGCTTTCTTTTATTTTTTTCTCCCGAGTTTGAGATGAGAGAAAGAGGTGGCAGTCCGGTCAATTAGTTAATCAAAGTGATTGGTTGTTCCCTTTCTCTGTAATGACTATTATTGATATTCAACAAAATGCTCAGCTCAGATGAGGTGACATCTCCACTTGTTCCAGGAAAAATGCTAATTGATTTTTTATGAAAGAAATGTTTTTATCCTATTTGCTTGCAATAGATTTTTAGTGTTTCATGTCACATTGAGATATGCCGACACTCCTCTCCCAGTGGAGTTTGAAGACTTGAGTGTTTATATTTTATGCGCGTCTTAACATAGCACTTCCCCATTCAGTGTTCGTATTTGAGAGTTAACTGAACATCTTTGGCTCTTGGACTGTTGATGAAAAATAAATTGGCAATCTTAAGGTTCTTGGAAGCATTTGCTAACATATAAGAGACAACACAGCTAATTGAGTAAAAAATGAAACAAATTGTTGGTCTAGGGTTAGTCTTTAAACTGTAGAGCTGAAGGTTTTTCTGACTGAAAAGTTTTCCATTAAGCAACCCGTTTGGGTTTTTCTTTTGTTGTTGTTGCTGTGTGGGGTTTTTTTTTTTTTTTTTTTTTTTGTAATTTTATATAAGCAAAGGTATCGCATTTTAATTGTGTCTTGAGTGGGTGTTTTTTCTTCATGCTCAGCAAGGTCTGCTAAATGTTTTCATTATGCATGCTTCTGAGTTAAACCTGAGATGTTCTTTGTGGTCCCAGGATTCACTGACATAAATATATGTCACATTATTTTGACACAGATCAATACTTCTGCACCAATCGTTCATTCTACAGCCCCCGTTCTGTCAGCGTCCCTGCCCTGAGAAAAGGAGGGTGCATCAAAACCTTGTATGCTAAATTTCTCTGACAGCCCACTGACATGGGAAACGGCAACATGGTGCCCACCACTAATTCATAATCAGCCATCTAATACGCCATTGCCACAGTGATTTAATTGTCCCATTTGTCACGGCTGTTGTTCTCACCAAAACAAACGTCATGATAATGATCGTTTCCACTCTCCCACCCGTCACGCAGCCTCTCACAGCTGATCGAATGCTTCTGAGATGCCAAATTTTGTCACTGATGAATATTTTACATCATCTTATCTGTCACCTTTTTGGTTTTGCTTGCTCACTCTTTCCACTGACTCATATTAGGATGATGAGGAAAATAATGAGGAAAACAGCATCTAATATGAATCAAATGATCTAAAAAAAAAAAGTGAAGCTGTGAGGCGGTAAAAGGTGTAGCAGTCAATCAATAGTGCTTTGGCTCCTGACGCAGCGGTGCCTCACTCCAGACATGCTGCTATCAGAAAAGCCATTTGCCCACTGTTTAAAGGTATCCGGTGATATCCCTGGCTCACAGGCAGTGTCCCTTTGATTTAAAACCACGTCAGGAGACTTATTTTCTAAAGTGTCAGACAGGCGGCCGAGCGGGAAGCTACGGCAGGTGTAGTTGATGATATGCCAACTGGAAGTGGTTTCCTCTTGATTTGAAATATTCTGAGCTGCACCGAAAGGGAGACTGTGCCTCGCCGTCCCGTGAGGAAGCCTTGCCTCTAACCCTCCTTTGATAATTGCTATGCAAAGGTTCTGGAAATGAATTACTGATCACCCGAGTGTTGCGGAGAGCCAACGTGTGGGGGAGACAGAATGAAGGATGAAACCCTGCCACAAACCCTCAAAGAGAATGTGCGCGTGTCAGACAAGCGCACACAGTAACACATAGAAGGCAAGTCTATTTACATTCATGCTAAATGTAACTGTGTGTATACTTGTGCACACAAATGCTGCAGAAAGACATGAAAATACATGTGGTCTATACATAGTCCTTTCTTAGGCTCGTTTAGTTTGGCTCTGTCATAAGAACATTCACTTAGCAAAAAAACTCTTACAGACAACTGCTGACAATAACATACACACACATAGCATACAACCCCCAAGAGACAACCAGCCATGCTCTCATCCCGCCATATTGGCTAGGCCGTAAAAAATAAAAGTCACACATATACATACGGAGATAAATGAGCAGTAGCTGTGTATACGTAGAGGCAATATACACCTGGCAGAGTGCCAGGCAGCAGCTACCACTCTCTCCTCTTAAAATGAATCTCATTTAAGCTTCCCACAGCACTGTCTCAAAGGAAAACTCCTTTTCAATACAGACATCATCGCCAGGCCTTGTTTTCTCCTACACAGAGCACACACGCACACACAAGCTGATTACATACAGGTATCATGTATACCCCTACATATTAAATCAGACAATGGTATACCTTTACGCCCACACACAGGCAGGCGGGCGGGCACGGTGTCTGGTTTTGTTTACAGAAGTCTGTAGAGCTCAAGCGTTCCTCTTTCCAAAATACCAGTCGTGCGATATTACCTCCCATGGAGAGGTAAGCTGTTCCCTTCTAAAGCCAACATGAGGGACGAATGTGGCTTTCCTCGTATGAAATAGAGAGAACAGCAACGACAGGCCAGTGCCAAATGAACACGCTTGGAGCCAAGCCAGGCTGAGGAAATGTGATATTGGTTCATAGGTGCAATTTTGTAACTGTGTTGCAAGAGCGGCGGGGAAGAATCCAAGACAATATTACCGAAGATCAATTTTCAAATACGTTCATAGGCCTGTCTTTGAATATCATGTCACAGGTGATTTCCTATAAAAGCCTGGGAGTTACTTGCTGGCTGAACTCTACGAAATACACAGCGCTTATTCATAGCCACAGCACATGCTCTGTTATGTCCCATCCCCTTCAATGTCTGTGTGTGTGAGGTCTGTTGTGTGGAAATGCTGCCAAAAGTCTGCATGACTGTACTGTTCCACATATGCATAGATCACATTCTGATGTGAGATATCCAACTTGGAACATCCGTAGTAACATTTCCCTCACAAAACAATGTATTCTTGATGGAGCCTTTGGATTTCTTCCAATTCTGCATTTCAGTCTCGCACGGATTGACCTTCGCAGCCCGTTTCATCAGCGAAGGCAGGCAGTGACACTGCCACTGCTGCATATTGGCTCTCTATTTTGGCTTGGTTCATTAATAACATCAAAGACTGCGAGGCCTAATGAGGACCCTTCACTTGCCTGCAACACCTATGTAATCTACTCTATTTGTATTCTCAGCACTGATATGATATTTGGCAGGTTCTTGTCTAGGCAGGGGTCTTACACAGCCCACGTGGAACAATCCTTCAGAGGGAAAGGGCAATTCAATATGAAATGAGATTTTGTATGGCTTCGCTTTTTGTCTGACTCCACTTTGATCAATAAACAGGTACTAACCTAATAGAATTTTAGAGAGAACAAGCGGAGGCTTATGATAAGACCAAAAGCCCTTTCTAAAAAAAAAAAAATCTAAAATCTACAGCAATTTCCAATGTGGAAGAGAAATGGTAGTGTGAATGATGAACCTGAAGTGACAGTGACGAGGGGAAATGTCCTGCTAATTCCGGTATTGTACCTTCGCTTTAACTTACGCCAAGGCAATGAACAAATACCAAAATTCCAAAAGCAGCGAATGTTTGATCAGCTGACTCTATAACCAACAAAGCCAGTACAAGACACCAACTGCGTGGGGTGATTGAAATGCATCTCATTATATCACTTTAGCTTCCATGCCTTTTCCTTTCACTTGAGTGAACCTATTGATTTGTGCCACTAAAGCACTACAGGCCTCGGCTCTGCCTCGCTGTGAGCCCCTATCCTTCCAATACCACTCAGTGAATCGGCAACAGCGTTAGAAAGAGAGAAGAGACGTGGGGCGGGGGGGGACAAGAGGCAAAGAAAGAGAGAAAAGACAATTCAGAATTTTCCTCCCTTTCATCCGGGTGTGAAATACAATCAACACCTCTGGGGCTGTTCATGCCAGCCAGCCAGCCAGCCAGCAGCCCCGGAGCCCAGGACTTCGCACACTCTCAAATTAAGGAAATTAAAAGTCACCGGTCCGCACCAACAATTCAGCATTATCCCATTTACAATCACAAACACACACACAAGACTGAAACTAAAAATGTGAAAGGGGAGAACTGAAATGAATGTGTAATTATGCGATGAGGCTGGGGACTCACCGGCGGAATGACCCCGGTTGGTGGCATCGTGGTCACTGTCGCCCTGCTCACTGTCACCGTGACCACTGTCTTTGGAGCTGACGATGTCTGCTTCCTGGAATGCCGAACTGGAGGAGTTGGGGGGTGGGCAGCACGGATGGGGGGCGGGGGGGGTAGGTATGAGAGTAATGAAGAATCCAGGGAGACAGAGAGAGGTCAAAATGCAATATTAGGAAGGGGAAGATGAAGGGAGAAGAGGTGGAGGATTTAATGAGGGGGCAGAGAGACGGAGACCGAGAGGAAGAATGAGAAATCAACACCACCTTAATACAGTCACGGTGGCCATCAAGAGTCTAAATTGGATGTTACACATGGCATGTAATGAAATCCAGCATTAAGGCTTTAATAGGCGCTGCTCTGTCAGTTATAGGACTGATGCCAAATTGAAGATGAACGTTATGGATATACTGGGAACCATGTAGCCTCTCAAAGCCACAATTAACGATGCACAATGTTCAGATTCACACTGATGGGTGTAATATTCAATTTTACAGATATGTGAACAGGTTGTGGCTTCACGAGGCCTATTGGATGTTAGAGGTCCTCTGGTGATAGATGGTATGTGCCTCACTGGGTTTTGCACATTGGTAATAATAAGCTGTATGCATAAGAGAGATAGAGAGAGAGAAAGAGTGTGTGTGTGTGTGTGTGTGTGTGTGTGTGTGTGTGTGTGTGTGTGTGTGCACTGGACTACCTGTTGACACGTCTGGGTCTGTCCACCAGGTAGCTGAGTTCTGCTCGTTGGTGTTTTGTCTGCAAAAATCCACAGAATCACAGTTTGATCGCTTTTAATGGAGGACGGAAACGTGAACAGTCATCAGAGAAGGGATCTGCTGACTGAATGAAGGAAACGAGGCTGGGTGGATGTGCGCACACTGATGTTAGCGCGTGACTGCGTTACAGGAGTCTGCGGCAGCGCGGAGAGGCTGTGCGCGCATCCACTTGATGAGTGAGTTGGTGAGTGGGTGAGTTGGGAGGGAGGGGGGGGGGACTGAATGCGTAAATGATTGAGCTGCCCGATGCTAAGACTGAACAACCTTTGTTCGCGCTGCTGCCGTGCCGCGTCGTGCGCGGAATACTTAACGCACAGCGATGGCAACGCTGTGACTGGCTGTCCGGCTCCACAATAAATAAATAAATAAATAAACACAAACAACACGACAAACAACAAAAAGAAAAGCCTTGAGCACAAGACAGGACCGTAAATCACTCCTCTGATCAGACTTTCCAACCAAAATCCCCATCAACTAAACGCTCCGTGGCCGGGAAGGTGTGGATTACCAAACTATGAAATGCGCTCCTGGCGAGATTTTCACTCAAACTTTCTCATCAGGTTTTGGCGGATTTACATATTCTTCACACACACACACACCTCCCTTAAATATTATTATAGGATAAAAAAAAACTCTTGTGTCAGGGCAGCAGCCACGCCTTGCCAGGCTGGTAACAAATATTTTTGAATACAAAAAAAAAAAAACGCCGAGCCGTATTATTCTGGAGGTCAGAATAAAAATCATTAAAGTATTTTAAGAAATAAAGTCTCATCCAGCCTGGAGTTCTGCTTTGGATATGATTCTACACTACACTAGTCAAAGTCTCTGTCTCACTCTGCTGTGCTGCTCTGACAGCTTTTGTTCTATCTGAAAGGCCACATGACATCTCGCCATTGGCACGTGCAGTCTCTTTTACGCATGACAATAATTAAAGGTCACAGAGCGGAACAGCCAGGTCAAAGGCAGATACTGTTTTCGTGCTCTCTGAGACATTTGCCCCGCCTGACCTGCATGGATAACAAGCTCTGACATGAGGTGGACACAGTGAATGGGGTGAACTCTTAAAGCGGGGTGTGTGTGTGTGTGTGTGTGGGGGGGGGTTAGAGCCCCGGGCGGCAAAAGGCCGGTTCAGGCCTCTCTTACCTCGTTAGAGAGAATACTGCCGTTGGATATGATGTCCGGTTGTTGGTCACTGTAACCCGTGACTATGGCGCCGCAGGGGTTGGTGTGATCCGTGTCGGTGCTGCGGGAGGGGCTGCACGGTTTCAGGAACATCAGATCCGTTTTGGCGGACTCCGGTGTCAGACACACCTGGTAGCAGTAGGAGTTCTGGTTCTGGTGGTGGTGGGAGCCGAAGCCTCCGCCCACGCCGCCCACACCAGACTCTTCCACGGGCACCTGGCCCACGGGCCCGACCCCCGATGTCACATTGGTGCTCTGAACTAACATGATGTCGGATTTACTCAGCTTCTTCTGTTTCCGGCCTCGAGCCTGCCTGCTGCAGCACGAGCTGCAGCACAGGCAGCAGTCACCGGCCAGCAGGCACGTGTACAGGTTGAGCGTCTTGTCCTTTTGACAGCGCACGGCCAGAACGATCATGGCCAGAAGGAAGACGAAGGAGACGGAGCCCAGGGCGATGATGAGGATGAGGGTGAGGTCAAGGGAGGTCTCCTTCGTCTTGGAGGCCGAACCGCGATCCCCGCTGCGGCCTTCGACCGCGCTGTCCACTAATATCACGCTCACGCTGGCGGAGGAGGAGAGCGGGGGCTGCCCGTGGTCCCGCACTTCGATCAGCAGGTCGTAGTAGCCCTGCAGGTCACGCTTGGGAGAGAACCTGCGGGCTGTCCTCAGCTCTCCCGTCCTCCAGTCCATGCGGAACATCTCCAACTCGTTGCCCCGCAGGATGCTGTAGGACAGCCGTGCGTTCTCGCCATCGTCCGCATCCATGGCCACGATGCGCGTCACCAGGTAGCCTGGCTCCGCAGAGCGCGGCAAGTTCTCTTTGGCCGTGCCGTTTTTACCGATCGGGGCTATCACAGTAGGAGCGTTGTCGTTTTGGTCAACTATGATCACGTTTACGGTGGCGTTGGAGAAGAGCTCAGATGCGCCCGAGTCCTTGGCCTGGACCATGAAGTTAAACTCCTTCAGCTGCTCGTAATCAAAGGAGCGCAGCGCATAAAGGTAGCCGGTGTCCTGGTTTATGGACACATACGTGTCCACAGACATGCCCTGTATGTCACACTCCAATATGGAGTAGGTAATAAGAGCGTTTTGTCCTATATCGGGGTCCAAAGCGCTCACGGCGTGGATGAAAGCACCGGGCACATTGTTCTCAGTTACATACACATCATAGACGGCCTGCGTAAAACGGGGCGCGTTGTCGTTCTCGTCGGAGACGTGCACTTTGATGGACTTGCTGGTAGCCAGCGAGGGCTGACCCTTGTCTTTGGCCACCACGGTGATGGTGTAAGAGTCCGTGCTCTCTCTGTCCAGCGGCCCGTCGGTCACGATGGTGTAGTAGTTTTTAAAAGACGATTTCAGCTTGAAAGGGACTTCTCCGAGTATCTCGCAGCTGATCTGCCCGTTCTCGCCGGAGTCCCGGTCCGACACGCTGAAAAGTGCGATCACGGTTCCCGGAGCGTCCTCTTCGCTCACGGACTCTGTCACGGTGCTGAAACTGATCTCCGGCGTGTTGTCGTTCACGTCCACGAGTTGGACCAGCACTTTGCAGTGCGCAGGGACCGCATTGGCCCCCAGATCTTTCGCCTGGACGTAGATCTGGTGCGTGAAGCTCTGTTCGTAGTCCACCTCCCCGGCCACCTCTATCCTGCCTGTTCTGGCATCGATGTTGAACAAGTCCTTTATCCTCAGAGTGTTGTGGCTGCTGAAAGAATAAACTATTTCCCCGTTTTGTCCCTCGTCTACATCCGTGGCGTTGAGCTGAATGACCAAAGTGCCCACGGGGGAGTTTTCCTGCAGGTTGACAGTGTACACGGACTGGTCAAAGGTGGGCGCGTTATCGTTCGAGTCCAGAACTTTGACGACCAGCAGCGCAGTGCCGGTCCGCTGCGGGACGCCTCCGTCCACGGCCGTCAGCACGTAGCGGTGCACCGCCTGCTGCTCCCTGTCCAGCGGCTTCTCCAGAACCAGCTCCGCGAACTTGTTGCCGTCGCTCTGCGTCTGCACATCGAGGTAAAAATACTTATTATTCGTTATGGCATACGTGCTGAGCGCGTTTGTGCCCACGTCGGGATCGACGGCGTTCTCCACCGGGAAACGAGTCCCGGGGATTGCGCTCTCCGATATCTCCACGGAAATGTCTGTCTCCGGGAAGCTGGGCGGATTGTCGTTGATATCCATCACCTCGATCTCCACGCGAAAGAGCTCCAGCGGGTTCTCCAGAAACACCTCCAGGTGCAGGAGGCACGGGATGGTCTGCTCGCAGATTTCTTCCCGGTCGATTTTCTCCTTCACGACGAGCGCACCGTTTTCCAAGTTCACCTCCAGATAAGGTGTTCGTGAACTAGGCACCGTCTGAAAGCGGCGAGCGGAAAGTTTGGTGATGTCCAGCCCCAAATCCTCTGCGATATTCCCAACAACAGAGCCAGGCTCCTGCTCCTCTGGCACAGAGTAATGTAGCTGAGAGACAGCTCCATCCGGGATGGAGAGCAGGAATATTAACCAGATCATCTCCTCTCGCTCTCACAAAGTGCACTTCAAGACGACAAAAAAAAAGTGTTATTCCCTTTTCTCACAAGAAATGAGCATTTCCCATTTCCTCTGTCCGTAAAAAGACAGTGAAATAAAGAGCAACGAGGCTGCTCGGCTCTAAAATTCCTCTCCTCTGCCTCGGGTCAGTGGAACATCGTGTCGCTTCAGCTGTGAAAAGCACAGCCATTTGATCCGAGCTTCCCCGTTTTAATCAATTCTGCACCGGTCTGTGAGTTTTGGCGTCAGCGCAAACATTGCAGGCTGGAGCCAGGACGCGTAGCCAACACTCCCTGTGCACAGAACAGACTGCCCCTTCTTCACAGAAAGTCACAAAACAAAGCAGGAAATTCCACACAAGCAGAGAGAGAGAGAGAGAGAGAGAGAGAGGGAAAAAAGGAAGCTGGTGTTTTTTTTTAAGTCCTTTTTACGCAGCGCAGAAATCTATCACGAATGCAACTTCTGAATAAAGACCTGTGAAAAACAGGACTTTCTCTCTATCTTTCTGTGAGTATGTAATCACTGCGCCTAAGCGCTCAAAGCGGATGATGTTCTCAGTTCGGCATCTGAAAGGCGAGTGTGAGCAGCGGGGTTGGTTTTGCGCACAGCTCCTTTCCCCACCAGCCAATGGTATTCTCAAACACCGGGTGTAATGGCACCTGATTGGGGCTCCGCGACGCCAGCCAGCGCTCACATCGGGCCCTCACAACAAAACCAGTTAAGTGCCGCTGCGCTCCTCTCTTCTCTCCTCTCCCGTCCCTCCTCTAGGCCCGGCCCCGGCTGTAGCAGGGAAATTAAATGTTTTACACACTCAGTGAATTAAGAAAGTCGAATAATAGCTGGTGACATTTGGCATCGGCGGGGGCAGCGTTCAGGAGAGTGCTGCGGCTGCCGTGGGAATGCTGGAGTTTCTGAAATGTTATCACAGAAAAGAGTGCCGGGGTACATTATGGCCCTGGTTATTTGTTATGCAGCCATCCCACCCCTCACATGTGACAAATAGATGGCAGTCTGCTAAATAAAGCGCCGTGAGGTTCTCGAGGCTGCCCTTGACGCAATTATTTCAACAGTTTAGTATCAGAGCTCTGCTGTGCTACACATGAGTCAGTTTGGAGCGAGGATGCCCACAGCCAAAGACCACCGTGCAAAGAGCCTGCGCAAGTAAAGGCAGCCAGTGACGCAATATCATACAGTGAGATACCCCCCCCCCCCTTTCTCTTTCTCTGAGACGAACAGTCACAATAGACAGCAAAGAGAAACACGAGAAATAAAGTAGCTAATGTGTCCGGCGCATGTGTTGAGAGCATCAGTGTGATCCAAGGTTCCGTCAGAGTGGGGTCACACATGACTTCCTTTAATTCAGTGTAATGAAGCGCCATATTTTAGTTCCACCGTGTTGCTAATAGCCTGGAGCCTATTAGTTCCCCTATCTTCCCATACTTATCATTAACCCCCTCACATGCTGCCCGCAACTGGAATACAGTTGCGTCATGCGCTGATTTAATTCATAAAGCAGAAATTAAATATGCAAATGGAACAGTTGCGGGGGGAGTGGGGGCAAATAGTGGGGGTCTAACTGCTCGCACAGCACTTGGTGGATGATAAAAAAAAAAAAAAAACAGATGAAGAAGAGCGTAATTGAAGCTCATTAGAATAAGTCTCTCATTTTTACTGTAATAGACGCAGAGCAACACCACCGGCCGTAATGCAAAGCGACGCGCCCATTGTGCGCCGGATTAAACAGCGAGTGATACGCGATTCTGCATCTCGCCATGCAAGTCAGGAGAAACAAAGAGGAGACGTTAGATGAATTTCCACCCATGTCTGAGCCGGAGCTGTGTGACTGAATCGAGCTGACACCGGATCTCTGAGCAAGAGCTGAGCAGCCGGTAACTTGGCTTCTGCCTGCCCCCCTCTCTCTCTCTCTCTCTCTCTCTCTCCCTCCGTCAGGGTGTTACAGAGACCAACGTCGCCCCCTCGTGTCTGACCACCTTCTTGTTCAGGTTACTGGAGATGAGGAGGAACCTCCTGAACCTGGCTGACTCGGGTTTCCCACTCAAAGGTGGTGAGAGCTGATTTCTTGGACAGAAATAACTGGATCAGCACAGCCGGTTCAAACATTTACAATAACCCACCTCTGTCAGACAGGGGGAACTCTGAACTCTGAGCTGAAGTTTATGACCCTGGTCCTGGTTCTCGGTCACCTTTCACCTTCAGAGTCTATTTAATTTAACCATCTTATATTTTGACATAATAGCTTGTACAGTTTGTTAATACACTCTGTTTTTTATGTACAGTAAGTCCGCCGTGTAAATATTCTGCCCTCCCTTTTGTATTCGCTCTGTGTCTTTAAGTGATTACTTGCTGTTGTAAAACAAAAATTCCCAGATTTGGGATCAATTAAACCAACCAACCAACCAACCTATCTAACTATCTATCTATCTATCTATCTATCTATCTATCTGTCTATCTGTCTATCTATCTATCTATCTATCTATCTGTCTATCTGTCTATCTGTCTATCTGTCTATCTGTCTGTCTGTCTGTCTGTCTGTCTGTCTGTCTGTCTGTCTCTATTTAATTCATTCATATTCCTTTTGACCTATGATCCTGTATTCTTTATGGACAATATTGCTGGAGTGATCCTTTGATCCTTTGTTAAAAAGATCTGCAATATAAACACTCTGTTTGCCTCTAAGTGAAGGTCATGAATTCAAAGCTCTCCAAAGAAAAAGTACAAATGTATTAAAATAGAGATGTGGCCAGCTTAAAAGCGTGGAGAGTGAAGAAACTTGTGGACTTATATGTGGACAAGTGATGATTATCTGATTATTGTCATTGGTATTGTCATTACTGCTGACACTCACACATCCTGTGTGTGTCAGTATCAAAACACATGTTACAACCACATTTTGTTAAATTGCAGTTATGTGCAGAAATAGACAAGGAGGCAAGATTCTGAACTATTTGGCGTCAGATGACAAAAGACTGTTTGGTTTATTTCACTATTATTCATTCTCATGTTCTTTTTTTTTTTTTTACTATTATATCCTTAAATTGTTATTGCTCTGTTTGATGGTCTTAATCCTTCTCAGATAATTATCATATCCAGAATTACAAACTCTAAATCTCTTCATAGTCCTGCCCAGGATAGCTTTTATTTCTCTGGTTGCATCACCTGGGACTGCTTGTTTATGAGACAACGACTGCTGCAGCCTGCATACAGAGGACGGCATCATCCAGAAGTGTGCTTAATATTCTTAATGCATCAAAACTGACTGTATAGAACTTCAAAACTCTGCTTTGGCTTTAACATATGTGTGATTTTTAAAGCTCCACCCAAATCCAGGGTGGTGTTAGGTTTTGGCTGAGAAATGCTTGGAATAATGGGGCAACAACAAAATCCATGCAAACAGATACTTGCACTGCAGATGTCTTTACTTGTGATCCTGAGAAAAGCATAAAAGACTAACAAGTTTAATGACAACTGAATCCAAGTTATGAAAGTCAAAGGAGCAAGATTTTTACTATTGCCCCCTTTCCTGCTGTTACAACAAATCTTCTGTGGAAAAAAGGGCCATAAGAACAAATACAGGTGGGCTATGCTGCAGAAAGAAATAAGGACATGTCAACCAACAACAGTCTGTGGACAGTCCTGAGAGGAGCTGTATCAAGCAAAATATCTGAAAAAATCTAAGTATATCATAAACTTGTAGGGGTTTTCCAGTTGTTCTGAAAAGATATGCATAAATATATCTTCACTGAAACAGACATTAACATTCTCCAATGGAAGTACTATCACATTATTCATTTATGACTGAACAAAATAATCTGACATTTTTGGAAATACCTCTATTTGCTTACTTGCTGAGAGTTGGATAAGAAGAGCGATAGCACTCTCATGTTGTCCTCAATGTCTCCTGGCTGTACCTTCATATTTAACAGAGATGTGAGAGTGGCACCAACCTTATCGTTCAGCTCTTCCCAAGAAATAAAACAAGCATATTTCCCAAAATGTCAAACTGCTCTTGAAAGGGCCTTTATATTTGCTCAATTAGATACTACTACCCACAGCATATCTCCATGTAAATGGAAGAAAGGTATAGTCCACACATAAAAACTTTGTTGAAAAGCATTTGGTTCCACTTCATTCTCGATTGTTACCCATCACTAGGAATAACATTAGCGGCCATTTGTCTTTCATTCTTGGCACATTTATAATTTAGTGGCTCTGAAATGACAAATGGGACATAATTTTTGACAAATGATATCATAACTGGCCATGATGTGAGAGGCTAACAGACTAAAGCTGGTCTGTAGGTAAAAGTGCAGTAGGCCATTAAAATTTCATAATATGAACAAAAAGGCAATTAAGATATCATTAAGAGGGTTAGCACTCAAAGGATATACCTCAAGCCTATTACAGTGCCCTTTAACGGTCGTGTACCCAGCTGCTGCTCAAAAACTGCACTGCAGAGACTGCAACAAAACTGAATTTAGCACAAAGACAAATGGGAGTTTGGTATATGGGAGGTATAGACCCTCACAGTGTGTTAACAAGAATCTGCGTGGGTTTAGATTTAAGTACACAATCACTGTTCAGGAAAATGAGTGTGTTGCTGGTTTAAATGTATTCCAGGTGGAGTAGGCAAAGAACCTTGTTAATTTCTCTGATGTGGACTCATTGGCTCGCTGAGGCCCCCGAGGCTGTAAATGCTGTAAAAAGTATTAAAAAAAAGAAGAAGAAAAAAAAAAGAACAGAGCAGGTCAATAAACAAACAATGTAAATTAAAGTCAGTCTGTCTCATTGTGGCAATAATCAAGGTTGAGAAGAAAACCTATCGATTTGCAGCAAAAACAATTTACTCACAATAAATATTTACAATAAATGTCCCCCTTCTACTTGATGGATTCCATTCAGTTACTTCACTAGGTTGTAAAGACACAACATGCAAACAATGTTTTTAAAGTTGTGTAGTAAAAAGCAAAATATATGATCCCTTCAACCTCAAATGACTACGATCAGCCTCATTTGTGCCATGTGAGCTCCTGCAGTTGCATTAGTATAGAACGTACAGTGTGCCATGAGCTGGACGAGACCATGGACAAAACGGATGGCTGTGCCCTCAGCCCAAAGTGACTGTGTGTGTGATCAGTGTCTGTCCAACACAGCTGCAGGGTGACTCCCAGCCCTGATGGCCATTACTCAGTCTGATGGATGGAGGCATGCAGAGGGAGTGGTGGGGAGAAAAGGCAAGGGGTGATGGTAAAGAAGGAGGGAGCGATTGGGCTTAAAGGAAGGAGCAGACAGTATATTAGGGCAGGATGAGCAAGAGAGCATGAGGGAGCAGTAGCAGGATGAGTGGGGGAATAGGGGCCTCTGGAGGTTGAGGTGTAAAGATGAAATGAGAGGAGGTGAGGGGCAAAGTGGGGGGGTAAGAGAAATGCCAATCTGGGATCAGAGGATGACAGCAGTGGATGATGTTGATAAGAAGTGGAGGAGGAGCAAGTGTGAGAAGTGGAGAAGATGGAGCTGATGCTACTTTTTGTAATTGGTTTATTTTCTCAGAGAGAATCCATCAACATTTGTGCAAATAGATCAGTAACTGTCAACAGTATAATTTTCAACTCTCTGCATCTTGGCATGACTCTAAAAACACAAAATGAAACACAACAAAGAAACATGTAAATGATGGAGAACACAACTTGAACAGAGCAAGCAGATACTGATGATCTGGATGAGCATGGACATCAGGCCCTTAAATTCCCTCTCAAATAAAGTGAGTGTTTCAGGCTGATTACATCATTTGAAATACACAACAGCTCAAGAGAAGCCACTTAATATCTGCTGAAATACTGCGAATGCTTTTCATAAACGCAGACAGGTGCTGCAGGTTCAGGCTGGATTGTGCTTCTCTGGGATGCATGTGAGGGAATATTCTGTGAGTTTGTGCGTGCAGAGCCTCTGTAAAGTACACTTATCCGCAGCAACCTCTCTGCAGGTCCACAGAGACATTTGCAGGTACCGTCAGAGACGCATAATCCAGCGCCAACTTTTCATACACACTATCAGCTCACAATGGTGGATCACCTTTTTTGCAGCATCTCCAAGCAGCCAGTGATATTTGATAATTTTCATTAAAGCTCCCCTCAGTTGATGGCACTTGGGACTCCTAGCAATAGCTTGTCAAAAACAGGGTATCTGATATGATGCTTTCATGATGCTAACCATTTTGACATAACTGAAAGGAAGTTTTGCCTCGCTAAAAGGCTCAGCAGAAGACACCACTGACAATACACAACCGCCTGCAGCTGGGGTTGAATGTGTTAGCAAACACAAACATAAATGATCATCAATGCAGAATCATTATTCTCGTGTCTGTTGTTTCCACTTTCACTTGCTACATTTGACTGTCTGTGCTTTCTGCTGACCAGGAAGTGTACAGCCAGTTTTCGTTTTTGTTGAAAACCACTTCCCACTGGGGCTTGAAATGAGATCAGTGAGACTGAACCCAAAGTTGCATACCATGAAACCAAAACAATGGCCTGAGAGATGCTAATAATGCTCCCTGGGGCTGAGGGAACAGCAGAGCTGGGTGAAACTTCTTTATGGCTTCTTCACGACAAGCAACACATTTCAAATTATTATTATTCAATCAGATAAAAAAAATTTGATCATGCAACCTTAAGGTCATTTAAGACCACACTTTTAGATTACACCAAATGTTTGAATTTTGTGCATTTTTTTTTTTTTTGTGATATACTGTAGATATTGTAGTTGCTTTTTTGTGAATGAACAGGACAACTCATGTCAGTTACTTTACAATAGATCTATGTTGTAATGAAAATTAGAGGGAGGTGACATGTAAACTGATACCTTATGTATCACTTACATGACTTGAATTAATGTTGGTGGTGAAACAAAAGAGAAGGATAAGAAAAGAAAGATACATGCAATGATAAGATAATTGCCTTTATATAAATTCAGGCAAATGAGTATACAATCACCCTGTCTCTGTGGTATGTTGTAAAAACCATGGGGCATGAGCTATTCTGAGAAAAGCACTTCTTCTCAAACATATGCTGTTAATACCGTCATTCTAAAAACAGCTCAATAAGCAATCTGTATCAGTCTCAGCTTGGCCCTTGGC
This sequence comes from Echeneis naucrates, assembly GCF_900963305.1. Classification (NCBI taxonomy): domain Eukaryota; kingdom Metazoa; phylum Chordata; class Actinopteri; order Carangiformes; family Echeneidae; genus Echeneis; species Echeneis naucrates. The sequence continues at coordinate 7,675,612 of NC_042511.1, forward strand.
TCTGATGCGCTCTGCTCAGGGCCTGTTTGGTTATGCAGTGATTGCCTCCTTCCCTGCCCTCCTCACTCACTGCCTCCAAGCCTCGCAGCTTCGGCATACACAAAACTGCATTTCTGAGGCTCCCCAGACAGTAGACCAATCTATGTGCTCATATTCATCTTAGCTGGAACTGATCTGTTCTCTGTCTAATGCACTGGCCTTTCCCCAGAGGTTAGGCGAGGCCCCCATCATATTCCTCCCACTCTCTCCTTCTGTCCATCTCTCTCTCCTTCCCGCTCTCTGAGAAAATGAAAGATGTAATCCGGCATGGACACTGAAACAAATACAATGCTCAGTATTTGTGCAGGTATACTGTACACCTGCAGCCTCAAAGCGACTCACCTGTGCTGCTTGGGATTGATTGACAGTGAGACAGGGAGGTCCCCTGTCAGAGCCAGAGCTAGACGAAAATGCCTGAAAGATTCAGAGAGGGGGATTGGTTTCAATCAAGCCCCTTTTAAAAATGGATGAATTGTCTAAATGACTCAAGAGGCTGTCCCTCCCCAAACACGAACCATCGCCCTCACCCCCATTAGAAAAATAGATGTTTATGTTCAATATCCCTGCTTTTTTTCCACCCACTCCGACTCTACTCATCCCCTCCCCGGCCTCATTCAATTCTGAAATTGTTTTGTTATGTGGTTGGTATAATAAGTTATGATCGATCTCTAGTGTGTGTGTGTGCGTGCATGTGTGGATATGGGGCCTATGTCTCGAGGCTGTCCATATAATATCTGATAAGCACTCCATCTTAGCTGGAAGACAAGGAGATTGAACAATAAATATAACCTGATACTCTTGCCGCTGTGATAATTGAAGGATTCGTGGTCTAATGGATGTGCAAACTACAGCTGTGATGGAGCATTTAAGTCAGCAGAAGGCTTTTTTTGTGCGTGTGTGCTTGTATTCACAGCATCAGCCAAAATACAAATGCCTTTAGCTTCAAACTTCAATGCTGAATGTTTTCACCTCCCTTCAGGCTTTTTTGAAATGTATGAGCATATCTTTATTTATTCAAGCAATGTTGCATTCCAAGTTCGTGACATTGGATTGGTTCGGCAAAAATGTGCTGTATGTAATGCAATGTATCCTTAAACTTAATAAATGCAAAAGTACGGTTTGCTTCTTTGCTATATTATAGCCTCAAAACTCCTGGCAGTCAATTAGTGGCCGTTGTGTGTGTCAACGAAGCGAAGAGAGTTTGCCTGCTGATATTATGGCTAATTAGCTCAGCTCAGCTCCCCCAAGATGGAGAGCGAGATGCCGAGGTATTGTTGTGATTTTACTGACGTTCCAGGTGGAATCTCTTAAGTCTTCGCTGCATAATCCTCTCCTCAATGTTGGTTCCACTGAAAAAGTGGAGTTTGTTAATACAGTTGAGACTTGGAACTCTTTTGGAGACAGAAGAAAGGTTAAATGATTGGAATTCAAATAGTTTCTCTGTTATCTTTTCCAGGATTTGTGTGAACCAGGAAATACAGAAGACCAGAGTTTCCTGTTTCCTGGAGCCGCCTTTGTCTTACTGAAAGGTCTGTCAGCTCCTCAGTTAACGTCATAAAGGTTTTTCTGTATCATTCAATTTTCGCATGAAACTGATGTTTTAGACTCAATGTCAGTGGTATCAGTGGTTTCCCGAAAAGAAACCTTTCAAGGAAACCACACTGTTTAGTCATGTATACATATTGGAAAGTTTACTGGGTGATTTTAAACATTTCTATGTGCAGCTGTGACAGGGATGCTGCAGCACATCAGGGGGATGAAAGTGAAGAGTTTTGGTTGTAGCAGTGAGTGCTCTTTGCCTGCAAAAATAAATCTATCTTGTGTCAGCTGAACCTAAAATAAATATATCAAAGTATGTTGATATGTTCCCCAGCTGAGCAGTTGGTTATCTGTAAAACAGATACATCCTCATAGTGAGGAGAAACTGAGGTCTCTAATGACTAAAACTGTCATCTCTGCACCGTCAGCCCAAATGTTCCCACTAGTACAAATCTCTCCAAGCTGTTGTGTCATATATCACTAAATGCTCAACTTGTTTTACATCACCATGCATTGTATCTTACATATGTCAAAATGTATGCAAATTAATAAACTTGGAAAATCCATTTTACAGTAATCAGGTCATTTATGATGATTTCAAACGCATGAACAGAAACTGACAACATTCATTTGCACTGCAGGTGGGAGTGTGATGTTCTAATTGCACAGCGACAAGAACGAGGGGGGAAGCTGAGGTTGTGGATGGGTGTGAAGCACATGTTCCTCCTTGGTGCCAGAGGCTGAAAGGCAGGTCTTGTTTCAATGTGGTTATCATTGACTGAATGTATTTGTTTATGCAATCTTTCCATAATTCTTCACTTTGCTGCAAAAGTCCCTTTATCGTGGCTATGCTGGTGTGCTTTGGGCTAAATGGCAAAAGGCATGTGAGGACAAAGCAAACATGCTGATAACACATCTCTTTTGGTTAATATATTCTTCTTTGTCATATATTTCTTCTACCAGCTGCTTCAATAAGAAGATTTTTTCTGTATCAAAGTTTTGCATGTACAAGGTCCTACAATGCATTGCAAGATGTTAACAATTGTTCTAACAATTGTGGCCATGAATGAGTTTATCGAAGTTAGTTGAGGAGGCACTCCCTCAGAACGGAAGTTGTGGACCTTGTGGTGACAATATAGGAAAAATCAAGTGTTAGAAGGATTCCTTTTCTCGGGATCATAATTAGTACAAAATGACTTTCAGTGGTGGTTAAGATATTTCAGCCTGGTGGAAGTGTTTGTTCCCAGTTTCCCAGTGCAAACTCCCAGTTTGTGTAAAACTGGGAAACTGGGAAACACGGTTAAATCCAAATGAACAGTTTTTGTTTTGTTTAGTTTTTTACTTTGGTTGCAGGCCGGAATATAAAGCAGTTACTATTACTGCCTCAATAACCCAGGAGATAGTCAGTTTGGTCCACGATATATGTTCTCGATTAATAGATTTTTTGTGTCAGACAATAATATAGAGCTCACTTCAATAGTCTCCCTCAAAGTCTACCACCTCATGCCTATAATAGAGTCAGTGCCTTTGTAAAGGCCAGCAACACTCTTCCGCATAATCTCTCCCTTCATGTCTATATGAAAGACGGTCAATTAGTATAGATTGGCAGCAGTGAATAAAGCTTGATTAAGAATGAAACTAAGAGACAGCTGTTGGCTCACAAGTCTGTGTGTTTACTGCCAGTCGCTTTTTCTCTGGTTGTTGATATCCACTCTTTCTCTCTCCTTATCAAAACAAGACTGCAAGAAAAAGTGTGATTGAATGAAACTCTGGTTGTGTTTCTTGGTACACCAGATAAAGACAGCAGGAGAAAAAACAAAACAAAGCACCCCCACCCACCAAAAAACAAAACAAAACAAAACAGAGGGGCTCACAAATTAATAACCAATCATTATTTTCACACAATTAGCTGCTGTTAAATGCGTCATACGAAACCTTAGTCCACAGGCTCAAATTGACTCTCAGCTGATATCAGATCAGCGGTAGTGCAAATGGCCTCAGTGTTGCTCAGACAGAAGAGTGAAAGTGAATAGAAAAAAAGAAAAGAGGATTTTACTTTGAAAGGGTGAACTGAAAATGATGAAATGGGCCTGACACACTGTAGTTTTGGTTGGCTGAGTGGGATGAAGGGAGGATGAGGGATAGAGTACAAAGACACAGGTAGACAGGGCTGTTACATGTGAGAAGGACAAGGGAGTGAACAGAAACAAACACACACACATAGGCATCACAGACATCACTGACAATGTGTGATTCCTGAGCACTTTACCCAAAACCCAACTACAACAACTTCCTCTAACACGAGCAGGAACCCTGACACTAAACCTAAGTCCCTTATAACCCAAAAAATAAAAACTCTTAATCTCTGAAGTGAGATTAAGAGATTCTCAATCAGCCATTTTCAGACCCCACCACTGCAGTGGTCCCCACATATTCAGTAAAACAAGCATAAACACACGCACACGCACATGCACGCACACACATACACACACACACTTGGGTGACGATGGTTAACGATACCTAAGTGATGGCATTAAGGCTGAAAGTGGGTATCTTTTTTAATTAAACACACACATACACATACACACACACACACACACACGCTGCACATCATTTTGCACTGCTTGCAATACCATTAACAAACCACAGCAATCACTTTTCCCCCCTGAGTTCTCCCTCTCAACACGGTGCGTATGGACACATCTCAGCGTGCCTGTGTGTGTCTGTGTGAGTTTGTGTATGTGTACGATTGCAACAACAGTAATAATCAACAAGAGGGCGATCTATCAGCTGTCAGTCCCACTGTGAAGTTTTAATTAATTACAAAGAGTGAAACAAGGTCAAAGCTGCACACCACCGGTGGAATGGTAGCCTTGCCTCTCAACAGGGGATCAATAGGCCTTTACACGCGCCTGTACACTTCTATACAGGGAGTTATTAAGGAAACGGGACCGGCCCTATTGTGTCTCCAGCAGCCTTGTCAGAGCGAGCCGACGTGAAGGATGTCCGTTTGGTTTAAGTTCACAGTCGGGGAGATAGTGAATGGGACTTAATGCAGCTAATGGATCTGGGAAAGTGGGAGTGTTGCAGAGGAGGCGGACAAGAGATGGAAAGGTACAAGAGCCGGGCTAATGTAGCGTGGCACACTGTTTGGAGGGTAGTTCCCTGGGATAGCACTTCGGCACCAGTCTACAGTATGAGAATTCGCAGAGTCACACACACACACACACACAAACACAATCTATTTTTATTTCCTACAATATCCAAGAGACATTTTAGAGCGTGCAAAAATAAATAATTGTTTAGCATTTGTTCCCAGGCTGTGGATCATTTCAAAGGGCAAATCATTGCGTAACAAAAGCTCTGGTTGACATCTGTGGAGCCCCATGCCGCCCTTGTCAGTCAACCTGGGAGGATTGTTAAGAGAAAATGAAATAGCACTGGTGGAGAGGGATCAAGACCCACACTTTATTACGAAGTGTGAAGGTATGAAAACACTCGAGACACTGTACGGCGGCGAGTATCACAAACACTGAGCAAGAGGGGAGAGTGAGAAAGGATGGGAATGAAGGAAGCAGGTTTGAAGAGGCAATGCATTATTCATTGCAGTAAAGCACACAGCTCATTGATTTAATGGAAATACGATTCTTATCTTTAGATCTCACAAGACAAAGGCCTTATTTCTCACCATATGTCACTGTCTGATTGGATAATGCTCTGACCGACAGGCAGAGACAGTAAATGTCATCCCAGTCTATACAGTCCTGGCTTGTAATGCGATATCTACCTTTTTCTTATGAAGTCTTATTTCATGAGTACTTACTCCAGAGTGTACACACATATTATTATCCCTTTTTATACAAAGAATTGCAGTTATAAATTATTAAATTATACACACGGCACACTGATATTGGTCATTGGTATAATGTGCACCATTTGTCTTGGTTCTTTTTTTCATTAAGTGCTATATCAGCTTCTTGGATAAAAAGCTAAATTTCACATTGCATAGTATTTCCTTTCTAAAGGACAGTCACTTAAAATGCAGGTGTTATAAAATCACACAAAATGCGTTGATGGCTTATATATCTTATTTAAACTAGTATCAAAGCTGTTTTGTGTGAAAGTAGAACCTAGACTGTCTTGAATTGTTTTCAACCTGAAAATTCATCCTGATGCAATTCTAGTACTGCATTTATTTGAAAACATGACAAGTTTTTGAGCTACACAAGATGTCCATTACTTCCAAGAAGAGTTATAGTTGTTAATTTACATTTGACAATAGGAAGAATAATATGCTTGGAAGGTGCAAACTACAATGAATAATGTTTGTGTGTTTGGGGGAAAAAGTACCTTTCTTCCCACAATGACCCAGTCAAATGAACAGTGAAACTAATATTAGTACCATCCTGTGTATGTCGATGACTCATATCTCCCTCTCACTTGTTAGAACATCTCTCCTCACGCTTTGAAAAGCTCTGTTGTTGATTGAAAGAAGGCCTTCGTGTCACAGTGTTGCAGCTGCACTGAGCACTGCACTTGTGGTAACGCCTTGGACAGGTTTGGCCAGGCTAAGGTTTTGTGTGTTTTGGGAAATGAAGAATGCATGTCGATTTAAGCGGTTTATTCCAACATGAAGTTTTCGAACATGAAGGCTTATATTCTGTTACAGCGGGTGTGGAGAAAGTGTGTTTCGTCTGCGTCAATATTGACAGATCCAGTTAGATGTTTGGCTCTGGGGGGCTTAGCTAGTCTGAGGTGCACTAAAGCGAGAAGAGCCAGGGGGTGATGTTCAAGTGTCTGTCTATTTATTGCAGACAGAAACACACACACAAACACACTTCATCTCCTTTCAACAGAAACATACACATGAAGTGTGAACATACACTCATCACCAGTCATACACTCACACCAACTCACTGAGGCGAATCAAACACACAGCTCAACCTCAGTGAAGTGATTTTTTTTAACCCATTAACGCCTGCAGTGAAAAATCCTCAACCTCAATCCTTCTCCTTTTCTCCCCTACATAGCCCGCAGGCTTTCATGAAGCGAGGCCTAACCCTTCCACAACGAAAAACACACTCCACTCTGATTCCGATATCACTGTTTTTCCTGTGGTTACCCAATGTTCCCTGAGGCGCTTGATGCAAAAGTGGTCAGCTCCCTTTGAGTCCTCTGTGGGTTCATCCATCCTCAGATGGGTGCAATTCTCTGGGTGGCAATGACTTCTGAAAGTGGTGCAAAAGGTGAAGTTGTAGGTGGAGAATAAATGACACTGGGAGAATGAACAATGACCTCAGGATGAGTTTGGGAGGTCTGATCCAGAGGCAAAGGACTTGTGATTTGTGCTCTGAATAGATGGAGCTGAAAATCAAAAGATTTGAGTGAAGCTGGATGGAAAAGATGGAGGTTTCAGATTAGGTGGGTGCCAAGCCCCAGTGCAGTTCAAACACAGCTTGAATTACAGGTAGGGACTTTGAAACCTTAAAACAAGCTGCTCACTATAACACATTTAGAGAGACTACATCCGATAACCAACTGAATGTCAAGATCACCATGTCTCCACTGCTGAAAATTGAACCAGTCTCAACAGACAGTAACACTTGCCCACAATCTCAGTGAAAAGACTGAAATGAGGTCTGTTATAGTGTGGTGCTATCATCTGCTGCCCCAAAAGGTTAGCTGAGTATGTACGCAGTCCTCGGTACATGAAAGAACCTGGAGTTATCAGGTATTCTACAAAGGTAATTTCAGCCTAATTTCAGCCTCTCACCGGTTAAAGACACAGTTCAATGGTTTGGATAACTCCTGATCTTATTTTTTTTCCCCCACACACACTCTGCCAACTGTGAGATTGTTAACAGGCTTGTTCACTTTCTCCTCCCCTCAGAAGTATAGAAGACAATCTGGCGGCGCTTTAGACGAAATGTCAGTTCAAACTGCACGATAGACAGCTTGAAAAAGAGCAGCACAAGAATGGAGACTGTTTTCAACAACAAAAAAAAAAAATAAAATCTAATTTTAAATACGGGTAGCACGGTGGCATAGAGGTTAGCACTGTTGCCCCACAACAAGAAGGTTGTGAGTTCAGTTTCCAGCCTGGGGCCTTTCTGTGCGGAGTTTGCATGTTCTCCCTGTGCCTGCGTGGGTTTCCTCCGGGTACTCCGGTTTCCTCCCACCATCCAAAGACATCAAGTTTGGGTTAACTGGTGACTCTAAATTGTCTGCAGGTCTGAGTGTGAGTGTGAGTGGTTGTTGGTCTGAGTGTGTTGGACTGGCGACCTGTCCAGGGTAATAATAAATAATAATAATGGATTTTATTTAGAATGTGCTTTACATCAAATGGATGATCTCCCCCTCACCCAGTGTGAGCTGGGATTGGCTGCACCACCCCATGCAACCCGGAAATGGATAAGCGGTAGAAGATGGATGAATGAATGAATGAATTCTGACCTTTGTTTGTTAGGAAGGAAGGAACATCCAGCAACTGTGTTAAAAATGACTCTTTCCAAAATTTATTCATAACCTCTAGAAAGACATAGAGAAGTAGATTCTTATCTGACACTCCTATGAGCAGGACAGCATCATTTGTCTGAGACCTTCAAAACCATTCAGTCACTGTGCACACCTTCTGTTAAAAACAAAGAAAAGAGGGAAAAGAGGTTGAAAGTAAGCAGAGTTCAAGGTGAGCACCCAGGTGTTGTAATACTCAAACAACTCTCTGTCTTAAAAACATTGGCAGCATGTCACCATTTGTGTTGAAGTAGACGAAGAAAAAAAAAAAAAGGAAAGAGTTTGGAGACGTCAGCTGGGTGTGGTGTTGAGATGAGCTCAACGTGGTGAACAGATGCTGCCATTTGATGTTTCCAATTAATATGATAAGTGACTTTTTTGCCTTTATTATATTGAGACTGAGAGGGACAGCTAATTTGAGAGAGAAGTGATGAGATGTAGCAAAGGGGGCCGGACTTCAGCCCAGATCACTGCAGGAAGGAAAAACCAAAATGGTATGCGCCCCCCCCAGTCATGCAATCATTTTCATCTGCACTCTTTCACTCTATTTCTCTCTCTCTCCTCAAAGTCTGAGTGAAAACACTGTGGTAATAATAATGCCCACCTGGCAATGATCGTGGCCACGAGGCAACAATGATTGTTGGGTGAAAATGAACAGCAGCCCCCATTGTTAAAATTCAATCTTTTGTTGACCCATCCATCCACGCTGACATCCCTTTGGCTGACTTTGTTGTCGCATTACTTCTGACTTAGTTCCCAACATTTGAGAGCCATAAATCATTTTCATTCATCTTTTTGTTTTTTTTTTTTTTGAAGAAGAACATCTGACTTCATGTCACCGATTTTATCATTTGTAGGTTAAATAAAACTTGGCTCTCAGATTAATGTACTCCCTGCAAGCTGTTGTCTGCTCTCTGTCAAAGATGATTATTTAGGCTATTGAAAGAAAAATCACTTTCCAACAGCCCTTTAAGATCACAATTGTTTATATTTGTGGCTCAAACACATGAGCAGAGTGAGGTGTCTTTTCAGTCACATATGCTCATCTAGTTGCAAGGGACCAGCTCACAACAATGAACTGAGAAATTATGCAGTGTTCAAATTCTTCCCTTTCCATTGTTGTAATAGATAATCTTAGTGGTATTTATTGTGCTTATAAGAAATTCAATACAACGAATTCCACATTAAATCTTGCCTTAGAGAAGTAATTTGTAAGTGTTGATATTGCCACATCATCTGCTGTCATTCCTTTAATCAATTGTTTCTGGAGGTGGAAAGCATCACTGCTATCACATCTTTTCCTCTTCTGAAGTTAGCTGGGCAGTTTGCAGAAATGTGCAGAAATCAGGTTAGGTACAGTCACCTGTGCCTAATGAATTAATAACTGAGTATGAGGTGAATATTATAAAGGTAGTCTATAGTTATATGTTTTGTCCACAAAAGCCTGTTTTACATTTACATTTTTTTAACAGTAAGTTTATTTAAATCTATTTAACTTTGCTGATGCATTGTGGTGGTAAGAGTGTGACAATGAATTTGTAAATTTCATACACATTACTCCTCCTTTTTACACTATTATTTGTTATTATCCTCAGATGCAGATGTTGTGCACTGTTGTGTACCTGACACTTGTAGATTCTTTAGCTACTTTCTAGCAAGAGCCAACCAAGGCTGGCGTCTTTATTAAGGCTCTCTTGTAAAGCCAACTGCTTTCTGCTCATGACAGTTGGGAGAAAGCATGGTAAAGCACATCGAAAGTGACAGTGAAGAGGCTGATTTAGACTCTTCACAGCCTTGATGAGAGATGCTGTTTATCTGTCAAGTGGACCTCAACATCTGCTCCTAATGAAAGGAGAGATGAGATAAAATGGGAGGGAAAGGAAAAAGGAGTACAAAGTGGCAACAACACTAATTCATCTTGATGTGCCAGTTAATTCAATAGACCAACATGGCACAGATTCTGTTTGTGAAGTTTTTAGATAAACTGAGTCAAAGGAAGTGATTAATTTTACACAAATCATTCCAAAGAATTGTTTGAGCATGTTTCTGATTAATGTGTCTGTGTAGCACTGAAGTAAATTAAATGCATATCACATGGAGGCAATTTCTGGATAGGAAAGCCAGACAACCGGATATATTACATTAAAACCTTCACTTGACGGGTCTGTTTTGAATCTCGGAGTGAGTTTTCCCCTCTCCATTTGTATAGTCTATGTTCAGTTTGGTTTATTATATTATCCTGGTCCTCTGGGCTTTAGTGCTGCCTTTCAGCCAGTGTCTCAAGCTATGCTGATTTACAGCAGCAGTATTGTCAACATTGTCTTGGACTGATATGCCTCAGCAAGAGACTCAGCTCAGGCAACCAATTAAATGCAATCAGTCAGAGTGGTCTGATTCAGCGTGTCAAAAGAGAAAAAGGAGTCTTTTTTCACCTCATCATGGCCCTAACACGATGTATTCTATCTGTATCACTTTTAATTTCTTTGGAAAGCATGAAACTTTAGATACTTTTGATATTCAGCTAGGAGCTAATTAGTGCCCAGTGAAGAGGAAACAAAGCAGTGCAGATTAATTGAGGTTAACAGGAACAAAGAGCTTGGCATAAAAGAAATAATCAAGCCCCCATCGCCTCTGCCTGTTAACAGTCGCTTCTCATTTAGTGAGCTATAGTCACAACTTAAATGGTGGCTAATTTGAACTCATCATTTTCACTCACCATGATTTTAAGACAGCTACAATTTTGCTGGTGGAGTTTTGTTCAAAATGTATTCTGTTATACGACTGTGATACAAAAAAAAGAAAGAAAGAAAGAAAGAAAACCATTACGGCTGAATGAAAGATGTCCCAACAACCAGCCTATGGAAGAACCGACGCAGCGAGAGAAGCAGGAACCATTGATTCAAAATCTTCACCTGTTGCTCTGTTTCACAGTGATCAACAGCTGGGTGCTGAATACACTGGGGCAAAGGTGAACTTGTGGTATTAATTGACAAAAATGAATAAAATACAAAAAAAAAGCTAAATTCAAGAAAATCTTAAAATTATTAAGAAGGAATTTGTGTCATACAAACTCAAAAGGAACGAAACAATAGGCGAGTCAGCGAATGATTGAGGTCGAGGCAGCTAGGTTTGTACAGAGTGTGAAGGGCCTTGCCAGATGAAGCTCAGCTGCAAGGCTTGTATCGTTCTGCAGAAATCCGTATGACTTGTATAACAAAGGAGGGCACGCATTGCATGGGATATGTGACCATTTCATTTGGACTGTCAGTTTTTCATAAAAGCATTGAACACTTCCCAAGTTGTTTCTGGTGCTTCGATTCACACACAGTCAGTGTAGCACACGCTGTCGCTATTAAAGTTGGTTTTCCAGTTTTATGTGTACTTATGATTATGGTATAGGTAAGAGGAAGAAGACGACGTAGAGGAGAAGTATTACGAGTAAATGGCGTAGCAGAAGAGGGAGGCTGCATAAAACCCCTCTCTGGATATACTCTGAAGTGTCTGCTCTCACTGAGTTTGTATATAAATGGATATTGTATCATTCATTTTGCATACTTATGCGCATACTTACTGTGTCAGAGGGAGCTTGTGTATAACAATAACACCTTGTCAGTGCTTCATTGAGCCATACAAGAAAATGCACAGCCTGTCAACAGACTAATAAAGAGCCAAAGTAAGATGTTATTTTCTGTATCACTGTTGAAACCAGGCTATATATGTCACTGAATACACTAAGAGTGCCTCATTAATTCCACTAAGTAAATGGTGAATGAGGGTGTTGTCAATCTGACCATTAATGATGTGGGGTTAAGGGAGCTCATTCATTTGTAGAATGCCTTCTCCCTGAAGGTGTGTATGGCGTAAAACAGTTGGTTGTATTATTCAATATGAGTATCCAACATAATTTTCTCCTTCTAGGCACATAGAAGCTGGTGGATGACAAGGAAAATGGAAAAGAGCGGCCTCGGAGGGTGTCGGTGGGTCACCTGACTTGTGATATGTGGACATGGATGGATACGGAAATCTAGTTTTCACCTGCCACTTCACAAAACAGCAAACTTTTGCATATTTTGCATGCTGGACAATTCTTGTAAAGCCATGCTGCTTAAAACTGTTTCTTTGAACACTTACAGACAAAGAAAATGCCTTGTTGCTGAGGATGCATCAAATTTGACTCATATATAACAGGTCTGAGGAGAAGCTACACCAGAAAACAGAGGTTGGACAAGATTCAGGTGCAGATGGAAAGACAGAAACTCAAGTTGATGAGATAAACACAACCTGGAACAGCAAGTAGCTCATGGCAGTATGATAAGAGAGCCAGTGCTGTCAGCCCTGGCAACCCTCAAGGTTCCCCGCTCACTTCTCATGATCATCAGGCTAGGCAGCAAAATTTACATGTGCTCGTCCCATTTCACAGAGCAGCAGAAAGACGTTAGAGTATATTCATAATGATGTCACAAGGCAGCCAACTGACAGATTTATGAGATGTGTCAGAGAAGATGAGAAGATGATGACTATGGTTGTCATACTGGACAGAAGTTTCAAAACACTTGCCAAAAAGGGAGAAGAACAACGGCAGCATCTGAAAGTAGAGTGATCTTTTGTTATAAAGGACATTGATGCCACAAGCAATGCACCCCAGCTCAACTGCTAGATCCATCAGCAGCAGCTGAGGCAACAAACGGGGTCTGCTAAGTTTTTATTGGTTCTGTGAATTCCTGTTCCCATTCTCATACTGGCATCTGAAAACAACATTGCAACATGATTAGTACGAATAAATGTTTTATATACATTTAGATGATTTGTCTCACTTGAAGAGGAGGGAGCTGAAATGCTGTAGCCACAATGAAAATGTATCCAGCCGAAAATAACAGAAGTATCAGTGAAGATCTGCTGTAGTACTCGCTAAAACAAAAACATATCTATGTAAGGTTGTTAACCAGGACCCATGTGAAAGGCCGGATTCATTAAATTCAGTTATAAATTTATATACTGCTCTGTATAAAAGGTTTATGAATGATTTGGCCACTCCACATTAACTTGAGCAGTGGATGCTGTGAGCACTGCTCAATGAAAACTAATGAACCTTTTGGCAAACCAATGAGCTGAAAAGTCACACTGCTTCACAAATTTTCATTTGGCCATCACTTCACTTGCCTCCTGACTATAGAGATCTAGCACCTGCTGCCCTTCCAGGCCCAAAATGCTCGCTGGAGAGACTGCCTGTATCCTGCTTTACAGCGGAAGTCACAGGATAAACCGCAGTTCGTTTCAATCAATCCCCTAACATACACAATATTTACATCCAAAAAAACGTTCTGCCAACTGCTCGCTCCTGACAGACAAATCTCATGATCATGCAGCCTTCAACTAATGCCCCTGGATCTTGCCATTTCGGGTTTGACAGTTGGACCAGAATGCTGCATGAAGCTGGTAACACATGGATGAACACAGACACTTGGCAACTACTCGATAACCCAAGGATATGGAACAGCTGCTAAACTGGCTTTTCTTGTTCATTATCAATGATTAAAAAAAAAAAATCACTTCAATTCTAAATAACTTTAAATGTGTGTTTATTTTTGGTACTTCATTAACCGGTTGTGACTCCTGTTTATCTGCAAAGCTCACTTAACTAAAATAAGCGAGTTAGTGCTAAAGTCTAATTATCCCTGGAGCTGTCTTCGTTTTCTGTATACACTCCGTGTCCTCAGGTTCAAAAATGACCCGCCTTCACAAAACCCCTAAAATACATCAGCTTAATTGAATTTTTGTCTCAAATCTATTTTGCATGATGAAACAACCTGTCATTCACCACAAACTTTGTGAATATCTGTGATTTCCCTCTTCACACTGCAGAAAGACTGCATTTAAATCAGTGGACACCGTTCGTTTTTATTGGAACACAGCTGTCATAACAAGTGCAATTATTATTATTCTTGCTAAAGGTACTGCATAGGTGTAAACATTCATTTTGCAGCAAGAGATGGTACTTATATAAATACTTACACATATATATATTAAATAGTTATTCTATTTATTCATATGTAGTAATTTTTTACAAAAAAAAGTTAAACTTTATCTTTGTAAGCAATTAGATGTGATACTTTTGAAATTGTTTTGTTTCGTCTGTGTGGGGTTGTTGACACTCACACTGGGTGAGGGCGGGGTCACCCGTCCATCACAGGGCCAACACACAGAGACAGACAGAGACCAACAACCACTCACACTCAGACCTACAGACAGGAATTAACCTAAACATGATGTCTTTGGATGGTGGGAGGAAACCCACGCAGGCACGAGGAGAACATGCAAACTTCACACAGAAAGGCCCCAGGCCAGGAACTGAACCCGCAATCTTCCTGTTGTGAGGCAACAGCGCTAACCACTATGCTGTCGTACTGCCCTATTCAGCAAATTACAAGATGAAAAAACATGTTTTTGTGCTGTTAAACGTGGCCCCAGGTCATTTTTGACCCCTAAGACAGTGCCAGGGTTATAACAGCTGAAACACCAGGGGAGGTGGTGCAGCACCAATGTGTCCTACAAGCTTCACACACTCTGACAGCCCAACGTAAAATGTCATGAGCGTTGGTTGTGTAATGCACTCCGTTTGTCGTAATCCTCCGATAAAAGTTTTTGAGCCTCTATCAGTAGGACAAAATCCTTTTTCTTTTTTTGTTTTTCATACATAGTCCTGTGATGGACTGGCAACCTGTCCAGGGTGACCCTGCTGGGATTGGCTCCAGCACCCCCATGACCTGGAAATGGAAAAGCAGTAGAAGATGGATTGGATTGGATTGGATTCTGTGCCAATTTGAACAGAACATAATCTGTGATTTTGCACGATCTACTTCAACATTGTGCCAAACTAATACATTCACAAAAACAAAAATTACGTTAACTTTCTTAAATCATTCATTGCTTGGACGTCCAATTAATATGATGCAAATTTCACATCAGTCTGAAGCCTGTCCCACCTTTCAAGTGCAACACCATATGTTCACTTGGATCATGAAAAAAAAAAAAAAAAAAAACCCAAACCAAGCTGGTAGCATTTAGTATGTAGTTCAGGGGGCCTGGGAGATCAGAGTACTCACAGCACAAACAGAAGTAGGCTGTGCTTTCTGATTAGAAAGCTTGAAAGCTCAGCCTCCATCAAGTTAACAGAGGCATTACTGGAATTGATCAGCACCACTTGTGACCCCCCCCCAACCTCCTCAAGCATAAATTATTGTCCAACTCTACTATCAACATACTGCACGTATAAATTATGCAAAGCGTGCCCCTATGTATTGTATCTGTTGATTTGGATCAAAGAGGCTCTCTGATCATAGTTTTCAAAACAATGATTTTTAATGGTATGAATATTAAAAATATGACACAGAAATATAATTGTGGATCCACAACTGCAGCATGGTATTTGTTATATGTGACCATCCAATCATTTCAGTCAACAAACTGTAATGAAATTGGTACATTGAGTTTTGGGGGATTTTCACATCTTGCACCAACAATATAACATATACATCGTTTATCTGTGGGAATGCTCAGAGTAAACGTTTTGTCAAAATTGCCCCTTATGAATGCACCAGTAGTCAATGCTGCAACGTTTGCCTTATTGAACACTGTGGTTGCATGCAATTGGCCATTAATGGGACACAGAGGCCACCCAGTCTCAAAGTTTGCCTGGTGGTTCGCGGACACATTATTGTTTGCTTGCTGGGCTTTTTTTTTTTTTTGCAACTTGATATCACAGCCTCAAACACATACAAAAAACACATTTCCTTGGCCCTCTGATCTGTGTTCCTGGAAACCAGCAGCTGCTGGCTGCTACACACATTGTGGGATTAATTGCACAGACAGATCTGAGAAAGTGCCATGTGAACGTGTGAAAATGAAAAGATCCACAGGACTGAGCATGTCTATGAATTGTAGAATTGAGACGGTCTGTCATTATGAGTTAATAAGTGTCATTTCCAGACAATCATCCACAAATCCAACTATATAAGTTACAGGATGCAATGCATTTTACATATGAGAACCAGCTGTTGAAGACACAAAAGAGCTTTCATGGAAGAGCTTACATTGTCTTACTTTCAAGCTCTGTGAGGAAGCTGACAATATAAGCACATAAAAACACTGCATTCATTTATTCTTCTTCATCTCATCTCCCGTGAACCAAAAGATCCATCAGCCAGTTTGAAAGTGAGCAAATATCAAGTTTTAAATTACATTTGGATGATGCATTGTGTCTTTAGAAAGAAAAACGAGTCTATTTAAGCTTAATGAAAATGCAGCACATAAACAGATGTGGAAGAAAGACCAATCATGACGAGCGCTAAGCCAACTATTAACGTGATTGCAATTTAAATCATGCACCAACACGCTCACATTTTGTTTGTAGCCCTCTTAAGGGCAAATCTCCTCTACCATCGAGTTCAATTATACGCTGATGGTAAGTGGGGCTTATACGCTCATCTTGTGTTGATGTGAGATCACATGACTTGAACCCAATTGTATTATACAATGATGCCAGCGGTGCTTGCAAGGGCTGTGAGAATTTCCTTCCTCAGAGAGTTTTATTTAGATCAACCTGGACAAACTGCAACATCGCAGCAGTAGGTCTGCTCATTTTAATTGTCCAGTCAGAGCAGCAGTAAGGACGGTGTCGCCAGTTGGTGCATGACAGTCAATGTTTCTGATTGGCTTTAACAACATGTTTAAGATGATGATAAAAGTATTATCATGGAAAATTTATTTCATTATTTTCAGAACTTTTCTGCTTTTCCTGAGCTCTTCCATCCATCTTCGACCACTTTTTCTGTTTCCAGGTCATGGGTGGGTGGGTGGGTGATTCTGGAGCCAATCCCAGCTCACTCTGGGTGAGGGCAGAGTACACAGGGCCAACACACAAAGAGAAAGAGACAAACAACCACTCACACACAGAGACCTACAGACAATTTAGAGTCACCAATTAATCTAACTCCGCACAGAAAGGATCCAGGCCGGGAACTGAACCCGCAATTTTCTGCCTGGTCAATCACACTGAATTTAGATATGTTTAAGTCATCTTGTTGAAATTTGAGGGTGATCTCTTGTGTAAAGTCCTCCATCTTTGTAAATGGCACAGAAACAGAAAGGCCCCAATACAGGAACCGATCCCACAACCTTCTTATTGTGGGGGAACAGTGCTAACCATTACACCGCTGCGCTATGATTTCTTCTGCTACTAAAATCATTTTTAAAAAGTTTCAAAAAAGTTTAAAGAGCTACTGTTCTGATTGGCAGGGTGTGAACTTACTGCTCAGAGGCCTCGCTCCAAGTCTTTTTCTCTGCCTAGATTAAATATAAACCCTGCCACACAAGAAAGTTTGTTAAAGTGTTAAATAAATCATCACTTCTACCTGATCTCAGGCCAGTGAAGCAATAAAGCTCTTTCACATTGTTTGTCCTCATCTCCCTAATTTAGCTCACTTTTTGTTGCTGCAGGTTCCTGTTCGTGTTTGAAGTGAGCGTTGGCAATTTTTCCTCATCTCTTTCTGCTGGGTCAAAATACTGTAGAAGTCAGATCAAAAGAAAATTGATTACCGCCTGCGTCACAACTGTCACCTACACCATCCTTGATCCAATGAGCCCTCACCTTCCCTCTCCGTCTTCCTGTCACCTCAAAACAGCACTCATTCCCACTGGTATTCTGCACCTGCATATATTCATTTACTTACTCATTCGCTCTTTATTTTCCCCATAATAATCTCTCTCATTCTCTCAGGTCTTCTCTACCACCCACTGCATTATCTGCTAATAACCTGAAATTTGTTTGCCACGATGGTGATACAGAGAAGCTCTGCCCGTCCTATAACACCTCTCATTAAGTCTGATCAAAAGCCAATTGAATCCCAGTCAAATATTTGTATTTCCCCCTCGTCTGTTTGATTTAACTGCCAGTGCTGTCAATCCCACCTTTGCGGCTACCTTCCTGGACCCTGCCACAGTTCACTGCCCCGCAATCTAGTTTCCAGATTTACTGTGTAACAGCTTCTGATGACAAAGAGAGTCCCTGGATCCCCAAGTGGTGCATTCAGTGCTGAGGCAGTCAAGGTTATTCAGGAATATAAAACAGGGATTTGTTGGAACAATAGGCTTTATTGAATGAATCTAAAACAATGTGCATAGTATACCAAAGTACAGAGAGAGCACTTTTATTACTGAGTGAGACATTGAATGTGTGGCTGAAAATGTGATGTACATGCAAAAAAAAAAAAAAAATTCCCTTGAAATAAAGCATGAGGTGATTTAATAAAAATTTCTTTTAGTCACAGCTTTTTGTGAAAATCCTGTGAAGCACACATGCAAATGACAAGGAAATCAGAACTTTAAGTGAAAATGAATGTCGCGTTTGTGACTCGAGAGCATCTTTGCACACGGCCCAACACCTGTGTGCGCATGTATCTCGGGTGTGCATCCCCACAAACACACACACAAAAAGGGCAACAGAATCCCAGCGCTATTTCTCAGGTGGAAATGAGCATGCCTGAGTTTTGAATGGTCCTCGTCCGTTTCCTTTACGGGTGCTGAGGATGCAGTGTTGTCCCCTGGCCAGCTGTATCACCACTTTCTATTACACTCCAAACTGGAAGAAAAGGAGTGTGTTTATAGCTGTTAAAGTCTGCTGGTACCTGGTGCTACCTGAGTCTATGGCCTGTTGGAATGGCTGTAGCTATGGCCAAAGATACCCAAGGGACCAGCACACACACACCCAAGCACAGAAATTGCACATAGATGTGGACTCACGCTGTACAGAACCTCATTCTTTTTTCTGTATATCTAAAATGTCACCATTTGCTGTATCACTTTCCACCATATCCAGCACATTTCCTTTTTCCCCGCTGAGTCTGTTTCCTGCTCTGCTCCTATATCTGCTTATTACTCTCTCACCTTGTCCATGCGTTTATTAGCATTTATCATTTTACTCATTTTGTGCCATTTCTTCCCTTGCCCCTACCATAATACCAGTCTCAAAAAAAAGTATTTGGCCCAAGTGATATTGTGATCCTGCCACATGAAGGGTAACAGAAAGGTTGGCATTGACCAAGCACTGTAAGGAAGTGCACTGCAGGGGTCCCCCAGCCTGACATCAGTGCTGTAGCAGGACTACCTCTGATACTGTTTCAGACAGATGGCTTGGGTGCAGCATGTTTACTCATTTAGCAGGATGCTGGAAATGTGTGCACTCTGTGGCATTATCCCATCATGAGCTGCTGCCCCCCCACCACACCTTCACTGCATTTTTGTTCTTTGTGCCCGGCAGTACCAAGCTGAAATATAGAGACGGCTCACTTGGCAGCTTAGACAACCTGTCAACATCAACAGACGTGAAGAGATAACCAAGTGTCCATCATGGTCTTGAGATCTTTTAATTTGGGAACGGATTACTTTTGCTTTTGTCCAAACTTCAGTCTCAAAAAAGGACTTTTCAGCTGATCCTATTTGAATTCGAAAAGCCCAAGGTTAGGTTTTACCCTGGATGTTTGGAAACAGAGTTTCCTGCCACCATGCCCAATTAATAGTTGGTCTGAGCAAAGAAACCTCTGCTTTTCTCTTAGCCATTGCTATCCCTTTTTCATCGTAATTTCTACCGTTTCTTTCCAGTTCCTTCAAATGGTCCCCTGTCCACACACAGCAACCTGACCAGAGGCTCAGAAAGGTTGCTTTTTGCATTTCCTTTTCCATCTGAATCTTCTTCAGCTTTGTGAATGCCTGTGATTGCCTGCCATATCACGTTACACTGAACACACCACTGTGCTGTGCTGTGCTTCCTCGGTTACACTACCAGTAAAAGATCTGCAGTGATAAAAAAAAAAAATAATAAAAATAAAAAAAATAAAAAACACCTGCAAACTCATAACCAGGATGATGCATAACAGTCTCAAGAGACCTGCGGCTGTAGAGGCTTAGATCAAGGTGACAGCGTTACCAGAGCATCAATGAGTTTGCTGAGATCAGTATTTTTTTTGTTTGCTCATGTAGGTCAGCAAAGTAACCAGACTTGATCTCTTGGAGAGCACAGTTATTGTCTATAAGGTATACAGGAACACCAAGTTCAACTGGGATCTTAACAGCAGTTGTGCTCGTCTATGTGACTGAGTGGCTGGATGACGTCATGTGTCACATGGTTTACCAGCTCTGCTATTATGGTACCTAGTGAGAAAGCCCAAAGGGCATGTATTGCCTTGGATTGAACACAAGGTTTGGATATCAAGTTCTACCCCATAATCCCACAAAGCCGCCCGTTCTGCTATCGTCTACATTTCACTGGATACAGTGAGCAGTTATATGGGAATCAAATTTGCAGGCTTATCACAGGTTGGCTGATTTAGCATGTATTATTCAAACGTCTAGCATGTGAACCTGTGGGCTTGAGAGTTAAAACCCACAAAGTCCTATTCCAGGGCTCACTTGTGTTCATACAAGAATTATTAGAATTCATAAAGATAATTGTTGCTTAGCAAAGTAAAACAATCAGTGAGGGAGTATGATTTTCCACCTCATCATGATTCAACTGGCCACAGAGGTAGACCTTCAAAACTGAGAATACAACCACCAGCCCAATGTTAAATCCAGTGAATGCACTTTTAGCTAATATCCCATGTCATCGCTCTCACTCAGTCATTTGGTACTGTCACAGCGGTTGCTGGAACCAATCCCAGCTGACGTTCCGGGTGAGGGCGGGTTACACCCTTGACAGCATGCCAGTCCATCACAGGGACAACATGCAGAGACAGACAGAGACAAACAACCCCTCACACTCATGGCTATGGGCAATTTAGTCACCAATCAACCTAGACACACATGGAGGCATTGGGGAAAACATGCAAACTCCACACAGGCCCAGGAATCTACCCACAACCTTGTTGCTGTGAGGAAATAGCTCAAACTACTATGCTGCTGTGCTGCCCTATCCAGTGTCATCTATTCAACTAATTATTGTAATGACAACATTATTTAAAAAGATATTACTTTTTCTAGTTGCTGTATTCAGCATGTGAATTGAAACCATCTTCAGCATAGTCTCCCAGCATGGCCAGCTCTCTGATCATTTGTAACATTTGTTGCCCAAGCCACGCTACACAGACACCAGGTTCTCTCTCTACTTTGGTCGTAGCCATTAAACTACAGCATGTGCACCTCCTGGAGAGACTCCATGGGGCCTCAGGATTTTCAGCATCCCTTTTCCATTTAATTCTTTACATGATAAATACACAGAGAAGGTAATTATCAACCATCAGGGTCAGCACAATTACACCATTAACATGTCACCTCAGCTGGCTGCATGGAGTTAGCCGCTGCCAATAGCGAGTTGGCACCTGGTCACAAATGAGTAGCCATGTAATTACAGACTGGCATGATCCTGCCTCAGTCACCACGTAAAATAACCCGCGAAAACTTGCACACACACATCTGCGAACACATTATCTGGGTGTTGATCAGTTACTCATTCTCACTCCATGCAGTCTGAGTAGGCGTGCCACCGTAAGTCACAGCAGTTGTGCCCCGTCAGTGTCAGTGGACAACATGCTTACATGCTTAAATGAACCTGGCTGTGGAGAGAGCAGACGAGACTGGCTTTCTTACATTTGTTTGAAATGGGAATTTGTGTCAAACTTTCGTAGGGAGGTCTAACCAGCATAGAACAGTGGAGCAAGCGCGAAACTAGAGTGACTATTGTCGGAGTGAATGTGTGAAACTATGCTGCTCTAAAAAGAGGTTGATGCTAAATAGCAGTCACCCTCACCTAAACTACCAGAAGCATGAGAAGGAATAAGGATTTAAACAGGTTCTGCAAATAGAGCTCTAAGTTTAAGGGCAAATGTTAAGTTATGTTATTTAAAAAACGTTAGACTGACAGTTTCATCACTGCAGGCAGATAACTTGGGACATTACATTCAAAGGTTTTTGTCTTCTAACTTCCCAGAATTCAAAGTAAACACAAGAAACATGTGCTACAAAAATAAATAAATGGACCAGAATCAGTGACTAACTACCTAAACTTAACAACAACCTTGCGACTTGCCCTAAAGATAACTATATCTAACCAGTGAAGAGTGATAACTAACATGTCTTTGGGGTCATCAGGTGGGAACCTCCTTTCACCGGTGTTTTGTCTAGATGGTCCCACAACACCTCCAGGATGCAACACAGTGATCACTGGCGTCCCAGAGTCACTCCCCTAATGCCAGCTGTCACCGCTCCTCACACAAAGACAATTATCTCCTTTACTTTGCCTGTGCTACTGCAAACAGCACTCTCATCAACCACTCCAACGTCTCACCAACTTCACAAGTAAAAGCAGGGTGGGGATACAGACCCTGGTTCGGGGGGGTAATGAAAGTATAGAGGGTGCAGGAGGTGGAGGCAGGACAAGGTACACTAGCAGATTCAGCAAAGAAACTCACCTAAACAGTCATATCATCGGAGACTATTCAAGACAATACAGGCCAACTCACCTGGACTAACTGCACACTCTCAAAGAGGCTCAAACAGGCCACACCCCCCACTTAAATACACTTCCTCTTCCTGTATTTCTTCCTCTGCTTCTCCCAAGAGTCTGTCTATTGTAAGTGCTCCCCCTGCTGGCCCCCCAGCTGCTATTACTTCTTCTAATCCAAATCCACTGACTGGATCTTACTGCCTCATCCTTCACTGTCTTCCTCCTGACTCCCTCAACAAAGAGAAAACAGACCTGGCTACAAATCCTCTACATCCTACTTCCACTGGACAAATCCTAACTTTCCATCCTCACCTGAAATTTTGCTGCATTTTAACATCCATTCCAAGAGAAGTGTTCATCGCAGGCACAGATGAGGTTCATTTAATGGACACACTATGAAAGCGCAGCTGCAGCAGCCTCCATGTCCAACAGGTGCTGTGAAAGCAGCTGCCAGTGCAGGAGCCGGCTTCCTGAATCAATCAATATGCCTTAAATGTCAATGTGACAACTTTGTTTTTGATTAACCCTCTTTACATGACATATGCGTTGGTGATGATTGGCCCTTCAAGTGCCAAAACAAAAAAAAAAAAAAGGGGGAATTAATGAAAAAAAAAAAAAAAGCAGCAGAGTGACTCTCTTGTGTGCTCACCACCACCACACCTATGTTCACAAGTACACAGTGTTTAATTGATGTACCTGCTACCTGCTTCCAGTTCTTATCTTCTCACACAAAAATTACCACACTCACCACAACATAACAGTGTGACTGCACACGCAGTTCCAGCACCTGATGTGTCATTTGAGGTGAAAAAAATGCTGAACATTACGTGGCTCATTTTCTATACTTGTCACTCCACTTTCTAATCACCCTCAGCTTTTGCTGATTGTATAAATATCTAATGACATGGTGTAAAATTCATTTTTGACACCTGTCACTGGCATTTCCCCAGGAACAGAGAATCAAATGGTTGCAAGGATACAACAGTGAGAAAAAGTACAAACATCACCAAAACATCAGTACTCAGGGTAACCCACTGGTGGCGCAATGAAAGCCCTGGCAGCCAATCGTATGTAGCGAGAGCTTCTGTGATGTTGTCACACTACACTGGGTTGGATTCATCGCTGCAGATCACTCACTATCAAACCAAGTAAGAATGAAATGATTTGTGTAAAGTGTTGAAACATGGAGATGCCCGGCTCTGAAAATGTGCCCAGTGGTGAGGCGAGCAGAACTTGGTGGAGCATGCGATGACTAAAATCCATAGAGATACAAATCAAATACTGCACAAAATCTAAGCACTTTTGGCAAATCTAAAAAAAAAAAAAAAAAAAAGATCTCTGACACAGCTTATGTTTGCAAGACTGTCTCTAACCACAGAGAATTGTTAATACAGTCAGAAGAGCTCATTTATGCCACAAGGGAAACGTAAACAGATTTTTTTAAAGATGTGTTTGAAAATCCTTAACTGTAAGCAGTATTTGGAGATGAAAACGTGATCAAATGATGATCAAATAGAATACACTGCCATTCCTCTTAGCTGGACCAAAAAGACCTTTTAGCATCTTTAATCTGTTATCTGTTCAGATAGACATAAGAACCATCTGGTGTAACATCTCATATATGGTCTCATATATTTTGGAGCTCATTTATTATGCTGTAGTTCATCCATCCATCCATCTTCCACCGCTTTTTCCGTTTCCGGGTCGCAAAGGGAGTGTGAGTCAATCCCAACTCACTCTGGGCGAGAGTACATCCTGTACAGGTCACCAGTCCATCACAGGGCCAACACACAGAGACAGACAGAGACCAACAACCACACTCAGACCGACGGACAATTTAGAGTCACCAGTTAACCCAAACATGACGTCTCTGGGCGGTGGGAGGAAACCCAGAGAGAACATGCAAACTCGGCAGAGAAAGGCCCCAGGCCGAGAACCGAACCAGCGTTAACCCTTACTCCGCCGTGCTGCCTGCTGGAGTTCAGTTAATCACCAATCTGCTTTGGATTCTTGTAGATACCAAGTATGCACAGTGAAGTAAATACTTTCTAAATTTGAATCTGAATTATCAAGTAATTGCTCAGTCGTTTTCTTCCTTTCCTCCCTCATCAGCCTTTTCACTGTTGCTACCTCACCCAAGAGCAGCCTGATCATCAATCCATCCATCTTCTACCGGTTTTCCGTTTCAAGCCAATCCCAGCCAATGTTCAGGGTGAGAGGCAGGGTACACCCTGGACAGGTCGCCAGTAAATCCCAGGGCCAGTACACAGAGACAAACACGCTCTCATTTGGACCTATAGACAATTTAGAGTTACCAGTTAACGTAGACATGCATGTCTTTGTACAGTGGGAGGGAACCGAGGTACCCAGAGGAAGAACATGTAAACTCTACACATAGAGGACCCAGACCGGGGACCGAACCCACAACCTTCTTGCAGGCTGATCAATCACACTGAATTTAAATATATTTGAGTCATCTTGTTGAAATTTGAGGCTCATCTCTTGTGTAAATTCCTCCTACTTTGTAAATGGTGATTTATGCCGCCAGCTCTCTCCAGTCATATCAGAAAGGAACCTAAGATGCTGTGAATCACAGTTACTGAGGAGCACAGGTCAGTGAAACTGGTAATGCCACCTTTGTCCTCCGGTCATCTGATTGGATGGTTGACTGCTATGCACCAGTGGGCTGAAATGGAAAAATATAAACTCCCAACCATAAATGCGTACACCATTCACAATGAAACACGTAATCATTTATAAATGAATGTATCCTCACACATTCTCTATCTCTTCTCACCTTATGCTCCCCAATGGCTTTTATGTTTGTGTGTAGGCTGTGTGTGTGTATTTATACCATTCCCTTTTCTGGGATTATGCATATGTGTATATTCATACATATGCATGTGCTCATGTCTATCACCGTCTTTGTCTCCATGCCTGTCTCTAGCTTTTCGCCCCCAGGATTCTCCAGCCGTATTAACATTAGCCTCTCCGTATGCTGTGGGGACGTGACAGATCTTAGCCAGAGAGGAAATGAGGGATGGGATAAATGAGAGGGAAAGAGGTCATCGCTGTCAGAGGAGGATGAGGGTGTGAATACTGTCATGCAGAGAACACGTGAAAGTGGCACTTGTGGCCGGGGAAAGGATAAAGAGAGTAACAGAGGAGAAGCCGAGCGAGCATTTGTCAAGACTGGAGAGGAAGAGGGAGTGGCACGTCTTAGCTGGAGCATGACTAAGTGGAGGGGGCATGGCTCGGTGTCACTCAGTTTGAGTTGAGTTTAACTCGTCATAGCCACCGTACCGTGTAACACTCAGGGCTCATATTCATTGAAATTTCTCCCTCGCAAAGCTCTTTTCATCAGAACAGCCCATGATTGTAAGATTGTTAAAATAATTTTTCTTGAGAAAACTAGTTTGGAGAGAGATGAGGCAATCGCAATGAAAATTGGTGCAGCCATATGCGTTGATTCAAGGACTTTCACTGTCAACGGATTAGTTAGGGAAAGGAACAGAGTGTATGAGCGTGTCTTGCTGTCTGCCACATTGTCTGAAATGTTTAAATTAGATACAGTTTTTTTTTTTTTTTTTGGTACACATCTGTGTGCACAGTTGCATAAAAAGTATCACAAAGATTTATGTTGATTAAATGCTGTTTTGTATCAAGAATCCAATTCACTTTGGACAACTTTTCTGTATATTTCCAAGAATCTGCATTTGAACTGGTTATTCCAACAGTTTTTGTCAAACCAGGGTGATTAAAGTTTGAATCTCATTAGGGATGTGATCATGTCATCAGGCTGCGAACCATCTGAAATCTTTAAGAACCAGTGAAATTGCAGTTCAGTTTCAGATTTTAGAATTGAGAACTAGGTTTTAATCAAAGTGGGAATGTGGTCTATAATATATTTTATGTAAAATGTGTTTAACCTAACTAAAGATGTTTAGTCCTGAATCAAATTTGACGATAAAAGCGCTAAAACCCTTTGTTTTCTCACTGCTCTCTGCCGTATGGATGTGGATATAGATGGTTCTGGAGCTCTCTATTGGTTTAGTAGCACCTGTCCTGGTGTTAAAATTAAAGAAATTTCACACCCTAGATGCAGGATAAAGATCAGGAGGCAGATACCAGGCTGATGTAAGGTAAGATTTGGGATACAATGGGCCGGGGTCCAGGCTTAGGCTTGGGCGGTGAGTGTGGCAGACGGAGTGGAACAGGGAACAGCATGAGCGCACTGAGATCCCAACTGGTAAACTACGGAGGTATTCTTGGCTGGGTGAGTCTGAACTCAGCCAAGTACGGTGCAAAGGTTCACGAGGGAGGCTGAATGATCTGGTGGAGACTAAATAGTGCGGCAGGTTGTAGAATAGATTGGCTGATGAATCGCAGGTGTTTGGATGAATGTACCATTAAGTCACACCCAAGGACACACACACACACACACACACACACACACAGAGACAGTGGAAGAAAGACAAAATTGGGAACCAAAGAGCACATTGGGGGATGATGGGTAGACAGGGCCCCAATTTCATTCAGTGAAAGAGTAAAAGTCTTATATATCTAAAGGGGAGCATGCAAATACACCAGCAAGCTGGAGGAAACCCTTTTTCTTTCTATGGTGGAAACAGAAGAAAGAACATTTGTTGTTCCCCAAAAAACATTTCAGATTGTCCTCAAATGACCTGACAGAATTTCACAAAGGTGTCAACAGTAGGAAGGCACTTGTTCACACACATGTTCATGGCAAAATACAATGTCCCCTCTAATTTGAACTTTTAGTTTTAATGGGAGGAGGAAACAGGAAAGAATGGGGGAGAGAGATCATGCAAAGTTTCTATGGACCGGGAGTCCATTTGAGTCCCTTCCATTAGCTCTCCACATGCCCCTACGATACGTCTCCAAAGGAGAGTCAAAGGAGAGTGGACAAATAGTGAGATTTTCCATTTCTTATCAAAAGACTACAAAGAAGCACATTAAAAAAAAAGTAATGATTTAAAACTAAAATCTTGAACTGAAATAAAACCTTGAAAAGTCAGTGTGTGAGTGTGTATTTGTGTGTCAGAATGGTGCATAGGCCAGTGGGCGTGAGTGCTTCACTCCGTCCTCACCTGTGACCTGTGTTCAAACCGAAATGCTTGGGCATGAAATACAGTTAGAAAAAGAGTTCAAAAAGAGTTCAGTCAATTACATTTTCATTCAGTGATGCAAGCTTGTGGTCGGGGCATCTGTTCATCCACTTGATTTTGTTTCAAGTGTGGAGGAGAGTCCCTGACCGAAAGCTTGTTCACACAATACCTCTAAGTTCCAGCATCTCCACAGAGCTGAATCTAGTCATTGCTATGAGTAAATTAGATTTCAGTAGAGACAGCAGAAAAAAAGAATAGCTCAACCAAGCGTTTTGATTCACAGCTGCATGGGCCCACAACCAAACGTGATGATGAACTTTATGAAAGACAGCATCCTGCTCTTTGCTCAAAACTTCTACAAAAGACAGAAATTAATTATTTGTGAAGTCCAGCCACTTATCAAACATATCTGACATACTACAACAGAGCACAACAGCACACAATCATTTCTCCACCTTAAAAAAAGATGTTTTGCAGTTGTCTATGGATTTCCTTGAAGTAAAAAATATTCCAGAAACCACTGAATCGATCTCTTGAGGATTCCAGCTGGATGCCACACATCGCTGCTTTAAGGTAATCTGTGCATGGTGACACTTAAAATGACATTTTCTTCCATGGTCCTCTTCTTCAGTGCTTAAATGAATTCTTACGCTACATTCTCCTTTTTGCCTTGTCCATAAATAATAACTGTTGGTTGGTTCCCTTCAATCCACCATGTCTGGGATTCTTATTTTGCTTTTCTGTAATATGCTAATATCCTAAAAAAATAAGCAGGTATACCTTGGCTTTTAAAATACAGTTGCACCTACTAATGAAAGCCTATTGACCCCTTTTCCCCATCAGTCAGTTCCTTTCTGCTTGGACTGTGGATATACACAACTGCATGAAGCAATGTCATCACACACATTTCCACATTGCACGCACACACACAGAGGTGCAGGGGGAGAGCGGGCTGCCATGCAAGCTGATCCAAATGGATTTGCCTCCATTCTGGGTTAGTGCTTATAAAATAGTTGGTGCGTCTGTGAAACAATTCCACTGGTGATTTTTTAAAACTTATTTTGGAGCCTGAGGTCACTCTAAGAGGAAGGTGCAGCCACTTTGTGTCTGGTTTAACAGCATTGTGCTTGAAAGTGACGTGTGTGTGGGTGTCCTCTGAAAGACGTTACAGAAGGAGAAACTGCAGGGTGCTGTGTTTACATCAATACCACTTGGAGGCTGAACTGATGAATACCTGTGTCTACTGGAGAGGCATTGAGCCGGGTTTGAATGCAGATTGTAGCTTTTTCTAAAGTTGACAAAAGCCTGATGTTCAGGGATCTTAGTTGGTGACCAGTGATAAAGAGGCTGAATATACACAATAGCATTGTGTTGTCTCTGCTCAACACAGTGTTATCATCCTGGCTCAAGCGTCCACAACAAACTGGATTGATTAGATTTAATAAGCTTTATTTCATTAATTCAAGGATGCCAAAATAAGCCTTCAGTGGTATGAGTTGTGGAAATCAATAAAATAAGTCGGGCGTGGTCAGCATGACGGCGCTTTTATGAGAGGTGTACCGGGCAGAACGAGCCAGAAGAAACAATCTAAGACAACTAAAGCTGTTCAACCCTGCTGTTATTATGACAAAAACATTTTTAAAAGTGGGCCATTAAGTTAATCAATAGAGAGTGAACCTTTTCATAATTTTTCTTCGATAGAACAGAACCGTAGCACCATTCTTTTGGTGAGTAGTTAGTTGTTGCATCTGTACTCTAAGTTCCTCAAAGACACACAGGTTAGGCTCATTGCTGGCCTTATGCTATGGGTGTGAGTTGAATGGCTGTTTTGTCTTTAGGGACTTGCGGCCCATCCAGGAGATATTCCACCCTCACCCAACGTCAGCTGTGATTGGGGTACGACTCTGCATGGGTAACTGCTATAGATAACGGATGGATGGATAAACTGGGTTTGACAATCGCATTTTGAATACTCTTTGCTAAAGATTTTAATTCATCTCTTGTCATCTGCAAGTTACACAAACTACAATGTTATGTTATTGACACACTCAAGTAAAAAATTAAACTCAACTGAGGATTTTTACCAGTAAACTAAACATATTGTATTCTGTAATCTCAAAAGCCGCTGAATGTGTTTAATGTGACTCTTAAACTCCAATTAGGTCTCTCTAAATATGTACAGTTTATGGCCTGTGGAATCAGATTTTCAAATCAAACCAAATACATTTCTCAATTTCTATCACTGTAATATATTCCATTATTACCAGTAGTGCCTGCTCTCATTAGGAGAAGTCAGAAAAACTCTTTGGGTTGAGAGCCAAAGCCCCAAGTATGAGATGGTCAGTTGAAGTCCCTGGACAATCAAGGAAAGATTCGGTGGTTGAATGAATGAATCACACTAAATCACTGACTGCTCGAGTACTACTTGGTTTTGTTGCTTCCAACCTTGTTTGTCTAATTTACTCAAGCATCAAAATGTGCTTAAACGTGCAAATGTTCTCTGTTACTGCTAAATTTATATTCCATTTGTGTGCTGATACTCATTTCTTCTTCTCCCTGCCATTGCTGCTCTGACAACCTCATTTCCCCATGGAAATCATTAAGGTTCTTTGGATCTTATTTAAAGGTTTTGTAGAGTAAAAGTAAAATATTGCAAACACATGACTAATACTGAACAGATATCTGCCACAAGGGATACAGTTGGTCCCCCTGGATGACCTCTGCAAAAGACTGAAATCATTCACAGTGACAGAGCTGCTTGAGTGTCAACGTTGACCAAAACAAAACACAAAATAAAAACAAATCACTGACACTTTGATTCAAGATCATATGTGCAAAATTTGATGGGACATCGTGCCTGGCCCACCTTTACAGGTGCCCCGCCCTGCGCCATCTGTGGGCCGGCAGCATCGCTTTCACTTTTCCTGCTTCCCTCAAGACACCGTGTGGAGTACTTGGCCATGTGACTCCACTGGGCAAGGGAGTTTGAAGGATACAAGTCTTCCGGTGGGCAACCCCCTTAACCGGTGTTTCGTAGATTTAAGCCCACACCTCAGGGCGACTTGACAGCAACTCCAGGGTCCTGGACCTGTCCCCACTGACCACCACCCAACTCCAAGCCATCCCTTCAACTGGTTGCTCTGCCGCTGCACCTCCTGCTGGTCTGGGCTATATTTTCTGGGAATTTGAGACCCATTTTTAGCTATACTTGCATCTTCCAATCGTTTGCTGTTCCACACCATTCACCAACTGCGTGAATATGTTATCATAATGCCATCTAAATTTTCCGTCTGCCAAACTTGACTGGCACAATGTGAGGATATGTTTGAGGTTTGATCACTTTCCGCAGAGTTTGGACTTCTCCGCCACCCCCGTGTGTGGAGTCGTGATGGAGTAGGCAGCACATTATAGACAGAACACAGCAAGAGCTTTATCAGGTGTCCTTCCATGCTCCAGATGTCCTCCCAAGCCAGCGCCCTTCCTAGTGCTCCCTGCCAACTGCCCTGCTTCCTCATAACTACCGCCCTTACATGGTGGGTTTCCTCCTCAGTCTTCAGACCTCCCTCTGCACCATGGTCTGTTTCTCCTTTGGATCAGCTTTGTTCCAACTAGCTCTGGTGGAGCAGCCCAGTCCAAGCCTGCCCCGGGCTAGTGACCCAACAGTGTCAGCATGCTGCAGCCCATTCTCCACCTCCGTCAGAGCTCTGTTGGGTGACCACTTGTGGCCTGTCCTGATCACAATGCCTGCCTGTCATACCCTCTCACTGCTGCTGTCACTCAGCATCATAGCCTGACATGTCTTTGATGCCTTATACTCCTGGACCACTGATTTTACTGGCAGCTGCAACTTGCTGCCTTTGCTGTACACTCCAGTGGAATAAAAGGTGCTTTTATTCATTTACAATTCTGCCATAGAGCATACATAACTCCGGGACCAGATCCATATTGCACTTTCTGCCCCCATGGCACCTTTGTACATGTTGGAAAACAGGCAGGATTCAGAAACCAGGCAGCCAGACAAATCCAAGGGGCCAGGCAGAATCTTCAGCCGGGTAAACAGGCAGGGTTCAGGTAACAGACACGCTGACGGACAGTTGGGTAATGCTGAAAATCTAGGTAAAAACAACAGACAATCTGGCAAGGGGCAAGAGACTCTGGACCATTAAATACAGGGAGAGACTGAGGAGCATGATGGGATCCAGGTGAGGAGATGGGCAGAGAGACTATGAGTGAGTGGAATGAAGTGATTGCAAAGCAGATGGGTGTGTCAGAACCTGCAATGACAGGAGAGTTGGACACCCTGTGACACTCAGAGTATTTTTCCTGTTTATCCAAGGACAAGGCCAGTTGGACACAAAGCACCAAATCTGTGATCTGTCCCTGGGAAAACAGAAAGGTATCTGCCTTAGAAATGGTACAGGTGTGTTGGGAGGTTTGAAGGTTTCAAGAACAAAATCCTTGGAATAGAAAAGCATTTTGCAATAAATGACACATTTGAATTAAAGCAGTGTAACCAGCAAATAGAAAAATGATAAATGCAAAGCTCTTTAGCCAAGTTTGACCAGCTTGGTGCTCTGATGTGGCATCTGGGTCACCCACAACTCTTAGCTGTGACCTTTCCTCGTTTGTGACCTCTCATTCTTCATTCTGGCAGGTTGATGAGGAACTTTGTCTTTAGTCCCCTCTGAAACGCTTGCACAATATTCCCAGAGTAATGATTAAAAAAAACACAAAATGAGTCACATATAGAAAGAGTACATAAGCCGGGTAAATGGTCACTTAGAGGGAAGAGAGAATAATAAAGGAACATTTGTCAAGATGACAGAATGCAAGAGCTGTGGCTTTGAGATGCAAAGAAAATGAGGGGTGATGTCAGAGACTGCATTGGTGTCAGATGGATTTACATAAGAAACACAGTGATCTAAGAGCAGAACTCGGCTTTAGTAAAGGGGCTCAGCCAGAGTATGACACAAGACAAGACCTTATTTCAGTGCAGAGCTTCATTTGTGCTTCCACACAAACGTGTTGAGTGCGGTGCTAACAGGACACCAATCTCTCACTCTGTCAATCTTTGGTTGTGAAAGTAGAAGGCTAATCAAAACAGCCCCAGTTTCTTTTCCCCCTCGATCCTTAAGCCCTGCCAACAACATTCAGCAATATGTCTGGCGAGATATTTAGTCGTATTCCTTTGCAGAGGTGATGGTGGGTAAAGGTGCAATCAAACCAGCATCTGCGGTGGCAAAATTTATTTCCAAAATCAGTCACTTCCAAAGGAATTAATGCCATCAGTGGATTTGTGCACAACGGCAAAGTCCACTAAGTAAATATGTTAAAACTACTACTACTAAAAGAGAACCTTTAGAGAGGAAGTGCACATGCATGTTACCCAGTTTAGTTGAATGTTAGTGTTAAGCGACAATGCACCAAATAGTCCTGTAAGTGGCAACATCAGTATCAAACTCATAAAAGCTGCAAAGATGACCTAAATCCTCCAGGTCCTCTACATGGATCCAAGAGGGCTATCGCTGGGCTCTCCTCACATTTCAGCGGATTTACAAGTATGACTGAGCCTCACCCCAGTTGACTTATTTCAGTGTCAAAGGAGTGTATTTATAGTGTGCGCTCCCTTTTGTTGCCCATCTCCATGTGCTGTTGTTAAGATGGACCCAACCTGCCCTTTGAAGAAAAATTCATCTCAGCCACTCACATTCATGATCTTATTCTTTTGACCTCATATCCTCATATCCACCACCCACAGGGGCAAAAATAAAGGTCAGGTGGACAGCCAACTGTGTGGTAGATAGGAGCACAGTCCTTTGTGTGCTGCAGGGGAATCTCTGGGGACTTCCTCTTGCTTCTTTCAATGGGATATGGCAGTAGTTTTATCCAGAACTCTGGTGTGGATATACCGAGGGTTGGAACTTGGATCAGCTGGTAAACTGACCCCTTTGCCCTTGTGTTTTTTGGATCCCCCGCCACCAGCCATACGAATCTGCTTATTAAAATGACCCTGTCGCATCTCATCCGGATTCATGAACAAGAAACTGAGAAAGAGTGTGAGAGCCTTATTACTGTCTGCTTCTCAGTCTGACAGTCATATACACAAGATCGTGCCATTTTACATACAAACACGTGATACAGTTTCACTTGTACGCACTAGCATAAACACACAAACTAA
Organism: Echeneis naucrates; assembly: GCF_900963305.1. Lineage (NCBI taxonomy): Eukaryota > Metazoa > Chordata > Actinopteri > Carangiformes > Echeneidae > Echeneis > Echeneis naucrates. The sequence continues at coordinate 7,709,504 of NC_042511.1, forward strand.
TTCATTCTCTCACACACTCACTCACAAACTCATATACACACACCATGCCGCGCCCCACTTCTGTTTAGGGAAAAAAGTAATTACTTTCCCTCCCTGCCTCAATGCCTTCAAAAGCCTCAGTGGGGCGATTCCCCGGTGAGCCAGTGAAATTCACTTAAACAGCTTTTGAGAGAGTAAGCAGTCTTATTGTTGTGCACTGAAACTTTGATTGGAGAGGAAGAAAAAATGAGAGGAGGAATAGGAAGGGGCTGGGGAACACTGGTAAATAAAACTGTTGGCCAGTTTTATTTTTCTTTGCCCCCCTTCCATTTTTTTACCTCATGAGGTTTTTGTTCTCTGACTCTGTTAACAATAGTGGGCAGACAAAAACAGCAGATAAAGCGTTGTTGCTCAGTACCCTGCTGTATCTTTTAAAACTCCAGTTGGGCACAGCATATGTATGTTTGTGTGTGTGCATGTGCGCGCGCATCTGTGTGTGTCACAACTCTGCCTCCATTAAAAATCCATATCTCCTCAGTTTTTTAGACTGAATTTTCATCACACCTCTATAAAAGCACATTATTCAATTTTAGATTGTTCAACCTTGAATTTGAGCCGCCTGTAAGACTTTACCTGTTGGGGCTCTTTAAGCGACATCAAAGGCGGCGCACAAGACAAGCAGTATCCCGCAGAGCCTCTCTCAGGATGACTAACTGAGAATCCCAGTGGCAGAAGAAGGTCTAAATAAATTAACAAAGCTCACTCTAAACACTCTGATGATGCATCCCCCGGTGAGCTTGCAGGGATAGGGGGACTTCTTGAGGAAGATATCATGTACAAGCCTTAAACACACTGGAGAGCTTTGCAGAGTTGTGTTCGAAATTTCATCACATTGCTGTTGTGCTAATATTTCTGTGAAGCTGTGCAAGCAATGTGTGTTCACATGACTTATGAATAGATTGCTCTTGATCAGTGATTATAAATAATGGCGTTACTAACGGCCTCTAATTACATTTTTAAAGTAACTTGCCCAACACTGCTCTTGATCATGACCTGTAGGTGTGCATCTATGTGTGTTTGGAGACTATGCTACACTCTAGGGAAACTAGAAAGGGGTGGATGAAGCAGGTTTGAGAACAAAGAAAGTCTAAGGGGACTTTATTAGCATATGAGGAGTTTCAGTGAATGTAGGTGTGTGGTGTGTAGTTGTGCATGTGTGCATCGACTCGTGTGGGTAAATACTGTTGCATGTATATAAACCCATATTTGTTCAAGTGTGTGCTAATATTTCGGGTGAACATGTATATGCACTAATGGCATTACAGTTGAAAACAAAAAAATAAATAAAAACAAAGACACAGCCACTAATAGGGCTCTGAGCAGAACAGTGATGCGTGCCTCCCATGGCAGCTCCACAGGTTCAGCAGGTTCCTCTCATTCTTTTTCTTTGTTTCATCTTGCTGTCTAGTGAATCTTTCATAGAGAGCTGGTTTATCTTTTGCACATTCCTTGTGTGTGTTTGAATGATTCCCTGGACTGACGTCAGCTGAAACGGCATGTAGTCAGATCAGAGGAGAGCGGAACATGGGGAGAAGGGGGCTAAAAGACATTTGGTGCAATGGGGGAAAAAAAGACAATACAAATGAGAAAGCATGGTGGAAAGCGTGCGAGAAAGAGGATAAGATGAAGGAAGAGATGATAGGAATATGTCTGGAGATGTTTAGAACAAGACAGGCTCAGATTTTGCAGCTGGAGTGTGAATGAAAAGAAAGTGCGGGGAAAATATATGCGTGGGGGTTAGCTTTGCCTCTTTCCATCTCTTCCTCTCTTTGATCTCAGTGACTTCTTGCCTATGAAGAAAGTCTGAGAAAGTGAAAAAGGTAGGAAGGAGAGGCTGAGTCATGAAGGAACGGAGAAAGATGAGAGGAAAGGGAGCAAATGAGAATTTGGGAGAAAGAGGAGAAGATAAAGTAAAGTGAGCGAGAGAGAAATTCATCATGAAGAGAAAAGGTGAGAAAGAAGTGAGAAAACTAGAGAGAGGTGGAGTTATGCAGAGGGAGAGAGAGAGAAGCTGAGTCATGGGGAGAGATGGAGACAAATGAGGCAGCTTGGATTAATATTGGAAGGGAGGGGGTGGGGTAAGAAAAAATGGTGACAAATTTTTGCAGCACTAATTACTCTTAAGCAAAGTAATCAACGTCAGTTAGCATTTGAAATCAAATTAGCTGGTGATGGTGCAGGTGAGGTAATGCTGGGAAAGAGGAGATGAAAAATAACTGTGACCCACGAGGAGGAGCTGGAAGATGTATACTTTTAATGAGAGAACTATGATTGTGTTTTGGGAAAGTGAAGTTGAAAATCCAAGTTGTGCAACTTCAGTAATAAATGTAGTGTGAAGAAGTGAAGTCTAGTATATCTCCTGTGTAATGCTATGTACCCACTGTAGCAACGCCACACATCCAATTATCATTACAAGCAGTGAGAAAGTGACAATACTTCTTGTAATAAGGTTGAAGCCCTTGCATGTAATACAGTGTATAAAGCGGCAGTAGTTGTTGTTATTTTAAATATAAATATATTTTTCCATGCCTGAAAAGAAAAACTCATATTAGCTGTCACGATGAAAGCAGTCAATCCAAGTGGGGCAAATTATAAACCAGAAGAGAACTATAACACAATTCTGCAGCTCCCATAAGGTTTGAAGAGCATTTTGGCAGTTTTTGGGTCATTGTTTTGATTTAAGGACAGCGTTAGCATCTGAATGGTAAACACGGTGCATGTGATATTTTTTCAAGAAATAAACAGAGCAATAAGGAGAGCCACTTTGTCAGGTTGACACAGCCATACTCGAAATGACTGGTAATGGCACTACATATCTGCTTGATGCAGATAGGAGGGAACAATTTATTCTGTATTCCAGCAGTTTTCAGAGTGTGAGGTCTCCATTGTGAGCTAAAAATAACCTGGAAAAAAAAAGCTGCAAACATCTGGTTAGTTAAACTTAGTTATGCATGTGGCTTTCGATATTCAGTAGGCAACCCACAGTTTTTAGAGGCAGTGCTTGTCTATCTGTTACACACTTACCATAATTTCCAGACTATAAGCCGCTATTTCTTTCACATGCTTTGAACCATGCAGCTTAAACAGCGATGCAGCTAATTTATGGATTTTTACGGGTAACGAGCTTCATGCCGCCAGTACATTTAGCGTCACATCAGACCAATGAAATTACCCAACAGGTCACAGTGGACCATTGAAATTGTTCGAAATTAAATTAAACGCACCCACACTAAATTCTTCTATCAGCCATTTATTTTGCGCTTCATGCACACACCCCTATCATGGAAAACAGACAAAGCAATGCATATGATGCAGCTTTCAAGTTCCTGCCAGATGCCATTTCCTCCCATGTTTCCGACACCTGTGGCTTATAAATAAGTGTGGCCTCTATATGTACAAAACAGTTTTTCACTTTAAATTCAGCAGGTGCGGCGTATATTCAGGTGCGCTCTGTAGTCCGGAAATTACGGTATTTATCCATAATTTGAAAGATCCTATTCACGTCCTTAAAACTCTCATGTCTTCTTTTGTTGGTTTTTTCTTGTTTGAATGTAAAATGATGACTATGGTTAGTGCATTGCAATGGGAAAGGGATGTCAGGCCACTGAGAGTGGCTATTGTTTCATCCTGAAGATGTTGCAGCCATCCTGAGATGATGTATTACTCCAGTCATTATTCAGAGTTTGTCAAATTCCATCGCCTATCAGATACGCATGTGGGGTCTCTGCTCATGCATGAGAAATGAGAGACAAGCTAAAATAGCAAGAAAAACTTTGAATAGCAGGAGTATGGATGTTAATGTGAATAATGTGGGTGTGTCTGTGAGAGTGAGCAGGCGTGCAGTGTGCAGCATTCAATTTGACACACCTGCAGTCCATCATCAATTCCCCCCAGCTGTATTTAAGCAGGCTCTTCCCTCCAGTATTCGCATTCGCCTCGTCGCATCGTGTGTGAATGGATGAAGATGGCTCACGTTGTAAAGCATTTTTGAGTGCTCAGCAAGACCAGAGAAGTGCCATACAGTATAAGCAGGCCATTTTACCATGTAACCAGCACAAATGCAGTGTCTTTTCAGTGTGGCTTCAAAGCTGAAGTGTCCATCCTGCATCCTGCAGAACAGAGGGATGTATTGATGCCTGTACGTGTAGGAAGTAATGAGGCGTTTCATGAGAAAATTAGGAAATGTTTATTTATTTTTTTTTCATTCCCTTTGGCATGTACTCAGCTGTGTGACTGCGAGGACCATTTACACACACAAAAAAAAGAACAAGGTCGCCATTTGGAAGCTTCAATATTTACTACAAATTATATTTAAGCAGTGATACTAATGGTAAGAGTTTTACAAAGCGAAACGAATAACGGAACAAATTGTGTGTTAAACTGTTCAACTCCTTTGGCATACGTCAGTTCAATTTAGTACACAGCATTACCTTCAGCAGCAACCTCATTAGTTGGGTGGTTGCATTGTATTTAACAAAATGGCAATCTGATAAGGAAAAGAGCAAACAGGCAACGCATTTGGAATGTAAGTAAATGTACAAGGACGTACGAGTGGAGCAAGAAATCTAAAAAATTTAATCTGATTTATTTATATAGCGCCAAATCATAACAAAGTTACATCAAGGCACTTTACACATAGGGCAGGTCTGGACCTGGCTCTATTTAAAAAGACCCAACAGATCCCCCCATGAGCAAGCCCTTGGCGACAGTGGCAAGGAAAAACTTCCTTTAAGAGGCAGAAACCTCAGGCATGGTTATTGTCAGCGCATGCGGGGGAGGGGGGGTGATGCGCAGTCCTTCCCCCAGCAGCCTAGGCCTTTAGCTGCATAGCTAAAGAGCAGATGGACTTTTGTGAACTTTTTAACTATAAGCTCTGTCATACAAAAAAGTTTTAAGCCTGATCTTGAAAATTGCTAAGGAGTCCGCTGACTGGAACTGATACTGGAAGTTGTTTCCACAGAAGAGGAGCCTGATAACTGAAAGATCTGCCTCTAGATTTACTCTTGAGAGATTCTAGGAACCACAAGTAAACCTCCATTTAGAGAGCGGCGTGGCCTATTAGGACAGTACGGAACTATGAGCTCTCAGATATGATGGAGCTTACTGAATGAATGGGTTCCAATGTAGGACTGGTAGGACTTGAACACAGACAGCAGAGCAATGAAACAGAGGCCTGTTAAAAAATTGCAGAGAATTTGAAAATAGTGGCTTTATGCCTTTGAAGTCTGAAGGGTGTGGAGGGAAGCAGGCAAGGGGGGTGAAAAGAGGACAGGCTGACGAGGAGGTGAAGCAGCATTCTGCTTAGTGAGATCTGGTTCAGATCTCTTTTTATGCTGTCAACCACGAAAATATAACCAAATAGTTTATAACAAGAAGCATACATTTATGGCTTATATGATTTGTTGCAATAATTAAATTGGCTGTTCATAAATGTATTTCAGAATTGGATAAAAATGTTTAAGACTGTAATCTAAGCCCATTTCTATTGGAATGAAAATTCACCATCAATCATCTGACAAAGATAATCATAATGCCAATTATATGATGATCACTAATTAAGGTTATGATATCTGAATATATGTGTATGCATGTGCGTCTGTGTGTGCGGATGTGTGTGTGCACACGTATGTGTGCGATATATCATGATTCTCTATTGAGAAACCTTGAGAATTTAATTAAAAGACAACTTTAAAATGGGAAAATTTTATGGAAAATGCTTCTACTTCACAAATGTATTAAACACTTGTTTGGTGTTAGGCTTTTGTGAACTGAAATGAACACTGGCTGCAGCTTCATTGGCTGCTGGGAAGAAGGACACATTAGTCTCACAAGGCGTTCACCTTGTCCCTCTATTCTACATCATTCATACTGAAACAGAAGGATTTCCATCTCACTCACATTTTAATATTTAAATATTAGTAATTCAACAAGAAAGTGAGAGCTGGTTCAACATGCCTTATATGTTTGCTTGTGTTTGAGTTGGTGCCTTCACGCAAACTCTATGACTTTAACTCCTGGGCTCAGGTGTATGACAATTTACCCCCAGTTTGTTGGCACATCCGACAAACAATTGATTGGCTAATTGAACTTGGGAGCTCTTTTATGTTTCGACATGTGTTCCTGGATAGCTGACGATGATGGGACGTTTGAAGAAGAAAGCTGCCGCCGTAATCAGGACGCTCTGTCAGCTTCAAATGGATTAACGCTTGATTTGCGTGCTGGCACTTCAGAGTTATATTGCTAAGTGGTGGAGGGATGAAGAGGATGGGTTGGAGGATGGAGAGAGAGAAATGTGTTTTTCAGAGAAGGTGGTGCTCTGTAGATTCAAAAGCAGGACCCATCCTTTTCTCATTAGCAATAGAGATAGTCTTTTGAAGTTGAGTTGTCTGGCAGTTTTGGCAGCAAATGCGACAAGAAGTCTCCATAATGAAATTTAGGGGCTTGTTGGCCGACAGGCTTCGAGGAATGATAGCAACACCCCAAAATCCGAGGTTGAGGACAATCCTGTGGCTAAATGTTTGCTTGGGATGAAAATATGTAACTTTATATTATTTTTTTGTGTAACCGTTCAGTTGGGTCTGTGGTTGGTTGTGGGACTTAAGCTGTGCAACGGTAGGTATCACTGGAGCTGTAAATTATACACAGTGTGAAATCTCAACATTGCAGGACTGAGCCATCTGTTAATCTTGATGAATTTGGTATGCAGCGCTGCCTTACACATGCTACATCAACACAGAGGTGTAATTATTTCATTATGTACCCAGTTTTTGTTTTACATTTTACTTGGTGAACTTGTTCATTTTCACCTCCTGTATTAGACAGAATTAAGTTTTTTGGACAATAGTTTTGCTTAGCCAAGGCTTAATAAACAAAACTGAATCCACAATGTAGATCTTACAAATGTATTCATTAACAAAGAGTCTGAGGGGGAGAGGAGTGAACAACAGGGCAGCGAAAAACGTCCAGAGGGATAGACAGGAGGCTGGCAGAGCAAGGCAAAAAACCTGACGGTGGTTATGGCAGGCCACTGAGGACAAAGAAACAGAGACGCAGGTTAGTACAAATTAAGCAAACAGGATCCAAAGAACAAGGCTTAGAGTAATGCAGGAGAAAAGGCCGATCTAGTTAGAGGAGGTTGGTGACCAAGAGAGGCATGGAAGGGTGAAATATCTCTGGCTCAAATAGGGAGACTGTAGTGGGAGTACTCCAAGCAGGGAAGATGGGAACTCCAGGTCATGGAATTTCTCTCAACCACACAGCAAAGGGTGGGTTTCCAAGATCTGGTTGGCTTGTTCTAATTGCCTGTTCCTTTTTTTCCCACATAGGGGTTGGGGACGTAACGAGGGATAGGTGCTATGAATGTAGCCCTTATCATTATGCCGAGGAAGGTGTATTCTTCTCCTTGCCTTACCTTTTGTTTTTTTTAAACAAATGAAGCATGATGAACGCTAAAAAAACCAATCGCGACCCATCGCGACTGTAGACTTTGTGGTTTTTTTGTTGTTGTACGAGTACGAACAGGGTGAGGGCGTTACATACGCAAATAAAAACCTGCCGATTGAAATTTACATGAACCGTAGCCTCCATGCTGCTGCTGGGACTACGCAGTCGCTTGCGTGCCTGAACATAAACAACGTAGTGACATAGCAAGTGGTGTCCCAATTCCGAGGGAAGATTGCAAAGCCCGACCCCTTGTGGCTTCGTTTTTAGGGTTAGGGGTAGGGGGTGAGGGCTAGGGGTAGTGACTAGGGTGAACATTGGGATTGGGCCTTAGTCAAATTTTAGTAATTTCTATATGTGATGGTTTTAGTCAAGTTTTAGTTAAAAAAAATAAAATAAATAAAAACATCGTCTCCGTCTCCAATGCATTCTGTTTTTCTTTCTGCTGGATTATATTGAAAATATGTACACAGATCATCTCGTTGTTTCCGACCACCAAGCCCCTTGCCGCTGTCGCCAAGGTGCCGGTAACTGTCTGTGTGTATGACCACAGGTGTGTTGTGCAGAATGTGCGCAAGTGCTGGTGTGATGCCAGGTGGTGGGATACAGACAAGGAAAAAAACCAAAACGAACAGAACACACAGGATCCTAACAAGTTGAAAGTGGCTGTGAAAAGACACAGAAAAATGGTTGGAAATGCAAATTGGAGTGATTATTATGCAAATGCAGAGGTTTATTTCCTCGTTTACTGTAAAATACGCTGTCTTTTCTCAGCCAAAGGTGAGACAGAAAAGTAGGATTGTGGGTACTTTTTTTTGCTATAAAATATCGAAGATGAATGGTCACTTGACCCCAAGTAAATGTGCCATAACTGGATGTTCAATGACTGCTAATGGAAGCTGCTAGCTCTATTTAAAGATGTTGATTATCTCTCAGACCATCATTGAAGGGCGCTTACAGTTAACGAGGACATGATTAATTACATCCAGCTTTAAAAATGATGAGACAGGAAGGAAATAAATAAAGATACATGAATGAAATGAATAGCAACATAGTTATGACATGCTGCAGACTGCAGACTTGACCTGTGAGGGTGGCGCAGGCCAGTGTGAAAATTAATTTTAATATGAGTCATAATAATCAACTAATTATCTAATATCATGAAAGCATCAGCGGCTGGAGCTTTCTGTCAATTACAGGCTTCCAGTCACCTGGTGTCAGAATGGGAATGGGGCCAGATTCTCTGCCTTTCTTTCTTTTCTTTTTTTTTGCTTTTAACCCAAGTGAGCAAGTTCAAATGCGGTGACAGTTGGCGGATGGAGTTTGTCTTAGTGAGCATATGCTGGATTGAGACAGGAAATATCGTGTTTCTTGATTAGTTCTTTTGGAAAGTAACACCAGCTTCCTGTTTTGATAGTGCCAGTGACACCATGAGTAAGTGAAGGATTCGCACATCAGCCAAGCACTTAGTCACACAGAGCAGTGCAAGACACTGGCATCGTTTGGTGTAATTTTTGGATGTTAGGTACAAATATTTTCATATTTTTATCCTTAACCTCACTTCAAAAGACCTCTTTTCTTTAAGGATTCAAAGAAATAACCCATTCAGTGCTCCCTCAGCACCATCCAAACTTTCTGGTCATTGTTTATTTCAACATGATTTCAAATATATGACCATCTGGCTTGCTTCTTTTGCAGGCAACAAGTTAACAAAAGGTAGCAGGGAAATGAATTAAGCATATTCCTTTATTGATGACATTCTGGACAGTAATGATCATGAGCCTCTAAGATCCTACTGAATGTTTTCAGTGATGCTGATGACATACTGAAATCCCCAACCGTTGAGTTTAGGGATTGCAATTCTACAGCTCAACTGTTTTTGGCAAAAGCAGTAATGCAAATCTAGGTTACATGTCCTTATAATATAGAACATAACCAATTGGAGCACCTCCTGAAAGAAAATCACAATCAGGTGTATCAAACCGTCATCGTCATCACCGTAGTCTCCAGTCAGCCCTGAAGATACAGCGCTGTGCAGAGAACGTCCTGTAACCACAGAGTGCAACAGCTGCTGAAACTCTTGTCAAGCAGCAATCACCACCCGCTACCAGCAAGAAACCACGTTCAGCATCAGAGGAAACTGCTTTAATCCCTACAAGGAGAAAATGTCTTTGTTTTTGCCTGAGGCCCAGAATTTGCCTCTTGAGGGTATGAATTTAAGCAGAAAAAAATACTATTCAGTAAATGTACAGTAATCAGTGAATATGTATTGGTCCTTGATATTACCTCAAAAGAAAAGAAACGGCAAAGAATTGCCTGTGAAACACTAATAGCCCATCTGACGACTTTATTCTCACTTTTATTTCTTTATATAGAGTATCATACTGTTCCCAGAAAGACAAAAGCTGTTCAGAGATGTTGTCTTGTTTTCTTTTCATTTGCCAGAGACGGAACAGAAATAAAGGCAAAACAAGGTCCTGATTTGTTCTTTCCTCCTGACGTGGTCCTCCCCTGGTGCCACCAGAGACGCCTTCCATCCTCCTTCACCCACTTCAGGGAGCATTGTCTGTCCCCAAAGACTCCACCGTGTCCCTACTCCCCAGAATAACTAGGGCATCTGGGAGAAAACTTCACAGCATAATTAAAGGGATGTCTGTGGCTTACATGCTGTTGCAGTTCGCGCAGATGTGTTTGCACATCACGGCACAAAGACACTTTTGGGGAGGACAATCAAGTGATAAGCTGCAATGTGTAGCCTAAATGTCGATGACATTCTTCTACCTGCTCTAACTGCTGCCTTTAACTTTTGATGAATTGTGCATTAGATGCCGCAACTGTCTGTGCTTTTCTTTCTTTTTTTTTTCTTTTTTTTTAAAGACAATCAGAACATGTTCTTCAGACTTCACTAGCACACAGTGACCCCAGAAGCAAACCCAATGGAAAAACACTAGCGCTCCTAGTAACCATTTGTTTTAAATCAGGACTACAATGAAAGCTGCACAGTAGCTTGTTATCACTCTTTCTAGTCTGCCCCTTTCTTGTGTTCTCATTACCTTTTGTACACTCCTCTCCATTTGTTTTATTCTCAACCCTTTCATCTCTGCTGCTCCCCCCATCTCCACGTGTGTTATTCTCTCCTCTTCATAACAGTAATGAGCTTCCCTCTGCTCCTTTTCTTCTTGCCATGGGAAGTAAGGGCGTGCAGGAATGAACGCTGAAAGGAACGCTGAATGACAGAAGAATTGAGAGACAAAGTGAGACACCAGAGGCAGGAGCAGTCGAAGAGAAGAAGAGACCGGCGGCGTGAGGTTCAGTAATTTTCCCAGCCAGTCATTCAGTCAGTCCGAACAGAGTGTACTCTCAGTGGCTTCTCCTTACTCTCCATTTCATGGATGTAGAGGTAGAGGTAGCACTCACTTTGCAAAACATGAAAGAACACTTTACATGGCAGAGTCCCCCAGGGTCCCCTCCCCACTTCGCACTTACTGTCAAAATACTGACGCAGGAGGGGGAGAGCAAGTTGCATTTTACTCTCATGTATTGGAAATTTCGTAGTTTTGAATTATTGATAGTCCTCGAAGGGGGTATGCTGGACACGGTGCTATCCTCAGGTCCTTTTTTTAATGCATCTTCAATGGTAGTACCTGTGGAACCAATGCGAAGCTGGCAACAGTTTGCTGGCTCAGAGCTCTTTCCTATAATGCTGTAATGTTGCTCAGGGTAAAAAAAAAAAAAAAAAAGTGCCTGAGTGGCCCTTAGTGCACCACCTGGCTTCATGACTAGCAGTTACATTCAAAGTGTTTTGCTAATGGCAAATTGTAGAGGTTGTAGGTTGAGGTATGCAGGATGACTTGTGTTGCCAATGTGCCCTTAGGAGTTGGGACTTGCATATTTATTCCCAACAGTGCGGAGAGTACAGAGAGCGAAAGAGCGTGGAAGGCTGGATGTATGAATGTGACTTCAGACTCTCCAAGAAACGCTGCAAGCAAACACATATCTGCATCGTCAAACCAAAACCACGTGCAGATAACAGCTGTAGCTGCTGGCAGTGTATGAAAACATCCAGATCACAGCTCCCCGGCACAAAAGCGCCACGTTAACATCTGGTTGTATTTTGTGCCAGCGCAGTGAGGCCTTGTCACGCATAGTGTTAAAACTTTCACATCTCACAGACCAAAATGAACTTGACAGCTTTGATATGCATTTCATGTGTGAAGAGAAGCCTCATGTGTCCTTCCTCAACCGCGTTTAAAATGTTAATGTAGACATCAGTAAATCTATCATTGTTTCCTAAAATCGCTTAAAATGCATGATGACCTTGGTTAACCCCACCCCCCTCCCTCTTTTTTTAACACCTGTACTTGGAAAGTGGTCAAACCAAGGAGAGAGAGTTTTCATCTCCTTCTCCAGGGAAGGGGAAACATGAACTTCCTCCATTAAGGCAGAAAGTGTTGTAACATTTGTGCAGCCTGTCTATCAGTCACATACTCAGACCCATCTGTCAGACTCTCAAAGGTGGTCTGAATACTTTCCTCCGACTATTAGCCCTTGTCAAACTGTCTTTTTGAGCTCCTTATCAGGACAGTCTGTGAAACTAGAAATTCTTGGCTTTTAGACAGACGCTTCTGTGCCTGGTCTGTCTCTACAGTGACAAAGCCAAGACTCACGTTAAGCCAATTTTCATTGGTCAAGAGACTAACAGAGAAGTTGTATTGCAGGTGCCGTCAGAAACTCCTGTTGTTTGAACTGATCTTTTGTACTTTTGGTGTTGGCAAATAAACAAACAACCAAAAAAAAAAAAAAGACGTGATAGTTGGATTAAAAATTAAACTCGCTACTTTAAGTTTAAATGTTACACTGGCACGCTCCATTCAAAACTAACTTCTGCCCACCACTTGCTAAACAAGCATGGTCTTTAAAAAAAGACAATATGTCTGGCACAATATGTTGATTATTTGTCCTGGAACAAATGAGAGTTTGTTGTTTTTTAGTATAATTAGATGGTCAGGAGAACCTTTTAAAACTAAAATGATTTTAATTGATTGGTTTGAGTTTTTAGGTGAGATCAGGTCATGAACAGTTCCACCAGCCACTGAAGTAGCCTGACCCTGTCAATGCATGTAATGGTGCAGTGGGATTAATGCTGTTCCCTTATCTGATTATCTTATCTGTTTTATGACAACTCATCCGGATGAAGAACTGTGACCACAGCATCTACCAGTGCCTGCTGTTCTCTTATTATTAGCTGATACACATTTAAGACTGTACCTGCCTCCAGTGCGGCCTGCACTTAATTTAGCTCCCACTGCTGGATAATGACATGTGACTCATCACTGCAACAGAGGAAGAAGAGTCACACTCGGTCCCTCCTCACTTAGTGCTGCACTCTGCATGAAGTCAGGCCCACACCTGTGGAGGACAATCTGGAGACAGTGGGGGCAAATAAGTAAACCGGTAATCTCTTGCCATATAAGACAGAAGCAGCCATCACCATGGATACACGCAGAAACCATGCTGGCTCAGATGTCTGTAAAATTGATCTTTATGGTTTTAAAGCCATGAAAATTTTGCTACACAGCCATAACAATAATAATAATAAAAAAATAAATAAAAAAAATCAATTACATACCACATATCATTACTTGTGCCATTATAAATTATATGAATGCAGCCAGATGTTATGATGCATTCATGATGTTTCTGCCGCACTTGCACATGAAAGTGATTAGTTGGTCAACATGTTTTGCAGTTGACTGTAGGGCCGAAATCTTCCAAAAGGAGACTTTTGGAAAGATGACGCAGACACCTGCAGTACCTTGACTGGATCTCATCATCCTCTATGAGTGGCAAATTACAAGTGTGACTGACCTTCTTGTCTTTGCCAGCAGCTACTGTGCAGTTAACGCCTTTCCACTCTCAATTATGCTGGCTCACACGTGCTTGGTGTATGAAACAAGTGTGCCTTTTTATGTGTGTTAGTATAAATGGAGTATGTTCCTGATACAGAGCTGAAACAGTCGCCTGGATGGAGAGCGACTGTATTTTTAAAATGCTGTTTTAAAAAGTGTGGAGGTGGCTTTCATGGGGTTGGGGTGTAGTTGGCATAAAGTACTATTGATGTGGCCATTGAATCTGAAAAGCTATTCATCTGTGCTGATGATGTGGCCAACTTGGACACAGGGTAATGTATTTACCCTTTTTGTGTTGAGACTGTGCTGTTAAAGGTCAGTAAATGCAACTTCAGTTAATGTACTGTGTATACTGTGTATGCGTTAGTGCAGAACAGTGAGACATAAAGTGAGGGACTGTTGAGTGAATCGATGCTTGGAGGTGGTTGATGTGTTTTTGGGTGGATGGTCAACGTTGGTTTTTATGCAGTGAAGTATAATAACACAATGAGACTCTGAAAGTCATTGGTTTAACTTTCAGTAGTAATTGGATGTTGTTGACGTGGGCAGTCGCACACATCAGAGTACCCACTTCTAACCCCCCTCCAATGCCACAAATGTAGGCTAACACTAGGCCATTTCTCCTTTTGATGAGTGGAGAGCACTCACCCCACAATCAGCATTATGAATCCAGTAAGTAACAGCAATTTCAGTAAAACGATGAGAAGTACAAAATTCATTATGCTCCACAATGGTCACAAAAATATATGTATTATACAACACATATTCCCACCATTATTCACCCGACTCAAACCTACATGAAAGATCTCCACAGATGCTCAGGTTCAGAGGAGTCAAGGGGATATAATGTATTCCAAACAGGGCCATTATGTCGGGTCTGACCAGATATATTCATGGGGCACTCCTAACTAAACATGTAGCACAGCAGATGCTGCTTTTATCATTTACCAACATTAAAGGAAATTCAAGCCGACCATCAAAGTTTAAAAATATACTCTGAGGTGTTATACTGCTTGCCATCAGGATCAATCAGACGTTATCAATCCCTGTTGCTTTTTCATGGTATGGACTGATGCACTTTTTTGTCATATTTTGGAAATATTTTCTTTTAATTTTTCATTGTACTGAATGAAAGGTTGATTGAACTGTTATTTCTTTATTTATTTTTTTTTTTACTTGAAATAATGTATAAGAATTATGGCACAGAACTTGAGAAAGCCACATGCAGAAATGCACAGCATGTCCTCAGTTGTAAAGCTGTCTAGTGTCCCTCGTCCTCATGCTCACCTTGCTCAGGTGAGTGTGCAGCAGTGCAGTGGCTCTAAACTGATCAGGAAACTGAGCCTGAACTTTTGGACCTCAGTGGAATCTGAGTGCTGCCTGGGGGTATCAGACAGCGTATGATAGGAGCCAGGTGGGGCGCTGACATTTAGCTAACAAAGAGCATTGTAACGTAACCCCTGTGGGGTTGTCGGCGAGCCAATCACTAAGCCATGTTGCCGTGTATCAGATGAGCTGCTGACATTTTTTATTTTTTATCATTATCTCACCCACAGTCACTCTCATTCACGCTGTGAAAAGTCAACTCCACATCCACTTACCCCTCAATGCATTTACAATGAGTCACAAGATCGAGCAAGTGCTGGGAACAGGGTTTACAGGTTGAAAGCCATTTCACATTGTCCTGTTTTCTCTGCTCTTTTCTTCAGTGGGTGGTTCCTGGCTTTTAATGGACTTTATCGGGCGCAATGGATCATGGCTGTATTTCTAATGTTTTATTATATAAAGAATTGATTGATAAAAATCAATATTATTAATTCTCTTTAGTCATGTGCAGTTCTTCAAAAAATTGTGTATCATCTATAGGCTCTCATATCGCAAACAGACACAACC
This sequence comes from Echeneis naucrates, assembly GCF_900963305.1. Classification (NCBI taxonomy): domain Eukaryota; kingdom Metazoa; phylum Chordata; class Actinopteri; order Carangiformes; family Echeneidae; genus Echeneis; species Echeneis naucrates. Next base: position 7,724,785 of record NC_042511.1, read on the forward strand.
ATTAATTCATGTTGCTATGATCACAAAAGGCGTGAAACATTTATTTTATCCCAAAATGGATTATTTGCCTCTGCCGAAAAAACCAAAGCGCTTGAGTCTGTACCAGCCATGGCCATTGTTTAAGGCTGCGGTTTGTCAGATTGTGTGGTATCTGACAGTTAGGACAAATAATCCATGTTGTCTTTGAGGCTGGAGGACTTCTTAAAAAGAAGAGAAGAATTAAAAATAATAAATCACTCTTTTCTAAATGGTTTTAAATGGATTTGTCTTCATCAGTAGTTGACAAATCATTTAATAATGAGCTGTTGAGTAGTTATGAGACCAATCAACACAATTTAGGGATTACCAATATTTCAAGCTGTTGTTTCACTTGTTCTGTAATTAGTTAATAACCTTTCATGTTCTAAAGCACTAAGAAATCTGCAGAGATTCATAGTAAAAGATCTTTGTTAAATGACTTATAAACATCAGTTAGCCATGGTTCTTAAATCAAATCTTTAGTTGAACTGTTAATGTGTTTTTAAAGGGCAATATAGAGGTGCAGCGGTTCACACTGTCACCTCACAAAGAAGGTCTGGGTGTGATGCTGCTGGCTGGCAGAGGCCTTTCTTGCATGTTCTCTCAGGATACTCCAGCTTTCCTCCGACAAGACATTTGTGTTAGGTTGGTAGAATCAAAGTGTGAATTTTCTTGTTTATCTCCATATATCAGCCCTGTGAAATACTGGCAACCTCTCGAGGGTGAACCACCACCACCACCCAATAAGGGGTAAGTGGTACAGATAATGAATGATTGAGTGTTTGAATTAAATTGAATGTTTTAATTAGTAAGTTTTGGTTGGAGCTTTAGCAGTCAGCTCGGAGAGTGTTCATGGTCAAATGAAGGGCTAAATAGAAAGTTTGATGCAGTAGTTAGCTTAACACCAGCCTGAAAGTGACAACCCAAAATTGAACTTTATGAATGCCTTGTAATAAAATATTAAGTAATGATTTATCAAACATTAATAGAACCATTAGTCACAAGACAACTGGTAGAACTTAAATTTGTTAAGCTACATAATCAGTGGTGGAAAAAGCTATAGGGAAAATGTTGAACATCACCACTAACCAAACAGCGCTCTTTTGTCACCCAATTTATTCTTTGGATTCTTCAGTTTGCAGGGATTGAGATCATCTCGTCTTCTCCTGCAACAACTGCTGGACATAGACAGTTCACTGACCTGACAGGTGCCCACTACAGCTGCTATATCACTGAAGCATTAGAAATTGGACACACATGATTGCCCCCCTCCCCGCAACATTCATGCAGTCCACTCAAAACAAACCTGCGACCTGTTTTTGCGCCACAAATCCAGCAGATGATGACAATAGAAGAAAACTTATTCCATATGTTAAACAGTCGCTACCAAATCTGTAATTGCCTGCTTTCAAATGTAAATTGTTGCAGTAGCAGATGTATTAACATGAGAAAAGTACACTATACATATGCACAATGTTGCAATATCAAGGAATAAGCGCATCATCTCTCATTGTCCTATTACTTCCCAGTTCCCTCCCAGGCATGTGCTGACACACACAGACTTTGTTCCACAGAGCAACGGCTGAATAATTTCCGTTGACTTCCTGGTGCATTGGCCACCGGAGGCAAATTCATAAAAGCAAAGATCTAAGACATTAATTCACATGATTTCATTAAAAATGTTTGATTGCATTAAGCCCATTTGTTACACAGCAGCGGCGGTGTACGTACTTTATGTGTTTCACCCCGTCGTGTAATTTGATTCAGGGGATTTCCAAGCTTATTTCGTCACTTAATTAACTAGTGAGGAGTTTCACTGCTATGCTTTAATTATATATGTTTTTTTTTTTTTTTCTCCCATCTGAACTCATAGAGGTTTGGAGTCTTGGATTTAGAGGTCTTTGACAACGTGAAGTTTTACACCCACCGATTGCTGTGGAATCTTCCATTTCAACTCTGATTAACAGATGACAATATCATCTTAATGAAGCTTTGATTCTCAAACATCTTCAGCTCCATCTTTATGGTAGCACGTGGTATTCCCACGTGGAGGTGCCTGTTGTGACAGCATTTAAAGACACTCCAGGGGAATTTTTTTTTTTTTCAAAGCGCACACAATGGGAAATTTGAACGCAATGACTTTTCTTATTATTACACAAACCTTCACAATTACCCCTGCCTTGTACTAATTACAGACAATTAGTTGCACAGACAGGTAGAGATATCTGAGTCTTTCATTAAGTATTAGTTTCAGCTGATTATGAAGAAGCAACGCATTGCATCTCCACACACAACTCTCCCCATAGGCGTAATTTGGTCTTGGATGATTCCAGTGTTGTTTATTTAGCCCTGATTACACCTGGGATAAAGGCTTCAATTAAAACCAGAGCCATAATGATCTTATCTCAAATGCCAGCCATGTACCACCGACGGCCTCTCACAGAGCAGCACAGAGAGGTCAAAAGCACTGGTAGCAGCATATTGTGTGGTATCATTCTTCCTCCCCCTTTTTTTTTCCTCCTAAGGCTTGATGCTTTGGCATCTGAGAGATAGTGGCCTTGTTGAACACTAAACATCATAAATACTTAATCACAAACTTTCTTCTCAAAGCCACCAGGGAGGAAGACAACAAAATTAGTCATTTTAAAGGTACTAGAATGAGATATTTATTCTATCTGTGTTTATATCACACAGCACCTCAGGGCTACAACCAAACCAAAGCCTGATTAACATGCTGACAACAACAGATGAAGAGTGTGTGTGTGTGTGTGTGTGTGTGGTGAGGAGGAAGAGGGCTCTTGAATGTTTCGTGTTGGTTTCCCTTGTTTACCTGGAGGGCATTGCACTAGAGCAGAAGCATGAATTGCTTGCTATTGACAAATCACCCAAAGTTGATTGCTGCATTAGCTTTGCTTTTAAAATTACTCTTCACTTTGATTGCTTCATCATTTCTATCTCAAAAAGAAAAAAAAAAAAAGAAGCTCACACAATTCTACGTATTTATCCGTATATTATTTAGTGCTGTCGAGGACAAGGGAAGGAGACGACAATTTGTTCATTTCTTTTTTCTTCTCTTTTTTTTTAGATTGTGTCTGAAACAATAAGGTTAGAGCAAGCTGTGTTTGTGGCACCGGTGGCAGACAGGAACCTGATTAGGCCACACAGGAAGTGTGCTTTTCATCTATTATTTCTTCAGGTTGCATCAGTGCAGCATGTCAATGACACATCCTTCCTCACTTGAAAACACACGGGGTCTAAACCAACATTTCCCACCTGTCAAATTATTTCCTTATTTCCTTTATAACAATGTTGTCAACGTGACATAATGCATATACCAACAACAATCATCATCAATTTACCTCATTCTGACACCCTGTTCTGCTGTCAGGGATGGCCTCGGCAAAACCATGCTCCCCCTTTAATTGTCACTAGGAGAACATGAAGCGTTACCTGCAGCTCAGCTCACCCTGCAACCTCCCCTTGCATGCATTGCTCGTCAGGAGGCAGATGCAGACTGATTAATTCTATCACCGTATTGCTTAAACTGCATAATGAAATATGACATTCTCATAGTGAATTCCTGCCATAGTAAAAGGCAGTCACACTGAAGAGCATGCATCATGTTCGATTCTTTGAAAGGACCTAAAGAAACCAAACCTAAACCAGCTCAATTAGTGCTCATTTAAAATTTTCACGCAGTTTGACGACTTTGAGAAAACATTTAGATAGAATTTAATGTGAATGTTTTTTTCACCATATGAGAAATTTCTATTTCTATTTCCGTCCTCACTCTTGTTGAGGATTTCACATTTCATTTTGAAGGCTTCCCATTCTGTCTTTGGCTTACTTTGTTATTACATAACATTACATTACAAGGTTTGAGTTGAAGTTGCTTTTGTGGAGTCAAACAGCTACATCACTGTCATCAACTCTTCATTTGTCTATGGGAAGATTCCCAATTACAATGTTGCTATGATGCATCAGTATCTACAGTGCAATTTATGCATATGTTCAGAAAGGATCATCAGCATAAGTCAAAATATTCTCACGTTTAGCCTCCAGTAAAATACCAGTTTCTAACTTTCCTATAGTGCAGCTCAGGATTATTAAGAATAACTTTATCGTCTTTAACCTGTTCACTCAGTCCCCCTAGTGGTTAGGATGCCGATGTCCCAAACTAATTAATATATGAAAGGCATCCTTTACACAACAAAAGTAAGCAGGTTTTAATGAAAATGTCAATGCAGACATTTTTAGGACACTTTCAACAACATATACAAAATTGTTGAAGTTTCTCGGTGCTACGGTTTTTTCATAGTTACTGAAAATGTCTTGAACAATAGAAGACAACGGCAAGCACACAAGCAACGTCATGTCAACAACAAAGGGAATGTAAACGTATGTGTTCCATCTTTACACCGTTTCTTTCACCACCAAAAAATCGTATACTGTCATAGAAACAAAAATAAAGAGCAAAAATTTTGTTTATTTCCTGATAAAAGTTTTCAACAAGCCTGCTCACAAAAGAAAAAAAAAAATCGGACGTTGTTTTCTATCGCCGTGGAGTACAAACATTCTTTAATTAAACCCCGACTAAAACATTGAACAAATTCACAAGCTTGCCCTCATTTTAAAGCTGAGTATGAGCCCAATTCAATTCAATTTTATCCATCATGTCTAGCTAATCGGACGTTTTGTCCTCTTTCCCCTCTGTGCTAATGCTAATTTCAAGGTCCGTCAGACTGTGCATCTATTACGCGCAGGCAGCGTCTCCTGTCAATCAAAGGCACGTTGGCAACAAGTTTTCCATCCAATAGTAGGGGGCCTGATGTATAACAATCTATGATTGGGCAAATTTTTCACTCCAAATAAGCAAATAAGTTGAGGCGCATGAGACACACATGCACACAGTCAATGCTGTCGGCCTGGATTTCTATTTTATTCGGTTTTCAATCGTTTTTTACCGTCGTTTTTGTTATTGTCGTGGGGAAGTTTGCCTTTTTTTTGCACCAACATGAAAAATAGGGTGTTTACAGTGAGGGCGATGTCGACGACGATAGCCTACAGCCGGCTGGTCCCTTTGTTGCCTTGCCTCCCAGTGTCAACAAGGAAACAATAGACAACGCTACAAAAAGTGTTTTTACTGCCCCAAGTTTTAATGTAATAATGAAACCAATTAATAAAATACAATGAAATACATGCAATTTCATAAATTCACATTTCAAAGGTCTTTGTTAATTTCAGCCATTACTGATAGTTGTGGGTTTACTTCTGGAGTTATAGAGCTTCAAAATAACAACATAAAACAGGCAAAAATAGGTCAAATTCGTGTTTGGATAGGTTTTGGACACCATATATTCGTCCCCATAAATGAAAATATCAAATGGCATTTTACTTATGTAACTGGTCTTCCTCAAAGCAATCATGTCTGTGATTGGCCCCAAAAGGTTATCTGTAAAAAAAAAATTATATAACAATGAAATCTTGCAGTGTGAATTTTAGCCAAATTTTGGCACACTGGAGATCGCCAAGGAGCACTGTTTGGTAAAAACTCTATAGTTCCTCAGTAGTTTTACCTATCAACCTAAAATTTGGACACATGTGGACAGGGAGTGTGTGAACCATATATTTAAAATTCAGCCTGTTTTATAACTAAGATTTTAAAAATCACTGTTTTCACACAAAATTTCAAACATGTTTTTTTATTTTTCCCCAAATTATTGTATTTTCACTAGCCTTATTTTTTTATGGAATAACTCAATTCAATGACTCAATTCAATATTTCAACAGGTGTAAAGGGACACGTGTTTTCTTTCATTTAAGCCATCGAACACAGTTGTGGGATTAGTACTTTTGTAGTTATAAAGCTTTAACTGAAGTGATCCAAAAACAGGTGGAAATTGCCAAACCTGCCTCTGCATGAACAGGTTAAAATCTCTGGGATAACATTTTCATTTCCTATGAAATACTCAACATCAAACTGATTTTAAATTTGTACCCCCCCCCCAAAAAAAAAAAAAAAAAAAAAAAAAAGAGAAAAAGGTTATGGTTGTCTGGGGCCCTTTTCTTTGTCCTGTGGTTAACCCTGCCCCATCTGTCACTCCAGGAGAGATGTGACAAATGCTGGAAGTATTTCACAAACACCGATGAACCCTGCTCTGATTCCTACTTCCTCAGCAGCGAAACACAGATGACTTGGTTTAATGTGCTGGGGAAGGAACAACAAGGCATATTCCATCCAGATTGAAATATTTGTCATCACGCTCTCAGCTGTGAGGCTACCGCTCTCACTTTCTCTCTCTGATAAATATGTGCCGTACTTAAGCAGCATAATATGACTCACCAAGTTAAGATTTATTCCTTCCATTACCTCGCGCCCTTAGTGTCTTAATATTAGGACTTTCAAGCTTCCACCAGAGAGATGGAAAAAAGAAGCACTGGCCTTGTTTTGTTTTTCAGCACTCAGAATTTCCAATCTTAAAGCAAAAAACCTTGAGATAAAAACAGTCTCTTGGTTTTTCTCTATATGAGATTTCCCTCCTCTCTATCTGCATTCCTTGTTATCAGAGCATGCTTGGGAAATGCGAATGACAGGTTTGTGTTTCTGCAAATGTGTTTGCCCTTTGCATGTAAAAATCAGATTCTCTACGGTGTGCAGACTGAGGCTGTTAAATGTGACAGGTATCAGTGCAGAGATCAGCTCATCTGAGGGCGCGGCACTGCTTGCCTCTTTCTGCTAATTCTCTTAAAACCACTGGGACTCCTAATAAGGAACAACAGTGCCTTGATGTTTGGCCCTCTGGCGCCTGAGCGTTATTTGTGGGCGGCGTGTGGAGACACACAAGTATCTGTATATGTATACATATACGGGTTTGTAGCAAACGCACAAATTCCACTCATTTTCAATCTCCAACATAAACACAGGCAGAAGAGCGCACACACACACAGGCACACACAGCCATGGGCATGAAAGAGGTGCAGAGATGCTGGAGCTTTCACAGCAGCCTCACAACAGAAAAAGGTCCTATAATTTACCTGTACTAAATGCAGCTTTTTAGCAAGTCCCAAAGCAACCACCATACCCATTTCACTCTCCTCCGCTCTTACTCCTCCTCTTTCTCACCCCTCTTGCCCCAGATTGTGAGTGTCTCCCGAAAGAGCACACAGTGAATAAAGGTAATACAATATTTTCTCAGCAGTTCGCTTTGAGAGGGAACCAAGTTTTGAAATTGAACTTGGGTGCTTGTTTGATGAATAATAGCTTTTATGAAATAGTTTTCAAGGTTAGTCCATTTCCCTCATGTGGAAAATGAACACAACTTGTAGAAGTGGGGATTTTATTTTTTCTTCAGTGGTACTTTTTGTTTATAAAAACACACTCACACACACTTACTGACAGCCTCTCTGTCTGATTTTGTCTCTCGTTCTCTCCGGCTTTCTGTCTGGGTTTCTCCGTATCAAAGTCTTTCTCACCTTCATCACCTCCTTCCTCTTACCCCAACTGTTCCTGTGGAGATGTGGTGACATCTCCTTCAATATTTCCTCAACTCCTGTCTTTGTACGAGCCATCCTCTCACCCTACCTGCCATCATCTTTCTCTCATCCCTAAAGTGCTGCTTTCCCCTCTCCACCCTCCCAGTCAGCTTCCCACTGCTGTCTCCATGGTGTAGTGATGGTCACCATGGCAACTGTCAGGCGAATGGAGGATGGCTGACATGACTGCATCCTCCATCCGGGTGTGTGAGGTTGTGGTGAAGGGACCACTGTAATATGTTGAAAGGATTTAGCAGCTGTGGTGAGGCAGCACATTATGTACACGCACACAAACAGGCAGGACTCATTAATATATATATACTATTACTTAAAGCATGAATGTACATACACACCCTGTCTGTTGTACGCACCCACAAACACACTTAACGGACACAGAGAAGCTCTCAGTACAAGAGCATTAGACTTGAGAGGCTTACCATTGGAAACGGTGTTTAAGAGTACCTGTGGATTCCCATACAAAGAGAGTGAACTAATGTAAAACTGGCTTAGACTGGGAAGAAACCGCAACGTGCAATTTCACAAACCTGAACTGTATCAGAGAACTGAAAGTGAATCACTTTCCTCCTCAGCATAAAGGTAAGAAAAAGGAAAGTGTCTATTACCTGTAACCGAGGAGAAACTTAACCTATTGCTTTATTTACCAATCTCTCAGGCTATGTCTCCCTATTTGAACTTTTTTTTTCATATCTTCAGGCTTTAATGTAAGTATGCTTCTGAGCTTCCTATGAAGAGACATTAGATTACCATATTCAGTTAAGAAACCCGAGTGATGAAGAAAAATAAAAACAATCTGTTGACAGGACAAGAAGTAAGGCTGAGGTAAAGCCCTCCGCATGAGAAGACGTAACTGTAGTGAAGGTGGAAATGGACTGGCAGGAGTACAGGCACTAGCAAGTGGATACATAGCAGCGGATGAGTAAGCCTGACAAATAAAAGTCTGCTGAGGAGAAACCAGCCAGGTAGACAGACAGACAGTCCAAGAATGTGTCAGACATGTTAATAGGTGGTTGTCAGCCAGCCAAGTAGTCATAATCCATAATTCCATCCCCCTGCCATCCGCATGAATGTATTTGGAACCTGTTTTCATTAACCTTGCAGACCCTTGTGTTGGTGCACTGCATATATGCAACACTTGCAAATTCAATCAGGGCCACGCACACACGCACGCAAACAGCTCCAATTCACTTGCACCATGTAAGCCTAATGACTGCGGTTTATTTGTGCACAGACACGTGAAATGGATGAGCAGTTGGTGTATAATTTCTGCAAGGTCTGACTCATTAGCCATGCCATGTTTTAATGGACCTCATGACTGTTGCCCTGGCAATGGGCTAAATAAATAAGTAAAAACATTGATGTGTAATCAAAAATATTTTAACTTATTTTATTTTCACTCAAAGGCTAAATGACATGTTCTCTCTAGTTGTTATTTAAAAATGTCCTTTTCAAATTATGGTTTTATTTTTCTTTGAAGAGAGTGAGGACATTTATCTTACTCTGAATTAAAAATGATCCCATTTAAAATGTATTTCAATTGGCTTTAATTTGACACTTCAGTCTTTCATACTTTGATTTGGTCACATGGCATCTCTGCACAAACCTGGAAGAATCTGAACTTTCTTTTTATGTTCAGCAACATCTTAAATCATGTTTGCGTGCGCATGTGTGTTATCGGCAATACAAGTAGTTAATCTGCAGCTATAACTACAGTAAGCATTTATGTGATTGACCTGACAAATTATAGGTTAACTGCTTTAAGTACGGCAACTGCCACTGTCAACAGAGTGGATATTTTACATTTCTTTATGTAACAAGGTTAGTTATCTATAAAATATTGGCCATAGTTTACTCCCATTAAAGTGTCTGACGATACAATCAGATACAAGAAGTGGCAACATTGATTATATCCAAGCAAAGACAGGACGAGCAGGGGACAGATGGACACATACACATGCAGCATCAGATGGACACACAGAGAGAAATTGTATTTCAGAGAAATCTACCTTGTTAACACTGAAGGCAGGTGCGGGAGGGAAAAAACTGAAAAGATTAAAAAAAGAAAAGAAAATCCAAGATGCAATGCCCTTAGTCAGAATATGAGCGAGACAAATGAAAGGGTGTCTTTGGTCAATCAAAGTGAAAAGTTGACTACAGTAACAGGGACAGGTCAGATTCTACCGCTTTCATCTGTGCCTGCCAGAGAAGACAACGCAGCTGTGGAGGTAGCCTAAAAACTCCTGTTATTATCGGAGAGAGTTGTAGTCAGTGGCAAGCTGCGCGAGCTGAGAAAGAGAGAGTGCATTGGATGTAGATTTTTTAATAGCCATTAGTATGTCTGCTCTCAAACAATGACTTGAATCTACTCTCCAGTTTGAGGCTGTGAAATGATAATAACTACAGGTTACAGCGTGTGTGTGTTTATGCTGTTTGACTAAGAAACTAGTTTGCATGTTTCTTTGCTTGAACACACAAATTTTGGTATATATGTATGGTTTTGGGGATTGAAAGGATTTGTTTGGCTGTATAGTTCCCACTTCCCTAAAGCTTGACCGTTTTGCATATGCATCTGCACATTTTTGTACTTTTTTTTTTTTCTCCTGACAATTGCCTGTACACTTTTGCTTTTCGAGTGTTGCTGGTTGTTTAACTTTTCTTAGTAGTTTTGTATGCCAGCATGCATGAATGACTTCGTATCAGTGTGTGCGTGTGTGCGTGTCTGAGTGAGTGTGTATGAGGATGGGGAATGAGCAGTCTGTCATGCCTGAGAGGGAGCCAAGCCTGTTTAAATTGCCTTCTGGCTTCCAAGCCTCTCATCTGCAAACTGGCACCTCTTGTTCTCGCTCTCTCTCTCTCCCTCTCCCTCCGTCCTTCCCCCATCCTCTCTCTTTGCTTTGTATGTCCGCCTCTGTCTTTCCTCCTATTTTATATGTATGCCTCTCTTCTGTCCTCCCCCATCTCTTTTTAGGTCTTCTCTTTGCCGCTGTCTGCTCATCCCTTCACTGTCAATTCCTGTCAGTTTTTTCTCCACGATGCACCTCTGTACTGCAAACAACAACACTATTAACTTTCCACTGCAAACACATTCATGTTCAAGCACTCAGACGCTGTCAAATCATTCTACTTATGCGATACTTTGGCTTTGGCTTCATCTTAAATTTGCAGACAACCCAGGACACTGCATCCCCACTTGTTGCCCACTCTGGGTTTATAATACATACACGACTGGCACAGCTATTTACAAATCAAACCCTGTAATTGCACTGAAAAGTGTCACAAATCTGCTAAAAGCAGTTGGCTTTTAGTTCCTGCATGCTACTCTCAATCCTCATTCATCACATCATACATTTGAACAGCATTTACTGTCCCCCAGTCAGTGCGCACAAACACACGCACACACACGTGCATCTGTTGATATGCTGCTAATAACTCCCATTTGTTTGTCCTTCAGAGTAATGGCCTCCATAAATCACATCATATTCTCCTAAGAGATTTGCCACTGGGCCTCTTGCTCCCTCTCCACCACCATCTAGCCTTGTGTATCCCCCCCCCCCCCCCCCCCCCCCCCCTGCCAGCCTCCTGCCCTACCTCCTCCCTTTTTTTCTTCCATACTCCTCATTTCTTGCACATCTCCCTCTTTTCAACCCCCCAACCCCTCTCCACTTCACCCAAGGTCTCCAATAGCCCCGCCTGATCAAATCTTGTTGTTAGCGAGGCCTTTTTGTTTATCAGCTCGACCACTTCGAGCCTTTGTTAGTCTCTCTCCATTGATTATCACATTAGTGAGGCTTGATGTTTGAGTCGGCGCGCTCCGATTTTTGGTTGCGTGAAGGTTGTCATCGGGCTGTGGTGCTAAACGAGGTGAAAAGGCCACATGTCAAATGAAGTGATTAGTTTTGTTTACGAGGAGGAGCTCCATACAACATGGCTAAGCAGTTTGCCTCAGGATCCCTGTGTGTGTGTGGGGAGCATTCATGATTGTCCTTGGATACTTTGACGTGATATAGAATTCTGAGTTTCAGCCAAGGTTGTTTTTCACGCCGAGCAGCACCCTCTCTTTCTTTCCCTCTCCTCTTCACTCCCTCTCTTTCTTCATCACGCTCTCTCCTACACACAAATTAAAACACATATTTCTATACACCTTTATTAATTACTGTGGACCCCTTGCATAAAAGGTCTTTGTACTAGACTCTTACGATTGTACACACCCCTACAGTCGGTCACACACGCACACTTAGAACACACTGCTCTCATATGAATTGGTTCTCAACCTAATACTGTTACTCAACCTATTCAACACACCCCTTATCTGTCGAACTGCACCAAGAAACACAAAGAATCCACTAACACTTCGACTCACATGCACACACATATGAATATGCACACACTGACATAAAATAAGCACATTTACAGTTTCACCTACACATACTGACTACCTTGTAAACTTCAAAGTGCAGCAGCCTATCTCGCAAACAGGCAGTTGCTCTGGTTACAGCATTAGAACCAGGATAAAGAAATATTTACTGAACCTGAACATATGCTTTCAAATACACCTAAACCCTCAAGTGCAGAAGAGGCTTTTGAAGATTGGTTCATGGAAGCAAAAGAGTGAAAGAAGGAGCGAGGAGGGAGCTGGTGAGGAATAAACCCACCCAATCTTGTTTTATCCACCTTCTTTTATTTGTTAATCAGGGTTAAGCTGCCTTTTCAATGCAGCGTGACTTTTTGTTCTCTACAGTCAGAGTTTCTTCGTTAAATTACATAACAAATTGTTGACAGATTTTTAGTAGCTTAATAACCCGAATCAGACGTTTAAGAGTTCAGGCTGATCCTCCATTATGATAATTGATGGTTATTTTATTTTGTTTTGCTGTGTCTGCTTTTTTTGTCATTTAAAATTAACCAATATTGCTTATGGATTACCATAATTACTTCACTGAAATTGCTACAAAAAGGGCAAATGATGCTGCGGTCCAGCACATCTGCCCCAGACTGAACTCCTGTGACAACTTAAATGTCATGTAAACTCACACTTTAGTGCTTTTACCGACATCTAATATGTTAATCATCTGCACTGTAAAGTCTTGAATACGACAAAGTCAAAGAAAAATTATTATTTCCTATTCAGAAGCAAGCAATAATAATAAAAAAAGTAACACTGACCAACCAAACAAAGTGTGCAAATATCCGTATTAGTTTATTTCCCTCTTGAAATAGTCAGAACTGTTGTATAAAAAACTTAATTCCCATCATAATGACCCCATGCACTTGCTGTGATTGTGCACACTCAGGTCTGAACATGTCTCAGGTGTAGCAGGATGTTGCATCCTGTTAGGAAAGTCAGAGGTCAAAATAAAAGCCTCATATTTCATCAGCCAACATCATTGTAACCTTTTTCTCTTTGACTGTTTTTGCTTAAAGCAGAACTTGGCTCTTTTTCATGTGTTGTTAGCTGTTAAGCCACTCAGAGCGTCACCTGGATCACAGTGGAATCTACACTGTCTGAGTTCAGAGCACAGATGCTTTTTGTCACGTTTGATTATGGTTCATCACTTTCTTTTTTTTTTTTTTTATCTCAGCAGAGCTGAAAAACTGAAGAAATGTTTCCCTGCAGGGGCTTTCCTTAATCGTATCACATCCCCAGCAGCAACCTACCATTCAAAAATATTAATTCAATACCAAAACTTGAATTCGCATTACTTAAAAATGAATCCTTTGTATGTTTATTTGATCCAATCGATTGAGTCATACATTTCAACAATAAGAAAACAAAAAACAATACAAGATCAAGAATTGCAAAAGTCTGTTTAGTCTTCGCTCTTCACAATCTCTCAGGGGAGTTTTATAAATCATTGTCCCTGAAACAGGTTGCAGGCAATGAAGCAGACCACAGAGCAAGCAAATAAATACAACATTGTTTGAAGTCACCACTGCAGACCGCCTCCTCTCAGTAAATGGGTCATGCCTCAATATTTCTTAAAGTTTCAAATTATTGCACAGGCTTGCCTTGTTGAACCCTCCCATAATTAAGGTAGAGCACTCTGGGAGAACGGGAATAAGAAGTATATGAAGAGGAAACACTGTTTCAGGGCTCAAGTTGTTCTCTGGGATTAACTTTCTTTCCTCTGTATTTTCCTCTCTCAACACTTCTTTCTCTTCCTCCTTCGTCTGTTAGTCTGTCCTAATGGAAATAACTCAATAACACTTTGACAGGTGTCTGGGAACTTCAGTGCGGACACTGGTGGTCCCCAGTAAATGAATCCTGCTTCTATTATACTGCTGACTTTTCCATCAGTGCCACGAAGAAGTACACATCTGCTGTTCAGATCATAAACGCTTCGCATTCAGTGGATGGACGGCCATGACATTTAGTACAGATATCCAAGGTGATATGAACATATAACTGGCGAAATTCTTCAATGTTGTATGCTATTTTCACCACATTTCACACGCTCTTTAACGATAATACTGATCACTGTAATCATGATATGGCATTTTTATAGTTTCATCTCTGCATCAAAGCAAAGCCTCACAGAGCTGTTAGCATGTCTGCAGACTATTAGTTATGTCAGTCAGTGCTTGAGAGGGATTTTTTGAGAATGCATGAACATGCCATGCAAAACATTCATTTTAAAGCTGTTGCAGACCTGCAATAACAGCAACAAGCTGCTTCTCCTCAGTCTGGTGCCTTCAAGGTCACCAAGTTGGTGAAACATCTGCAGCTATTTCTTTTGTTCTTTTGTTTTGTTATTTCGTTTTTTTGTCCTTTTTCTGCCCATTTTTACTCACGGTTTAATGCATTTGGATTTGAAGTTTGGCATTTCTCTGCGAAGGTGAGGTGCTGTGTTTTATGGACCAGGTCAAAATTCAGTGCAGGGTCGGCTGCCAGCGCTCTGAATAGGTCATACAGTTGTCTGTGTTTTCCTCAATTCTGTTTTTTCAGTCACTCCCTTGCTTTGCCAACAACAACATCATCTACATAATGTTCCCAACATCTGTACTATCAAATATTCATACAGTATTACTGTACCTATGATTGCTGAAAGCCAAAAGGATATTGCATCTTCAAAGGGAGCATTTACCGCCTTGTCAATTTTACTATATGCTACAGAAGTTGGCGTATCAGGCAACACTGCAGCTTAGAGTCCATATGTGGTTTGGCTCGCCGTAAACTCACGGCAGAGAATATGCAAGAGCACCCTGTATGTATGTTATGGGAATATTAAAGTAAAAACATAAAAAGTGTGTGTGGGGGGGGGGGATCGGCAGTGAGGTGCATGGAGGAGAAGGGAGGACAATGAGTCTATGAATCCTGCTTTAATGGTACCACATTATTCAGAAGTCCTCCAGGCCAAATCCAGCTGTTCGCTCGAAGCCCTTCACTTGTACTGTTTTCCCTTTGCTCTCATTCTCCTTCTCTATTGCCCTGACTCACACGTCCTGTTTTCTCCTTGTACTTTTAAAATCTGCTCCAGCCCACCTCACTCTCTCCAACTCCCTGTATCTCCCCCTCCCTCCCTCCTTCTCCCACTCGCTCCATCCCTCCCTCCCACTCTGTATTTCCCTTAATCCCATCCACAGTAGTTGAGTGACAAACCTAATTGGAGTGCAGAGAGGGTCCACTGGGAAACCAGACATGAAGCAAAAGAGACACTCACTTCTGTAAAGAAACATGCAACACAGAGAGACAGAGACAGTGATGGCCAGTCAAATACACTAGAGGGAGAGAGGCAATCAAAGCAGATTGAAAGCACGGCTCTGTGTGTGCGTGTGTGCGTGCATGTTTTCACGCATGAGGATAAAAGTGACAGCGTGTGTGTGTGTGTGTCAGTGATACCTTGTTTAGAGCAGAAATGTCAGGTGACTGAAATAAGCTCTGTCCCCATGGAAGCCATCAGTCAACCTGATTCTGAATTTGTTGTTAATAAGCTGTTAAATTGCCTTATTCTGTGTGACATAGAAACACTGTTGCTGTGAGGGGACACCAGCAGCAGAATTTTACGAGTGCTGCCCTGCAGTATTTTTATATTTACCGGTCATTATTTTTCTGTTCACGTGTCGGCACAGGTTGATTGGAGAAGTGAGCTGGAACATTGAGCTTGACTTGTGCTGATAAACCGGCTTCCTAAAAATGCTGTGGAGCAAAATGGCTGAGCAACTGGTGTTTGGTTCATGTCAACAAAAACGCACAGCTCTGTTTCTTGTGTCAGGAGGTCAGGTTCGGGATTCGACGTGATGCCAACAGCACCAACAAGGAATTACTGTGTCCTTATTTAGCAATGTGGAAATGAAAGGTAGGCAGCCTAGAGCGGTGAATGAACGAATGGTTAAGGGATTGAAAGAATGAATAGTTTGCATCTAGCCATCATCACTCAATTTTCAGGTGATTAAAGTAACTTGGTTATGATTTTGTCTGTATATAAATAAATTTGCAATTTTTTACTACATTTCATTAGATCATTGTTAAAACAAGACACATGCAAATCTACCAAATGGCATGTTACAGGTGCGGTGCGGTGGTTTGCACTGTTGCCTCAGAAGTTTCTGGTTTTGAACACCAGGCAGGTCCTCTGTGCCTGCATGGGATCACTCCACGCACTCCAGCTTCCTCTCTTTGTCCAGGGAGATGGATTTTTGGTTAATTGGTGATTTGACATTGCCGGTAGGTGTCAATGTTAGTGTCAGTAGTTGTTCGTCTTTCCACGCCGGCCCTATGATCGGCTGGCATCAGCTGGGATCGGCTGCAGTATAATGGGGATGGATGCCTGGATGGATGATTTTTGTTGGGGCCTCTATCAAACAATCATGTTTCATCAGATAATACGATTTGTAAGCTGAGGCTGCAGCACTGCAATGGTTCATTTACTGTCTGTTTTGACACATTTTACCAGCTTTATCAAATACATTGCAGCTCCTGCAATTTCAACAATATAATAGATCAATTATTCAGCTGAATTTGGTTGCATCTGCATATCTTGTATGTCAACATGTAAAGGAGTGGTCTCTCAGTCTTAAACAAATCCTGACAAAACGACTTCCTTTGTGACCGATTATTCCCAATCCAGTAATTAATGCAGCTTTTCTTTTCCTCATCTGCACCAAGTCCTAATATTGGTAAAAGCCAAATAAATGCATTAATGAATAAATGAAAAGCATTAATGGTTTTGCTCTGAAAAATAACATGAAGGATTATGGGCTGAGAATTTTCTTCTCGCCATAGAAAGCATAGCAGGTGTCCAGATATTTTGTATAAGCGAGACATCTATATGTTTTGGGATGACAATTGAAGAGAGGCATTCACTGTGAATCAAATGTCTGATTTTTTTATCTATCTATCTGGGTCCTCCACCATGTTAGATGCTAAGCCTTGGAAGAATTACTGGCTGCTGTTACCTCTGAAACGTTCCCTGCTCTCGACACAGACATGGAGAGCAGGATGTCAGTGTACGGGTTGTATTTACACCAAGTGCAGCGGAGAATGAAATTATGAATCGCTTAGCTGATCCGTAATGGATCCAGATCAAGTCAAAGATTCATAGCCAATGATCATGTGGTTCGTTAATTTTTTTTCCTTACACAAGCCATCATGTCAGCGTTTAAAGCTCCACCACATACAATGACTCCGGAAGAAGAATGTTTTATTGTCATTGTACTCGCATTGAAGTCAAAGCACACACAACGAAACTACATTCACACTTTGAGATACATATATACAGGCTGCCAGACAACCACACACACAGGGCCCCATATTATGCAAAAAGGGGTTCCAGAGTGAAGGCGCACCTGGAGTGGTTATTCAGGGGATGGTGCCTTACTCAAGGGCACCTCAGCAGTTCCCTGGAGGTGCACTGGCACGTCTCCATCCACCAGTACACACTTTTCATTGTGGGGGCTGGGACGTGACCGGGTGACCCTCCGATTCCCAAGCCAGGTTCCCAACCCACTGAGCCACTGCCGCCATCTGCATCATTGCTCATTATACCATGATGTTTATTTCTGGTTCAGATGACAGGGTATGGTCAAAGTTCAAACAGCATAACTTAAAAGGTTTTGTTGTTTGATTGTTGGTTGGTTGGTTGTGTTTGCAGTAAACACCTCCAGTGTGCAGTGAGGACAAAATATGCCTCACAGACAGTGTTGCATCTTTTCAGAAAGTTTAACTTGAGTCGAGCGACAGCAGTGAAAGACAAAAACTGTTTCCATAACTGTCATTTTCTTTCAGCTTTCACACACAATTTATTACTGTTTTTATTATGTGCTGAGAAGTATGCATGTGAAGATTGCAATGATTGCAATAATTCTGTCCCTTTTATGAATTCTTATTACACTTAGCCTTCTGAGTCTAATAAATATGCTGGAGGGGTCTAATTTAATATTCTTTTCAGTATTTCATTTTGTCATTGTTATTGTTGAGTATAATATTTATGAAAAAAAAAAAGACAACAAAAACAGCAACACACTTCAGCGATCCATCAGATCAGATGTACTATTTATCCATCATGGGGAGCTGCAGCCAATCTCAGCTGACACTGGATGAGGGTACAGTACAAACTGGGCCAGTCCATCAAAGGGTCGACCCCGAGACATGCAACCACACAAACTATTCCTGCTTATACTCAAATGTATGTCTTGGGATTACCAGGAGGGAACCCACACGATCCAGCGCATATTGTATGAGAGAGAGATTTAAACAAATTTGCCAAATTTGACCTGGCTGTAACAATCAAGAATAACAAAGTTTTCAGTAAAACTAAAATAACAAGAATGATAATAATAATATATTGAGGCATTATATTATCATTTATCAATATATTACTATCATGCCAAGAAGTCACATTGGCTTCAGTTCAATTGCTGAGAAGAAGGAAGCAAATATGATCCCGCACATGCCCCACCACACTTTTTCACTCACAGCCACACCAACACACACTCTCTCAGCAATAGAAAAGGTCATTTTTCAAATGACCAATGTGAAAGTGAAACCACTGTTGCGGAAAACAGGGAAGGAGAGTGACACAGGTTTCTCCAGCAGTGTTCAACAGTGACACCTCCTCTGGTACATGTGAGGCTGAAAGAGGCCGAGCGATTTTCCATTCATCTACGTCACTTCAGGCTGTTCATGAAGTTGGCTAACGGTGAGGAGGACGGCCTTGTAAGAAATGTTTGGGACACATTTGTGGGACACTTGACACTGTGCTGAAATCCAGGACTTCGGATCATGGTACATGAACATTTGTCCCTATTCTTAGGTTGATGTCCATTTGACTATCCATGTTAAGATTGGAGAAAATAGCATCAAATTCTAGACAGCTTGTGATATTAAGAACATGTATACACCAAAAAAAAAAAAAAAAAAAAAAAAAAAACAACCGCATGAGAGAGAGATAATGGTCAGTTTTTAGCTATAACATATCAAATGTAATAATAATTTCTTATTTTTTATAATAAATACAAACACATTATAGCAAAAAATAGAAACATCGTCGCTATTCTAAAGTAAAAGAAGTAGTTCTGTTGGAGGCAGTTGAAAAAGGCATGGCTCACTGAGAATTACGTCCTGTAAATGTGTCACATTGGTTCTTCCACTTGCCTTTAGGGGACAAGCTGCAGGTTTAAGTGTTTTCAATCCAATGGGAGAAATAAAAGTTATCGCAGATTATGACGGATCTGTTTACCCCATAGACACCTAAGCATATATTGGATCTTCAAATCTTCAATGGACAGATCAGGTTTTTTTTTTTTTTATATTTGAGACCTGTCTCTAGCACAACAAAAATGTCTCACAAGATCTGGCAACACAGAGTTTTCTCTCTCTGACAGTTCAGGTCTGGTTTCATTGCTGCTTGTAACTTTCCAAATAAAGATGTTTGTAGGAACCTTGTAGGTGAAACCATTAATTAAACGTTTAAACTTTAAAACTTTTCTAATTATAGTGATCAATTATAGTGATCATTGTTTCACTCTTCGTGGAAGTAAAACAGAGTATTATTAGACTAAAAAGATATTGTATTGTTTTTAATCACACTAACAATGAATAAAAAATAGACAAATTTCAGTGTAAATTCATAATGCATATAGCATATATAATTTTGTAGTGTTATGTTTTGACATGAACAAAAAATCAGGACAGAGGCTACTTAATGTGTCATCTTCAGTAAGCTGTAAACTAATTGAGTTCTAAGGTACATACACATATATAGCCTTCTCTGGCACATTAGGAGGTTATATGTGGGTGTAATGCCTCTGTTACTGTGCGTTCTTGTAAGAAAAGCAATGTCACCACTCATAATGGTATTTATGAAAAGTTTGTGTCTGTAAGTGTTATTGCCCCAGGCTTTAACTGTGGCTCAACCATTGAAGACGGTCTCACTTACAGGTATGAGAGATTTTGATTTAGAAATCTCATAAAACACCCTCTGCTCATGCAAACAGAGCAGAAAAATCGATGATGAATGATGAATGATTAAATCCGCACTAAAGTCCCATCAAATGGGACTAACATGTTCTGACACTCTACAGTAAAGCTGCCTGGAAAACAGAGGAGTTTGTGCATCAATGGGATTTCAACCCGCTAAAGTCATTGAAAGATAAACGCAAAGAGCCACCAAAAGATGTTTAATGAAATAATTAGCTGTCAAAAGGGAGGCTGTGGAGCTTTCACAGAATTTATCTGGTGGAAGGGTAAAATCCCCCGGTTTATGTTATAATCTAAGTTTTCAGGGGCCTGGGTGATATGGGCCACTTTTTTCTTTGACTGCAGGTTGGCTGGATTTATTGACTGGCTTGTCACATGAGTGAAAGCTGTTTGGGGCAGCTGGAAAGTCAAGACCTAAACGGAGAAATCTGTGGCTTAAAAAAATGGCTTGTAGCAGAGCCAATATTGGCGCCAGCATCCAAGCCCCGTGTGTGTGTGCATGAGAACGTGCAGCTGTTGTGTGTGTGTTTCTGTGTTTTTTCCATGATCGTTTTAGTTGGTTGTAGCTGATGTGTCCAGCCTGGCATCAGGCGCCACTGCAGAAGAGCATGTTAAGTAGAGCAAATGTCACTCTTCCTCTTCAAACTATCTATTGGAGAGGAAACAGAGACAAAGGCACCAAAGAGATGTTCATCCAGCCTGCAGGATCAACTATAGACAGAAAGAAAATTTAATTCAACAACCACAATCTGTGATTTATAACACGAAGAATTTAGCTCTGCATGCTACTGTGACTATCACTAATGTCTGAATCCTGGATTCACACATGCATACTGAAATGCATGAAAAATGAAAACCAATTGGGACCAGATATTTACTGTTTTCAGAGAGTAAAAACGTCCAATTCCTTTTCCAGCTGTAACCCATTGAAATACCCATATTCTATTTATTTAATTCATTCATTCATCTTCTACTGGTTATCCTTTCTGGGTCGTGGGCTTGCTGGAGCCCATCCCAGCTCACACTGGGTGAGGGCAGGTTCACCAGTCCATCACAGGGCCAACACACAGAGATAGACAGAGACAGACAGAGACCAACAACCACTCAGACCTACACGAGGTGAACATGCAAAACGCCACACAGAAAGGCCACAGGCCGGGAGCCAAAGCCACATCCTTCTTATGGTGGGGCAACAGTGCTAACAGAAATCAATATTGCACAAAATCTCACTTGTGGCCATCCTTTTATTATCATCCACACATGTAAAAAAACAAAAAACAAAAAAAACAACAACAAACAAACAAAAAACAGGTTTTTGTATTATTATTAATATTAACATTATCAAAAGACTGTGTTGCATTCCATTTTTATTCACTAATAGTGTTGAGCAGTGTCTCTTATTTTCATTTGATTTCAGTTTCATATCTATAAATCAGGTTTATGTGGAATTTGGCCAATGCCAGTTTCCTCTGAAGTGTCATCATAAAAGCTTTATTTGGCATGACGGACAAGTAGTAAGTGTTTTGTAGTGTTCATTTGAAGAAGAGGTGGGAGATCCGTGGATTCTGATAGACTTGTTGGAATCCCAATATCAGTGTGGGGTTCAAGCAGTTTCCTGCCTTATGCTTCCTGACCATCTGAAGTCTCCCATTCTGCTCTGCACCATAATAATGTTCTTCCCTGAACCTGGTCTTATCGCTCTATTTTTTTTTTTTTTTTTTAAGAGTGAATAGTAAATTCAAAGCCTGGGAAAACCTTCTTTAGCCTTTTGAAGTTCTCAGACCTGTTTGCGTGAAATCAATCACAAGCACCTTTTTTTTTTCTTCTAATGCTTCACTTCAAAGTGCTGTCCTGTCTTGCTGCTGAGGCTAAGACCTCCCTCCATTTTCATCAGTGGCACTCAGAGATTGGTGCCTCTCAGTTCTTAAGTAAGATTGTGCTCTCTGATTACACCTCCCCCTAGTTGAGGGATTGTTAATGGAACATAAAAATAACTGACCCTGAAACTGTGGATGGCAGGGTGCATTATTTAACTACTCCTTCCATAGCCTCCAGGGAGGAAAGGAAGGAGGGGTTGATAGGCTAAGGAGTAACCGCTAAACAGAGAAAACAAGGGGAAAGAGCACATACATGACAGTTTTTGTGAGACGTTTTCCAGCTGGGACAGTAGAGAACCTTTGCTTATCCATTACGAGAGACAAAAACTACTCTGCAGCTGTGCTTTGTCCTTGTCTGAAACTTCCAGTTTCTATGTGCTTTGTTATAGTTCCTCTTTTAGGGTCACACATCCTGATGTATTGTAATTGGTCTCCTGTGAGTAGATGTTTGGAGTGCCTCGAGGCTCTGGATCTCTGTGTCTGCATGCATTACTGTACAAACAGGTGTTGTGGGAGCAAAAAAAAAAAAAAAAAGGTGTAAAGAAAAAAAAAAAAAAAAACAACAATGGGGCGAGCAGCAAAGGTTCACTGGCATTCCCTCTGTTGATGTACAAGCTATTCCACGTCTGTTTCATGAATTATTAACAGTGAAGCGCTTTTGTGTTTCCCATAACAAAACAATGGAGAAAAAGTGAGGAAAACTGAGGGAAAGTTGGACCATGTGTGAGTGTGTGCCTGTGTCTTATCTTCAACAAAGCATAGTCTGTAAGGTAACAGGCTAAAATGCACAATGTGTCCTTGTTATAATTCTTTGTGAGTCCTGATTATAATGTGAGTTTTCATGTACTTGTATGACTCCAGGATTTTCAAGGATTTTTTATCCCCTCAACATCAAGTGTAGGTTACATTTGGCCTGAAATTGGCTTTTAGTTCTTTCTTTTATTACTGGGAGGTTTAGATGTGTCCTAGCATTAACAATAAATTGGATTTTTGTTTTTCTTATCCTCAGCAGCAGTTCAGTGGTGTGATTTGCTGCAAAATGTTACTTAAAGACACTATAAACAACAGTTTTTGCTCAGTAAGGCGCCAGTAATGAATAGAAATTATACTTCCCACAGTGGTTGTATTTTGTTAGAGTTTAACTGGGCACAGCCAGGCTTTTATTTTTTTTGACAACTGCCCTTCACAGAGAAGGCATCTGACATATAGTCAATACCTGCATCACTGATCCACATCCATGCTGGAATTAGTCCTGATCTCAATCTTGTGGCTCAGCTTGAGGTTTTATTGGCTTCAACTCGACTGGCGCAGAGTTTTGGTTTGATTTGAAAAATGATATGTTAATGTATATTTCAATGGAACTTAATTAGGTGGGTAGCTCAGACACCTGTATGGAGAAACGTGGAAGACAGCAGGGAGTTTTAATTGCCAACCCCCTTAACTCTGGTGCTACACCTGCAGCAGACCAGACAGAGACGGTTGTATTCAGCTGTTTAATGAAGGTAATGCACTACGACCTGGTTTAAACAAATTTTTCAGCCTACTTTTTAAAGCGCAGTCAATTCCAAATAATGCCCATACGTCATCATTTGATTAGACTGAGGCAAAAGATATCCCAGGTAGAGCCTCACAAATTATTATCTCAAAACTCGCTATTGATGTCGCTCTCTCTCTTTTGCCACACACACAACACTTTTCCCTCTTCCTCAGCAACCAAATACTGTGCATTGCCATATAATATTTTTTTATTTGTTAATGTGTTGCATTAAGGGGGTGTCATGTTTGTGAACACTTTCCTTAGAATAGCCCATTTTTACCATTCCTTGCTGCACCAAATGGGCACAAAACATAGAAAATAATATTCAGGAAAAAGCATGTCATAAATCATTCATCAAAAGTCTGGGTTTTGCTTGGCCTATGAACAGAATTTAAAACCTGTTATATAGTTTGAAGTCCCAGCTTCCGCCACATGCTCAAATGGAAACTCACCGAGGTTGTGTCTTGCTGCTACATCATCCCTAATCCAGTTTTGTGATTTCGCCCTTCGCCCAATGTGAGCTGGGACTGGCTCAAGCACCCCCGCCACCCGAAATGGATAAGTGGTAGAAGATGAATGAATGATTTAGACACACCAAGGCGTCCGTCGACTCCAAAGGGTTAAGGAGATCAGGGGAAAAAGAAAAACCAGGTTATGATTATGACTAAACCCTTCCCACGGGTACGGAAAGCATTTTTAGTATACACAATTGTTGGAAATGCTGAGGCACAGGTGCTCTGACTTGGCCAGAGACTTGCAGGGGAGGCTGATTTAATAAGTGCTCATCGGTATACATGAGTGTTTGTCTCAATATGTCAGTCCTGTGACAGATTGACAACTTGTCCAGGGTGTTTCCCGCATACCTTTCTGCTGTCAGATAGGATTGGCTCCAGCACCGCTGGAACCCTGTAAGTAGTGGCATATATAGCGAATGGATGATCTATTTCTTGCAACAAAATATGGAAGGGCAATATGATCACATTAATTTCCCCTAAATTCTTATTCTTATTAAAAAGATCACACCGATATATCTATTAGCTACATTTGCTCCTTTTAATTGTTACTGTTTTAAAGCTAATTCATATATGCAAAAAAAAAAAAAAAAAAGGTTAAAAAAGCATAAATGAGTAAGGATGCTGTGATGGTACAAACACGGGTAAAATATAGACGAAAAAAATTGTTCATTTAATCACAAGTCCACGCACACATTCACAGTAATTCATTGCCATTCAGAGGAGTAGTGTGTTGACCATGATAAAGGACATCAGGTGTCCAACCATACCTTTCACAAAGTCTGAGCATCCTTGAGTTGTGTCAGCTTGGTTCATTCTTTGGACTTTCTGTATTCTGCTCAAGAGGGAAACCTTGAGCGTGAGTGTCTGGTCTGCACACACACTCACACATGCATAGTCATGCATAGAAGCCGGCATGTGCACAAACACACTCATGCCTTTCCACCAGGGACCCAGACTCAAATGCTGAACTTATATTCCCAGCTCAGAGAAACTTGCCCCCCCTCCTTCCACACTTCTCACTTCAGTGTCATCAAGGGGATCCAATTTCTATGTCTCCAGACGGGTGTGGATCTCTCTGTGTCCATCTGTCTCTCCACTTGTCTCGGCTTTCTGCATGTGTTCTGCTCTCTTCTCCCTGCACCCGACTCTCCCCCTCTTGCCGTCTGTTTGCCATCTATCTTCCTCTAAATGTAGTGAATTGTGGACTTATGAGGTAAATTCAGTTCAGATAACAGCCGTAGAAATGACAGGCTAAATTTATGTTGCCCTCAGTTTCCCTCCCTTTTCTTTCTCCCCTCATATTTGTCTGCACCTGAGCATGAAATCACATCGGCTCACTATTGAACTTCGGACATCAATATGACACATGAAGACACTGGAGTTATTTATTTATGTGCAATGAATTTGGAGCAGCAGGCTGGTGCAGTAAGAAAAGAGGAAAGGTTCAATGTTTCAAAGGCTTTGAAGGCGTGAATCTATCTATCTATCAAACCACTGGAATTATTTTTATAAGCAGACCAACTTTATAAGTAAATCACACATCTGCTATCACCACTATCTTATTAATAATAACCAACCAATTGCATGGACATTCGCATTTTGTTAAGAGGGACAGTTGCATGTAGGTTGAAAACACCAGGAAAATCAGGTTGACTGCAATATTGTCAGAAATTTCTCAAGCTTCTGAAAGAGTGACCGTCCTTCTGCTGGCAGGCTCGATTTCGAAGTGGTGCACATGTTTTGATTGAATAGAGATTTGTGCAACTTGAATCAAACTACTAAGGCTTCCACAGACTTTTTTTAATCTCTCCTCTACTTCCACACACTATCAAAGAAATAAACCAGACCTCGTCTGGCGTGATTCAGCCCGGGGCCTGTTTGGTATCACTCCTGCCCCTGCCATATTTTTCTAGGTTGTTGTATTGCTGACTTTATCCTATTTATATTTTTTGAGACCAGTGAAGTATCGAGACATGGCTGAGCTTCGGTTTGTCTTATTTACAGCCCCCCTCAAGCCTTATTGTAAAGCTGTGAAACTCCATATGTTTCTTTCTTCTTTGCTTGCCAGAGAACTGATGATTGCCTGAGCTGAGAATAGATGTGGTCCTCACAACGTCCGTGACTTAACTGTCATTTACAAATTACCACATTTAAACTGTTTACCTAATTCACATAGATCCTGAACTAACTAACCCAGTCTTGAAGTTTTTTTTTTTTTTTTAATTATTGTTAAGTTTTACTGATAAAAATACCAAAGTAACTGGGAAAGTCCTTTCGAAGCTACATTAATCAATATTTTTTTGTGTGGGTCAGGCTGCTGAGAGAAGGATGAAAGGGACACGGTACACGGCGAACCAGAGTTATTGCCGAGCTTGTTATGTTTTGCCCTTCTTCACCTCAGTCTCCTGGTTTTACTTGATGATTGAGGTTCATTTGTACCTGTGATGCAAAATCACAGCAGGAAACCAAGTCCAGCAGCAAACAACTCATACAGACTTCGCTCACATTTTGTGAACATGGCACACCATTAGAGTAATGGTTGGTGTTATTTAGCGTGTGGTCTTGTAAGGTGCTGATAAAATTTGTCTACAAAAAAATCTTAGCTGTCACAAATAGTTTCAAATTTCAGCCATTTTTTTTTGTTTTGAATCTTTATTTTTCATATTATCATCATATTACTAAACACCAACTAAAAACAGACTCAAACAGCTGATCTGTGGAATGACAGTAATTCATAACACGTTTAATGGTTCACATACTGAAGTTCTGCAGCACGCCGTGTCTGTGTAATTTAATTTAGTTATGGCGCAGATTATTGGATGTTTTCTTCAACAATACATATAAACACATTGCTCCCCAAAAGTCAACAAAACAATGTGTGCTTGAACCTCCCTGGCTGGATGTTTGCTTTTTTATTTAACCTGTTCTGTTCAGCAGCTGGGGCAGGCAGTATGCATGTTCCTGGTGACTTCTTGTGCTGAAACAGTTTTACCCTGCAAAGGAGTCTGACACACTCCTCCTGTCGCCATCTGTGTTCAACTTTATTGACAATGGTATTGGTTTATTGCTACTGGACTGAGGCTCAGGAGTGGATAGAAAGAGAGAACAGAGACTGGCTAGGTAAGACAAGAGGGGGGTGGGGGGGTACAAAAACAACAACATCAACAGAGATAATGAGAGCATTTATTTGCAGGATTTCCAGTGCTGTCAAATATAATTTAAACCGAATGTATGCATGCGTGATTATGTATCAGTTGTGCACCTTGTGTAGGTATGTGTATGCGACAGTTTGTCATTGGATACTGTTGGGGACCTGAACAACACGCCCCCAGCCTAGGGCTGCAGGCAGGTCAGGACAAAGCCATCAGAGCACAGGGAGCCCCAGCCCCCTCCCCAGGAGACAGCCACAGGTCCAACCCATGCAAGGACCCACAGGAAAACACGGGAGCAGCAACCCCCGACCAGAGGCAGCCTGCTGAGAGACAGGGGAGACAAAAGAGCCCAGGCCTGCCGGGCGCACATGCCAAGCATGAGCTAAGCCCAGGGGCATGGACCCCCCCAGCTAGAGACCTGGCCAGGCCTCCAACAGGGAGCCCGCCCCTCAACGGCAAGGACGATGCCTGGCCACATCCCTCATCCAAACAGGGAGAGCCACAATGGACCACGACCAGGCCCGCCCCCGGACAGAGACAGACATGTCATGGCGGAATGGTTTAATAAACTAGCAAAATGGTCCTACAGATTGCCACTTATAAATAACAATGATGCCTCTATATTCTAGAGTCCAGATCATGTTTTGGCACGCAGTGCAAACGCCTTAGTAAATATAGCTATTTTTATTTTTTTCACTTTTAATTCAAACTCTAACAACAAAAACGTAATTAGTATACATAACCATCAGCGTGGGGAGTCGGGTTGGTGCCATAGTGGTTAACACACTTGCCTCGCAGCAAAAGGGTTGTGGGTTTGGTTCCCGGCCCTTTCTGTGCAGAGTTTGCATGTTCTCCCCGTTCCTTTAGGTGCTCTGGTTTCCTCTCACAATACAAAGACATACAAGGTCAAGTTAATCGGTAATGGTTGTCCATAGGTTTGAGTGTGAATGTGAGTGGTTGTCTCTGTGTGTCTTGGCCCTGCAATGGACTGCTGAGCTGTCCAGAGTGTACCCTGTCTTCGTCCAATGTGAAATGGGATTGACTCCTGCACCCCCACTTCCAAACCAGAAGCAGATAAGCGATAGACAATGAATGAATGAACCATCAGCGTAAGCCCGAATACACACAAACACAGTTACAAACAGAGATTGCACACAGGGTTCACAAGAACACTGAGAAAGTTTAGAAGACACACCAAGGCAAAGGCATACAAAAGCCTGCAGGGACGGAGTCACATAATGAGCCAAATCTGAAATGTGTGAATCTGACAACAAAATCCGTCAGTGCATTCTCAAAGCTCATCTCACCCCTTCCTCTCGTCTCTCTCTGACTATCTCTCTGACTCTCTCATCCCTTATCTGGCTCTGCTCTCTCTCACACACACACACACACACACACACACACACAGTTTATCTAATCACAATAACAAAAATCAACAGCAACTTTTGAAAGTTGTGCCATCGCAGATACCCCGACTATTCAAGCTACGGGTTTACTGTGCATACATGTGCGAGTGTGTGCATGTGCATAAATCGAGTCCTTCAAACATGGCCTAATTGGAGAATCTGAGGCTGGGGACACAGTGATGTGAAGTGCTAATTTGATTTGTGTTTGTGGCTCTCTGAGAATGGTTTGATGGAACTGATGCAATTAGTGGTAACACAATTGTGTCTTTGTTTATCTCTGTGTGTATGTGTATGCTTTGCAATCAAGTACTGTATGTTTTGTTTTTGTTTTTTTTCCATGTGTGTTTTCATACTGGGCCAGCCAACACATTTTCAAAGTTGGGTGTTTTCTTAGCACTCGGGTTTACATTTTGCTGTTTGAGGGAGATGGTGCAGGGAGTAAGAGCGACTCTCACTACCCTGCCAAAGTTTGCTGTCAAGTGGCAAACATGGTTGGTATCTTGTCTTAATTGATTTGTTTGTGTTTGTTGATTGAGAGGAGAGATACAGCTACGGAGTGTAAACGTTCAAATTATGAAAAGCAGAATGCATAATTGCATCTCTGAATAATTCCCTATGGGAAACTCCCTATGGGGCTGAAGTAAAGAGAAGCAGAGAAACGGAGAGTGAGCAGAGGCGCATACAGAGAGTGACAGAGATGCATTTTAACAAACTACCAACTAAATGAGAGACTAAATAAATTTGATCACAGAGAGTTTAGTCATTACAGATCTCATGGCTCTGGGTCTTCCACCACCCTGGAGATCAGTGAATTAGATCTTAACACTGGATTAAATTAATATGCAACCTGGGATTATGATTATGAGTGTGGATTTTGAGAGATTTATGGTGTGTTGCATAATGGATTTACATGATTTTTATGGGTTTAAACCAGTATATTGAGATCCCACGGGTAAGTGAAAAATGCAGCAGACTAAGGGGAGGCAACTCAGAGCAAAACAGTGGATTATTCTTAAATCATTCTTTTGAAGGAGCGTACAGGCACCTCTTGCATCTCAGGCCAAGGAACATTCCAAGAGCGTCTGTATGTGTTAAGTCAGACTTGTATTTCCTTAAAAATGTAATTTAGTCTAGCCGGTGATTAATGTATCATTTCATATTGAAATGAGAGAATGCCACTCAGGTGCCCAGGGGGGACAAGCAGTGCTTTATTGGTTTCAACCAGTTATTTTTCCTCACAAGTAAACAAAGAAAAGGGGGCAAAAAACAGTTGTGCATAAAAACAGGAGAGATGGGCATTTCATATAAAGGAATACATGTGTTACATGCGGTCACCCTCGTCCGTATCAGCCAGAAACACACACCCTGGGCTTCAGCCTGCAACCATTTCTACTCCTAATCAGTTTGTATAATCTTAGTCAACATTTGAGCGATTAGGAAGTGGGCAGTTTAGCACCTGTGGAAGGACTCATATCTCCAAACAAAAGGGTTATTCTTCAGCCCAGGGCCTCCAGCATGAGCACTCTACTTGGCTCGGCCGCTCATTCACTACGTACATTCACAAGGTCACATGTTAGGAACGAAAGATAGCAGGGCATGTGTTTTCCATTGGTTTGTATTTGGAATTTCCTTGTGTTGAACAGATTCACTTTCCTTCAACCTGAAAGAAAACACTGCAGTCCCTCAACAGCTTTAACTCTCCGGTGTGGATGAGACACCCAATACCCTTTACAATGTGTATATCTTCTTCTTCTTACAGAATTTCATGCGTCTTACATCGTAGAACGCATTAAATTAGAACTCATGCAAGGCCAGACATATGCTGCCGTCATGTTGATGTAATAATTCTCCCATGATGTACATGGTGAACTTATGAGCATGCGTCGGGCAGACACGCACTCGCACCACTGCTGTCTGAAGATGTGGACTCTTTGACATTTAAGATTTCATCATTCATGCAACACAAGTGCAACCGCCACGTAAACTGATGTTATGGTGTAGAGGATGTAGCAGACCACTCCACCGCCTGATGTTGTAGCCCACTGTGACAAAACACAGCTCGGGCCACAGGTTAGCAGAGATAAGCAACGCTCTCTAAGGATAGTTCCAGACGAACAGTGTGTTAATTGCCTGTCTGGAAACCATGAAAATAAGAACATTTGAGGTGCTGCCTGTACTGTGCTAGCATTTCAGTTTTCCACCTGGGCTGGTAGTCATTTGCATACAGTATGCATTGAAAATCACTTTGATTTGCTGCAATACTGACATGCCTGAGCAGCCGATGTATTTCAATCAATCAATCAATCTTTATTTATTTATTTATATAGCACCTTTCATACAAAAAAGTAAAACAGAGCGCTTCATATTGTAAATGTGATTGACCCCCGCGCCAATCACACACACAATCACCTAACTCACTAAATACTAAATAAAAGGAAACGCTAGGAAACGCTATCATCATCACTCTCAATTTGTAGCGAGGAAACACCGGAGGTAGGATTACAATAGATAGTGAATAAAATAAAATAATAGTAATAATAATAAAAATTGAACAAACACTAAAACCTCTAAACAGAAAATAAAAGTAAATGAAAGGTTAAGAACTTAGGATAAAAGAATAAAATGTGAGCAATGTGATGCTGAAAAAATAAGATAAAAATAAAATAAAAGATAAAAGGGATATAACAAAATTAAATAATTATGAAATATATTTAAAAGTCTATTAAAAGTCAAACTAAAAAGATATGTCTTAAGTTTGCTTTTAAAAACATGAACACTTTCTGCCCTCCTTAAGTCCTCAGGCAGGCTGTTCCAGAGGTGTGAACCATAATAATAAAAGGATGCCTCACCATGGGTTTTAGTTCCAACTTTAGGAACAATTAAAAGGCCACTACCAGAGGATCTGAGGGTTCTAGAGGGCTCATATGATAAAAACAATTCTGATAAATAGGAAGGACTAAGACCATTAAGATCTGTACAAGGCAATAAAAGGATCTTAAAATCAATTCTGAAGCGTACAGGTAGCTAATGCAGAGACTCTAAAATTGGTTTAATGTATGTATGTTTAATATGGGCTCTCTTTTTGGTTTGGGTCAGCACACCAGCTGCTGAGTTTGGGAGGCGTTGTAAATGAGAAATTCTTTTTAGGAAGACCGGAAATTGAGCATTACAATCGTTAGTCCTTCTAGTAATAAAAGCATGCATTAATGTCTCTGCATTGGCTTGAAAGAGAAACCACACTCTGGCAATGATCTTAATATGATAAAGTGCAGTCTTAGCTATGTTTCTAATGTGCGGTTCAAAGTTAAGATCAGAATCAAATGTAGCGCGAATGCTTTTTACCTGTTGACATGGTTTTAGTGCCAGTGCTTGTAGTTTCCTTGTAAGTTTCTCTCTCTGAGTCAATTTTGTCGTGGTTGAGCTGCAAAACATTTTCTGTCATCCATGACTTGATATCTAAAATACAGCTAAAAAGGGCATCTATTGGCCCCAAGTCATCAGGAGGCATGGTAACGTAAAGCTGAGTGTCATCAGCATAGCTATGGAAATTTATGCCGGGCCTCCTGATGGCATCACCAAGTAGTAGCATGTTAAGGTTAAAGTGTAGGGCCTAAAATTGAACCTTGAGGAACACTACAGTTTATTTTATAGGTTCGGGATTGAATATTACTCCATGCTAACAAAGAATTACAGTACCAGTGAGACTAACCAGGCTACAAAGACCAGTGTGCAAACTATACCGTGGCTGTTGGGGGGGCTCACTTATATTGGGGGGAAAGACGCTTGCGCGTGCCTCAGAGTGAGGACTTACTGAAAACACATCCATTATCACTGTAGGCCTGTTTTCCTTATGTCAGCACATATAACCACATATCACATCCGAGCTCCACACAGGCAACAAATCAGAATCAAATCTGAATCAAAACCAAACCAGTCTGGCTACAAGGAATCAAGTCTGCATTAACGTGTGCAAAATAACCTGAGAGATACAACAACACACATCAACAAACCAATCAATGACACCACACACACGATCATCATAATGACAAAATAGGCCAGGCTGCCTACAAGAGATCCAATCCTCAGCAACATCATGTCCAACACAGCCAGATCAGCCCTTACCTTAAAACACAGGCCTGGGATCAGCTTCCTCTGCTGTTGGTCCAGAAGCCCATGATGTGGACAGGTGATGACCTGATGGTGGCTGCTTACATCTCCGTTCATCCACTCTTCTGATAAATGCGTGCCAATGACCTTTTCACAAAGCAGAAGACTTTTTGTGTCTCCAACGTTTCCATCCTGAACAAACAGCCAGGTGTTGCGGGACTTCGGTTCTCTCCAGAGGCAGGTGGAGTCACCTTCATCAGCGGCCTCTGAGCTGTCGTTAGCCCCATCTCCAGCCTCTGTCGGCCCGGCTGTTGGCGGGCTTTCACCGGAAGCAGTCCCCGCAGGTGCAGCGGTGGTGTCGGCTGTCCTCAAGCTAGCATCTGCCGAAGAACTCGCCTCTCGCTGCTCCTCGGAGTCATTCGTCTTCGATTTCTTTGGAAATCCGAAATTTGCGAGTAGGTTTCCCTGTTTTCTTTAGGACACGGTGACAAAACGTGGCAGTAAATACGGTTTAGCTCCGGAACTGAGCAGGTCCAGAGCGGGTCTTGTTTTTCGTTTCCATGTCTGGTTTAAAGATTTAAAGTTTAAGACAGCGCTCCGTCGGGCCGGTGGAATGAGGAACAGATCCAAAACAGGCCGAAATTGGCAATAAAACAGAAGTTGTGGTTCGCTGAGGCTGAGCCTGGTTCATGGTCAACACCGTACCTGCGCCGTAGTGTCATAGGGTAGCCTCGTCGAGGTAACGCAGGCCGAGAAGCCTGTGATTGGTTTGCTTGGTAGCGGCGCATTTCTGGTTCCGTGTTTCCAGTTTCCACCATTTTTAAACATCTCGTTGTTGTACACAGAAAGCGCGTGGATCGAGTCAGAAGTCAGAAAATATGAGCGCTTTTACTACTCCTCAAGCCGGAAGCTAAACGAAGAGACGACGGCAGCCGTCCTCCAGCTGTGGCGGGGAATGAGCCGCGAACAGACGGCGGCGGTGCGGCGTAGATTTAACACAGATACTCCGATAAAAACAGACTTCCCTCATTTAAAAAAAAAAAAGGCTAACAAGGTCATTACAATTTTTTTTTTGTCCGCTCAGACTGAACAGTCATTTTGACCTGGATTAACACGAAGGACCAGACTAGTCCGGGTAGTTTGTCCAGGACGACCCGGACCGTGGCTCCAGGAAAACAGCATGAGATGGCGGCTCAGAAGTGGATGCTCCTCACCATGCTGTCCCCCACTGTCAACGCCAACGTGGACGGGGAAAGGGGGACGCGGAGTGGGGGAGTCATCACCGGAGGCAGGTGTGGCAGGCCAGAGGCAGAGGAGGTCAAGGTCCGGGAGAAAGACCGCTGAATTGGCTCTCCGGTTTGTCCACACGCCTGTAGCTGGACAGTAAAGAGTCAGATGTCCTCTTTCAGGTCAGCAATCTTTTTATTGTCTTTAAGTAGCAGTGTGCTGTCCTTGGTGTCTTAGTGTCATTACCGGCCATACTTTGTAGGTTCAGATCGTCACTTCTTCTGAAGTTTGTTTCATCCCATTCACTCACTGTGTCTCATGTTATAGCCACAGAATTACAGGAAAGATAATATCACAGCTAAATCATAGAAAAATGATAAGCCATATGATGGATATCATGGGACAAACTACACTAATGTCTTTGGTGTGTCTAATGGTATTCTCAGGGGCTATTGCAGAATGTAAAGACATCTTCACCCTGTTTATATATATATATATATATATATATATATATATTTGATAATGCTAGGTTTAACCAGTAGGGTGACCTGGGCAGCTGCTCAGGGCAGTGAGGGCAGAAGGAGTATGACGCTTAATGGTGCAACAGTGGCGAGCATTTCACCAGCTGTTGGAAGAACTGGTGTCGTCAACAGCTCAGCTAACAGCGAACAGCTAATCTGATGCTCAGAATTAATTTTCTTCTCCAGTCATTGGAACAGCTAACATTTCAGTTTGCACAGCAAGAATCCCACGATCCGTCTGTGTAGCTTTTGAGGGAAAAGGAGGCATTCTCACATGCTCAGTTTTTAACCATGTCTGAGAGTGACAGGATGTTTTCCTGTTAAAAAATGGGCTGCTGACCAAAATGTCACCTTTTTGTGCCTTTTCTATATCCATGTCATGCACTTCTTTAGCGACATATCAACTAAATTTGTCTTTCTCTTTATGTCAGGGAAAAGGTTGTTTACTTTGGAGTAGGACCTCTTTTTTTGTCTTGAATGTCCTATGGTGGGCCTATGGACATTTTTGAGGTTCCTTTTCATTATCATAGAGCATTTGAATGTTGTTGCTCAGGGGCATAGTGGTGTTTTAATGCGGAACTCTTATAATGTGTGTAAATGTGTCTGCCGCTTGTGTCTCAGGCAAATATTTTTGTTGAACCATCTCATTCAGTGTCTCTTGTGCCACCCTGCGAGGAGTCTCTGATTAGCTTTAATATGGAGGAGGTTCGCTCTACTGCCGCAACTTTGACAGATGTAAGTTTGCTTGGCTTGCTTCAAGCCGTGGTCAGGCGTCCCAGGGGAAATTATTCTGCTGTGAATTTCAGTGACCAGAGAGTCTGCAAGACTGACTTCAGTCAGGCTTCTCTAACTGAATGGTGCTTAGTGCTGGAGTAACTCTTTCAACTTGAAGACATATTGCTCATTTTGACAAAAGGAATAACTGCACAGACCTCAGTCACAGTCCCCCCCCTCTCCCCTTTTTTCCTTAGCTGTGGACTGACCATATGTAGAAATACACCACAATCCAGCTGGACTGAACGAAAATCTTGTCTTCCACTGGCACTGGCTGTTTGCAACCAATACACACAAACTTTAATAAATATTACAGCATTTGATTTTGCACGGTTGAATTACCACTTGTTTTGCAAGGAGAGTCGTCGGTGTAGAGAGTCTGACAGAGTTTATCAGTTACAGGAAGTTATTGTATAATAGACACACTGCTATATTTTTCAATACTCTTTTCCAGCTTTTCTAATTTGTGTTTACATTAGAAAATGCCTCTCCAAATGTCTGTTCAACATTCTTCTCTGATTTGTATTTACTTTAAAATGGATTTATATAGTTTGTTAGCTGAAACAGACATATCAATATGATGAAGAGGAAATGTTGGAGACACTGAGCCACATGTTTTAGCATCCGCACTCTTACAGTTAAAGTTTCTGAGGAGTATTTTTGTGACCAGACAACACAAAATGTAAAATGTCATGACTTTTCTGTGGTGAAATGGCATCACTGTTTTTTTTTTTTTTTGTTGTTGTTGTTTTTTTTTTAAATGATAAAAATCTTCAAATATCAACATGTCAACAAAGTAAAAAATTTGCTATTCATTCTAGGGGCTCTTTGATGATTAATTCTAGCTGGGAAAGCACAGTACTTCAACAACCACACTCATAAACAAACCAACACACAGCGTGACTGATAGTTTGCATTTTCACAACCAGTATGAGGCGGGTCAAACTGGCCACAGCTTAAGATGCTTCAAGTTCACAGCTCTGGTGGTAGTCATAGCAAAGTGTTAACGCATTGAAAAGATGATAGCACTCGACAGAGATAAGATCAACATGTTTCACCTTTAAGAATAGGACTTTTCAACTGATGCTGCTCACACTAGAATAAATGTAACTGTTTTAACCACAACCTTGATCTGGTGTCAACATACGCTATTGAAATTGACCAATTAATAATATTTCCTCCAACCCTCTTCTCTTCAACTACTTCATAACATTTGCGTTTACAATAAATAGCTGCAAAGCATCTGGGAATAAATTCAGCTATAGCAGTTTATCTGAAAATGCTGTGGTCAAATTTAAGGAGAATATTCACACATCATTTGCTAAACTGCCATGTATGAAGTCATTAGAGGACTTCTCCCCTACACAGGTTGATGACCTTCTGAATAGCACTATGGCCTCACTGTGTTCAAATTTTGATTCTGTGGCTCCTCTGAAAAAGAAAGTAATGAAATAGAGGAGGCTGGTGCCTTGGTATGGCCCTCAAATTAGTGCCTTAAAGCAAACATGAAAATTGGAAAAGAGGTAGCTGTCCAGTAATGCAGCTGAATTCTTCTTAGCCTGGAAAGAAAGCTTAAAAACATACTAAAAAAAAAAAAAAAAAAAACTCTTCACATTGCTAGAAGCTCCTACTATTCAGCGTTGATAGAAGAAAATCCCAGGTTTCTCTTCAGTACTGTAGCCAGGCTGACAGAGTCATGGCTCAATGGAACCATTTCCTTTAGCTCATAGCAGCGATGATTTTATGGGCTTTTTCACAAGTAAAATCGTAACAATCGGGGCCAAAATTCAACGCGTTTATCTACAATTTGCAGTAGTGCAGGATCACTTATTCAGCTGTAACATCTGCTTTGTGTTTGGAATGCTTTTCACCTTTAAATCTCTCTGAGCTAGTTTTTATATTTTCATCATCGAAACCATCAACTTGTCTTTCAGAAGCAATACCTACCAGGCTCTTTACAGATGGTTTTCCACTAACTAACTAAAACATACATTCTGGAGTTCATCTCTCGGTCCTGTGCCCCAGCCTGTTGAGATTGCTGATATTAAACCTCTTCTCAAAAGAACTATATGTAACAATTGTAGACCCATATATAACCTCCCGTTCCTTTCCAAAATTCATGAAAAAGTAGTTCAAAAGGGCTACACCTAGCTGGTTCAAATCATTCTTATCAGACAAAACAGTTAAAAATGACTTCCTCATGCACTTAACTAATGGCACTTAATCATGGCATTTCACTGGGTTATGTACTTGGACCAATCCTTCTCATTCTATACTTGCTTCTCACAGGCAATATTATCCCAAAGCACAAAATCGGTCTTTCACTGTTATGCAGATGATACCGTTATACTTCTCAATGCCTTGTTTGCTTTGTCTTGGCCACATTACAGAAGGAGATGGATTGCAGCAGATGTAGTGAATGTTGAAAATAAAGTTCTGCTTTTCACGTTCACTGTTCACTTCTCGTGTGTGACATACATTTAACCATAACCCTTTGAGATGGGCAGTGTAAGTCAACACAAATGTGTTTATTTTCTCTGGACTGTTGATTAAGTGTTTGTTGGGATCAAGCATAGTGGCAGGATACTTACAAGTTTATAAATATTTGTTCTGGCTCAAAGAAAGATGCAGCTTTTTGCTGATGATTGCTGATAAATATGCTAAATAGACTGTAAATCTAGAAAGTAAAAGTCCTGCAGGCAATAATATTAGTATTAAATAAATGGCAGCTATTTTATTTATTTTGTTGTTATAAAATAGTACTACAAAACAGGACTTGGCTGCTGAAAAATCTGAATGGGTCGGCCCTTAATCCAGGCCTGGTACCACAGCCTTTGCTCAGTTATGTTTTATTTATAGTTGACCTTGGAAACTTGTTTCCAATGGAAATTTTACATAGGTCATATGGATTACTGCGGTGCAGCAAACAAAATTTATACGTCAATACCTTTGTCAGTAGGATTATCTTGAAAAACGAATGTTGCTAGAGTAAAAAAGTTTTATTAAAAAAAAAAAACAAAAAAACATGCCACTGTCTCATGACATCATTGCTACTGAACTTTCAACTGAATCCTATAAAAGTGTCACCTCCTTGACAATGTTTTGGTAGCCGCCTGTCAGCACAGACACAGAAGCTTTGAGAAATCAAGGCTTGGATCTTTTTAGTCACATAGTTTAGTTGACAACATTAAAAAAACAAGAAACTTTGTAGAAGTAGGAACTGGAGGTGTTTAATTGCTTAATAATTTCTGGCCTTCATGACTCATTCCTGTGGCATGCTGTCTGTCAGCTCTCTTGCCTGCAAGTGTAAAAAATTCATTAATGCAGCAAAAGCCCAAAAGATAGCCAAAGATATGTTAATGTTTATAGAAGACTATTTAAATGAAAATCTCATAATATGCTTTTCAACCCAATCTTTTGGGGTTTAATATTTCAGATGCTATATGTTTATATCTCACAGCTGTAGATTATTATTTTCTATGTGTTCTGAATATGATGGAAAAAAATATAACCTTCTGGACATCCCCTGAGATGACCAGTGTTTTGTGCAAAATGACTGTCCATTATAGATAATGTGTCTTTCGTGAGTCTGAGCCACATTGCTTGTTGATAGACGCTACACTGGATAACTTTGTGTAACATTGCTAATAACATTTCATTTATCTTTGTCATTAGGATTGGTAAATGTGAGTTGACTGAGACATCCAAGCACAGCGTGCGCACAGCTGCAGCTCTGCCTCCTCTCCTTATCCCGTCTCCTGTGCTT
This sequence comes from Echeneis naucrates, assembly GCF_900963305.1. Lineage (NCBI taxonomy): Eukaryota > Metazoa > Chordata > Actinopteri > Carangiformes > Echeneidae > Echeneis > Echeneis naucrates. The sequence continues at coordinate 7,763,651 of NC_042511.1, forward strand.
TCTCTCTGACAAGCTCTGCATCTGTCACGGGGCGGGGGGGGCAGACTTTGTATTAGCCTTGAATTGTCTCCCTGGTCTCTGAAATGTTTCATAATATCAGTGGGCGCTTCAGAAATGGAGACGCAGAGAGAGGCAGACATGATGTCCAGAAAGACAGTGCAACGTGGTGCCAGGAGAAAATAGAATGAATATTGTGCCAGCAATCTTGTTAAAACTCCCACACTAGCCCCACCCACAACACAACCACATACACACACACACACACACACACACACAGACACTGGCCCTTGACAAGCAATCCTATTAAACAATGAGTGTGGCATTTAATCTCTTAACAAGGGGGTGGGGGGGCTGACCTGCAGACAGACAGAGTGCCAGGAGTGTTTTCTCCTTTTCTGCCTCTCCTGTATTCAGTTTAATGTCAACCCTTCGTAATGCTTCCTTAAGTCCTGTTGCAGTTCCTCCTGATAGAACTACTTTATTCAAGGTGTATTCAAGCGATAATACACAACAGTGCCTCTGTAATGCGCAGTAGGCATACACACTGGCTGCCCCTTCTATTATGCAATGAATGGATGTTCAGAGAAACATGTAAATGATATCTGCTAAAATTCCAGATAATCCATCAGAAACTGCCCGCAATGTATCTGGCTCAGAATGAACAGCCTCCTCGGTGCGTGAGCTACGTCCCACACATGCCCAAACAGCACGCACATGAACACCCACCCCATCAGCCTAATTATCATCGACTTCATTGTCAGATATGTTCACTTAATCAACTGAATCACAGCCCCGCCAAAGTTACTGCCACAGCCCAGGATACACCTCAGCACTCTAAAGTATGAATATGCAGGACCACACGACAGCAGTTTTTCCATAGTTATTCAATAATTGTTGCTCAGGTAACTTAGAGAGGACACCCTTCCCTGGGAGACGGGATACTGGTGCCCAACACCGGAGTAAGTCAGAAGCTATAATAAGTTATAATAGTAACGATTATAATCACAAAAACAAACAGAAGACAATTCTTTAGTTTGGAGTTCCTCAATATTGATTAACCTTGAAATTACAAATTTAACTGACGACAAGACTCTAAAGTACACTAATGCTGGCAGCTCTGTGCCTGTACTTTGCAATTGTGACTGTATTAGCTTGATGGTGTTGGCACTTGGCACAAAGCACCACTCTGCCTATTCAGCGCAAAAAATGCCAATGCTTGAGATGGTGAACATCTTTAACCAGCTAAGCTGAGTGCGTTAGAATGCTACCAAATTTTGTGCTTGGTAGTAAAAACAGATTTCAACTGAGGCTGATGGGAATGCCGCTGATTTAAATTCAACCTAATAATGAGTCCAAATTGATGCTTCAGCCTACTAGTCACATATAGAGAAACCCTGCCCAGCCACCACATTTTTGGATAAACAGGCTCATAACCCATGTCTGGCCTTCTGTTTCATCATCCAATAAACGTTATCCCACAGACTGTGAAAATTGTTTAATTAACTCATAGTGACTAGAAGCGGATTGCTGTATGTTTGAACTGACCATAGTCATGCTTTGCATAATATAGTCTGACAGCTACATCATATCGTGAGATAAGCTGTGGCTAGCCCAAGCTAAGATTGAAGTTGTGATGTCATTGATTTCCTGCTGTTATCATCTGCAAATGAAAGATACCTACTTTGTTTGTCTGACGCTTTCTCTAAAGGAAGCCATCCCAGCAGATTATCAGTAGCTGCACAGCATTGCTCTGTAAAAATGTGTGTTTTATTTGGCTTTTCAATCACACGCTAAAATGTAATAAGTTAGTGTATTATCGATTTTAAATTTTAATAATATTCATAAGAACACATTTTTTTTTGGTTGTTTGGCTGCCCCCAGGGATACAACCAAGGATTGGGTCATTTGCACATTATGACTGTCTCAAAAGAACATGTCGCTGGCAGATTGTGCAGTTTTTTTTTTCCATCAAGTTAATCCACAATTTTGGATATAATGATTTGTTTTACACGTATCCAACCACAAAATGTGAAAGCCGCTTTTAATCAACCTTACTGTTTCTGTAGTTATTGCACTGTTGGCTGCAGTTTTTAGTTAAACCAAATTTAAGAGCAGGATAGAATAATAAAAAGGCAAGACAATGAATTATAACCTTGACGTTAATTGGCTATCAGCTAAATAGCAATTTGACTCATTATTTGAATAAAATAACCCCAGGAATCCATTAGGTGCACAAAAATTCACAGTTGTCACTTTTGACTGGGCTAAACAAACAATTTTTTGTCATTTTCATTGAAAATAAGAAAATTTAATTTTTGAAAATATTTTGAAAATGTCTCAATAAAATGAAATCAAATACACAATGTTGCATACATATTGTTTGGGTAACACCCACATTATGCATTTAGATAATTTACTGACATTTCTTTTTGTCATTAATGGCTTATAAGCAGGAGACATTTAGTTTACTATTGTGAACAAAAATAAAACATGAAAAATTCCCCCATTTTTGTGACTTACATGACAGATCACATGGTAATGATTAATGTTCCCTCTTTAGTTTTGTCATTTGGCAGAATTATATGTTGGCTTCCCTTGAGAGAAGACCAACATCAAACTTGAATAAAAATAAAATTCCCAGTACCCTACAGCCAATACAAGCGTCATGCTTTCAAACCAATTCTCAGTGTATTAAGTGTTGCAAGTGATTTCCCACCCCTCTTACATAAATCATCCCAATTCTGTAGAGAGTGTGAAGTGATTCCCTTTTACACAGATCAATAAGTGTGACATGAAATATTACTATCTGAGTTTTTTGCAAAAAAATAAGAAAGCTTTTGGCAAAACTGGCAAACAACCACATTTTATTCAACCAAACAGCAGATCTGTTCTGATGAAATCTGGGCAGTGATTGAACAAACATGCCAACGTGAAGGCCAGCTTTAACGTAGGCTGCAATGCTTTCAGCTCCACTTTCACCTCTTTAGATATAGAGCTCTAAGAATAAACAAATGTGACTCCATGAGAGGATAAATCTTTTTCCCTGAGCTTCCATAAATTCCAGTGTTGCACTTTAGTTACCGTTTTAGGAGCATGCGCTAATATATCATTATTACAGCCTCTACATTTAAACTTCCACAGACCCTTGTTCTGTAACCCAGAACCATCATCAGAATCACAAAACTGTCTGAACCTTAAAATATGTCTTTATAGCTAATGTCTGCCAACATCAAATAAAGGAAAGTAGATAGATCACTTTAATAATTCAAATAAATGTGGGATTCTACTATGATCTCTGCAGCCAGTGATCCCCATAAAAAAGTACTTTATCTAATTTTAAATGCCATTATCTTACATAGAAGATGAAGAGCATCAGAAGTATTCATCTTCATTCATCTTCTACCCCATCCCTTTCTAAATCACAGGGGGTGGCTGCAGCTAATCCCATTTCACACTGGGCGAGGATGGGGTACACCCTGGACAGGTCGGCAGTCCATCACCGGGCCAACACACAGAGACAGGCAGAGACCAACAACCACTCACACTCAGACCTACGGGCAATTTAGAGTCACCAGTTAACCTAAACATCTTTGGACGGTGGGAGGAAACTGAACCTGCGACCTTCGTGTTGTGGTGCAACAGCGACCGCTGTGCTGTCCACATCAGAAACAGTTGGTAAACAATTTGGTAAATTAAGCCAAATCAAGTGCCAGTGTTCTTATTATTCCTCTTTATTCTCCAAAAGGTATATATATATATATATATATATATATATATATATATATTAACAAAACAAACAAATTGAGAAAACATCTTTGTTAATTTGCAAATCACATTCTTTCTCAGTTGGGTGGTTTGCAATTCTACAGTTTGTGTTGTCAAAGTTATGATGTTGATGTTTTTTGCATTAGCTTGTTTTGTTTCTTTTTCTCATAGTGCTCTGAGGGCCACTGTAGGAACTCCATTGCAAATCAATGTCCCACATTTAAGGTTTAACTCAGGTATTAGTGTCTTAGCAACTATTCAAAAGTAGAGTTAGCTGTGATGTATTTATTAATATTATGAATATTTCATATTCATAATATTACTTCTTTACTTTATCATATTACATTAGAGTAGAGCTGGTAGTAGGAGTGGTAGCATTTTTTTTACCTCTTACTTTGTTCCTCCTGGGCTTCCTTTTAATATTCTTTCTCCACTCAAGCGGTGGTTGTTGAATATGCAATAGTATATCCTCATCTTAGTTTTATGGATGCTGTAGTGAGCAGTTGATCTAAAGTAGTGGCTTGTGTGCCATTTCTCATGCAGTTGTTACCCACTGGCAACTCACTCAGCGGTGGGCTGGCTGCTCCCTTTACTGTTTACCCAAACAAAGTTATCTCAGTCAATACTTATTAATATTCTGCTTAATTTATGAATAATGCTACCATTTCTTTATGCACAAGAAGGTTCATCCATCAATAGTTTCATCAGAAATTAGCATGAAGTAGCCCAGAGACCTTGTATATTTTATTACATAGTAAATTGTGTTATGCTTTAAGTATGTTATGTGTAAATCCAATCCCTTTAACCGCTTTTTATTAGAATCAGAATCAGAAATGGGTTTATTGCCAGGTATGTGTAAAAATACTAGGAATTTGACTCCGGTCCAGTCATCACTGTCCTGGAGGAGGCCGATGACCGCTGTGTCGTCTGCAAACTTCAGATGTTTCACAGACGGGTTATCCGAGGTGTAGTAGATCTCAATGAAGTTCGCTCTAAGAGTTTTGCCCAGGTTTACATTAAAGTCTAATTTGATCATTTTCACTACATGCTTCATCATATAACCTCACAGCTGATATGACAGTTAAACAAATTCTCATTTACACCACTTGTTCTTCCTTATATTAATTTTAGAAGTTGCCATGGGCGAGTAAAGCAGCCTCGACATCCTGTTCCCTGACAAGTTCTTCCCGCCTCATTTGTTCCTTAGTATCCTCAAATACACTGAGGCCCACTGGGAGATTTAATCCCTCCTGCATGTCCACGTTCTCTTCAAAGTCAGTCATGCCCAGAAAATCGCAACAGGGAAGTGACCATGAAGTCCATACCTCTCCTGGGTCTGCTTAGTGTAAAAGAACGATGGCTAAATAGAAAAATCCTCCCGAATTACTTTCCTCATCATGTAAAGCGAGACTTAATTCTAACCATAACCCTGAGCCAAAGTGCTAACCTTTAAACAGCCAGCAGAAGGAAGAATTGGTCAAACTGATGTGACCCTTGAAAACTCAGTTTGAGAAAGACAAGTTTTATTCTAATACACCTCAAAGCCAGGAACGTGCATGTATGGACTATTGTTGCACAGGCAATAGCCCGTTTTTCCTTTTTGGCAGGGCTAAGGAGAAAAGAAAGTCTATTAAAATGTATTCATTTAGCTCTTGAATATATAATTACAAGTAGAAACTGTTCGAAGTACATCAAATTGTTAAAATTTTGAATTACTTTTTGAGTGCGATAAATGCCTGAGATTGGCTGGGCCCAGAGTAGGAAACAATACAATTTAAAAATAAATAAATAAATAAACAAATCCTCCACATACACCATCTCTGACACACACTGAAATGGTGCCCCCACCATTTTTAGGGCAGCAGGGGAGTTTTGACATTTTGGAAATAATTCACATTATTTAGTATACCATATGGGATGCTCTGTGAATAAGCATCTCCTCTACTTGTGAAAATGAAGCACAAGCTTGTCATGTCTGCATTATGTTGCAGCCACGCAATACTCCCTTATATTAAGATGTCTTTGTGCTATTGCAGCTAACTTTAGGTTGCTAAATATATCAGGGTAATTCAGGTAATTCTCAGCCCCGTTACATTACGTGAAGTGTGAGAGTTGAATTATGTCAGATAAAAGAATTTGCAGTCAGAAAGATTATCACATCACACTACCTCATTCTGTGCTAATTTTTGCTGCTTGATGTTATTGACAACAATGCTCAAGAGAAGAACCCAGCTGAGGTAGAAAGAGTTGAAGGAGGCAGCAAAAGGCAGGAGCAGTCCACAGAGCTGGGGTCAGACCAGCAACAAAAATTGTGAAACCCTTTTATATAATTTTTCTCTTCTAATTCATATCATTTTTACATCTAAAACTAAACATACCTTACTCAAGTGTCAGCCTCAGGCTTCACCAGGAATCACTGAGTGAAACCATTGTGTGTGTTTCTGAAAATTCAATGTGCTACACTTGAGTGTTCAGTTGTCTGAGTGCATTAAGGAATGAAAGTTGATGATTCAATCAGATTTTGAGAATTAAAATCTTTAAATGGCCAAAATATAATCAGTATAAGGTACATTCTGTTTAAGCTGCTAGTTATATTGTGTCCAAGCCATTTTGAATGGGAAATTCTGTGGACATATGTATTCTTAATTCAGAACACATCAAGAGGTTGCAGTTTCGGTTCCCGGCCAAGGCCCTTTCTGTGCAGAGTTTGCATGTTCTCCCTGTACCTGCATAGGTCTGCTCCGGGTACTCCAAAGACATTGGGTTAATTGGTGTCTGTAGGTCTGAGTGTGAGTGGTTGTTGGTCTCTGACAGTCTCTGTTGGCCCTGTGATGGACTGCTGACCTGTTCAGGGTGTACCCCGCCCTCACCCAGTGTGAGCTGGGATTGGCTCCAGCACCAACTGTGACCCAGAAACGGATAAGCAGTTGAAGATGAATGAATGAATGAATGAGTGAGTGAATTCTATGGACATTGGTAGTCTTCATTGAAATTCTTATAGTTAAATTTAAGATGAGGTGAACTACAGGACCCAAGGCCAGGGAGTGAGGGAGAGAAGAGGCACGTCACAAAGGTATATGTGAAAGCAGCAATGGCCTAGTGTGAGAATGCTCTTACAAAAGAATGGGATAAAAAAAGAAAGGATAGATGAAATGGGCAGTAGTGTTGTTATAGGCACATCATGTAACTTGTGCAGAATATACCTAAGATACCTACAATCAGATGGGGGGGAGTCCAGCAATAGCATACATGCCTTTTCACAAACTTGCGCATATTCACTGACGCAGAACGAAATACTTGGAGGAAATAATAAATGGAAGAAATGGACATGAAAAGGTAAAAGAAAACACTTTGAAGCCAAAGAAGGCCCCAGAGATTCAAAAACCTGCTGATGTCTTAACCCAAGGTTAGATAGATATACAAGAAGCTAGTGTGTCTCCGACATTCAGTCCTTATCATTTCTCCATCTCATTTTTTCCTTCTCACACAGACGCATGCACACACACACACACACACACACACACACACACACACACACACATAAAGAAGTGATGAAGGCCTATGTTTGACTCGGGTGATGTAAGTGAGCAGAAACTGAGCATGAAGGTCAGGGGGATGCTGTGAGAGCCTGGGCACACATTACTGCAGTGACAGGAGAGAAATCTTCCCCTTTCTTCCTCTCTTTCTTTCTCCCTAAACATAAACACACATACATATACATATACAAACACGCACAGGAAAAGGCTGATGGATGCTGTTTGAGTTGGAGTGAAAGTATCCTGTTGTTTTCTACTAAGCACTTTCTGTTCAGCACTCATTGCCAAGAGTAATGGTCAGTGAAGAGCCCCACTGCTCTCTGTGTGTATGTGTGGGGATTTTTGTGTACATGTGACAGGGAGACTTCTTGATTGAAAAATCTATGTTGTATTTCCCAGAGGCTTCACATTCTAACTGGGTTCTTTATGTTTGACCAATCATCTTTGTGGCTCCACACACTCTACATTTACATGTATGTTCTCTGCCAAAAAGGATTTGCCTGCTTGACTGTATGGCGGTGGGCTTTTTCACTTCATCCACTCAGTCTTGTACAATGAGTGAACTGGCAGTGTAAGAAAGCTGGTAAGACCCACCTGATCTAAAGATAACACCCATGCTTTCAGAGGGCTTTTTTTTTTTCCATGGCCTCTACTTCTGTTGAGAATCTCTCAAAGCTAGTGTATCATATCTTAGACAGGAGGTTTTTAACCAGGCAGTTGGGACACTGAGGTTTAGAGGATTGCAAGATTATTTTTGCAAAATAGCTAATAAAGACGTTCATATTCCTCCATGAATTTTTCTTCATGAAATCCCAAAGCAATCACGCAGTCATTACAAAACAGATTGAAGCCAGTGAGTGAAGTTAGTGTGGTTGAGAGTCTGGGAGTGAAATGTGTCCCCTCCAGCTGTCGTAGCAGGCTGACCATGGCGCAGTGCAGTGGAAGGTGCTAAATGTTAGCCACCTACTACAAAATGGCTGAAAATGGGACTTCTTAAATAAAAAGCCTACTGGCTGAAGTAGCAAATTATGGGATGAGATATACTGTATTGCCAAAATCAAGTGGCAAGTCTTCCAAGAAGAGTGGAGCTCACATAACTTTGGCCATGTAGTTTTCAATTTATATACAGACCCTTTCTAAACTCTCATTGGACTGATGGTAGCTAGCCAAAAAGTGGTGGTAATCCACCAAAAAGCCCAAAAACACTGCCAAAAAACATCACAAGAAGAATCTGAAGAAGAAGAAAAATGCATCATGGTGTCATCTGAGGGCTCATGGTACCTGGCATGTCAACTGAAGTCATAGCACATCTTTCAGCTCATGGCTATAATGTGGAGATGGCCAGAGATGGACCTAAAACCAGTTTGTAATCTATTTTATAGCTTTGAACTGCTGCCTAATTTCATGTTGGCTCAATAAATGTCCCACTGCACCTAGATTATACCTTTAGTACATTGGTTTTTGTTTGGTTTTTTTTTTCACTTTTTACATGACAAATAATTTATTCAGACTTTATAAACTGTTTTGAATTGTTCTGCTCTGTGACACTTTAAGAAATAAAAGTGATGCATTCTTGGCTTTTAATTGGAATCTCTTTCTGTGATTGGACAGAAGTAAACAGCAGTGTTTCAGTGGTAAGGGGCTGTGGATGGATGTGTAGGAGGTGGTTCTACTGAAATATAATAGCTCAGAGCAGTAGATTTAGGAATACTGCAAGACCTGAACGTGAACTGGTTCATTTTAATCAGTGTGAACTGATCTTTGCCACTGCTCTTGCTGTGTGAATAAGCACAGCACTGCCTATAGGCAGCTATAACCCTTATTAAGGAAGGCCACATAATCAAAATAACGCTAACATGCACAAAACCAAATTTTTATTTGCTAGAAGGTCACAGTTAAACTTTCTCTCTCTCAGTGTCAATAGTCCAGCATGGACAGACTGTTTTAATAATGTTTCTCCTGAGCAGCTCAATATACAGGCACTAATTATGTCAGTCTAAGACATGGTGCAAAGGCAGTGGATTTATCTCAACTTTTTGTCGGAAGTGGCTGGCAACTCACCGTGATGTCATCCATGACGTTGTCATTGTCATTGACCATTGTCAACTTGGTCATTTGACAGCTGTATTTTGAGGAGAGTTTTCAGGCAGGTCACTGTGTGTAGCTTACACATCCTAATTCATATCCTGCTTTGTGGTCAATGATCCCCTTTTAAAAATGTACATCATGTGAGGTATACGTGACAGTGTGATAGCATTGTTGCCTTGGAGAGAGCAGGTTTTGGATAGAGTTAGTGTGTTCTTGCTGTGCCTCTGGGTACTTTCTGGCTTCCTCCCATAATCCAAAGATATAAACATTTGGTCAATAGCCTGTATTGCATGTTTCGACCCTGCCTGGCAAACAATGTCAGCCAGGATCGACTCTTGCCCCCCACCTGTGACCTTGCACATCAACAGTAAGACTTGAAAAAGACTTGAATCTACGATTGGGACCATAAACTAATTCTGGAAAATGAGCTTGACATTTTGATTTCACCATATAGATGTGTAAAAACAGCAAGTGCTAAAAACAACCTTTCTGCCACAGTATTTCCAGGTTTACACAATGATACACACATACACACCAAAAAGGATGAAAAAAGTGTGCTTAGAAACACAGGGAAGTCCTACAGCTTGGTGCACGATTGTGCAGGTTCACAGCAGAGGAGGACAGTGCCTTATAAGTTTTGGATAACACATATTGCTATGCAGGTATTCGTCTAATTTTACATATCTTTGTGTGTTTAATATGTAAGAGGTCACAAATGCTTAACACCTGTCAGCCAACAGGATCTGCCACGCCACACCACACAGCCAGCGTTGAGTACCACAAAGTCCATGTTTTGCTGTGTCTTCCAGCTGTGCTGGCACAGCTGGAGAAGCAAAAAAGAAAGCAAGTGATGCAACATGGGTACTGTAGGTCTGAAAGGTTTAGCAGCATCTTAAAACTCAAGCCAAAGCTTCCCACAGAGAGGCGTAGTCAGCCCTTCAGCCAGACTTCTCTGCTTCACAGTAAACTGACATCAAACAGCCCTCATAGTGCTGAACATGGGATAGAAGAGAGACGTAAACACAACATGGACAGCCTGCCTGACACAAAGCACCACACCTAACTGTAGCTGAGCAGAAGGGAGAGATGGGTGGGAGCAGGTCCCCCAGAAACTGCGTTGTACAGAAAATGTCTGTATGTGTATGCGCGTATGTGCTTGTAAATACGCATCTTTGTGTGTCTTGCATAGAGCTTTTCTGTTGAATGTCTTCACTTCCATTTCCTATCCCTTCACTGTTCTTCAGCTCTGTGGCTAAGCCAGCATGAGGCAGAGACACACTGTGAAGGTTTAGTCCCTTAGTTGAGAGGTGAGTGTTTCTGCTCCTCTGTGTGTGTGAATGAGAATTTCAGAGACACTGAAATAAATAGAGGGTGGAGGAATGATTGTGTGTACCAAACAGAATGTGTTGCCCTCAAAAATGTATGTCTCCTCTCTGAAATTGTGCATTTCTGCCCTTAAATTTACTCCCACTCACTCAGGATGTGTGGTTTTATATATATGTGTGTATGTGCTTCTCTGTGTTTACCTCTGCAGTCTGATCCCAAGCTTACATTCTAGTGAGTGGCAGCCACCACCATTCAGAAGCTCTCTCCTTGGGGCATAATGCATGGAAAAATAGGCTTAGGGGCACATCAATTCCGTGAGCTTATCCAAACGACGGGCGGTGTGTGTGTGTGTGTGTGTGTGTGTGTGTGTGTGTGTGTGTGTGTGTATGAATGTGTGTGTTCACTTTCTTCAGATCCATTTCCTTACAGTGCTCCTCTTCCCAGACAGAGTGACATTAGGGGTATGTGTGTGTATGGGGGTCTTTGTCACATGTTAAATGCTGTCATAATGAGTGTATTGAACCAAATGTCAAATTAAAGCAGAGGGATTTAAGGGGATTCATGCCTTTGTTAAACGTTCATATTGTCTCCCCGCATCTGACAACTGAGACAAAGTGTTTAATACAAATGGATTTTCATATCCCGAAAATAAACAGAGTGGTGAATAAACGTGGTAATGATATCAGATGGAATGTGCTTTATTTAACTCATATGTGGTCTCCTCAGACGAGTCCTCTGACAGCAGTTATTAAAAGATAGTTTAGACAACTCAGAGATGAGGAATTGCACTGTCCTTTGTACATTCCTTGTATTTCATTAGTGCAAGCGGAACAAGAAGAATATAGTATTAATATTTAAGACTTGCTGTACACATTAGGGAGAAAAATGAAATGACATTTGAGAGGCTTATATTTGTTTTCTGATTTTCCAGGAGCCCTTTTAATAACTAACTTTAAAAAAAGAAAAAAAAAAAAAAGCTGCCCATGGAGACTTTGCAAAAGAAGAAGAAAAACATGCGAGCAAGCAAAAATGCCAAAGTATCAGTGACAGGTCTGAAACATTCAACCTTTTACATTCCTTTTCTCAGGCTCGCTGTCGAGACACTCGCATTACACACAGAGTTTACACATTCTGCTGCTATCTCACAACTAAATCACACATTACATGCAATGAGATTAGTTCACCTAACTCACTCACTTAAATCCCACAAAGCATTCATTTTGAAGAACATCATCATTATTTCATTTTCCCCAGCAAGTGAACAACACAATTTCGTTTGATTACAAGCCGTGCACTCATGCATTATAAATGACTGAATCATTTCATTACATTTCAAGTCATTGCAAGGGAACAGCACATGCTAAATCAATATTCATAAGTCCATATTTCTTGTTTGATGATAATTTCTCATTTCAGCAGATTAAACAGCATATTTTGGACAAGGGGCTCTATGACGCAGTGAATGCCAGAGGAGACAAAAAGAGAGAGACACTGAGGCTAGGGGAAGGTACTCATGAAGGACATTTTAAGATATTTGGTTCATATATTATGAGCTCGCTCTTTTGGTCCTTGGGAAATTTAATTACAAGCACGACAACACTTGCTTGAGAGAGCTTGTGTTTTTGTGTGTGTGTATGTGCACACGTGCCTATATGCGAATGTGCATGTGTGCATTTTCTTAGAAGAAAAATTATGTGTGAGAAGTGAGTGCTCCGCTCTCAGGATCTCACCAAACAGACTGCAGACGGAGCTCTGTCCAAAATGGCAGTCAGGATGTCGGTTCCCCTGCAAACGATCAAAGAGCTCTGTGGCTCTGTGCCCCAACCACCAAGGGATTTACTGTCCCCATGATGAGTGAGAAGAGAGAATTAAGAGGACGGACTGGAGAGAAGAAAGGGGGTGAAATTGAAAAGAAAGGGAAGGGGGGCACAGACAAGGGCTATGCAAAAATGAAAGGAGAGGCAAAGGAAAGAAACAGAAAGCAGAATGGCTAAGCATGGCTGAAGGAAGCCAGACTATAAGAATGAGAAATGAGAAACAGATGAGGAAAAAGGGGGCTGAAGGAGACAGATGAAGAGGAAAAGGGGCTTGAGAGACAGAGGAGGAAGGCACCATTAGAGAGAAAATGAATGGAGAACTAAAAACCTCAGGGCTGAAAGCTTCTTAGAAGCTAAAGAGATGATTGCAAGTATCGCATTACCCCTCATCTTCCCTCTCTCCACGTTCCTCTTCTGCTCCAACAGTACACAGAGAGCGGAGCTGGATGACCGTGGGGAGACAGGAAAGAAGTGGGCCAAACAGGAGAGGTAGCTGTAGACCCGAGGCTTCAAAGACTGCGAGGATCCTCTTCCTTTTGTCGACCCATCTCTACCCACTGCTGTTCTTTCATTTTCAGTCCCTGCCGACACATCCATCCTATTGTTCCTCCTCACTGGGTTTCTGCCACTTTTCATCTCCCTATTCATTTGATTCATAATCAAAACCCTGATCATTAAACAATTGCAACAAAAAGTCTGCAGTGCCAGAGTTAAATTTTTACATTTTGCTGAGATGACTCCAAGTAGACTGTCAATGTGTTTGAAAAGCTTATTACCGACTGTGTCGTCATTTAGGAATTAAAGGTAAAAAACAAGTTTGTCTAACACTGATGCCCAGATATTCTAGTTGTGTGGCTGTCTCCCTTTGTATGTCTGTATTAGACTGGCCTCCAGTCATGAAGAATTTCAAGTGAAGGAATAGAGAAAATGTTAAGTACCTCTCTGTCACCTTGTGCTTTTTCTAAAATTTGACTACTTGACTCAACCCTCCACTAGTTTTTAGTTAAGACCCAGCCACTTGTCCACGTCCCCATCCCTCCGCCATCTGAGGGTTCAACCATAAAGGGTAGTCACAAAAACTCTCAAGGTTATGGTATGAAATGAAAAACAGTCAGGACCTTCATGTCAAAGTCTTCAAAACCAAAACCACTACTTTAATTTTTCTTTCTGTACATTAGATTGTCTTTCTTTTTTTATGTTATGACAAATGGAAGATAATTTGTCATGTGAGCCTGAAGCAACCATTAACCATGCCATAGAGATGTTAACAGTATGTAAGGCTGCGACAGTCTGACAGGCGCATGAGAAAGTCATGTTGGCTCGATAGTTTCTGGGAATATCTGTCACTTTAAAGAAGTCAACTCTTATCTTTGTACTATTCAGTGTGTTTTGAAATGGACCCACAGCAGTCTCTCTCGCTAAGATCAGAAATTAAATGCGCTTATAATCAGTTATCTAACAGGATTACATTTTGATCTGCCTGTGTAGACAAACATGATCTCATGAACGCTGCACCAGGGTTTGGGCTGGGATCATGACATAAACCTATGGGATCTAAGGTCTGTTGTTCTTGACCAGTTAAGTTCAAGCAATAAAAAATGTCAAAATAAAAATCAGTCAGAAAGTCCACTTCTTTTCACTATTCACTTTTCACTGACACAAATAAACCCTTTCTTCTCAAAAAACAAAATATAAAAAAGTCTGTGCAGTTGTGTGATGTTGCACTGAATTACAAGCACAGGAGAGAGAAGCAGAAACTTTTATTTTGAGGTAATTGTTTCATTTTTTTTAGGTCTTTCAGTATTGTTGATGTTTTGCCAGTGTGCTCCTTTAATATTGCTTGCCTCCCTATTGCAGCTATGTGGAATTATGTAGGGCAGTTTCTTTTGTTATTTCTCATTAGAAAATGAATGTTGGTTTAATTATTGTTTTTGGGGGGTTTTCTTATTTGTTCTTTTTGTAATGCTATTATGGATACATTTTCCTTGGGTAGGTGCTAAGAGCATGCATGCAAGAGAAATCTTGTGAAATACAGTTGCTGTTGTTGAGCATTGGCAAATTAACTGCTTGGAGACATTCTTGAGGTGTGTTGTTTTCATTTTTATTTATTTATTATTTTTTATTTTTATTTTTTGGGTTTACACAACACGAGGCAGCATTCACAGCACTGCACACGTGTAAGAAATGCCTGTAAACTTACAGTATATAACTAACAGGATCCCCTCTCCAGAACATATATATATATATATATACACCGTGGTATGTGTCTTCAAGGCCTCTTTGTGGTCTCTAGCACCTCCTCAGGCAATGTGTCACACACATCACACACATCGTATGCATAATCACTGTGCTCAAAGCTGGTACATATAAAACAAAACACCCACATCCCCACACCCACTGCACCTTCAAGCACTGTCAATGTGTGACATCTATGTGCAAACTAAAACACTGCCAACTGCAATATTACACGGCAGCATGTATACACAGCAACACAAGCATGTGTGGGAATATGTCGATAGAACACTCACACATATAGGTGAAAATGTTTTTTTATTTTATTTTTTTTTTTCAGGTTAACATGTCCGAGAAAGCCAAAATTATATGAAAATTTCCACTTTATGCACCACTAGTGTCAAGCTGTATGAATATTTACCCAGCATATTAGTATATGCCAGCCCGCTGTGTGGAAACCAATGAAAAACGATGGCTATTTCAACAGAAGAAACAACATTAATTTTTGTCCAATTCTGCAACAGAGTGAAATGGGCTTTCATTGCAGTGTTTTGACCTTGTGGTGTAGATGCTTAACATCCCAAGAATGAAATTGGCACTCCCAAAATGGATTTGGCCTGATGTGCAGAGGCTTATAACAAGTGCCAGCTCTGTAGTATTTAAGGGGGTACTGGTGGAGAGACACTGTGTGTGTGTGTGTGTGTGTGTGTGTGTGCGCGTGCGCGAGAGTTCAGGCGTATGTTTTACTTCACACAAAGCTGCCAGTGTTTCATTTCTAGCTAAATATTTATAACATATATATATATATGTATAACAGAGAAAGACACTGAAGACAACAGACATGCGGCGTGCGCGCGCGCACACACACTTGGAGATGAGAATAAGAGAGAGACAGACAGACAGACAGACAGACAGACACATGGACCGAGAGAGAAGAAGCAGGAAGCTTATTATTTAATGTCCTACTTGGCAGTGAGCTGTCAGAAACCAGTACAGTGGAGGCTTGCCAGGGACTGACAGAACAAAATCACCATTCGTCTTCCTCTCTTCAAGACATCTCTTCTTCAACCTTAATGAATTAAGATCCAACCCAAGCCTCTTCCCTTGCTTGTCTAGCTTGTGAGGTGCAGGCTTCATATTTGTAGGTTTTAGGCCAGTGAGCAGCAACTGTGAGGTTTAAGCAGCGTGGCATTAAATCAACACAAAGGGCATCGTTCATTCCTTTAGAGCACCATTACCAAGACTGATCGCTCTATCAGGACTTGAAACTCCTGACTCTCTCAGGTGGACACATACACACTTGCACACAAAGCCCATTACCTCCAGTGATAACTCCACTTGCATTCCAAACAATAGCTGTGAAAGGCAAATTAGCAAACAATACACTGTGCTCCCACAGCCTGAGTGATGAAAACAGTACAAGGCGAGCTAATGCATCTCAGGCAGGCCAGATTCCTGCCTTGGCTCTTATCTTCCCCTAACACGCTATCAGACAAATTAGCAATGTTGTTCATTTAAGAGTGCGTGTGTGTGTATGTGTGTGTGCGTGTGTGCGTGTATTTAGCAGCAGGGTCCACTCATTGTCCGTCTCCTCTCTTGATGTTATTTATGGCTGTTTAAATGATCTCAGACACCCCTCATTTGTTTGGACAGCTCCAATTGGCTTTCTGTCTGAGGGGAGAAGGGAAGAAGAGGGCACAAGAGCGGTGGCAAATGAGGGAGAGACGATGGGAGACTGAGGGGGAGATACAGGGGGAGGGTGGCCAGACAAACAAGGACGTGGCTTGAGGGATGGTTGAAAGCAGCGCAGGGTTAGAGGAGGGAGGAGATAGATGGAAGGAAAGGGAAGAATTTGGAAGGGAGTGAGATGAGCAACATCGGGGCAGGTAGATAAAATCAAGATAAGGAAGGAGGGTGAGGAGGGGCAAGGAGAAAAGAGTTCAGGAAGGAGACTTTGCTGGAGAGTTAGTGAGACAGAGAGAAGGTGAAGCGAAGCAGATCAGTCAGGGCAGCAGGTGAGAAGCCCTGGCACAGATGAATCCATTTTGTCTTGTCCCAATGAACCTGGAATTCCTTTCCAGTACCTGAATTTTAATTAATGATAAACTAATGATGAACTGAGCGGTATGAGCTCTTAGCAACAAGGAAACCTAATGGCCCAGAGCTAAACAAGACGTGAGCCCATTGTCAAAAGCTAGGTTTTTTTCCCCTTCCAGTCTTCTGCATTTGGTGGACAATATGAAGATGCTCAAGTATACCAGCGCAGGCCTTTTCTGTCAGATGTGTAATGGATTCCTCCGGGGATTGCAGATCCCACCCACAGTCGAAACACATGCAGATTAGGGGGACAAACTGTAGGCTCTAAACTGTACGGATGGCTGAATGTGACTTACAAAGGTTGTTTGACACTTTGTATCAGCTCTGTGACTTAGGCAGTATAGCTAATGTATCGATGGATCTTCTCCATCTACTCCAAGCATGCCAAGAATGAGATAGCTGGACAGATTCCGCCCTTGTATCACTAAATGTTAGACGATGTTGTGTAATGACTGGAAACGGGGAAATGTGGATAGTCTAGCTCTGGCCAAAGGAAACAAAATCATTAAACCAAAAAAAAGAAATGTAATCTCTCATTTACAAAAGTATTCAAACCCATAGTTTAGTACTTTACAGAAGCTCCTTTGGCAGCACTTACAACTAGGGACTTTGCACACCTGGATTTGGGCAGTTTATCCCATTCTTCCTGGCAAATCCTCTCAAGATTGGATGGTGAGTGTCTCTGAGCTGTCATCTTCAGGTCTCTCCAAAGATGTTGTATGGGCTTTAAGAGAGGGCTTAGTCAGAGCTCCGCTGAATGGTAAAGCTTGACTCCAGTCCCTATTCGCATGTGCTCTGGAACAGGTTTTCTTCAACTATCTTTCTGTATTTGGCTGGGTTCTTTGCCATTCTCCACCATTGGGTCGGTGTTAACCAGTTGAAAAGGCTTGCACTAAGATCAGCTAAAAATGGCAAATTTTTTTTTGGTACCATCGAAACAGAAAATCTTTGTCTTCATGCTCTTAGAGCCTTTTAAATGCCATTTGCCAAACTCCAAGTGGGCTCTTGTGTGCCTTTTACTCGCAGTGGCATCTGTCGAGCCACTTTCCCATGAAGGCTTGATTGATAGGGTGCTATTTAGAACTACTTCCCCCCCATACTGCCTATAAAGACTCTATGAAAGCGTGTATCCCAAAATTATACCAATTAGCTTAAGCTAAGTACTGCAAGAAAATGTGTGAGGTAATTATTCTATTCCCAATAACTAGCAAGAGTTTTTTTTTTGTCCTCGATAGCACACTCCAAGTTTAACTACATTCTCCAGGTTTTTTTTTTGTTTTTTTGGGAGGGGGTAATTTAGGTATTTCTACAATTATATAAAATAGCTGATTATATATTCTATTTATTCTTAAATGATTAAGGTTCAGAGTCCTCACCTCTATCTCCCAGACCGTTGGGCCGGTTTGAGAGGAATAAAGCTCCCTTTGGTGCAGCTGACACGTGTCGAGCACTGCACCTGGCTATTTGGGTGGGTGAGAGCTCCATCAGTGCCAGTCTCATTCTCCCTGTTCTATTTTGGTAACCTCCATTGTTTGTTACATCATATGCCCTGCAGCTTCATTTCACTATCAAACAACTCAATATCCTGGTTACTGCTATATGTTTGTCTTTAAATTGACAGTCTGTACAAGATAGCGAGGAATGGACGAATGTCCAGGAAGAACCTAGAACCACAGCCCGTATGTGTGTCTGTCTGTGCGTGTGAGAGAGAGAGGGAGAAAGAGAGAGAGAGATTGCTTGTGTGTGTGTATTTGTGGTGCTCAAAGACGAATCAAAGCACACAAAGAGTGAGAGAATCCTTGTTTGTCTGATTGGACCCCTCCAGGGAGGAGAGGAGCTAGAAGGACGGAGGCCACTTGTTAAAGCACAGCTCTACACACACACAGTAGAAATATCCAAGTTTATATACATCCAAACATACAGTTCAATTAATTTTGAATGTTTATGATGTAATTTCTCTTTTATTGTGCCGTGGCAGTGTAGTCTCTGGGCACTCTAATGTTAATTGCTGCTGAGTCTCACTGTGCTGCTGTTTGTTGTTTCTGACAGGTTTGGGTTGTTAAGCTACACAAACCATGTTGTACCATAAGGTCAGTACATGGGGCGAGCACAGCCTGGAGTCCTTCAGCAGCAGATTGTCAAAGAAAAGAGAATAAGGTCGATTCTTGAAGTTTCATTTGAAGTCCAATGTACTAATGTATATTACATTTTCAGGTGTGGAATACATGACAAATTAAAATCATCAACATGGTTATGTGGAGGCAGTGTATGCATTACATTCCAACTGCAAGAAAAATCACCAAAGCAAATTGATAGAAAAACACATGATGAGCCTCACTATTAAGATCCAGACTTGATGACGTACTTTTATTTACTGTTTCAAATGAAATTTAATGTTCTGAGGTTACATTTTATTTTGACTGTATTTTCTCTGAATTCAATGATTTCCCTCTGGCAATAAAAATATTATTCCTCACAGGAGCACCTTTTGGTGAGAGGAAACCACAGCACCCAGAGGAAAGACAGCCAGTCCGCAAGGCCACTTCTTTACTATCGGACATTATGGGTTCCCAACAGCTTTATGAGATTTTGAGGGATGAGCCAAGTGTAGACTAACCCCCCCACATCCCCTCTGCCTCACGTTGAGACACTATCTGCCTCTGTGGTGAATTATATTTAGGTTAGCTCAGAGCGAATAATCCCATAGCCATTTAGCAATGATTAAGGTTTGGTCCGTGATGTTCCTTGAATCAAAATTCTCTTTTGGCCACAAGAAATAACAGATTTTATTTTACCACAATGACAAGAACAAGAAACCACAGTTCTGAAATAACCACAGTCTTCATGTAAAAACAAGAGTAATGAAGACAGGAATGCAATGCAATCTTGTTTGTACTCATATTTGACTATAATTACGACACAAATCAATGACTAACAGTTTCCGTTGACATTTTCAAATGTCCATTCAGGTATATATTTCATTAGGTTGTCTTTCTCAGGGGCTTGCAGCAGCATATTGAGGCCATCCTGCCATCAATTATAGAATGCTACAGTTCCTATAAACTCAATTTCACAAAAACCAATGTGTACAATGTTCAATTCAACAAGAAACATTTTATTATCTCAAATCTTTTCCTATTAAATAACATGGTAAGTTATGTTGTTACAGAAATAAACTACCATATAGTCACAGGCCATGAGGGTTGTTGGAGCCAATCCCAGCCAATGTTCATGGCGAGGGCGGGTACACCTTGAACAGTTTGCCAGTCCATCGAAGGGCCTACATACAGACACGGATAGAGACAAACAATCACACTCAGTCATACCTACAGGCAGTTTACAATCAGCAATCCATCACATACATGTCTTTGGACTGTGAGTTAACTACCGTATAGTGTTCTTTTTGTTTTTATATTGACATTGCTCAAATAAATAAGTTTTAGTAATGTTTGAATAACTGCAGAATCCACCTACTCAAAAAAACAAAACAAAACAAGCAAACAAGAAAAAAACCCACTGATTAATAGCTGTGTTGAAAACTGAACATATAATTTTGTTGTTGTTTTTTTTTATTCCATGATAATAACAAAGTATACGTTCTGGCATTAAATGCTTGCCTAAGTGTCAAATCAACAAGTTGTCCCCCATTGGTTTCTGAACTGCTATTTTGAAGTCGCAAGTTTGCTATTTGGCTGTCACTGTCTACCATGTGTGTTAATCTTATTGTAGCCACGCCCATATATATACATATAATTTACTTGATGAACTCTTTAATCTGGAAAACCTGAAACTAGACACAGAGCCAATAAAAACGTTTACTGAAGCATTAAATCCAGTGAGGCATAGTGGTTAATACTGTTGCCCCACAATCAGATGTTCGTGGGTTTGATTCACGGCCTCGGGCCTTTCTGTGTGGGTTTACTTTGCATGTTCTCCCCGTGCTTATGTGGGTTTCCTCTGGGTAGTGGATTCAGCATCTGATGGTTATTACATAGAATGCAGGTTTGAGGCTTGTCAGCGCTGTCTTTACTTTTTGTAGCTGCAGTCATACATTTATTTTTATATACAGCCTATGTGTCCAACAACCTTTTTTTTTCATTTGGTCCTTAAAACCTTTGATTGCGAACAGCTCCACTTAGAATCCCTGCTTCCTGCTTAAATGCTTGGTTTGGATTTGAACAATTCCTATTTCTATCAACAACATGAGTGGCAGTCGTCATTGCAACAACATTGTGTAAAAAGAGCAGGGATGCTCTCTGAACGTTTTCAGTGCTTTTCATTTTTCTTTTATTTATTTCTTTTTTTTAATTCAGGATCAGCACTCAAGACTCTTGAGTCTCTACACTATCACCATGGCCTTTTTTATGACACTTATTTATTGTTTTGTTAATATTGTGTTTAATACATTTAATCAACACTTACAGTACGCATAGAGCATAACCTGTTCAGATTTAATTCCAGTGCTACTGCACAGAACATCAAAGGAATACTCACCTACAAGAGCAGCAGCCACATCAAGAAACACACTATCTACCTGCTAATTATTAATACAATGAGACAGAAGCAATGACCTCTCCTGATATGCAGATATGTCTTTGTGATGTATCTGCTGTGACTACAGCTTGGGAAAGCAATAAGCGGCACAGTTAAAAAAGTAAGAGGGGATTTATCTGTAGTGGTGGCGAGTTAGCCAGTGATAAATGGGTTAAACAGATGCTTCCCTTTAAAGGTAAATGAATAAAAACTTGGGGAAAAACGTGTACAGTAACTAGGTCAAAATGGAGAGGAACTTAGCTCTATGGAAAAAAAAAAAAAAAACGTGAAGGAAGAACTGGATAATTATAAACGTAGGAGAAGGTGTACAGGCATAATGTAAAAAGAGGAATTATTCAATCAGGAAATAAGTGTAATGACAGACCAACTGCAGTCGGTGATGATGTGCTAAAGAAATCAACCAGGATAAAAAGGCTTATATTATTATAACATGTTTAATTAAATATAATTTAGGCTAATGTTGGTTTTTATTTGCTTTTCATACGGAGTACTGTAATATGCAGAGTGTGGAGCTGGCTGAGCTGTCCACGGCTGATAATCACGACAACCATAACAATGCAGAAGGTTAATAAGTAGTTTCAGTCACAGGCAAGCTGCAATTTGATATGCTCACCCGGCTGTAAAAGGGATATATGGAACAGATGAAGGACATAAATTGAAGATCAAAAATTCAGGAATGCCACCCTGCCCTGACCTTTCCCACCGCTTCAGCAATCAATTCTGCTGTAATTGCCAACAACGGTACCTGTCAGAGATCTGTATCTTATCTGACTGGATGATTTGATAATGGGGTTTATCTGTGGAAATGGCTGGGGAGATCTTTACGACATCAAGGATATACAAGGATATTTGAGGTCAGGGTTCCACAAGAACAGTAGCTTATCCGGTTAACTACTGTAACATGGAAAGAAAACAATGTTGCACAAAGTTATTAGAGCGAGAAGAAATGCTTTATCGCATCAGGCTGAGATAAGTGGACTGGCATGAATAAAGATTGATTTGATTAATCACAAAATTAAAACGTATAAAGAAAAACAGCATCAGTCATTCCAGGGCATATGTCTGCTATAAAGACAGGATTGAGAATATTGCTTGTCAGTTATTGTTTTTTGAGAACCACATAAATTCGAAGTGACTCATAAAGTACAATATTTCTATCTCTTGTCTGGATTTAAGTAAATGGCAATTTGATAAGACCATCATTTATAACCCGCAGCTCTGCTGACATGAAATGGAGTGGACAAAGACAGAAGAGAGTTGGCCTGATCTTTAATGGTTTTAGGGTTGAGGTGAACTTTTGCTGATGTCTAATGTGGCTCCATCAGGACATAATTAGTCAACAAAGGAAACCACACATTTATAACAGCATGGACAGAA
The DNA here is from genome assembly GCF_900963305.1 of Echeneis naucrates. Classification (NCBI taxonomy): domain Eukaryota; kingdom Metazoa; phylum Chordata; class Actinopteri; order Carangiformes; family Echeneidae; genus Echeneis; species Echeneis naucrates. The sequence goes on from NC_042511.1 coordinate 7,786,443, forward strand.
AGAGGGAATGACCAGATTTAATGTGTGTTCTCCCTCCTGGTACCAAAATGATGGTGAATGAGTGAAATGAATCAGTGAAATTTCATGGCCCAATGTATTTTGCTTGACAACTGGGTAGCTAGATCTAGCACGTTAATGATACACACACAAAAAAGTCAACTGTAACTTAACCTTGCTTCTGATGAGCTAAACAAAGTAAGCTGCATTTAGATAGCAACAGTGTGAGAGAGAGAGAGAGACAGAAAAGAGCAAGATGACCTGCTACAAGTTGGATTTGGTGCTGAGTTTTTGGAGTTGGGCAAAGCCATATATATATATATATATATATATGATTTGGAAATTGTCCTTGTATGAGATTTCCTACGATTGGGAAACTTCCAAGTCCAAGTAGTGAAAGTCAACTTTGTTTGAGTTGAGATCAGATGGCGATCTGATCTGTAAGTCTGGTGAGTCAGACTGCACTCTTCAATTATGTGTGAACAAGCTGGTATCAGTTTGATCACTGGCACGATCGAACAACAAGGCACATAGTTCGTCAGACTGTTTTTTTTTGTTTGTTTGTTTTTTTTGGTGGCAACGTAAATCAGGGTCTCAGGAAATCAACGATTTCCTGGAATCTTCTGAGCATATTCTCATTAGTTTTTCTCCAAGTAAACTTCGACATCGAGTCTCAGTGATGTTACTGTAGAACTCCTCTGCTCTAATATAACATGTTCAGTATATCTTACCACAATCCAGATATCATACATTTCAACTCCCCTATGCCTATGCAGGCAACATAGGCTGACAGGATGAATTGCAAGATTTGTGTGTTCTCTGCAAGATGTTGCTTTTTATGAAAAAAAGTGAAAGCCTGCAAAACTGGCAACTCTTCAACTTAAAGCTGCATCAGATATAGTGGCACAGCTGTAGCAGTGGTAGAGTCAGTGAGTGGTGGTGTAACTTAAAATAGAGTTTCCATTTTAAGGTTAGAAATATCACAGAATTTAACAGGCCCTTTGAAAAGAGGAGCGAGAGTGTAGCTCAGCTCAGTGAATGAGTCTTTTGATGATCAGTCCAAACATGCATCTTCTTTAGCTGCAGAAATATCAATTTATTTATTCATTTAGCCTCCCTCCCTGTTTTAATGAGCGGACCCACAACAACATTCTGCAAGTGGGTCATTGAGATTTGAACGTTCATTTAATTAGCTTGCCCAGCTCATTTGTTTTTTTGTGTCAGGTACAATTTTATTCTGAAAATCCTGTCAGCTGGAGGCTCTCTTGTGAGCGCTCTGATGTTTGATGAAATGTCTTTCCCCAAGTTAAGTAGCTGAATTGAAATTCACTTAATAAGTTTCTGACCAGGCAGCACGATGGCATAGTGTTTAGCACTGTTGCACCACAATAAGAAGGTAACGGGTTTGGTTCCCAGGCTGGGGCTTTTCTGTGCAGAGTTTGTATGTTCTCCTCGTGCCTGTGTGAGTTTCCTCCCACCATCCAAAGACATAATGTTTGGGTTATTTGTTGACTCTAAATTGTCCGTAGGTCTTGAGTGTGACTGGTTGTTGGTCTCTGTCTGTCTCTGTGTGTTGGCCCTGTGATGGACTGATGACCTGTCCAGGGTGTACCCCGCCCTCACCCATTGAGAGCTGGGATTGACTTGGAAATAGATAAGTGGTTGAAGATGAATGAATGAAAAAAGTGGATGACACAATTTAATTTAATTTAATTTATCAGTTTGTGCATCACTGTGACTTTTGTGTTGCCCAAATTGCCATGAATCATGTGTTTTTCAAGTAATGTCAGCACAGTCAGGCTTCTTATGCGTATATACCAATGCAATATGAAACCAAACCTGTGCCTTTGATAACTTTTAAATAAAACTGTTCAAACATCTGACGTGTTACTTAAAGCCTGCACATTTAAATTTTTCATTAAAAGCAAAATTGTACTTTTCTATCATTACAAAAAAATTAAAAAAAAAACCACTAACAAGGTTCATCTTTCATTTTATTATCATTCCTATTGTACGTTTCAGGCATCAAATACTTTTCTTAAAGTAGTCAAAAAATTTTGAAACAGCACAAATATAACTATATCTATATCTGTCTTTATATATACTTCCCTGCTGCACCCGTACTGTCACATCTTTCCCTGATGTCTCTCTATTCATTTGTTGCCATCCTCCTTGGTAGAAATAAATATGGTGATGTCATTTTTCTTCTTTACTTTTACATCTGCAAGACTCTGAGAGTATATTCACAAAATGTGTCTAATCCTATACATAACTGCACATTAGATGCTGCCAGCAATCCACGATACTCTGTGTTAATCCAGTCATGTTGATAAAAGCCCTTTTCTCTGAGCTTCAATTTGTCAAATGTGGTGAAAGTGCAAACTATCAGGTCTTGAACTGAAACTTGAAACTTTGCTGATTAATGATGCTCTTTGCTTGGGTCTTGGAGTGCTGGATTTTGGTTCTTAAATGGAGTGCCTTTGTATTTTGCACTTTTTGCGGCTAATATCAAATTATTACATATTGCCTACAGTGTGAAAAGTTTCAGAGATGTTGGTGGGTACGGACAGTTTAGTCAGGTTTATTCTGTCCCTCACTCAGTCAAACATGAGTTTTGATAACTACAACATAGTTTGTTAAATAGCCATACCATCTTTCTTATTGTGTAAATTGGCAGCCATAGAGAAAATAACCAATCACATTGTGATTTAGTCAAAAAAAAAAAAAAAGTCTTATGCCTTGTTAAACGCTCAAGGCCAGTGAATGGTCATCGGATCTTTGGATAGGTGAACTTGCTGTATTCCCTTAACCCTCCAAGGCTAAACGTTTTACAGAACATGGTGGGGATGGTAAAATATTTGTAGAGGAACTAATAAAAAAAAGCATCCCCAACTGTTGAACATTGGTCAGTGCTGAGCTGAAGTCAGTGTTTTTTATTGCTTCAATAACCAGGATTTCTTCTTTTGAATGTTGTCACCAAGAAAAATATGCCTCCTTAAACTACTTTTATCTTTGAGACTTAGAACTACTACTTGAGAGTTACTTGAGAGAGTTTGTTTTTACACGTAAAATATACCCTAAACTTCACTGTTTATGAGGGTTGCTTGACAGTGGTGTTGCTGCAGGATGCATCTGCTGAGTAGTTTATTTAGTTCATTCAGCGGCAAGAGCACTTATAGTTTCTGTACAAAGACTGTTTTGTGAGTCTGCTGCATTGATCCCATAGGCTTTTGGCACTCTACGCTGCATACAAATCGCACACATCACAATGCAACAGCAGTGGTATGTATTTGTAGCTCGGTACAGATTGGACTTTTATCTAGTCAGAATTACAGTTACACCATAACAAGAATGCATTTACAAGTTAATGTGTCCATTGTTAGACAGAATGTGACATTTTCACACTGGTAAGGTTCAGGTATGGCTGTCAGCCATTATCAGAAGTAAAGAGCATTATTAGCAAATCCAGTATGTATCCCTGTTTGTTATGCAGCTTTCAGCTAATCTGAATTTTATAAATAATGTAAAAAAAACACCCCCCCCCCCCCCAAAAAAAAAAAAATAAATAAATAAAAAAACACACACACAAAAGGACAAGAAGTAGTGCAAATGTTAACAAGAAGGAGGAAGATGCAGATGCAGCAAAGCTGTTTGCTTCCATAGAAGAGAATGGATAAAGTTACATTTGCTCCCTGAGAGAAACTGCAGGCAATCTAAACTGTGAGTTGACAAAAGTTCCCTTTTGAACATGCAAGGATCTTCTCACAGTTAGCCCCCCTTCTCCTAGTGTTTGTGTCTTTCTCGCTTTGTGTTTCTGTTCACCTGCATTGCTAAAGCCAAAACATGTTGTTTGTTGCAAGAACAGCCAGCTGTTCATTTTGCCTCTCTATGCCTATGATGTTTGTGGACTTTGTTTTCCTTTTTGTTTCGGTGATAACATTTCCACAGACATGCATTACATTTCCTGATCTCATAGCACCACCTTGCCAACATTTCCACATGTAGCTGATGTGCACAAACACCCAAAGCTGAAGTTCCTCAAATGATCACTTGGGGATGGCTCCAGAAGTGAGTAAACCCCCATAAACTCCTAAAAAGACCTAAAAAGAAACAAACTATCCCTGACAAGGGACACCATTGATTCTCAAACTTTTCTCAGTCATATGTCAAGCCCCAATGACCCTAAGTTTAAAATTTTCGAACACCAAGCAACGTGATGTTCTCTCTATCACCAACTTTTGTCAATCCTGTCACAAAATCATAGATTTTTATATTTGTCACGAGTCAGCCACCCATCTTTGTGAAAAAAATGTTTGTGCTCTGCTGCAATTAATGTGCCAATGTTAATCATTATTTCCACACTTTGGTTCCAGATTACAATTTTTTCCCATTCTATCAAATGTCCTTTTCATTTAGGCAAAATGAAGGCAATTAATGATTAACTTAGTTTGTGTGGGGGTGTTTTGCTTATCAATAAAGAGAAACATTAATAAAGAGAGATATACAAAAATTAAAATCTCTTCCAATTTCTCTCGCCCCACCTGTCAGGTCTTTATTCCCCACCAATGGGCTGCACCCCACACTGACCGGCCAGTCCATAGGTTGTTAGAGCGTGTTAGCTGACCTGCTAACATTAGCATTGGTATGCTGCATTACATTCAGAAATCATTGTGTTTTGTTCACAGTTGGAAGCTGTGTGAACCCAGGGCACTCAAATTTGAAGGGGTCTGAATTAGGGGTGGGAATCTTTTACTATCTCATGTTTCGATTCGATTCAGATAATTGGGGATACAGTTTTATTCAAAATCGATTTTCAATTCAAAACGATTTGATTCATAATGATTTCTGCTTCAATCTGTAGGTGTGCAAAGGATCCTCATGATCCACTCCAGTCTGCTTTGCAAGACAGAATGACAAATGGAGACATTAAAGAGTCTTTTTCACATTTATTAAGTTTAAAACATTTATCCATGCTTAGATGGAATTGCTGCATAAAAGCAATATCATATATTGCTGAAGTAACAAAAATAAAAGTGTCTCTTTGTAAAAAAAAAAAAAAAAAAAAAAAAGGGGGCAGTTAAACATGGATCCCCAGAGTGCTTAATCCTCATTTTGCAAACCTTGCACACTGTGAAGCTCATGCCCAGCTCCATCTTCCCAGGAATTCGGTAAATAGGGCCCTATAAAATCCGTGTCCATGAAAGAACGGAATTCATTATAAACATGGAATAACACGGAACTGGCCAACATTTTACATAAATGTTTTTTTTTTTCCCCCCCAGAATAAAAAGGAATGTATCTGTCTGGAAAATGCTCCGAAGGGGGGTCACTAATAATGCATGTCCCCCTCCCCATGAATGAACAAATGAATGAATGAATGTGGTGACTTGAGCCTAGTGGACACGGTTCATTTCCCAGTGGGGGCACCTGAACATGCCTAGGTTAATTGATGTAAATGAATGCGGTGACCTGAGGAACACGGTGGTGCAGTGGTGAGTGATGTTGCCCCGCACTAAGAAGCGTGTGGTTCAAATCCCATTGTGGGCAACTGAACATGTCTAGGTTAATTGGTTATTGGTGACGAGTAATGAACTGGGCTATAGCAAGGAATGGTGACCCCTCCTAGATCAGACTAGATCGGCAATGGCTCCCCTGCTTGTAGGTTTGTTTTATTTTTATTTTTTTTAATCAACTGACGACCCCACACCTCGTCTGGAACGTTGGCTGGGATTTGCTCCAGCAGCCCCGCAACCCAGAAACGGAAAAGCGGTAGAAGATGGATGGATGGATTTTTTAAAACATTTATTCTGAATCGTAGTAAATGAGAATCGCGATTCTTTCTTTCTTTAACGATTTTTTTTTTTGTTTTTTTTTTTTTGGCACACCCCTAGTCTGAGAATATCTTGATCATAAAGCACAATGTCATTGGTCATTAGTGTTAGTCTTTTTAAACCATGTACTTTTATTAGCAGCTGTTGTCTCACAATACTGCCGAATACTTTGCTGTGCCCCAACTGTGTCAAAACTTCCTCCAATCAAAATCAACTGAAAAAGCAACACAAAAGAAAAAAAGCGCTTCCTTCTAACCGGCTGACTTTCAGAAGAGCAAAAACTTTTATTTGTCCTTCATCAGACTAATCTATGCATCAAGTCTTCCTCTCGCTTCACCCTTCCCTGACCTGATTTGTTTTGGTGCCTCATCGTTTCCCTCTTGTTCTTTCTCCTGCACCCCCTCCCCACTTTTGCTTGTTTGGAGGGCTTGCAAACAGACATCACTGACAATGAGAGCCAATTCACTGTCAAAAAGGTTTACGTTGTGCGTGTATGTGTATGCGCATGTGTGTGCACACAACTGTTGAGTGTTTGTTTCTGTCAAGAGTAATGCGAGATTAGAGGGAGAAAATATTAGCATATTCTCTATCAGGTTTTACACGATCGCTGGCCATTCAACAATCTTTGAAACAGAGAGTGACAGAAGGACGAAGGAGACTCTGAAAGAGGACGGTGTTCGCAAAGGGATTACTTTTTTGGGTTTTGATGTTGCAGTCAGGTTTATTTACCAGAAAAAACACCTGAAACTCAGGCTAGATTAAATTCTTGAGTAAACAGACTATGCATAAAAGATGATTGCTTCGTGACGCCTTCTCACACAGACATCATTTTAATCAGCCAATATCAAGGTCTTCCTACTATATTCCATGGTTACTAATCCCTGCACCAAAAGCTACGGAGTGCAATTAAAGTGTATTTTCAGATTTTCTCAAAAGTAAAAATAATCAGTGTCTTCATTACATAATATTAAATAGACATGCAGCATCTCACATATTTCCTCTTTTTTTTTAATTGAATCCACCAAAGTTTCTTGATTTCATTATCAGTTAGGGTTAAAGGATTCAATTTTTTCCTGTTCATTTTTAATGACTTGGATGATGTTAACGGCGGTTGTTGTGTGCAGTTAACTTAACTCGCTCACTTCTTCATTCGCCATCACCTTCAATAAAGCTGCAACTACCCATTCTCTCCATGACAGAGCAGCAAATACTTTCAAAACAGTTTTTTCTCTACTGGTCACTAAAACACTGCTTGTTGTGTTCAGCCTGAGTGGGCACACTAAAATGCTGTACAGCGCAGTATTTTCTCTAAACTGAACATCTTGAGGAAGCTTGAGCTGAAATTTGTCCTGAGCATCGAAGGAAAGAGTCAAAGTATAATTAATATGACATTTGGATCCACAGCACCCTGTTTTCAAAGATTAATTAAATGAAATATTTTCAACAGTTTTTGTTCGCAAAAATTTCTACTATTTTTTAGAAATTATTTATTTAATAAAAAAAATAGCTGTCTAACAAAGATGGCACAGTTACACCTGTGGCTTGTATCTACATTTATTGGATTTACCTTTTGACTAAAAAAAGAAAAAAATCTGTCTTAAATTGCTTTGCAACAACTTTCCTCTACAGACTTTCTACCCCTCCTCAACAAACATTTATAAAGGAAAATGAAATAATTCTTCAGCCTCATGTGGTTCGAACCACAGAGAGCCATTTGTTCTGGAAATGAACACTAATTTCAAATGCTTAGACAAGACAAACACACTCTGGGTGACACATAGAGGCACAGAAAGAGGCATTATCATTCACCAGTTGCAGTATAAATCCTCAGCCAGTTGTTTTAGTGCTGCTGACTGGGAAGGAGTAAACATTGCTTTATGTTCCCTATTACAATGACTAATTGAATGTTTGTCTATATCTAATGAGGTGGGTTGCCCCTGCCCCTGAAGTGTGTGTGTGTGTGTGTGTGTGTGTGTGTGTGTGTGTGTGTGTGTGTGTGTGTGTGTGTGTGTGTGTGTGTGTGTGTGTGTGTGTGTGTGTGTGTATGCGCGCGAATGATCTGTTGTCAACAGATCCAGTGATGCTTTGCAATTCTGGCCCCCTAAACCAGGTGCACCGACTTGTTTTTACTTCATCATGTTGAAACATCAAAGAAAAATCACAGAAACCAGGTGTCAGTTTGTGCACTTCGGTGAAAATCAACACACAGGCTCTTTGGCATATGGAACCCACATTGCCCCCTGAACACTTTTTGCAGAACAATGCAATGGTTACAGTGTGATATTTATGCATCATATGGCCCATGGTGCTCTGAAAGTGTGCCACAGTCAGGAGCTTATTAAACACAATAGCGTCTGGGTTAGTGCATACAGGGAGAGCACTGCAGTGGATAAATGGACCGATCAACTGACATGCCACCGGGAGACTGGGGTTGGACTCCGGTTTACAACAGAACTTGGTATTTACCTATTTTTATATCACTTAGTACTTTTAGTCCTGGTTGTCTAAGAGAAAGGTCATGGTGTGGGTTACAGATGCTTTAACAGTGTTTACTCTGCTGGAACTCCTCCCCTGTGGCTCATTGAAGTGGTTCCAGAGAGCCTAAAACACAATTGTAAATGATGTTATTTATGCCTGCTCCAGACACATGCCTGCAAATACCATTATTGGTGACAAACGCTTGGATGCTTTACTATGATGTCTTATGTCCAGCCTGCCTCTATCAAAAGAATATTTTTTTTAAACATTTTAAGTATAACAACTCTTCTCCAATCACATAATCACTTGATTAATAGTATTTTAATGCTACTTCAGAATAGCCTGATAAGACCCCAGGGTTCAATATGATGGCCAATAATATGGACATTGAAACTGCTTACCAATTAGTCAATCATGTGCCAATCACCATAAAGTGGTTCACAGCAATCAATTCCCAGCAGGTGAGTCCAGCTACCAGTCAGGTGTCTGGAAAAAGCAGGAAAGATAAATCTTTTGGCAACTATAGGTGTTGTTCATGTAAGTCAAAATCAAATAATTTTGATTGAGTGTGGGAGGAAATGTTACTGTATTTAACTGTATTTAACTGTTAACAGCAAACCTTCCATGCCTTTGTAAGAAAGGTTGTTAGGGCTAAGTCTGAGGCATTTTACAGGGATTGCAGTTTTCTTCAAACAAGGCTGTGACACTATGAGCTGTCTTCAGACCAGAAAGCAGACAGACAAAGTGAGCAAGTGGTTTGTGAAAAGAAGCAGGAGCCAATAACAGCTGACCCTGTGCCAGGACGGGGTGCACCCTGGACAGGTCGCCAGTCCATCGCAGGGCCAACACACAGAGACCAGCAAACAATCACACTCAGACCTACAGACAATTTAGAGTCACTAGTTAACCCAAACATGATGTGTTTGGATGGTGGGAAGAGACCCACACAGACATGGGGAGAACATGCAAACTCCGTACACAAAGGCCCCAGGACCGGGAACTGAAGCCGCAACCTTCTTATTGTGGGGTAATGGCACTAACCACAATGCAGCTATGAGCAGCTAAAGTGAGGATTTAAATTCTGCAGGTAAACACATTTCTTAATAAACGGTCACACTACCTCCTCTTGATAACTCGCCAGAGTAGTTAATCAAACTGTATTTCTAAATTACTCTCCCAGTACCCCAAGTAACATGCCTCCCCCAAGTCAGCCTGTTGAATTGTCTCAACAGGCCATGCACAGCACAGCACAACTGATTTATTTGTATTGTGCTTTTGCCCAGTTCTAGCTTCTGACTTAATCAACATTAATAGTTCGAGTTTCCGTTTTTGTGTGAACAATTAAAGTTGCAAGTCCTACCTGTATTGCTTTGTCTTTTTCATGCTGAGAACAGAATAATCTACTATAAAACTAAATTGATCAAATAAGCAGCAATCTCTCTTTTGAATCTTTGATACCACAAATGTCTCAAGTTATTGCGCCATTTAGAAGAAAACAAACAGCAAAGCAAGCTATAAATCACAGTGTGTGACTGACAGTGAACCTAACACAGCAACCTACCTGACAATGAGGATAGAATACAGGGCAGGTCAGATCCACCACCTTTGATCCACCTGACCAGACTGACAAGCTCAGCGTTTCAAACCAGTATGTGACAATACACTTAGCTTTCATTTAGCTCTTCTTGCTCAAAATTGACTTACTTAATGTCCTAATCCTCTCATGTGTAATTGTGCTTAAAGCCACAGAAGCTTGATAATCTAACAGTGTAAACGCTGCCCTGGAGTTAGGGGTGTTTAGGGGTTGTCAAGTGTAATCTTTGGAGTAGCCCAATTCAATGAATGGCTCTAGTACCTTTGATGTAATTGTTTCCTTGCAGGCGTCTGACTCCAGGCAAACCCAGACTTAGATTCAAAGGGTATTAACAAGCTGGAATATTTCATGGCAGTTGCTCTGGTACAGTTGCCTCTTCCCTACCATAAATTTTTTGCTGTCACTGTAATACACAGCTCAGCTCAAGTGTGATTCACTGTGACACTCACTCTTAACGTCACCCCTGGGTGCGCCATCCACGGTAGGACTGAGGTGTCTGAGCTTATTCAATGAGATTTAGATTTGGTGCCATTTTTAGCCGTTAAAATTTAAACACGAGCCTTGGGTTATCTTTGAGCTCTGCTGCCACATTTAAATGAATCACCGGTTTGACACACTTCATTCACCCATTGTGAAGTATTGGATATTTAAACGTGCAATCAAACATTCACAACTATACACACATTAATTCCTTTTTCTTACCTCCAATGATATTGACTTTTCTCGTCTAGCCGGCAAGGCGCTTGTTTCTGGAGTACTTTAGGGAAGAAAATGGTGAATAGAGCTATTGATCAGTAGCGAGGCCTGACATCATGGAGTCATCATTAAATAAACACCATTGTGAATGAATGCATGTAGAGTAATGTGGAGATTGTTTCTCGACAATGAATGTGTGTGTTCATATGCCTCAGTAGCTGTGAGGACCCCGGTCATTTAAGGACATGGCCTTATCCTAACAGGCAAGACGTGGAGGAAAGTGCTGATGATGCACATCACATGGGAGCTGCATCTTTCACAGTTAAGCTTGCTGTGTGTGTGTACGATTGTGTGCATGTTACAGCAGCCACACTCTATCTGCTCAATATCTATGGTCCTGAGCCAGCATAATTATATCAGCACTGATCTAAAAAGCCACACATGTTGCAGCTTTATCTATTCAGGATTTATTGCATCTAACTTATCCCCTGGGGAGCTGTGCATGGCTTTGTGTTTGTTTGTGCATCTCCATGTCTGTGTGTGTTTGCGTGTCAATACTTATCTAAAATCCCCTGTGTTCCAGGCCTAGCTGTTGTAATTCAAGCTGATCTTGATCTTTTTTTTCTTTAGACTTTTCTCCCAGCAAAGGAGTAGTAAAACTAGAATGATAGGGTCAGGGTCATTTCCTCCTACTAATGTCCACTAATAGGTTCTGTTACAGATAATCTGGGTCTAATGATGTGGTTAGCGGCCTTTCACACTTGCTCCGGGTCAGTCCCACTATTGGTGATTCTTTGGTCAATACGTGTTAAAGTCAAGGGCTTCCTGTGTGGTGAAACTTGTTCTTCAATGCAGTAGCTTGCATGCTTGTTGATCAGTTAAGTATGAGAAATATTTTATCCACAGACTCCCCTGCAGAATTAATGTTGGTTTTGCTGAAACACAACCACCCGATAGTAAAGCCTGCTTGTCTTGGATCTTTTTTCTTCAGCACACATTTTAAAGTTTCGTTCATTACTTGTGATGAGAAAACATGGGATTTTTGATTGAGGCAGAAAGTAGAAGTGCACATCTTAATCATGTCTCAGTTATACATCATGTGTACTGCAGATGTTACTCCCTCTTTATATTGGACAAGGGGAAGCGATATTTATGTGCAACTGATCTAGTGTTGTCAGTTAAGCTGGAGATGAATTGACTGATGGATATAATAATTTAGTATGGTTTCTTAGCAGTAGCCTTTACAGGGTGCCAATAGGACGGACACACTAGGGATACAATCTCACAAGCAAAGCAGAGAGTCCAGTGAAACACAAGTTCACTCCATCCTTTGAGAAATGCCTTATTGACTCTCTGACTTTGTCAGATTTATTTTTAGTGACATTACTGCACCCCCACATCACATGAAATAATTTGGTGAGAACTATATTAAAATTTATGCTTGGAAAGTGGCCAAGACAACTGAAAGTGCTTAACACTAGTGAAAAAAACTCTTTTTTTTCCCAAACTGTTTTAATAAATGAAGTTGTGCTGCCTCCCCTACCTCACTGAAACAACTAAACATTACTGTGAGTAAGTTGACCTTTATGCCCTTCACCACAGTTCATCATTTTACATTTATGGAGAAAGCCCGGCACGCAATGGGTGAGATGCATTTCAGGAATGGCAAGTGCTGGAGTAAGAGCCATGACCTTTTGCTGCTTAGGTTCTGTGAATTTTGAATTAAAATTGATTGTTAGGGATTGATTCCATTTCTTCTCATGTCTCAGCAGGAGTTGAAATTTTGAATATAACGTTAAAGCCATATCGTCTCTGGAAAGTGTCAGGTGACAGAAGATATTTACATTCATGTGGTCACAAATTGGTAGTGATCCCATGAGATGGACCAATGAAAAGCCACTGCAGTGTAGCAGAACAGTAACCATTAATCAGACTCTACTATAATAATCCCCAGAGGGAAATTCTAATGTTTGGTGTTGCATCTTCTTATAGTCAAAGAGTTATAAAGTGTAATGGTTGTGGGAATTAATGATTTTTTTGTATTGTCCTATCCCGCAACTGCTGTGGTTTCTCTGATCCACTACAATCTTATGAAATGGATGATGCGAGTATTTTAAGATGTTTTCTGCCTTCCTCTGTGTGCATTGATCCACTACAGCTCCCAGCAAGGCTAGTCCAGTTCCTATCACAGAGCCGGCTCTTTCCGACAGTTTGTCCAGCTGCTTTGCATCCTTTTGTTTCATTGTGCCGCCCCCCCGCAAGCTGTAGCATAGAACAGAATATTACAGCATCTCTCAGCAGATGTCTGAGGATCTCAGCCTCCTTGAGAAAGAGAGGTGACACTGTCCCTTTCTGCAGAGTATATATCTGTTAGAGTTCAGGTTGTCATCCAGGTGTACTCCCTGATATCTGCAGGTTGGCTCCACCTTTCTGTCCACTCCATGAATGTTCACAGTTTTCACAAAAACTGGTTGGAAAAAGCAAATGGTGGCAAAGTTTTGTGATGCTTCAGTCTTAAGAGCAGGCCCTAGTGATTTATGAGCTCTGTGTGTGTGTGTGTGTGTGTGTGTGTGTGTGTGTGTGTGTGTGACTGTTAGGTGTGCTGGGTCTCTGATATGCATGAATATGTGTGCTTGTAAAAAAGGTTATGTTCTACTTTAATGTCACCAGCTGTCCATCTTCTGCATCCAAGGCTATTCATTTGCATTGAAATGTGTACATACAAAAAACACACACACACACACACTACCCCCAATCTTTCCTCAAATGTATACTGTGTTGTCTTTATGTAACAACTGCTGCTTAAAGGTTAAATTTCCTTCACATTAAGTTTAGAAATTATGCTGCTGTACACTCTCCCAAAATTAAATTCAACACAGGTTTCTGTAAGAGATAAAGATGTAGCTGTGTGTGTGTGTGTCTGTCTGTGCATGTGTGCACAGTTTGTGTATGGGAAGACACTGAGATGATATTAAAAGTGATTTTAATTAATTAGTCTTTTTCCTGTAGCACACTACTGTCAGATACTGAGCAGAGATAGGAAATATTAGAGTGGCGTTTTAATCTGCCTGCAGTAGACTTAATGAGTTGGAGGCCAATCCAATTTATGCTAGTGTAGTTAGTCAGTCCCCCTCAGTCGGTGTGGGTCGACCTAGAGTAGCTCCTAGAGAAGCTCAACATTACTTCAGCCCCTCCCCCACCAGCTCCTGAGCAGCCGGGATCTGGTCAGGGCAGCTTGGTGACTGTCTGAGACAAGAGGCATCTTCGTAAGCAGCAGCCCGCGGTTCACAACCAACAGGTTGACCCACTCAGTTAATATGGTAATTTATATCAGCAGTAACAACACTGGACTACGCCAGTCAGAGGTCACAAACATTAATGTGCTGCGGTGTGTAATTTTGCAACGACAGTGTCAACCATCATAGTTTTCTCTGGACCCTCTGCCCAGTCTGACCAGTGATGAAATGTATAGCCGCATGTCACCCACAATTTCAGCCTCACCTTTGATAACGTCACTCTCCCTCCCCACACATCCGCAACCTTGGAATCATCTTTGATTGCCAGCTAAATTTCGACTACCACATCAACCACATCACCAGGGCTGCCTTCTTCCATCTTAAAAATATTGTCCATCTCCGCCCCTCACTCACCTTCTCTGCTGCAGAAACCCTCATCCATCCCGTGACCTCCGCTCTTCGGAAAAAAATCTAATCTCCCTACTTGCATGGACCAAGAACCGAACCTGGGGGGACAGAACCTTTTCCGTTGCTGCCCCCTCCCTCTGGAAGTCACTCCCCAAATTCATAAGGGACTGCACACACCTCCCAACATTCAAAACCCGGCTCAAAACCCACTTTTTTGAATTAGCTTTTAACATATGACTTTAGGACCACTGTTTTAACTGCTGTTTTCAGAGGCTCACCTATTTAAGATAGAAAGATAAGAAGCTTTATTGTCATTGTACAGAATACAATGACATTTTTCTTGGCAGCATCTCTTGGATAGCCGCTACATGACACATTCAAAAGACAATCAAGATTAATTTTAAACGGCAACAACAAATAAAGTGCAATTGAATTAAATGTTTTACATGAATAGTTATATACATGGTCTGTGCAAATAGGTTTATTGCAGTTGTCTGTTGGGCTGGGAGGTAGTAGTTGTGTGTGTGGTGGTGGTGGGGGGGGCATGAGTCCTGCAGTGTCTTTACAGCCATGGGGAAGAAGCTGTTCTTCAGCTGGTTGGTGTGGGCTCTCAAAACTCTGAGTCTGCCAGAGGGAAGGCTGGAGAATAGACAGTGTCAGCTCCGATCTTTTTGGCCCTTCGGAGGAGACGGTTGGAATGGCTCTCCTCCAGGCGTGGGAGCCAGTGATCCACTGAGCTGTCTTGATGACCCGCTGCAGTTGTTTCTTCTTGGATGCAGCGCAGCTGGCATACCACACCGTGCATCCGTAGGTCAGGACACTCTCCATTGTGTAAAGGTAGAAGTTTTTGAGCAAAGGTGGAGGGAAGAGGAGATGCTGCTGGGCCTTTTTAATAATGTGGGTGGTGGTCACAGTCCAGCCCAGATCCTCTGAGATGTGCAGGCTTAGAAACTTGAAGTTTTTGTCCCGCTCCACTTTTTCCCCATTGATACTCAGGCCTGAGTGCAGTGTGGTCCTTGTTTTCCTGAAATTGCTGTTAAATTCCTTCATCTTCTTGGTGTTGAGGCTGAGGTGGTTGTCGCTGCACCAGGCCGCCAGTGCTTGGACCTCCTCCCTGTATGGTGCCTTTATCATTATTATTATTACTGATCATTATTGATCAGTCAAACAATGGTTGTGTCGTCAGCAAATTTGATGAGAGTGTTGGATCTGTGGGTGGCAACGCAGTCGTGCGTGTACAGTGTTTACGGGACTGGACTGAGGACACAGCCCTGGGGAACACCAGTATGGAGGATGTGGAGGTGCCCATCCTGACACGCTGGGGTCTGTTAGTCAGGAAGTCCTTGATCCAAAGACAAAGGGAGGTTCCAAGCAGCAGTGTTTGCAGTTTGTTGACTAATTATTTTATCTTTGCTCTGTTTTATGATTTGTTTGTCTATTTTATAATATGTTTTTTTTTTTCTATTTACAGCGCCTTTGAGCACTTTTACAAATAAAATTTATTATTATTATTATGTCACCATTTAACAACTGAGTGTCAAAATGGTGTCCAGAAAACAGTGTAGGCTATTGGAAGACCTTCTGGGGGAGACCTGGTCTGATTAGGAGAGATGGCATCCATTCCACCGTGGAGGGGGCCGCTCTCATATCTATGAATATGACTGAATTTACTTCAAAGTTAAAACTGTGATATTCCCAAGTCCAGACCAGGAGGCACAGTTGCAGTTTAGACAGTCAGAGCAAAAGTAAACAGAAGAGGAGCTAAAAACAAGAACTTAAATTAAATGTGGAGTATTGAATATTAGATCACTATTATCCAAACCCCTGTTGGTCAATGATCTGATCATATTATGGATTTATTCTGCGTGACTGAAATCTGGCCTTAGCAGAATGAGTATGTTTGTATAAACCAGTGGTTCTAAAACTTTTTTGGTCATTCAAGCCCCACTTGACCCTGGTGCCCCAACAAAAATCTTGACAAATGACATTTTATTTTATAAAACATCAACACCAAGTTCAAAAAGATAATAAGAGTACAGTTGTGCCATCATAACTGATATCTTGAATCAAAAACAAAAAGTACAGTTGTCAAATCATGAAATAGCGTTTCATTTGCAATCTGTGCAAAAAACAAAAAGAAGAGAACTTTCCCTCGATTAGTGGCTGCAATGTGCCTGTTTTGCACTGCACATCTTCTCAAAACAAAGTTGGAGGTATGAAACTCATGAAAGTCATGCTCAACGTTGAGCTGAGATCTGCATTTCGTTTTCAGAGAAGCAACAGCCTGTCTTGTGTGTGTGTGATGGTGCTGGCTCTGTTGTGTGTGAAGGTGCTGGCTCTTTTGTGGGCCGCGTCACAAATTTATCCATGTTGCTCACGGCTACCTGTTACCTTGTTGTCCCACTACAAATATTGGCCCGCTGCGATTATCATCCCGATGTCAATCATTGTTTTCGTTACATTTTCCTCCTGGTCTCCTAATGCTCATTAATCATCTTAGCCATTAATTATTACTTTGTTTGTGTGTGGGTGTTTTGTTTAGGGTTAATTATTTTTATTTACAACAATTTAAAACATTTACAGTAAAATGAAAAATTCATAAAATACATACATGAAATTGAAAATTTCCTCCCGTTTGTCGCAACCCACCTGTCATGTCTCCATTCCCCACCAGTGGGTCGCGCCCCACTCTTTGAGAAGCACTCCACTCATGTTAACTTTCATATTTCTCGTTCCATAGGTTTGAAAGCCTTGCTCTTAGTCTCTCCCTTTCTGGAAACTGTAAAAATTGAAAATCAGTTCTGCTAGTTACAGTATATTGTCCACTTGGTACTCAGAGTTTCTATCAGAGTTCTCTGAGTTCCTTTCAGAATTATTACTTACAGATAAAATCATTGTAGTGGGGAAGATGCTGTCAGTGACAGCCTTAGTTCTGCATTCAAGTCATTACTGTGGTGGCAATTTTCTATTTCCAAGGTGAGAGAATGAACGTGGTAAAGCTTGAAAGATTTAATATGAACAAATATTAAACAAAACACAACACAGATTACAACATAAAACAGTTACAAGAGAGCAACAAGTCAGAGTCGTATCTAACTAGTCGGCTGAGAAGTGAAAGAGTTCTTTCTCCCAGGTAGGTTGGAAAAGTCTGACAGTTACCCTGTGACATAAGTGCAGCTTTATACATTTAACCTCTGGGGAGATCAAAGAGCCTTGGTAGTCCTTTGTCCATCTTTTCCAAGGGGTCAGATGAGCCTTCCCATCCTGTGGTTATATTTATGACCTGGCTATCTCCACAGGATCTTACCAAGTGAGGCCTTCAAAAGACCAGGTTAATCAGTTGAAGGAATCAGTCTGGAGCCAGATATGCGTTAAGAAAACAGGGCATTAGGGGTCTCACAGTTCAGATTACTGGACCCAATTTGCTTTTCTCAGTGTGTGAATGAACCTGCTCAACCTTTCAATCATACTGTTGATCTGGCGTTAACATATGCTATTGAAATTGACAGTTTAATAATATTTCCCCACAACCCTCTTCTCTCCGAAGACTTGATAACGTTTGAGTTTACAATAAATAGCTGCAAAGCATCTGGGATGTCAAATTTAAGGAGAATATTCACACATCATTTGCTAAACTGCCATGTATGAAGTCATTAGAGGACTTCTCCCCTACACAGGTTGATGACCTTCTGAATAGCACTATGGCCTCACTGTGTTCAAATCTTGATTCTGTGGCTCCTCTGAAAAAGAAAGTAATGAAATAGAGGAGGCTGGTGCCTTGGTATGGCCCTCAAATTAGTGCCTTAAAGCAAACATGAAAATTGGAAAAGAGGTAGCTGTCCAGTAATGCAGCTGAATTCTTCTTAGCCTGGAAAGAAAGCTTAAAAACATAAAAAAAAAAAAAAACTCTTCACATTGCTAGAAGCTCCTACTATTCAGCGTTGATAGAAGAAAATCCCAGGTTTCTCTTCAGTACTGTAGCCAGGCTGACAGAGTCATGGCTCAATGGAACCATTTCCTTTAGCTCATAGCAGCGATGATTTTATGGGCTTTTTCACAAGTAAAATTGTAACAATCGGAGCCAAAATTCAACACTTTTATCTACAATTTGCAGTAGTGCAGGATCAAATGCAGCAGCTCCTCATTCAACTGTAACATCTGCTTTGTGTTTGGAATGCTTTTCACCTTTAAATCTCTCTGAGCTAGTTTTTATATTTTCATCATCGAAACCATCAACTTGTCTTTCAGAAGCAATACCTACCAGGCTCTTTACAGATGGTTTTCCACTAACTAACTAAAACATACATTCTGGAGTTCATCTCTCAGTCCTGTGCCCCAGCCTGTTGAGATTACTGTTATTAAAGTTCTCCTCAAAAGACCAAATCTGGATCCAGATGTTTTGGCATATCTTACTTCTGAACTCCGAAAAAATTGAAGTCATTGTACTTGGGCCTAAGCACCTTAGAGAAGTATTATCTGATCATGCAACCATTCTGGGTGGCATGACTTTGGCCTCCAGTTCCACTGTCAGGAGTGTTGAAGTCATTTTCGACCAGGACATGTCCTTTTGTTTCTCACATTGAACAAGTCTCCAGGACAGCCTTCCCTCACCTACGCAATGTTTCAAAGATCAGAAACATCCTGTCTGAAGAGGACCCATAAAAAGCAGTTCATGCATTTGTTACTGCTAAACTAAAGGACTGTGATTCATTACCATCATGATGTCCCAACAATTCTCTGAAAAACCTTCAGTTGAATCAGAGTGCTGCTGCACAAATATTAACAGGCTACCAGTAACATTTAGAATAGAATTTAAAAAACATACAGAGCTCTTAATGACAAAGCTCCATCATATCTTCCCTATTGTTCCAGGAAGTCACGTCGCTCTCTGGATGGAGGGTTACCTCTGGTTCCTAGAATCTCTAAGAGTAAATCAGAAGGGAGATCTTTCAGCTGTCAGAATCCTCTTCTATCAGCCTGGGGGGGCAGACTCTGTTGCAGCTTTCAAGATCAGGCAGAAAACCCTCCTTTATGACAAAGTCTGCAGTTAAAAATGTAAGATGTAATTACTCTTTTCTTTTAGTTGTGCTGCTATAGGCCTAGACTGCTCGGGGTCGCACTGAGCACCTGTCTGTCTGTCTCTCTGAGGTTCTCTCTCTCTCTCCCCAATGCATGTACATTACAACCTTACATGTCTCTAACTTGGTTTCTTCCCTTAGTATATATTTTGCCCCTCCTGTCCCCGAGCTCCATGTTCCCACTCAGTACCTGCTGCTGCTGGAGTTACCTTTAGTTATCATTACACACAGCAACTCACTTCTTCTTCTCCCCTACTGCTAATTTACTAGTGCACATTTAGAACTACCAAATCACTGTATGTTTTGTTTGTATTTTCCATACATCTTCTCTCCTCCTGTTCTTGTTCTTTCTCCATCCTCTACTGAGTCAGCCCTCCCTGAGCCCTGTTCTGAGGTTTCTGCCTCTTAAAGGAAGTTTTTCCTTTCCCCTGTCACCAAGTGCTTGCTCTTGGAGGGATCTGTGGGGTCTCTTTAACAACAACAACTAACATAAAGAGTTTGGTCCAGACCTGTTCTATGATTAAGGTGCCTTGACGTAACTTTGTTATGATTCGGCACTATATAAATAAATTTGATGTGAAAAAATAAGGCTATTCTATCATGACCTTGTTTTATATGAAATATGCAGATACTGATTTTTTCATATATATAATTCATCCCAGCAGTTCAAGAAATATATATTTTTTTGTATTTTCACAGATTTTTCTAAAGAAATTATACAGGGAGTCTGATCATAGACTCTATTGATAGAAGAAGCTTCAATGATGGCACTTAATTTTGAAACTTAGAATGGGCTACATCATCTCCATCTTGCTAATGATTGAACCCTAGTTTGAACTCTAGGCTAATAAGAAAATTAGCAAGGAAGAGGGGTGTACAAGCTGTATAACTGTCATGGTGGACATTAACGATTTATCGTACCAGACTGTAAACAAGTTTCTGTTTACTGCTGTAAAGTTGGGCATTTTAACATGGCATAATTTGGGGACTGATAAACCTTTGGGACCAACCTAAGTAACCATTCACAGTACTGGTGCATTCATGTTCTCTTCCTTTATGGTGATGATTTATAAGTTTTTACAGTGTGGGTCTGCTGTTTCCAAAGTGTTCCAAAGTGTTGGAACATTGTGTTCCACAACACAAATGTAGCAGTAGATAAGAAGAGTTTCACAATTATTTTCACTAATAAGAAATTACATATAATATTAATATATATAATATATATATATGGCAGTACGGGAGCATAGTGGTTAGCTTTGTTGCCCCACAATAAGAAGGTCGCAGGTTCGGATACCAGACCTGGGGCCTTTCTGTATAGAGTTTGCATGTTCTCTGCCTGTGTGGGTTTCCTCCCACCATCCAAAGACATCATGTTAGGATTAACTGGTGACTCTAAATTGTCTGTAAGTTCTGAGTGTAAGTGTGAGTAGTTGTTGGTCTCTGTCTGTCTGTGTGTTGGCCCTGTGATGGACTGCTGACCTGTCCAGGGTGACCCCACCGTCACCCAGAGTGAGCCGGGATTGGCTCCAGCACCCCTGTGACCCATAAACATTATATGTATATATATTATATATAATATGTATACATATAAAATACCAACTTGCCTCAGTGCTACATTTTATTACATTGCATTGCATACACAATAAATTATTACACTACACAGCTATTTCGCACCACCTTAACCCTCACCTTTGCATCTTGAATAAATAAAGCTACTTGGAAAAATAGATGTGCAGGTTTGTTTGGCATTGGTGGGGGTCAGATGACAGATTTCAAACTAACCACAAAGGAGAAGCTGATCAAATAATATGTTGAAAACACTCCACACTGTGGTACAAAGTTGGCCTGTCGTGGCTAGAGTGGGTGGGAGGACAGTTTTTCTGAGCAATGAAAAATTATGATTGACATTTCAGGGCAGCTCACCATTAGTTTAAACTTCTAACTTCTCACTCATATGATTCCTCATGCATCTTACTCTGCAGTCAGCTCTCAACAAATGAGTCAGGCAGTGTACTCCAGTCTGGTTTACATGAGCTGACTGTTATCAGCTGTTTCATTCATTTTTCATCAATCAGATGTTCATTCACAGTTACCAGCTGACTAGTTACAGCCAATCATATCCATGCAGATGTCAGATATGAGAACTATAACCGGTAACTCTATTCCTCTAATCAGGTTTATGCATTTTTTCCCTCTTCTGGCTCTGTGACTGATTTGGCCACAGTTTTTATGCCAGATGGCCTTCCTGTCAAAACCTTACCCAGTTATCAGGCTTGGGACCGGCACAAGCCTACCACTGGTTTCCCTTGTGGTGGGGGATTGAACTGTGCTTGCCTCTGCATACAAAGTATACACTACCACTGAGCTACATCCCTGGGCAATCAGGTTTATATACTGTGGAGTGTTAATGCTATTCTTATGTGATATTTTCTCCAGAATATGAGACTATAGTTGGCAGCCAGTTAGTTTAGCTTAACACAAAGACTGGATGTGCTGCAGCTGACAACGGTAAAGACTCGAGCCCTGACAGCTAACATTACTGTGTGAGCTGGTGCAATGCTCCCTCCGGCGCACCGGTTCTCATAATATCCTTTACGGTTTCAAATCAAATTTTTAAAATCTTCTCGTGTTTGAGATTAGAGAGAAGACTTGCTGTTCAGTTTTTCCTCATGCATGGGATGCAGCCTGATTTCGATATACCAACTAATTTTGTAAATGTCTGAGCCAGGCCTAACTGACTGTTGGCTTGTGTCTGATTGACCGGAATAAGTGTGGTATCAATATTTTCATCTAACTCTCAAGCAGAAACCTAATAAGCACTTTTCCCAAAATGTTTAACTATTCCTTTAAGAAGGTGATCTGAGCCCTTACAACAGAATACTACAATATAAATATTTGCCATAAACAATCAGTTCTTTGAGGTTAATGTTTTTGACTCACTAACTGCTACTAGTGTTGCTGCACGGTTAGCGTTTTCGCCTCACAGCAACAAGATTGTGGGTTTGATTCCTGGGCCCATGTGGAGTCTCTCCATGCCTGTGTTGGTTTCCTCCAGGTACTCCGGTGTCCATCTCTCTACGACTCAATGTGCTGGCCCTGCAATAGATAGGAGGTATCCCACCCTTGTCCTGGGCGTTGGCTGGGATTGGCTCCAGCATCCCCCATGACTCTCATGGACCCTAATGAACTCAAATAATGCATGTGTAAAGTCAAAAGTGAATTCTGATGATATTGTATGTTGAACCCACATGTCTTTGGCAGCAAGCATATTAGACTGCTCAATTACTCAGTGTGAATCCCTTAGGTCTGAGAGAAACAATAATACCCAGTCATTCTTTAGTTTAAGCAGCATGTCTGGATATAATCCCATCTCTCTAGTGTTTTCTCTTTTTTTTATCACCAGCTCTGCATCAGTTTCCCTGACACTAATGTTCAGGTAATAAGTATTAGCAAATGGAATGTCTTTCAGCAATGAAATCTCTTTTATCATTTCTTTTCATATCAACACAGAGCTCTGTGTACAGTAGCACTCAATCCCAGTAATACAGTTTCAGTCACATTGTGATTATGCAAAGGATTCCCCAGAAGCATAGCCGAGTGTAGGTTGCTGTACAGTAGCTTGAATGTGAACTTGGTGTGCTTTCACTGCCGGCTTTGTTACACCTCAAAGCATTAATGTGATAGTATGAGTACGATAAGTATGATTTTTTTTTTTACATTTGAGTTCTTTGAAAATAATGCTATTTGTAGGCGTTTAACGAACACAATCCAAAGAATGCCAAAAATTAGTGAAGCACAGTGAGGACTCCGTCAGCGCTCATTTTGGAGCCTGACCGCGTATTTGTTTACTGGAACAGAGAACAAGATTCAGCTAGCTCTCGGGTTCAACATGCTTTTTTTGCAATCAAAAGCATGAATTCATGGGCCATTGCCTGTACTAAGGCACTAATATAGTCTTTTGTAGGAAATGTGTATCACCCGTTGAGGAGGGGCTGTGGTTTCGACCTGGCCCTCCCTAGTTGACCAGCCTCCTCGCTCGGACCAATCACCCTAGAAGACAGTTGGATTCTGACTCCTCCCTCATAACTATCCTTGAACGGTGCTGTGCAACTGCTCTCGGCTGATTTTGTTCAACAGGAGCGTGGACATTGAGTGACTGAAAAATAACACTGTGTGCGATCCCTGATAATCATTATCTATCATGCAAGGTTGCTGATGAATAAGAGTGTATGAGAGTGTAAGCTGTGTGCATTCTTTTTATGTGACTCGGCTTCCATCTTTCTGTCAACTCATCGAACCTCAGAGCTGCTGCTTTAATCCCTCTGTGCCTTAGTCTCACGCAACTCTATAATGTGTGCAATTACATTCATGTAGTATACATGAGTGAGTATATGAGCTATCTTAGGGCTTTTTCACATCTACGCTATTAAAGTAAAAAAATAACACCCTAACCTCAGAGCCAGATGGTTCTGGGCTTGAACCCCAGGCCTGGGCTCTCTCCATGTTGGGTTTGCATGTTCTCCCCCAGCATTCAAAAGACAGGGAGGTTTAGGTTATTTGTTGATGCTAAATTGCCAATAAGCCTGAGTGCAAGTGTGAATGTTTGTACATCTATGTTTGTCGCTCTGCAATAGATCAGGGGTGGACAGTAACGAAATAAATTTACTTCAGTATTGTACTTAAGTACAGTTTTTGAGTATCTGTACTTTACTTGAGTATTATTTTGGGGGATACTTTTACTTTCACTTCACTACATTTGAACAACAAATATTGTACTTTTTTACTCCACTACATTTCTGTTGACGCTCTTGTTACTCGCTACTTTTGCTCTAGTCTAACATTACTCCTTCATTGTTTTTAATTGTAATTGTTTTTGTAACACGCACAACTTTGTGTGTGTTCCAGTTAAGAATATGTCCACGATGTATAATCCTCATCCTACCTGGATTATTTCTCCATAACGATCGGCTCATTCTTCATCATACATCGTGGCCGTATTATTACCTGGAACACACATTAGCTTGTATCCAGAGTTTGGATGTCTTCTGTGGACATCACTGACAACACGGTCCAACTCCCCATCACTCACAGCAGAATACAGGTCTGTCTTTCTGCACACACACACAAAAACATTAATGAGTAACATCCCGGTCCTTGTGTGTGTTGTTGTGTCTGAAGCGGGGGAGTACTTTTAAATTTGCGGCCGATATCTTTGTCGGAAAGTGCGGAAATAACACCAACAACTTAAATACCCTCCGTGTCTCTCTCTCTCTGTGACCTGACTGCAGCTGCAGCCCTCTCCTCTCTGTCTCTTCCTTTCTGATGGAGCCAAACTCACCTGTTTCTGTCAAAGATAACGTTTTGTGTCGGGCTTTAATACAAGCTAAGCTAATGGACGTTAGCATTAAAGCTGGACAGTTAGCTTGCGTTACAAGCTAACTGCACTGTTTCTTACCTTGCTCTACGTTTCCCGTCCCAGCTTCACTGTTACCACCTTTTTTAAAAATATTTGTTGTGTATTAATCCTTTATTTTCTTCTCTCATTTCCTTTCTGATCACCGGACTGATGCTGACTGGACATTTTCCTACCGAACTTCAGACAACAGAAAACACCCTGGCATAGCAACAGTAACCAAGGCGGGCGGGGCTTAGTGAAGGATCGGTTGCCAAACTATTTGTTGTTTGGGTGGGGTTGACAATTAGGAAGAAAACAAATACAAAGCTCATGCATCTAAAAAATTACCTAATATTTACACAAATTATTTTGTGCTTATTTTGAGAAATGTAAAAAAATTATTCCATACCCTGGGCTGGGACAACAGACCCGTTTTCCCCCCCTATCGGTGGGCCTGGCCCGCCCACTGACTTTGATGGATGAGTGTTTGACGGATAAAATAAATTAATGAAGCACTGCAACAGGACCATGAAATAATTAATGAAATTGTGAAATAATTATATATTCTTTATACATTTAATGAACTGGTATATTACATTTTGTCCCCTTTTCCTCCATCAATAATTAATTTTAGTGGGTGATTTGTTCTGTTTTTTCCTGGTCCATATTCTCTGGTCCAGTCCGGTCCGGTCTAGTCTGGTCTGGTCTGGTCCGGTTTGGTCCTTGGGGGGATGCCGTACCTTGTTGTAGCCCAGTCCATTACTCATAACCAATGAACCAGTTAACTTAGACATGTTCAATTGCCCACACCGGGAACCGAACCGTGCCAGCCTGATTGCAGGGTGACAGCCATGCTGCTCAATTTTAAATGGCAGAAAAAAACATTGGTAGATTTTTGTGTTTTTCATTTACATCCTGAAATGGGAAACAGAAATATTATATATTTTTTTTATTTATTCTTTATTGTAAATATGATAGACATCTACTTTATTTATCCTGAGGGAAATTCACTAACATGCATCACTCACACCACAGATAAACAATAAGACATAGAAACATGCTGCCTCAGCTTTACACTGCAATGTGCTTTACTTACAACATGACAGACACACAGCTTGTTTTTGTAGAGATTAGATGATGAAAGGTTTACAAACACAAAACAGGCTCAGCAATGGGGAACTATATAGAAATGTATGTTGATACTTGGAGCACAGCTGGTTAATATCCACACAGCTCCACTTTAGGGGATCCGACTCCGGGTCTTCTGTCCTGAGTCTCTCCTTCACTTGTCCAATGGCGGCTGCGCAGTGTGACCTGAGCATTCCCCTTTAAGCAGGTGGCCTTGTGGGTAATGTGTGACGTAGTCAGCAGGTAGCCGTGTTGTGTTGTCTCCGGTGAACGGTGTGAGAAGTACCGGCAGCTGTAGCCGCTGTAAGCTCTATAGTCAGTGTGATGAAACTCATAAAAGTCCTGTGTTGTGATGTTGAAAATAGCTGAATAAATCCGGTCCATGTGTCCAACTACTCCGCCTCTCCTCTTAGCCCGGACTACTAGTTACCATGGTTACCAGCGGCAACGGGTCAAGCTAAGCTGAAACGAGACTTAGCTTTATAGCTAGCTACACTAGCATTAGCTGAGCTAGCTAAAGTGCGGAGCCGGACTCTAACTCACTAATTCTCACCTCCATTTTTGCCGTCATCCTGAATCTACGACAAGACGTGCGATCATAAAAGGAGGCAGAGGAGGAACGAGACATGGAGCACACAGGACAGTCTGTTAATCAGTGTGAATAGTAGAGACAGAAACACGAAGTAACACGCAGCACAACCAGCAGAGACCAGACCCCCGCAGACATCCACGGACTGGACCCCCAGGACCCCCGGAGGAGTTTGAGACTGTGTTTACTGGTCCATATTAAATATATTTTGTACAGATGAGAATCTGGACCAAACCACAGAGACCGGACCTCTCTAGAGACCGGTTCTTGTAGGGCCTCTTTAACTGAAGGTATTTTTCAGCTATAAACATGTCTGTAGCAGAATCACATTGGTGTATCTTATGCAGTGTATTGTAGCTTTCCTTTCCTGTATTTCCTGAGGTATTTTTTATACTTTTACCTCAGTAATTTTTCAAGCAAATACTTTTACTTGTATTGGAGTAATATTTGACAGAGTATCTCTACTTTTACTCAAGTAGTGAAGTTGTGTACTCTGTCCACCTCTGCTGTTAACCCCCTCCCTCACCCAAAGCCACCTGGCGTCGTCTCCAGCACCTCCTGACTGATAAACAGTATCATTAATGGAAACTACATTCATTCATCGTCTCTGAACCAGCTGTAGTAAGACCATAACAACATCCTCAGTGGGGCTGCATCACAAAACAGGTTGTTGACTCTGGAGTAGATTTTTCTGTAAGAACAGAAAACACAAGAGTGATTATGACTGAACAAATATTTATTTGATTTTGTTGATGCTGAGCTTTCACTGGGATGTAACTAGTAAATTTAACAAATTCTCTTTTTTTTCCTTTTTGCAGAAATGATTTGACTTCATGATGAAGAGAGTCCAATGTTTTGGATCAATAGATGAACTAGACAATTGTGTGTGCAGTGCTGCTAATGAATGAGTCGCACTGTGAGATTCTGCTTAAGCCTGTTTCAGATGTGTAATCCATAACCATTCTCTTGAAACACATAATGATGTTGTTCAGTGTGGTGGTGAATCAGTTTAGTATGTTTATGGTTGTCATTCAACAGGACAGCTCCCAGCAGTAAAATAATGTGCCAGTGGTTCAATGTGAAAATCATAGAGAGAGAGAAAGAGGGCGAGAGAGCCCAGTAGGCAGTGCAGCCCACCGTCCTGTTGTTTCCCCTCACATCTGCCTCTTAAACTGCATTCGGTTCAGTCCCTGCGCTCGATCCACCCACTCCTGCTCTGTGTTTGTATCTTTATCATTGTTTAAACAGAGGCAACGAGCAGTAGACTGGTTTTACATGAACAATAAGGTTATAACAACAAAAGTAAAAGAAGATACAAGGCTAGCCTAAAGGCTCAGAGGAAAAAAGTTCAAATCCAGGAAAATCTTCACGTAGTCTGGCAGCATCAAGTCTGTAGACAACAGACAGGGGAAGCAAAATGAATCCAGGTCCACATTTTCAGTTTCCTCAGAAATTCTGATATGCAAATGAAAGTTCTTAGAGTCTGTGAGATTAGCTCAGATCTCCTAACATTTTATTTCAGAGAGGAAAAGTACTATAACTGAAATATATCTGGTGGTGTCTGGTCTTTACTGCTGTAATGTCTAGTCTGAATTCTAATGTCGCTCTCTCTGCATCTGCTTACTTGTGCTGCTAACAAGAACCACAGTTTGATGTGCTGATTGTTCTATTTCATGTTTTGCTCTATACATCACCGTCATTAATTCTCACCTCACCCGTTCTGCAAATGGTATAAAGTGGGACAGAGGTTAGATGTCATAATGTCTCCAGGTGGGTTTTAGTGGGACAGTGAAAGTCAAAAGTCCAGGCTGGATTTTTATTTTCATTTCATGTCTGGGCTATTGTTGTCTGTATGTACCTAATGGCAACCCTCCATGATGTCACCATTTTATTTTATGATTTTTTTTTAATCCTTGTTTAATGGTTGATTGGATAATTTAACCATTGCCATCTTGATTGTCTTGTAGTCAGATGGGACTCTATTTGTAGGAGAAGGTGAGCCTGAGGAGGAATGGATATGAGGTGCTCTGTATCTTATTGCCTTTTGAATGACAATCACACAATAGCCAAGCTCTCATACATACCCTGCTTTATGGTCTCTAAATGGAATCATCATTTCAAAAAAATTGCATGGTGTTATATCAAAGCAGACTTTAAACCAAATACCAAGGCCATTTTCCCATCGATTTCAAAGCACTATGACTTGAGTGGATGGAAGAATGAAGTGGGTCCCCCAGAGGGTCATTATATTGAATGCAGCTTATTAAGCTTTACATAGCGTATGTGTAACTGGTACCTGACCATGAGCTGCAAATGGAACTGAGCTAATAGCTAAATGTGGCTTGAATCCGACCTCATTTTGAATTTGCTGGCCTTTTTTCTGTTAAAGTTTACTTTCTCAGAAGGAAGAAAGAGAAAAGGAAAGAAAGCAATGGCTTTCTGTCATCTTAAGAGTGTGCTTTACATTAATGTTAATGTATCTTAATTTAGACATGAGGGCATTTCACGGGATGAACCGCTATGTTTGCAGGCTATTTAACACCTGGTGCATGAAGAGGGAAAGACAGAGAGCGCAGCAGCGAGTTAAAAATGTTCTGATTAGCAGGGAGGCCTATGTTTTGTCCTTTTTTTGTTTTTTTGCTCACGTGCTGCATCTCTAATGGATTGTAAAACTTTGCCGTTGAAGCCCTAATTAATTAATGACCACCATGAGTGTGAGAGATGCTCGCCACAACTTCTCACAGCAAATTTGCTAATAAATTTCCACATGAATTTCATTATTTAATGTGTTAGAAGGAAAGCTCTGCTGTCAGTTTTATCATGCCCAACAGTGCACAAGCGCATTAAGTAAATGACAGACCATTAAGTTGGGATTCTCATTTAGTTAGTAATTTGTTCACATGGTGTATGCAAAGCGCTCTGCTGGATATTTAGAATACGTGTTAGTACAAAGGTTTTCTTTAACAGCTATCTTATCTGAGATGAGAAGTATCTGTAGTGTTCCATTGTTCTTTCACCAGCTTTATTTTTCTTTTCACATAAAAGATGATAGAGATAATTTAATAGGTGGTCTAAGACACATTTCTTTCCTCAAACTCCTGCAGCCTTATTTCAGTGTGATGGCATTCAGATCTGGCTCATGTCCTGTTGCAGGTGTTCTATGTGACTCGTCTTTACGTAGCAGTCACCAGGAATCTTATACAGAAATTAGGCTGATGCAGTAAATGGCCATCAGATTAACAATAATTCATGGTGTGTGGTTCTTAAAGGGGCTTTAGTTAAATCTTGAACTGATTGTTACATCGGTATGATGTGCCAGGAAGAGCATAAGCCGTGCATCAGTGTTTGAAAAACTCTTTCTTTTTTCTTTTTTTCTTTTTTTTATTCAATTTTTTCCCGTAACGCTCACACAAAAGTCTGACATCCCTGAGGGTGAAGTGCTCCTCACGGCTCAAAAACTACAGGGGCAGGAAGGGCACAAGTATAAATCTACTCACAGTTACACTCTGTATACTGCAGTTCAGGAAGAATAACTCATGATGTTTGCTGAAATTAGCATTCATTTCCATGACTGAAATACTTATTCCTTCATGCACCTGGTGGGAGGGAAGGCAATGGAGCATCACATTTGCCTCCATGTGTCTCCATAAAGCTTTACATGCGTCCTGCTTTGCTGCATTAGTATGGAGGGAGCGTCAAGGGGAGAAAGAGATGGGTCAGCATTACTTAACACACCCATTTAAATGCACATTCTGTCTCAGCCTCTCAGGAATATACACATAAGACACAGTGACACATGCACACATACACATTAATACATTGCCTCACAAAACCACATACAGCGTTTTGTCTTGTCTGCCATAACTTTTAGAAATAATCCTTTGACGATGGGGTGTGAGTATTCATGTGTGTGTGTGTGTGTGTCTGTGAATAACTGTGGGAGTGTTTACATGTGCATATGGACGCACAAATGTAAGTCCACCGGTGTGTTTTCGCATATTGTGAATCCTCTGTCAGCACATCGTGTCAGGGGCTGGCTAGGACTTTCAGAAATGCAGGCACAAGCATATCTTATTTGGATTATGTGTAAAACACTGATAGAGGCCGTCTGCTTGCATCAATCAGGGGAGAGGAAGAGGCAGAGGGAGCCAGAAAAACGGGGGCGGGGAGGGGCCGAGAGAGAGGCAG
Organism: Echeneis naucrates; assembly: GCF_900963305.1. NCBI lineage: Eukaryota > Metazoa > Chordata > Actinopteri > Carangiformes > Echeneidae > Echeneis > Echeneis naucrates. The sequence continues at coordinate 7,817,061 of NC_042511.1, forward strand.
AGTGCACGTGAAGGGATGCGTGAGCCTGTGGGGTGGGGCGGGAAAAGGAGCTGGATGTGTAGGGTAGAGCTGGAAAAGTATCAATGAGTACAGAACCATCTAAATATGCAGGCAAACGCATAGATTGGTGAAGTGATGGGAGTTTAAGATTCAAAGAGAGAGCTCAGGGAAAAGAGGAGGGGAGATTAACAAAGGTGAGGTGGTGCATAAGAAATGGATACACAGAGTGGTGGATTTATCAGAGAAACACAGGGGATGAAAGCGGGAAGAGGGAGACATGGAGCAAAGAGAAAGAGAGATGGAGGAGGAAGATGGGGGGGGGGGGGGGAAGAAGGGAAGGGGAACTGGGAGGGTTTGATTGATGGGCTGTAGACAGGGCCTGCCGTTCTCTAGAGCAGAACTACTCCAGCACTGGACACCCGCCAGACACTGCAGCCCTAGAGAGCCCTGTATCCCTGTATATATATGTGTGTGTGTGTGTGTGTGTGTGTGTGTGTGTGTGTGCTGGAGGATGCATTTCTGCACGTATATCAATGAGCTGCAATGTGATAACGCAGACACTTACAGTGAGGACACCAGAAGCAGGTGTGGATGACAGCTTCTGAATACTCAAACATGCACCTTTTTCAAATGTTCATGTGTGTATGCAGCTGTGTACGTGTGTTCATATTTGCAGGTGTGTCTTCCTGTATGTAGTTGTACACTGTGCAACAGACAGGACGGGTCAACCTCTTACTTAATCTCAGAGACTATTTTTCCGACAAGCGGCCAGAAATTCAATTTTTTGGCACTTCGGTTCAGGAAGCAGATTGCCTTGATGAGTTCCAGGCAGGCAAAGCAAAAATCAAATAAATCAATGTTTGGAAATAAAAATTAAACTAAGGCAATGCTGGTCTTATATCAGATTTTAAATCACAGCGCAGTTTGGACACTTAATTAAGGGAACTGTAAAGTAATTATGATTGTGACAAGCTGAATATAAACAGAATATATAAACACGATTAAATGAACCAGCACAGAAAACGACATCAGAGTGTGCTTCATTTTTTAAATTAAACTAGCTGCAAGTTTGCCGTTAACTGTCTGTCGAATATTTCCATGGAACCACAGGTGAACTTCTGTGCAGCCTGAAGCCTGTAAAGCCTCACTGCTGGCCTCTTTCTTAACATTTGTGCTGCCTGGAGTTGCACATGCAAAATGATTACATCTCGTCACAGAGAAGAGGTAATTATTGGCCATGATTTCCCCCTCTGTGAAGTGTTTCCGTTTTGATTTGTAACCATTTATTTTGTGCTTCTGTTGCTGTTTTACTTCCTGCCTGCCTCACTCGCCCCACCTTGAATTCTTTGAATCTGTGTTTTTTATAATACCTTACCAGTACTAAGTAGTGCACATTTGCATATTTATTAGTTTTTCTTTCCTCACTGACTTGTGCTCCTGCTTCAAACCTCCATAATTTACTAAGCCACGCTTAAGATTTAATTAAGTTCCATTCAGTCCACCAGAAGGAGACAACAAAAAAGACATTCACAAATCCCTCAAAAATGCCGAAATAGGGAGACTCTCCCTTAAAACCTAACTCAGGTCATTTCAGCATCTGGTTATTACCAGGGATGGACAGTAACAAAGTAAATTTACTTGAAATTTACACACAACAGGTAAACAATAAGACATACAGAAACATGCTGCCTCACCTACCAGCAATGGGGAACTATGGGAAAACCGTTTGCCTAACTGTCAGTGAGGCAAGACGAAGGTCATGGGTTCGGTTCCCGGCCCGAACATGTCTAGGTTGTTCCGTAAGTGAGTGATAGACTGGGCTACAGCACAGAAAAGCAGACCCACCAGAGACCAGACCCCCAGAGACAGGACCCTTCCAGGGAATAGAGACTAGACTGGACTCCCCCGACTGTCCACTCTGTCCACTTCTGGTTATTGCAATCTTTCGTTGCTGCCATATGAGACTCCGACACGTATCTAAGGGTAAAAAAAAAAAAAAAAAAAAAGATGTGGTCGTTCGTGATTTTTTATTGTTGTTGTTTTTTTGTTTTTTTGTTTTTTTTTGTATGTGTTACAGATTTCAAAGACACACAAACAGCCTAGGTTAAGCTGTGTTGTGCTAGTTAGTAAATATATTTTTTTCCATATGACAACAAAAAGTCATGTCTCTTTTCATGCCCCTCTCTGTCTCAGTCCTGCACACACACAATCTCTCTTAAAGTGACTCTACTTTAAATTGCCCACTTTCTTGCATATACTCATCTCACGTCAGATCTTCAGTACAAGCCTGCAGCCATTAAAACATGTCACCTCTTTGTATTTACCTGTTGAGGTGCAGAAATCAGACGCTGTTGTAAAATGCGTAGTAAATTTGACTGAAGGATAATGTTTAATCAAAGAACAACCAGTAAATAAAATGCATGGAGTGCTTTGATTAACATGAAGATATAACCAAAGTAATGTTTTCTCTTTTAATGTGCTCTCTTCCTTGAGGAAAAAAAAACACCTCTTGTTAACATAAAGGAAAGGCCTAATGCGAATTTCAAGGCGTCTGTATTTTGATCAAAATAAAGGCTGTTAATGTGTAGCAATAGGAAATGAGTGAGGGGCAAAAAAAAGGAAAGGTGCCCTTTCATGGCTAAATTAAAATTTTAAGCACTGCTAAATATGTTTCTGTGGCCACCCGTTGAGCAGGCATTTCTGTAATTATGTTCTGACCCATCATGAACTATACTTCAACCCTAGCTTTTATTCCATCTTCTTTCATTTCTCTATCAACCCCGACACCCCGCGCTCCTCTCTCCCAACGTCTACCTTCATCTCCTTCTTCCTGTCTCTCGCTTTCCTTCCTGGCAGAGGTCACTCTTGAAAACAGCTTCATTTTTATTCATTTGCTTACTTGTGTGAAGAGCTCCATGAATCTACTTCCTGAAAGCTGCAGCTTCTGCGTTATAGTAATTACTCATGCAAACATAGAAGACAACATCTCTTACAACCGTTGTTGGTAGAACTGTGGTAATGAGCCGTTTTCTTTTTCTTTTTTTTTTTTCGGAGTAGGGAAGGAGATCTTCTGCAAAGTCAACAGAACTGAATACGTAACACCCCTCCAAAAAAGGAAAATAAGTTCAGTATGGCTGTGCAGCATAACACATCAGTACTGAGTTTACTCTATGAGCAGGCAATTTGCTTAAACAGACTTTTATGGCTGGGGTAAGAGGTTAACTCTCATCATTCATGCCTAGGCATATACTGTGGCATTTATTGCTACAAATTAGGTTTAAAAAAAAAAAAAGAAAAAAAGGAGAGATATATTTAAAAGCTATAATCTATGCTTGGAGGTGAATGGACATTGTCAGCAACCATTATAGCATTATGGAGCAAAGGAAACAGGCATTGTATAAATGATTCTGATGCACATAGGCCACAAATGAACTCTTTACTATCTCATAATTTTTTTTTCTTCAAAGCTGCGACTGGCTGTTTTCCATTGTCGCATTAGCTGTTGACAACCTTATTTTGATTGAGCATAAAATGATGGGAAACAGGGAAAGCATTCCTCAAATATTGTTAAATAGCTTGTGTCATCCCACAAAATGTACAAACCCCAAAGAGACACTGAGGATTATCAAGCATTTGTAACTGGGACCAGTTCAAACACCTAAAAAACTTCAGTATCTCCTCTGCAGCTTTTAATCGTATCACATTACTTTCATAAGCAGTTATCCTTCTTTTTAAAACTTCAAAGTTTCAAGTCACAGAAGTTGTAATTTAAAGTTTAGATAAGGCAGAAAAAAAAGCCATTTTGATTATTGCACCTCCGTTGATGAGGATCCTGTGATATAATCATAAGCTCCTGAACAGCTACTACTTATATCTTGAGGTGATACTGCAGTTTCTACAGCCAAGAAAGGACCTGGGTCTGAATATAACATACAACATTTCGAAACTAAGCCATCAACTAATCAAACTGAGCTCTTCTTCAGGCACTTCTGTGGTCACAGCGGTTATTCAAAGTGTCATAAATTTTCAACCATCAAAATGTATCAAGAAATCATTTCAGCACAAGAGAGGAAATGTGTCACTTCATCTTGGTGGCTATAAAAGGGAACCACACCTCTGACACTGACAACTCTTCTTCCTTTTCTTAAATCTTCTCAATCTGTCGCAAACACCTCTCTGCACTGGCGCGAGGTGAATGTGAAAACTTTAAAGATGTAAATGCCGAGCCTGCATACCACCGAGAGTGACAGGTTATCGTGTATCGAGTTATCATTCTGTCAAGCTGAGGGGGCTTTCAGTGACCTTCTGTGTTTTAAAACGACAACTTCAGTTTTATGTGCTTTTGTTCCAAGATGAAAGGATGGATGGATGGATGATGGAAGGTTGGAGAGAGAGACATGAAGTGGTAGAGGGCTTGTGGCAATATTTATGGTGTCATGAAAGGTAATTAAATAGCACGGCGTTACTTTTACTAGCCTGGTCCAATGATGTCACAACCACTCAATAAAAGATATGGTGTTAAAGGTTAAGTCCCCATAATTCACCCGAAAGCAGCAGTAAGACAAAAAAGTGTCTGTTCTTCTTTATCTACTGTCCTTTTACAAGATTTCTGACACTGAAAAGATTTTCAAATCCTAACTAAAAAAAAAAAAGAAAGCTCTTTAGAGCATGGAAACCAGTACTGGCATCCAAGATCTAACTGGGCTCAGGTTATCATGCTAGCTTAAATGAAATACAACCAACTAATCAACGTATATATTTCCAACATATTTTATTCTTTTGTCAATATGAAGGCCTCACGTGGAGGAGCGAAGGCAAAATCAAGAAAAAACAGAAAGAAAAATCAAAAAATGGTGACAGGAAACCAGAAAGCCAAGAACGTGATTAAAGAAAAACAACAATCAAAAAATTAAAAATGCAAGAGAGAAAGCTTTCAGAGTGAAGAAAAAAAAAGAAAAATAAGGAAAAGACAAATAATGGAGAAGCCCACTGGGAACCAGGTCTAAAACCCACCCAGCCCAACCTGCAGATTTACTGAAGGAACGCTTCTACAGGCTTCTCTGCGTCTTGCTTTACAGAGCAAATAAAAAGGAAGACATAATTAAGACTACCAAAGGTATAAATCTTGTATGTGAATGGCCCATTGCACACATCGACCGTGCAAGTAATTTACATGGCCCTTTGAGAATTTGCCTCAGTGTCTTTTTTTTTTTTTTTTACTGATATCCACAATGGTAGTGTTGAGAGAGATTAAAAAGCAGGAACAAATGTAGAAATTATGTTTTAAAAAAGACCGGAGAGAAGACAGTTTGTGTGTTTTTGCATAGACTTTGATTTCAATTATTTTGTTGCAAAGTTGCATCAGATGTAAGCACAGATTATCAGTTTCCATTTGTAAGACTACACATGACACTTAAGTGTTTTAGCTCTTTAGCGTATTTGTGAAATCACATTTTCAGTATTCAGGGATTTTAAAATGAGACTGTGCAGCTGCAGTCAGTGTGTCTGTCACTTTTTTCTTTCTTCCTCACTTGTTTTCGTTTGTGGCTTCTGGAAAATACAATAAAAATACAAATTGTGCTAAGAGTCATGTAAATAGATCTAATATACAAATTCTCTGCAGTCTGTAGGTGTTTTTTATCCTCCTGGTTTGAATCACATTTTCAATCTGTGCAGGAAACAACTTGACAGAAAATGCGAAAATAAAATAAAGCCATGATTCCCTGAAGTTGCCACTGTACTTGTTCACCACATAATTGATCATTTTCATAGCAACCCTTTTTTCCATGCATGATTTTTTTCCTCTTGTAGCTTGTTGAAGTCGTAGAGGTTTTTCCTAAAGTCTCACAGCGAAATGTGGCATGTGAGCATAAGAGAAAGATGCTGCCTCTTAAAAAAGCTACCCATCACGGCTCCAAGAAAAAGGACCCATGTAGAAGCAGATCTAAACGGAAAGGAGAAAAAAATAATACAAAAATCCAAGCAGGGAATAAAGCACAAAGTGTTGAGCCGAGAACATAAAAAAAGCCCACAACAAAACAAAAACAAACAAACAAACAAAAAAAACAAAAAAACGAAAAGAGACACAGACTTGGTCCAAAACACTATCAGGATTAAGGCAGACAAACAAAAGAAGACAGAATCTGGCACAGGGCAGTGAAAACACACTGCTGTGTGTATATACGCATGTACATTATATACACTAATGAGCCATAACATTATGACCAGGTGAAGTGATTAACATTGTCAGTTTTACTCACAAATATTTTTTACTTAAAGTTTGTGCATCGAAACTGAAGAAATAGTCAGGTATAAAGATGTGAGTAACTTGGACAAAGACCAAACTGTGATGTCTGGACAACTTGGTCAGAGCATCTCCCCCACCGCACCTCTGTGGGACCCTCCCAGCCTCCGATGGTCACCGCCGACCAAAAGTGGTCCAGGGCAAGAAAAATCAGTGAACCAGTGACAGGGTCATGGGCGGCGGGGAGTGAAGTCTGGTCCCAGCGTCCCTCCAAAGGAAGAGTTGCCATCGTTCAAACTGCAGAAAAAGCTTCATGCTGATTCTAAGGAAGGAGTCATCAGTTTGTTGTTTATGGGGCTGTGTAGCTGCTCGTCAGGGTGTCCATGCTGACCCCTGCCCACCACCAAAACTGCCGATGCCGGACACATGAGCATCACAGCTGGACCACTTTGGCATTGTTTGTGTCTTACCGGGGAGGGAGACATGGCACTGGGATATACTATGAGAATATGACAAGCTGGTAGAGACGGTCTGATGCTTTGGACAATTTTCTGCTTTGAAGCCCTGAGTCCCGCCATTCAGGTGGATGTTTTGTTCAGGTCAGCTGAAGTTTGTGGTGATAGCAGAATCAATGACTGTAAGGGGATGAATACACTGGGTTGTCTGTGTCAGATTATTTATCTTCTCATCATTCTTTCATTAGTTCCTCTAAAAACCTGAAATGTGATGAAGCCTTTCTTGGCTGTGTTATGAACGACATGATAATTGTTTTCATTCGTTTCATTTTAAGCTCCTCCTCTTTTTAACAAAGATAGAGCATATTTCACTGTGTTGGCATTTTTAAAAGTCATGTCTCATGTTTCGACTCTGTTAATGAGGCTCCTGTCCTGAAGGACTGTCAGCAGACATGTATTTATCTGTGTAAAAAAAAAAAACACTGTATGAGTGTTACTACCACAGCAGCTTAATATAACTCTTGTGACCAGAACCTGTGACTATCAATATAAGTGGTTTTATTTGCTTGCAGATGGTAGTGTGTTGTGCTAATGCAAATGAAGGAGCAGTGTGTGCGATGATGGTTAGTGCTCGATGGGTGAGACACTTTGAACTGCAGAAAGCTCCGGACACAGATGAGGAGTCTGTCCCAGGCTGCATTGTCAACGAACAGACACATCAAAACTTTAAGTGCAGTTAACATCTTAAATTGTTTGATAGCTTGTAAATGGCAGCGGCTGACACAAATTTAGTACTACTGTCACTGACTACTACTGTGTGTTCTCAGGTTGCTTTGCCCACAGAATCCATTTTTATGAGACTCATTGGTGGAGCTGTGTCTGTCCTTATGACCAAATGAAGGCTCTTGTCTTGACAGTGCATCCAGGAAGTGTTCACAGCGCTTCACTTTTTGCACATTTTGCTATGTTACAGCCTTATTCCAAAATGGATTAAATTCATTTTTCTTCCTCCTCAAAATTGCTCCTCAAAACACCCCATAATGCTAATGTGAAAAAAGATTTGAGATTTTTGCAAATTCATGTAAATAAAAAAACAAAAATATTCACAGCCTTTGCTCAGTACTTTGTTGATGCACCTTTGGCAACAATTACAGCCTCAAGTCTTTTTGAATAGGATACCACAAGCTTGGCGCACCTGTCTTTGGGCAGTTTCACCCATTCCTCTTTGCAGCACCTCTCAAGCTCCATCAGCTTGGATGGAAAGCGTCGGTGCACAGCCATTTTCAGATCTCTCCAGAGATGTTCAGTCGGATTCAATTCTGGGCTCTGGTTGGGCCACTCAAGGACATTCGCAGAGTTGTCCTGAAGCCACTCCTTTGATATCTTGGCTGTGTGCTTTGGGTTGCTGTCCTGCTGAAAGATGAACCATCATCCCAGTCTGACGTCAACAGTGCTCTGGAGCAGGTTTTCATCCAGGATGTCTCTGCACATCTTTCCCCTCTATCCTGACTGCGCTCCCAGTTCCTGCCACTGAAAAACATCCCCACCTCCATGCGTCACTGCAGGGATGGTATTGGCCTGGTGATGAGCGGTGTCTGGTTTCCTCCAAACGTCGTGCCTGGCATTCACACCAAAGAGTTCAATCTTTGTCTCATCAGACCAGAGAATTTTGTTTCTCATTGTCTAAGTCGTCTTCAGGTGCCTTTAGGCGAACTCCAGATGGGCTGCCATGTGCCTTTCATGAAGGAGTGGCTTCCATCTGGCCACTCTACCATACAGGCCTGATGGTGGATTGCTGCAGAGATCCTTCTAGAAGGTTCTTGTCTCTCCACAGAGGAACTTTGGAGCTCTGATAGCGTGACCATCAGGTTCTTAGTCACCTCCCTGACGAAAGCCCTTCTCCCCGATCACTGAGTTTGTAGGAGGAGTCCTGGTGGTTCTGAAATTCTTCCACTTAGGGATGCAGAAATTTTTCTGTCAACTTACCCCGATTTGTGCCTCGAGACAATTCCTTTGACTTCATGCTTGGTTTGTGATCTGACATGCACTGTCAACTGTGGGACCTTTCCAGATCATGTCCAATCAACTGAATTTACTGCAGGTGCATCTAAAGGATGATCAGTGGAAACAGGATGCAGCTTAGCTCAGTTTTGAGCTTCATGGCAAAAGCTGTGAATACTTGTACATTTACATGTGATTTCTTGTTTTTCTAGTATTATAGTATAGTATAGTTTTTTAGTATTATTATTAATTTGCAAAAAAAAAAAATTCACGTTGTCGTTATGGGGTGTTGTAGGGTGAATAATGCTGTAGCATAGAAAAAGTGAAGTGCTGTGAATACTTTCCAGATGCACTGTTTGTTACGTCTACATTGTATGCTACATTTATGCTACAATTTTGCCACCAGCATTCACTTCATACACAAAACACCTAATAGGTTATTTTGGTAAAATGCAGGCAGGGAGGCAGAGTAAATTAGTGTGGGAGCCTTGGAAACTGTGTGAAAAAGGGGACAATTATGTGCCTTCCATGACCCCCCGCCCCCCCCCAAAAAGTAAAATTGTGTTCAATTTGCGTTACCACTCCTTTATTTTGACTCAAAGAAATGTTTTCTTGCGTTTTTTTATTGTGTGGCACCACTAAAAAGAAAAGGATGCATTCAACTCAGACCCATTTAACTGCTTTTAAGCCTTTTTCAGATCCAGTATTTTCAGTGCTTTCATCCTTTTTCTCACTTGTTTCTCAGTCTGGTGGTAAAGTGAGCCATTTCTGGTCAAATGCTAACTTGCCTAAAGCTGAAGCAATATTCACAAAAAGCAGATTTAAGACACAATATACTGTAAATAAAGCATTAACGGTATAAACATCGTTCAAAGACAAACGAGGCGTTATGAAAATATGAAATGGCATGACCATTAAATCAGTGCAGTTTCTCTATTTGGTTGTTGCGACAGTGTTTAAGATTGACTTGAGCACTTTGCTCCTATTTGCCACCATCCCTGCTCAAGATGAGCATTCGTAATATGCTACATAAATAGTATGCTGTAGCCTGGAGATGTAGCGTAGTGGTAGAGTGGATGCATTGCATGCAGAGGCCCTGGGTTCAAACTCCAGCCACGAGGCAAACCAGTGGTAGACTCGTGCCAGGCTCAAGCCCAGATAAATCGGGAGGGTTGTGGCAGGAAAAGCATCGGGTGGAAAAGCTATGGGCAAATCAATCATGCAAGTCACGGAGCTGGCTTACTCTGGCGATCCCAAAACAATAAACAAATAGTATGTTCTACTGGTCAAACGGGTCTCAAATCGACAGAGTAAAAATATTTATTGAGAAGTGATACTGAAAGCATTTTGTCTTCAACACCAACAGGAGCCTCATACCTGGGAGTAATGTCAAAATATCACCTGTACAACCACAGCGTGTTAAACTGAAACCCTGTAGGCAAATGTTTGCTGTGGCCGTCGCCATAGTTATTTGTGGGGGGGGGGAAGGTTGTTTGCCATCAGTGTGTTTCACATTGCCCTAGAGCAAATCCAGACAGCATATCCAGCAGGATGTAACCCTGAATATCAATGTGATGAAACATGGTGGCCCTGATGTTCAGATTTTAATGTCAGTTGTGGGGGCTGGCATTGGCTGGATCAAGGTAAGAATATCAGTTTGGCACTCACTATCAGGCACCCTCACTCCTAACACCCCCCGCCCCTCACATGTTTTTTTTTTTTTTGCACATTCACATAGATGACTTGTTTCAGTGACGAGTTTCCACTGTGGTGTGTGTCCTGTCTGTGTTTACATGGGTTCGATGGAGAAGCTGGGATTCGTAGGCCTCTTCGTGTTACTTTCCTCATGTAAATAACATTCAAATACCCATTCAGATTCTCATTGGTACAAAATGGAGCATTTAGTCATTTGCTCCAGTTTTACATTTGTTGATAATTATCTGAAATACTTAACTAATGCCAAGATGAAATTCAGTTGCTTCAGAATAGAAATAGGAATTTAGCACAAATTATACAAAAATACATATGAGTAAGTGAGAGGAAGCCGAAGTAAAAAAAACAAACAAACAAAAAAAACTAACAATATATATATATATATATATATATATATATATATCACTGATGCATCATTAAGGAATCACAGTGTTGATGATCAGAGGGCAGGAATCCTGTGACGCTCAGTGGTGTATCTCAGTGGGATAAGTCTTTGAGCCATCAAGTCACGTAATGGGTAGGAGGCAGTGTCCAGTTGATCCTCTCACTACGACCATTGTTCCGGTCGTATCTGTCTCTCTGACACTGCTTGTAAAAGAAAGGGCCCTTTGTCTCAGGTACCCATCAATCTGATAGTTTGATGGAAGAGAGACTTAGAAAGTGTCACTTTCTGGTCCATAAGTCTGCATATCCTCACTATAAGACTTTTATAATGGTTTGAGACAGTGAGATTGATTCAAGGCTGTTGTGAAATATGAATTAAATCTATATTGTCGTAATCTTGAGTTGCAAGTTGCACGTTTGGTAATCTCTGCCACTGTTATCTTCCATCCCACATTACATAAACACTGCATTAAGACATCGGAACTCTTTAAAGCCACATGGGAGCTATTGTTGTTGAGCACTGACAAATTATTCATTGTTAAGATCCCTGCTGGAAAGCAGTGTGAGTGTGGGAGCTGAAGATGGTGTGAAACCAGCTACACACGGGAAAGTGGCTCTTTATATGGAGTCACTACTCTACTTATGAACATTCGTTTTACGAACATTCAGAGATACCAACAGAAAGTTAAAATTGTGTTAGGACCGTTCCTGTTGCCAACCTTGAGCTCAAATTTTGTTCTGTGCGCCTGGTACGAATTTTGCCACTACCCCCGCCGCGCCGCGCCGTAGCCTGCACCAACCCAGCATCACAGTTCTTTGTCCTTGCATTGGCGCTAAGTGGTGCACTGTTACGAATAAAAAACAATTCACAACACAAACAGCCGTTTGGAATGTACCTCAGGTGTAATTAGGGAGTGTCTGTAGAGCCAATCCCAGCCAACGTTCCAGGCGAGAGGCGGGATACACCCTGTACACACACACAGACTCTTTATTTTGCACATATTTCTGCATTAACAAACACATACACACACTTTCTCTCACATACTTTGTTTGAGGTCTTTAGTCTCTAGATGGCCTCACGGTTTTTGGTGTGTCTCTGTCCCTTGCAACAGAGTGGGGCGACAGCGTTAACCACTACGCCTCTGTACTGCCCCATTTTGTTTTTCAATTGGTTGCAAAAAGTATGTTAACATGTGGGGCATATTTAATGTCAGCAGTTAGAACTCCATCTTCTCTGTTTTGATGGTGGGGAAAAAGGAACAACTAAACACTGTTCTCTTTAGAATTAAGGCTAGATGGCACTGCTAAGACCATCCTCATAAATTTAACATTTCTCGTGACACTACTGAAATGCAACTACAGGTATTCACACAGAAACACACACACACACATTTCTGCCCGTAGCAGCAGTCCTCCCTCACAGTTTTTCTTCTTTTCCCGGTAGCACAAATCCTGCTCCAGTGGCCGGAAGACCAAGCCACAGTTAAGGAAGGAAACTACATCTTTACCCCCACTAAAGGTGTTATCATACTCTTTTGAAGAAGGTCTTAATTAGGTTGGGGGGGGGGGTTACAGGCTTGTTGAAATCCTCCCCCTCCTGGTTTGAGAGGAGGTGTAAAGAGGGGAAAAGAGAGGTTTAATTGATCCCCTCGAGGTGTATGTAGCTTGGCATCTTGCTCAGATGGAGGCGATGTTATGCAGGAATGGCTAAGCCATTGCAGTCAAGCATCACTACACACTAAAGATCCACAATGTTTTCCATTTTTTGGTTGTTTTTTTTTTACCTCTTGCTTTGAATTATAAGATGCCTCATACTGCCCTTTCCATTCCTCTCATAAAAGCTCTTTTCACAATGTATTATTATTAATGTAAAGTAGATGTATTTCAGACATTAGTAACGTGGCTTTTTTCCATTGCTCAGTGGGTACTTGACAAGTCAAAGTACCTGCTTTCAATAGCTGCCACTGAATAAATGCTACAACCATTTCTTGCACAAAGACCTATGTAAAATGTGTTTCTGAAGTGGGACTATTTAAAGGAAGTATGTATTGCTGAATTAAAATCTCTACCTGGTCTATGTAGGTGATCTGTATGGCTCTATGTGTTTGGGAAAGTGTGTGTATGTGGGGGGATGGGGGGGTGGGGGCAACGGCGTGCGCCACATCGATATAGTGGAGGTGCAGCTTCTGCAACAATGTGGCACCGAAGCAATTCAATTAGACATAAAATACTGATGTAATCTAACATATTGACAACTCACACTCTTAATGTCTGGCCAAGGCACTGAGAAAACATGAGGTGATTTTTATTGCAGATGGCGGGGGGGATAGGTTATTGCTTAAGGCATAATACTTTGTGTTTGGTGTGTAGGTGTCTGACTGCAGTGCATAGGGAGACACATTAAAGGGGTGGGTGGGTTGTCTGTAAGTATTGAAGATAGAACAGCAATGTCAAAATTGTTTACGAAATGCATTGTTGTAACCTGCAACAGCCATGCACAAAGTCACTTTCTATTTTGATGCTGGGATTGATAAATCAGCTAGTTTGCATGGAAATGTGCTCTCTTGACACTTATGGTTCCATACAGCCTCTGCTGATGTACAGCGCACACGCACTCTCTCTGTTTTCTGTATCTGCACACTATTTATTTTGCTTCATTTCCTGAAACAGTCAAGTACACAACATATAGCAGCAAGTAGAATCGACAAACGAATCATCGGATAAGTCCGATGTTACCTTAGCCCATGTGTCTCAGTACCTTCCTATTTTCCTATTCTCCGCAGAGCTCAACTCTAATCATCCACTTAACTTGCCCACTGAGAGGGGAAAAAATTACCTTCTTTTTTTCTATCAAAGCCAAAATCGAACGAGTGAAGAGAGAAACAGCTCCTGTGGGGATCACAGCCATGTGAAATCAAATCATGTGAAATAGGTGCTCATCTGGCCTAGTCTCAGTGGTTCAGGTGAAAAATCCCATTACAGACTGACACAGAAATAACCAAATCACCCCTTCCATAAGCCTCTCTGCTTTCTCCCCTCCACTTACATCTCCTCATTGTTCCCCACCTTATTCTCTCGTCCACTTGTTAGAACATTTTGAGGTGGCTGCATCGTACCTTTGCCTTTAGTTCCCTGATTGGCTTCATCTACTCTGATATTCTTATCACAGGTCTTAAATCTAATCCCTTTAAGATACCCTCTCTTTATGTCCCCCTCTTCTCTCTGCCAGTCCCCCCTTACTCCTGTCCGGTTCCTGCTTCTGCTATGCCAGAGTATTAGGCTCACTTGGGGAGGGTGAATAAATAAATATTTGAGATTTCTAGAAAAAAGTCAGAGAGTCTTGAGAATAAAGCCGTACTATCACAAGGAAAAAAAAAAATAATACAATAAGAAATTCTGAATTTAAGAAGAATAAACTCAAATGAAGTTGCAAGCACCGATGAACGGGCCCTTACACACCTGTGCAACTCACCACAACTGACTCATCCCCACGCAAACACGGTTGTGTTGTTGATAGTGGTCTGCGTGCAACGTATCATGAGTGACCACTATGTGGCGCCGGCGAGCTCTCATCAGTTTTGCAATATGTCCTGTAAATACCATATGTAGTGGACAATGGTTGTGTAACGAGGCTGACATCCTGTGTCCCGGAGGCGGCGCTCTGTGAGGACTCAGTATTGGCACATGCAGGTCTTCAGGCAGGAGTCTTATCGTGGGCAAATCTGGTGCAGATTGGACAATGTATGAAGTCATTTGGATGAAAACCGTAGGAGGAGTTTGTTAAAGTATGCGGAACAACATCGGCCAGAATAATGCTTTTTTTTTTGGAGAAAAAGTTTACATGGACTAAGACATATGAGATACGCAGTCCCGTGTTACGATGTTACGATGAGGGTTGTGTTACGATGAGGGTTGTGGACCATTTTGTGGAACCTCTAGTTAAGTACAATTAAACAAATAAAGAAGCACTTCCACTGCAGGTAGTGTAATATCATATCCTTTTTCCTGTAAAAACACAACTTTATTCTTGTAATATTGCTACTTTTTCCTCAAGAATGACAAATTTATTCCTGGAGTCTCAGTTTGTTTCCTAAAGTGGCGCTAAAACTCCATTCTACTCTCCTACCATGTCAGTACTTGTATTAATTCTGTCATGTCTTCCTCCTCCGCACCCCTTCAGACTTTCTTATGTTCCTTCACATCAGTACATCAAGGCACCAACATGAATCATTTGCTGTCAGGGATTTTAATAATTACCAAACAAAGCTTGCATACCAAATTTTGACCTCGACCATCAATGCCCCCCCCAAAAAAAAGATTCAAAGTAGACACCTTAATGATCTCCGTTTTGTCCAGTTTGTTTTCTATTCATTTGAAACTGGAGCCTTCATGTTTCCTGAGGCAGCAATAACTGCATCAGCTCCTGTTCCCAAACCCTCCGTGCATGCTCAGGTGACAACAATAAACAGATTAAAGAAGAGGCAGATTAGAACGACAGTCGCAAATTCCTCATTACCAATATGTTGGCAGATTAATCAGACAAATAATGAGCCTTTGTTTTCATCTTGTATCAGCATTTTTTTGGTAGGTTTCTCCTTCACAGTACATTTATTACAGCCTCACGTGTGCACTATGATCAGAATGCACCATTTACATTTAGTTATATTCTGGTGCCCTTGAATTTTTTTTTTTCTTTTTTCCAATTCTTCTGTACTGTTTCCTTGAACAGCTATGACTGCTTATGGTGTCTCTATGATAGGGTCCAAAGCGTGGGAGCGTCATGTGTTCGTGGACGTGTTTACAGGTGCAGTTCCGCGTGGGTGCCACTATGTGCATCTTCTGTTCTATGTAGCTAGCACCTTATTACACAATCTGATTATGCCCACGTTTATCAGTGGCATGATTAATGGAGCGGGCCGAATGGAAGCACAGAGCACTAAGGGTTCATTTCGGTAACTGACAATTCTTTATGTATAGGCTGTAAATTATGGTCCCTCTACAAACTGTAAGTGTATTATTGAAAAGGATGCCTGCACTCTAAGCATCAGAATTAGCCAGAGTGTGTGTGTGTGTGTGTATCTGAGAGTGTGTGAGATCAGTGTGATCTTTGGTGTGTGTGTGTGGGTGGAGCACATGCATTTTTAAATTGAAAACATGACACACCTGCAGTGATGATTTAGTATTGGGCCGGAGAGATGTTTGGAACAGTGAATGTGGCGTTTGAACAGAAGCAGGGGAGAGGCAGAGTATCACTGCCACTGTGGGAGAGGCATTTCATACTCACAGTTCACCACATGCCAAGGTTCCTCATACACAAAGTTGAACAATTTTATTCAGCCTTTTTATTACACTCCATCGATGTGGCCTTGGAAGCGTTCGAATGGTGCTACCTTTGTGCCATTGACATTCATTCAGAGCTAATTCCTTTTTTCCACGCTGCGACCGCAGCTTCATTGTATTGTAAATGCTGGCATTGTTTGTATCAGTGTTAAAATTACAGTGCATCCTCAGCAATTTCATTCACAAACTCAAAATAATCATGCCTTTGGTTATGTTGATGTGCTATTAAAATTAACACAACACTTCACCACATTTCAAAGGCAGTGATAGCCTAGAACATAGTATGAGGTGCTTGACATAATATGAGGTTAGGGTTAGGGTTAGTTATTACTCCACATGCTTCCAGGTTGGAGAGGCAGGCAGGAGCATCAGCACAAAAGTAGAATCGAGAAAGTTTTCCACTTGAAAAATTGCAAATGTAAGAGAACACTTTTAGTTTTCACTATATTTTCAATATTTTTCCTGAATATCTTACCAAACCCATTTTTTCTGGCTGCATTTTCTCAGCCTCAGACGATAAAGACTTTCACAGACAACAATTAAAACAAAAATTTAAAAATGAGAGGACATCTTGCTCCTTAAATCAAATTTTTGAACAGCTTTTTGTCTGATAAAAGGTTCTATTTCTGTTTTCTACCATTATGCAATTTACTATCCACTTGTACTGGCAGCAAGATAGTGTCTCTGAAAGCTAGCTTTATCTCCTGTGTTTGTACTTATTGTATCTGTCATTTTTGTGGGTGTGACTGTTCTGTTGACAAAGACAGTAGCATGTCAAGAGAAGAAGACAGCTGCCTTTGTGTGTGTGCGAGCATTGAAGACAGTGCAGGGATGGGAGTTTTCATCGGTATGCCCTTGTGTGTTTTTGTGCCACTCTAAGATCAGGACAGCTTTAAGCCCTACACAGTATGTGCACAGTATGTGCCAAACAGAGATTGCAACAGTTACTGAAACTTAAACTGAACGGGGATAGATATTACCAGGATGCTGTTTGTTTATGTGATCAACGGGTCTAGCGTCATTTAATTGTTGCTGCCAAAAAAAAAACAACAAAAAAAAAACAAAACCGAACAACTAACCTGTTAGTTTGAATTGGTTTTGAGTATGGGAGCCAGTTTGATGAGCATGCTAGCTGTCCTATTCTCTCAATCAAGTCTCCTGAAAATAAATGGCACGTAGGTTAATTAGCCTGCTATAGAGTTAGCAACCGCTATGGCGCATATCGTATCATCAGCCATTATAGCCGTCAGGGCTCTCGTTACAGACTGCTAATCCAGCCAGAGCGACGTCTGATGGTTGACAATGACTCGAGAGAGAGAAAGAGGGAGATAAAGCAAGAGAGAGATGAGGTCTGCGCCAATGTGTTCATCATATACCTCTGGGCAGGTCGCAGCTCACTGGCTGCTGTCCTTCAGATAAGAAAATACAGTAGTTTGTATGCAGATTGCATAAATGACGATGGTCCTTTGTAAAAACAGCTCAAACATGGGTCAACTCTAAACTAAGATTTTCTTTATTACTATTATTGTTATTTTGTGTTTCAAACTGTCTTGTTTCCTTTTCACATCCACAAAAAGAAAAAAGAAATAATCCATTCAGTTCAGTTAGGAAATCCAAATCATGAAATTCCTTTGCCGCAGATCACTGTCTTCCTCAGCAGATGCTGCTGTAGCATCTTGTCGCATGAATTAATGAATGTCTGTCTGCTCTTGATGATATTCTACTCAACAGATGCAGTTTGACTTGTTAGGCCAAAATAAATAATAGACGCTGACAAACTTCGGCTTACATCAAGAGTGGACCCTTCAAGCATAAAATTGTAGCACACTTCAGCTGGATTTTCCATCAGCAAGTGGTATGAAATATGTAATAATTATGCTATTAAACACTGAGTATTCAATAATGAGCTGGTTAAGATTCTGAACATGCAAACCTCCAAAGTAAAGTAATGATCTCGCAAGGGACAGACGCACACCAAAAACCGTGAGGCCATCTAGAGACTAAAGACCTTAAACAAAGTATGTGAGAGCAAGTGTGTGTGTGTGTTTGCAAGGATGTGTGTACTGTGTGTTTTGCTTTCGTTTAGGGTAATTAAAAGCTAATATGCATCAGAATTGGCTCTGTGCTTTCCCCTCAATTAGGAGTCATCTATAAAAAGAAGCCCACTTCCACTCTTTATGTTCTTGTTTAATTATGATAGATTTTCTACTCATTCTTTTTCGTTTATCCCTCTGTTTTTAATCCCAGTCTTCTCTTCTCTATAATGAAAACATCGCCTGTTGAGTCACTTTTAATCGGCCATGTTATTATGGATTTTGATCAAAAGGAGGGTTTTAACTTACTATAGCAGCCTGATTTAAGACAGTTTTCTTTTTGTTCTTCATCATTATCAGTTTAATTTATTAGGGCTCATTGGCTCCTATATGGCAACACAGAGAGACAAATGGTGGGAAATGGACGTTTTTTTTGTTTTTTTTTCTTCCATACGCAGCTGCACAAAGTCAATGGAGTATGTTATCTACAAATTAAATGTGCCGCATGTTGAAGAATAATGTTTGGATTGGTTACCGTTCTGTTGGAAGTTATGCAAAAATTAAGGCAAATAATTTCTTGCATAAACAGAAACATTTTAGGTTGTAACAATGTATAATATCAACAGGTTGTCAAGTGGAAAAAAATAAGAGCACTTTCAGTTGTAGTGTTAGGTTTGTATAATTGCAACTTGCACGATTAAAATGTGTCATAAAACTCTTGTTCAGGATTGCTTTGTAAGTTGAAAATGATACACAACAGAGCTACACAATAGTTCTGTCTACGATGAAGGACGCAGTAGTGGAACGGTTTCTTTCATGTATTTATTGGTTTATTTTTTCTTTCTGACGATCCTTAAGGTTGTATGTTTGCATTACTGAATCTGCAGGTGCAGTAATTTCAATGAGTTTGAATAGGCAGTTGTGACGGATGCATGTACAAGCAGTCAGAGATACGCAGAAAAGCCCAACACACACGTTTGCACACAGGCATCGCAGATCACTGTCAGCTCCGGCACTGATCTGAGGAACACAGGAAAGAAAGGGATGATGGAGTGGTGAGCTTTCTCTGAATATGTATATTGGTTGTGAGAAAACTCATCATAGTCACAGCGAGTCACAGACCCATACACATACATACACACGTACGCTGATATACACTAATGCTTGACAATTTCCAGGTGAGCTCACAACTTTAGATTGATGGTGTAGACACAGCAGCATATGTTTTGTCATCTCTCCCACTCCATGCTCTCTCTATTTCACTCTTATTGTCACTGTTTTAGTGCAGTCTATTTGGATCAATCATCAATCTCACTGCTCTTCTTCAGTTCTGCTTCTCCTCCCTTTTGCTCATCTTTCCACCCCCCAGTGCATCCCACATCCTCACGATATATTACAGGCAATCCTTATTCCACATGAACCCACTTTGCACAATAGGGACTAAACAAATGTGCATGTCAGACCCAGATGGCGTGATCCCAATGCTGTCGTGGGACAAAGGGGGGGGGTGACAGACTCTCAAAGAATAGAAAAAAGGAGGCGAGCAAGAAAGGGGGGATACTTGATATGTGGTCATGAATAAAAACTGAAGAAATTAGCTATAGTGCTGTCAAATTCTGCATAATTTTAGGCAGCAGGATGACAGAGAAGATTCTACTAATAGAGCACACAGCAAGTTAATTTCATACAGAGGGGTCTGGCAGTGTTTCCCAATGGGGAAGTGGTCTCAGACTCTATGCAGGCATATACTCATATTCTCATTCGTGGCACAGACTGAGCACAGCGGAAACAGAGGAACTGCAGGGAGTGAAGTGGTTTTATAGTTGGCCAGGACAAAAAAATTTAAACAAATGCCAGTTTGCATTGTTTGAGCCCATGTCATGGGGCCTTTCTGTGTGGAGTCTTCTCTGTGCCCTCTGTGGATTCCCTCTGGATATTCAGGCTCCTTGAATACCCAGAGTAATTGGCCATTCCAAAGTTCCTGTATGTGTATGTGAGTGTGAATGGTTGTTTGTTCCTGTACACCAGCCCTGTGATGGGCTGACTTTCTGCACAGGGGCATACATTGACCCTATAAGAATAAGGTCTGGATAACGTGTGGGTTCTTATATTTTCAATCTGCATCATAATTATGTCCTTCTCATAACAGGCCATGTCAACCTCCCACACACATTCAAGGAAATATGGAGTCAAGCTGCTGCAGTGGACAGCAAAGAAATTTACATCCACGGTAGCATCCATAGTTGTTGATTTGTGTGAGGCTGTTTGCTACTAACCATTGCCAGTTTGGTTAACCACTGCTAGGTCCTGATCCTCAGCAGAGTACGGGTCAAACAGCCAGACGCAAAAAGGCAAGCCTGTGAGCCGACCATAAACACATAGCTTCACATGTGCGGCAGCACAACGAAAGGTGGATTTTCTGTTGCACAGAAGCCATTAGGCCAAACCATGGCAACAGCAACAGTAAATGAGCTGAACAATCCCCCTTGGCACTTTAAGGATTGTGTTATGTTTGATCAGCCATAGTCCAGTGGCAGAACATGTGACATGTTGTCCAACCATGACAGACATCAAGTTTCTAGTTGTTCTGAACAGCTTGGGTGCAAGGCAGACTGCAAGGGAGGGGGAGCGATATCATTAAATATGGTCGTGACTGTTCAAGAAGGGCTGTGGATTAAAATGCCCTTTTGAAGAACTATACAGGAAGCTTAGGCTACTGGGTAAGGTGAGGTACAGCTGGTAAAACACAGAGCAAGGTCTGAGTATTCGCCTCCTGAATGTGAACCTTAACGTTTCACTTCAAAGGTTAATCATCAACACGCATTTAGAAGCACAAGACTTACTTATCTTAAAAGTCATGATGATCTAATCACACTTAGGCCTATGCTTTCCTGTCCTACCACACCGTGAAATATGGTCTGTTCCAAAAAATAAAAAATAAATAAAAATGCTGCTTCCTTGCAACAGCTGGAATGCAGCAGGCCTACACAGATCAAAGGTTGCAGCCAATGCAGCCATATTGCCCTCTATTTGCCTACTACTGTGGTTTAATTGAATAATATGCATTATGTTGCTGTATCATCTTTGTTGAGTTAGTTTTTTTCAGCTGTTGTTTAGCCAGCTTCTGCCAGCTAAATGAAGGTGTTTTCTCTCTGCTTTAACTCCTTCCTTTTTCACAGCTTTTGTGATAAACAATCCCAGACGACCGGCCTGAGGGATGTGTCTTTTGTAGAGGAGGAGGAGAACAAGGCAGAGGAAGAGGAATGAAGAAAGGTGAAGGAGAAGACTAGCTCTGAGCTAGTCTCCCTGTGAAATCTTAGTTTTACCATTCAGTGCGTGTTCTCTATTGACCCTTTGCTCTTCATTGATTCACCCGCTCTCAATGTACTCCATGCGTGCGTGTGCGTGTGTGTGTGTGTGTGTGTGTGTGTGTGCGCACTTTGCATAGAGGCAGAGAGAAACAGAGAGTGGCAGGTATTTTGTGTGTGTGTGTATGTGCAAGTGCATGTCTGATAATCTTCACTAAGTGCCTTCATAACCACAAAGCCAGCAGGGAATAGTTTTGTTTTGTTTTTTATCAGGAGCAAGTAGCTAAAAAAGGAAAGATAGCTGCATAGAGAAAGTACTTCAGAGTGTGATGTATGTGTGGAGGTGGGGTGAAAAATTGAAAAATAGGGGAAAATATGGACAATAGGCTTAAGCAGGGTGTGGGGATACACACAAAGTATTGTCAAACTGAAGGGAAGCAGGCAAGTACCAAGAGAAGTATAGAGATAATTTAAAGAGGCTCATGGGATCACTGAGCATTTATCAGTCTCTCTCTCTCTTTACTCTCCTCCCTCCTTCTTCATAAAGAGTAGACAAATTAACACACATACATGCGTGAACATCCACATACACCACTCCGCCCTTCATCTGCACAGCTGCATTTTTTTTTTTTATCTCTGGCCTTATTCCACAGCTTATGAATTTTAATGGGCCTCAATCAGAACACCTCAGCAATGTTTTTCTATCTCCCAGAGTAATGGACTTGAACCACCTGAGAGTTCTTAGACAGCTCTTCGTAGAGCTATGGAAGTCAGAATGAAACAGGGAGGAGTTGGGATGGGGGGATGAATGATAAGAACAGACGGGTTGTGGATGAATACAAGAGTGACGGAGGGATAGTGGGGGAAAGAACGTGCCTGCGGAGGGATCGCTGATTGCCGGTAGGGTGTCAGAGGGAGACAAATGGAGAGAAACAGAGTGGCCTTGGCTTCAAAATGGATTCTCTCTGGATGTCAACACATATGTTAGCATGCATGCAATTTCTGGCTCTCACGCACGCACGCACACACAGTCTCATGCATAAACACTCACTTACACACTCTAAATGAGAGTGTGATTGTTTCTGGGTTGCCTTGCTCCTGATCTACCCCGTCCTTAATTACAATCTGCACTGACAAATGGGCCTGCTTGGTAATGCAGAGGTAGACACACACACACACAGAGCGAGAGAGAGAGAGAGAGACTAAGGGAGAGAGATCCACTGTTTAAGTGTGTCAGTGTTCTTTTTGGACTTAGGCCCTGTATTTAAGCTCACAAATGCACACACTTAGATAACACACACACACACACACACACACACACACACACACACAGATGCACACATTTTATTTCCCCTGCAGATCTAAAACAAAACAGCTCTGCATATATTCTGTTGGAAATTGTCCCTATTGTACCATCCTTGCCGTGATGTGTAGCCATTTGTCGAAATCAATGGAGCCCAGAAATTGGTATTATTCTTTCAATGGTTCTTTCTCTCTCTTACCCTCACTCTCCCCCTTTCTCCCACTCTCGCTCTCTATCTTTGCTCATGCTTGAATGAGAAAAAGTGATTACCTGAGAGAGAAATGGGTTAGTACCTTAGTGAAAGGTGGCAGTTTAGTGTCTGTTGTCTATGTGAAAAGGCTTGCGTACAGCTGTTGCACCTCTGCGTGCCTCCTGACTGCCTTATCTCTCCCCCTCTTGTTTCTGCTCTAATGTAGCTACACACATACACACGATGGACCAGTGAGGCACACTGCAAGCACTCACAGCTAAGACAATTCACACACTACATGTGCCATAGTTGATAGCCTGAAAACAATGCTTCATCACTGCACTCACCATAATCACAGCACTTCTAAAGATCATGGACTGAAAGCAGCACAATACATAAACACAGCCATAAGCCAGCTCTATTCACAGGCATCGTAGTTCTACCAACTGTTAAAGCCATTTCCATCTCGACAACGCAACAATAGGGCGCAACAGAGAGAGACTGAGGGACTCTATTGATATCGAGCACAGCTGAATGGTCGGCTGACTACCATTCACTGTCACAGCAGACGGATGGTTTAATTGTGAACTGGTGTGAGGGAAGGAGAGAGAGTGTATTTTTGTCTGTTTTCATGAGTGTGTCCATTGCTCTGTGTGTGTGTGCGTGTGAGGAAGAGGTGACAGCCGTTATCTCAGGCCTACAGACAGACACTTAGCCCTCCGCCAACCCTCAAACACTCGTCCCTATGGCATGCTCAGAAATGTCATGAGTTGGCACAAGTTCATTCTGTGAGTGTGTGTGTGTGTCTGTGGGGGGGGGGGGGGGGTGTTTGTATGTTTTTTTACAACATCAATGTGGCCATTAAAATTATATCAAATATACGGCTGCTGCTTTGTGGCTAGCTTTTTTTTTTTTTTTTTACTTCTTTTTTATTATGGTTCGCGCGCACAAACACCAACACACACAACAAAAGAGACACAAATCCCTACAGGTACACAAAAAACTCTGCTGACAAAAAAGCCATTGATGCTTAGAATGGGTTTTAATGCTGTGGGTTGCTTTCTTTTCTTTCCCCCTGTGATACGACCCATGGGGGGGTGTCCTGAGACTCTGCCCTCACAGCAGCAGACATACTGCACTTGGTTGTCATGGATACAAAAATAAATATACAGGCAGTAATGACAGCTGCACTCTTACCCTCATTACCAAGGTTACCATATGACAGTTATATCTTAGCTTTAGCTCTTCCTCCATTGTAAATGACCTTAGTAGTCAGCTCTACAATAAGAACAAAGTGGTTACTTTTCTTGTCATAGATAATTGGGCCGACAAACCATTACTCTCATGCATGAATTGAACACTGTGTCTCTCAGGTGTCATATTCCCATCCACCCTATCTTTTTTAGAAAAGCAGGTGGACGTCTCTCCTACAGATGGTCGTTCTTTCAGGTGGATAAATGATGAATGCTACGTGCTAGATGAGGTGATTTCGCAAAAGTTTTTTGATGAACTTTATTTGGAAGTGATTTCACCTGGGTGGCACGGCCATGTGAGGGGTAAAAGAGGACTCGGGCTGTGAACTGTCTGAAATTTTCTGCAATGGGATGTACAGAGTTGAACATCTGGTCAGGCGGACAACAGAGATAGATTTTCTCATCCCTGACAGCCACAGAGGAGCACGAGAGAGACAGAGACAGATAGGAGTCAACAAGGCTGAGTATTTTATTTGCAAATTATGATGTGTCAAAAATAATGGCAAGGGGCCCAGTCAGACCAGAAATTATAATAGCAAAGATTTGGACCGAAATCAAAGCAGCCTTTTTGCAGAACGTTCATGGAGAGTTGAACTTTGATACTAGAATTTGTGCCTCAGACCAATTGCTCCATTGAATATTTGTATCGGCTTCTGATTAAACTCTCAAAAACAGCATTTGAGACTTTAGTAGCAAGAATCTGAAACAGGTCTCTGTAGTAAACTCATGCCAGATACCGAAATGTTTAAATGCTCCAGCATGTTAGTGAGCAGCTCTCAGCCACAGTGGCCAGCTGTCACCTTTTAACATCTTTCACAACTGCAAATTTTTCACCTATTTATTTCCTTTCCAAACCATAAATTTACTTTTACTATTGCTACATAGCCAGTAGTAACATTAACATCTGATTTCATTCTTGCCTTTGAAGGTCAGCTATTGCTGCCTTTCCATGCCTAACGCCTTCGGAGGCATCCAAAGTAAGCCTTATTTTGCATATGATCCCTGCAAGACGCTAATCCATTTAAGGTGAACCATTTTAGGCAAGATTGTCTACATTACTCTGCAGATGGGAGGCCTTGTATGTTAAGAGCTCTTAGTATGATAAATAATGTTGAGTGCAGGAAAAAAAGATGTTTGCACAGATATAATATTCTCACATTATTGTGCGTAACTCACTTAATGGGGTTTCACAGCACAACAGATGATAGAGCTGTCACTCCACTGTGTGTCTAGACCACCACCCACATCTGTCTGTGGTTTTTGTCTTGTGGCCATCTGTTTTGCAGTACAGCCATGCAGAACAACAGGAAGCAGGAACAGATTTGAAGCCAACTTTCCAGGAACTTCCTCTGAAATGTTCATCATTAATATTCATTAATGTTTGTATAATTACCATACAGCATGACAAGGGCATGTCGTATTAATGCAAAGGATGCTGCCTACGCTAACACGACTTTTAAGCAGATTACTGATTGCTCTTCCTCCTCTGGAAATACTGAAGACTTGTGCTTCATGAGAGATGCAGCAAAAAACCAATGGACTTAAGTTCATATGTTCAACAGTTTATCTATGACATGCGTTTCATACTATGTGCTGTCAAATACCTTAAATTGTGCTGCAGTCTATGAGATTAAAGATAGGGGGCGCAACAGCTTGAGCCTTAAAGAGTCTTCCTCAGCTATGGGGCAAGACTCAGGACTGCTGTAATCATAAAACTAATTGTTGATGTGACTGAACAAGGTCAGGCGAACTCAAACTTTGGGTGTCAGCAGCAGAACTGTAGTCTCATGGGTGTGAGTTACAGAGAGTTTGTTTCAATAGCACATACCCTGCAGAATATAGCAGTACGAGGTATCACTGAGGCTCGTCAGCAATATATAGGTGTGGTCATATTAGCTGCGTTTCCTATAGACCTGACAGGTAATCTACCATTACAAAGTCAGCCACTTATAGTAGGATAAACTGCAAGTGGCTGTCTTTGGGAGAAGCATGTAAAATTAAAATAACCCCTGCTTTGCCAACAGACTTAACTTCAGGTAGAGTACTTAAGAAAGTCCAGTTATTATGGTGTTTTGTCATGTTGGGCTTTACTGATGCAGGGATGATATTTCTGTTCTAGGTGTTGGTTAACAGTGTTAAAGCGTGTGAGAAATCAGCTTCTTGATCTCTAGAAGAAAATCATCCAAAGGAATGTGTCCCATTTTAGATGTTTTTAATTATTGAAATTTGCAGTTTTAAAGTCAACCTGAAGTTTTAATGTATTTGCAAAAGTCATTGAATATGAACAGATGAAACTGCCATAATATTGAGGCATGTGCAGATGTCAGCAAAGAACATGTTTTAATCAAACTAAAAGCCTAAAACTGTGTACATACGTACATACTTTCACAGTGCAAACAATATGCTTTTCATCTACACATCTGTGGCTTTAAAACGAAGCTAATAACCTACAGTGGATTTTCGTACCTTTTTCACAGAGGACATTGTGACATGTGTCAGTAGGAGAGGCGCAGGTTTCAATACCAACTGACACCTCGCTTCATTTACAGAAGGTGCTCCAATTTCAGGTTCCTGG
Organism: Echeneis naucrates; assembly: GCF_900963305.1. Taxonomy (NCBI): domain Eukaryota; kingdom Metazoa; phylum Chordata; class Actinopteri; order Carangiformes; family Echeneidae; genus Echeneis; species Echeneis naucrates. The sequence continues at coordinate 7,843,860 of NC_042511.1, forward strand.
CATTTTGCTTGCTGACTGTCTGTCAAACTACCATGACTGAGGACATGGCCACATTAAATTCACAGTGAACAAATCCCTTTGTTTCTTGTTTGCTTTTATCGAGAGCTAGTCTCAAGTTCACCTTTGTTAATCTTTAACCAAGTAGATAGATAGAAGCAACCACACACTGTTTGGAAAAGGAGTAGTTATTATTCTAGCGTTTTCATCACTATATTCAGTGCATTATCACACTACTGGCTGCATACCATAGCATTTTATTTTTTCAGCACCTTTAGGCACCTCTTGTTCCCTACAGTCTACTATTCTTAGGCAGTATATACCTATACTGACACACTCAAAGTGAGAATTAATGTGCACTATGAGATTATCACACAGTTCCATTCGACTTTAAAATTGTACTTGCTGCTGTGCCACAGTGTTGTTTTATTGAAGCAAGTTTGTGAACAAGATTTTGGAGATGGAGGCACACAAATTTAACACCTCTACTGCCAGTTGTACTACATGAACACAGTGTCTTATGTCTCTGGAAACCAGGAAAGTCACAAACTATTTAATTATCCTCATTATTTTACACAATTAAATTAGTAAATCCCATTTATGCAAAATCTCTAGATGAACACCTAATGTAACACCCAAAAACAGTTTTCATTTTCAGTGTGTTTTCACCACGTAGCGTGAGCCTGCTGAAGCATTTGGTTCCATACATAGTCGTGTTCATGCGTAGTGGGTTCGACACCTGCATATTGAATGCAAAAACATAAACCTGCATGTTCCCCTCATAGTTGCATTTCCTACCACTTTCCGTCACAAGCCCCAAACAAGATATTTATGCTGGTGTCATCCTCTTCCAGCCAGACCCTGGGAGCTGGACCTTGTACATGTGTGTCTATGCACAAATCTTTGAGAGTTTCTTTTTAGTGGTCAAAGGCTGCCAAGTGCAGCAGTGATTCGAGGGTAGAAGGGATCATATTGTTTTGATTTCATCAGAGTGCAAGAGATATGGGGCAAGGTAACCCATGGTCAAAAGGATGACATAAAATCAAATCAAATTTTAATGCTGCCAAATCATAACGGAGTTACTTTTCGGGTGCTTTACAAATACAGCAGGTCTTAGTCAAGTCTGCATCCATGAGAAACGAAGAGACCCAACAACAGGATCAAATGATAACAGAAGGGATGAAGGGGAAGGGAGTCTAGTAAAGAGTCCTCAGCAGGGCCAGCAGCTCTGTGAGGCAGCGCAGTGGGCATAGCTTTGCTACCATCAGCATGCTAACATCCTCACCACAATGCCTAATGTGCTGAGTTTTATCAGTTGTTCTTTGAACAGGATGTGGGCCAGCTAACGCTGTCTAATTAGCACTGAACACAGTGCAGCCGACACTAAAGGGCATGCTTTTCCTTTTGCATGTTTTTGATCATCAATGAAAGTGTTTGATAAGGTGTCATTTTAGGCCGATGATGGCTGTAGAGGAAAGGTTAAGAGCTCACCAAAGGGAGAATAATTGATCCCTTGATGAACATCCTCTCCAACCATTCACATCCATGCAATATGTTAAGAGTGTGTTGGTCCATGATACTTGTAACATAACCAGTACTGTTGGTCTTTGGTACAAATTCTGTTTTTATTTCCCCATACCAATTTTACATGCTTAAACATGGAAATAAATGTTGGCAGAAATAACTTTAAAGCATGTGAACCAGGCTTGATGATAGGTATGAAGCTCGAAGAGTGTCATCACCAGCTGAATGAGGTGAAAGGAAAATATGAAAAGAAGACTGAAGGGAAGAAAAGCAAACAGTTAAATGCATCTCAGTGCTGTCGCTCAATCAAAGACCCAAACTTTTCCCGCTCAACAGCATTAATTATCAAAAAGATAATCAGTGGCTTTTTCCACGTTAGTCACAGAGAAAACGCAAAGCATGCTTCAACCTTTACACACGACACATCCACACACAAATACCATGATTCCACATTGCTCCCAGCATGTATCCTGGATGCAACATGCAGCAATGTCTGATATGCAACCAGCTCTATCCAGTTATAGTCAAAACATGTCATTGTGTTGGATTGGGGGGTTATTTGTGTAACTATCGCCACTCCTTTTTTCCAGACACATGCACTTGCTTTTTGTAGAAGATAAATACTCACAAACATTCCTCACCAGTATTCAAATGTTTTTTTTTGTTGTTTTTTTTTTCCCTTTTTTTTTTTAGATTGCATCAGCTCCAGCAGAAATCTTAATTGTACGTTCTTTAGCAGCTAAATTTTATATTATTACAGTATCATCATTGCAACTTCCAGTTAGTGAGAACAGAGCAGGTGCTGCTGCAAACAGTGGCATTAAACTCAAAGGTTCAAAATTCTTTCTACATTCATAATAGCATGCCAGTGAATTACATTTGGAAGACTTTAGCATTGCCCAAATTGGTTTCTTTGCAAAAGGAAGATGAAAAAAAAAACCCATATCATTACCATACTTTGAGTATAGTTGGGAAACTGTTAGCTTAGCATTAAGTGAAACAAGGGAACACTGGCTACAAGTGCATCTATCCTCGTTGATAATTTCTGGATCAGGGCTGAAGACAACCCCCTATCACTGCCTGTGCTGGTCATCAGGTTAAAGGGTGGCACTTCTCAAGATGGTTAGTGGGGGAAATGGAGGAGGAACTTAGCCACAAGCCAGACAGACCCAGACTCAAGTGAGGTGTCTGTCGTGCTACAAAATCAGCATTTAGCAGGCATAGTTAGCATCTTTTATACATTCATGCTGTTTCTTAGATTGTGATTGGCAGTGAAATAATGTTATGTTTCTGTCGGTAAGTCTAAATAATTTCTTTGATCTGTGTGCAAGTATAAGAGTAAAAACATCAGTATTCATGCCAGTGGATCAAGTACAAAGGTTACACATGACCATAGGCCATAAAAATTAATGTAGGTTTTAAAAAGAAGGCAGATTGCATTGATGTGTATGGGAAAACGGCCCTACTTCTCAGTTGATTAATCACCACTACAAATGGTTTCCTAATGACTTCATGGTCTCAGGCTTTAGTTTAGTTTCAAATTTTTTTTTCATCACATTCTTCTGTTCCTTTTTAATTAAACTTCATTTAAAGTAAAGTGTATGTTAATGGATTTACATTCAGGCGTGGCCATCCTGTGATTGACAGACTGCACCACATATGGCAAGCTCCCTGACAGAGTACAGAGCAGGTCAGTTCCAGCCATCACTCCCGCTCAGCTCCGCCTGATCATCCAAATAACATTTGTTTTGGTTTCAACAAAACATGTTGGCAGCTATATCACAAACTCGAGGCTCCAAAATGGCAGCACATAAACCAACAGTGACCAGCAGGTTGGCATTTGCATGTAACATAACACCAATCACCAAGCTTGACTCTCATAGGTAAATATTATGTTGAAATAGCTAGGACTATGTAATTTCGTTCTGTTTTTTTGATTTATTTTTTTTTCTTAATATGGATGAGAGTGGGTGGGTGTGTTGTTGTGCATATTTCAGGTTTGTATTTGCATGTGAACATGTGTTAGTGAAACCCAAGTGGCAGAGATAAAGAGTGCATCCAGAAGCAGGGAGAGAGCGCAGAAGGCAAGAATGAGAAAGAGAGCAGGAGAGAGAGTTTCTGTGTGTGTGAAGGAACTCTTTCATCTTCACCCCAGAATCCCTGGCGAGGTCTTCCATGCCAATCCATTTCCTGGAGTTGGCTTCAGTCTCACCCGATGGGCCGACGCACACATGCACACAAACTTGGCTCCACTCACTCCACTGTGAAAGCTGTGCAATCTCGGTTCAACACACAGACACACACTCACAAACGCACACACTCGGCCCATTGGGATGACAGCGAGGAAATGGCAAGCAGCAGCTGGGGGGTCCCTTCACTCCTCTACAGAAACTGTAGCACCCCAGAGGCATCCCTTCACCTCACTCTCAGGACTCTCTGCCCACGTTTGCATTTGTGTGTTGTACTGTGTTTTTGTCCTGGCAAATTTGTGTGTTGATGGGAATGTGTGGCACACACACACACACACACACACACACACTCACACACTCCCCCACCCATCAACCCCACACTACCTGTCGTGCATTCCTCTTGCTCCCAGCACCCAAGTGTCTGAATGTGTCAGGATTTGTGTTTGTGTGTGTATATGTGTGTGTAGTGGCTCCTTTCAAGCTTTCAGAAAGAAAAAAGTGAGGATAAGATAAACAGGTCTAAGGCGGTGAAACAAACCACACAGACCTAGAGACTGCCCTGCATGCTGGTAGTGTTTTAAGAGTTGCATTGCACGTGTGCGCGTGTGTGTATGTGTTTTCGGTGTTATACTCAAATACACAGGCTTTGTGTGCATTTGCGTGAGTGTATATGTGTGTGTGTGATACTAACCGCGGGCTTCCAAGTCTGTTCATTAGCAGGCTTAGCTAGCAGAGGGAAGCATGTAAAGATGACTGCTATTAATTTAGCATCTCACTGGCCTCCCTCGCTCCAGCACTCTCTGCTGCGCGCGCGCACACACACACACACACACCCAAACACATATACACACATACACACAGATGACTGCCAATTCATTAAGTGAACGTTTGGAGCCCCAGCCTGTACCAACTGGTAGAAGCTAACTAATCTGCACTGCGCCAGTGGAGAGAGAACGAGCCAGAGAAACAGATAACATTCACCAAGGGGGACATTCAGCCTCTGAAAACAACTATTAACATCAACATTTGGGAAGGCCTCAACTTCAGAAAGATAAATACATATTCACAAGTGCTGGCATTTGTTTGCGAATACAAGTCATAAAACATCCGAGAAGCCGGAAAGCAGCAGTTTTATTTTTAGGGGGTATGTGTGTCTTCTGTCCATGTTCTTCAATAAGTTCTCTAGGTGAAAACTTATTTGGTGCCTTTTGTCCCTCAGTTTCTTCCATCAGGGTCATGTTTGCTTTTCTGAAGTTTTTTTTTTTGATTGGATGGACAATGAAGGCAATGTTTGCATATGTGGCACATTATCGCTTCTATCCTTTTCTGCACGACATGCAGAGGGTTACGTCCCAACTCACATACTACCAATATTCTTATATTTACCTGTGCACTTGAAACTGTAACATTTAGCACATGTCTTTATTTTCTAAATACTAATGTGACTCCTCTAAGGCGAAGGGACCATTGATATGAACTCTATTAAGAAAAAGAAGGATAAAAAAACAACAATAAAATACCACACCCAGACACAGCCCATACAGACATTAAGGCACATTTCAAATGAAGATAATTTTGAGGCACAGTGAATTGAATTAAAACTATGGAATATGCTCAGGGTACATGCATTGACAACTTTGCTTTGGTTTGACATTTAAAAGACATCGTTACAAAGCTGATCTCAGAGGTTACAGAGAGTCTTAAAGTCCACAATTGAATAGTTTTTCTCTGTGCACATTCCTATAAATCTGATTTAATGCTTTAAAAGCAGGAGCCAGTTGGACAAATCCATCTTTTCAATAAATTGTGCAAATATATTGCCCTCTTAGTGAGCAAGCTGAGAAGCAGTTAGGAAATTAGTCCAAGAAAATTAACAAAACTCCCCTGTGTTTATTGAGAGACATATACAATCTTGTTAACAAAATGCCAACAGTAATTAGGGCAAAGTACAGAATAGAAGCTGTGCCTCAATTTAGGGACTGCTTTTTTTATTTGTACCTCTCTGTGTTTGACATGACGTGACCATAGCTGTGTTTTAGTATGAAGTTGGTGTTTTCTATTGCTTCAGTTTGCCGTGTTAAAGTTATTTAGGTGTTTGCCAGCTACACTTAGTGTTGACATGATGTACCAGCACCTTGATTTTACAGCCCCATGTAAAAACAAAATGAGAAATGATCCGGCAAGTTCTGTCTGTGCAACCAGTCTGATTCAAATTATTCCTTTGTGCCACAATACTCCAATGATTGGCCATAACCTCTTTAAAAAATATGATTCTATTTATGTCGCAATTCACAAAATACACTTACAAAGTGCCATAAAAAACAACCAGTAAAACTGCTCCAATCCCATATCAATAGCCAATTGATTCATTAAAATGGACATAAAAGGGCTGTTAAACCCATCAAGTGTTTTATTTCATTTAAACTACACTAAACAGGTGACTACTAGGCTATAATAACTTGGACCACAGTGCTCTAGAGCACATAAGATAGTGTCTACATCATGCTTTGGCAGGTTGTTAACAGCCCTGACAGCATGGCTGATATTGTTCTTATCTTGGGAGTCTGTGTGTGTGTGTGTTTGTGTGTCCTGGCAAAATGTGGTGCTGGAGACAGCTGTAGGGACTACCGGGTGGTTTTGAGCACTTTGGCAGGTGTAATATGTCTATCTGTCTGTGGACAGATGTTATCGCTGCCTGGTACCTGTAAGATACAGTCACAAAAAGCCTTAGGATCCGAAAAAAGACAGAGTTCAAAGACTGGTGTGGTCTGATTCAATAGTATTGAGTACTGATGTAAGAGTGTAGTAATGACAACACATGGGTTTGAATGCCAGCATGTTGCTTGTGTGATCCATTGGCAGGATGGCCTCTAATTAGAATGATAAAGTCACTGGGGTATGGAGTCTTGTTAACAATAATATAGATCTCCAATTATGGCAGCCTTATCCTTCAGGGTCAAACAAACAATCAGATATTTGTCTCTGTGATAAGAATACACAGTGCAGAGCTTTATTTTCTGTTATTTTCGCTGGCATGGTGGGGGTTTTATGCATCCGTGCCACAACAGCCAGAGCTGAATCAGCTGATTTCCAGTTTCCTGTCCATCCATCCATCTGTCCGTGAATCCCACTCTTTAAGACATGATAGCTCAGTTATGCCCTCGGCAAATTTCTTAAAATGTGGCACAAACATTCAGCTGGATTCAAGAATAAACTTACATAACTACTACATCTTAGTGTTCAAAGGTTAAAGGTCAAAATCATAGTGACCTTGTAAAAAATTTGTTTTATTGAACTCAACTCAACACCTAATGGGATTCTTTTTTAAATTTGGAAAAAATGTTGACATGGAATTGATTAAAGCCAAAGGTCAAGGTTCCCTCACGAAAAATGGGTTTAGCACCGTGCAATATCTCAGTAACACCTTCAGGGAACATCTTTAAATATGCCATGGATGTCCACTTGGACTCAAGACCAGAAGGATTAGACCTGAGTGGTCATAGGTCAAGATTATTGCCATATTCTTTTTTTTTTTTTTAATCCTTCAGCAATCATGATAAATATTCATAGAAATAGTTAATATATGACTCAGGATAAACACAAATGTATTCTGAAACTAGTCTGGGTGACGGAGGCAGACAACTGCCAGGCGGTAATTTTGTTCTTTTTTATTTTTTAAATCTGTGACAGCCTCATGAACAAAAGGTACACAGTAACAATCAGGATACTTTGTTTTCTGGGGATCTTCCAATGTTACTGTCATATATACTACTAACTCGTTGCTGCAGTAACAATTATGGGATGTAAATCCCTTAAGAACATTTGAGCATATCCAGTCTTGATCCATAGCAGGGAGCCTGCGTAAGTCTTATTCACCATCCTCATAGCTGTGTTAATCATCCTTGCTGCCACTCACACTCAAGGTCTTAGTGGCCCTCTGCTGAAAGCTGAAATCCACAATTCAAATAGAAACCGAAAATGGTGTTCCAGCCACATTAAGCAGCTAAGCGAAGCAGCGGTCATAGTCTGAAGCAGGGCACTCTAATTTCAGAAGAGTAGGTCATTACTTTGCTAATCCTACTGAAAATTAGTTCATAGGTCAAATTAAAATTCTAGCTACAAGCATTAACACTCAGTGACAGAGCTGACTCATAACATGGATACACAGCAACATCAGGGATAACATTAAGACAAAGGTTAGAGCGCAGTTGATTCATTTAGTTTTGACTCCCTATTCTAGGAAAAGGTACAAGGTTTTAGCCTTCAACAAGTAATTAAGAATAAAAACTAGTTTTTCAACTAAGACAAACTTGGAAAAACTTCTCGTATTAATTCAGGCAGCTATTTGAATGACATGTATTTGATCTTTCCTGGTTAAATCACCTTCTTTCAGAAGCGAAGGCAGATCCTTGATTCCTTATTATCATTGTGGTCAATTATAAAGATGTGGAGATCAGCCTGTGTGAATATCTGTGTCAATAACACGTTTTCATTATTATTATTATTATTGCGCTTATTTTAATCTTGACCTCATTGAGCAAAACATTAGAAGGAAATTAATTTCACACCACATTCATTGTGCAGCATTGGAAAAATCGGTTTATTAGCAAAGAATCGTAAATGAAGATTTATGTAACAGAGACGGAGGGCCTTCACGTGTGAAGTGGCTTCTTACATTCAACTTGACCTGGCCAAAAAGCACCAGACACAGCACTTTCCTGTTGATAATTCATTGCCATGGTTCTATGCACCAAAGGGACTCTTCGTTTAACCTTATCAATCATGACCGCATGTAGGGAAGGACTATTAAAATGGCTTATTTTGGTGTGTCTTTATGTGTGCTCATGATAAAGACAATGGCAAAGAGAGCTGTGGGCATGTGAACATGTTGGACATAATTAACTGGATGGTGCTGAAATTTAGATGAGAGCAGGGCAGCTTTAAAGCTTTGTCAGACCATGCTGACCTTGGTAACAAAGGGTTATTTCCCAAAGTTATTATCAATAATTTGACCATATTATATGATGTATTAAATGAGGAGGAAATTGCGGGGGAGTATTCAATTGAATAGTTCTACCAAAAACTGGAACACAACACAATAAGAGGTCAAGTGGAACCCGGAGTCTTTGTGTGTGCATCTGCGCATATATTTGGAGTTGTCCCTGCAGCACATGTCCTTATGCTTTAGTGTTTGGAAAGTCCATCTCTCTGCCTTATTGAAACACAACAGGTCACAGACACGTGTCCTCTCCTGAATGAAAGGTGAAGATCACATCTGTCATGTTGACCGTTCTTGGTGGCTGTGGACAACACTGTTCATCCTAAATTGTTTCTATATTATTTGTTTGGATTTTTTCAGACTTGTCGTATATGTAACTGACTATCACAGAAGAGCTTAAATGGATGCTAAAATTATAATATAAAAATAAAAAGGAATTCAATTCTGTACATGTGCATAATGACTGATCACCTTTTATTACTGTAAATAGTCAAAGGCAAAAACGGGAGACAATGTTTTGCCACTGATTTAAATAAGATCTTAATGAATTAATATCATGCCTTATATAATCAGACTCAGCGTAAGTAAAACTTTTAAAAGTACAGTTTTACTTGCAGTTACTGAGTTGTGTCCCACACTATGTGTCTTACTGAGTCAGTGTTGCAATCTCAACAAGCTTAGTTCAAACATAATCAATCCCAAGAAGTTTTGGACTTCATATTTCAAGAACATGAGTCATACACCTACACCAGTGGGTAGTGGTAGTAAAGATCAGTACAGCTGCTAATGCCCCAAAACAAACCTCTTGTATAAAAGAGCAATGTGCGCTGTATTCCTCACTTTTATCTACCACTTATTACAAATGCCCCCAACTTTATTACACTATTATTACTGATACGCTAAGAGGTTGAGCTTTGGCACAGTGTGGTTATAGCCAAGGCTCCCTTTCCCGCCCCAGTCCTTTGGTTGTGCACAAGTGATTGTAATTTTTTCCATTGCCATCCTGTTTTCTTGAAATCCCTACTAGAACAGAAGGTGGATCAGTCCTGCTCTATTCTCTATCCTGATTGTCATTAAGGTCGCCAAAAGGTGAAGGAAATTCAGGGAAGTTTGCTTTAGCCACGACTGAGAGAACACTGGCAAGTGAGGGTGCACTGGAGATCAAATCCCCAGAGAAAGAGGAACTTTGTGAAGGACCACAGCTGAGGACAGCGAGGGACTGAGCTTCAGCAGCCAACACCCAGAGGTACCGAAGAATAGCTGACTTAAGGGAATATTACTTCTGATGAAGAAAGAAGAAATGTCAGACCAACACTTGGATGGTGAAGAAACCAAAGAAGCCGTCTCCTGTCCAGAATTGGCACACAGTGCGCCTCCGCTCCCCCTGCTAGAGTAAAAGGGGAAGTGAGATCTGATCTGCCACACCCGATGATCAAGTATCAAGCGCCGGAGCAGTGTTTGCCAATGCGAGCCACTCTCATCCCACCAAGCAAATCAGAATAAGGTCAGATTTAAGGTAGTGTTGAGTTTGAGATTCTATAATTTTTATTATAAATTGGTTTGATATGAATTAAGAATTTATTTTAGTAACTGCACTGCTGTAATGCCCTAATTCATCATGTATTTTACTATAAATGGGCTCAATATTTAAAAAAAACTGTGCATCATGTTGAATACAAGTTGATAGATGCTCATAAATGCTCCCTTCAAGACTTGTTGCTATCCCTTCCAGTAGGAAGTGCACAGTGTTTGTTTTTCCTATGAAAGCGCCTGCCAGCTGTGGCTAAAATGTGAGTGGAGAGAAGCAAAACAGGAAAGTTGCAGGACATACGGCTAAAAATCAATGTTGCACTGTGTAAAACTGAGAAGCGTTGCAAATTTGTGCAATAATTGCAAAGGTCCCTGGCAAAGTCATGTGAAATGCTTTCGCATTATTATTCATATTTATAGTTATTAGAAAACAGGCTACCAATTATAGCAGCTGTGTTGATTTGTTTACTGATAAAACCCCAGCTTTTACTGAAAGAACAGCTAGATGTTAATTATTTATGAACAAATATAAAACAATAAGAGGACAAATTGTTTCATAAAATTATTGGAGGTGATTTTGAAAGTGTACAATGGTGGTGTGCATACAGGTCGGCGACTCATAGAGAACACCCATTTTCCTGTCAAAGCAAAGCTCAGTGAAAGACAAAAACTTTTTATTTCTTATCCTTTTTAAAAATGTCAAATAATTAACACGATTGTGTCTTTGTACAAAGGCAACTGAGATTCACAGAAATAAGGAATCAAAGAACAACGATAAAAGGCAAAGCAGTGTGATGGGGCAAGTTTAGCGAAGGTGTGTAGGATTACCTCTAGAATATCAAAGAGTAGCTGCATCAGAAAGGGTTTGGCCTGCCGTCATTAAGCATGCTCTCTTAATGATGAGGTTCTAACTCTTGCACTGATGAGAGAAGAGCAGACCAGCAGCCAGCTAATTGGAGTCATTTCTGCATGACTGAATGTTTGTGTGGATGCGTATTATTTATGTGTGTATGTGCACATCTGTGCTTACAGTATGCACGCCTGGGTAATTGTGGCTCCGTCAAAGAGAGTACGGCTCCATTTCAACTGCTCCATCCATGGAATGTGTGATTCCACTTCATTTTACTGCATTTGTTGAAAAACACAGGCTAGCTCCCTTTAACCATCAGTCGGGTGACCTAAGGAGAGAGACACAAACAGATTTAACAGGATGAATATGGTCAGGGAAGCAATTGAACGGTGGACATATTGACAGACACTGCACACAATTGAATCAAATTAGTCCACAGTGTGTTTATTTAGTCTAATTAGTTCCAGGGCTAATGCCAAGGAGGAAGATTGCCAATAAACAGCTCACCTCCACGAGAACTTAAACCTTTTTCCAGTGAGGTAAATGGCAAAGTCAAGTATGGAACACATCCTCAGTTTAACAACAAATAAATGATTAGAACATTAAAAATACAGATCAAGCCCCAGCACTGCAGCACAGTGTTGTACACTCACAGTCACCAACAGCGGTGACTAGTGAGTTTAATGTCTTCATCTTATTGTTTCTGCAGTTTGTTGCTAGATTAAAAAGCAGAGGTGACCAACACAGAAGGGCACAGATCTAGCTAAAAAATAATAGCAACACAACAGTTCCACACACTTTGAAGAATTCCTCAGAATTATTATGCACATTCATGACTAGATGTTTTTCATTCAAGCGTTTGTATATAAAAAAAAATCAAGTCCCAAGCCCTGCTGTATGTATTTGTGAAACCTGGCTACAGTGGTAGACAGCAACAAAGTAAATTTACTTGAGTACTGTACTTAAGTTTTTGAGTATCTGTACTTTACTTGAGTATTATTGTTGGGGGATACTTTTACTTTCACTTCACTACATTTGAAGGACAGATATTGTAGTTTTTACTGCACTACATTTCTGTTGATACTCTCGTTACTTGCTACTTTTGCACTTACTTCAGTTGGTGATTTTTTCTGAGAAAATTTTATTTTGCTGATTCGCGTATGGTTTGTCTCAACCGTGTTGGTGTACCTGTACTACGTCATGCCATACGTAGTGTTCAAGACGAAACGTAACTTTGGCGATGTGGATGAGTTTTTTGACACCAAAACGGATTCATTTCAATTCAAATGATTGTTGTGCTTACCGCGAACAAGTGATATCATATTGAGTCAGAACGGTCTCATAATGAAAGAACTCCCGCGGGGCTTTTCACAAATGCAAATGATTTGTTTCATAGTTGTAGTTCGCTGTTTAGTTGTATTTCGGACTCATGAATGCACACAATCTGTTTCACTATGCTTCACAAACATATTTTGTTTGCAAACTTGTTATTTAAAATCGGAAATGCACACGCTTTGCTTCACAAAGGTAATTGAGGCACACTTGTAATATAAATTCACAGAGTATACAAGTTGCTGAGTGAAAATGTACGTTGAATTTTGTGACGGATCTGACGACGCAGGTCAATCAACGTCACTGTTGGCTGAAAAAGCTGTCAATCAAAATGTATGTATGTATTTCCACCATTTCAAGCTGTTTAACTCAGTTGTATCATTTCCACTCAATAAGCATTACAAATAAACACTGCCAACACTATATATATATATATATATTGTCCCAGCAACCTTTGATCTTTGACCTTTCACCGTGAACATCAAATTAGTTCATCAATTCCAAGTGAATGTTTATTACATTCAGGAGACCAAAAATTTAGAAAATTCCTCAAAGTGAATGCTATGGAGGGATATGTGGATGATGGGTAACCCTAAACAATTCAATTCCTGCATGGAGGTGTAGAAAACACATGTAAGATCCAAAGACTGAAGTTCCTCCATTTGTAGCCATTGTCTTCACTTTTTGACCAGCTCCCAGAGTTTTGGGCCGATGACCTGTCTTTATTCTGCCAGTTTTGTCTTTGTAAAGCTGTTCACCTTTGTTGCACTAGGCCTGCCAAGGCTGTTGAGACTGGCTCTGGGCCCACCCTGGTCTTTCCTGCTGTCACAGTAGCAGGCATTGCTGCCTTGCTTCATGAAAGAGTCGAGTGCAATTGTCCACCTTTTGTTAAAAGACAAACCAGAAAAATTCTCTTCTTACTTTATCTCAGAAATGAAGAGACAAAAGAAGAACAGTCAGAAAGGCTGTTAAAAGCAGGAGTTGAATGACTTCTGCTTAAATGCAAATTATTTTAAGTAAAAGGAATCAAACCACTGGTGTTACAATATATTTGTGAATGGATGCAGAACAATAAGGCAGAGAAATGTAAGTTGTTTAAGACTGCTAAAAGAAAAACACATTGAGGAAATGTGCCTGAAAAATTAATGCACTGTAATATCATGAATTTGAAGATTCTTAAAGTTCCCCAATGAAAACCCTGTGAAAGTGTTGCCAGCTGGTTGAGCATGAACAGAATACTTGAATTTGATATTTGCACTGGAAGGGTTGATTGCGGTTCAGCAGCATAGATACAATACAGTATAGCACACATACCCGGAAAATCCAGAAACTAGAATGTTATGTGTGAAATTTATATGACATAGATTTGTCTTTTCTTTTTTTTGTCTGTTAAATAAGCTTAAATCAGGTGATATGTAAATCATGTGGTCTGTGTTCTTACCCCCAAAATCTGCTTTAATTAACTGTGAGTTGGCCCAGGTTTGTTTATTCTGAAACCCATCAGGACTCTCCCTCTGTCTGAGGAAGCATGTTTACTACCTGTCAGTCACACAGACACAACTCAGCCCTATAACTATCTACATAATGCAGACAGAAACAAACATGTCCACAGAGCAGGTGACATGAAATGAAATGAAACACAAAGTCTCAAGTAAAGTGCTTTACAAGGGAGCGTTTTATTTATTCACTGGTATGACAGTGGTAATTAAGAGCCGAACCAACTCCCTGAGTCCACCAGCGTGAATTATCTAGAGCTGTGGTGATTAAGCTGTTTGTGACAAAGCACTGGCTAAGGCCGGATTTCAATGTCAACAGAATTAGACAGTTGGATGCTATGTAGGGTTAGTTTATTACACCTGCTAAGGGAAATTTAAACATTACCTTAAGTTTAGATTATTATATGCACACACTGTAATTTGTGTTTGCAGCTGCAATGGTTGTTTGTGTTTTACATAAAAGGTTTTAAATCTCTTAAATCCACCAAGTGCTAATGGGGTCATGCTTGTTGCCCAGTATAGACTTGCGTCTGAACTTCCTCTGCAGTGTTTTTATTTGTTGCTGCAGTGGCTAATGGCCATTCCTCCTCCCCCTCACAGACTCTGAGCAGTCTGCAATTCAAGGAAATAAAAGGGAATACTAACAGTCACTTATAATTTTAAACAGTTTATCAACCCAGTTTAGTTTTGCTGCTGCTGTTGTTTTGTTTTCCATTGGTTTATGTCTGTTTATGTGTCATCATTGTCCCAAGTAATCAGACTTAATCTATAATGAAAAGATTATTACATGATCATTACAAGCATGTTTACACACATACACAGAAATCAATGCAATGAACAACAAGAGCCAACCAAAGTTAAAATGGCTAAACATCAAGTTTCAGCTCACTTTAAAGCTCTGTGAAGGACAGCTGCAAAGTCAGATGACCTCTTTAACACCGTCTAATATTGTCGTTTGGTACAGTTACTATGAGAATACTGATTATATCTGTGTAACATGTCTAAATACTGATTATTATTGCATTTGACCCATACTGGATTTGAATACCTGAGAAAAAAAACGTAGTTTTCCATGAATGAATAAGACATCCTACTATGTCTACTATGAGTTATCTTGTTATGTAATCTTGGGTTGTGTGGGGAACTTAAAGAAAGTCAGTGTATGGCCTGTAGTTTCTTTGGATTAGTGTGCTTTCATTTGGAATGAGAGACAGGAGTCCCTTTTAACAGAAGGCAAGCTGTCAGCCTAGTTCAACCTCAATCCTCAAAAAGTGGGGGTCACAGGGTTCCCTGCAAGTAAATTTATTCAAGAATCATGCTCTAAATGTATCGTCTCTCAAACTGTATTTGAGTGACAACCAACCCAAAGTGCTACAGGTGTTGTTTTCAATATTACATCCACTCATATATAAATTCAAACATTATTAACTGAAATTGGCTTTTCAGTACAGTTGACCTTATAGAAATGTACCCAACCCTTTTGCAACACTTCTTTACATAGCAATACCATTTTACATGGTCAACAGGGTTTTCCATTACAAATGATCAGTGTAACATAGGAAAAGAAATATGGTTGAAGGTCACGTTAAACACAATCAAATCGACCCCTTTAACATACCGACACAACGGGAAAGTTTAAAGCTTTAGCAGTCATGTTGTCTGCAGTTAGTAATGTGTGTGATCATTTTGATGCTCCACAAATAGCACGAGTTGTTGCTCTGCAATGTGAAAGGCACACAATTAAAACTCTGCACCACATGAATGCAAATTCCCTGAGCAGCTAGTCTCTGGCACAGCTCCCCATGTCATTTCCTGTCCCGGGGTGCGAACTGCAGGGGAGCCAGGGGGGTCTCAGCTCCCCTTAATGAGACATGAGCTCCCCTGAAAACATGATTAGTGAAATGTTGGGGGGTCTCTGAAATGTTGGCAAAATGCAGGTTTTTCGCATGCATTTCTTTTTCTTTCTTTTTGTGTGTTGTCATAATCATGGATCATGTGTAAAATTGGTTGATTCATCACTGTTTCACCTGTTTAAAGATGTCGGCCTGACTGCCATTCCTGTCGTCACCATCGCAGCGTGGGGGCGCTCTGTCTTAAACGTCACTTTAAATCAGACATGGAAACGAAAAACAAGACCCGCTGTGGACCTGCTCAGTTCCGGAGCTAAACCGTATTTACTGCCACGTTTTGTCACCGTGTCCTAAAGAAAACAGGGAAACCTACTCGCAAATTTCGGATTTCCAAAGAAATCGAAGACGAATGACTCCGAGGAGCAGCGAGAGGCGAGTTCTTCGGCAGATGCTAGCTTGAGGACAGCCGACACCACCGCTGCACCTGCGGGGACTGCTTCCGGTGAAAGCCCGCCAACAGCCGGGCCGACAGAGGCTGGAGATGGGGCTAACGACAGCTCAGAGGCCGCTGATGAAGGTGACTCCACCTGCCTCTGGAGAGAACCGAAGTCCCGCAACACCTGGCTGTTTGTTCAGGATGGAAACGTTGGAGACACAAAAAGTCTTCTGCTTTGTGAAAAGGTCATTGGCACGCATTTATCAGAAGAGTGGATGAACGGAGATGTAAGCAGCCACCATCAGGTCATCACCTGTCCACATCATGGGCTTCTGGACCAACAGCAGAGGAAGCTGATCCCAGGCCTGTGTTTTAAGGTAAGGGCTGATCTGGCTGTGTTGGACATGATGTTGCTGAGGATTGGATCTCTTGTAGGCAGCCTGGCCTATTTTGTCATTATGATGATCGTGTGTGTGGTGTCATTGATTGGTTTGTTGATGTGTGTTGTTGTATCTCTCAGGTTATTTTGCACACGTTAATGCAGACTTGATTCCTTGTAGCCAGACTGGTTTGGTTTTGATTCAGATTTGATTCTGATTTGTTGCCTGTGTGGAGCTCGGATGTGGTTATTTATATGTGCTGACATAAGGCAAATAGGCCTACAGTGATAATGGATGTGTTTTGAAAGAAAGTTAAAACACATTCCCACAGCTGGGTTAGAAGTGGGAGACAGCTGTGTTTGGATAGCTGCTTGGACATTTTAATAAAACTGAAAAATTACTTGTGCTCGTGAAGTTGTTAGTGCTTGATAAGTCAGAATAGCTTTCTCTTATTCCTCTCAATTTATCAAATTAATTAATTATATCTTATTTTACTTTTTTTTCTTTTCAAAATCAGGCGTTGATCCTTTGAAAAACACCATATTTGCAAAACTTATTTTGGTGTGTCTCGATACTGAATGATAAAGATGTAATGTATTTTCGTTTTTTAATCCAAAATGAATACATTTCATTTTATGTCAGGGAATAGAGGGAGAATATGTGATATTGATGGTTGAAGGGTCTTCATTAATTCAGTATGCCATGAAATGCACAGTGCATTCAAGTATTCAGACCTCTTTGATTTGTCACATTTAGTTAGGCTGCAGCTTTGTGCTGAAACGATTTAAATTCATTTTTAGCTTCTAATAAGTGTGCCTTGGCAGACGCTACAAATTTATATTCAAACAAATATCTCTGATAATCACACTTCTTGAAGCAGAACCCTGCCTATCCGGGACTTGTGAACCCCGGTGCAAGGAGCTGGACATTGCGTTTTTCTTATTTTCTGAACTCCCAGGGGTGATGACAAAGCAGTGTTGTGGAATAATTGGGCCACACTTATTAGTCACTGTTCCACCAAGTAAAAGTCAGTGCCACATACTTGTCTCATTTGATGGCATGAGTTTTTTCCAACTTCGAATTGCATGGCTTTACTTTAACTTGTAGAAAAACAGAATGTCACTTTCTCCTATATTTATGGACGTTAAAATTAACTTCACCTTGTCTCGCTTTGACCCTTCGCTGAGCTGGCCCTGACCTTTCCAAAGCCCCAAGCAAAATTCTGCTACCTAACCAATGAACCATGAAATACATTTTCAAATACAAAATATTATTAATACTGCAGCTCAGTTGAATATGAGATACTTATATTCCTTAAAATGTATGTCTTTCAGGAGTCAATATCAGACCATCTTCTATTATAGTTGTAACTAAACCTTAAGATACTTGATAATTAATGTCTTATTTAAAAATGAAGTACACTTAAAGAGAGCTGTCACACCTTCTAGTCTCTGCAGGAGTTACTGATGTTGGAAAGTGTGAGGTTAATTTCACTCACACACAGATGAACCCAAATTCACACACAGCAACATTCACATTTTTCGAGCTGCAGTTTATAAACACCCCTGCCCTTTGGCATTTATTTAAAAATAATTGAACTAATTTCACTTTTACTTTTGTCTGACAGACCAGAGATTGCGGTGCACATCAACTTAAGAGTTTTGATTATGTGCTTCGATCATTTTTAGAGAGGAGAGAGCACAAGTTCACTTGTTCGCTCTCATGGTTGACACACAAGTTAACCAAAACTTGCATGCCTGAGGAACTGGCTTTTGTTGACAAGTATTCTACATTGAATTAAGCCAAGACATCAATATAAATGTTATTTCTTGCTGTTTTTTTTCTGTGAATTTATTTACCAAGGGAATGAAGTTGTATTTTTGGCAGTGCAGTGGCAGCAACCCTTGAACTGAATTAGTGTTCTGCATTTGAGAATTTCTACATCAGACTGCATGGACAGACTATAATTAGATTGCTGCATTATTTGTGTAAGCGCTAAAATACTTTATTTAATCACTAAAGTGTCAGGCAGATGGAAGGCCGACATTGTTAGCTGCTGTGTTGTACCATGTGACTGAACGTGTTACTCTAAGTCATTATTTATATCGCAGGGTGATGTAGTTGATGTGCTGACTTTAGGAGACTGCTGTGAGTTGTGACAATCTACTGAATTTACCATTGCCACAACTGGACTGCTGAAAGACAGAGATGGCTAATGCCAGCTGACCCCATCCTCTGAAAGGATCAGCGATGATCAACAGATGAATGCTTTGTGAAAATTGGCTCGAGCAAGTTGAAGTAGTGTGATTAAGAGTGTTGGGGGGAAAAGGACACACTTACATGCTACTCATTGCAGCTTGGACAGCAGTCAGTTACTTTTCTTCTCTTGGTGATACAAGGAGTCTGGTGGAACAAAAAAAATTCCCCAGAAATGCAGTTACGGCTGTTGGAGAGAGTTACTGTTGTGTGTAGGGTAGCATCTCTACTATACTAAGACTCTCCAGTGGGTTTGTCCCTTGGGGAGCGACAGCACAAAGCTGCACTGTCAGCGTGAAATATTTCTTTTGCTCCTTGCACAGATAGCAGTGGTTCCATATATTCTGTTTACTGAAATTCTCAATTTCACAGCAGGACTGTGGTTGAGTCTAAATAATGAGGTTTATTTGCTATTAACTACTAAAAGAGATTAAAATTCATTGGCTGATTCTTCCCAGGTGAAAAATGAAGCGAAATAGCTGCTCTTTCGATGCAGTCGGTGTTGACTATTTGTGTGTCAGTAGTGTGTGGTCAGAGAAAGAAAGGCAAAGTTTTAGAAATTTATGATAGAATGTTGTTGTTGATACACCAGATTTGCAGAGTTTTCTGCTCAACAGTAAGCAGAGTCGTGCTGAACATATAATGCGATGGTTGTGTGTTTCAGTTTGTCACATCATATGTCATTATCTGTACAGTTTATCTCTCAGGGTTGCAGTGGTCCTGCAGTCAATCCTAGCTAGAGTCCCAGGGCAAAGGTAGGGTTCACCCTGGACAAAGCTCCAGTCTGACACATACAAAGACAAACTGAGACATTCACACTCGCACCTCAGGGCAATTTTACCAACGAATCTGAACATGCATATCAGTACAGGCACAGGAAGAATATGTCAGATAATGTCAGATGTGCCAAACACAGCACTGTATATGCCTGTTCATTAGAATGTAAAATGGAAAAAATTAGACCTGATCACAAGTGCATGTGGCACACAGTGAAGGATCGTGGCAACAGATGGATTAGATGTATATGATTATATTTTTGATTCCTTACCTGCCTCTACAGCCCACATGTGTATCTCCACTGTGTCAAGAGAGGTTAACAACACAGTTAGTATTCCCATGGAAGGGATTTTTAAAATTATTATTATTATGTTATTATTTGGTTATTATGCATCTCCCCCATACTGCATATGGGTGACAGTGCTCACCACTACGCCATCATGCTGCCCCATATTTAATATATTATGTTTGAGTTCAGAACAGAAATGCTAAAATTAATATTGTTTTAGCCAGGAAGGAGAGATTTTCAGGACAAAGAGGAAAGAGATTTGCTCCTTTGTCCTAAAATAGTAAGTGGCCTTGTCCATGTTTGTGGGATTTGCAGAATTGCTGAGATTTTTTTATTTATTTTATTTTTTTTTTCTTGTTTTACTTGTTTATCTCCTGAAAACCACAAAATACCACTGGTTTTTATTCAGCTGAGTTTTTAAACATAACGACTTGATAAGGGAACATCCATGATTGAACTACACAGAAACTAGAGGCAGTAAAACTAAATGGAACAAAGTGCTGCACAACATTTACTAATAAATACAAGTAATCCAAAAACAATTACTTCTATGATGTGAATGTGTTATATTATCCTGAAATGTAAAAATATTACTATATGATACAATCACTATTGTACAAGAATACAATATTGTGTGGTTTACTGAGGTCAAGGATAGAATGGAGGGATGGGAGAGAATCTAGATGACCTAGCAGACGGGTATAGCAAACAAACAGGAATTCACCAAGCTGAACAGGCAAAAAGCATCCCAAATGGACAAAACTGGACTGGGCTGAGCACATACCAGTGTTACAGATGTGTGGATCTGAAGCAGAATGCACGAATGGATTTACCAAGCTGTCTGAAAAAGAAAGAGAGAACAACAGAAATCACTGAAGCACGCAGACCATGTCACATGATGGCTGGTGGAGGAGTTGATGGTGAGATTAGAACCAGGTGAAGTAAACTGGTGGGAAAAGGAAGCTCAGGAGGCCATACCTAGTTGTACTGACACACACACACACACACACACACACACACACACACACACACACACACACACACACGTGCACACATACCTGCCTACAAACACAAACGGATACACGCAGAGAGCATAGCAGACAACCCAACACAAAGAAATAGGGTCTGCAGGACCAAATCCTAACAAATCTAGTATATATGAGTTTGTCTATACCAGAGGGTTTATACAGGTTCAACTGTGAACCTGACACAGTGCAAAGGCTTTGGAGCTATACACACTCCCACTGTTTTCTGCAAGCAGAAATGTAATTTTTACATTAAGGTGCAAAATTCATTTCCAGGGGAACTGAAGCAAGGGTTGATAAATGCCACATCTCCCTATGATAATGAAAGTGATAAAAATCCCTCAACTGGATCCACACCAATATATAAGAGGTTCTTCTCTGGTCCAGGTCCCATCACTCCAGCAAGTTTTGTGTGAATCAGTTCAGTGTTGATCCTTTTAGCTGACAAACAGACACAGGTGAAAACACAACGTCCTCGGTGGAGGCTTCACTGGTCCTCACTTGTGGAAAAAGCAATAAACTCTTGTTGTGAAGCGTAAGTAGCTGCAATAAAACAACCCAAAGTCATTTCAAAGTAAAAGTCAAAAGTAAAAGTTGGGCAACTTTGTTTGAAAACCTGCGTCAGTGTGCAGATTAATGCTGCTACTTACTCATGACATTTAGATTTTTTGAAAATAAATGATGTGAATTCATCTCCTGCTTAAAGCTACTCCTTGCTTCTAATGCTAAGCTTGTGTTTAATTAGTTACTAGTTTGATAGAGGACAGCAGAATGGTTAAAACAATAAGAAAACACAGTTTCAAGTAGAAACTGCATTTAGAATGTGATGTGAGGAAAACTATCAGCCAACTGAAACTTAAAATATAAAAGTTTTAATCCTCTAAATCCACAAACTTCATCAAGCATTATTAAATATGCAGTTCACACTCAAGGTAAAAAGAATTCTTCATATTTAACAAAATCTGTCAGGTTATGTGCTGTTATGTGTCTGTCTGTTTGTGCGTGTGTGTGTGTTTTGCAAAGCCACATGCTGAGTAGCTAATGCTTTTTAGCGCAGGTTATTGCTGCAGCTGCTGCATCGTCCCACTGATGTGTTAAAACAGAAGAAGAAACATGTTGTTGATGCTCTTCAGTATTTGTGTTACTGCCATTATTGCTTTTACTGATAATCACTAATTATATATTATCAAAAAACTTACCTGCCCACGTGGGTACACTGTCATTTAAAAGTTTCTCACTATCAACGAAACACTTTTCATCAACTCTGTGAATGAGGGTTTGCTCACAGGAACAGGAAACAAATTCTTCTGATTATTCTGACATCACATGAATAAAGGGTCAAAAAAAGAAACAAAGAAAAACATTAATGAATAAATTCGCTAAATTGGAAACACCAATTAGAATGAACAATAATTAAATTGATGAAATTAAAAATAAAATAAAGGAGTGAATTGCTGAGTCCACCTCGCAATGCCCAAAGTTCAATACAACCTTGAGCTGTCACGAGGACACCAGACCGGACTACTTCACAGAAAGAAGAAACTCCCTCTTCTTCCAATGAGTTTGTGTGTTCTGTGTATGTCTGTGTAGGCTTCCTCCCCCATACTTGATCAGATCACAACAAAAAATGTAATCTTCCAGCTAACAAGCTTTTACTGTGATAAAGAAAAGGCTTACTTAATTAGCTATAATGCACAGAAGTGTGGAGATGAATGTTTGCATTAAACATTAAGGAGCAGCAGTGAAATGTGAACGTAGGAGTGCATCCACTTAAGGGTACATTGTCATTGTGTCCCTAACAGTTAATGGAAGATATTTCAATTCAAGAGTTGTTTTAACAATGACAAATTATAAGTACAACAATATTTAATTGATATAATTGGTTTAATTCATGCCATATCACACATCTTTCAAGGAATTGGATTGAAAGCGTTTTCAAAGTTAAGGAAAAAGAAAGAAAGTGAGGAAATGTTGAACTTGAGAAAAAGAATATAAGACTGGTCTGGGTCTTAGTTTGAAAGAGACAGACAAAAGTAAAAAAAACAACAACAACTACATTTGTAATCTCTTGTAAGCAGTGTAAAGTGTCACAGGTGAAACTTGAAATCACAAGGCGCAGATTCACCTACTCAGGCCCCTCCAGAGGGCTTCTGGTTAATCGAAAGGATGTCACATGATTCATGAGCTGATGAGCCTTTCCGATGTTTCATTTTGCGTATAATTTAAACAAGATGCTGATTTTATAGACTACCCAACTCATCGATTTATATATTTATTTTTTCTGATGAATTATTCAAAAGGGGAAGTACCTCATATCCACTCAGGCAGTTTTAAAAATCTAATCATTTCATTTCTTAATGCTCAATTGAATCATCAACCCTCATCCCTCACTCCAAATTGCATTCCAACTGAACTGAACGCTTTACTGCAGCCAGCTGGGTCTCCTTGGAAGTGATACCAGCAGTGGTTTAACTCAATGATTTTTGGTGCAGCCCAAGAATCAGACTGGAGTGATGCATCTGATTATATATGCAAATATGTAGAAGAATATAAAATAACTACAAAGTGCTCAAACAAATTGTGTACAGTAATGATGACTACAGTTGCTGATGTGTATTTGCACAAGTTGTGTATTTATGAGTGTACGCTATGGTGATAAATACACTTGACTTTAAATCTGTGAACATAACTTTATATCCTGTTTGAAGGTGAATTCAACTTATCAAGCGTAATTAATATGCAGTTCACATCACAGCTTTAAATAATTTTTCAGACCTAATTTAATTTGTCTGTCTGTGTGTGTTTATGTGCGTGTTGCGCTGACACATGCCGGGTACTTTATGCTTTTTAGTGCAGGTTATTGCTGCTGTGGCTGCACCTTCCCACAGAAAGTGAAGCAACGAAGAGGCTGCGCTGAAGAAGACACGACACGTCAATGTTCTCCAGCATTTGTGTAATTGTTATTACAGATACTGCCAGTAATGAACTTTTCTAACAGCCTCTGACTGGCACAACCTGACCCTTTAGCTATTATTAAATATGAGCAAAAAGAATGATATGCATCATGGGTATTCATGCCATCTTTTATAAGTTTCCCAAGAAACATTTACTTTGGCCCAACTTGTTTCTGTTTATGTGACCAAGTCCTGCAACAACATTTTCACCAACTCTCTTAGCTCTTAATGTACACCATGGACACCACATGAGTCCAGGCTCAGACTGAGAATCAACAGCCAAGAACAAGCAATGGTAAATTTTGTGAAGATTATCGTAGAAGTAATTTGCAGATATGTTTTTCTCAGATTTAATTTGTTTAATAGTCGAGATGAATAATCCTAAAAATAGTCCTTATTTTGTGGTTTGTTTAGTAGTGCGAAGGCTTCTCAGTTCTGCTTGTCTACCTGTAAAAGTCACCAGACATCACGTGAATCTAAAAAAAGGAACAAAGGAGAAAACTAAAAAGAGGGGGGGGGGAAGCGCAAAATTGTTGCACAGATGATTCCTGCGGTTTCTTCCCTTGAGGGCCTTTCTCTTTCCCTTGTCTCAGCCAGAGAAATTAATAACTTTGATTTATCTCTTAAATTATTTCATCACAAAAGTATCATGTTATTAAAGAATTAAATGCAATAAAAATACACCTAATGATAGCCATTATGTCAGAAATTAGCAATGCAGACATGAATGTCATATTATTGCAGACTTAATTGATTAAAGAACATAATAAGTGGCTCCACAGTCATAGTAAATAAATTTGAATTGCACAGCAGACAGCTTTGTGAATGATAATGTCTTTTCATTCAAATGGTGGATATTACCTAACTTCACATTTCAAACATAGACCTCCTCTAAATAATAGAAATCTGGGGATTGAACTAATTTACATAAGAATATTTGTTGAGTAATAGTGATTAGTGATTGTTTTTATAGCATGAAAAATTATTCAAAATAAAGAGTCTCGTTGCTAGATAAAAAATTGCACATCATGCTCATCATGAACTGTGATATATAAAATATGCACAGTGATGAAACCACGTGTATCCACATGCCATGCATGCGAATGAGTCTCCACTGTCTGGAGAACAACACAGTGATCAGCCCAGCTGTCTCATAGCAAGAAGGTTCTGGGGTCAAATATCTGTGGATGTTGGTGTGTTCCACCTCAGCCTGAGTGGGTTCAGTCCATGTACACCCAGTCCAAAGAAATGTTCTTCAGGTTAATTAGTCAGTGTGAACGTGTGACCTAATGGGTGTTTGACTAAATGTCAAGCCTGTGATAGATCAATGGCCGGACCGGTGTGGCTCTCGCCCTCACTCAATGTCAGCTGTGGCTCCAGCTCCAACTGTCACATCGACGTTTTAAAGCCTTGAGGTTGTAATTTGGCCATTGTTTCTTTGGAAATCATATTTGGAGACGATGGATGGCTCTCAGCTCCTGTCTTGCCATACTATAATGCATACCCTCCTTTATCATCTGTTTTCCTCTAAATGGTCTTTTGAAAAAATAAGTTAATACAAGCAGCATGTTGTATTGCAGAAGACTGACTTGTGAGGGAGCCCTGGTTTAAGAAACTTCAAGTTTAATAAGCCTCTGAATTGGCTTCTCCCAGGCCTGGGGCGTTTCTGAGTTTGCATGTTCTCCCCGTGCTTGCGTGGGTTTCCTCCAGATACTCTGCTTTCCTCCCACCATCCAAAGACATGATGTTTGAGTTAATTGGGGACTCAGACCGTAGGTCTGAGTGTGAATGGTTGTTTATCTCTGTGTGTTGGCCCTGTGATGAACTGGTGACCTGTTCAGGGTGACCCCGCCCTCACCCAGAGAGAGCTGGGAGTGGCTCTAACACCTCCCAACTTGGAAATGGATAAGGAGTAGGGATGAATGAGTGAATTAATGAGAATTGGCTTCACTTTTCAGATCCTTAGTCAGCATCTGCCTTTATGCACAGTTTACTATCTCACTTTTTTTTCGATTCAAAACGATTTGATTCATAATGATTTGATTCATAATGATTTCTGCTTCAATCTGTTGGTGTGCAAAGGATGCTCATGATCCATTCCAGTCTGCAAGACAGAATGACAAATGGAGACGTTTGTCAAGTGACTTTTTCACATTTAAGTTTGAAACATTTATCCATGCTTAGATGGAATTGTTGCAGTAACAAAAATAAAAGTGTCTCTTTACAAAAAAAAGTGTGTTTAAACATGGATCCCCACAGTGCTTAATCCTCATTTTGCAAACCTTGCATGCTGTGAAGCTCATGTCAAGATCGGTCTTCCCAGCCATTCGGTGAAATAGGGCCCTATAAAATCCGCACAGAATTGTAAACACGTAACTGGCCGCCATTTTACATTTTATTTTATTTTTTTTATTTTTTTCCAGAATAAAAAGGAACATATCTGTTGGGGGGTCCCTAATAATCCACATCCCCCAAACCACAAATAAATGAATGAATGTGACTTCAGTGTAGTGGGTGCGGTTGAACATGTCTAGGTAAATTGATGTAAATGTATGTGGTGACCTATAGAGCATGGTGGTGCAGTGGTGAGTGATGTCGCGGTTTGATTCCCGGTGTGGGCACCTGAACATGTCTATGCTAATTGGTGACGAGTAATGGATTGAGTTTCAGCAAGGAATGGCGATTTCCCCCCAGCTCCAGCCCCAAGACCAGACCAGACCAGACCAGACCAGAGACCGGACCCCTGCAGAGAGTAGAGACTAGACCAGATCAGACCAGACTAGACGAGAAACCGAAACCCCCCATAGAGACTCCCCCTCAACCCCAAAGACTAGAACGGACTTGAACGGACTAGAGACTAGACTAGACGAGATGAGAGACGGCTGGACCCCTCCACAGAGACCGGATCGCAATCTTTTTTTGTTGTTTATTTATTTTTTGGAATAAAAAGGAATGTATCTGTCAGGAAAATTCTCAGAGGGGGTCACTAATAATGCACGCCCTCAACAAGTGAAGCCGCTGTCTACATGCTAAGTCACTCACTGAGCGCAACACAGAAGAGTAACAGAATAACACACAGTGACTATCATGTACTTCAATGGAGATGTCAGTAATCGGTGGAAAACCAAAGAGCATGGGGAGAGAAGAAATTGAAAAGTTTACAGTGGATTTAATATTTCCACCAAAGTTGTGGGATGTATGTTTAATTGTTTTATTGTTATGTTTTTGCATAAATGTGTGGAAGCATTACGTTTTCAGTTTTAACTGAAGAAATTGTCGATATTTCATTACTTAAATCACTGTCTCAGGGTTCAATTTGCACAAAATGCCAAAAATTGAATTCTTGAAAAATAAATAAATAAATAAATAAATAAATAACTTAAAGTATATGGGAAATTTTTTTATGGAATTTAAATAGAATTTGGGGGGGGGGAAACCCATGTGAGTCCATTTTGAATCATTACTGTAGTTTCCTCCTTGCTTTGGTGCTTACTGCGCATGTGTATGTTCCAGAACCTGCTCTCTGGCGATGTCAGGACGTTCGGCATCCAAAATGGAGGCAGACAGCCTGTGGATTTGTTTTATTTTTTTTTATTTTTTTTAGCAATTTGGGTCATTGTAAATTGATTCTGAATCATAGTAAATGAGAATCACAATTCTTATATGAATAAATTTTTTTTGTCACACCCCTACTAGGTTATATGATAACTTATTGCATATTGGTAAATAAACCACCATTCGTCGAGTAAAAAATTTTACATTACAACACAGCCTACATTTCAGCTGTTTGTGTAGTCTGTCGCTTTTCGTTTAAAGTCAGTGAATTTCCGTTTCCAATCAAGCAACGA
This sequence comes from Echeneis naucrates, assembly GCF_900963305.1. Taxonomy (NCBI): domain Eukaryota; kingdom Metazoa; phylum Chordata; class Actinopteri; order Carangiformes; family Echeneidae; genus Echeneis; species Echeneis naucrates. The sequence continues at coordinate 7,871,592 of NC_042511.1, forward strand.
TGATAATCCCTAGCATAGTGTAGTTTTGTGGAGAGAGTCCTAAAAAAAAGATAATTATGCCCAAACCAAAGAGAACAGGGAGCCGTCAACTGCATAATTTGTCATTTTGTTCATCAAGGTTTCATCATAAATAAGCAGGAATGAACTTGCCGTAAAACCCCGGCTCAGGGCCATGGGACCTATAGGCTCAGCCGAGCAGCGGAACATACTTCATGTGAAGCTGAGCTGCAGACTGAGAGGGTGCAGTGTTGCCAGTGATTGCTGATTATCTGTGTACTTTGGGGCATTGCATATATTACAGGTTTATATACACAATTGGCTCAGTATTGGTGCCATTGTTATTTTGTGGGCCTGATGGATGGTTTTTTGCTATCTTCATTTCATAGCCTTGGCTTTCACTCTAAAAGCCATGTTTGTTTGTTTGTTTGAATTTCTCATGTTTGGTGTATATGTTGGTGTGTCTCTGCCCTTCTTTCTATGTGCATTAAAAACTGAGTGATTGTACTCATGATTGATACTACATGTGAAACAAGAACAGGCCCCGTCTAAACACTGTAATGAATAACACTTGAAGAAAACGGTGTGCCCTGAGATGACAGCAACACAAATCAAATAAAATCAAATCAAATCACATTTATTTATACTGCGCCAAATCATAACAAAGTTACATCAAGGCACTTTACATATGGAGCAGGTCTAGACCAATCTCTTTAGTAAAGAGAACCAGACCCAACAGAGACCCGACAAAGGACATGTCCTGGTCAAAGGTTACTCCAAGGTTTCTTGCAATGGAGCCGGAAGCCAAACTAATGCCGTCCAGACTGATTTGATGATTAGATAGCGTTTTTCTAAGGTGCTTAGGGCCGAGTACAATAACTTCAGTTTTGTCAGTTAAGAAGTTAGAAGAGTTAAGAAGTAAAAAATTTTGGGTCATCAAGACTTTTATGTCTGCAGTTTGACTGTCTGACTGACAGCTGAGTGTCGTCTGTATAGCAGTGAAAGTTGATGCTGTGTTTCCTGATAATGTTGCCTAGAGGAAGCAGATAAAGCGTAAAGAGGATTGGTCCTAGTACCGAACCCTGTGGGACTCCATAACTGACGACAGTACATGAGGAGGAGCTGTTGTTAACCTGAACAAACTGATGTCTATCTGATAAATAAGATTTGAACCACCTTAGTGCAGTTCCTTTAATGCCAATTTCATGATCCATTCTCTGTAGCAAAATATTATGATCTATGGTGTCAAATGCAGCACTAAGATCTAAGAGGAGAAGTATGCAGGCTGATCCATTGTCTGAAACCATTAGAATGTAATTGGAGACTTTAACCAGCGCTGTTTCTGTGCTATGATGGGCTCTAAATCCTGACTGAAACTCTTCAAACAAACCGTTCCCATCCAGGTGGTTGTGTAATTGTTTTGCTCCCGCTTTCTCAATGATATTAGAAATGAGTGGAAGGTTTGATATGGGTCTATAATTGGCCAAAACATCAGTATCAAGATTCGGCTTTTTAAGCTGGGGTTAGATGACTGTGGTCTTAAGAGTCTGAGGTACATAACCCAAACATGAGGTCGAATTAATCAGATCTAGAATGAACGGCTCAATTAAGTAAAAAATCTCTTTAAAGTGGCTAGTTGCTACTGGGTCTAATGGACAGGTTGATGATCTGGATGATTAGACTATAGAAGCTAGCTCTGAGAGTTTCACAGGTGAGAATGAGTCAAGGTGTAAAAAACACGCGGCCCGATACCAATAAATCCATATTTCAGCTTGTTCCCTTCTCATTTAATTGCTTTTCTTTGTGCAGAGGCATCATCGGCAAGTCACAGAAGAGCAGGTATTATCCTGCTTTACAGGAAAAGAGAGCAATTTCTGAGAGACGGGATGGGAGAGGAAATCTTTGCAATGGGAGAAAAGGGATGGGGGCTGAAAATGGGACAAATATGCTTCCAATATATGACCAAACAGGCTGAAACACTGAAACTGAAACACCGGTGTTTGTTCTGTCCACATCAGAAATCTTACCAGGAAGGTTAGTTTTTCACACAGTTTGTTTTCCCCTTTTGAGGGTTAATATTCTGCAACTGTAGAGACAAAAACACGGTATTGGTGTTACATTATAGTAACCACAACACAAATGGTCACCCGGGGTACAACGCTGTTCCTGGTCAAATGCTGACCGTATTACTTCAAACTGAGTTCATTCTCTGTCTGCTCAGAGCATGCAATTTTATCACTTAACAAGTTTTGTTTTACTCAAAGTTGCTTATGGCCTCCTAAGATCTGATTGTGTTAGTATGCAAAAGGATTACTGTTTTACCTGCACTCGCTGTGTGCGCTGCATTCTTTATCTGCTTTTCTCTTTCATCCAGCGGCTCATTTTAACTGACAACCTACTGAGTGTCATTTGATGCCAAGCTTTATTCTGTCTAACTTCTTGCTGGGTTGTGCTTTTGTGCACCAAAACTGTCAGAGTTGGATTGTGAGCATTGTACCTCCAGCCTACCCTGAAATCATATTCACACAGTGATTTTATCTTCGGTTAGGTCTGCTTGAGTAGGCGAAGACCCTGAGTAGAATACATTAAAGTACTCCACTGCATGTTTTCACCATACACCATCCGAGAGTGGCTCAAACTCTTCTGGACTTATTTTGAACTCATGAGCGCAGTTTTTTAGGGGACACGGCTGTAGCACATTTTCAAAAGTTTTATTGTGGTTTGGTCCCAGATCAGTGCAGAGCACAGGGAAAGTTTTAATGACTCGACAACGGCATTTAGCTACCTTACAAGGCTGTTTATGTACTGGCTGTTTGTGAACAGGCTTTTTTTCCACAAACACATATGAAAGCTCTCATATCAACATGCGCATAGAAAGAGAAAAACACACGGGTAAATGCAAAAGCAGAGGATGAAAGCCAAACCCCCCCCTGCAAACACACTAAGACACATCCAGTTGAATAAAATCAAAACATGTACGCATTCGCATGTAAGCAGGAGGTAGTTTACATGCATTCAGAAACACACAAACACACTTAGACACATGCAGTGATCTGTTGTCCTTGTTGTTGTTTTGCTGCCTTGGCTTTCATGTTCAAAGCTTAGTGTGTGATTCCTGCCTCTCCGCTGAGGATAGAGAGAGAGAGAGAGAGAGCATAATCTGTGTGATGGGGTAGAGGTGAAGAAAGAGAAAAATAGGTGGCAGAACGAATGAAAGGCAGAGGAGAATGTATAATTGAGTAACCTTGGCGATCTCACATCCTCTTAACACGATTTGGACTAACCTGGCATCTAAATATGGAAGAGAAATATGTTCCTGTAGGTTACTGTTGCCACAGGCTTCCATATTTAACATGATAATATTTCATAATATTTGTTGATTGCTTTTTCCCTGTAGGTGGATTCAAGGAGGGTGTTTCTCTCTGCAGCATTCTTAGTATGAAAATAAAGCCACCGATATAAATGAAAAAGAGGAACGCAACAGCTAAACAAGACCTTTATCCACGACTAAAGCTGTCCCCGTGCGCAGGGGATGGATGCGAACAGTCATCTCTCAGTATGGCCATTAATGCTGCCATCAGCAGAGAGTCAGTAGAGCCTAGGTGTGTTTTGTTTCCATAATAAAGATAGTCAGCATGGTGGAGAGACGATGCCCAGCAGATATTACTGCAAATTGGCTCCAGATTCATCTCTTTGTCCCCAGAAACACACGCAAACACACGCTGACATTTGCTGCACCTCTGGCATGAGGCCAAACTCAACAGCGACGGGGTAGAGTGACAAAAGCAGCAGTTGGCAAAATATCAGTGAATGGCAGCATGCGTAAAGGAGAACTTTAGAGAGTGTGTGTGTGTGTGTGTGTGTGTGTGTGTGTGTGTGTGTGTGCGTGCGTGTGCGTGTGTCTGTGTGTGTTGACAGAGACAGCTGGGCTTTAAACAGGAGCAGGCTGTTGGATAAATCAATGAAGCAGTGGGTCGGCCACCACCTCCCCTGTTACTCAGCGGAAAGGACCCCCATTCATGAGCTCAGGACACATCTCAGTGTGGGTGTTAGAGTGTGAGGGTGTTAGTGGATATCTGCCTGCTGAGTCTTTGCCAGCTAGTGTTTATGGATCCTGCTGTGGACCCCGCCGTCGTCCACTTTGTAGCGATCAGAACAGCCTTCTCCATCAAACTTTCTCTTTGTCCGATCGACAATGACGTTGTTTTGTCCTTCAGCTTCATCCACTCTTTCTATTAATGTCTTTCTTCTTTTGTTCTGGGTAATGACTGTAATTATAATAAAGTGTTTATGAAATCAATGCAGAAACAAAAGAGGTACGGAGGTTGGTGTAAAAGATTCAAATGAAGTGAAATGCACTGGGGACAATTCCACTAGAGGTTTATTTCAACTCTACAAACTTGTGGGAGCAAAGAGTCAATGAGTCATCTGATAGGAGGCTGTAGAGCTTTGCTCCAGATTCAGCTCTCTTTCCCCAAAAAAATCTTGCTAGGGATTTCAAGCAGGTGCACTTGATATACTACTATATATAATATTATATAATATATAATGCAATACTCCATACTGCAATACTGTTGATTTACATGTGTAGAAAGACTATTCCTTTGCTGTTGATGAGCATGCTTTAGTTGTTTTAACATAAAAACCTGCATTTTTTTTTTTTAATACATATTTTTCTTATTAGCCTTCAATTTTTGGCCTTAAAGCGATCTCAGCATTTCCATACATTGTGAACTCACACCACCAATATCAAGTTACTTCAGTTCCGTATTGCAATTCAATCATGTGCATCGTGTCTTCCACATTGGCCAAAGTCTTCCACATTGGCCTTACCTTAGATTGTCTAAGATAGAAAATCCACTTTTCACAGGAAATAATGATTGAAGGACATTTCCAATGGCATTTCTCCAATAGGCAGAGTCCCCCTTTCAAGTAAACTTGCCATGTTAAGTAATGACTTTATTTTCTCAGTACATTTACATGAATGGCTTTGTATGGACTCAAAGCCTTGCTTTGTAAACCCATCAACATCACTCTACCTCTATGGTAATTCAAGCATCCTGCTATATCCTTACCCAAGCCCGTGCAACCTGTTACAAAAGAAGGGGTCTTAGTCAGCCATCTGTTGCTATGGTTACAAGGACCGACTATCAGATAGGCAGTATACTGAGAAATAAATTTCCTCCCGAGCAGCATGCGTTCTCTTTTTTTTGATGCCAGGGACACATCTCTGCTTGAGATGATAAAAAGCAGATCCAAGGTGTAGGAGGTTCTGAGGAAAAGTGCTGCTGTGTGCCTAGGAAAGGGCAGGTTATTCCACCTGAACAACTACAATATGGCTCTTACTACATTAAAGAGACACTCATACTTGAAAAGCTCATGTTTTCTCCCAGTAACTTGCTTTGTTGTTCTCTCATTCTGCATTCAATCGAAAAAGTTCCTTTCTTTTCTTCATTCCCATCCTCAAACTCTTTCTGTCCTTCAGCTTGCGGCAGGGTAAGCGCTTATGAGGCCCCAGTTCTGAGGTTAGTCATATCACCTGCACTTCATCCTCTCCTCATCTTGAATAAGTCTCTTCATCCATCTCCCTGTGCCTCATTTTGTCGCGTGGTTCGGGCCAACATTTTCCTTCCATAAACAGTGTGATGTTCGTTCTTATCTTTAAGTGTGTCTCTCCTTCTGTTTTGACACCTGCGTGCTGTCAAGGACAGGCAAAAAACGAAACAGGCACTGGCAGCTAGAGCTGAGGCACAAAACATTCTTTGATGGCTTGTCATGCAGACTTCAAAATGGTTGGCGGACCTTCTACATCAAAGCCCACTAAGTTTAAGAAGTGGCAGTAATGTCGTCATAGACGATGGAGATATTTCAAATGGTTCAAGTCAGGTGCTCACTAATGTTGGAGAAAATAAGCTGTTTACTTTATCACCTTTACTTTCCGCCAGGGAACAGAGTTCACTGTGGCTTCATAGGCTCTGGGGAAGTCTTTCACATTATACTGACTTATGAATGTAGGTTATCCCTCTCTGTGCCCCATTTTTCCATCATCTCAACTTTACTTTGAGTTCATCTGCTTGATTTAGCTAGCTCTGTGTGACCCTATCCCTCATGAATGAACTAAAATAACTACACAAATAAAAATAATTAAACAACAACTTGTTGACATTTGTTGACTTGAGGTGTACAGGAGATGACAGGTACCCAAATGAATTATTTAAATATCTGTAAACAATGAAACAGCTCTACTCTAAAATCTTTTTGCCCAACACTATATTTACTTATATTTGTAGTCAGATAACTACAGGTCATTTTACTACTGAAAAGTACACAACAGCTGGCTACAAATTTGCCAGCAATCAAAGACAAGATAACATAATACAAATCATTCATAAATTGTATTTTGAAAAAAGAATGATAATGTCTTCTGTGCACGTCTTGTTTTTTGTGACTTTAAAATGAATCCTATATGTCATACAGGCAAGCTTACTTACATGCCAACAGTTAGGAGGTTGTTATTTCTCTTGTGCATTGAATATGGAGCTGGAGAAGGGGTTGATTTGTTTATCTTAGTATAGCATAAAGATTGGAACCCACAGGCTTTTCATTATCTCGCCAAGGTCAAAATATACATGTATGATTTCCAGTTTATTTTAAGATTATAACTAAAATTTGACATTTTTCATTACAGTTCTGTAACGTTCTGTGAAACACACACACATTTCAAAATGATTATCTGAGTTGTGGTTTGACTTTCACCCACACAGCTCACTTTGAATTAGAGCCATACATCCATACATGCATACATACACATACACATACGTGTGTGCGTTTGTTTGTTATTGCATTTTCAAGATTTTAAACAGACTGTAATGAGTATCATGGGCATGTTTCCACTTTGAGCTTACTTCTGAGTTTTGTCATCACTGTCAGGGTTTCAGGGATGTAATAGCTACACCTAGGTGTGTTGATGTACAGATTAAAGACATTTACAAAATGCTGCTTTTGAGCTTTAGAGGTGCTACAATGAAGATTGGTGAAGATTTTTTTTACAAATTTGAAATGTACCTCGCTAGTTAACGCCTTTTCAAGTCTTTTACACTTTAACACTTGTCGCCTTGCTTTAGCTGCGTAGTCAAAACACAGACATGAGAGAGATATGAAATCTTAGCAAGAAAGGCATTGAGCATGTTTTGTCATAGTTGAAAACAAGCCCACAGCGGAACGCTAAGAAAAAAGTTTTTTTCCCCCTTCTAAACAATGGTCATCCTTTATTTTCAGTCCTGTGACAATGTACATATTAGAGGAATGTACAAAAAACTAAGTCAGAGTCAGTTCCATGCCAGAAAGCCATTCTCTCACCATGTGCCAGCTAACGGGTCCAATTTTACCATGATCTCTACGAGCCAATCACATTCTGCCTGTTTAGTCTGGTTTCCTCTGCTCTGCCGTCAGTTGTCATGTGAGTGTGTTTTGCAGTAACCGCCCTCCACGCCATTCCCCTGCAGCTTTCGTATCCAGTATCAGATTGAACTCATCAGTGCCACAGATCGTAGGGAGAGGGGCAGGTTCCGATAGGTTGGACAGCCTTACACCCTTATCAGTTATGATGACATCACAGTGGGATCTAATCATCACTTTTCCTCTTTTGCTTAGCAGATGGCAATAAAAGCTTATTCACAGCCTCAGTATGAAGTCTCTTGATTGAAATGATAGTTGTCTGAGCTTAATCCCTCTTTTTAAATGCTTATCTGCCTGTCGGGGTGACATCTGTTTAGATAATTACTGCATGCAGTAACTCATGCTGCTGAATGACATGTTACTGCTACGGAGAACATATCGACTATGATCAGTCTCAAAGAAAAATTCTAAATGCTGTATGCTTAAAATTTCTAGTGGCTAGTGTTGGAGTTTAACTTTCTTTAACGCAATTCCTTGCAATACTTAAAAGAGTAGTTTATGTTGAGTGTGTCATAGCACGACAGAGTGATAGGGCATCATTGAAGAGGTGAACCATTCTCAGTGAAAAGGCCCGGGGCTATTTTTTCATTCCCAGCATGTCCTTGATGTGATATAATAACTATTCACACCAGTGAGCTGAAGTAAACTGAGTGAGTTTTGTCTCCATAAAGCAGACCAGAGAAGCTTAATATTACTCCTGCTTCCACAGATAAATTGAGGTAAATTGAATAGAACATACTGTTGCCATACTTAAAAGCACAAACGCAGGTGTGCGCTTCAAGAAGCTTGCTTGTGGTGGGGGAGGTAAATTTTGGTATAATAGCCACTGAGTGATGCGCTGTTGTGAGCACACGGACACACAGAAACACAAACATATAGAGCCAAAGGGATTGTTGTCATCAAAATGATAAATACACAGAAATAGTGCACATCTCATGAGAAATTTTTATTTTCAGTTGCTGTCTCTTTTTCTTCCTCTCGCTCTCCTTCAAAGATCCTTGCCTCATCCAAGCTGAACAAGTTGCTGCCATGCCACCGTGGAGAGTTTGGAAGTTAAAAGATGGGGTTTATTGTTTCTAAAAGAATAGGAGAATACCCAGACATTTCCTGCCACTGCTGTCTTTTTGAAGTGCAATCTCTGTTTATCTTTCTGCAGGGTTTTAGTTTACATTGGAGAATACTCAAACAGAATGCCATTCAATTTTTGTATGAAAGAAACATCAAATACGATATGCCATGCTCTCATCATAATTGCACCGAACAACACCCCTTATCTTTTTCAAAGATGCTATTAGTGGAAATAAATTGGACATGATACATAATAACAAAAACAAACGGGTTTTGCACAGGTGCACCAATAATACGAATTGTTCCACCGATCTTAATAGCATTGGAATAGTGTGCATGATAACAGATTCTTGAATAACCTCATAGTGTTCCCAGTGGGACACCGTCACACATGCTGGGCATCATGCTGTAGAGATTTTCTTCCAAATGAGATATTTTCCATCTGAAAGAAATGGCACAGACTCTCGCTGACTGCTGCAAAAATAAAATCATTTATGGTATTTTCTTCCTAATTACATTTGGTATCTTAAGCTCTTTCTTGATTAAAAAAAGTAACATTACCAACTGGGTCCTCAGATTTTTAAAGCCGCTAATCCCTGAATTTTCATTTAGTTAAATAATATACTATACAAGACTTAATTTATTACAGCATGCACACAAGTTTTAAACCTGTTTGCAAGAGCTCCCACAGTACTGAGAAGGAAGATGGAATATGCGTGTGCACAAATGAAGACAATAGCCTACCATTTTCATTTGTCAAGTCTACAATAATAACCTTAGTTATGGAACAACAAACCAGACATTGGTAACGCAATAGCCATACTAAAAAAAAAAAAAAAAGACATAAAAGGTCCCAAAAAATTTACAGAAAGAGCTACAATGGAAAACATTGACCAAGTTTAACCATTTTGAAAATGAAAGACATTAAAAAAAGTTTTCAAATGACAATCAACTAACAAATGGAGGGGGTGATTTGCTGCTAAAACGTTCACTGAGGCTGTATTTCTCATCTGAGATGAAAATACTAAATAAATCAAATAAACCTGCATTGACAATGAGCCAATATAAGGAAGCACTTTGATGCCAGTGGCACTAAATTCTCCCAATTGTGCATTGTGCAATTGTGTTGCAATCAGTTTGGGGTTGATCTAAAATCAAGCCCAAGACCTCATAATATTTACAAAGTGTCAAAAATCCATGCTGTAATTTTTTAACTCAGTCATTTGGAGGGTCCAGCCTTGTAAAACTTGGTGACTCCAGCTGTTTGGTTGCTGGAACGTCAACTGCTCTAATGGGCCGAAGCAGGCTCACAAACTGGGGGCTCATCCTATTTAGTGCAGCCAATAACTCTGGGCCCACACACACAGCGAGATCATGAGTAGACAGAGTAAGACACACAGAGATGGGGAACTCTTCTGTTTATTGACAGATGAGTTCTGGCCCTGGTCATGTTAGTTCACTGTTAACTCTGTATTATTTATTACCTGAGCCTTCGACTATGAACAATAAACCAGGCTTCCCCATTTCAAAACAATTGAAGCGCACACACGAAATATCTACCATTTACCTGCACAAGATGAAAACACAGATGTCCAATCATTTTGGATATTAGTTACTTTAGCATGTATGAAATTCCATCTGCTTCCTATCAGATTGTACGAGACACCAGACACATGCCAGATGTCTTAACTTTGTGTGAAATCTCCAACAATATAAAATGCCTACAGAGAATCAGTGAGACTTCACTCCTGAGATACTACCAATAATTTGTGGTGATAACACACATAGAATTATGAATTTTCTCTATGATTGGAGAGAAAAACCGGAGGCCTAAAATGGGATGCATTTTGAGTTCAAAGTGTGTACAAATCTGTTGGCTACAGTTCCTGTCGTTTGAACTAAGCACATCAAAATGATCACCAACAAATTGATTCTCAAGACCCTGATGGAGCTGTGCTCATCATTAATCTGCCTTGAACAGTAACACTGTGCATTGTAAAAAAAAAAAAAAAATGTATACCTTCCTCACCAGTTTCTGTGCAACTCTAGTATACCATTTTAAAATCCAAGACTGTGACCAGATAACCAGGAGCTAATAATAAAAAGCATGGCAGCCTAAATGTAGGACACAAAAACAGCAAGTGAGATACAAATTACAGGAATTTATTTGGCACTGACACACTTGAGTTGAGTACATAACAAATAAAAAAATGCTCAATATGAGAGCAGGGGACATACCAAAAAAACTTGCAGGTTGGACCACCTGAATGCTGTGAATATTTCTACCTCTGGAGTATGTTGCACCATTTCAGAGATCTGCAGTATGGATCAAGTCACTGGTGCTCAGTGATGCACAAGAGAAACTTGATGAAATAGGCAGAGGCATTATTAGATTCAAGAAGGAGCTGCAGAGCGTCACTGTACATTTAAAAGAGAAGAATTTCTGCTGAAAACAGATAGTTTCCATTTCCCAACCGAGGAGTGGGAGAGTTTTTTTTTTTTTTTTTAATTCCAAAGGAGATAGGTTTTCCGTGATAAACTGCAGTGATATTAGGTCAAGAATATCTACATGGTCACTCAGTCCCTAAATTAATGAAGCTGTGTACTTCTAATGTTGGAGTGATGGTAATGCAGTGTGGTTTGAAAGGAAATGATAGCCAGAGACATCCAGATTTTACGTAAATGTATGTGGTGACCTGAACAGCAAGGTGGCACAGTGGTTAGTCATGTTGCCCCGCAATAATTCCCCGTAGGGACACCTGAGCATGTCTTAGTTAACTGGTGACGAGTAATGAACTGAGCTACAGCAAGGGATGGTGACCCCCGCCCCCCCCCCCCCCCCCCCAGCTCCTTGACTGGACCAGACCAGACCAGACCAGACCGGACTCCTGCAGAGGCTAGAGACTTGACGAGACAAGAGACAAAGTGGAAAAAGTAGAAACAAAAAAAAAAAAAGAATATGGCAAAAATTTAAACGGAATTTAAAACTGAAAAAATAAAACTGATTTTATAGGGCTCTAGGAAAAAACCAAAATGAGTCCAAATCTCAACAAGGATGGTGCCAGTTGAATCTCTCTTTCCTCCATTATTGTAGTTTCTTCCTTGTTTTGGTGCTTACCGCGCATACGTATGTTCCAGAACCAGCTCTGTGGTGATGTCAGGACGTCCTGCATACAAAATAGAGCCAGACAGCCTAGTGATTTGTTTTATTTATTTATTTATTTATTTTTAAATTGATTTTGGGAAGTTTTACATTGATTCTGAATCATAGTAAATCACGGTTCTTATTCTTACAAATTATTTTTTGAACTCCCCTAATATATGTATATGTATTTACATATTATTTGTCTCTTAATTTGTCCAAGAAAGAAACACTGCAGTCAAATTCCTTGTATGTTTACATATACCTGGCAATAGGACTATTTCTGATTTCAAATTTTTCAGATTCTGATTAGATAAGATTCTACGTCTGTTTTTATATACAGTCCATCTTACAGAGCAACACTGGAGTACACACAGAATGAAAATAATAATCTCCACTGACTCATAGGAAAAGTTGATCATTTTAAGCTAGTTGTCCCTCAGTGTTCAAGAGATGTTTGTGTATGTGTGTTATTATTGCCGAGCAGTGTGCAGTGGGTGTTTTCAAGGCTTTTCCTGAGAAACAGTTAACCTCTGTGGGCAAAAGCGGTCCTGGGAAGTGCAGTGGAAGATGAATTTCATTCATTCATCTTCTACCGCTTATCCGTTTTCAGGTCACGGGGTGCTGGAGCCAATCCTAGCTCACACTAGGTGAGGGCGGGGTACACACTGGATAGGTCGCCAGTCCATCGCAGGGCCAACACACAGAGACAGACAGAGACCAACAAACACAGTCAGACCTACAGACAATTTAGAGTCACCAGTTAACCTAATTCAACCACATTCAATTAAGAGTCACAAATTAACTGAAATGTGCACGCCTCTAAACTGTGTGAGGGAACCAGATTACTCCATGCAGGCACAGGGAGAACATGGAAACTCTGCACAAAAAGGCCCCAGGCCCGCGACCTCCTAATTGTGGGGCACCAGTGCGAACCAATCTGCCGCCATGCTGCTCCAATCTTGACTCAATACATCTAAATGATACTAAAGGGAAAAAGAATTCGCAATCTGGAATTCCAAGAACTGTTGCTCATCGTTGCTACAAAAACAGAATATAGAATGTCTTTATTGTCATCAAGTGCAAAGAAATTAAAATCCAATCCAAGCAGAAGAAAGCAATACTAAATAATTTAGCATTAAAAAGCTACAGAGCTATTTAACTGAAGAGAACCACAGAGATGGTTGGTACTCCTGATTTCATCACCGCTTTCACAATGAGTTATAAACATACTGACTATTTTTTGCCTTTACTGCTGCAGAAATATAGCTCTCTACTCTATAAAACACCAGAGTAGTTAAAACACTGATCACAATTTCTCTAAATCCAACATCACATATTGAAATTGCTGGCTTTGTCCATTCCAGGGTCCACAGCAAGGAGCAAATGGTTTGTTTGCATATCAATTAACAATTGATGATTTTACAGCATTCCAAAACACAGTCCAACACTATCACTAGTTGAATGTGCTCTGATCAGACAAGACACAGCTGACTGCTGCAGTTAACTTTTCTAATCACAGGGTTTTTTATTGCTGCTGTTGCTGAGATCGCATTGTTACGCTTCAATTATTGCACTTGCATTTAAATGCAGCGAGTCAGTAGGTGTGTAAACTTAAATTATCTTTTGTAATAATACATACATCATGTGTTAATTGGGCTAAAATTGTGGCCTGTGTTTATTTGTTATTGTTGTTGCCTTTGTTATTACGCTACTTTATCTCAGTGCCTTTGCATAATTGCGGTGTATGACTTTGGTGCAGGAGTAGATAGATGGATGTGAGCCCTACTCAACTGTAGTAATCAGGTAAGACTGATGTGAACTGGCAACAACTGCTGATTGTAGTGAAGGAGTGTGTGCTGTGTGCTACACATGATCTCTGATGAAGATAAACAGAGAGGCATTGGCAATGGCCAGAGATTCCATTTATAACTGATATATGTTGGTTTCAATCCTTGTATAGCAAACTAAACACACATCATGCCTGCTTTACTGAAGCAATTAAGTAAAACAATGATAAGCCATAATGAAAAGACACTTCTTGCCACTTGGTTTTTGTCTCGAGCCTTTGATGTTGCTAAGTTCCAGCCCCCCGTAAAATCTATAAAACCACAGCTACAATCTATTCTCTTAAAGTACAAAGAAATCCAAAAAATGCACACACCTGAACGTCCAAACATGAGAGCGTTATATAGCATGTATGCTGCAATGGAGGATGCTCAGCAAGTACATAAACACACAGCAATGTCCCTTCAGTGGCCTGGAATGTTAGTGATCCAAATTATTGTGAGACAAAACGGAGAAAGAGTCAGAGGGAGTGAGAGCTTGTACATCAAAGCTTGCCTGGTTGATAGTGATCATAGCTCGTGGCAGCATGGAAATCTGTGATGTGACACATCACTCTCAGCAGGGCTTCATTATATTGCTGTGTGTGTTTTAGTGGGTGGATATTTGTGTGTGTTGGATATTGCCATTGCAACAGTTCAGCCATCCATTCCCATGTCCAGTTGCCATTTTATATCTTATGAAGGACTTTGTCAACAATGTGAGTGTGTGTGTATGTGCCTCTCTTTGAGTGTGTGATTCCTCTGATTACTCATGGTGAGTAGGCCTAGGGCAGCTGTGATGTGCAGATGTTATTCTTTATTTCTTCTTCCTGAATTCCTTTCCCCCTGCTTCCTCCTCGCAGATATGCAAATATAAATCCTAAACACATGCAAACAACAACACAACATTACAACATAAATAAATGAATGTATCAGTAGCCTGCAGCAAAAAGTGCGTCTGGCGAGGATGTAGACCTAATGGCATTTTGACAAATGCATGGCGTTTTCTGCCGCTGTTTTGAATTTTTTAATGCCTGAATGATTGTCATCTGATCGGCAGAGGAGACGATTGATATCTCTGAAATACGTGTTCAGGCACCAGCCTCCCATTTAGGCTCTCATCGCTCTCTTAATTACACTGTCTATAGTTAACATGTTATTTTTTTAAGAGCTGGGAATATGATCAAGATGCTTCCTGCAGTCCCCACCTGTTGCCTGGCAACTTCACAGTGACAAAAACACTTTGCCAAGTGACTGCTCTCAGCCACAGAAACAGTCCAGAACATTTTGGGCTTTGATTTTGTACTGATTAGACAGAAGAGGTGCAAGGAGTTAATTAGTGAGGCTCAGCGGTGCAGATAGGAGGGTATTGCTATGTTTGAAGAGGCTAGCTGTCTCTCCCCGGTCATTACGGAACACTAACCGTCCAGTGCTGGTGGCTGCAGAGGCCTCCCAAAGTCCAACGGTGTCCGAAGGTCCAATTGTACAGACATGAGTGCCATGAATCTTCTTATCCTGCTGCATGTTTCCACAAGAGGCATTTCAGCTGGATTTATTAGTCATGCATATCACGCAGACCTGACAGGGCAGGAATACTCCGGTTTAATCTGAAGTCTGCTCTACACACCCCATGCAATGCTTGCTTTTTAACTGTGCTGCATGTTTGTGCTATGTAATCCCAACTTATGTTTTTACGTTTTAATTCTATTTTCCTCAGTTTAGTGTATGTAACTGCAGGAATGCCCCATTTGGTGCTCTGCTAATCTGTCGCTAGCATGCATGAGATTAAGTTGAATTCTCCTGTGACGCATTAAATTAACATTTATGTCAATATCATCAATGTCAACGGCATATGGAATGGCAAAGGAGATTCTTTTATGAAATACAAGATGGTCTTATTATTAAGAATTGATGCCACATAAAGAGAAGAAAATCACAGTGAAATGTGTGCTGGGTCAGATTCTATTACAGCACTTCAACAGGTGACACGTGAACGTGAAAGTGGAAAAAGAAAAAGAGTCCTCACAGATAATGGCAATTCTGCTCCATTCATTCATTCATTCATCTTATGCTTATCGGTTTGCGGGTGGTGGGGGGTGCTGGAGCCAATCCCAGCTCACACTGGGCAAAGGCTGGTTACACCCCGGGCAGGTCGCCAGTCCATCACAGGGCCAACAACCACTCACACAACCCATGATGTCTTTGGATGGTGAGAGGAAACTGGATCACCTGGAGGAAACCCACACAGGCACAGGGAGAACATGCAAACTCCGCACAGAAAGGCTCTAGGCTGGGAGCCGAACCTGCAACCTTCTCATTGTGGGACAACAGTGCTAACCACCATGCCCTCAACTGGTTGGCACTGGTTAAATAAAAACGCTCAAATCAGATTCCTGGTATATGCTGCCAATCATCATAACCAACGCATGTCAGAGGAATTCTGAAACTGTAACAAAGACAGTCAGTTAACTTTTACCTGGGGGGGGGTGGAAGAGTGTGTGGGGGAGTGGGAGTTCATGAGGTATCCTTAGTGTGGTGGTTTAAAACTTTAGTACCAAGCTCCATTGTAAATGTCATGGATGTTTGTTTCTGGTCGACTTGTCTCTGTCTCATCTGAATTATAGTTTGATGGTGGGGTGGCAGGAAGAGAAGGTTTAAAGTCCATGACCTTAGTGTTCTCATGACCTCCCATAGCATACATAGGGGGGGTGACAGACAGTTTGAATTAAACTGTAGTAAAACACTACAACCTGTCATTGACAATATTTGATGGAAAAATAGTGATTTGTGCACAAAAGCAAGGCATCATAAAACCTGGTGCTACAATGTTCATCTAGTTTTTATCTCCCCGAATGAAGGAGCACACAGTTCAGAGACAGGAAAAATAATGTCTATTGGAGAAATAACTCAAGGAAAGAGTGAAATAGGAGAGAGACTAGTTCCATTTCACTCCAGGAGCTCTTTGAAAATATGAGTATAAGAGTAAAGCGCCAAAATGGTTGTAAATGCAACGATTGAGCAGTGCGCATATGCACACACACCAAGTCCATTCAGTCCAATCATCATCTGAGTGTGAGCGGGTGATGATTTTCATCCATCTCATATTATTCAGTGTTATTTTGTAATTTTTATTGAAACCAGTGCTTTGTGTGCCCTGTTACTGAAGAGTCCGATGTGGAAGTGATTGTGTCAAAGTGAATAAATTAACTTTGTGAACCATTCACACCCCACATTTGTAAGGACACAGTGGATGTGAAGGCCATGTTATGTCTTCTCCCCCTCATTTTCCTTCTTCTATTAGCCAAACAGTGTATAGGGAATGGCATTCTAATACTGAGTAAGCCTACATTTGATTTGGTCTATGGATTTATGTAGCTTAGACCAAATTCTGATCCAAACAATCTACAATCAGCAGAAAAATAAAAAATTAATCAGATGGGACTATGTGAGTTTGCTCTTCAACTGTCAAAGTGCCCAGAGGCTGGACAGACCGGCTGGCAGCTTGGGAGGACAGCCCTAAGGCTGGGAGAAACAGGCAGACCAGTTCTGAAGGGGCCTTGGCGAAAGCAGTAATGAAGGCAGGGATGTGGGCAGAACCACTCCGGACAAGACACTGGTCCCGAAGGCAAGGACAAAGAACGGAGGGTGATAATAGTGTAAAAGTAGGATGCGATGAGTTCAAACATTTATTTATTTCTCTTTGTAGATAAACTTTTTATTGACCTTTTTATGTTTCTCCATCAATTTTCTTATTCCTTTACAAATTTACTCTGTTTTATGACATTCTTCTCTCTACTGTACAAAGTCATGGGGCAGCAATAGCATGTCTTTGTTTATACTGTATATTTAGTCATATTTCTGGCTCCTTAACTGATCAATGCCTAGTGTTCACTTTCCTTTTGCTTATCTCTTGTGCTTTACCAGACTGCCAGGGGACGATGTGATTCTTTAGCTTCTACATGCTCTGATGAAAAAAGTAGCTGAGTGCAGATTTATTGCTGATGATGTGTTGTGGGTGTATTAATGGACACTGGTTTACCAATTGCACACTGTTGACTGTTTATTTGTAAATATTATTTGTAAAAAAATTAAAATTTAAGAATCATGTCCAGGCCAAAGTTTGTTTATTTGATTTCACATTTCTTATATTGTATATTTACAACACAAGGAGATCTATTCATGGTGAGTTAGGACATAACAAATCACTGTACATAGTGTGTATTGTAGTATTGTGTTACATATTTGAGATTCTGTGACAATCTTGATCCGGCATTGTGGCTGTCCATGTATCCACTCATCCAGTATCCAGTCCAATCCAGTTTAGGTGAGTTGTCCAGAAGCCTCAGCCTCATTGCAGTCTCAGTTTCCTGTTCTTAGTTAACAGGAGCTGAACCCCGTATCTTCTGCTATTGCGGCCCATACGCCTCCAGGTTCAATCTGTTGTGTGTTCAGAGATGCTGTTCTGCATGCCTTGGTTGTAATGAGTGGTTGTTTTGCGTTCATGCTGCCTCTCTATCATCTTTAACCAGTCTGGCCATTCTCCTCCTACCTCTGGCATCAACAAGTAACAACTCAAAGAACTACTGCTCACTGCATATTTTCTCTTTTTCTAACCATTCTCTGTAAACCCGCTTTGTTGTACAAAAACACGAAATAACTAATCAGAATCATAAAATATTTTAATGACAACAATATATAATACAAAAGAACTGAACAATACTGAGTTTATGTCACTTTGTGGACAATATTTTAATGACAATATATAATATTGTGCAGTGCGGTGCAGAACTGCAGCTGCAGAACTGGGCCCGGAGCAGGAGAGCTGCTCCGGCTGCTACTACCAGAGGAGCGACTGGTGCTGACATCATCGCCCTGTGAGCGTTTAAAAAACGCTGATATTTTGCTTTGCTTTTTTTTGTGACATTTTTCAACACCCGCTGGCGGGAGTCTGCTCACCTGTGTGCGCGCATCGAGGCGGAACTCCGCCGTGTGTGATACAGAGTGCAGAGGAGAACTGTGCAAACATGGAGAGACAGAAATGACATTCTTTGGCATAAATAAAATATTACTATGTTGTTTAATAAAAGCACAAGGTAGCTATAGACATGTTCTATAGGAAAATTAACCTCAAATGACGTCTGTTGTGATCAGACGCTATATAGGAATTTAAATTAAATTAACTTGACCCTCTAGAGGAGGCGGGAGGTGCCGTTGGGAGGGCGGGGCGCCCCCCTAATATAATGGGAGGGGAAACACTGTCGGTTTCTGAAATACTCAGACCAGGAAGTTTCACACCAACAATCATGGCATGTTCGGAGTTAAATCAGTTGTATTCCGCATTCTGATGTGAGGTTTCAACTTCAGCTCATTGTCCTGAGCACGTCTATATGCCTAAATGCTTCCTGCCATGTGATTGGCTGATTAAAGCAGAAGCAGTTGAGAAGGTGCCTAATTAAGTGGCCAATGAATTTTTATGAACCAAACTTTATGGTTTGAGGCTGCTAGTGATGTTCTGAGCTGGAGTACCCTTCTGGTTTCACCTTTCTACGTTTGTGAATTTTTAATAAGAAATTCTGGTTTTGAATAATGAGCCCTGTAATGACACTTTGACCTGCTCTGCTGCTTCTGCTTGTAGAAGGAAATCTGGATTACACA
The DNA here is from genome assembly GCF_900963305.1 of Echeneis naucrates. Lineage (NCBI taxonomy): Eukaryota > Metazoa > Chordata > Actinopteri > Carangiformes > Echeneidae > Echeneis > Echeneis naucrates. The sequence goes on from NC_042511.1 coordinate 7,890,738, forward strand.
TAACTATATCTAATTGCGTGGCAGATAGTTGCTTTTGTTGAATGCCAATTAGTAGCATTTGTCAGCTTTTAAAGAGTTTAAAGTCTGGCAATCATCCTTTTCATACCAGTTCTCAGCTTGAGGTGGAACTGTGCAGATTGACTGGCACGTAAAGTTGTTGGAAATTCAAATATGTTAGTTTTCAACAAAACAGGTTTGTTTTGCATCCAAGATTGATCACAATTAACTTTTAGTGAAGCCTGACACAGTTCTCCCGTTCATACTGCCAATATGAGAAGGGGGGGCCACAGGGACACACATCAGCTTCACCACAAGAGAGATAAATGGACAGTCGCCTGGGTTTACGTGCAAATTCTCTAAAAAGTTTGCCCATCTACTCACACCAATTCTCCAAGCCATGTTCAAGAGGGCACGCTCTCTAGGTATTCTTCTAAGCTAAAGATTGTGATCCCCTATATTATTTTATATTATTTTGCCTGATCAAATGGGATTCATTCAGGGTCAACACTCTTACTCAAATTTGAGAAAGCTATTCAGTGTTGTCCATTCGGCCCGGTCAACATGCCCTGAGGTAGTAATTTCCCTTGATGCTGAAAAGGCCTTGACCGGGTTGAGTAGGAACATTTATTTTTCCCTCTTCAAAAGTTTGCCTTTAAAGAGGGGTTCATAGCCTGGATCAGATTGCTTTACTCTTTCCCCCCAGCATCAGTGATCTCTTATAATACTCAATCTGGTTACTTCCCTCTCACACGGGGACAAGACGTCCTCTTTCCCCTGTCTTGTTTGGCCATTGAGCCCTTAGTGATTGCACTGTGACTGTGTAAGGACTTTAAAGGTATACAGCAGGGGGTCTCTTTACGCAGACGATCTGCTTTTATGTTTCCGACCCAACTTCATCACTCCCCTGTATTCTAGATATTCTGAATCAATTTGGAAAGATTTCCGGTTCCAAGTTGAACTTGCAAAAGAGTGAACTTCTTCCCCTAAACTCTAAGGCAGATGAAATTCCCTCTAATCTTTTCTCCTTTAAAGGGTCCAAAATGGCCTTAAATACCTGGGAATTGAGGTCACTCGCTCTTTCCCTTTCATGGCAGTCCATAATAAATGTAAGCAGGGTATGAATCGGTCGGCCTCTTTGCCATTGTCAGTAGCAGGACGTGCTGACCTTTTTAAAATGATGGTATTACCAAAATGTTTGTATCTTTTCCAAAACATTACAATTTTAATCAAAAAATCTCTCATTAAAACATTTGACAAAAGTGTTATCTCTTTCATATTGGTGAACAAACTTAGTTGTATCAGCAAGGCCCACCTCCAAGGATTAAAGCGCTCAGGAGTTACTTGCATTGCCAAATTTTATTTTTTATTATTGGGCATGCAACATCCAGAAATTAATTCACTGGTTTGAAGATAAATCAATCGCAGACAAAGCAGACTGTGTGGGTGCAGTTGGAGTTTTCATCTTGCCAACATCACTAAGGCTCAGTGATTTGAATGGCCTTGCCCCCAATAGCAATAATTTGAGTTCAAATACAATAGTTTATCATTCCATAAGAATTTGGGTTCAATTTAGAAAACATTTTACGCTACAGAGGCCTTCTATCCTCTCACGTCAAAACACAGGTCAAATCACATCTTCACCCCCTCCTGTACTGTTTCTGCATCCAGTCTGTGGTTGAACAACGGGAACAAGTCAATGTGTAATTTATAAATAGAAGACACATTTGCGTCTTTCACCCAACTATCCCAAACCTACGACTTGCTTAAGAACCATTTCTTCCATTATTTATAGGTTAGGAGCTTCGTACGAAAGACGTTTAATTTGTTTGTAGATAAGCCCACAAAATCACACATCAAATATATTTTTGAACTGAAATCAGACCGCAGAGGACTCTATGATCTCCTCCAGAGCATTAGCCCATGCTCCACTGAAAACTTAAGGAAGACCTGGGATTCTGATCTCAGAGTAGTTTTTAGAGATGATCAATGGGACTCCATCTTAAATCTGATACACACACCATCTACGTCTGCTAAGCATGGTTTCATCCAACGGAAAGTGGTACACAGAGCTCACTTTACTAAGGCCAGGTTGGCAAAGATCTATCCGAATTCTAATCCACTATGCCCCCGGTGTAGAGGCCAGCCAGCAGACCTAATACACATGTTCTGGCTGTGTTCAAACCTCTCCACATCTTGGTAAATATTTTTAAAGCTTTTAGTGAGATGTTTAGATCTTGACCTGATCCGTGCCTTCTTTGGTCTAACACCAGAGGAATCTTGAACTATCCTACCAGTTAAAGCCTATGTTGTTCCAGCTGTTACCAAACTCCCTGTGAGATGTTTGATCCTTTTCAGAAGGAAACAATAAGTTCCTCCATCCTTTTCTTACTTAATGATGGTCAATGATGTTATGTTTTTCTTAAAGCTACAAAAAATCAAATACACATCCAAGGGTTCCTCTGAATCCTTTTTCAAAATATGGAGCTCTTTTCTTGACTTTTACGACTCTTTGCAGGAGCCCCTTGACAATGAATGGGGTGGAACTTACCCACGATTGATTGCAGCAGTGAACACTCCCCTCCTTTATTTTTTTGTTTTTGTTTGCTTGTTTGTTTTTGTTTCATTTCTCTCTTCTCTCTCTATTTTTGTTTTCTTACTTCCCAAGTGTGTTTTGTGTTTTATATCCTATAAACCTTGGGTGGGTGGAAGGGGATGGGAATGTATCTGCTAAACAATGCACTTCATTCTGAGGATGACTGTGTAAATATGCATATGTTCTGTATTTTTCATCTCTATGTGATAATAATTGTGGAAAACCAGTAAAACATATTTAGATAAAAAAGGGATTTGAATCACTTGACTTTGTTTTTTTTTTTTTTATATACCTCTCATCATTCATGGCATGGCAGAATGACGGCTAGTGTGGTTGCCTCACACTGAGAAGGTTCTGGTTTGATTCATGGACCTGAGGCTTTTCTGCATGGAGCACTACATTTTCATGCAGCATTTCAACACACTGCAATTTCCCAGTCTGGGATAAATAAAGTATCTATCTATCTATCTATCTATCTATCTATCTGTCTATCTATCTATCTATCTATCTATCTATCTATCCATCTATCCTTGTTCCCTCACACAGTTCAGAGGCATGCACATTTCAGTTAATTTGTGACTCTTAAATGAATGTGAGCGTGAATGATTGTTTCTCTCTGTATGTTGGTTCAGTAGACTGGGGTCTTATCCAGGATGTATCTTGCCCTCATGTCAGCTGGGATTGGCTCCTGTCCCCGCCGACCCTGACTGGTGCATGATGCATGTGGTTTAATGATACAAAATGAGAGAGGCTTTGCTGTTTAAGACTGTATAGACAGGAGCATGTTGGTTGCATTGTTGTGTGTCATAACTCTGGAACCTCTTGGTTTTCGTTTCAGATCAGCCACTTGGTTCACAGAATTAGCTAAGGTGGCGAACAGCTAACAGTTAGCCACCAGTGATAGCGGCCAACCCTTAATTTGAAAAATGAATTTATTATATTGAAATTGAGTGTTAAAGTCGCTCTATTGCAAAGGTGCCAACTTTATCTGGCTTGAATGAGACTTTGATGCCATGAACTGAATCACTTGTATGTGAAATCGTGGGCACATATTTGGGCTCAGTTACCCGTTAACCCGTTGTGTAACTGCTTGAACATTTGAGGATTTAAGGACATGGCTTGACTGATTGCATGCTAAACAGCCAATCAGGCTGCTTCTTCCCCTCCCAGTCTGTGATTGGCTGGAGTTGTGTTAATTTCCACACACTGTGCTAACAGAGTTGAGCACACATGAGGTGCTGGATGGACAGAGATGCTCTGAGCAGGCGGGCAGGCTGCCTGTCGGTGCACAGATAAGTCTAACTGCGCACTCATCATGAAGGCACAAATATTTTTGCCCATAATTTTGGCAAGAGAAATATTTGGGCAGCATGAGAGTGTGAGATTGAGAGTAAAAGCATGTGTCACACACTAGAAGCGTGAGAGCCGGCCACCCTGTAATTGTGATGCTTGAAAAATGGGAATAAATTTCTCAAATTTGGCTATCAAGTCCAAATTCTCATTGTGCCTCTGCGTTTACAGAGACATACAGGTTTGCTTGCCAGTTGTAGTGTGTCCTTTAGATGCTGTGATGTCAGTTTTAAACCATTTTTACACAAATAAATTAACAGTCCACAGTTTGTTAATGAAAAAGTGAATTAAGTTTTTCTTGTAATATACAATATCAAGCTCCTTGTTGCTCATCCATGTGTCCCAGAAGGTAGGCAGCTAGGAAGATGTCTTTAAGCTTTTTGTCATTAGTTTCAACATTTCCAATCAGTGATGTGTGTGTGTGTGTGTGTGTGTGTGTGTGTGTGTGTGTGTGTGTGTGTGTGTGTGTGTGTGTGTGTGTGTGTGTGTGTGTGTGTGTGTGTGTGTGTAAGAGAGAGAGCAGGAGAGCAAAAAAGAGAGTGTGCTTACCAGCAGCTATTGATTAAGTCTGTGGAGCTGAGAAACAAGATATCACACAGCAACCAATCTCAGTTTGGATTATGTCATATCTCTCCCTCTTGCTTTCCCCTCCACTACGCCTCTACTCTGGATTGCTTTCACTCAAGTGGACAGATGCTCAAGTAGGAAATAAAAGTTACCGCACATCCCTCAATATTAAACTCCTCAGTGAAGTTCCACAAAACATTTTTAAAGGCTGTCAGTTACACCGAGGAGCTCGAAACTCAGATGACATCTGACAAACTCAGAAGGACATTTTAAAAGTCTAGGGTAAATATTAACTTTGGTCAAATGTTGACACTCAAAGTAAATAGCTAATGCTATATGTTGTACCTGTCTGTCTGTTGACAGTTCGAGCAAGATCTTGAATAATTCCATGTCTGTGACCACAAGTTTCAGAAAACAGAGACTTAGACTTGCTCCGGCTCCAATACAGGCCTACAGTACGTGTGGCTGTGAAACCAGCGCGATGAAGCGCACCCGTCACATTTTATGGGTGGTCCCTGTTATTTAATTTTAGATACATAGGAAAGTGACTAACATACTGGTCTGGATGAACACAACAACTGGACTGGAGTGTTTTCTGGATTCTTGGCGTCGGTTTTTACATTTTTCATATAACTTGAGTCAAGCAGAGGTAAAGTGTTTCAGACATTGCACTGTCTGAGACTCCATATCTGTATGCTGGATGCATTGACCCCCTTTTACTCCTGTGAAGAAAATTTTTCATAGAAATCTCTAAATCATGTGTTGTCAGATAGGCATACAATACAAGAATACATCTTTATATTTAATGTTGCACCGATGTTAAGAAATGAAAAAATACAGACTACAAAGCCTCACTGATATTTAGCCTTCCATGTTTTTTTTTTTTGTTTTTTTTTTTTTGAGAAGATTTAATTTCTTGATGAATTCATGTTATAAAGAATACATTATGTTTCCAGCACATTTTTGTGCACCAAAGGTTGTAAGCCAGCCTTTTCATATTATTTAAAATTTAGGTGTTTTGTGAAATAAGATGCAGAGTATTGAATTGAGATCCAGTTATGCATCAAGATGGATGTAACTTCACAGCGACTCCCCGTTATGAGGCCGGTCGTGAGGCAGAGGATCCCCACAGATATCTGGTTGCGTTGTTTGTGTGCAAGTAAAAACAGCATGCTTTTTTTAAATGTTATTTATTTATTTCAATCAATGTGTAGTAGCACAAACGTACAAGCAAGCTGAATGTTGTAGGTGGAACACCATAGTGTTAAGGTTCAAGGGAAGCAGTAAAAAGAGGAGCTGGGTGAAAGTTGTTGCTGTTTAATTTATAAGTTGAATTTAAACTAGGGCTGGGCGATAAAACGGTAATGATAATTCTCACAAAATAACTTTCCCTCAACAGAAATATAAGACATGGTCGATAGAACTCAATCCATTCATGTTTTGACAGACAATGATAATGAGAATAGTGCCGTGCTGAGCCAATCACACACTTGGAATAGAGTTACAACCATGTCAGGCTAGGCCGACACACAGAGAGTTGGTGATGTAGCCAGCTTAAGCTTAAGCACACGTGCTTATGTTTTGACCACCAGTACGTGAGGAGTGGGAGCGGAATACGTGAAAATGGCAGAAAATGTTAACGCGAGCAACAGCGTCCCCAACGGACACAGCCCAAGGCTCAACAGACGAGGACATTGTTGAGAAGAAAGGTCAGAGGAATTCGGTAGTGTGAAAAGGAACTTTTAAACTTGACAGAAATAGTTATTTGATTTATATCATGCTATATCGACTATCGAGATTGACTAATATGAAATATTGTGATAGGATTTTGTTCCATATTGCCCAGTCCTAATTCAAACCTACATGAGCTGCTTATGAAAAATGTCAAAAACAAATCAATGCATCATTCAGCTGCAAATGTGGCATAAGACCAGACCTTGACTTGCTTTTCTCATTTAATTTTAGCATCATAATGAACGAAAATAAAAGCTGTAATTAAAAATGAAAAGAAAAAAAAATCAACAGGTGATTGAATGCTATGAGACAGATAAATAAAAATGGAGGAATGAAAAAAGGTTACAGGTGTTATTAAGTAAAAGTGGAGAGCGAGGCCCATTAATGATGATGCATCTTTTTTCATCAAAGGCTAAACCTGCTGCCTCATCGTTACAATAGATCTCCCCCCACTCTTTCTTTCTGACAAGAAAAGGACAAAGATATTTTTTTATTTAATCAAGATTTCCTCTCTGTTATCAGCAAAGGACGATTTTTCCCTTTAATAAGATTTTCTTGAATATTAAAAGAAATGAAACTATGTTAATAATGTAAGGGAGCTCCTTTTTGCTCATATGAGGCAATAATTAAGTCCCTGGAGTACTGTTGGGTGTGTGTGTGTGTGTGTGTGTGTGTGTGTGTGTGTGTGTGTGTGTGTGTCCTCATACGGTAAGCACATGTTTAATAAAGCACTGTCAGTTGTTAACTATTTTTAATGAGCTTTTCACCATGCTCTCCATCTTAAAATCCTAATTCAGCCTTCACTGTCTATAATAGAGATACATTTGCTCAGGGTGTGTCACAGCCACACGTACTTATTTTATATGCATCTCAGTTGCAGCAGCACCTGCAATTAATGACAATCAATTATCTGGCTGCATTGTGACTGCAAATAAATGTTTGGAGTTAATCACTACCTCAGTATCAGAAAGTACCCACCAGTCATAACTGGAGCATGGGACTTTTAGCAATGAAGACGCAGCCTGTACCAGCAACGGCAGCTCCAGTGACAAAAGCAAACACAGGTACACATTAGATTCAAGCCCAAAATAACTGTAGGGTATGTATTACATTTCCAAAATGAGGATGAAACTAGCCATGCATGGGTAATCCTACCTTAATTGGACATTGGCAGGGTTTTAATGTGGCACACATGGTAATGATCTACGGGCTAGATTATGCAGAAGCTGTCCACTCACAGAGAGAACAGGATTTTGCAAACAATGTGCCTTTGTAATGTGATAAGCCAGTTTTGGGGGTGCTATAAACCATGAATTTGGCCAAACATGACATTTTGGCAAAATTGGCCAAAATTATTTTATTGATTTAAGATTCGTGTTTGGGCAGCACGGCAGCGTAGTGGTTAGCTCTGTCACCCCACAATCACAGGTCACTGGTTCGGTTCCCAGCTTGGGTACTTTCTGTGCAGAGTTTGCATTTTCTCCCCGTGTCTGCGTGGGTTTCCTCCCACTGTTCGAAGATATGCATTGACCGTAGTTGTGAATGTTGTTGTCTCTGTCTGTCTCTGTGTGTTTGCCATGTGGTGGACTGGCAACCTGTCCAGTGTGATGAAGATTCTTCTTTGACTTCTTTGACTTCAGCCAATTTCAAACCCTCTTGACTCTCCGTAACTCTTCTATTTTTAAAAAACATGTTTTTTTAAACAACCAAACCTGTAATTTATTTGATTCAAAAATATTGAAAATTTACTAAATTTACCAACAGAATGTGACAAAATACCAATTTATAAACAGTGTTTCTGTATTTTGCTGCTTAAGCATCCACTAAGCGTTAGCCAACGGAGTCATGTTAAATTTTTGAAACCAGAAGGAACCATGAATGACGGCTGGTTTTAACCTTGCTCCGTACTCTATCCTGAGTGTCAGGTAGCTTGCCACTGTGTGGGTTGCAGTTTGTCAATCATGGGGTATCAATGCACAAATAATTACCGTGCTTGATGCTCATTTAAAAACATTGATATCATGTTGTAATAAAAAAGACTTGGCATTAAAGACATAAGTAACAAGTAGCAACTACGTAATAAGTAGGACCATTTTCCCATAGATCTCAATACAATCTGACTTCTTTTTACCACCAGTGGAGTCATTCCCTGATGGCCATAAGGTAAAATGTAGGTTTATGGTTCCTTGGCAGTACATTCAGTTTCAACCCTGGAGACAACATCACATTTATATACAGTCTATGATATCTATTCAAGTCAGAATGCTAACAGGCTAGTCTTAGCACATGCCATGTCATAAAACGATTTTGTCCATCAATGGAGGCCGATTTGTAGCCACTACAACATGTCAATCATGTTGAAGGTACTGAAAAGTAAGCACAATGGTCCAAACTCCTACACATTACACATGTACAGTAAGTGTATTTATGTCAATGTGTGTTTATTACATTCCTTGTGTATTTATTACCTGGTTCTGTTTCGTAGTGTGTTTCTATCCTCTTTTGTGAATATTTGTATACACCCTTTTGTATGCTGAGCGATATCTTAACAAAATTCAGTTATGTGCAAGAATAGTGACAATAAAGAACGCTTGAGTCTGTTTAATTGGCATCTTGCAATGGTTGGAACTGGGAAAATACTTTTGTTGATCAAGTAATATTTCTCAACATCTGAAACTGTTGTGACAGTTGTGGAGTTACTTGCTTATTTATTTTATCAAGACTTTCACTTAAATCTAATCAAAATACAACAAAACCCAAACCCTACAACAAAACTAACACCCTGATAAAGGCAGTAAGTTACATTTTTGAGTGAAATTAATAACTATGAAAAGCTTCTTTTTTTGTTAACTTTCATGCTGGCTTTGGATTATTAAGTTGTGAACATTTCATATCACAAAAGAATTCAAAAAATTTGAAGCCAAGGCTCATTAGGTCAGTCAGGAAGACAGGATTTTTTTTTTTTTTTTTTTTTTTCCCACAACAAATGTTATGCAAATGTGTCAAAGTTGTGTATGCAGGTGTGGTTTCACCGTTTAGAAAAATAATTGAAAAATAGCAGCTGTTAAAGGAATGTTTCTCCAAAAGTACAATTAAATCTGAGAGAGAAAAACTGGAGACAGACATAAAACACTCCTGGTCTGTGTGTGTCCGTGTGTGTGCTGCTTGTGTGCCGTCTACCATTTCACCATTGCAAAGGTAAAAAAAGGATCTTAACAACTTCCCCAGGGGATGGAGCCACTTTGCATTCACTGCATCACCGAAAGAACATCTGTGTTGTTTAACACAAAAATAACGAAGACAACAACAGCAATAACAACAACTGGACTATGATAGCATTTAGGTTGAAGAGGATGTGAAGTCCAGAAAAGAATAGTGGAATAATAAACGAAGGATAAAATGAAACGAGAGCAGAAAAATATGACAGAGGTGAATAAGTTGGAGGTTTTATTGGGGAAAAATTTACTTTGCCTGCCCGTTGAATCAAAATTTGGTCCTTCCCCAAGGTGCATTCACACAATGCATACCCTGAACAAAGGATGGGATTTGACATATGTGTAGCATGGTGCATTTAGCTCATCACGTTTTGGCTGAAACAACATTATTAGGGTTTTAGGATAATACAGCAAAGTCCACTTTGATGTGAGCAACTACAAAATGGAACAAAGAAAGTACTAAAAAAGGATCAGAATCATTGAAAGTCTGGTCAACACTATCAACGGTACTTAAGATAATAAAGCAGTCCAGCTTGCAATATAATTCACTTTTAAATAAAACGGAGCATAGTTAAACATCCACCCATCCATCTTCTACCGCTTTTCTGTTTCTGGATTGTGGGGGGTGCTGGAGCCAATCCCAGCCAATGTTCTGGGCGAAGGCTAGTTAAACATGGGTTGTCCAAATTTGAAGTAGGTCTTGTTATGTTCATGCATGGGGAAAAGACCTGAAAGCACGACTCTGAGACACAGGGATCAGTTCAACAGGCTTTAGTCTGGGTTCAGTGTACGAGTAGTCAGTCCACACGGCAGAAGCAAGAAGGGAAGAGGCAAAAGACGAGACCAAATTATCTAAACAGGGTTGAAAACAAGGGAACACAAGAGACGACAAGGAGTGCTGGAACATGAGACAGGCTATAAGGATGTGGCAAAGAACAAAAGGGTGAAGTGAGGTCTAAACAGACGGGGGAGGTGATTAGACAGAGGTGAGGCACATTAGGGTGATCCCAGGAGGTGGAAACACACCGGACCAGGAAGTAAGGTGACCTGAATCAAGACAGAATGTGAGTATCAAAATAAGATACTCGACAATAAGAGCCTTCTTCTTCTTCTGTTTTTTATACTTACCTATCTGGTATGGAAGGAATAAATACTGAATGATTGATTAGTGAATGAATATTACGTGCCTGGGGTGGCAATTATCATTTCAGCGTAAATGTCCCGAGGTCTGGAAATGTTAAAGGACTGTTTGAAAGGTGGAGGAACTCACCTCTGGAAACAAAATAATTGAGTGACCAATTGTGCACTTTTATTTTTATATATATATATATATATATATATATATATTTTTTTTTTTTTTTTTTTGTTTCAGTTTTTTTGGTTGCTAAAAATTCAGATGTGTCAGACAATCGGCTGGCTCACCTGGTAGAGCATGCACCACTGAGGCTCAGTTTGGGGCCAACCCAGGGCCTTTGCTGCATGTCATTCCTAAAAATTCTGATATTTTCCACAAGCGTCATGGGCAAAAACACAGAGTGAATATCAGAAGCACATTTGTCAGATATAGTGACAGCTATATCAAATACATGCTAATGTAATAACATGCTTAATGTATACCAACAATACCACAATGCTGTTTTAGTAACTCTTACAAATCATTAGTGAAGCTTAAAAATGACAGTGACAGTAGTTATGTCCTCTTTAGCCATCATGCATTTAGTTTGGTTTTCCTGTTACTAATAATTACATAACACAGGTGCCTAGTTCCTTCAACCGAACAGTATTCTGCATACTGAAGTGCTGCCCAGCGTGGAGTTTCAAAGCCGACTGAGTCTGGATCCCAGGTGAGAGTGGAATGATTAGCAGGTCCTTTGAAGGTGGTTTTACTACAAAGAAAAGTGCATGACTGCTTTTTTTTTTTTTTTTTCTCTTTCTTTCTTTTTCCTTTGCAACGCACACTGTAACCGTGAGTGTCACCAATCATTGGGAGTCTGAGGATGTAGAAAATGAGATTTTCCCAACATATGAATAGAGGCGAAGCACTAGCAGTAAGACATCCAGCAGTGCACTGACCCTTAATATCAGTGCTTTCCACAGGTTTTAAAACATTTTGCCAATTTGTGATTATGAATGCATTGAAAAGTTTTTGTTTTTTTTTTTCTCTGTACATGATATATGTGATGTGTTTCTGGATGCACTACTTTGAAGACATTCATACTATGTATATTTTTAAATATACATTTCTCTGGAGCTAATATTTGCGTGTGTGATGAACTCTTCAGTATTTCAAAGCTTACATCTCCTTCTTTTTTCTGAGTCTTATTATCCCAGAGGGAGAAGGGCTGTTTAATGCTAAGTGCCAATTACTAGCACTTCAAGGTTAGCAGGCCAAGCTAACCCACACGCTGTCTGCACTTTCTCCACAGCAGGAGATGAGCCTCAAGCCCTCTGACCAGACATACACTCCCTCTGTCTGTCACTCCGTCGCTTTTTCTCACACTGCGTCCATCCCATCTTCCTCCGTCTACACTCCTAACATGCATAACTTTTCTCCTGCTTTCAGCTGTGAGCTGTTACATCTTCCCCTCCTCCTGTCAATCTCTCGCTCTCCCTCTCTGCCAAAACGATGAGGAAAGGGCGTGTTCATTTAAATCCACTGGAGCATTGCCGTAATAAAATAGGTCTGGAGACTGCTGAATTGCTGCACACGTGCACATGCCTGTCCTTTTCTTTGTGTGCATTCAGGAGGATCTGGCATATTGCAGGAATAGCAACTTTTCTTCTCCCTCTGTGAGTGTGATACAGTGATACAGGCCGTATGCTTCCCCTCAGCGATCAAATCAAATAGGCCCACATCTCCCAGTGAAGCTCATTCAGAAACGACAGCGATGATTGACAAGTGCCGTGGGTGCTGCATGCACCTATCACAACTTTATCTGTCACAGCAAAGAAAAACAGCATGTGTGTGACTTGATCTTGGCTTTGCATGCATTATGTATTCAAGCATGTGTACACTCAGGCGCTAAAGAGAGGAAGGGGACCAGCTCTCCTTAGAAGGCATGATATCTGTGATTTGACGCATTGGGATCTGGGTCTCAAAGCAAGGTCTTTGTTTTTTGTTTCTCACTAGACCAGATATGACCTTGTTAAGGAGAAATTTGGAGCCTTGCTCCCCCGACAATAAAACGATATTGTGACTGTAAAGGTATGAATGCATACAAGCAAGCGCACATCTACAGTACGCACAGCATAATGAGAACTAAAAAGACAACCGAGCCAGTGTGAAAGTGTGTGGGTGTAAAGTGAAACTGACACTGATAAACACTTTGTGTTCTGCTAAAAGAACAGTGAGCAGTGAAATCTCTGTACCTGCATAGTCATTGGTGTGTGCATGTGTTAAAAGTAGGTAGCTGGACAACAGGCGGACAGGAATATACAGAAAGTCAATAACGTCCACACCATAAATATATGACACTTGAGTGTTTATTGGTATGTTTTGTTATCAGTCACGCTAAGCATGCTAACATTAAAGAGCTGATGTTAGCTCTTATGTGCAAATCTAAAAGAAAGGTTGCGAGAGCTGTGTCAAACTAGATCGTTTTATGCACCAAGAATCACTTCACAAAGATCTAAACTCTTTTCCACATCACTTGTTGTTTTTCCGTTGAACACGGTTCCTTGACACAAGTGGCATTTGGGATGGAGATAATGATTGATTCCCCCCCCCCTTCCCTGAGCTTTGTGCTACGGTGACACTACTCAAGAGCTTAGACCTAACTCAGTACTCTGGAGGGAGCTGATCTTCTCTGTCCTTTTTATTGACTTGATAGAAACTAGATGCCAGCCACACTGACTCACATAGCATTTAGTGTCATAAAGCAGTATAACAAGAGCTAATTAATTAGCATGCTAATTTCAGTAGAAATCTCTGAAATTCAATAGATGGAAGCTATAACACCATCACTGTGGATTGTTCCAACACAGATTTTATATTTTGGAAATTTTCAATAAAAGTCTGTCTAAATCTTCCATTCCACCTGGAAGGCAGTATTAATCTCCTTTTGCCTCAGATAGAACCTATTATGTTGTTATGTACACATCTATTATGTTGACACAGTGAAGATACTGGCAAACAGTTCCTTACAAATGCAGCATATATGTAGAATTTAGAAGTCCAGTGTCTGGCCACCTGGTGAAAGTAAGTCCAACCACCCAAGTCCTTTTATCTCTGTTTTAGTCACCACTACCTCCTTGAAAATTATTACTGTTATAGCTTATTAGCCAAAAAATGTTTGGCGCATTGTTTTTCAGACCCTCATCTGTTCATTTTACCCTAAATCAGTTTGCCAGTTTTTTTGTTTGTCTTTTGCTTAAACATCTGGTTGTTGCTGGTTGAAAGGTGTGAGAATGTACCAAAATGTATGTAAACCCCCCAGAAAAATAGCTGCCCGAGGAAAAAGAAAATAAATTAATTTTCCCAGTTGCTGAATTTTTGCTATTAAATAACCCGCTATGTTTAACAGCTAGATGCTAATTCTATTATTTGGTGTTAAGCAATTAGGCACTTTAGAGCTTTTCTACTAAAAAATACCTGATTACTGATTCTGAAAACAAGGTGATTAGAGCATGGTGAGGACTCTAAAAGCAACCTCAGCTTGCAGGTGCCACAACACTCCAAACAGCTGAGGGGCATCACAGTGTCAGGTGAGGGTTCATCATTAAGAGCAACAGCATTCACATTATAAATACCCACATCTTACTGTTAAGATAAAGGTTAGTGCAGTTTGTGAAAAGCCTTCGATAAGAAAAATATCCACGTATCCCAATATGTCCAGATATGACAGCAACAGATTACAATGAAGCTCAGGAGCTTTTCTATGAGCCCTGTCACTGGAACACAAAGTCCACAATTTTCCTGAAAGTTGGTTAAATACATCTGCTAACTGATTAATCCCTGCTGAAGTATTGCTCTCACTCTAACTCCCCCTCCCACCTACCCCCAAATTTGTCAGATTTATTCTCTTTCTATCTACAAATACAGAGACATTTGTGCATTCATACCCAGATAAACAAGCATACATGCAAACACTTGTGCTATTTTGTTGTAAGCCAACTTGTAATGCTGAGTTTCATATTTCTAGTGACTTTGCAGTGCCAGTGGAGGGAATAGAGCACAACTGTACAGTTAACTCAGCATGCCGTCAAGTAAAGCCTGGAGTTTGCTGAACTGTGGGATATATCACCTCAGCTGTTCCAGAGTTATTAGTGTAAAAACCTCAATATCAAACAAAATTTAAGAGGAAAGAAGGGAAATACTGACCTGATGAAAACATCAAAGTTTGTCATATGAATTATTACTCTGCTGCAAGGAAATTTGGAGAAGTTAGAAGTTTTGTACGCAGGTTACCACTTGGGCAAACTGATCATTTTGCTCTTCAACCCTTCTTGTTTAAATCTTTGTGTCATTTTCACTTCTGCATAGCACGGAATCCTCCCCTCAGATGTTTGCAGGGTGAGAAAAATCATCTCATTTCACTCCCATTTATTCAAATACAGAAAATATGCAAGGAGTATTGAGATGCACATAAAATTTGACTCAATGTGCCACTGCTTGCCTTTTAACTCTCCCACACTGTGTGGCAGAATAACTCAGTCTCAGCCTACTTGGGGGAGGCATTGATCTCGCAACGAGAGGCTGAGAGAGGAACACCAAATCTCTTCATGTGTGAGTGAAAGAAAAAGAGAGAAAAAGGTGGAAAGGGAGCTTGAAAGGATTGAAGAAGTAAGGTATTTCTCTTTGCAGTTTGCAGAACTAAAAAAAAAAAACAAAAAACCCTGAATATAAAAGAAATCCGAATGGACAGAGGCTGAATAAAACAGCAATCTCTAGACAAGTGAGGTATGGGAAGATACAGGCACAGAGGCAGGGAAAAAAAGCGTAGATGTGGTGAGTGCGTTCTCTTATTGCAGATTTAAATCCCATTGTGCATTTTAGATGATTTTTTAAGTCATGTTAATTCTGCAAAGATTTACATAGCTAGCAGGTTCTGGTTGAAACAAACCAGCAGCTTTAAAGGTTAATAATAACACTAATTATGCCTATTTCTGTGATGACAAGTAGTGCTCTGAAGAAAGTCTGCAAAAAACATGAAGGTACAGAACCTGTATGACAAGTGCCCCCCTTACAAGATAGCATTGGTTCATTCTGTAATCATAGCATGTGATATGTTACTATTTTCAAACTGCAACCAAATTTACAAGAAGGAGGTCCTTGGAGATGGCAAAATCTATCACAGAAATGTACCAACTGACAAAGACAAAGACACACAAGGCCATGGTGTTCACCACATGGATGAGGAGGAATATTGTGTACCAGACAAAATCACCTTCTACTTGTCTTCTTATCTTTTGGTCTGCAGTGTGAGGCGAGGCACATTTATTCATGTGGCACATTTCATACACTGGGATCTGATGAGGTCCCATCTGTCAGAGATGTCCTGGACCATTAAGTGATTTGTGGACAAGTTGTAATATTTTGAAGTCACTTCATCAAAACACTGTTGGCTGATACAGAGTTCTGAGAACTTACGTAGCATTTGCAATATATTGATGTGCTCTGAAACAGCGCAGTTTCTCATTACGATGACCTTAGAAACGTGGATTAATTTTTCTATCAGTCTTATAGATGTCATGTGTCTGCTACATTTACATTCCATAATAGATGCCTCAATCAGAGTTAATGATACTACAGTACCAAGATGGCTGACTTTGTCTTTTTCTTGGGAGGTTCGCCCCATACACCAATTCATTTGCTCACTGCACAGTCACACTAAGTAAATGAGGATCATAGTATCTCTTAGACAGAGCCATGTGGAATTGAGAGTCACCTGAATTGATTAGTAACAGCCTATTATGTAGTATTGTCCTTCATATAGGAGAGGTCCACAAATCTAATCTCAAAGTAGTCCATACTCCATGCTAGCTTGTGCAGCTTGGTGGTTGCCAATGCAAACAAAATACTGAGACCTTGTTTGTTGCTTGCAGTTTTCCAGTCTGTCTGGTATTACTGAGTGATTAACATGATTTAAAAACTGCAGTGAGATTTAGTACCCTCCCAAAAAAAATGTCTAGCTATTTTATTTATCAAGGGTAGATTTGATTTGGGGCTATAGTTTTTGTAACTGCTGGGATACTCAGGCTGCTCATTTTTAGTGGAGGCTTAATAACTGCAGCTTTTAGGACCCTTGGGAAAATATCCAGTAGGACAGAACAATTTTCTGTGAATCTGTCCCCAAAGAGTCATAAATGTTTTTGAGGACGTTTGTTGAGAGGGTGTCATGGTGGCACATTGATGGAGGAAAAAGTACTCAGTCAAATTAATCAAGTTTCTTTCACGTGGGAGTGGTTATGTGGAGCTACTGTTAGTTTGTCTAATGTATTGAGCTCTATGCCTAAAGATGGCATGGAACTTTTGGTTTATGAATAAGGGTCAGTTAGTTTGAAGGTTGTTCATTTCATAGGAATACTCAAATCTTCTGGTATAAGTTGACAATCATTTGCCATGGCGTTATGGTCAACAGTTCAGGGAGCTCTTCAACAAAAAGGAAAAAGGTCTCCTATTCCCTTATGAAGGTGTTGTGTTCCTCTGGTTCCAGAACAACTCCACAGATAAATCTGGAGAGAAGCAATTAAAGAAGAAACCTTTCATGGCAAAGGTCAGGTGGCAAAAGTAGTATTCAAGTGCTCTCAGTATTCAAGAGCCAAAGTGAGCAGGATACTCTAAAGAGGTAAACACTGACGCTTACTGCATTTCATCTTGCAGTGTCTGAAAGCCTTTCTCTAACAGAGGACTCAGAAAAGAGCTTTGTCCATATCCTTACAACATATAATTAGGCAATCATGCTCACTTCCTCCAACTACTGGCCAGCTGAGCAAAGAACTAAAATACCTAGGGCAAACAACAACTGAGTGTTAACACCAAGCATGCAATGACAGAGAGATCCCTGTTTGAATAATTAATCTCACGGAGAATCATCACAACCAACTGGCAAAAGACGCGTAGTTATGCGAATGAGACATTGGGGGAGTGGAATGAGACAACACAATGTGTATCATTGTTCATTTGAGACCTAAAGGAAGCTGCAGGAGCACTGATCCTATATTAAGGCTTCAAACAGGGTGAAATAATGACTGCATTGTACTGATCATTAACTGGCTCCTAATCCTGACAGCAGCATAGAGATGAAGCATTTGTGACAATAAAAACCCCATGGCTGGATGGGAGAAACCAAGCAAGTCAACATACCATAGTCTTTGTGTGTGGAACCATGGTTCTCAAAATGTGGGGCGCACCCCACTGGTGGAGAATAGAGACACGACAGATGGGGTGCGATAAACTGGAGGAAATTCTTGCTTTTAATGCATCTATCTTTATGAATGTTTTTCTTTAAGACAACAAAGATCCCACATTAAAAACAAAACATCCACACCAAAACAAAGTAATCATTAATAGTCTACATGTAGCTGAAATGAAAAGAACATTAGATAGGAGACCGGGAGAAAAGACGTAACACACAGCAGTACAGCAGGCCAGTGCGGGCTACGTCTCAAAAAAGAATTCATTTGTGACAAGGACCAGCTGCTGAGACAGGGACATCCTATTTGGTTTGATAATGAACATACTTTGAATGTAGGGAGGCAGTTTCAGCTCAATGATTTTGTGGAGAAATGTTCCTATAAATATAGTGTCGCTGCATGGAAGTCAGCAAGAATGGCCTGTGATGTAAATGTGGCCTGTGTTCAAGGGTGAACTAAGTGAACTAAGCAAAGGCTGCGGTAAAGACAGCTGAGGACCACGTCTGGATTAGGGGTCGATCCATAGGGATTTTTCATGAGTTTTATATAAATAAACATTTGTTAGGAGGACTTTAAAGGTCAGTGACACTGAGTTGTAAGTCACGCAAGATAAGACAAGGTGTTGCTCAAGTCACAAGTCAAGTCGACAAGTCATTACTAAAGAAATAAAATTTACTTAAATCTATTAAAAGACAGTGCACTTCATTTGAATTGTTTTGTTTTTTCGTTTGAATTGAACAAAACCTGCTCCTCACTCTTTAATGTAAACATCCAAAAAAGTCAGTCCTCAACCTGCAAGCACCACACATTACAAATCCTCCAACTCTTGCTTAATGAACATCAATGAAGTGTATATCTGATATTATGATACAATATAACCCCATCAATCTAAATGTCTCTCATGAGAAAACAAGATATACTGTCACATCATATATAAACTATCTGGCCCAAACATGCATGTCTTTGGACGGTGGGAGGAAACCAAAGTACCTGGAGGAAGCCCACGCAGGCAGGGAACCAAATCCACAACCTTCTTGTTGTGAGGCAACAATGCTAACCACTCTGTTACCGTGCCGGAATTTCTTATTTAATACAGGCTCTGGTTTGGAGCAATCAGCTCAACCTGGAAGCTTTGACAAGAGCTGCACTGACTTATTTCAAACATTTTAAGATTTCTAATTGAAGAATGTCGGCTTCCTTAGTTTTTTGTGTTTTTGCACTCAGTCTTTCTGGCAGGTCATTCCAAATGTCAAATTTCTGAAGATCACCTATTTCGCCACCCTCTGCTGGAAAAATTATTTTCGTGTGTTTGTGTCGCTGTCACAGATTATCTTGTGTGTCTTGCTTTTAAAATCCATTGTATTATATTTGCTCAAACTTTTTGCAGAAAACTTTTAATGGCCGCTTCTATCACGACCTTTAAAATGGCTCCATGCTGGTAAATGGCAGATAAAACAGCCTCTCTTCATGCTATGATCACATGTGTACAGTCACTGAAAGATTATCTGGCATTGCTGGTTCAGTTCCAGCTTCATCTACACACATTCCACCAGAATTTCCACCTGTGAAATAAATCTGACTGTGTTCATCTGCTATTGACAAAAATGTGATGAAAGCATTGATGCTCATTGCATGACAGTGATGTGTTGAATTTCTATCAAGGTCTGATGGTATCAAGTTTTTAATGGCTTTCAGCTGGGGGTGGTTTATACAGTTCTAAAGCAGGTTGATTCAATAAAATGGGAGATTGGAGGCCTATCGAGTCAAAAGTCATTTTGGGATGGATGTACTCTCAAGACAGCAAACAGAGG